>NW_027509208.1:7360000-8602500 GCF_051911475.1 Siphateles boraxobius
AGAAAACTGTGCTTAAGAAACATCCTCTTTTGTTTATTGGTTTCTTTGTTTAATTATTTGGTAGTTTTCCATGGGCATAAACAGCAAATTATATCATACTGAGCTGCTTTAAAAATTCAAGCTGCTTTTTTTACACCACAGGTTCAGCAATAAGGATTTTTCTGCTGACCCAGGCTTGTATATATCAGAATGAGAATCATGCTCTCATTCATATCTTTCCTGTAGTGAGAAACAGAAATATATTGACTAAGAAACATGGACAGACAAATTCTGAGGAAGGGAGGATTGAGGAAAAAGAGGAAAAGGAATGCAAGAAAAAATATGTTGGGTGCGTGGGAGACCACATCAACCTTAGTCTGCCAAGTGGTTCCTCTTTAATGGATAAACACTGTCTTCCATAGTTGATGGGTGAAAAATGAGGGGTTTTATCATCAACCACCAGGCAGCACAAACCTGTGTCTTTCAGTTCATATGCCTGCCATTAAATATTGTGTTAATGCGGGATTATGTTGTTGCTCATGACTTTCTTTGCCCACACACAATCGAAGCCTTTAAATGTAGTCACTCAGAAAGGAAAGAGTACCTTCTGTGTGGAAAATAAATCAGTTTTGCTATTTTAAATCTGGCTATGTGATTCCAGCTGTACACATCAAAACAGAAGTATGATCCTCCTTAACTCATAATTTAAGATGCATCACAGGTTGCCATTGAGAGGGTAGCATTTGTCAAAAAAAAAAAAAGTATGAGTGACTGTTAAGAAGAGCCTTTTGTCTCTCTTGGAATAGTGTCAAAAATGCTTTTATGTTGTTTTTAGATGTGGCCCTGTACTCAGGAAATGTTAATGTATTAAACTGATGGCAATTATGATTATTTGTATTGGTCACTTGCCATTGTAACGGTGGCGGGCCCCAAACGAAATGAAAATCATCAAGTGAAAGATGTATTAAAAAAAAACAATTAGTTTGGGCGCCAGACAAGCTTAATCTTGTCAAATGTTTTTCCTCGGAATAGCTCTTTAAGCCACCGGTTACGAATAAACATGAATCAGAATCACACAAATGAAGTTCACAGTTATATTTTCATAATTTTCAAAGAAATCAGACAGACCAAAATCTCAGTTGTACCATAAGCAAAGACAAAGACTAAGAAAAAAAAAAACACACACCAAATAACTTTGGTTCATGTTCAAGATCTTAAAGTCTTTACACCACTGTTTTTGAATTGGTAAAATGAGTTAAAAAAAAAAACATTAAATCAAACTAACAATGAAACCAACCGTTTAAATGAAACACTTCACTGTATTATACAGATACGAAATACGTGGTGAAAGTGGTTGCGTGAATGTTTGGTTGGCTTGAAGACGGTGCATGCGTGTGCGTGTGGGCGTGTGTGTGTGAAAGAGCGTGTGGCCGATAATGGCAGGAAGGAAAGTTTTCGAAGTGAGTGTAAAAACAGGGAATAACCTGGAGAATTTGCTCACTCGTCAGCCTCAAAGTCGACAAGGTTCGCAGTGCAGCCGGTGTCCAGAGGTGCAGCGCACCCTCAGTACCAATCGCTAGGCAACTCACGCTCACTCTAGGTCCACGCACAGCCCTAACACAGCGTCTTTGCGACTCACTGACTGTGGATTCAGGTAACCTGTTCCTTTTTTTTCTTCCCCTTCCTCTCTTACAACTCCACCTATACTCGTTTCCTCACTTCCGGATAATTTATTTCCCATCTCCCTCCAGTCACGTAACTTACGTTTTTTTTTTGCACCGCCACACCATTCAAAGCGAATTTGCAGTACATCCGTTACAGGGACCGTCTCTGTGGTGCTACTTTGGGTTGTATCTTGTATTTTGTTTAAAGGGTAAGTTCACCCAAAAATGAAAATTCTGCCATTAATTACTCACCCTCATGGCGTTCCAAACCCGATAGACCTTCGTTCGTCTTAGGCTGCTGTCACTTTAAAACCTAATGCACTGATACACATGATATTTCTTTCCCAGGTTGTTTACATTCTTGAGACATAACCAACTGTGTTTATTTAATTGATAAATGACTGTTTAAGCGCAATAAGACATGAAAGAGAACTATCCATGCTGTCTGACAGCTAACTTTCTGTGCGTTCGTTTCGGTTTTGTGGGCTTAGAAAAACACACATCAAAAGTGGCAAGGCTTTAAAACTATTCAAATAACAACTTTCGTGATTATGAAGAATTCCGTAACCCTGATAGAGATGATGATGGGAGACATTTTAATTGTTCACAATCTTATATCATCATATCACACACCTCTTGCATAAATTCACATGTACCATTTCCAACAATTGATTTTTAGGTTTTAGTTTTATTTATTTATTATATTTTATTTTATACCGTGGTCTAAAGTTATAGCAAGTAGTCTCTAGTCTGTACCACATTTCATATACTGTCTTGCTGCCCAGCCTTACTTTGACATGAAGTGCACTTGCAAGAGCAAAGGAATGAGATGGTTTCTCTTTTGTCTGTTACTGTAACAACCACATCATTCACATTCTCTGTAGTTTAAAGCTCTACAAGGTTCAAATAACAGGACATGGCAGTAAGTAAGAAACTCAGGTTGCTATTGATATCGATGAAGTTATTTATCAGAGTAGAGATGAAGACATGTTGTCTGCCTCCCAAGAGAGTTTGCACACTCTCCTCTCTGGAATGAGGTGAGTCACATGCTGAAGCTTTAATCATCCTCCTGTAAGGCCACAGCTGTGTGCAAAGGGGTGGTCTGAGCCGAGCACTCTCACGTCTCAGTCTCGACCTCGACCAAATCATCACACCTCACGCAACAGGTGATGTCGTACCTCGACCTGAAGGTGTGACTCAAAAATGGGCCATGTTATCAGCAAGCCAAGGTAATGTGCGTGTGACAGGGTGGGAGAAAAAGTGTTCTTTTTTGTGGTTACTCTATTCCACAGTACGGCAGAGAATAGGATTACAGTTTTAGAGCCATATGGAAGCTGTATTATTTTTTCCCTAAATTCTGTGTTTTCTGTTTACCTCCTTTTTGATTATTACAATTTAACCATTCAAACAGAATTCAGAAAAAAGTTAAAAGTAAATCAGTTGATTTCATAAAACTTTAACAGTTTGCCAAACATGTATCAATCATAAGTGTATTATGAAATGTTTCATTTTTTAAAAATTGTGTTTACGATTGTAATCAAATGAATGTATAAAACTTAAAAAATGTAAGTAATCAATTATTTTTTTATTTTTTGGCAAAAAAGTGATTCGGATGATTGCGGTTTAAATTAAAACATGAATGAAAAATTGTGATTCATTGTTTGATATTCCTAAAAAAAAATACTGTTTTTAATAAACATTATTATATTGAGAAGAGTACATTCTGCTGTACAATAGTAAAGTATTTTAGTCATAATTTCTTCAAATGAAACAAGTTTTATTTTGGTTGGTTGTAATCAAGAGATTTCAGTTTCTGTGTTTCTTTAACGATAGTTTTTATGAAAAGAAATGGTGAAATGCTCGATGAACTTTTGAAGATAAAGTTTATGTTGATTGTCTTCGTATAGTAAGACGTCACACGCTGAAAACAGCATCACATGCTTGAGTGTGTGTGTGTAGTAAACAAAACTGCGCCACTCATTCACACAGACACAAGCAGCACAAGCAGATTTCTTATTTAAATAGCAGTCTTTTTGTAGTTTGATATTCACAGACACTAGTCCATATTGTGATTTGATTAAGTGTACAGCAGAGGTGGGTAGAGTATCCAAAAATTGTACTCAAGTAAAAGTACAAGAACTTATAGAAATATTTACTCAAAGTAAAAGTAATAATCCTAATAGTTACTGGAGTAAGAGTAAAAAGTATCCAATGAAAAAACTACTCAAGTAGTTAGTTACTAGTTACTTCGGATCATATAGGCCTCTACACATATATATATATATATATATATATATATATATATATATATATATATATATATATATAAATAAATGTCTAATATTATCATAATTAGGCTATCTTTGCATCAAAAACAGAAGAGACGAGCATTATTTCTGCCATCTGTAGCCTGAAAACCATTGCCTGTCCTTTGGTTTGTATAATAATAACTTAGGTACATTTAGATTATTAGACAATATCGAAATAAAGTGACTCTGCAGAGTTTTGCATTCAAAGGCATGTAAAAGGAACCATTGACAAAGAGAAGAAAGAGTTAACACTCGTGCTCATGACCGCTACTGAACATCTGAACACAAACAACGATCAAATGCGATGTGCATGAAGATGGATCATCTTCTGTCTGTTCTCCAAAATGTAATCAAATGTATATTTCTGCAAGCATGTTTAAAACAGGTTAATTGTGCCTAAGGCAGGCAAAGGCATTTTTCAAGTCGAGTTTGCACGCCACTGCACAATACACACACATTACCGCGGGATGGCGGGTGCTCATTTCATAAACTGTGTGTGGACAATGGTAGCTTATTTAATTTAGCCTATAAATTAATGTATATGTCCAAAAAACGGAATGTCATACTTTGTAGTAGTGCTATTAAATCGAATGTATCGTCCTGTGGAATAATTCAATCACAGACAGCATACGAAGATGTTCAACTAATACAGATCTGCATCACAGGCAAAAATGATGCATTTGCAGATTTGCTTTCACTTGACTGTTGGTCCACGGCCACTTCATCCAACGCTCTTCATGTTCTTAAATCTTCCTGTTACGACTCCGAGTCGAGTGTGAATTGAAAGCGCTTCAGACGCTTCTGAACAAATCATTCAAACTGATTCGCGAACCGATTTAGACAGATCTGCCAACTTGTTTGATGAAGTCTTTGTACAGAATCGACTCAAAAGAGTGATTAATTTGTGAATTGAGCATCGCTCATGCCCATAAAAAAGATACAGCGCGCTTGGAATAAACTACGCATTTAACATGTATTGCATTAAAATAAAGTAACGAGAGGAATGTCGCCCAACGTAACGAAGTAAAAGTACAGTTTTTTTCATTAGAAATGTACTCGAGTTAAAGTACCCACATTTAAATCTACTTTTAAAAGTGCAATTTCTCAAAAAAAATATTCAAATAAATCTAACAAAGTAAATGTACTTCGTTACTACCCACCTTTGGTGTACAGCACTTAAATTTTGCCATTTCTTCTTATACAATGAATTCCTTTTTTATGACTGGACTACACTATCCCCTTTGTGTTCTGCAACGCAGAAATCATAGGGGCCTGTACTGGTTTTGGACGGGATCTTGAATAAATAAATAAGGAATGTGCTCTTTTCAAAGGTCCAAAAAACTCTTCTCAAAAATACCCACTTCTCTGCAGTTTCGTTGAGATTGTGTGTAGGATGTTGTTTGCCTAAAAGCGGTTGTCCTTTCGTCTGAAAGGCTGCAATTATATGAATTGTTCTTGTGTGTTCAACACTATTGTTTTTCTTCCTTGGTTTTACCAAGATTTCAGTGAGTTCAGCCCAGTACTGCGTTTCCTATAAGCCTCCAGACGTTCTTTATTCCTTCCTTGTGGCCTGCCTTTTTTTTTTTTATAATGACAGCCATCACATTTTTGGGACTTACTCCTTTGCTATATCACTAAATCTTGAGTATTTTTTTGTTGTAGTTGTTAAAGGAGTCGATTATGAGGATTTTTTTGGGGGAAAAACTTGATGTACTGTGAAAACAATTAGAACAAGAAACCTCCTTCCTAGCCCAAAATGTCTCGTTCCTCAACTTTGTGATGTCACACAGATGAATGCGTCAACGTGATGGTTGATAGTTACACGTTTAACGATGCCAATTGGTTTATCAGAAACTTGACCCACCCAGTCACAGTGAGGTAATGAGGAGAAAGCTGTGTGGTCTCTTCATTTCAGTCTTGCTAACCATTTATACACCACATTCCAGGAGATTGTTATACTGTATGAATCTGTCATGGTGATGCAGGCTTTCTAAAGAGGATGCAATTGAAGTAGGGGGATTTAAAACTATATTTGAATTGACAGTAAACTTGCGGCCTGTGTTTTAGTGGAGAAAAGCGCAATTGCAAGTTTCACATGTGAAGCGAGCATTTCTTAAAGGCACAGCTGCAAAAACAGATTAATTCTAGGGATCACAGAGAGGGTGAATTTTGTTCCCACACTGGTTTTTAACATCAGCCTTTTTCTTTTTTTAAGCTGTCTTTTTGTGTGAAGGTTTGTAGCTCTGTGTGTATTTTAAAGTAGAATCTTTCAGCTATTTTATTTATTATTCATTCAGCCCACTTTTACACTATTGTTGCAGTTGTTCTCATTTGAACATTTGTTTTTACCCTGACAGGATTGTCAGGAGGACAATCTGATTGAGAGGATTCTCTTAAGGGTGCTTCAGGTTACAAGTTGAGAACGACTTGAACTGTAAATGTTACATAGATCATTAAATAGTTACTATTGGTAGCAGATTTTATATTCAATACCGTTCAAAGGTTTGGGGTCAGTAAGATATATATTTATTTAATACTTGATACTTTATTCATAAACATTAAATTATCTTACCAACACCAAACTTTTAAATGGTAAGGAAAATTATTATATATGATTTTGTAATAGATTTTATATGGTGTGTAAAAGCTATGTTATTTTCTATTACGATCTCTTTCTGTTTAGAAAGACTTATGCTATAAAAGGTCACATTTTGTCTGAGATTTGTTCTCAGAGTTAAAGTTCTCATTGCCTTGTTAGTCAAATCTGCCCTGCTCACAGGCTCTCTCGTCACAGGTATCTGTCTCATTAACTGGCTACATGGGATCTGTCAGCCCGCGCTGCCCCCATCTGTCATACTTTGGGCTATAATTTGGCAGCTGTGTATGACTAAGCCGCAGAGTTCTTCTCAGCCTTACAGAAGCACCTGTGCTGCAACCTCCGAATTTTATTACAGCACCATTTCTGTGTGAGAGCAGACGGGAGAGGAAAAGCACTCTCTCAAAGATTGGAAATACCCATGACCTCATCTGCAGTCTGTGCAAGTGTGTGTTGGGGTTAGTGTGCCGCCACGCCCGGCTCTCCACACGCCCCTTCCAGCCATCGGAAGGTCAGGACTCACCGGCAAGAAGATTATCTCATATTTTCATCAGCACATACACATAGTCTAGCACTACACTACAAATGTGATTCATAAACTCAAAATGTCAAGTGATTCAGTTGGATTTGTCTATTGTTCCAGTCTGCCACTTTATTTAGGAAGAGATTTATTTTATTATTTTTTATTATAAAATATCACTCTAGTAATAATACTTAATGCTGTCCTTATGCTACATGCTGTCATTAAAAACAGAACATTTGGTCATTTGTTTTGCTCTTATTGTAATAAGCATAATATTTTTCTTTCACATGCCAAGTGTTTTTTTTTTCCAGTTGGTATTTTTAACTCTGTACGTTTATACTATGAATATTTTACGCAATGTGTCTGCGTTGTGGGTTGTTTTCCCAGGGTTATTCTCCTGTGGTGCTTGCGGCAGATTATGTAGGTAAATGTAGTCATTGGGCTTCAGGTCTCTCATTAAGGATAACCCAGCAGCACCGCTGCTCTGCACCACAAAAGTCGGCAGACGGTTGCCAGGAAACCAGGGAAACTGACATTTCAGAGCTTCTCCTGTCATATGGGAACAATGTTCATCTGTAGTGCATTATAATTTAGGCTAGGCGATGAGGCCTTATACGCAGTGCCACCTGCTGTATTTATATTTAACCTGTGTAACTATCAGCCCAGGTCTGATTTTGGGTTAAATAATTAGGTTAAAGCTCACTTTGTAAGTGCGTCAAGTATTTCCTTAGATATAACAACTTGAGAATGATGCAAGACTTATATAGTGTGAATATAAGGGAATATAAATAATTGTCCTTTTCATGGCAACTTAAAAAAAAGGACACTTTTTTCCCCCTAGTGTTACCAGGATTGTTCTTTCGGTCAAGTAGCAGGTAATATGTTTGACTTTAAGTTGTTGAATTGCTTCTGATCATCTCTGCATACTGCTTCGTTGCATCATACTCAAAATAATCCTGCTGATATCTAGTCAGTCAGGTTTGTGTCTGTAGCCATGCAGTGTTTTGCCTCTCCACAACGGTAGTGGCATTGATTTGTTCATGTGGTGTAATCTGCCCTTTGGCACAGCCAAGTTTATGAACAGTGTTGTAGTTAAAGACCTGCTACACTAAACTCTGGCTGAAATCTGTTCATTAATTGGTTCCTTGTTTTTTAATCAAAAAAGTAAAATAAAATAAAAACAGAGATGGGAAGATATATCTAAATTTGTTTAGAATGAACATCAAGCATATGTTTTTCCTTATGAAAATTTCAGAACAATTTGCAAATGCATGTAAAATAACATCCTTGTTGTTTGACATGAATTATGTTAATCTCGCATGTAGCTCTCACAAGTTTATTTCACAAGTGTGGTTGTTGGGATCTTAAAGGGTTTCCCCTTTGTGCCCTCCGTGGCCCCTCTTTTTATCTCTGTAATTTTTTTATTTATTTAATTTTAATTATCAAGATAGCAGTTAAGATTTTTGGATTCTTATACTGTCCCCATTTTTTTCTGTTTCAGTTCTACATAAAGGGATGAGAGGAAGGTCTGATCACATAATGGTCACCACACATGCCTGATTCAGGGTCACTTTAAAGTTCACTTTCATCCCGCTATTATCTGTCCTCCATTCTCTGGCCTCTCCAGCTGAGTGGCTGCCCATGTTCCCTAAGCTTTGTTAATTCAGTTGCACTGCGGGCATGCTCCAGTGCTGAGCTCCGCCACTTAGCCGTACCATGACCAGTCTAAAGCGTTCACAGACCGAACGCTCTGTGGGCGGCTCTGTTCCCGCCACAGATGAGTTTTATACTCGGCGTCTGCGCTTGCCCAATGGAGGTGCTCCTCCCCCTCGCAGCGAGAGCACGCACTTGACTGGCACGCCCGGAGTTCCCAAAATGGGCGTTCGAGCACGGGTTGCCGACTGGCCCCCCAGGAAAGATGGTGGCACTGGAGGAAGTGGTGGAGGGGGAGGAAATGGTGGTGGGGTATGGCATATTACGGTGGAGACAGATTCCCCTTCCACCACCACGGGAAGCGCCCAGAGTAACTTGTCAAGCAAGCTTGGTCATCTGATCAGCCCTCAGGACTCATCTATGCTGCGTAACATTCACAACACGCTGAAGAACAAGATGCATAGTAAAGGCAAAGACAATCGCTTCCTCTCACCCGATGGCTATCTTGGGTCACCCCGCAAGGGCATGCGGCGTATACGGCAGCGCAGCAACAGCGACATCACCATTAGTGAACTGGACGGCGATGGAGGTGAGGGCTGGTCTTTTTCAGGATGGACACCCATGCATCGAGAGTACGGCAGTACCTCATCTATCGACAAGCACGGGGTGTCTGGCGAAAGCTTCTTCGATATGCTCAAAGGCTACCAGACAGACACTCCGGACCAGCGCAGCCCTGCCCCTGAAAAGTTAAGCGAGTTACTTACAGTAGCCCATAAACAAACTGCCCTTGACTTGCCTGACGGACCTCTTGGTCCTCTTCGTGGCAGTCCCGCCAGTCGTCTGAAAGAAAGAGAAAAACACATGAAGAGGCGTTCAAAGTCGGAGACGGGTGGTGAGTCCATATTCCGCAAGCTGCGTAGCGTCAAAGCCGAAGGAGATTCATCACGTGCAGGTTCTGACGCTGAGGACGGAAAGTCTGATGATATGGGTCCCCCTCCCAAACCATGGGTCTGCCAGAAAGGTTTTGCACACTTTGACGTCCTGAGTATTCAGTTTGACCTGAACGAGGCCGTGCAGAGTCGGCAAAGTGCTGTAAAGCGGAAGAACACCACCACTGGTGCCTCTGCTGCAGCCGCGGCCTCTGCCTCCAACACTTCATCCCTCTCATCCACCCAAAGTGGGACTTACAGTTCCCCTTGCGGCAGCCAGGAAGAGCTCAACATCAAGGATGGGCCTTCTCTTGACTCTGGTGATGACAAGAGCAATGATTTGGTTCTCAGCTGCCCGTGTTTCCGGAATGAAATTGGAGGTGAAGGAGAGAGGAACATCAGCCCTTCGAAGCAAGGTAGTATCGGCAGTGGTGCCTCCAGCTCTTCAAGAGATGAAGAAGGATCCCCTGAAAGAGCTCCTAACACACATTTCAGCAATGCAGGGGTGTCTGTTCTTGAATCCCCCAAGGATGGTAAAAGTCTCCACCATGATCGTGGAAAGAGCAACATAGTTGAACATGTGGACTTGGGTGCATATTATTACAGGAAGTACTTTTACTTGAGAGGTGAGTGCTACCCTTGATGTACTGGTAAGATTTATGTGCTGATATTCAACAGTTCAGGCAGTTTGATGTAGTAGCAATAATAATAATAATAATAATAATCTTTAATTTATAGAGCACCTTTAAAAAAGCACTGTAAACAAAATAAGTAGTACATAGCATAATAATAATAAAAAATATATAAACAAGCTTTAAAGTTAATACAAAAGTCAAAGGAATCTATATCAGACTGGTGTCCACATATTCTGCTAGATAAAGCATCCAAATCATTTGTGAAACCTAACACTTCGTGATTTCTTTTTATTTAATATAAAAATAACATTAATTTCGAATTATTTAATCTATTGATGCCCTAATTAAATCATTCATTCAACTGTTGCTATTTATTGTCGGAACCCAAATTCAAATTTTGTGTTTTTTGATAATTTGTTATTGCACTTGATTATATTGCGGCTGTTTTTTCAATCAATTCATCATTAATTGAAAAGAATTTTAAAATCCTCAGAGCACTGGAACTACTTGGGTGTTGATGAGACACTGGGACCTGTAGCTGTCAGCATTCGTCGGGAAAAACTGGAGGATCACAAAGAGCATGGCCAGCAATACAACTACAGAATCATCTTCAGAACCAGCGAGGTGAGCGCTCATTCACACCACCAAATACAATGACATATAGTTGTAGCGTCTGAATCAAACATGAATCCTTGTGCCTGCAAAGAGAGTGTTAATTCAAAGCAGTTAGCAGTGAGTGAGATCCAGGTCTGACGCCCACTGCTATCTTATATAAGATGATTAGAGGCGAGTTCTCTCTGCTAGTGCTCGGCATAGATCACCATACCTTGTCACCATACTGATTCTCAATCACACACTGCTTTTGACAGCAGCTTGGATAAAGGTTAGACCATATCTCTAATTATAACCAAAAAAAAGGCTCTTTACATTTGACCTCTGCCTTTGGTATCATTTATAGCAACCGCTTATGATTCACATGCATTCTGATGGGCCTTAATAGCTTTGTGACTAAGGTGACGCATAGCCCAACATGGCAATCTTTCCACTGCTATTTTGAGAATGGCAGGTGGGCAGACGTGGGTTAGCTTAGTATAAAACTTTTGTACCACTCATTACGGCCCCTTTTCAGGTGTTTGAGATCTCTGAATCATAATGACAAGGTACTAAAAGACAATAGTATGTTGGATTCTGCAGCACCAAGTACTAATTTTCTCTGAACGTCTCTTATACTAATATTTAACACCCACCTATTGAGTATCACCTGTAATTTACAAATGTATACAGAGACTGTATATGTATTCCCACACATGTCTGAATCAATAATTTCTCTGTCATATTTTTAACCTTTCTACCTGTAGTTAACAACCTTACGGGGCTCAATTTTGGAAGATGCGGTGCCCTCCACCTCCAAGCATGGCTTGGCTCGAGGCTTGCCTCTAAAGGAGGTGCTGGATTACCTCGTACCTGAGCTCAATGCTCACTGCCTCCGACTTGCTCTCAACACACCGAAGGTCACAGAGCAGCTGATGAAACTGGATGAGCAGGGGGTACTATGATCCTACATTCCCTTACAATTGTCAATCAACTCAGTATTTTCTTTGTGGAGAATTGTATCCCTACAGTAATCCTTACAAGTTTCCACTGCACCTAATTTTTTTTTATAAAAAACTATACAGTTACAAAGGAGGTTTATATATAATGAAATCTTTAAATACTTAATAAAGTATACAATGTATCATAAAATACAGAGGGTAATTATCAAGAAATCATTAAAAAAAGTAATTATATGATATGCTGATTAATAAATCAACATTAATCTGTAATTGTTACTATATATATATATGGATTTCTCTTATTTATAATATTTATTTATTTATGATTTATTTGCATCCTCTTCTGCCATAAAACCAATTTCAATATATATATTCACATATCAGGCTTTAAAGGGTTTGTTGTGCTGTTGTGTTATAAATGTACTTTAAAAAAAGTTTTTTTTTAAATAATTAATTGTATTTAAGTTGCACATTAAATTGGCAGCCCAAATAACAGAAAATATTTACTCTCCTTACTCCTGTTTTTCATGGGTTGATGGTCTTTCTTTGCTATCTCTTGTGCAGCTCAGTTTTCAGTTGAAAGTGGGAATCATGTACTGTCAAGCCGGCCAGAGCAGCGAGGAGGAGATGTACAATAATGAGGCAGCAGGTCCCGCCCTAGAAGAGTTCCTGCAGTTGCTGGGAGAAAGGGTGCGCCTTAAGGGTTTTTCCAAGTACCGTGCCCAACTGGACACTAAAAGTGAGTCTTATGTTGAAGGTTTGTTTAATCGCCACTGAAGCCTGAAAGCAGTATTGTGTGATTAAAACCACAAGTAACTAAAGGGCCAAAACGCGTACTGAATCTCTTGTCTCCTGTCAGTCTAGTATTTTATAGGGCTAGTTAATTAATTCTAACTGATCACACTCAATTGAGCCTGCAGCTTGTTCTAAATATGTTCCTCCATTGTCAGCGGTTTATTGACAATCGGAGGTCATGTTAAAATTGGAATGGATCTAAACACTAACCATCACCTCCTGTTCTATACTGTAGTTTGTCTTGATTTGAACCCCATAGCCCATATTTGAGATCTATTCATGCGTGCCGTGCCTGGCATGCATGCTCCACCTCTCCCCTGTGACCATGAGGAATATCGTCTCTGATCACAAGCATGCTTTTAATTCCATTTATCAGACTTGACATCTTACCCCTGACATTCCCTCCCTCCCTCGGGTAGTGTGGTCGAGAAGGGGCGGTAGAGGTGTCAGAAAGCTTTGATCTCAGCTTGACGGATTAGGACATGGTTTCACAGTCAGGTGGAGCACAGAGATGAGGAAGGAGGGATTAAGGAGAAGATGAGTTTGTACCCTTGTGTGTCTGGGACCATGGTGCAGAGCAACAACTGCAGTATCCTGTTTGTGAACAATAGAAAAAAAGGGGTCCTATAAAAGTGCGGCAGCCATATTTTGCCCTAACAAGTAAAGGAGCATTAAATAAATGAGATTGGATGATCAAAGGCTCTAGACTGTATGTTCCCTTCAGTCAAAGCGGAAATCCTTCTTTATATAACAAAGGAAGGGCAGGTGGTCACATAAAAGCTGTATATGAAAGGCTAACATAAGATGCTGCTTTCTTTCAGCGGACTCCACTGGAACACATTCTTTGTACACAAATTTTAAAGACTATGAGATCATGTTTCACGTGTCTACAATGCTGCCCTACACGCCCAATAACAAACAGCAGGTAAGCTGTAATACTATTGCAATAATTGAACTTTTTCCTTTTATTTTTAAACTATCACATACTGTATACCACTGTTTGAAAGTTTGGAGTCAATAAGTTTTTTCTTTTTTTTTCTAAAGTAATTTATACTTTTCTTGTCCTGCAAGGATGCATACAAGTGATCAAAAGTGACAATTATAATGTTGCAAAAAATTTATATATCAAATAAATGTTCTTTTAAACTTTGTTCATCACGTTTCACGGTTTCTACAAAAATATTTAGCAGCACGACATTGATAATGATAAATGTTTTTTGAGCACCAGTGTCACATGATCCTTCATATCATTCAAATTTGAAGACTGGAGTAATGTCTGCTGAAATTTCAGCTTTTACATCACAGGAATACATTTTATTTAAAAATATAATCAAGTAGATGTCACTTATTTTTAATTGTAATTATTTTTCACAATATTACTTTTTTTACTGTATTTTTGATAAATGCAGCTTTGGTGTAGGAATGGCAATTTTTCAAAAATATTTTATTTTAAATTTCGGGTTCATAAAAATTAATATTTGTTTATTTAATTGTCGTTTAATGAGAGAGACGTTATTTTAAGTTTAAGGTTTTTTTTAAGTTTTTGTCACCATTTCTGAACAAGCTTACATTAGGCAATATACACAAAAAGCTGCTAATAAAGCAGACTGCGTAGTTATCGTACAGAACGTACATGCACTCGAGTCCGCATTATCGTGTTTATATTGTTTCACGTTCATGTTGAGAAAAACAATAATATCCACATGCTCGAGTGAGAAAACGCGCAGAGACACAGTGTGCAAAGTGAAGTTACTAACAGCACTTTGCGGTTTCTGTTCTTAAACCTGTCTCCCTCAACGAAACTTAAAGGAAGCATATGTCACAAAATCATTTTGCTACCAGAACCAGAAGATATCATCTCGGTATCACGATTCCCTTGGGGTACAGCTGCGCTTACCTGCAGTCGTGAATGCAGTGATGGACAGCTGCTTCCTCAGTCGACTGGTGTTTGGATTGGATTTCATGTGATTTCTCATTGTGGTGGTGATTATTATGATAACTCAGTTTCATTAATAATTGATTAAAAGTAATTCCATTTTGTAATATCATTTACATCTAAGTAATTCCAAACTTCGCGAGGCAGACGATGACATTATGTGATCAAATACAATCCAATTGTTAAACACGCTCCACAGCGCCACCCAATGCATTTAATTATAACTGCAGAAAAAAATTAAATAAAAAATAAAAAAAGTAAAATTCGAATAGTAGTTTATTTTTCGAATAATAATTACAGATCGAATATTCGAAAATTTGAATATTTGTGCGCATCCCTACTTTGGTGAGCATAAAAGTCTTATTTCAAAAACAGTGAAAAATCTTACCTGCCCCAAACTTCTGAACGATAGTGTATGCTGACCTATGTTGTTTTCACTTTGTAGCTGCTAAGGAAAAGACACATTGGAAACGACATTGTCACAATCGTGTTTCAAGAGCCCGGAGCAAAGCCATTTAGTCCCAAGAACATCCGCTCACACTTTCAGCATGTCTTCGTTGTTGTTCGAGTGCTCAACCCGTGCTCTGAAAATGCCTGCTACAGGTGAGTCAAGTTTTTTTTTTTTTTTAGCTGCAATAAAATCCAGCCGCTATAGGCCAAAATGGGGCATTTTTTCAGTCTGTGGCAGCAACAGTAATCAACATTGTATGATACAGTGTTACCAATGTGGACTAGTGTAGTAATGAATCAGTCAAAAAGACTTCTTCAAATCATTCTACAGAATCGTCATTAACAGTGCCATAGAGAGAAAGAGTTGCGACACGCTTAGATGTCGCCGCTATGGCTGTCACGTAGTTCATGTAAGCCCCAATAGTTCCAAAACATACGCTGGCTGTCATGTTCTTCTATGGGACAGACAGCAGCGATTACATTATTGAACGGTAAATATAAAATAAAACACACATCCAAGTACTTTTTCAGCTGTTACTGCATTATTGCATTTAGTTAATGTCAGTGTTGCATTTGGAGAGGCAGGGTGACAACGAAATACTGTATATTACTTAGATAAGTTTTAGGTTTTTTTTGGATGGAAAAGCTTAGTGTTCATGTTCGCATGGGTAGTAGCACTGGCTTTAGCGGCTCATCTGATGATGGACGTCTCATGATATTTATTTTAGCACAACTGGGCTGTATTAGGCTATTGATCCGTGATCTTGCTTATAAATTCGGATTCAGCCATTAGCCTACCTTCGTGATCACGCAAAGAGGTCTGCAGTGGCGGTCCGTTCAGAATTCCAACCAACATAAAATATAAATAATTACGCTGTGCATGTACAAATGAATGATTTAGGAGGGAAATGGACTGCTCCCATAACGTAGAAAGCAACGACTATATTTGCAGCAATGTTCGGTAAATATTAACTTCATAAAATGAAACCGGAGAGATCAAGATCATACCCCTTCATCCTACCCTAATCATAGACTAAACCATTCATCAGAAAACACACACAAATACATGTATACGATGTACTGTGTACAGTACACATGTATATACATTTCAATCACACATTACTAACCCTAACCCATACACATGATATATTAATTGTGTGTGTGTGTATATATATATATATATATATATATATATATATATATATATATGACTGCATGTGTATTTATGTAGGCCTATATGTATTTTTACACAAACACACATTTTGACGAATATGCATATATACACACATAACCCTAACCCATTTAAATAAATGAATTGTGTGTGTGTGTATATATAATATTATTTATATATATAAAATATTATTATCAATAATATTATATATTATCTACATCAGGTTACCGTAAGTTAGCTAATGTTAGTGTCACGTAAGCTATAGCTGCAATTAACCCATTATTTCCCAATAAACATTAACTAAAACTGGCTACATAAAATATAACTACTGACTAGATTCACGAGAGGTCGGCTAATGTGTTTAAAAGTAAAAAAATACAGTAATTTAATTAATTTACCAGCGAGCGTACTTCGTAAACACTGAAAATGAATGGGGTTCAATGCTGGAACTATCAGTGTTTGGAACTATTGGCTGCTCCACGACGCGCGTTACTTCCGCATTCCAAAGTTCCTATGGTGTTCTATGGGAGTGTCGCAACTCTTTCTCTCTATGGCACTAGTCATTAACTGAATCCACCAGAGGAGTTACTAATTAACACCTGACTCTCTAACTTAATTGTAACTTTTATTCATTTCTTACTCAATTGGATTGTACAGTAATTGTTATTGTCTTGGGATATTGTTGTTCTCAAGAGGATTTGATTGGACAAAAAGATCAGTGTAGGTGCAGGATAAGTAATCAATATTTTGGTCCTTTTTTTCGGAATAGAGAGACTACATTTTTAAATAAAAATTTAATAGTGATAGGCTAAGGTATCAACAACAATTTTGATTTCATGACTGGTTGTTTACTTGTATCCTAGTTGAAGTTGAAAGTTTTTTTGTAATAAAAACAAGAATAATATTAAATTTATAATTTAATTTAAATGTAAATTTGTGTGTATGTATATATATATATATATATATATATATATTATTTATTTATCCATTTTTTTATTTTTATAAATAAACCCATTGGGCAATGAATTTAAAATAAGCTTTTCTCTGTCTTAACATCTAATTGTAGGGGGGTGTTTTTGGTTTTTATTTTTGGAGAAAAGGATTTTCTTCCTGCTTGCGGTGGGTTATGTTCTCGCTTGATGTCCTCTGGCCAGCTTATTACTCTTGTCGTACAGCACATTACCCAGGGGAGCGCTGCTCTTAACCATTTCAAATGAGCTAGGCCTGCTTAATTTCCTTCACGCCTACTGGGGGCTGTTTATCAGTAGGATTTGTTGATCGTTGCATTGCTTGCAGTTCAACCTGGAAAGTGCTACTGTGAGTCAAACAAAAGACAAAATGTGTGCTTATCTGAACCGATCGGGCATCAAATAGGATGTTGATTATTTATATCTTCATTGTGACTTACTCCCTTAATCTTTCGCTCGCATACTCTCTCTTGCTTGCTCGGTTTCTGTTTTGCCTCATGAAACTAATAGAGGTTATAATTGCTGATGGGCCTCATTGTGTGTCATCTTAATTATACCCAGTAGGGAGCCTCATCGCTGTTCAGCTCTGAAAATACAGAAGTTACAAAGGCCCACCCTAACTGAGCCTCTCTGGAACAATAAGTTTAAACGGAGCACATAACAAACGAGAGGGCTGCATGCACACCCTTGCCAACTGTCCTCTCTTGAGAGGGGCTTGATGAGGACCTGCCGCTTAAACCCGACAACCCTCTCCCCCTTCCCTGACGGACTCCCTCCCTCCGTTCCTCCTGTAGCCCCTTCAACCGCAAACTGAATTCTTCTTGTGAGCTTCAACTTTTCCTCAGCTCTGGCCACTCTTGCTATATTAACCTGCTTGGACTGTTTAGACAGGAATTGGCATGGAAGTCAGGAAGTGGATCAGGTGGGTTCAGCTGGTCCAGCTTTGGTTTTCATTTGTGATCGTGTAGTGTGGCTATATATTTGTGTAAAGGTAAAACACTGGTATAAAGGGTGATTAAAGGTGTTTATGGAGAGAGTTAATGATGTAAATGCGCTCCTGTTGTTTTATTGGCTGCTGTTGGGTGTACTGAAGTGGATAACAATGTTCACTGGGGGCCTTTGATTTTGACAGATGACCTCTCAGCCACTAGTGAATTGTTAAGGTAGATGGTAATATTGTACAAAGCGGAAGCTGTTAAACTGCTTTTATTCTCTTTTTATTTTCCAGTCAGTCTGTACAGAATTGTTTCCCGCATTACTATTGCATTGCTGCAGGGTCTACAGTGACACAGCAAAATAAATTGTTGTGACGTTACGGTCTAAATCATGTAATGGAATCTATAGACTTTTGCATTTTTCCCTTAAAATTAGTAGCTGGAATATTTAAAACCTATGTGAATCCGTCCATAAATTAGTTAATCAATCTGTTAGTGTAGTACCGATCAAAAGTTTGGGGTCAGTATTTTTATTTTATTTTATTTCATAAAGAAATGAATTCTTTTATTCAGCAAGGATGCGTTAAATCGATCAGAAGTGACAAGGATTTTGTGAGAAAGATATTTTAAATATATGCCGTAAATTCTTTTTTTCTGAACATTAAAGAATCCTGAAAATGTTATGGTTTCCACACAAATATTAACCAGCACAACTGTTTAAAAAAACATAATAATAAAAAATTATTTTTGAGCACCAAATCAGAATGATATCTGAAGGATCATGTGACACTGAATACTGGAGTAATGGCTGCTGATAATTCAACTTTGCCATCACAGGCATACATTACATTTTATTATATTATAATAGAAAACAGTTAATTTAAATTGAAATAATATTTCATGATATTACTGTTTTTACTGTAGTTTGAATAAATGCACCCTTGGTAAGCATAAAAGACTTCTTTCAATAACATTAAAATATCTGAATGAGCCCAAACCTTTAAATGTTAGTGTAGCTACAGAAAGTATTTTACTTAAAGAAATTATCAAATATGTTACACTGAATTGTTGTTTTTTAGTATCCATCATGTTGGAAATTAGTGTGTCAGAAAGAGTTTATCTTTTCAACAAGTTTACATTGTGTGAGAACTCTGCTCTGTGTATGTGATACTTGTACACCTGTGTATTTCTGAGTGGGTCAGGGTGTTATTTGCTTGTGTGGAGGTTCTTTGGTTCCTTGCTGTGGGCAGAGGATGCTCCACCAACCCACACACTGAGTATTTATACTTTAGATATGTAATCCAGTTTGCCTCTCCATCTAAGCCAAGGGGGTCGGCGGCAACAATAAAGTCAGCCCGCTTGCTGTTAGTCATTACTGAATAACTGCTCGATGCCCAGAAGTGGATTATGTTGGGATGGAATATGCACTGCGTTATTCTGGCTTTTGAAAAATGTTGATTACGGTTATTGTCCGCACTCTCATACAGAGTTTGTTTTTTGTATGCCAATGGTGAAGCATAATTGTGGGTGTTTGGACTGCTTAATGCTTAAACGGAAAACAATATAATGAAGAGAGATTTCAAATAACAGAGCAATGGTAACTGTAAATGTTATATGTTTTATTACTATGGCACAATTTTTTTGGATGTGGTTATACCATGTTTTTTGGACCTGCACCATGGTAATACCATCCTGTTCTTTGAAGTGCGTTGGAGTTCCATGTTTAAAAACTGATGAGATGTGAAAATCTTTCAAACGATACAAAGTGTGACGGTGAAATTTGTGGGAAACACACATCCCATTAACACTTGCAGCAGTTTGGTGCAACCATTCACTTACAACTCTTAACATGTCTTTATTCATCACTTGGCAATAACGTATGTAAAAACTCAAAAACATGGAATTATTTAATGTCTATTGAAGGAGAGCGGTTTAAAATAAGCAGTTAAAAAAGGACTTTCATGAATGAATGATTTTTTTTATTTTTGTGGGATGTTCTATAGCAATTATCTGTTCTTTTGAAGTACCTGGGAGTATCAAGTAAATATTATATATGAATATGATTATTTTTAATTACCATGATGTACATAAAAATCTGTGTAATATATTTTTGAGTTTTATATTGGGAACAAGGGTGATAACTCAAGGCTCTCTTCTTATGGGCATCAAACCAGCAACAATTTGATTTCCAGCCTGAGTCTTAATCAAGACTGTGTTGTTTGTCCCTGCAGGCAAAGAAAGAAAAACAATATGACTGAATTAAATATCAACAAGTTATTCATCTCAGTCCATACTTCAGCAAGCTACTGGTACTGCGGGAGAGAAGTTTATGTTGTGATGAATTTGCAAGCTCATTTTTCTACCACACACGTACATGTTTTCCCTTAGTGTTTTTACAGATCAGGCCCACGCACAGACAGCTGAATTTTATTTGGCGCCTCTCTTTCTCTCACCAACGTTTCTAACTTCTGGCTCCCACTTTTCTTTGTCTTCCTCGTCCAGTATCAATGTGAAAACGGGCTAGTGGCTCTCTTTAGTCCAGCCTCATTACTGCTATGGCTGGCTAGTGAGTTCCAAGCATACCAGACAGAGTAGGAAGCTTTAGATGTCCATTCCAGAGGCTTCATGAAAGGAAAAAAGCAGGGGAGAGATGAAGCAGCAAGGTAGAGAAGAAAGGGAATTGAATTCACACTGTTCTTCTGTAGCAAATGAGGGGTCTGTCCAAGTTTACTAGCACTGTGTGGAGTAGTCGGCAACATTATAGCCATCCCTGTCTTTTTGGTAATTTCCTCCCATTCCCATTTGGCAAAGTATTTGATGTCCCCTCTGCCACACTTCACCCTTTGACTCTGTTTCATAATTTCCATAGCAGCCACATTGTCTTTGGAACGAATTTTGCTCATGCATAAACATGAGGTCCTTTAGGGAAGTTTGAGAATGGTTTAGCAATTATCTTGTGCATGCGATGAGCAATTTGTCTAATTGTTTGAAATCTTCTCTCTTGTTTCCCTCCATTATCTCCACCCCCTCATTCACAGTGTGGCAGTGGCTCGCTCACGAGATGTACCTGCCTTTGGACCTCCTATTCCTGAGGATGCTACATTCCCAAAGTCTACAGTCTTTCGAGATTTCCTTCTGGCTAAGGTCATCAACGCTGAAAATGCAGCCCACAAGTCAGACAAGTTTCGAGCCATGGCCACTCGGACAAGGCAGGAGTACTTGAGGGACCTGGCAGAGCGCCACGTTACGAGCACGCCTATTGATCCCTCGGGAAAATTTCCTTTCATTTCTCTGGCCCACAAGCGTAAGGAGAAGACCCGGCCGTACCTTGGTGCGGAGCTGCGGAGCCCAGGAGCCATCACCTGGCCTGTTCACGCCGAGGACCATGGCGCCGGAGGAGAACTGGAGGCCCTGCTGGCCATTTCAAATGACTTTCTAGTGCTGGTGGACCCAGAAGCCAAGGCTGTTGTCTTTAACTGTGCTGTCCGAGATGTCATTGGTTGGACCCTGGGAAGCCCTGCTTCCATGAAGATCTACTATGAACGTGGAGAGAACATCTCCCTGCGCTCCATCAATAACAACACAGAAGACTTCCGTGAGGTTGTCAAACGTTTAGAGGTAAGTGTGGAGTTGCAGGTATCATGACAGATGGAATTTTTTTTTTTTTTTTTTTGCTAAATGTAAGGCATTTTAAATATTTGTCATTCAGTCAGACACAGCACATGGACCTGAGAGCTAGTCTCTTGGTTCTTAATCATTTTTGTTTTGTACCCAAGTGGGATTATAGCTATCAAGGTTTTGGAAAAAGCTTAAAGTAGTTTTGAGGGCTGTGTTGTGTATGTTTCATCATGTGAATTAATGGGGTGTATAAGAGAGCCTTTGAATAACTGTGCAGTGGCTTGAATGTACTCCTGATTTGGCCCCCTGCCCATTATGTCACTCTTCAAGTGCAAGAGCTGTTACCATGGTAACTAATACTCAGCGAACTGAATGCTCAAGATCTCCATCACAGTCATGAAACATATTAACAGTTTTCATTATACTTTAAGAAAAAAGCCCTGATCCTGATTTGCAGATGGGTGTTTTTTGGGGCAGTTTTGCCCATTTTTGATAAGGTCTTACATCCTTAATAGAGGACATGGTTCTAAATTGCATAAAAATACTTTAGAATCGAGAAAAATTGTGTCAGACAAGTCATATCAGTCTTCCCCTTTCATCTCAGCACCTAACTAAAGGCTGTGAAACATCTGAGATGACCTTGCGGAGGAATGGGCTGGGCCAACTTGGCTTTCACGTTAACTATGAAGGCATAGTGGCAGAGGTGGAGCCGTACGGGTATGCTTGGCAAGCGGGGCTGAGGCAAGGCAGCCGATTGGTCGAAATTTGCAAGGTGGCTGTGGCAACACTTTCACACGAGCAGATGATAGACCTGCTCCGCACCTCAGTCACTGTGAAAGTTGTCATCATACCACCCCATGAGGACGCCACACCACGCAGGTAGGTCTTTTAGTATCAATTAATGGTTTGATTCATTATTTCTTGACTGAATCATGGTGAATAAGTAACAATTATTTTTGTCAGATAGTAAAAGTAAACCAGTCATTCCAAGTTTTGCAATAAGACAACAATACAAAACATTTCAACTTTGTGCCCACACATGCAAACCAAAATAGATGAGATCAGCCTTCCCAGTCTAGGCTTGCCTGCAGGTGCTGTGCCAACTTGAAGGTTATAATGATCAGGGTCTAAACTACAAATCATCAGACCCACCGGATTTGTATTTGTGTTCACTTGCCTTTTTATTTCTTCTTCTTTTTTTCTTTTTTTTACAGTGGTGTGGTGCTTTATTATTATCCTTAGAATACCTACAATTTCCATCTTTGACAGTTTGTTTCTATCTAAACTAAAAACTGACACTCCTCTGTATCTTCTGGGTTTTAAACAAAAGAGAGGAAACATTTAGAATTGAGCCACTAAAGAGGTATTAGTTTGCAAAGGTAATGCCTGAACCCCAATTTATTGTAACTTAATGCAAAATCTGCCTATGCACTGCAGGCACATCTTTTTGACCTGTGTATATTTATTCCAATTTGGTTTCAATTACAATATTCAGTACTCAGTAATTGAGCGTCATCGAGAATTAAAACGAGAATGCCTTTTAAATTACAATTTAATTCCTGAATGTCAATTGAGGTAGCAAAAAAGATTCAGAATTTTAATTTAAGGAATACTCATGTCATTTTTAAGTTTTTTTGTATAAGGCCTGGGTGTTTATAGGCCTTACAGAGAGAATGTTATTTATTTTAGTTGGTTGGTTATTTAGTAACTTTAGTTTACCAGGTTGGAGTAACATTTCCACAAACTATATTGCACATTGCTATCTCCTGCCAAGATAGTAAAGACTAAAGAGATGTACACTGCAATAAAAATGTTAGGGTTAGTATGATTTTTGTTTTTTAAAGAAATTAATACTTTTTCAGAAGGGATGCATTAAATGGATCATAAGTGATTGTAAAGAGATTTATAATTTTACACAGATTCCTATTTCTAATAATTTCTGTTCTTTTGAATGGTTACTTTCCACAAAAGTATTAAACGGTACAACCATTTTCAACATTGATAATATTAAAAAGTGCTTCTTAAACCCCAAATCGACATTATTAGAATGATTTCTGAAAGATCATGTGATCCATGTGATTACTGAAGACTGGAGTGATGGCTCCTGAAAATTCAGCTTTGTAATCACAGCAATAAATTACATTTTAAAATGTATATTAAAATATAAATTAGTTATTTTGAGTCATACTAATATTACAATTTTTACTGTATTTTTGACAAATTAAATGCAGCCTTGGTGAGGCTGCCATAAGTGCTGTCTTTCAAAAAATATTTTCAAAAATCATACTGGAAACAAACTTTTAAACGGTAGTGTAAATGCCTCATTTCACATTCAAGATCAAGTCAAATGCTCTTCATTCCCTAACTAACTACCAAATTTGTCATCTTATAGGGGCTGTTCAGAACTGCACCGTATGCCAGTTGTTGAATACAAGGGCAACAATGAGAGCGGCTCATTTGAGTACAAGTTTCCTTTCCGGAGCAATAACAACAAATGGCAGCGCACCTCGTCCAGCCCACAGCAGTCCCTCACTGCCTCACCTCAGAGTCACAGTGGGACCCCGAACCGTGCCGTCAGCCTGGGGGCCAGCATGGGTAAGACCCTCTCTGCCGAGCGCCCCGAGAGAGCTGCTGCCATCCCCCGTAGCGTGTCCAGTGATGGCCGACCCCTAGACCCTAAAAGGTGTGTACGATAGCTGCTTTAATGGAGTGAGCTTTTGTTAAGTTACTCTTCCCCTTCATTTTTTTTGCCGTTCTTCCTGTCTCTCGTTTATCTTTATTTGTGTCTATTGCTCTTTCTCTACCTCTCTCAGGGTGTCTCCAGGTTCTGAGAACTATGCCCTGACCTCCTCTCTCATGTTGGGGCGCTCGCCCCACAACCGCAGTTCCCCCAGTAACCTCTCCTGTTCCAGTGACACGGGTTCAGGCTCTGCTCACTGGAGGCAGAAGTCCATGCCTGAGGGGTGAGGCTCTAAAAAAAGTGTCTTACTGTCTACATCCTCTTCGTCCTTGGTTTCTTTTGAGCACTTAACTGTCCATCCCTTAACCACTCAGTCATCTCTCCAATTGATCTGTTCAAGCTTTGACCCAGCTTTTAATGACGAGATGCATTGATCGCAAAATGATGCATGTGATTGACAAGCATATACATGTTTATGTTTACATAGATTTGCACACAACAGGCACTCTCCTCTCCCAGCGGAGCGGCAAATGGTGGCAGAGGGAGGAAGCAGCGGCAAGTCGACCCCCAGCTGGCCCAGAGTGGAGGACAGCTCTGACAGACCACTATCAGGTCAGCCCACGCTCCATCGATGATGAATTATAGAAGGGAACGAGGCTGAATGCAAGATGTCTGAGGGGGGGGAGGAGGAGATCAGTGAGGAAGCACTGCAGGAGTGAATGAATGAGCTAAACAAAACTATTAACAATGAAATATTGAGGAGAATGAATGAAGACAAAACTTGAGGAGAATGACTGTGAATATCCAAAAAATTACTTTTTTTTTTTAAAGCAAATGATGACAGAAATAGTGCTTGTATTATGGGTTTAGAGGCCCTCAGTGCTTGATATTTGAATGAATCGTGATTATAGACTTTGCTTCTAGACTCATCAAAACATGATGCCATTCATAAAACCCTCAAGACACAAAAAATAAATTGTACCTTTTTTAACAGTAACACCAACTCCTCTTAGCCAATTTCAAGCATGTCTTAAATCAGATGCTTTTGCTAAACTTAAGTAAAAAAATCACTTGGGGCATGGGTATCAATGCAGATTATTAGATTTGATTCAATTCTCATTCACAAGCTTTTCATTTGAGTTTATTTTATTCTGATCAGTGATGCGCGGGTTGATCCAAAATGAGCGGGTGCCTGCGGTCACCCGCGGTTACGAGTCATCAAAAAATATTCTTTAATGATATTTGGATCGCGATCGGTCAGGTCGTTTGAAATAAAGTTTCCAATTAAACCTATGCAATTTATATAGCCTAGTACTAGACACAATTTTCTATGAAATACATATGCCTACACTTTATTGGCTGAATAACTGGCACGAAGATGACGCACAAACTCAGTATGCTTGTTCGTGGTCAGTCAATAGCCGCGTGTGGTGTCCAAGTTTGTAAATAAAGACTAAATTGGAGCGTCTAATATATTTGTATAGCGATTTATTCAGGAGTGCCGTGAGGCATGATTTCGGCCTCTGTGCTCGCGCTGGCCAGTGGAAAAGTGGCTAATGGGTGAAGATGGCATGAAGAAGACTGTACATTCGCGAGATGGACGTGTGCGCATTAGGCTACTCTATTTGTTCTGCGTTTTCTTTCTAAACAGTTAGGCTATGTTTATGTGGTATTTTTCATGTTTTCATCACGCAATCATATTTTTGATGCGGTGGTGACGCGTTCACGTAACAACATGATGAGGGTGGCGGTGGCGCTGCCGATAAACCACCTAAAGCTGTCACAAAGAGCCGGCAAAAGCAATGAATGATTATGAATGTCAAATATAGCAAGGAGACATTTGAATTGTTTATTAATAAAGAAGAAGTTGACGTTGCTGACTCGCGATCTTCGCAGTAGTGAATGCACCACAGAGAAATGCACATTTCATACAGATAAGCAGAGAGCAGTCCGTTTTCTTTCGTTTTGAATTGTTCTGTTTACAATTAGACATTTCAATATAGATTGAAATATATTTTTCAGGTCTGTGAAGTAGGCTACCTAATACGGTGAGTTTCGTTTAATTTATGAGACGCGCTCGCGCAGGCGCCTCCGTGTCGTGATCTACTGTCTGCTACTGTCTGTCTGCGATTTACTTCTTATTTATTATATCCAGGTAATTGGTTGATAAAACATTGATTAAAATTAAGAGACAATTATTACAAATCGAAATTCACTTTAACCCCTGGGGGTCTGAGGGGTTTTCTGGGTCCTGGAGGTGTTCTGACATGCTCTGACATTTGTGCTTTTTTCAGTTATTTATAAACATGTCTATATAGCACAAACAGGGCTACCGTAATATGTGAGCAAGATGTATGTACATGTTTGTATTTTTGAGAGAATAATGTTTATGCGTGGTTATTGAAAAAACTAAAACTTAAAGTGTCTGAAATAAGGCCCCAAAACACATACTAAATATGTGTCTACAAGACTTTTGACTAATGGGTGTTGTTGCCTAGAGTTTTTGCTTCAAAATGATCTGAAAATCATCCTGCCTAATCATTTACACAAAACAATACATTGATTTAAATTTTATAAGACACCTTTTGTTTGGAAAGGCAATATGTGTGGAGGCGTGTTCACACCTGAGAAGACAAAGGCCGGATAATGTGCCACATACATAATGAGGCTAATTAATATGCAGCTTTCACACAGGTGTGTCACAGGGTCCCAAAGAATGCAAGGACAAAAGAAATTATCTATATATACATATTTTACAATTAGAAATTGTAACCAATTACAAATAGGTTACAATTACAACAACAATTACAATTTTAACAATATTTCAAGTGTATTCTTTCTTTGTAAAAAGTATACATTTTATCATACGTATTAAAAAAGGTAAGGATTCATTATTTTGAATATTGGAACAAACACTATAATAACATCTTAGTTGATAATTCAATATACCTACTTTATTTTTGACAAAACATCATACTATAGTATATTTAACATGAGCAGAAATTGGTGAACAAAAGCGTACCTATTTAATGTGACAGTAGTCTTTTTTTACAGTCAAAACTTTATAATCTATCTAAAACTAATCACAAAATCTTGTCTAAACATTCATATTTAGTCTGTAACATATTGTGTATGATATATTAGCATATACATGTTAATTTGCAGTTTGTTGCTTATACAGACATTTTATTTCAACATATTTCAGTCTATTTTTACTCATCTTAGTAGGCTATAGCAATATAGTTTGGATGTTCATGTAAATTTAATAACATGTTTACTAATGTAGATGCGAGAGTGTATGAACGGCACAGACACGCGCTGTATAACTGTAGTAAACAAAGCGGCGATACCAGCTCACTTTTTTCCTTATCAGTGCAAAAGAGACTCAAATTACTCTGTTGATTTTGATCTTACATATAAGTGCTGTACATTATTACATCCTGTTAAGTGTCAATTTTTTTTGTGGGTACTCACAATGAAAACAAAGTGTTGTGCTTTTCGTCAAATAAAGAAAAACAAACATGATGCGCGTTTTACCTTCTCTCGTCAGTGAGGTCCATTCTGAAACGCGTCGGAAAAATGAACTGTAACTCTGTCAATACTTGTCACAGAGATACGAGAGATTTCTCTTTATGAAGCTGAAATTCGATTTCGCGATTTCGGTTTCATTTCGCATATCGTTACAGCCTTAGAATGTTAAGTTCTACTACTGTATATCTATCTTGGTGAAAGTTACTCCAAAGTAATCCAGGATAATGTAACGCATTGCTATTCTGAGACAGTAATATTGTAAGGTAATGAATTACTTTTAAATAACAGTAACAAGTAATGTATAATGTATTACAGTTTGGAAGTAACTTGCCCAACACTGACTACTTTAAAAAAAATGCGGGTCAGGAAACGGGTCGGGTGCAATATTTTCTTCTTTTTTTTGCGGTCCGAGTTGCTGGCAGTTAGTTGAAAAAGTCGGTCGGGTGTGGGTTGTTTATACATTGACCCGCGCATCACTGATTCTGATTAATTTAATCATATTTTAGTTGTCCATTTTGCTTACATATATATTATTATTATACAGGGAACATTCTGACTTTGTACATTTAGGAAGATTAACAACAGTCCATTTGCTACTTATTGAACAGATGTAATCAACTTGTCCCACACTGTTTTTGCTATGCATTTTTATTTCAGTATTATTTAACAATAACAACCCTGATGTTACAGACATGTTAAGGACAGGTGCACTATTATTTTACAAAGAGTAAAATTAGGACTCTTAGGACTTAGGATTTTTACCTGGTCAGGGATAAAGTGGGTGAAAAGATCCCATAGGTTTACATTGGAAGAAGGATCTGAGCATCAGAATATCTAAGGGACTTGAGGGTGGGCTCTTTTGACTTCGGCCAGTAAGTAACCTCTCAGAACACCTTAGCAACTGCATGGTAATATCCTGGCAACCACCCACGACACCTTAGCATAGTGGCGGCCACACGGGCAAGCACCACTCACATTCACTTGAAGATATGTAAAAACCTAGTCTTTCTTCTCAAGTACTTTCATTAGAAAACACTGAAAGTGACACATTGTTTTAACTCAAGAGCTCAGGGAGACGCATTACAGACGTGTTAGCATGAAAACCAATGCAATGAAACACTCCTTTTTAGGGTGCTTGTTGCCATGCTGTAGGCTATGTGGTTTTGTTATTCCATATTTCCACCTGGCATTAACTGCTTCTTTTTCTTTTGGGCCACACTTGTTTTTACCCGCAGCTCGGCTCAGTTTGGTCTTCTCACACACAGCAGATCATCTGATCCTTCCCTCCCCCTGAATACCTCTCTCTTGTGTAACCATGGTCAACCTTAGCGTGCTCGATAGATCAAGCATAGCCTTTGAAAGTAAGCTGTGTCCAGTGAAAGGCAGCTAACATAAACGTGGTCTCAGAACAGCGTGCTGTATATGGGTTCAAGCAAAGACAGAAATACCTCCTCTTCCTGCTGGTACGGTTGTGTAAGCAGCGCTTTGTGTCCCTCTAGCACAACCCCCCCCCCCCCCCCTCCACACACACACACACACACACACACACACACACACACACACACACACACACACACACACACACACACACACTCTCACTCTTCAAGGTCCAAGTGTGCTGTGACTCACACTACCACCCCCTTTCTGCATATTTTTCTTACTTCTCTTCCTCTCTCCATTCCTCTGCTTCTCCACATGTCTCCTGTTTTTGACAGGAATATTACTGTTTTTTTTAAAGACTGCAGGACCTGCAGGCAGTCTTATGCTACCTCCATTGTGTCTGTCTGTCTCTCGCTTTGTCTCTGTTTATATCCCTCTTTTGTATATTTCTCTGTAACCATCTCACTGTTGTCAGCTCCTCTGACTGTTGTGGTCAAGCGGCCCACCTCCTCACTCTCTGGACCCCTCTTAGCTCCGCTTTGTGGCATCTCGAAGACACGGATGGTAATAGCAGGGTCCAGCCCACACGAAACGCATCAAAACACATCATGAGCATTTGGCTGCCAGTACCCGTGCTGTAAATGTTACCACAGCCTAGAATTACAGTGCTGGTCAAAATTATTTGCCCCCTTGGTAAATATGATCAAAGATGGCTGTAAAAATAAATCTGCATTGTTAATCCTTTTTAAAAAATTGAAAAAAAAATTCTAACCTTTCATTGAAGTAAAATAATTGAAAGTGGAGGGAACATCACATTATGAAATAAATGTTTTTTTCCAAAGCACAACTATTTGCCCCCTTTTATTAAATACGTTTTGCAACCTCCTCTTTCCAAGATAACAGCTCTGAGTTTTCTCCTATAATGCATGATGAGTTTGGAGAACAACCGACAAGAGATCAGAGACCATTCCTCCACACAGAATCTTCAGATCCTTCAGATTCCCAGATCCATGTTGGTGTTTCTTCTCTTCAGTTCAGCCCACTCATTTTCTATAGGGTTCAGGTCAGGGGACTGGGAAGGCCATTGCAGATGCTTCTGGGAAGGCCATTGCAGTGACCCATTTTTGTTTTGATTTTGATGTTTGTTTTTGGATCACTGCCCTGTTGGAAGATCCAAACATGGCCCATTATAAGATTTCTAGCAGAGGTTGTCAGGTTTTGATGTTTTATTTGTTGGTATTTGTCGAATCCATGATGCCATGCATCTGAACAAGATGTCCAGGACTGGCAGAAAATTAGGCCAACAGCATTAAAGATACAGGAGAGCATTTCATTTTACACATGGGGTACTTTTTATCCCTGTGTGCACCAAACCCATCTTTAGTGTTTGCTGCCAAAAAAGCTATTTCTTTTCATCTGACCAAAATCAAAACAAAAATGGGTCACCGAGCTGAAAACCAAGCATCTGCAATGGCCATCCCAGTCTCTGACCTGAACCCTATAGAAAATTAGTGGACTGAACTGAAGCGAAGCACCAACATGGATCTGGGAATCTGAAGGATCTGAAGATTCTGTATGGAAGAATGGTCTCTGATCTCTTGTCAGGTGTTCTCCAAACTCATCATGCATTATAGGAGAAAACTTAGAGCTGTTATCTTGGAAAAAGGAGGTTGCAAAAAGTATTTAATAAAAGGGGCAAATAATTGTTCCCAATGTGTTTTGGAGAAAAACATTTATTTCATAATGTGATTTTCTCCCCATTTTCAATTCTTTTACTTTAATAAAAGAATAGATTTTTGCATTTAAAAAAAAAATCAAAAGGATAAACAATGCAGATTTATTTTTTACAGCCATCTTTGATCATATTTACCAAGGGGGCAAATAATTCTGACCAGCACTGTATATCTCACTCTCATGATTGCAGACGATTGTTCGGAGAATGAGAGGTCAGTCACCAAATGCTTGACTTATGTCTGTGTTGTCTCTTGGGGTGGTAAAGTCACCTCTCTGATTTGTTATATTTATAAAGATTCAAATTTTAGACCCAAAGAACCTTAACCTAAATAAATATAATAGGAATTTTGTAAAAAAAAAAAATATATATATATTTTATATAGATATTTATTTTAAAATGATTTAATCAAAGACTATTTATGCACCACTAAAACTAACGATATACAAAAAAAGCTAAAAACCCATTCTTATTAGTAAAGTAATTAAATGGTCATTTAAAAATCCCACCAGGCAGAATCTCAGGGTGGGCAAATATACAGATTAATTCATCAGCTTTTGATCTAAATAATGCAGAATTTGTTCAAATTAGAGGAAGACAAATACAAGAAGGTGGAAGAAGGGAAGGGGGACGGAGGCCAATAAAACATTTTTCTCTGAGATTTGTTCTACTGTAGTTGACCATGCATGCAATATTCTGACGTGAGTAGTTTTCTAAACTAAGTTTGAGTAACAATTCATATCACTCGACGTCTGTGATTTCATGTACCGATTCAGATGGGACTAACATCTCCATGTTTATTACAGAGGTGGGTGTGTGTGTTTTCTAGATGTGGACGTAATACAGAAGGTCATGTGTTGTGCTTGCGTGCATCACAAATGACGTATATGTTTTATATTACTTGGGTACAACTTGGTTGGCTGTTTATAATAAACCCACAGAAGTGGGCAGAGACATGTAGACAAGTATCTTACCTGACACTGATATTAAAATGGGCCATCTTTGTAATTTCCTTGATTTGGCTCTATTTATTAATATTGAAATAAAATGAAATCATGCAAAAGTTTGGAGTGTAAACGGTAGCTCAGGTGGGTAAAATAAAACAAGAAGCATTAGGATAATACAATATCGGCTATCACTGACATCCGCATTCAGACAGGATTAGATTTCTCACAGTAGGTAATTTTCCCTGGAATTTTTAATGAGGTTGTGTGAGAAAAACATAGACAAGGCACTTTCGGACATTGTGAAACATGAATTTCTGTAATGTCCTCCATGAAAACTAGTCCTGTTCGAATAGGGCTCTTGTCTTTTTTCCTATGGAAGGCTGGAAGCTATATGACAAATTGCATATATTTATTTACCTGGACAGTGCATATTAACAACAATAGACCTGTAACATGCCAGAATTAGCCAAGGGCTAATCCATATGAGGCATACTTTTTGCCATTTTTGACAGATTTCTGACATTTTTAATGATGCTCATTCACATCCCAACCTTTACTTTTACCCTGTAGCTTCTATATACTTTTCCTGAAGTGATGTTCCATTTCTCTAAAGCAGTCATGTTAGCACAAAATTGTACATTCAGGAAATAATTTGAATTGAGTAAAGCGTGTTTGATTTCATCTTAAAAGATTGTGGTTTGTACAAACTGAGTTTGAGTTCTGAGATACTGCAAGGTATTATTATTATTCTGAAAAACAAACTAAACTGCTTTGAATAGCTAAAGGGAGGCAGAGGCAGGAAGTAGGGTGTCAAGAGGGGAAGGAAAGCCTTTTCATAAAGCTCGAAAGGAATTGCCCCCCTCTGACAAAGCAATGTCGCAGTGGCTCATGCATGTACAAAGAAATGGCCTTATTTTCCTCTTTTTTTTCTCTCTCAAATATATGCCCATGTCTACTCGATTATGTCTTAAAGTCTGTGTAATCAGTCTGTGTGAACTGTAACACAAAGTCTCTGACGTTTTAGAATCATTTCAAGTCTGTGCATTTTCCGACATTCTGCTTCCTGTCCATCCAACCCCTCCCCCTTCTGAATTCTGTGTACTTTAATTGCTTGTACCATCTATTTTTGTTATGGTGGCCATTATGTAACAGCCAACGATTACACAATAGGGTCTTTTGCACTCACTGTCCTGTAATAAAATCAGCATAGACTGCATAAACTATATTGGTCAAATCAGATTTCTTTGAGATCAAATTGTGATTTTATTTCTAGAATGATAAACTATTGTGTGTGTGTGTGTGTGTGTGTGTGTGTGTGTGTGTGTGTGTGTGTGTGTGTGCGTGTGTGTGTGCGTGTGCGTGTGCGTGTGCGTGTGCGTGTGCGTGTGCGTGTGCGTGTGCGTGTGCGTGTGCGTGTGCGTGTGCGTGTGTGTGTGTGCGCGTGCGCACGTGTGCTTTAGGCTTTGTTTATGACATTTCTCATCTAAATGAGTCTCAAGTGTGTCTGTTTCCTCCCTGCTGTTGTGCCCTCATTTTCAGTATTCACCAATGTGTGTGTTTTTTTTTTTTTGTTAAGTACTGTCTAAATGTCCTGTTTTCTAATGCAATCTGTTACCTTCTGTAGATGCTCCAGTCACTAAGTCTAGCTCATCCTACTCAGGCGGCCCACGCATCCAGAGACAGGAGCAGGTCATTCACCTTTCACCCAAGAAGGGCAGCCAGGTGGGTTCTCAACGGCTGCATACAACCGCTCTTAAAAATGGCGCCCCGTGGTACCTCACACTAAAGGAGCTTTAAGTGGCGAGCATTACCATAAAATACCACAAACAATAGTTTGTTAAAACTAAGTTAATATGTTAATCAGAAATATGGTCAAAAAGCACAATTTGTATGGTTGAGGGTGGACTATTTTGACTTGAGCCAGGAATCAGCCTTAAGCAACATAGCAATAGCAGAGCAACGCAAACAAATCCACTCAGAACACTTTAGCAGCTGGGTCAGTAACTTCTACACTACTGTATATGTTATCAAATATTGGTGGTCAGTATGATTTAAAAAAAAAAAAATTTGGGAAAGAAATTAAATTGATGTAAAGTTACAGTAGACATTTATAATGTTACAAAAGATTTTAAATATTTTTTCTATTTCAAATTAGTGCAGTTATTTTGAACTTCATATTCACTAAATACTGAAAAATTAGCAGTAAAAGGCTTCTGAAAATTCAGTTTTGCTATCACAGGCAAAAAAAATACCTGAACAAGACAAACCTGGTCTTGTCAGAAAAAGCACACAGACATGAGTCTAAAGGGGTCCTCTCTATGATATCACATTTTTTTGCATGTTGGTTGCACCACATTTTGTTGGTTGACTTTTATTTAGCACATAATTATTAATAAGCAGTAAAAGCAGTTTGTTAAAAAAAATCTAAGAAATACTGTGCCTTTGTATCATGGCATAAAATCTAGTTTTCCTGTCTAGTTTAGCTCTTTCTGAATATTTGACCTTTTCATCAACCATTTCCTTTCTCTTACAGTCTGAAGGTCCATACTCCCACTCCAGCAGTAATACACTCTCCAGTACCACGTCTAGTGGGGGTCACAGCGATGACAAGTGGTATGATCTGGGTAGTGGAGGGGCGGGAGAGCAGCCGGACTCTGAGCCGAACGGTCTGGGTGGTGGTGGCTATCTGCAGGGTGCTTCAGCTGACAGTGGCATTGATGCTACATCATACGGGGCCACCCATGGGAGTTCTAGCTCTCTGCTGGCTGTGGGAGCTGCTGGGGCCAGAGAGAGAGCTCCTTCACCCTGGCACAGCCCCACAGAAGGGGGCCGGAGGGTGCTTGAGAGGTCCCCTCCCGTTGCAGAGTCACCAGTGTCCCCTGCTGATCCGCCACCAACTACCCGAAGCCCACCGACCCATCTACTGGTCCGGGATGGCAGTTCTTACAGTCTGAGTGACATGGCCTCCCATTCTAGGTATTCTTTGATTCACTTAAAAAACATCTACAAGTCTCAGTAAAAGTTTATAATTTATTTATTTTTTATTATGTGAACTAGCAAGCAACAACCTAGCAAATACTCAAAACTCCCTAAGCAATGCCCTTGCAACCTTCCAGAATACCTTAGCAACACTCTGGCAACCACACACAACATCTTAACATTGTGAAGGTGGGCTTTTTTTATTATGGCCTGTAAGTGGCCCACTTAGTAATACCAAAAACTTTAGACTTTATATACAGAAAGACTGTGCACTCGTATTACTATGAACGGGAGAAAGTGCAATGTGCAATATGGCGGAATAAGTCACGCCTTCTAAAGGATAGAGCCAATCACCAATTGGTAAAGTCATCACGTCACTGCAGCTGCCGTTAGAAGAGCCTGTTCCTATAAAACAGTCAAGGTGATGATACACAGGGCAACTTTTTGAGCAATTTTGCTGGGCAAACTTCCCGAGCGATTGTTGCTTGGGCACTTTCCCATTGAAAATGGTAAGTACATTTCTATCTGGATAATTTTGATCTGTCGTGGGCCCTGTGTCTCATCTGGTTGCCCGTTGACGTCAACATTGCCCAGCAACATTGCTCAAAAAGTTGCCCAGTGTATCATCCCCTTCAGTGTTCTGAGATGCGTGCTTAGGACTGTGCAGGCTTGGTTCAGCCTGGAAAATGCTGCTTTTTGTCATGATTCGAGCATTTAGAAACTAAATTTATGAGACAGTTGTTGGCAGATTGGTGATTTTCAAATATGAAATTTAATCGTAATCTTGCCAAAAATACCCATAACACCTTAGATGTACCCTAATAACACCATGGCAACCACACACAACGTTTTAGCAACCAACCACCTAGCAAAACCCAGAACACATTTGAAGTGTCGTAGCAACCACCCAGAACACCCTAACAACTGTATAGCAAAACCATGGTAACCACCCAACACGCATCTTTGCAATGTGGCAGTGGGTTGATTTGATTTGAGCAAATAACTAACCATCAATACCCAGAACACCTTAGATTTCCCCACATTATAATTTCTCTAGAAAGCACCCAGAACACCCTAGCAACTGCGCAGCAACACCCTGGGAACCACACACATCTTATCTTTGGGCAAGAAATGTTTATCTATTCAGAAATGTGCTCCAGGGTTTGGATGTTAGTTTTGCATGTCATGTTACAATTCTTTGATATACTGTATACATTTTTTGTAGTAGTAATATCATGGCAAATAATGTTATATGTATGTGTACACATGCTATAAAGTATGTGTACTATTTTTCTAGGTTATTTATTTTCTGAGACAGACTAGACATGTTTTCCCATTATCTGGCTCTCCCTCAGCACACGCCACTCTGTCAGCCCTGCAGTCCTGAGCTCCAGCCACAGCTCCCCACGTGAAGAGTCTTCCTCGGCCACCTCCCCCTCTTCCTCCTCCTCCTCCTCCCAGAGCTCGGTGTCACCTGGCCCCAAGAGTTTCTATCCACGCCAAGGGGCCACTAGCAAGTACCTGATCGGCTGGAGGAAACCGGGTAGCACCATAAACTCTGTGGACTTTGGGGACACACGCAAGTAAGTAAAGGTGCTCAGCTGTGGGGATGATGGATGGTTAAAAGATATGTGACTGGATTATAAAGATGTGAAGGAGAGATGTTTCAAAAGATACACAGGGAAACGGTCACAACAAGTTTAAGTTCATAAATCATGGAGTACTTGCAGTCTTGCTAGATAAATTTGTCACGTTGTTTAATAGACAAGTTAATGCTCTTGTTGAGTTTGCTCTGACCGCTCTTTTCAGTGACAATAAATCTATGTAATCTTTTTGTCAAAAGAGTTTAGGTTTTGTTTTCCTCTGGCTCTTGAATTCATGTTTTGTACTAATACATGACTGCCACCTTCTGGAGAGGAAGAGTAATAACAGTAAAACATCATATTGATCCTGTAAATGTAGAAATGATTGCCTTAAAATTGACAGAGTCAAGGATTTGATGTTTAATTCAGAATCTTGTCTGCCTATTCCCCCTAGAAGACCACAGGGTGAGGGGACAGACACTGGGTCTTCTCAATCCAGGCCCTCTCTTAGGGATCTGCACTCTCCTCAAGCCATGTGCAAGTCCACAGTGGAAGAAGATGTGAAGAAACTGATCGTGCCAGAAATTTCCTCATCCACTAAGCACAAGGGGAAGGTACGTCATCAACTGAAAAGCACTGTGATACTGAGCCAGTGTGCTGCCATTTTTGTGTTTTCATTTACACTAGTAGCTCACGAAACTGGTGTTAGTGTCTTGGTATGGCTCTGTTTCCAGTAAATGCTACTTTACATGATCTCAATGTCAGCAAGCACTGAGTTTGCCTCACTTATAATATACATTAGAAAATACAACATGTCAAACATTTCACCAGATTTTAAAAATGTATGCATTTGTAAATCTGTTGCCAACAAAGGAGAAGCTTTAACCCTGCCAAAATAAATATATATATTTATATATTTAAAAAAAATTACACGATGAAATGGTCTTATTGTAATATTTTTAATAATATTTTCTTTTTTATAATCATATGATATATTTTCATACACCAAACCTGTAGCTCTTTAAAAAAATGCATTTTAAATCACAATAACAATTGTTATTAAAAAATGAAATGATGAAAAATGAGGATTACTTTAATACAGGGTCAGTTACTGTAATCATATCCCTTCTTCCTCCTTCCTTGCAGTCCTCCTCCTCAGGTCTAGCAAGCTCAGGGCGCCGTTCTCTGCAGCGCACCCTGTCAGATGAGAGTATATACCGGGGTCAGCGGCTGCCATCTCTGGGAGATTCCATTCTGGAGCAGGCTCTGGCTAGCGACGTGCTCTTCAGCTGCTCTACCCTTCCACGATCGCCGACCACCCGTGGCGCCCCACTGCGCAGACCTTCCTACAAAATGGGCATCAAGATGCATGGTAAGAAAACCTGTCATGATTGGGTCATAGTGCCGTTACAGGGTAGCACAATCTGCTGTATAGAGATGTCCTAGAAATGCATGTATCATAGAGCAAATCTAATAAGCCTGGAGTCATCAACAGGGGGTCTGCGACAGCACTGCAGGGGCTCCACCAATTATTGTTTGATCTCAAACAAATCTTTGTGAAAAATACAATAATTTTACAACTTAATTTCCCCATCCTACAATAATTTCCCCATTATGTTGTGTAAGATGCACACTGCACAATCTCTAACTGGGCAAAAGCCCTCAATCACACACATGCGCACACACATGCCACCTCACGTTTTCTCATTGGCTATGTGTTAGGTGACCTCTCAGCGTCTGACACCTCTCTAGCAGACCTGCACGAGCGGCACAGGCTGCCTCCTCCTGAACTGGGTCTCATGCCCCTCCCGGACACGGACACAGACAGCGGCCTGGACTGGACCCACCTCGTGGATGTTGCCAATGCTTACGAGGGTGAGAGAAGACCACAGCGCAGTGAGCCCATTTCTCTTCTCTTTACCTGTCCTCCTCAGCTATGTAACAGTTTTGCACAATCCATCTGTCCATCTTCTATAGGTGGGAGAGGTTTTTACTTAGTTAAAATGTACATATTAAGGTGTTTCTTCAAATACGGGCACTTTCATATGCCAGGGGTTGATTGTTAAAGCTACACTATGTCCGTTTACGGTGAAAAGTCGCTTCGGCTCTAAATTTGACATGGATCAAGAAAAACTGATCAAGGATCATTCAAACCTGCAAACCTCTGCAAGACACATGATGCAGTTTTGTAGTTTTGGTTTTAGTCATTTTAACTTACTTATTCGAGTTAGTTGCCTAGTTAGTTAGTCTTATATTCGGGCTTTATTTCAATTACTGAAAACAAGTTGACTGACTGCATACAATTATGATTCATAAAATTAGCATTAGAAAGCGACATTATCCCAAAAATGCTATTTCCATCAGTGTCATTTCCACCACAGAATGTTATCAAACAGCAAACACAAAACATATGTGGAGAGAATGGTGCGTGATGGCAATGTTCATGAAAAAATGCCATTTGACTGTAAAATTAAATAACCTAATGAGATTGTGAAATGTTATTTAATTTCTAAAGGATCACAACACCACCAAAAGTGCCCAATATTAAAGAAACACCCATTACTGGGGTTTATGACTTTAAGGATTTATCCATTTTGAGCAAGATGTAATATGCTGAATTTGCTGAAACGTAAGGATTTAGAATGAGTGAAATGCTGTAACATTAATGGAAGTGTCCCCTGAGGGCTTGCACTGCTGGACAGATGTGAAATAATGTGCGACTGTTAAGCTCGAGGTGCTTCTTTATCGTATGCCTAATAATGCCTTCACAGTTAAATAAACGCTCTGCTTGTCATCATACCATCATCTCTCTCTCTCTTTCTCTCAACTCCATCACACTCTTCTCCTCCCATTCCCCTCTCAGTGCAAAGAGGGTTTATGTTTAGTTCTCAGGACGTCAGTCAGAGAGGAGAGTCTTCACTCAGTCCTCAGCATCTAGAGCTGCAGCCAGTGCCCCACACCAGACTCTCCCCCAGGTACATCCGCTACCCTCTCACTTCTCAGCTTTTTCCTAATAGTCCAACAAATAATCTGTAATTCCTTTTATATGTGTATTGTGTGTGTGGTTTCTTAGTCGTGTTGTTGTTTCTTGCATATGGCATCCATGTTGCCCTAATTCTGGTTCTTCTGTTAGTGAGGGGCCTTCAAGCTACAGTGGGAAGGTTTCTCAGCTGGAGGCTTTGGTGAAGATGTTGCAGGAGGACTTGAAGAAAGTGAGTAGAACTTATACAATATTCATAATAGCCTATTTGACCTATTCAGGGTTAAATAAATCAGGAATAATTGACAGCAATTGATTTATTGAAAACCAATACACACCTGTGCTGAGGGCCGTTGCAAGAATTTCCAGGGCCCTGGTTCTGTTTTTATTCATCCCCCCCTCAGTTGAAGTTATTTTCCGAGGGTGTCGGTTAAAGCGTGGGCCGTCGGGAATCGTTTCCACCTTTCCCTCCTTAATGATGGCCCTGCTTGTGGTGGTAATGCACCAACAATGTGTGAAGCATTCATTTTCAACAATACAAACAGATTGTAGTCAGTTATTCTGCTTTTACTATGGCAACCAGGTGTAAATGTCATTAAAAGTGTAACAGTGCCAGTCAACTTTCTCAGGGGCCTTGGTTCCTGAAGTGTTTTTCAGACAGGGATTTAAGAGTTATGAGCCAATACAACCAGCTATGAGGTGGATCACAACTATTTGAAAATAGGACTTAAAGAAAAATTACTTAATGGCTTTAATAAGGAAAAGAATAACAATGCCATGAAGACAATGGAGAAATTAAAACTATTGATTTAAAGGTGACATATGCCCCTTTTCACAATATGTATTATAAATCTATGGTGTCCCCAGAATGTCTGAAATTTCAGCTCAAAATACCCCCCAGATCATTTATTATAGCTTGTCAAAGTTACCGCGTTTTTGTGTGTGTCCCTTTAAATGCAAATGAGCTGCTGCTCCTCGCCTCCATTCAGAAGCCGGTCGATCCTTTACACAAGCTTCGGATACCACCGCAATAACAAACGCGAATTTCAGTCAAATCTCCGAAAGAACCTGTAGCAGAGTGCAGCCTTACAGAGAGACTAAGGAAGAGATTGTAACTTTTAGACTGAACCTGGACGTTTCTGAATGGTTAGTGGATACATGGATGTAGTTGTTGTGGAGTTACATTGATTAATCTCATCGACTTGCATGTACTGTCATGTTTAGCTTTTACACAAGTTGACAGTTCCCTGAGGTCTTTATAAGACAGCTGTGACATTTTTTGGTCAAATAGTGTTTGTCTGAGCTGCCAACGTCAGAACAGGTTGCATGCTTTGCTCGAACTTTTGCCATTGCTTTAGAACTGGTTACACTATTGTCGATTGCGTATAATAATGCGTAAACCAAATGACGGCGCCATGGGTGGAAACGCACAGATTAAGTGGCGCTAATATTATAATAATATCCCCTTCCTACGTCAGAAGGGGAGCGAAATCAGGTCGGCTTGATTTTTGAAATGCATGCAGAGATTGGCTTACCATAACAAAGTTACTGGGTTGTCACTTTTCAGGTTTTCAGGGTTGGTCGATGCACAGGGTACCCTATTATAGCACTTAAACACGGAAAAAGACCGATTTTCATTATGTCCCCTTTAAAGATTTTTCGATTCTCTGCTTGGTAGAAATTTCTCTACAAAAATCATGAGTAATGTCATTTTTTAAGTTGAAAAAGTTGTCTTACTTTGGTAAAGTTGAACTAATGCTGGCTGATGACTTCAACAATTACATATACCAATGTTAGTGTACTCACCCTCACATTTATCATTCTCTCACTCACTAAGTTTTTCTTTTCCTCCAGGAAAGGGAAGAGAAATTGAAACTGCAGGCACAAATTAAGAGGCTTTGGGAGGACAATCAGAGGCTGCAAGAAGAGTCTCAAAGCTCTGCTGCCAAGCTCAAGAAGTTCACAGAGTGGGTTTTTAACACCATCGATCTGAACTGAGCCATCTGCAGAAGTCGGTCAAGGTCAATAGACTTCTCGAGGACCAGACAGACATGGGAGAGACTTTTACTCCCATGTGTGACCGGATTGAGAATAGTCCATTCACAATTCAAAACAATTTGATATTCACATTAGCATTCCTCTTCAAACTGTGGCGGCATGGCTCAAAGTCAGGAAAATACAATTCTTCAGCCCTTTTCTGTGATGACTTCTCCACTCTAGATCCCTTGGGGCATCATTAGAAGCACCCACAGGAGTAACTAGTAACTGGCTGTGATGCCAGCCTTTGCCTTCCAGGCTGTTCCATTCTTGTCCCTCCTGTGCCCTACTTACAACTGACAACCTGACATTCAGTTCCAGTCATTTGGACAGTGCTACAGCCCTGCCCCATGTAGACCCCTTGCCTCAGAGCCAGAGTAGAAGACTCCTCTGCTACACGACAACATTTCAGCATCCAGTATCATGTCGTGAACATGCGGCGTCATTGTGGTTTTGGAGTTTGTGCTTTTTTCCCTAACTGTAAAAAGCCCGTCTGCATGTTCTGGTGAAACCAATCTACAAACTACAAATGTGTCGCCCTGCTCTTCAAATACCAATTGCGTTTCAAAAGATGGAATGCACCTTTTTTTCTGAAGGTGGCATGAAGTGTTTTGCTCATAATAAAGTCAAAACTTGTGTTATGTTGTGATGTTTCATATCAACATCAAACGAAGCAATAGCAGGGAGTCTGAATCCTTGTCCTAAAGACTGGACTTTGGCAATATTCTGCCTTGATTCCTCTCAAGTACATCTCAAGTCTTTGGTACGAACACTGATGATCCTACAAGTCTGGAATTTAAGGACATGTCTTATTTTGGGAACAGTTCCATTATTTATTTCATTTATGTTAAGAGTAAACAATTTCGATTCTCTATGCGTGCAGTACAAGGGACATCTGTGAATAGCGTTTATTTCGGAAGGGGATGTCACTTCTTTTGGACTCTGTTTTTATTTTTGGTATTATTTTTATTTCTAGTAGAGTTCTGCCTGAGCTGCAGTATCTTTTGTTGTGCAAGTTGTGGAGCCCTAGTCTGGTATTGTGTTGCTTTAGTGCCATCTAGTGGTAATAAGTGATCGTCTCACTTGACTTCAGCTCTAATCTATTCCAGTTTGTTTCCACGTTGCCTATACACACTCGTAGTGATGGAAACCTTCCATTCAAACAAGAGATAACGCTGTAAAAAGCAGACACACGGGTATTGGATTCAAAATCAGGGATGAGAGGAGGTGCCTTTCTGAGAAAAGAGAAAAGAGGAAGCCTAGGAGTCGTATCTGAACTCATAACAGGAGACACAAGTTGCAATGGGTTGCTTGCAGGAACTAGCCTCAGAAAGAATGCACACACACACAAACGGAGTTAGGTCCTTGGGTGCTTTGGCCGTCATTGGTCAAAGAACGCAGAACCAGGGGGATGGCTTAGTTAAGAGCCAGCTTCACTGTCTGGGATCAATAATATTGAACAACTGCCCTATAATCTCACACCCGGTTATAGCACTTTGCTCTTGTTGTCACTTTCTCAGTCCCTCGTCCAAACATGGCGGCAGACAGCAGAAAGGTCAGGCGTCAAAGACCAAACATCCTGCCCTACTTATATCACTGACCCAAGTAATGTATATTGTATAGATCTACTCCATTATACTGTTTATACTCTTCAGGAAGCACTAGCTGGTTTCTCAGTATAATGAAGATGAGTCGATTTCTGGATACTTTACGTATTATGAAGAAGATGTGCACAATGGATCCGGAGGTAACTTCGATTTGAGTTTGTGAACAGTGAGCAGCCATAATCGATTCTGTTCTAGGAATCACTCGAAGTGTCTCAGAAAGTGCCTCCTGATACCCGTAGAGAAAGAAACACTAAGAATGCCAAACTTTTGCCTTGGTCGGGACGACCTGCACAATGTGGAGAACGACATGAGATTATTAGTTGCATTTCTAGGTTTTGCTGCCTCAGTCAGAAGGGTGAAACGAGAGCATCAAACTCCTTGACTGGACAAAACACGACTTCTATTTATCCTCGCATCACTCCACTCGGGTTTGGTATTCATTCTCCCATCATTCTCAGTCCTTTTTTCATTTTTAAATGCATAAATGGTTTTGTTCAAGGTAAATATTGATGACTGTGGGAATGTGAATTTTAATTCATTCTTTATCTCCTATCTCTTCTTATTTTGTTCTTAGCTTTCTGATTTGAATTTCTTTGCACTGTTTTTTTTTCTTCTGTTTTTCATTTTGTATAAATCTATCGCTATTCGTTTATGGACATGCATAAACATATGGCTCTTGATGTTGCTTCTTGTTCTTGCGTATGCAGTCCCTTTTGAGAGAGATGAGGCTGGGATTGTTTTCCCACCTTTGATCTCTTTTATATTGTGTCATTAGACGTTATTCCATATATTCTCCCATCTAAACTTTAAAGAATTGTGTTTTTAATGATGTGCACATTTTAAAAAGGAGCATTAAGATTACAAACAAAAAGTACTGTTTACATATACTGTTCATCTTTGTAAAGTGTAGAGGTTTAAAAAGAATTTCCAGTGATTACAGTATTAAGGTTTCATAAATAAATAATAATAAAAAAAACTTGATTTGAGGTGCTGTAATTATTCATGAACTGGTCAAAACTAATGGCTCGTGCTTGCCGCCTGCTCTATGAGGTGTAATCTGCCATTGCTTTCTGAGCCAATAAATTAATCTAAATGCAATAGTTGAATGTCATCCCACGTCTCCTCGTGTTTATTATTGCTGCGATCTGTACCTTTGTTTTATGTTTTCGTCTTTCAGTGTTGTGCTTTTGTGGAAGAGGCTGATTTTTACCACGGTAGTGGCGAGGATAATTGCACCTTGCAGTAAGTAATCAGCAAAGCCTGTTGAAGAGCAGGGCTGGATTGCCAAGGGCTCCTCACGTCCTCCTGCTGATCTGCCTCTGATTGTGACGTTAACCCTCTCGTGACCGTGCAGATTGAATCCAGTCCAACGTGATTGTGGCAGTTGCTTCTATTGGTAACGCTGAATTCACTTTTAAATGCTGCGAGAGAATCTTCTTTTTGTGAAAATGCTAATGTTAACCCAAAATGGAAAATAAATGTAAAGGGCATCTCTGACCTGCAGCCGTCGATTCTGTCCGAAAAGTTAATTAAGTCAAATAACCTTGCTGGATTTTCATGTATGTGGTGGTAGGAGACATTTCGGATATATCAGCGAGCAAAAGTTATTATCTGACATGGACTATTGAAAATTGGAAATGAGTGCACGGACCCAGACTGAAGTGGAATCGAGAACTTTGGTTGAACGATGCAATAAGGAATTTTTAGTGCACTTGAAATAAACATGTTGTAGAACAAGTAGTGGGAGCAAAGGGCTTAGAGCTCTTCCCAAGAGTGCCGGCTGTTGTAATGCTGTCACAATCCTGTGCAGATGTTAGCAGACTGAGCTCTCTAGTATTTGCACTAATAGAAGATAACCAGGATAGAAATTGGATAAAGAACCAATGCCATACAAAAACAGCATCTTTGATAACACTTTATAATATGTATACAGTAAAGTACTTGCAAACTGTTAGTTTGGAGTTAATTCATAGTTAATATATTAGTCTCTACGTTATATTAATAGGCTATATACAGATAGTGAGTTCTTCAATTGTTATCACTGTAATTAACCAAATTATTATTGTTTAATTCGCTCATATGTAAAGAGTTAGATTTTGGGTTTTTTAACAACTTATTAACTGTAAATAGTTCTCACTTTAGGATATTTAGGTCATTTAGTGCTTTAAACCACCTTAGACATTAACGGCATTAAAATTATTTTTTTCTTATATACAGTTGAAGACAAAATTATTAGCCCCCATATAAAATATTCAAATATTTCCCAAGTAATGTTTAACAGAGCAAGGGATTTAACACCGTATTTCTTATTTTATTTTTCCTGTAGAGAAAGCCTTATTTATTTTAAATTTGCCTGGAATAAAATAATTGTTTAAAAAAAAACTGCTAAGGTCAATATTATAAGTGCCCTTAAGAAATGATCTGTTTGATTGGCTACAGAACAAACCACTGTTATCCAGTGATTTGCCTAATTAACCTAATTAATCATCTTAGCCTTTAAATTGCACTTTAAGCTGAGGATTAGTATCTTGCGAAACATCTAGAAAAATGTATTTTATATGTCATCATGGCAAAGACAAAAGAAATTAGTTTAGACTTGAGGAAAATAATTGTTAACGCTATCAAAAGAGAAGGATATACACATTTATCAAAGCGTTTTCAATTCAAAAACTGCCATGAGAAGGATTATCAAGAAGTTTGAAGAGACCCACACAGTGGAGTAAAGACTGGCAGAGGCAGGAAGTGAAAGATTTCAAAAACTGTGGAAAGAAATCTAGTGAGAGAGGTTTCTAAAGACCCAGGAACATCTGCCAAGACCCTAGTGAATGATTTAGCCAAGTCAGGGACTGATGTCTCAACGAAGACGGTCACTAGAGCCCTGCACATGCAGGAATGGGCTGTGAGGTTGCTGACCAAGAAACACTCCACTTCTGAAGAAAAGACACTTCCAAGCTAGACTGAGTTTGCCATGGACAACCTGGAGAAAAATCATGCATTCTGGAAATGTGTCCTTCGGTCAGATGAGACTAAACTAGAGCTATTGGGCCATAGAGATGTCGCCTATGTTTGGAGAAAGAATGGAGAGGCGCTCAACCACCGTTCCCACAGTGAAACGTGGCGGTGGGAGTATAATGCTGTGGGGATGTTTCAGTGCGTTTGGAACTGGGAATCTCGTCAGGGTCAAAGGAATCATGAAAAAGGAATTTGAGAAGATTTTGAAAGACAATCTCCAACAATTTGGTTTGGGTCGGTGTTTTCTCTTCCAGGATGATAACGACCCAAAGCATGACTTGCTTCTGCTGAAGAACTACCTACAAATTAGCAAAGTGAACGTTCTTAACTGGCCAGCACAAAGCCCAGACTTAAATCCAATAGAAAATCTGTGGGGCACACTGAAGACCAGAGTCAATGCCTGGAGACCAACGCATCTAGAGGAGCTTGAGAGATTTGGAGGAGGAATGGGCTGGGATTCTTCAGGAGACATTCCAGAAACTTGAGAACTACAAACGACGATTAACATGAGGGCTAATAATTCTGACCTGTAGATTTTTATTCTTGGTTTTGTTTCTATTTGTAGCCTATTATAATCACTCCAAGTTTCCTAAATAAACTGTTTAGAAATGCTGTGTAGAAAAAAAACATCTTCGCTCCATTAAACAGCACCTTGAAGAAATGAAATATGAAATATGTCATAGGGGGCTAATCATTTTGTCTTCAACTATATATATATATACAGATCCTTCTAAAAAAATTAGCATATTGTGATAAAGTTCATCATTTTGGAGTAGAAACATCCAGAGCCACCGTGCACAGGCGTGTGCAGGAAATGGGCTACAGGTGCCGCATTCCCCAGGTCAAGCCACTTTTGAACCAGAAACAGCGGCAGAAGCGCCTGACCTGGGCTACAGAGAAGCAGCACTGGACTGTTGCTCAGTGATCCAAAGTACTTTTTTCGGATGAAAGCAAATTTTGCATGTCATTCGGAAATCAAGGTGCCAGAGTCTGGAGGAAGACTGGGGAGAAGGAAATGCCAAAATGCCTGAAGTCCAGTGCTGCTTCTCTGTAGCCCAGGTCAGGCGCTTCTGCCGCTGTTTCTGGTTCAAAAGTGGCTTGACCTGGGGAATGCGGCACCTGTAGCCCATTTCCTGCACACGCCTGTGCACGGTGGCTCTGGATGTTTCTACTCCAGACTCAGTCCACTGCTTCCGCAGGTCCCCCAAGGTCTGGAATCGGTCCTTCTCCACAATCTTCCTCAGGGTCCCGTCACCTCTTCTCGTTGTGCAGCGTTTTTTGCCACAGTTTTTCCTTCCCTCAGACTTCCCACTGAGGTGCCTTGATACAGCACTCTGGGAACAGCCTATTTGTTCAGAAATTTCTTTCTGTCTTACCCTCTTGCTTGAGGGTGTCAATGATGGCCTTCTGGACAGCAGTCAGGTCGGCAGTCTTACTCATGATTGCGGTTTTGAATAATGAAACAGGCTGGGAGTTTTTAAAAGCCTCTGGAATCTTTTGCAGGTGTTTAGAGTTAATTAGTTGATTCAGATGATTAGGTTAATAGCTTGTTTAGAGACCCTTTTCATGATATGCTAATTTTTTGAGATAGGAATTTTGGGTTTTCATGAGCTGTATGCCAAAATCATCAGTATTAAAACAATAAAAGACCTGAAATATTTCAATTGGTGTGCAATGAATCTAAAATATATGAAAGTTTGATTTTTATCATGACATTATGGAAAATAATGAACTTTATCACAATATGCTAATTTTTTGAGAAGGACATGTATATATAGTTGAAGACAAAATGATTAGCCCCCTATGAAATATCATCAGTAAAACAGCTGGTAAACAATAGCCCACATAGCATTTACAGTACCTGAGGCAGTCATTCAGTGTCCACAGCTTGTTAGTCAGCTAGAGAAATGAACACTTGCGCTAAATATTTGCCTATATTCATTATATTTTACTTAACCTGTTAGTGATGTCTTATTTAATGTAGGCTATGTTTAAAATATCTGGCATGAAAATAGAGCCGCTTTGTAAATTATATTTCAACAACGAAATTGGAGTAAAAACATTAGATTTAGAAGTTAATGCAAAAACTGTCTAATGTGCAAGATTTTTAGAACTACATCTTTATCGTTATCTGTTTTAGTATTAAATTTGTATTTGGCGTGGACTTCACAATTACATTAGACGACCCATATGCCTTTGCTTGAGGGTTTTAGCAAACATGCTAATTTTCAACACCTGTGAACACAGGACGCTAATTTTCAACACCTTTATAGTTAATCGTCCTTGGTGTGGACGGCCTTACTAGAGTCCTCTTTACTTTAGTCACAGTCAGACTTTAACACTCGACTTCTATTCTTAGCTACCTGCTCTAATAATTGGCATTTATGCAACATGTGCCCTTTCCTGCAGGTCTCTGGTAAAAAAGAACAAATGCACTGCGCATGTAACACTCTTGTGACATGTTACCTAATGCACACTGAAACATTACTTTCAAGATAGAAATGTCTCTAGTTCAGTGCAAGGAGAAAACACTTGCAGTTGCAAAAGATATTCATCCTGCAGCTCAACGGAAGATCATTTCTTGTCTGCATGAAATGGAAGAGCAGCTAATTTCGTAAAATGACTGTGTGTGCAATGCAATTAGGTCACTGGAGATAGGGAAACACCTCAGTTCATTTCTTGCATCCCTCACTAGTCTAAATAATTAATCTAGCCTGGAGTGGGTGGGTTCCTGATACTGTCAATTTGTGCTGATGTTGCTATGCGCCAATGTCCATTATGACTATATGTGTGTACACATGCCTCTTTGAGTGAGTGGTTGGCTGAATACATTTGTGATTCAGACATGATGAGCAATTACTCCTCCCTAATGGCTTCTGACGGTATTGATTTTTTGGAAAGAGAGCATTTGAGCATGTGCTAATGCATGTTTGTATCAAATTATCTGTATTTTGAATCACAGTATGGGGTAAGTTTCTTATACTATAACTCGAAAACTACCAATATTTCTAGCCTCAAAGTATTGTGTGTAAATGCTGTTGTATTCAGCCATGACACTTTTATACATCCTGACTAAAACAATGAAGGACAGAGAGCCCCAAAAATAGTGTAGGAGCTGTGTTAACACCTATAGGGCTCAGGAAGGGGCTGGCTAGGGTACTGTGCGATAAAGGACACTTCCTGGCACTGATAAATAGCCCTTTCCTGGCTGTTCTCTGCAAAGTAGAGTACTTGCTATAATGGCCCTAGCTAGAAATATGCAAACTGGAAACGCGACGTTCTTGAGCAACAGCATCTCTGATGTGTTATATGTCAGTTTTCTCAGAAACACAGTAACTCCAATTATGTGTACCGGCATCCTACTCTGTGAAGTTACAAGGTGCACTTTCTATAAATCACTCCTTGTTGCATCATATTTTGTCAGAACTGGAAGAAAACATAACAAAAAGTAAAGACCGACTCCCAGTACTCTATCAGGATTCCCTGTGCGTATGTATCGTCTCTGTTGTGCCAGAAGGCCGATTAAGAGCCAGTAGGAAAAAAGAGAAGGGTGGTTTGGGTGCGAGAGGATATGTGTGCATATATGGGATAGAAGAGGGGATGCAGCAGACAAATGAAACCGTACATTACATGAGTGGACCTGCAGGCTTGCTCAAGAACAGGAGACACACTGTGCTCTCTGTGAGGTCTCTGTGGTCCAGATGTGTGACATTCCTGCCCGTTCTCATCCTTTGGCGTCATACATGTGACGCTTTGTACATTTCGTTGAAATCTTACGCACATGGCATCCTTTAGCATCAATATGAGACGCAGAACCCAAGGCGTCATACAGGTGACGCTCGTCTAAATCCAACGCACATGGCATCGTTTAGCGTGAATATGAGACGCAGATCCCAAGGCGTCATAACCGTACCCTACCCCAGACCTAAACCTACCCATAACAGTGCGTGTTATATTGACGCTAAAGGATGTCATGTGTGTAAGATTTCGACGAAATGTCATATGGCGTCACCTATATGACGCCAAAGGATGAGAATGCGTTGGACATTCTGCAGTGGATGAATACTTGTAGTGCATTTAATGAATATTTCTCCCTATTTTCTGTTTGTCTAATCCATTTCAGAACCATGTGATGGAACTAAACAACTGAAACAAAATATAGACTTGTTCAGGCTCCCAGTATCACCCAGATGTGATGATCTATTCTTCCTCTTTCCTTTTAAAGCCATCAAATCACAAGAAGTTAGATTTTCCTTGATCTTTTTAGATAAAAGAGCTTGAGGTACAATTAAAATTTTTACAAAAAAGTACAATTTTAATTTTTTTCTTATGAAGCTCTGAAAGACATCTCGGCCATTCAAAATGAGTTGTGCATGTAGTCTGATTAAAAGTTTTTTTTAAAGCCATATAAATAAAATCACTAATATTTAATTATATAATACCAGATATCTTTTCCTTTAAAATATGAAATGACTGTATTTTCTCAATCTGCTTCTTTTGATGTTTGCACATTTGCTTGAGACTGCGGTGACATCCAATCATTGTTGCATGGCGTTGTTTTCCTTCGGCCCAAGAATGATCTGCTCTCTTCAGGTGTTATAATTCTATTATTTCTAAACAACTAAAGAAATATGTGATAAGGTTTGTTTAGCACCACATATCCTTCTGAAGGATCCTTGATCATTTCTCAATCTGACACTAAACTGTTTGAGTGGCACATTTTATGTGAAATGTCACATATTGCAGGCTTTGCAAAGAGGTTGTTCTTGAAGAATGGGGGAGTTTGAACAAACACAAAACTCGCTGTTCACAGCTTGTGTGTGTGTGAGCACCAGAGCACAGTGCACAACTCTTGTCGCTCATTTCATGCGTGAAGGGACCATTTTATGTTACAGTCTTGTTTTCGGCACAAAAGTGCTAACATTATATGGTCAACTTGAAATGTTAGTATAAAGACAAAAAATGACCCCCTGTACTACTGTTCCTTCTTACTGGATTAGGGTTTAAGAATAAATTGATAAACTGCTGGAGCTTATTATCATTTATTCTTAAACCCTAATCCTCTTAATTTTTAGCAAGATGTCCTAATGAGAGAAATGCAGAAATAAGAGGGGATTACTCAACTGGTATGCCTACAAAAAGCATTCTCTCACTTAATAAACATACGTGCTTGCCAGAAACTACAGAGGGAGACACTCCACCCCCAAACCCCCACCCTCTGTTCTCCTCCCTCCCCTCATTCCCTCCTTGCCTGACACACACACTCTCACACTGAGTTTGCACACATGCCAGGATCCTCACACTGTACCTGAGCACTTCACTCCACGCAGCGACCACCCACGCGGGGATCCAGTGCGCGCGAGACACGGACAGAGTGGAAGGAACCCAGTGCTTTCCACAGCTCCTTAGAGTCTCTCTCTTCATCATCTTCACCCCCACCAACACCCCATCATCATCACAGTCTCTTCAAGCCAGTTAGATCATGAACCTGCTCTTTTCTGGTGTCTAAGGAGGGGAAATCGAGCTCCGAGGAGTGGACGAGGCGGTACTTACTAAGGTAATGCGCTCTTCCAGTCATCAGTTGTTTGTGTGTGTGTGACTGGGTGTCACTGTAAACTTGTACCAATGGTTGCTCGCACTGAACGATCCATTGTCATGTCCAGCGCTGGATTCAAGTGGCTCCCAAAGTGCTGGTGGTGAGTTTGAAGTGAATCATCCTGTCGCCTCGCGCTCCCTGTTGTGCGCGCTTGTGTGTATGTGTGTGTGTGCGTGCGCGAGTGAGGGAGTGCGAGCGTGTCTTTCAGTGACAGGGTTTTCTGCCTCTATATTCGGCATAGCTCTGTGGAGTGCTGTGCGAATTGGGACGGGGTTCCCGTGGGCATTGCGCTCTGAAAGCAGCTGTTTGTATTTTTTAATTTATTTTTTAAATCGCTGCACATGTTTGTAGTGCAATGCGGCGCTGGGAAATCATGCCCACAGTTCTACCTTTAGGTTCGCTGGTGTTGATCACAAACAGCTGTTATGAGCTCGCGCTCCTCATGTGGCAGCGTGGAAAAGCATAATCAATTCATGTTTTCTAATAAGTCCATTGATCATTTTAGGAGACCATACTTGAGTATTTCTTTTCAAGCACACACACTCGTGCAGGTGACACAGAACACAGCAGTGAAGTGAAGTAGGCTACAGCCTGTGACGTAGAAGATAAAAGCATGGAGCCTCTTATCTTTTCAGTCTTTCATTTTTATAGTAACAAAGACCTTTTCCCACAGTTTTTAAGATGCAAATGATTATGTTCTGTGCTTGGCATCTCAAAATAGACCGTATCAGGTTTAAAAAAATTTATTGCGTTTTCTAGTAAGGTTTTCGTATTGTTTTTTAGCGGCGTTTGGGTTTCTGTGCATAGCCTACACTTTTAGGGTATTTGTGGTTGGTTGTATTTGATTATGTAAAGTAAATATAAGCATATTCTAAAATTGCGTTAATGCAAACCTCCTTTGTTTGTCCGTTTAACGCTCTACGGTTGCAGCTTCAAAAAGACGCTTATTCCTGTACTAAAATGCTAGGCTATTGCTGTATTATTGCTCTTGACAGGAACACGTATGTAGGCTGTAGATAAAGATGTGTATGTCATACCTGCTCCATTATCTGAAACTGAAAACTGATCTATTGTCTTCTCTGCGGACTCCAATTATGAGTGGTCGATAAATCGCTTTCTGTGCAACCGATTAGACGCTAAAATTCCTTAAGCTAAATCCCTCGGCGTTCATATTATGACACTTAAGTGAACCTACTGATTTAAGGTAATTAGAGACGGCCATTACCAAAGAATTTCCTAAGTAGCCTACAATTTCGGTATTCCAGAACAAATGTCGTATTTATTGATTGCGTTATTGAAACATACTCTACAACTGAGAAAATTTCACGGAATAAACTTTTATAATGAGCTATAGTAATGAACCCAACTTTCACGTAGGCCTCCTCCTGATCAACGGACACACCGTGGATAAACTTTATCATTCAACCTAACGGTGGAGCACATCCATTTCAGGCATATAGGCTACATTGTTTCTTTCTCATCTCCATCCATGCAATAAATGCATGTCCTTGAAAGAACACAGATTTCTTGCTATTTACTTGAACTTTTCAGGTAATATGGCTTGACCCATTTCAGAGTTGGCCAAAATTAGAATTTAATTTAATCAATGATTAAAAGTTCTCTTTGATATTTACACGCAATACCGTGCTCACTGACTTGATGAAAGCAAGAATCATGGTCACATGCTTAATTTGGGGAAATAAATTGGTCACCCTTTACTTCTTTCTGTGGGTTTTTGCAAATATTTAACCAATGAAACCTATTAAAAAGAACTTGTGACTAAAGCTAACTCACGCTTGAAAGAAGTGCATGCGTAGGCCTACCTTTAGACCGTCTCTGCTTGTTTGCAATGAAAAAAGGTTAAATAGCGAAATGTTTAAATATGTACAGCATTTTCTTTACTCAATAAGAACTATTTATGTATAAATGTTAAGGTTATGTATTTGAAGAGCGGAAAGTTTATTTACTGTGGAGTCATATCAAGTACTAAATAGTCATATATAGTCTGTGTGTCGCACTTCTGTCTTTTGATAACATGAGCTTTTGGCCAAATGACAGAAAAAGGCCCTGTGCGGTCATGCACTTGGCACAGCCCTTGTGACTACATAGCCTATCAAACACCATAGTACAATCGTTGTACAATCAAACACTTGTACAGATAATAATAACTGGAAGTGAACGATACCGGAAACCGTGCACATTTGAGATATAAAAGGCTGCGACTGCTCTTACATTAAATATAAGGTCAAAAAAGGAGGTTCACATGAATTGTCTGCTATATTCTGAATTTTCTGAAGCCATCTGAACTTTGTGCGACTAATAGTCTGAAATTTAAGTCATAGTTTATTGAATATTTCCCCTCCCATTGAAATCTGACTCATACTGTACATGTACAATACATGAGGAGAACAAGAAACTCTGCAAGAATGTCATTGGTTCTCATGTATCATCAACATGTTCGAATTGAATGCATGAAAGTGAACAAGATTTGAGACCCCTGATAACAATAAACACTGATGCGTGACTTTCTTTCCTCAGTGGGACACATTTTTTACGAGTTTTTATGTATATCCAAATGTTGTTGTTTTTTCACACTATGAAAGTGAATGTGAACCACTGAAGCTCCAAAAGAGATAAAAAACATAATAAACTAGTCTATGGCTTTATTTGTTTTATTTCAAGTCTTCGATAGTATTGTGAGAAACATACTGAAATTTAAGACATTTTTCATTGAGAATATTTGCCTGTGCTTTAGCTCACTTTTACACTAACAGCTGTAGATATTTAATTAATTGTCGGGGTGGCACACTGGAATTCTGTATGACTGATCTGTCTTCTGTTCTGTTGTTTCCCCACAAAGACAGAAAGAGGGATCAAGAGACCAAGAATGGCTCAGGCCTCTCAGGACCAAGGTGCAGTGGGCATGGCTGACCCAGATGACGACTCACCCAACATGATTGCTTACAGGAAGGTACTGCTGCTTTGCCTTTAAAATGTATATGCTTTGGGTTTGCCATCTTTAAAGTCTTGTCAGCAAGTTAATGCATGAAAGCGTAAAAAATCGGTCAGCAAATATATACAATGAGGGCAAGGCAAGACACACAGAGACATGAATATGGCTTAGTGCTGGATTTGAATTTGAATGATTTTATTTGTCTGTTTGCTGGTGCATTGTTATCCCTTGATATTTATTCAGCTTCTCTGTGTATAGAATGTTTCATTCCCTCCCCGACCCTTTGGTCACTTTTAATAAATAGAAGTTGCCTGATCTATGTGAAAGTGTCTGCTTGGAAGCATGAACTTGGAAAACACAAACTGTTCCTTTATAATGCAAATAATTTATGACTGTATTTCTTATCCCAACTCTGGCTATTTTGGTAAACCTCTTCTCCTACATTTAAAGGTAGGATAGGCAATTTCGGAGAGACTTGCAATAGTGAGCAAGCTTTGAAAGCATAAGATCCCACCCTCCCTTCAGAACGCTCCCAAAGCCGTCCCTCCTTTAAAACACATTAACGCACACAGCAGATTCTGCAAAGCGTCAGACGTGAGGCGGCGTTAAATTATGTGTGAATTAAATCTTGTGTCTCAAAGCACTTAACCTCTTACTTGTGCCAATTCATATAACTGAATATGACTGCTGCAATTTCTGCAGATTCATTTCGGCGTTGACAGAAATGCAAAAACCCAAGTCCGAGTACGTTAACAGCTCCGGGTAGAACGTCACGGGTTGCCATCTCGTAATTACGTTAATGACATGCATTCAGACTGAATGCAATGATTGGATGATAATGTTTTGATCCTGAGACTTCCACAGAAAATATATGTAAAAATATATATGTAATTAGACAGAGTTAATTAGAGTTTCAACCAGTATAACAAAGTGTTTATTAAAAAAAATGGCCTACCCTACCTTTAAAGAGAAAATAACTGTCAGGGAGTGATGAATTTCATAGTGCTAGCATTCCCTAACATCTCTATCAAGTCACAAGCCCATAATAACTTTATAACAACCCTTTTTTTCCCTGTAGAAACTGTTCTTATTTACTGTACTTGCTTTGTGACATCTTTCTGCTTGACCGGTTAGGCAGGGACCTCTTACAACTAAGTCTTTTATGGAAAACCAAGTGAAGCGTATTTGATGCCAAATAATTAGTTTCTATCTGAGTGGAGATAATCAGCTCAAGTTGGCACAGAGATATTGAGCTCAACAGCAGTGAGATTGGAGTCATTGCCAAATTTCTAGAGAAACATTGTGGTGGAGTGTGCACCTTTAGATTAAGCTAAGAAGACGCAAACAAATTTGATACTAATCACTCTTTGGAGACCCTTAGTTGAGTATATCTAAATAAAATGTTTTTGTGAATAATCCATGGCACTGAGAAGTACACCATTGATATTACTACACTTAATGAGATTCCAGTTAAAATTTCGAAATTACTTGAAACAAGACAAGTTTACTTGAAGAGCAGCAAACCATAAGGTATTAAGACTTATTTTCTGAGAATGTTGAGAATACATCTAATGAGTGTATGCACTTGTTTCAAGTATAAACAATTTAAAAACAAGTGAAAACATTTTTAGATATTTGTACTGGAAGTCAAACCAAAAAAATACTTATTTAAAGTTTTGCAGTGTTCTCTATACATTTAATAAATAGCATTACAGGTATTATGTTGATGATAACAGACCAGTTTTGGACTAGTTTTGATTACGGCTGTCATTCGGATCGGTGTGAAACTTCTATTGGATGGAGACCACTGACCCGCAATGAGATGATTTCATTGTCCGTTTGATTGTCGTTCCTCTGGTCGCCTACTACCTCACAGGGATATGAGATGGGCACCAGATGGCTCACAATATGCTGTAGGCACATGGAAGAAATGCCCAGTGTCCCTAGGGCATGAGCATGAGTTCATAGTGATTGTCATTCTTCTGTGTAGAAACAAATAAATACTCAGTCTAGAGTCATGGCATGGAAGAAAATGAGTCCACAGACCTTCACTCTCGCTGTGACCCATGTGTGATGGCTGACTGTGCTCCTTTGCATACTGTTGTAGTGGATGTTGTGTCTTGGTACGCGCCTCATCTGAGTTTTGTTCTGGTTTTGGAGAAGAGAGCGCATGCATGTGTAAACAGACACAATTAACCTGGATGCGCAGCGAGACAGGACTGACTTTGATGAATTTACTCATTAAGGAGAGCATGCGAAGCCCCAAGGGATGAACATCATTGCAATGTGTGAAAAATGCAGAGAAAGAGGATGAGACTGGGAGAGAGTATTCACTGGCTTGTAGATACCTTTTTTCATTTTTTCACCTTTCTGAAGCGGACAGCAACCGTAGTGTGTTTAGTTATGTTACATGAGCACATGCTGTGTTCTTACGACTCGAAAAATACATTTTTCCCCCTGCACAGGGAATAACAGTTGTAAGGCCACCAGTGTAGGGGGTAACACGTTATACAAGTAACGCAAATTATGTAATCAGATTACATTTTTCAAGTAACTAGTGAAGTAATGCTTTTAAATTTACAACAAAATATCCTCTATAGTTACTTTTTTCAAATAGCTAACCCAAGTTACTTTGTTTTCCAATTTACTGACTGACTCCTGCATGCATTTACTTCACTCACTGGTACAAAAACAGAATGAGTAAAAGATTGAGGATCAGAGTCCTCAAAGTGAATAAAAACTTTGAAATGCAAACACAGAGAATAAATATGTAAATAACACAAATATATTTTGTACTTAATGTCTTTAACCAATGTCTTTGCTGCTGATCTTCGATGATCCAGTTCAACCATACTAAACAATAATGATTTTAGATGAACATCACATTTGTTTAATTTTTTTAGTTTTTATTGAAGTATGAGTGTTTAACTTTCTCCTCTTGCATCTTATACTTCTCCAATCCAGAATGACAGCACAGCTGAAAGTTTTTTTTTTTTTTTTTTAGCTGCACCCTCTACTGTACAGGTGTGAATTTGCATTTCCTTCAGCCTGAGGCTCATTCATTCATTTCACTTTTGGTGTGAAAGCCTTTACATTTGCGAAAAATATAACTTTTTAAAAAATAAAAAAACGAACGAGTAAGCCCAGCCCTGGTGAGAAAAAAGACCTTCAAAAGTAGCGTAAAGCAATACTCTCCATGAAAAGTAACTAATGCAATTAGTTACTCTTTTGGGGAGTAATGCATTACTTTTAAAAGTAACTTTCCTCAACACTAATGGCCACTACCAGTAGGTTGTCCTTTACTCTTATTTTTCCTGATTCTTGGCTGATAGAATGCTTTAAAATCAAGCGTATTGACTGTATGGAGTTTATCATTTGTTTCTGGTGTAATATAATGAGACAAAATGCCTCCAGGTTAGTCTGTATCGCTGACATCCACTGACCCTTTCAAATAAGTGCAGAAATAAGTGAGAATCTGACACACTTATCAACAATTCTGTTGGGGCAGTTGTGTATTTTTAGAGTTGTTCGGTGCATTTGACTTCTCTGGCAACCTTCAAGGCTTTATTGTAATATATAAACTTAATATTCTTTGGATCTTGTTTCTTATGACAGTTCCCAGGGCTGCTTTATCTAGCGAGATATTTGGATATGTTTGTATGACTCTGCAGAAACATATCTGCCAATTCCCCCCCAAAACAACAATTAGAATGGAAAGCTGTTCTTCCGATATAAGCCCTGATGAAAGTCATCAACCAGTCAGTGTTGTATCTTTTCCCATGCTATTCCTCATCTCTGGCATGTGCAAGCCTAGCTGTCAGTGCATTTCAATTTTCTTGTGAGAAATGTTGCTAAATATATATATATATAAATATATATAATATAATGAAAGATATACACTATCATTCAATTACTACTTTTATTTAGCAAGGATACATTAGGTTGATCAAAAGTGTCAGTAAAGACATTTATGGCACAAAATATTTCTATGTAAATAAATGGATGCACTTATAATAATTAGGGAAGAGAGAGATCCTTGTAACCGTTCTGTACATTGGAATGGTGAATTAATCAGGCAGAGGGATGGATAGATACAGAGGGATGTTTATTTCTCCTGTCACATTTCAAGTGTCACCAGCTCTGTCCTGACCTCAGATGCCCTTTAAATCACTGTCAGTTTCACTTGTCTACCTTGGTTCTGTTATCGATGTCGTTTTATGATTGAACAGTGCATGGACCTTTTAACCTTTGTTTGTATGCTCCTTTTGTAATTTTGAAACGGGCATAAATAATTTAGTCAGTGGCCCGTGTAGGTTTGTTGATTGCAGCTCACTATGTCAGAACTGGAATATATAACCAACTGCGAAAGAATAAATTAGCCAGACAGTATTGGATCCTGGCATGCTGAGGCATTTGTATTAAGTGGAGTTTTCTAGCAGAAGATAACTGACAAATATTTTACACAGGATTTATGTCTCACTTTCATGTTTACAGCCAAGGCTCAGGCAATTTTCTTGCCCGCTCATCTCAGGAAAACATAGCTGACTTGGGAACCACTGAAGCTTTGTTCATTTTGTTTTGAGGGAACTGAGCCAATGATTTGCAGGTAAGCACGGATCTGTGTGACTGTCTGAACGGAAGGAATATAACAATGCGACCCAAGTGACTTTGAGTTAAAAAATATATTACATTACAAGAACACACATAAAGTTCCTGGACCAGAGAGCAAAACTCTAATAATGATGTTGTTTGAACACCTATTATTTTTAGTTTAGCTTTTTTGAACACCTATCATTTTTATATTTTATATATCAAAAAAACATTGATAGGCCAATTTACGATCAAAAAGACTGACTGTAATTAATTAAATATTGTATGATTATGATACTTGTGAATGAAAGTAAATTATTTTCCATTCAGCAGGAACTTTTAATATTCAAGTTGTGCTAATTGGGTTGTAACAGAGATCTGGCGTTTAAGTGGTCACAGAACAGTGTGGAGATTTCAGTAACTCAATTTTCTTGGTCAGGCCTCCTTCTTGCAACCTTTGCATTGGGAAAAATTAGACGACCACTATTTCGAATTTTCATGTGGTTTTCCGCTACAGTGTTCTGTTGAGAGACCATGACAAAAACATGATGAACGTTGCTAGATCTAATCAAAGGCAACAAAGCAAATCTTTCCCAAATGATCTTTTTTAATTACAGTTATAAAGGATGAACCAGGTGGGCAGAAATATACTTTGGGGGCTCTTGAAGCTAATTATATCAGTCAGGCCTATTATCATACCATATTCAGCTGTAATTAATTACTGTCATCCCTAGTCTGCGCTACAGTGGCCATTTTTGGCTCGAAGAGAAACAACCGTAGTGAAAAATGTCTCTCCATATTTTATTTAGCATGAAAATGAAGCTAGGGTAATGATAAAACGAGCGGTGTGGAAACGCTGAAGAATAGCCATGCGTTCTGGTACTGTAGTAGATAGACGGATGCATTGAGATGACTTATTATAAAACAGCAGTACAGTAACTTGATATGCTCCTCATTACCACTTCACACAAGCAGATGGAAAGGACTGGTGCCCCATTATTGCTTTTTTCTGGTGCTTGTTTTTGCTTATATGTGTGAGCAGGTTTGTCATTGTGTGTTTGTGTGAATTCTGACAGCTCTGTTTATTATTTTCTTTCAAGCTCTGTTGAACTTATTTGGGCAAGTATTTCTTTGGGCGAATTTCTTATTTGTGGTATTTTCTACACTTAACCAATTAGTTTATGACAGATAATAGAGTTCGCCATCCTTCAAATGAACAGCATTTTGCCTCTGCACATAATATGATCTGCAAATATTGTTTGGTGCTTGACACAATCAATTTATGTTTCCCTCTTTATCCTGAGATGCTGCATCCAGATAAAGGCTCCTATCTGGCTTTTGGGACTAGCGAGCACATGCACGAGTTTGGTATTGAAATAGAATGCTGAATTTGTACACAATTTATTGAAAGGGATTTGGATCCATTTTCAGAAATTCCCTTGCACTGTTTTAGGTGTGTTCAAGGAAGTCACCGCACTGAATTAAACCCTTGAGTAAGCAATTATACAGTTTCGTTTGAGGTCAGGGGAAGGTATCATGTTTTATCCTTACTGTTTTGGGCGTGTTAGCTCCTGTCTTCATCCCCAAATGGCTATATTTCAGGGCTTTAGCAGCTCTGCCAATGTTTTTCTCACCCTTTGATTGTTTGTTTGCACAAAAAAAGAGTAATTTAGTTGCTGATCTGCTGGGGCCTTGAAGTGCTATCACAACATGATGAGGGCGGAACGCTCCAATATGAAGGGCATTCAGGATGGGGATGGAGCTAGCATCCTAATCTCTGTTTTACAATATATGTAAATAGGTATAGACGAGGTGCATTACTTTATAATTCCTCTTATGAATATTTATAATAATCTAATCAATTATTGTACCATTTTAAAGGGGTCCTTTTATGCTTTTTCAACTTTAGTTATGTAATGTTGATGTTTGAGCATAAAAAAAGCACTGGAAGGTTACAAAGCTCAAAGTCCACTCCAAAGGGAGATATTTTATTTAACAGAACCCCCTTTTCAAGAACTACAACGAACGGCTCGTTTGGACTACAAGATTTTTGCGAATCTTATGAAGTCACAATGTTACTCATTTAAATAATCCCCGCCCACGGAATACGCAAAAAAAGTGTATGGCCTGACTGAGCTGCATTAAAGAAGACAGTGTTCTGGCTATGTCGAAGAGATGATGTTTTTTGCTGTTTTTTCCACCCGTTTTCCTAAACTCATTTGTTTGACCTTCCTAACGCTGATGAACTTCGAGTGGTTCAAATTTATTTTAAACATGGTTCCTAAACATTTATAATCCCAATGTTTATCTGTGTGCTGCACATTTTATAGAGAACAGCTTGTTTTCTGTTGATTTTGTAAGACTGTTCACCGCGCCTTAGGAAAATTAACCATGGTTTTGTTACCGATTACTGTTTGTATTACGACAAATATTACAATTAAACATTTCCCGAACACATGCTAAACGATGCCAATCACAACACACTGGGCCAGCTAACCAATCACAGCAAATTTTGTATTTTGGAAGAGGGGCTTTATCGAAATCGGCGTGTTCGAGCCAGACTGGGGAAAGGGGAGCTATAATGTAAAATATGTGAAAAATAATTAGTTTTTTTGAACAATCAAGCGTAAAAACATATTCTAGGACACCCCAAAAACAAAATCAAGACTTCATAAAAGGGCATAATAGGAAACTCTTTCACCTAATAGGCTAGCTATAAAAATTAAATGATAGTCCGTCATTTTTTACTCACCTTCATGTTGTTCTAAACCTGCACAACTCTTTGTTCTGTGGAACATAAAAGTAGATATTTTGAAGAATGCTGGGAACCAAAAAGTTTTGTCAAGTCAAATCCCAATCGGTTTGCACTGCTGAATGAAGTCGAACACACCTGTGAACTGTCGAACTGAAACTGGTGACCAACATTCTTTAATTTCCATATGTGGACCATCCCATTTTCACTATGAGATTAGAATCAGCATCCTCGGTTGTTGTGGTGCTTATGCTTGGAATAAGAACAGATGCTGATATTGTTGCACAATGCAGTTTTGTATGGACAATCCGCTATTGGGCTACATTAGCATAAGGATGTATGAAGGTTATTGTATGCCTAAACAATCACATCATTTGCAGTTAAAAAGAGCCAGAGCCCTACTTTCCAAGGTGTTATTTCACAAGCATAATGAGGGCGGCCATTTCAAAGGCAGCAATTCTATGAAAATGGCATGAAGACCTATTCATATTATGGGTGTGCACAGACCACTTATTGTGAATCCGTTATGAGCCAAGCCTCACGCATTAGGCGTAAAGATTTGGATTGAAGGCTCCTCGGAACAATAGAAAGATACACCTGTACTTTCAATTCACCTTCTGAAAAGAGCACCTGGTTCTTAATTTATCTAACAATTTATTGTCTAAAAAGATAGCACACACACACACTTTCTTAAAGGTTAGACAATGAATCTCACCAAACAGCATGTCTCAGCACTGTGTAGAGTTGGTAAAATTTTGTGGTATAGGCTACACATTAATGTAAACCGTTCAGTAAATGTATTCTGATTGGTTACGAGAGTGTTTCTAGGGGGTTTCTAAGGTGTTCAGAGAATAAAATGTCACATTTTCTAATTGCATTGCTTTTTTTATGGAATTCTATAGGACTTTCTTCATGCTTACCAGTCTCCTAGCAAAATTGTCCCAAGACTAAACTGTATTATTGGGTAATGAAGAGGTTTTCTTGCTATTGATTTTTTTTTTTTTTGTAATTGAGATCCATAGCTTTGAAGAGAGACTGAAGAGGTTGGTCAGGTGAACTTTACCCAGACTACACTGCTGCTCGTCAAAGACACTAGCAGGAAGCCACTGTTGATTTTTGAAATCACCCCAAACACATCCGTCCCTTCATTGCTCCGCCCCCCGAAATTCACAAACACGCAATGAATGAGTGGATGTCTCTTTATCATAGCTGAAGTGCAGCAAAATAATGCTTTGTGAAAAATAAAGCAAAGATGACAAACGAATGACAAGGAAGCACAAAAAATCAACATACAGTACACAAGAGTATATACAAGCTAGCTAGCAGCACACCAGCTTCAGATAAACACTAGCTGCGTTTACATGGACCCCAATAATCCGATTGTAATCGGACCAGTAGCACAATCAGAATAAAAAAGTAACATAGGAAAATAGATAAATATTGATTTTGCTTTTTAAAACAAAGAAAAGGAGGATGGTTAGTAAACAGTGCAGCAACAGCTGGGAAACTATATTTGTGCAGTGTTCGCATGTCAAAGGATTAAATCCGATCAGAAGCTTGTGACGTATAAATGAGCACGTCAACCCGTTCACTCTTTTAGCGTTCATGTAAACACTATGTTCGGATTCATCAATCGTAATGAATTCATTCAGATCGAAGCAAAACGTGTCCATGTAAACGTAGATAATGACACACCCAAAACCTATGTTACTCGCATATGGAGCAGAAACGATGCAACCTTGGCATCTGTTTTCAGGCCTTAATTTGCTCAGCTCTGCTGCTTGGCTCTCTCCAGTGCTGGAAAGCTACATGGGTCCTCCTAAAGTTCTTGCCTGATCATAACACGTTATTTCCATTGATATTCTTCTGCCCTTTTCTCTTTTGTAATGTCTCTAAGCCATCTCTTTTTCTACAGTCTTTCTTCAATATCACCCTCTTGCTCCCTCTCTTCTCCCCCATCATGAATGGACACGCCCCCTACTGCTGATTGGCTACAAGTTTGTTGTAGTGCTCGGTCCGATCAACAGGGGTTTTTTTTTAAATGTTTGCTTACTGCACCTTTAATGGACACGGCAAAACCTTTCGCTCTAATTTTTTTTTTGTTACACCATACGAACTTCAAACTTCACACATTTCTGGTTTTGTTTGGAGGTGTTTTTTGCATAAGTAGATGCTTACAGTTCCTCAATCCTTTCTTCCCTCAGCTCTTCTCAGTAGGTCAGGTGTCACATGTGGGGTAATCTTTGGCTCAAGAGTGAGGAAGATTAATATTAAATCTGTTTGTTAAAAATGTAAAATTACCTCACATTTGAATGCCAAAATACTACAGGAATCCTGATTCTCACACAGCTTTTTAGTTATGAGCAGTATGGAGGCCAAATAAGCTAGATAAGAAACTGCTGTGAAAGTAAACTAGTGAGTCCCGCATGGCAGTGATGTAGTTTAGTCTACTTTATTTTGCTGTTTGCTCTTAATACATTGTATAAATGAGGAGATGTTCTGTTAGCAGAACAAATAAAGCCGAAAACAATCGGTGAGCGGTAATTTGCATGATTTATGTATGTGGTGGTGCATGCTGAGAAAAACGGTGTCCAGTTTGTTTTTCCCAGGGGATGATGACCGTTTAAAAATAGATCTTGATGTCAAAAGGTCGGTGACCCCTATTCTAGGTTCTTCTGAATGAGCCTTTAGGGTACAACTCTACATTTAGGCCTGTCATATTTAGGGCCTGAGCACCGATGGTGTGAGGACCCTATTGGAATTGCTCTGTTTTACATCTTGTAACCTCAGTGAGGAATAGCAGATGAGCATGGGGCTTTTTTTTGTTGTGGTTGATTGACACAGATGATCTTTGTTCCCATAAGTCATGTAGACGGATTGATGATGTGTTGCAGTCAGTGTATTGGCTTTGAGCGAAATGGTTCTCTTATCTAACAGAAACTCAAAGCCTCAGTGATCCAGAATGCAGTACCCTTGATTATGAATGTCTCTTCTGACATTACACTCCCTTTTAAGTGTTTCAACTGGCAGACACCGATAAGGCCAGTTGCTATTTGAATTGGTGAGCTGCAATCAAGTCCCGGCGGGCTGTTCTTCTTTTTAAATATGGATGAAAAGGTGAAATAGAGAGCAGAAAATGGGGATATAGGTGAAGAGGATTGATAGTGACATTTGATGTTGTATTTATTAAAGGCTAGGCTATCTGAACAGCATTTAGCATGGAAGGATTAGCATAGTTATAATGAAACCCTTGCCCTTGGCATTTTAAACATCCACACTAAGTCACAGCCTGCACCTCAATGGCATTCTGAATGCCAGCCACCTGGGACCTTCCTGTTTAATACAGGAAAAAGCAGTAACCTCAGTTTACATTAGTTTTATTCTCTTGCATTCTTTCAAGGCAGCTTCTGAAATCAAACCTATGTGTGCTCCCTGTGTAACAGTGCATTTAATCCAGGTTGTTTCAACATGGTCAGACCACCGCTTTACTGCACTGTCTAACATAGTCACGCCGCAGAGACGAGTGCCGTAATCACAAAGAAAGTGCCAGAAAGCCAGGATGGGTGATGGACAAATAATTGAAGTGTGGGATGGCAGGATTAGAGGGTGGCATTGAAGGGCGCATCTCTGTAAATTTGTGCGTGTGTGTGTGTGCATGAATGATTGATGAAGACAGCTGTGGAACAGTTTAAGAGCTCATTAAGATGCTTTTGCAGTCCATTGTCCATTGTGAAGAAAACCTAAGGGAGATAGAAGAAAATGTGCAGAAGTGTGAGGGCTGCCTTCAGATTTCTGTGTTCATTTGTTTTGTGACATGAAAGTACTGGCCTGTCTTTGGAACGTGTGCAGTGAGTGATTTTTTAAATTTTTTTATATATAGTTTAGATGAGAGTTGTGCATTTCATTTAAAAAAACAAAACTATTTGATAGGATGCAATTGCCGCTGATAAGGTCCTCTACTGACATTTGTATTGAAAGGATAGTTCACCCATAAAAAAAATTAGTCGTCATTTGCTCACCTTCATGCCATTTTAAACCTGTATGACAGACTGTGGAATATAAAAGATATTTTGAATAATGTTGCAACTGTTTTTGTCCAATAATGAAAGTCAATGGGGTCTTTAAAATTGGACCCCATTGACTTTCTTTGTATAGAGGAATGTTTTTTGAGGCTTTTTAGAAACATCTTTTATATCCCAGAGAAGAAAAAAGTCATACAGGTTTGGAAAGACATGAATGTGAGTAAATGTTTGGCTGAACCATTCCTTTTACATTTTCTATGAATGATGATGTCATTGTGAAATAAATTTTAAAGGATAATAAAGAATGAAGTGACATTGTGAGATATAGTCACTCACAATTATGAGAGAAAAGTTGCAATTGTGAGAGATGTCATTTTGTGAGATATAAAGTCGCAGTTATGAGAAATAAAGTCATTTTAAGAGATTCACTTTGTGTAACACTTAAGATGAAAGTGCGAGCAGTTGCGAGATATAGAAATAAGCTTTCATGGTGCCAGTCAGTTTTCAGAATTCATACAGAACAGACTTAAATATATCATTTATAAAGTCATATAATATACGAAGACACATTTAATGCATTAAAACGATAGTTCACCTAAATAATGGAATGGATCCTTATTTACTCAACCTCATGTAATTCCAAACTTACTTTATTCTGTATTGAGATTTTTTTAGAAAAAAATATAATTTTATGGCAACCTTTTGTGTTCAGAAGAAAGTAAGTTATACAAATTTGGAACAAAATTAGGGTGAACTTATCTACGTATAAGTAATTGTGTTAAATGTATTGCATACATTAACACGTTAGCTTTGACAAGCCTAATAACAATGTCATCTGTAATATATTAAATATGAGCATATTTGTGTGCTTCACACCTTTTTATTGCTTTAGCTACATGTCAACAAAGTGGGGCAAGCCCAGGCTGAGCTTCTGCTGTGGACTAGAGACATCAAATCACTTGAGGTCTGTCTGTACCACGTCCATATGCTTCCAGTTTTCAGTGTGAATGAGAGGCATATGCCCATGCGCATTTAAAAACAAACAAAAACAAAGCAAGATTGAGCAGATGCTCTGCCCACAAGAGATAAGTATAGATTTTATAAATCTCACCTTCTCCTCCGTCTGTGGGCTCTATTAAGACCTGGACACGGTACAATCCATCTCAAATGACAGCTACTGTTCATTAGCCCATCATACTGAAATAAATGACAAGCCTTTTCACATTTTCACTCTTTCTGCAAAATTTCAGCTGTCCATTTCATTTCCCCCTATTCCTCATTTCTGTCTCTTTATTTTCTACTATGCACAGGCATTCACATATTCTCCATTGCTCTCAATTTTTGTCACACTGATGAACAAACATTTTTTTTCTGTCTTTCTTCTTCACTTGTCTTTCTGTCGCTTTCCTATACTCTGCGTTCTCTCTCTCTCTCTCTCTCTCTCTCTCTCTCTCTCTCTCTCTCTCTCTCTCTCTCTCTCTCTCTCTCTCTCTCTCTACTTTATGCTTTACACATGGTTGCTGCTGCTGTGGTGCTTCTCTCTTCTGGGAGTAATATATTTTTTGGTGCATGAGAACAATTCTTAGACGCTTTCAAATCTAAACTTCAGAAATATTTTTGCGAAGGCATATTCCATTGTTATTGGGATACTTAAAAAACGCAACTCACCACGTTATAAGCTACCCCCGTCACGACAGTCCTTCTTAAGGGGACATTATATATTTTTTTAACATGTGACCATTGATGAATTTATCATTGGATTAGAGCCAAAATTTTATGTCACAGAAACATTGAGTTTTTGAATGAATAAACAAATCTAAAATTTGAATGGATAAAATTATGCTAAAAAAGTTAGTTGCCTCACTACTTTTAGCTAGCTACTCACTACGACTGTATAATGGAGTGTATAAACTTAGACTTAGACGCACAAAATGGCCTCTATATAATTGGCCTCTAATAAAAACAAAGCAAATAAATAAAATACAGATCTAAATTGTGATTGATATTTTCCCTCTTGAATAAATTGGAGTAGGTTTTTAGAAACCGCAACAACAATAGGATAAATGACCCTCTCCTACTCTTTCTCATATTAGGCCACTTGTACAAATGTCACCTGGCCCTAAGCCAAAATTAACACGGCGGATTAAATGTGATGTGACTGTAAATTGCTGTTAAATGCACATTTGCCATGAAAAAAAATCAAAATATCTGTTGCACTAATTCATATTTTGCTTTTCAGATGCACGTATTTTTTGTATGTATACATTATAATGTCTTTTAAGTGCGTCTCCACTCTCAGTTGAAGAATAATGATCCTAATGCCTTCAACGACTGATTGCAAATCCACCCCGCGGATCTGACTCGGCTTCCTTTCTCCACCGTCAGATGTGAGTGTACTGTAAAGTTGAAGTAAGCTTCTGCTTGTTAGTTTGTGCCGGATGATGGTGGCCATATGACTCCAGTCTTCTGATCTTCAATTATTTATTGATAATCCACTTAACCTTGAAGAAATATATTTTAAATGTTCTTGTATTTATCTGGTTTTATCCTAATCACATTCAAGGTATGCTTTTTATCAACATGTACCTATACTTTACTTTTACCTATTTTACCTAATGTGAAAAAGACTTTTCGGCAGCAAAATTGTTGCATATAAATCCATAAATTTGTGGGTAAAGTTATTGTATGTAATTACTGCAAATTTGCATTCAGTAGACCATTCATTTACTTTTTCTATTTGTTTTGTTTATCCGTTCGTCTGTCTGTCTTTCTATCTATCGTTCTGTCTATCTTTCCATCTATCATTCTGTCTGTCTTTCTATCTATAGTTTTATCTATTGTTTGTTCCATCCATCCATCCATCCATGGCTGGGAATTACTCCTCTACCAGCTGACGTACAGAAACTCGTCTGGGAATGCCGAGCCTCATTAACCCGGAGGTGTTTCATTCCAGTGAGCTTTCAATGAGATCGTTCAAACAGATGCTTGCTTTATTTCAGTCAGAAGGGGATGTCTGTTGAGCTTGCATTCTCTCATGTGAATGGCAGGGTCCTAACGATCACAATGGTTCTCTTGATCAGTATTTTACTCACTTATCAAATATAAGAATTTCAAGAATTCAGACCACACTGGATGGGTTCCTGAAAGAGGAGAAAGCACTCTGTGTCAGATTCATGACAGTTTGAATACAATGGATAAAAGAGGAGCCACAGGTCCCTGCATGTGTCAATTAACATGCGCTCGACTCAGATGATTGACAACCAATCCAAAAGGCTAATAGCATATTCTAGTGTGCCATATTAAGAGCAGCTTAGTACAATACCTACCTTTTAAACACTAAATCCCCATATCAGCAGTGTTTTCCTCAGCATGTGAGGGTGGAGGTAAAGCGGAGGCAGTCTGGGTAAATAGAACTGTCATCACTCCTTAAACACAATCTTTGCAGTCAAGTAGACTTGCGGTAATGAGCCTGTCAATTTCCCCGGGCACCCTCGGAGGATGCCGGTGTGTCAGCCCTAATGAGGGTGTTTGTACCATTTCACCAGACGAAGCACAAAACAGGACTGCAGTAAATGCACCTCACCTTGTTTAAAACGGCTTCCACTATTGCTGTTAAGTACAGGGCCTGTATTTACAGGCAGAGGAACCAGCCTGAATCATTGGTCCCGATGATTATAGCATTGACGGGGGGTTTATTGTCAGCTGGACATTATTAGAGGTGATGAGAGATTCCGCCATAAGTGTTTTGTGAGTCTGATGTGATGAGTGAGAAGAATGTTTTTTCATGTAATTCACTCAAGGCGGTGATTAATTGCTTTGATACGGCCTGCTGACATTGTGAAATTCTGCTCTGTTTCTAATAACCACACCGAAATGGCTTACGGGTAATGCTGCGCTTGTCAACGTGGAGCTTTTTGTGTCATAGACTGTTCATCAAAAGGAGTAACTTATTTGTCGATAACACTTTAAATGAGTTTTAAAGGGCAGTTAAGTTTCGTAGCGCATTTACAATTAGGATGTTTAATCTTGTGTCTGTCACCCTTAAAGGATGTGATGTTGTTAGAAGTGTTTGTGCTTTTATTATTAATCCGAAGGAAAATTAATAGCATGCAACACAAATTACAGTAATAAAACAAAGCACATTCAGATTCTGGGCTTTCTTGAACGTTTCCTTCAGGTAAACTGCTGATGTTTTGACATCTCTTTTGCATTGTCAGACTTCTTTTGTGTTAATTCATTTAAGCAGATCATTTGTGTGCTTGCTGTTTCTACCGATTACTTCAAAACATCTTATTAACAATGGCATGTTCATCCTCATGGCTACTTCAATAAATACATTCATGTAAAAAAAAAAAAGAACAATTGAGAAGTTGACAGATAAAATTTATTGAATGCATTTACGTTACATTGCTTTTTTTGTGCTTGATTTCTTTAGACAGATTTTTAGATAATGTGTCCACTTTAGGGGATAGAATATATTTAAGTGTTGAATTTAAAATATAGCCTATAATAAGAGTTATAAACCGAAAAGTAACTTTTTCTGTATTCAGTAGGCCTATTCAATTAACGGTTTGTTACTTAACATTTTGTCATTTTCTTCTTACATAAAATTAACGTAATATAAAAAGAAATATAGGAATTTTACTGGTCCATGGATCATAATTTGTTGGAATACGATTATGCCATTTGATACTTACCAACATGACCTTTTAATATCTGACTATTGTGCATGAAAGGGTTAAGTTCACCGTTATGGAGCTTTTGCAGATAATTACAGATTTAATAAGGGGAAAAATCAATAAGACTGCAGGAGCCCAACCATGTCTGAACCCAGAACAGAAGGGCGGGGATTTTGGCAGACATTAATTAGAATTACTGAGCAAAGCACACTTCGTTTCTCAAAAGATTGTCTCAATGCATCCTGCAATGCAGGGTTAAATGTATTTTAAGACTGCATTGATTGAGTGTTGAGACTTAAGTCATTTGTTAACTACCTTGTTAGTTTGCTGAATGAATCAGTCAGTTGGGTTACACTTTATTTTGATGGTCCACTTTAGATATTCTGTTGACTACAAGTAACATTGTACCTGTGTGTGAAGAAAATGTCTTGTGTTGAATTTAGGGCTGTCAAAGGTAATGTGACAATAACGCACTAACAGTAAAAAAATAGCAATGTTAAAGCGGGCTCTATCTGACCCTATGATTCACCCATAGTTTAAGCCAGGGTTGTCAGGTCTGCGGTTTTACCCTACACCAAACATTATTAATAATAATATCAAATAAACTTTATTTTATATAGAACTTTAAAAGTTGCATTTCAAAGCGCTTTACAAGAAAAAATAGAAGCATAAATCAAAACAAATGTACAAAACATTTATAAAAAACAGAATAATCCCATATAGTCTAGCATGAGAAAATAAGTTTTAAGAGAAGATTTAAAAACATCAAACGATTCAGCATGTCTAATCGCAGTGGGAAGAGAATCCCAAAGTTTTAGAGCCAAAGAAGAAAAGGCTCTGTCACCCGAGCGTAAACAATGTTGAAGGAACTGTTAAAAAGCCAGAATCGGAAGAGGGGAGATCACACCTTGGGGTGTAGACACTAGTTAAAAGTGCAGACAGACATTGTGGCGCTAAACCATGCAAGGCCTTGTAGGTTAGCATAAGAATTTTTAAATCTATACGAAACCTAACAGGGAGCCAGTGCAAGGACTCCAAGATCATTGATTTGCTCACTTTATTTGTAACGCTTTTGACACTGTTAAATGTGACGTTCAAGCGGCAGTGCGTAGTGCAAGTCTTGTCTTCCACTTTAATACATGTTATACCATGAAAAAACATGCAACATCAAAAGGTATGTTAAAAGATACAGTACAACTTACCGAAATGTATCATGTCTCTTGCAATCGCTCAATCAGTGTTTCAACCGCGTCAATTAAACAGCTTGTCATTTAACGTTGCTTTTACCTCAGGAGTTATCCAATGTTCACAGTTAGTTGGCCTTAAAAAAAGCTAGAGATAGCTTATTTACGGTCAATTATATATGTACAGTAGCTCTCATTCAGTGCTCTGCTCCCCGCTATCTGATCACACGCTGCGATAATAAAAGATTTGTAGGTTTTTGGTTTATTGTTTCGGCCCAGAATTTATTTCGGTGCATCCCTAATACAAACATTTCAGTTTTTATTTGAGTATAATTATTATATCTGAAAAATAAATAGCAGGTACATGTTAATTTTAACCTTTAATATTATAGAAATGTAATAAATGAGAGGGTTCCCTATATAGTTTACACAGCATTAGTTTTTCATCCAGAAAATCAAACTGTATTCTGAATAATCGGCTATCATTATCGGCGGAGAAATGTAGCATTGTATATCTCTAAAGAAAAGAACTGTGTGTCAATTGCTAGTGTCATTTTGTTTTGCTCTGTTGCACCTTTTTGGTCATTATTTTCTAATGGATTTTTAATTGCACTAAATTGTGCTTCATGAGAGAGGATGTGGATACAGGTATGGGGATGAGAGGGAATCAAGTATTCAGAGGATGCTGCTGTTCATGCACCGAACTTGACTTGAAATTCATGAGTTTGACAATAGGTGAAGTTTATTCCCGTCTGAGCAGCAGACGGTCAGCGGTGGGGTGAAAACAGCCTGTGTATACACTGAATTACTATCATGTATGAAATATGATATATAAATATACATTTCCCTTGCCTGAAGCATTTTTTCAAAGTGCTTTAATAAAGAGAAAGAAAATTAAAATTGAAAAAGTAGGCTAATTCAAAAACATAAAAATAAGTGAGGGAAAATAATTCAAAAGAAAAAAATATGTAGTTATTAACAAAAATCCATAACATGTTAAATAAAATTAATTTTCAGTATTAAAAACTTACTGGAAGACAAGACCAAAGGACTGATTAAGATGATGATTTTTGGCCTGTATGTCTGAACACTGGAAGTGTGAGGTCAGGGAACATTGATGGTCACTTTAACAGTGAGAACTGGAAGAAGATTGTATGCCTCTGAAACAGAGTCTCATAGCACATTATCTTCAATAAAGACTGATCTCTTCCCAGCCTGTTGTTCTGTTCTCTTTACCTTTTGTGCTGTCAGCATGCTCCGAGAGGGACTCAAAGCCCATCTGGCTCGGGTCATGGACAGAGTTTAGATCTTAACATGCTGTTTTATATGAGATGCGTAACTCATACTGCATGCAATATATACCACTCACCCCACACTCTCCTTTTCTTTGTCTGTTTGACTTTTAGGTGCAGTTTTTGGTGTATCTATATTAAGAGCTGCCAGACATTAACGTTTCATCACCGGTAAAATAAATCACAGAAGTGTCCAGATTTTAGTTAAGCAGATCCTCTGTCCATTTACAGCTTCACCACTTTGTTTTTTGCCGCTCATGGGAGGAAGTCTTGCATTATTGAACACCTTTTTCGGTTCTTTGTGATCCAATATCCTGCAAATGGAATTGGCACTGGTAACTGGAAAATTAAATGTTCCATTTTTTAAAGTGACCTAGATATGTTGGTGGTTCATATGCTGGGTGTGTGAATATTTAAGTATGTTATTTAATGCAGTGGATGCAAGAATATATACATGAATTATGATTTTTTGTGTATATTCTTGCATATATTTCACATATTTTCAATATAGTAATACGTGAGCTTAGAATTATATGGTTCTATCTCCACTTTTGGTCGAAATTGAGTTTTTGACATAATCTTATCCATTAGGTGTTTATTAATGTCTGTGTGGTGTTATTTTTGTAAAAAAAAATGTTGTTAGTAGTTATTAATAAAATAAAAGGGTTGCATCTCACAAAACAGCAGGGATTTAAACACTTTGATGCTCCATATCTCAGAACTACCCTAAACGGAGATAGAACTGTATAATTCTAAGCTCACAAATAGTAAAGTATCATATATATATATATATATATATATACAAATTATAATATTTATTAGAATAATAAAAATATCATTATGAAAGTAGAACAAATTTATACAACCTAAATATGAATGTATAAAACAATATATGTAGTAATTTTTTTATTATTATTAAACCATCTCAAATATCAGTGCTGTTGTATTTGGCTAAATTTAGTCTGTTTTGAGAATGAAACGTTAGGAGAGATATTCAGCTTTGACTAAAATCCCTGCAGGTGCCCAAGGGTTTGTACTGTCTTGGATACCATACGTACTGAAATAACATAATAAATGATAAGCTGCACCCCAGAAATGTCTAGAAAATGTAGTTGTTTATACAGTGAAATGCAATTTATCTGTAAATGAGCAGTAACGCATTAGGCAGTGTCAACATTTTCTTCAAGCAGGCTGGGAGAATGTGTTGGCTGCAGTACCTCTGGGGAACATGTTATTGCTGTGTCATATTAAATGCTCATTTTTGTTTGAACGGATTACAGCGTAGAGTCAACCAAACTGCGGAGGAGTCAAGAAAGCTTGTGAATATGCAATTTGTAAAATTAAGTTATAATAACATGTAACGTTTTAAGGCACCAAAAAATGCAATTTGTTTATTTAAAAGAACTGTATGAGTCATTATCTGCTGTTTTTATGTTTGTCTCCTACCTTAGCTTATCTATTCGACATAATAATCTTTGAATCCAACTGCAATTTTATAATACAATTTATGTAATTTATGTGACTGGTTGTTTTTTTTGGACTTTAAATTTTGTAGAAAAGCATTACTTTTTTGAATTACTAAAACTAATAATAAAAATAAGAAGAATTATTATGGTCCCTTTTCCCGGACTGTGATGACGCATTACCACATTTATCAAATCTAGTAAAGTTGGGAGTGATGGCAAATTTGACATCTTTCTCTCTTCTGACTGCTGTAATCAATCTCTCTATATTATTCCCTCTTTTGGAAAGTTGTGGTTTTTTCTTTTGCGGTTGGAGCAAATGCCAATACAATATTATATTTGCTGTCGTCTCCCATTCCCTGCTATAGACGTTTTCCCAACTATGATGATTTCCGCTTGGAGAACCCTGGAAATGTGAAATGTAAGGAAGCGGAGTGGCCGTTACACCTCGTGTGTGCATTACTTTTTAATAATTCAACGGCCCCGAGTCAATTATTCTGCTTATTCTGCTCATTTGTTAGGTTTTTGTCCTAAAAAAACATGTAGGACAAATTTCAAAAAAACATCTAATCCCAAGCCTGTTGCTGATTCCAAAATGTAATTTTAGAGTAGCCTAATGGAGGCTTGAGCCATTGATAGCAGATTAATGCAGTTATTTGAGAGAGAGAGAGAGAGAGAGAGAGAGAGAGAGAGAGAGAGAGAGAGAGAGAGATCAAGCGATTGATTATGTCTGTGCGTCTCTCAACAGTGACTACGTTTACATGCAGCCAATTTTCGGGTTATGGTCGGGTTAAGGTCACTATTCGGGTTTCTGAAACATTAGGAATAACCCGTTTACAAGATTCCTTGCGAATAGAACATGCCCAGAACACAAAATCACTATGGGGATATGCCGATACGCGTTTACATGACCAAAAATTCGGGTAAGAAAAGGGGTACCCCAGGTATCATATCCCGGTTTTTAAAATCCGGGATATGAGCATATTCGGGTTTTTGCCGGTGTTTACATGGCTGCGCGTGACCGGGTTATTGCTAATATCCCGGTTTCATTGGCTGCATGTAAACGTAGTCAGTGTTCGGCAGCAGTCTCTAATAAGCGAAACTAAGTTTATGCGCCAAGAACAGAGCTCTTATTTGGCCTACATTGCTAGTGAGAAATGTCTTGTAGTTTTTAAATCATTCAACTATTTTACTGATAAAATCGTCAGAGTAGCGCCAACATCACGTTTCTGTGCGAGTTTGTCCGTGTGTGTGTGTGCGTTTCGGTTTGAGCGGGAGATAGAGAGTGTGTGCTGTCCATACATCATAAAATGTAATTTTGTGGCAAAAAACATAGAAATAATTTGTCATTTTTATCCTATTGTTACTTAATCAGTGTCATTGTGGGTTTTTGGTTCGTTTGCTGTTATTTCAAAAGGCTGGAAAGACCTTTTGAAATAACTAAAATCATTTGGCGAAGTGATTTGGAACTGTAATGCGGTCAAGACCTGCCTGGAACTACTTTAGCCGTGCATTAGAACGTTTGTAAACCAATCTGTTTCAAGCATTCAACAGCCCCGTAGTATAAATTATTACAAACACAGCACAAATGTATTTAATAATTAGTTTAAAAATAATTAATTACAATGTGAATGTGCATGTGTTTAGGCTACTGTTTGTACTATATATTGTATAATATGCTAAGACCAGAGCATTAAAGTGTGTTTATTCAAATAATGACCTTCTCCACCCTCTGTACAGAATAAATGCAGCTCTGACCACAAGCTTTAACTTGAAGTACCATCATGGGGTAATATTGACTTGGTTTTTACAAATCGTTGAGCCACTGAATGCATAGAGATGCAGGTTTTTTCATAAGGGATGGTAAAGCTTTAATTGTCTTTCCTGTCAACTCAAGCCTTATCTGGGCATGTTAATCCAGGCAGAGAGATTCACTGAGCCTTTACTGCAGCTCTCTCTACCCTGAGACCCAGGGGGCAGACATGGCTGCAATATGATTACCTTGTTTCTTATGGACATTTGTCTCCGATCTCTAATCGGTTCAAACTTTAGATGATAACCTTTCATAACCAGCTAAATGGCATCATCCTTGTCATCGTTGTGTTATGACCATTGTATTGGAATGATGTATTTCATGCTCTGAACAGTCAGTACACTGTGTGGATCATCACGTGCAGAAAAAGTTGATGGGGGAGCTTAAGCCAAATTTATGTAAAACATGTAAACTCAATTAGCCTTGAACACCAATCAAAGCTTCACTAATGTTCTCAGGGGCTAATGAACTGTAAAATACTGATTTGGAGATTAAATGGAAACATGGCAATGATGATATGTAAGGCCTAACAGCCAAAACTACAGTTTGAAACCCTGCATGTATAGTGCACAAACTTAGTGCAGTATATAAGGGAGTGATTTCAGTGATCAATGATTCTATCATTGATAGAACGTTCAGCATTCAAAATGTTACAAATGGTGGTGTTGTCATGCATGTGAATTCAGACTGATCTTTCTCACATCAATTTGCATTTTAAATTGTGAAATTGTGAATTTGAGCTAAGCATTGTTTTGCAGAATTAATTGGCGATTCCTTTTTTTAACTTAAAGGTTTTAGCCTTCAAAGTGCTTCATTATGCTTTTTAGACCAATCACAGCAGACTGGGTCATCTGACCAATCAGAGCAGAGAGATTGAATCCTTTCCAGACTCTTTGAGAAGTGAGGTGATGTGCAGTGTATATTGAATAAAATTAGTTTTTTCATTTTTTATTTTTTTACCTTGGATGTCTTTTTTTACAGTAGGAGACCTCCAAAACAACATTAGGAAATTTTAAAATGGCATAATAGGGGCATTTTGAATTAATAAATAAATTGTAGAAAAAATGTATAAGACATGTGGCACAGTAGACTAGAGTAATACTAAATACTAAAAAGTATTAAATTACTTGTTAAAATATATTAAAATAGAATTTTTAAATTGTAAATATATTTCACAATATTACTGTATTTGCTGTTAATTTGCCATAAGATACTACTTTTAAAAAAAAAATCTTACACTGTGTGTGTTTGTGTGTATATATATATATATATATATATATATATATATTTGCTACATGGAAGGTGGATAGGCTGCATATCAAAGAACAAGCCTTGAAAATGAAGGGACTGTTTATTTTTTGTGCTAATTGGATGATGCTGTTTTTAAATTAATCTTTACTTGACTCATTTCTTTGCACTGCATGATGTTAATGGACTTATTCTTCCCCTCATCTATGTATTCTTTTTATCTCTTTTAGAGAACAAATAGATAAGGGTATAACTCATGCATATTAACAAATCCAGTAGTCAGATCAATAATCTACAATAGTTCCTGAGTGACTGTAATTTACTACATCTTAAGCGATAACATGGCACGACAGAATGATCATGAATCCTGGTATACCATTCAGGATCACCATAGGTCTCTCTCTCTCTCTTCTTTTTCCTTTTTTACAAGGTCAATTTTCCTTAGTTTACATTAAAGTGGTCAGGGTTAATGGTCCTCTAAAAGAAGCTAATGGGCCAAAAATGTAACTTCATGCTTGTGCATCAAAACCTTAATAATGAAGCGATCAGCAGAGGACTGAAAAAAAAAACATGGGTGACAAAACCATCCATCATCCTGTCTTAAGAATATTCACTCGTTTCTATGTTAGTCTCTTCCTAATACTCTGTATAATACTATTGACTGTCTTCACCTTCCTTCCTTCTCTCACATCACTTTTTGCCTCTGTCTCTTTTGTTCTGTGTCCTCCTGTAGGACACTGTAGGCACTAAACTTGTAATGGCCTGTCACTATCTCTGGACGTACTGTGCTGAGGAGAAATTACTTTCTGATGGCAGTGTCCTACAATGGCTATTCATCTTAATTCCTTTTTAATGAATGTAGCCATGTCTTCCATGACTCTTTTCAGAACTTCAGAAGTTACAGAAGTTTTTTCACCCATCTATCTGACCTTGAGGCTGACCTATGCTCTGCACCTGAACCTTTTGTTTTGTTTTGAACCTGTGTATTCACATCAGCACCATCTTTAAGTTTAACAGGAACTAAAGCGAGACTGTGAGATGGTTACATGCATCTCTTCTGTACTGTTATGTAATGTGTTTTTGGATTGTGCTGCTGACGAAACACTGCAAAAATATCTTTCTAAGAAATTTCAGTAGTCCTCAAATTCCTGAAAAATATGAGCTGTGGAAAATTACTTAGTAATCTAGCAGATGTATACTGGTATTTTTTAAATTTTTTAGAGCGGATGCCATTGAAAACACGGTAAGTCTATCCCTCACAACCTCGCTTTCATACCCGTCATGGTGCTGCTCTGAATAAGGTCTAAAAAGCAAGTGAATGCCAATGTCCCAGGTGCACATCCTGAAGGAGTGATGTGTATTTACAGAATATAAACATTTACTGACAGGTAGCAGCAGAAATAAAAGGAGGCCTTGGTCAGAGAGAAGTGTAACACAGGGTGCAATAGAGAGGTGGAATACGTGTATAAAGCGGTCCACCATTATTCGGCAGTACTTTCATATATAAAATAACACTATATGTCTAACAGGCTCCTGGACCAACAATCCTCTGTGCCGAGTTGGTCATAAAGGGACCAGCGTCAATATTTCAAAAAAAGCTTTCCCACCCCCACCCGATGGACAAGTAGCCTGACACATTAACCCTCTGTAGCATGAATTCTTAAATTACAACAGGAAAAATGATCTTGCCTGTAGTTAGTCCCAATCTTTTGTTTTTCCAAATAGGTCTTTTTGTTTGTTGTCTATTTTTTTTTTTATTTGTCCATGGGGATGGACCTTGTTTTCTTCGCATAGCCTTCCCAAACCAACAGAGATGTGTTTGTTACCCCCATGTAAACATGAACAGAACTGCTGTCTGTGGCAGAGCAGGCCAACAAATCTGTGTGCCTGTTTTTGGCAAGCACTGGGAGTAACTCAAGGTCTGGGAGCAAATGATTTGCTAGCTCATGGGGGGACTTCATAGAGGAGAAGATGCTCTCTGACCTCCATCAATTTATCTGAACAGATGGGTCGATGGAGATCGTGAGGATGAGACATGGAGCCATCACGGCTCAGCTCCTCAATACTATTGGATGTCAGGCGGAGAGAAGCCAGGGCTCATACCTGCTAGTGTGTTTTCTTACTCATATATCATATGATTTGTTAACAGTGTGCAGTAGGGTGAAGTTATTGTTTAATGTCCCTGATCAGTCCATTTCTTTTCATTTTTCAAATTTCACGGCTTACCAGTGGTTGACAGGTCATAAGGGAGTAAAATGATGACTAACCAAGACATAAACAAAATTAGTTATTTGATGAAAAGTCTCTTGCTCAGTCAATGAGAATAATGTACTTCATCAGTGGTAAGCAGAGTAGACCCAGGTGCATTCTGGATAAAACACTTTTTTTTAAATTGTTTATTTTCGATTATAATTTTGATATATATTTGTCTGTCCGAGATACTATATAGACCACATTATACTGTGGGAATGAGGGATGTGCATAATGTTTTCCTTCAGTGAGCTGTTTTTGAGTCTGTACACAATAGAGGAAAAAACTGACAAAAATAGATTTTATGTTGAGTGAGTGAAATCTAGATGTTTTACACACAAAACAGTTGGACAGGTATGTGCTTCTTAGATGGGAGAAGTTTTAGGATCGGCTACATTGCCACAGATTCAAAGATATATTTTATATACACTATACTATGCAAAAGTTGGGGATCAGTAAAATGTATTTATTTATTTATTTATTGTTTAAAATAAATTAATACTTAATTCAGCAAGGATGCATTAAATTGATCAGAAGTGACAGTAAGGATATTAGTAATATTACAAAAGATTTATATTTCAAATAAATACTGTACTTTCTATTTATCAAAGAATCTTGGGGAAAAAAGTGTCACGTTTCCACCAAAAAAATGTATGCAGCACAATGTATTCAACATGGATAATAATAAGAAATGTTTCTTAAACACTAAATCAGCATAATATAATGATTTCTGAAGGATCATGTGACACTGAAGACTGGAGTAATGATGCAAAAAAATCACATTTGCCATCACTAAATTGTAATAACACTTCACATTAATGCGGTTTTTACTGTATTTTTGATCAAATAACAAAATATACAGCCTTAGTGAGCATAATTCTTTCAAAAACAAAAAAAATGTAACTGACCCCAATCTTATGGATGTTAGTGTATGTCTATTAATATTTAAATTAACAAGCTGTATTTCTTTCTAAATGTTATTTTTTGTACATGTGTGTTTTGTGAATACAGTCCTTTTTATAGATCTGCAAAAGGGACTGGTGCTGGTTTTGCAGAAACTTAAACCTTAACTATAGGACATAATTGATCTTTTTAAAAAATGTTATCTTAAATACAGGTATATTGATGTTAATCAAAATGAGGCATTTACTGTAGCTCAGGGCAAAATTAATTTGCTCAGTGTGGAGTAATGTTGGTTGCATTTCCATGACTTGTGTTGATTGGTCAAGCTTACATTTTCCAAAATTGAATAACAGAAGGGCATTATCAGTCCTTTATTGACTGTCAATGGAGTCAGATGAGCTTGCATTTATGTACATATGCTGTAAAGGAAGCTTTCACTTTTCCCTTAATGGTTTCCTTTGTGAAAATGCTCATTTTCCATGCCATTTACCTCTAGGGTAATGGCAATAAATGAGCTAGGGCTTTTAAAAGGACTGCAGGGATCATATTTTGTTTGCTGATCTATTCAGCCTAATGCATTTGTCAAACACAACTGGTTTAATCTGCTGCTACAACACACACATTCCCTCACTGCCAAAATGAATGAGATCATTGAGCTTTGCTGAGGCAGCAGTGTTTCAGTAGTCGCACATCAATAATTCCCTTCCTCTCCAATTTATCTGCCAAAACTGTAGCCTTTGGCTTTGGTTTTCTGTTTAGCCCTTTTACACTGAGAATCTAAAGCTGGACTTTAGCATGGAGTACGCTTTGGAGTCGAGGGCTTTGGAGACAGGCTAACTTCTTCCTCCAATGTCTCCAATGGTCTTATGGGTCCAGCAAAACCAAATCAGCTTGGAAATCAGTAGGCTTTGGTTTGCATGGTCCATTTTTGTGGGCTTATAGATGGGGAGAGGGCATGCTGTAATTGGGCCTCTAAGGGATTTTCTAAAAATCAATTTGAAGGTAAGATCTCTATCAGAATCATCTAAGCATGACCTTCCGCCCCTTGTGATGGAGAGTTTCTAGGTAAACAACTCAGACCAGTGATCTTCAAATATAAGGCTTTTATTACATCTATACATATTTTTTTCTGCATATCTATCAGGTTTTATCAAAAGGTGTGATAAAAATATGACATTGCAATAAATGTTGTGTTAGAACAGAGTATGCTATCAATACAGTAAATGTTTCCACTGTACCATAATCCATATTCTAGTTGACATTTTTAGATTAAGTTTAAGTTGCAGTCTTTACCAGGATAAGGCCTCTGTTGATAGTATCACATGGTCTTCTTTAATTTAAAATGCTTGTATTTTGATACAACAGTTAAGCCTATACCGGATCTGTGTCCCTTATTCTGATGCATCTCTGATTGCAGTTGTTCAGGATTGCTAACACACAATTCAATTGTAATGAACACATCGTGTAGGTTTTTGGGAATTGACAAATCTGCGGCCGATCGCTTGCATCTGGTGTGGTTTGCACCACAAAACAATAGAGACAGTAGACTGAATGGATGCCTAGAAGATGTGAATAAACATCAGTTAGTCTTCTCTAAATAAAATCACGACATGATCTAAGGATCTAACGGAGTTACACGTTACTGCATGTACTTAACAGTAAATTATGCATAACTACAAGTAACTAACCCTAAACCAAACCCGAACCGTATCTCGATAGTAACATAATTATTTTTACTTAGAGTAAGTACAATGTAACTGTCACCTTATAAATAAAGTGCAACCAAAATATTGCAGGCTAACTGGTTAAAATCATAATATTGTAAAATATTATTACAATTTAAAATAACTTTTGTATTTTAATATATTTTAAAATCTGATTTGTTCCTGTGATATAGCAAGATTTTTCAGCATCATTACTCCAGTCTTCAGTGTCACATGACCCTTCAGAAATCATTGAAAAATTATGATTCGGTGTTTAAGAAACGTTTATCATTATGATCAATGTTGAAAACAGTTGTCCTTTTGTGGAAATCATACTTTTTTTTTCAAGAATCTTTGGTGTTCAATGTAAAAAAAAAACCCCTGCCTTTATTTGAAATAGAATGTCAATTTGAGCAATTTTATGCATCCTTGCTGAATAAAAGTATTTATTTCATTATAAAATCATACTGATCCCATACTTTTTGATGGTTGTGTACATTTGAAAATAACATTTTAATGAGAGTACAAAATTAAAACAAACATATATTAAAATATTTTAAGTAATTTAAACTTGTATGAACATTTAACAAAATCGGTCCTTGTTGTGTTGTGAAAACTTTGAGTTTCACAACATTAAAATAGGTACACAATATTTTATTACATTATTGTGAATTCTTTGTTTTATAGTTATTCATTCTTGTTTTACAGCATTGCTACAGAAAGTGCATATTCACAGTGTGACTTAAGCATTCTGACTAGTGCATAGCTGAACTTCACTTGAACATTCGTGTTGTTTTCTGCATGAGTTGTAATATTAACGACCGTTTTCAATCCCATTTACAACAAATATTCTAATTCTTTTGCTTTTTTTTTGTTTATAAGAAGTCTACAAAGCAAAGCTTGGCCTACATGCACGTCACTTCAAACAATATAGCCACAGATGTATAACAACCGCGGGAAATGGATTTGTGGAATGTGGATGTTGTTTGTTTATGCAGGCAGATTATCATATATGATGATCATTTTTTTTGCAAAATAATAGAAGAAAGGGTCCCTATTGTCTTCTGTGCTTCTTTTTTACATTAATGCCGAAGCATTCTGTTCACTATATTGTTGCGATTATACAGTAACATCCTGCTAGAATGTCATAGGCCTTCTAATGTATGCATGTATAAATGTTTAACAATTATATGAAATATTCAGTAGCTGTACTTTTTCATGTCTTTTTAAGTATTTACTCTTACCTGTGGTTAGGGGTGGGCAATATGGCAAAAATATCAGATCACATTTTTTTCAGGTAAATTACGATTCACGATTTTTTATTTATTTCTCTTTTGCAAGTGACTAAGCAGTACAGCCAAACTAATTCCCTTATTCTTTTAAAAGTTTTAAAACATAACCGACTGTGTTTATGTAAACCTTGTGTTGTGCGTATTTGAGAAGAGTAACAAATCTAGACAGGCAACTTTTTTGACAGCCTTTTGGTGTGCGCGTGCTTCGGGTGTACGCGCTTAGAAAAGTGCGCGGATAAAATATTTAACCGGCAAAGCTTTAAAAACACATGCAAATAATAAACTTTAGCGATTGTGAATAAGTGCAATTTCATGTGAGCATAAACCCAGCCTACATCCAGTAGCCTACAGTATATGTTGGGACGGAGGCACCAGAACTGCAAAAGAGAATGCACTGTAGCACGATACTTCTTAAAAAGCAGATCGTCGAGACATTTTAATCGTTCATGATCAAAAATCGTGATATCGTACACCCCTAGGTGTGGGTTCAGTTTATTTTGATCTAGGTTTATTACACATCACCCATTTGCGTCTGATTGGATCTCAGGGGCCACGGTCCAGCTTCACCTTGCCTGATTTGCAATCCACTAAATGGCTCCGAGCTCTGGCTGAGTGGGACGCTGCCAAGCATCCTTCTCTTTGTATCCTACTTTTATGTCTGGCGGTGACTGTTCAATGAGAATGTGGAATCAGATGCTACTGATTTGAACCCTGTCCAAAGCAAATGGGGTGGAGAAGAAAGCAGTCCAACTGACAGCAAGCACAGCGTACACCAGCTGTCTCATTTCATCTCACAGAAAAAAAACAAGAGGAGGTCAATATCAAACGTTTTGTTCTGCCTTCCACAGTGTCCCCCACTCCATTTTTTCTTTCCTCAAATCTGATCTGATAGAGGCCACACATCCTACGTTCTCTCTCCTAAAATTAAAGTTGCAGAGAATCAGAAAATGTGCCGATACGCAGAAAAAAATTCAATTTCAATCCATGCCAAGGCTTTTCCGGCTGAGTTCTACCCACTCACGACTCCCACATTGTCTGTTTTATCCCAGTCTGCTCCATTCATTTCGCTCAGTCACGCATAACTCTCTCATTTGAGTTTCTGGAGGTGACACATTTAGACTAAATGTCAGCAGAGGAATTAGGTGAAATGAAAACAGTGATTGATATTGGCAAATTTTAATTATGACCAATAACAGTAAAATGAAATTGAGATCAATATCGGCAAAATGAAATGCAGCGATTGATACTTGAAAACAACAAAGTAATAATATCTGCAGAAAGAAACTAAATCTACTATAGAGATTAATGTATTAATGATTGTTTTAATGTGTCATTCGTGTTTACATCTGTGGACCTCAGCTTCATAACATGCTCTGTTAAGGTTCAATGTAGTTTTATAATACTTCACTGTAATCATTCTCTGTATTTCCAGACAGAGAGACTATTACGTTGGAGCTGTGGCCCTAGGGCTCCCAACACATTGGCTATGTCTGTATTCATAGAGCTCATGCAGGAAATGCAGGTTTGATTCCTTCTTCTGGGGTTCTTATGGCCATTGAAGATCATAGCATCTTAAAAAGTCATGGGAAAGTACATTTCTGTACTGATTATGCACTACACCCCAAAAATAAAGTTTTTATTTTTTTACTGTCATCAATGCTACCATGTAGAACCTTTAACATCCATAAAATCTTTTCTTTGGACAAAAGGTTCTTAGTATGAAGAACATTTTAATAATCTAAAGAACCTTTTTTTCACTAAGAAAAAATGGTTCTCAAGAAATTATCGCTGAAAGGTTCTTTTGAAAGGAGAGCCAAAAACGCTGCAAAAAAACCCCGTTTTGAAACCTTTGTACCGTTCACTACCGCTTTGAAAGAAATTAATACGTTAAATTGATCAAATTTGGCATTAAATACATTTATAATGTTACAATAGTTTATTTCAATTAAATACTGTTCTTTTGAACTTCCGAATCAAAGAATACTGAAGAAAAGTGTATCACAGTCTCCAAAATAATATTAAGGACCACAACTGTTTTCAACATTGATAATAATAAATGTTTTTGAGCACCAAGTCAGGCACTGAAGACTTGAGTAATTATAATGCAATTTTAAAATGTATTAAAATAGAAAATAGTTATTTTAAATTGTAATAATATTGCACTGTTGTACTCTTTTCATTGTATTTTTGACCCAATTAATGCAGTTTTGGTGAGCATTAGAGACTTCTTTCAAAAATATGAATCTTACCGAACTTTTGAACGGTGGTGCACATTTTTCTAGTTATACTCATCTTTAATATATTTCGTCAGCAATAAATTGCTTTTGATTATTATAAACTTTGTAAAATGATTCGTAAAACTCTTTAATCATGAAAAGGTAGAAAAATCATGGAAAATTGTTGGTCAAAAGGCAAGGGAACCCCTTTGCCTGACCATCTGATGATTTTCTGTCTCTGCCAATAAAACATGACCAAAACCACAAATATAATTTTTATATTTAGATTGTAATGAACCCAGCCACCTGCAATGCTTTAAAGCCAGTTGGTTGATGTTTACAGTTGGCACTGCACTGTAAATATTAATGTTGTGTGGGACAATTGGCATTCTTCTGTTTAAATATGGAGACTAGTCTTAATATGGAGACTAATCTAGATTATTGGATGTCTTCAGCTTAATTAGGGAGTCTTAAATGAAATGCAATTTCAAGTATGTAAAATTTTGTATTTGTATGTACTTGTTTGTGTTTAACCAGTGCTATAATAGATGAGGGCATTTCATTTCTATCTTTTTCAAACAAATTGGACCTTATGTTGCCATGGATACATATCAGCAGTTCACATGCTATCCTTATCCACAGTAATCATTTACTTTGTAAGCAAACAAAGATAGAAACATGTTCGTAGCTTGTGATATGATGGTGTTGGAGGAGTTGTCTTTGTTTTGCTCCCCAAGATCATCCTGCTATGAAATAATTAATGTAAATCAACCTAATCTCACTTAGAACTTAGTAAAATTCATTCAAATAAGCAATCTTATAATATTTTATTAATATCTCTATGGCAGGTGTAGCTTTACTGTAATAGAGGGCATCTCCGAGGCTTTGGTTTCTCAAGTTTCAAACCTCCTTGACCATGCTGCACTCTCACCATAAGATCATGTAAATTATTATTAATATTATTATTTTGGTCATGTTCTGGTTTCAAAGCTATACATTTCATGATATTTGCATAGTACGTGCAAGTTATTTGTGCCTGAAAGTGCTGTGGGGAACAAATGCAATATAAATGCGCTGAGTTGAAGCTATTGTATTTTCTGATATGGTGTCTTGGATAACTTGGAAAAGGAGAAATAAAGATATACCGTTTTTATCCATCATGGTTTGATTGAAATGTGGGCTTTATATTGCTATTTAATTGAGATAAATGAGAATAGTTATGTCTACAAAAGTGGTTTTAAAGCAGAGAAAGTTTTTTTTTCATCTTTTTAGCATAACTCAGGAATCGTGCACAAATACCACTGTCAATGGCGTTGGAAAGCTTAAAAATGCTGCCCTCGGAGGAGGCGTTCCAAGGTAGGAAGGCATCAAGACATGTCCGAATCCAATGTTAGCTTCACTTCCTGTCTCCTGAGATACCGTCATCTGATCGATTTTTGAAGGCAGCATATATGTATCCTTCTCTGCCTTTGATATCCCACAGTGCTGCGCTTTCCGTTGTGACCGTTATGCTCAGATATAAAGATGGCTTCTGAAATGTGCAGTTTTTGGTCAGTTTGTGTGTAAATGTACATTTTTGACAAACGTTTTCCACTTTTGATGTAATTTTGACAGAGAAATTAGTATTGTAGTAGTATTTAAATATTTGCTTAGTTATCATCAAAACTCTATTTTGTTGTATATCATTAAACCGTTAAGACTCCTCAGAAGTCTGCCCGAAATCAGTTTCGTGAGGTGCCTTCGTGCACAAACACTGCTTGAGAAGTCATTGCCAGTCAGATGCCTAAGATTTTGGATGCAGCCAGTATAGGGTCAGTTGTAATTTCTTGTTGTCTTTAAATTGGAGCTTGCTGAGCTTCTGTCAGCTTTGGCAGTGATTCCTTTTTTTTTCTTGTCCTGCTATTGTATCAAATTCATGTGTGCTATATTCTGACACTGTTGGCTGGATTGCTTAAGGCCCTGTGTAGATGCCACTGCTGTTCAGCTCCAGTGGGCCGTGTCATGAGAATCACTGAGATTAGAGAGCAGTGAATTGTTTTAAGGAAATGCTCATGTCTCTGAATCAGTCAACAGTGCGACTGGTGAAAACCTTAGTTTGTTCTTTCTTCACTTTACAGTAGATACCATTAGAAGAGTGGCCACTGGCATAGAGAGAGAATAAATGAATGGATGAGCAAATGAATGGATGAGTTAAGTTAAGCTCAATGTGACATTGGTGATTATCCTAAAAAAAGTTTAAAAAAAGAGGTGAGGCACTTTTAGTGGAAGTAAATGTAGCCAATGTTTGGAGCATTTAAAAGTATAAATATAAGCTTATATTTTATATAAGCACTTACATTAATTTTTTTGATAAAAAATTGTGTATTATTGAGCTGTTTAAATCATAATGTTTGCAGTGCTTTTAGTTGTCACATTGTCATGGCAACAAAGTTATACATAGCTTTTTTTATATAACTTTACATAGAAAAGGTCAGTAAGGAATTTTTTCATACTATGATTGTTAATTTGCATTATGTGTCTTGCGTCTGTGCTACTGAAACTTTTACATCCATCGTAAGTGTACGCCACGAGTGCTGTCAATTGATTTGAACTTGTATTGAACGCTGGAATATTCCTTTAGTGGCCCCATGCATATCAAGGGTGTGCATTTCCATAAAAGACGAGGTCCAGGTTGTTAAACTGTATCTATCTTTTTTTTTCAAAGTCTGACAACCCTGTCATCATATTTCCATTAGGAAACGCATCTCACAGTTGCTGTCAAAAGAATCAGCCGTGTGCACTTGGTCTCTCTGCAAAGCTCAGACTCTGCTCTAGACTTTCAGTTGATCCAATAGATTATACTAAAGATTTTTTTTTTTACTTCGATTATGAATTTCTAGAAACCTGCAGCGAATAGCTATTGATTCGTCAGACGATTAACACACAGGCTTTGTTGCGACTATAATGATTTTTTTAAGAGGTGACCTCAGGGTTGTGGATTATCCTGTGACGTTTGCTGGGCCTGTGTGCAAATCTTTTCTGCTTAAGACCCATTTCGAAATCACTGCTCCCTGAAACAGAGCTGCACATGCACTGTAGTACGCTATTACATCCCTGACTTACCGAGCATGATTGTTTTTTGGTCTCCAGGTGCTAATGTTTCATTCATTTATTGTTATAAGGTACTTATTAAAGATTGGTGAATTTTGCCCAGGCTACCTGGCAGTTCTTTCAAAGCCGCCCAAGATTTGCTGCCCCCTTCTGCGCTGTTACTTTTTAATCATGAACCATAATAAAAGACTCAAGCCTTAATTTATTATTTAAGAAATTTAACACAGAGCTAAAGTAAAGAACATTATGTCATAAGGGGTTTAACATTAATTAGCAGAAAGAATAAATTTTAGCCTGCTTTTGTGAGTTGATATTATAGCAGTTTATATGATAATTTTGCATGTGTTTTTTACACATTTATGAGAGTGTGAATGAGTTCTGGTGCAAAAGACATCATCTAGACGCCTAAATGAATATAATCTCATTGCTCTGTGAAAGAGCGTGACATTGTAGCTCGAATGAATTGGTGTGGCACCCACGAACAGTGCGAAGAACAAAATGTAGTGTGGAAATTGCTAAATTTTTGGTGACTACATATCATATAGTAAAAAAAAATGCATTTTAGAGTTAAAAGTAAAGTGTATAGTAAAGTTATTGCCTGACATAATATTGTCTATTTTTCATAATTCAGCTTAATCATTGTCATATGTGTACAGATTCTCTGGTAAGTATTTCAGATAGTGGTTTAGTGAAAAGCACAGCAAATAATATATTTTATAATTTGATTTTTTTTGTAGCCATACAAACTCTTGTTTTGAAACTTTTAATCGGTTTCTATTGTGAGTTATAAAATAATGCAGTCTCAAAAACCCTTTGGTTGAAAAAAAAAATCTCAAACCCCTTTTATGAGTTTTCAAAGAGAGGATCATAGAGAGAGAAAGAGGTGATAAATAAGGTATAGTTTGGACTGAGCCTGTCCCTCTGGGACTTTCGTCATACTATTGAGTTTTTTTCAGCCGGCTCTATAAAGGACTTTGAATCCTTGAAGGCCCAGGTGGAGAGTTTGGATTTGGACATCAGCTTCTGACGTACAGAGAACAGAAGTTCCTTTTATTGAGAGATGAGATCAGCTGAAACCCGCCTTCACCTGTATGCCTGCCTGCTTTTTCATCTCCCAGCTGCATAGCCAGGTGTTTAAAACAGAAGAGCCTCTTAAAGTCATGGAGGCCACTCACAGAAAGTCAGAAGTTTGCAGGTGGGTGTCATTTTTAACTCAAGTGAGATAATATAGTTTGATGTGATGAATCTTAATTCACCCCCAAAAAAAAAAATTCTATCATTAGCTCACTCTAATGTTGGTCCAAACCTAATATAGTGTGCAAATCATATGGGGTCATAATCTGAAAATACTAACACATTACCTAAATAGTATGTTGAACAGTTTTATTTTGAATGTGCACCAATGAAAATAGGTAAATGGGGCAATTTACCTTTTATTTCATTTTGACTTGAAATATGTTATAACATTAAACGTTTTTTTCCACCTCATCTGATTACGTTCCTTTGGTATTCTTAGACTCAGTAAGTGTAAATATGATACAGAATTCACAGTATTAGATGTTAATTAGCAACTTATGTTAACTTTTCCTACTGCAAAAAAACGTTTTCCAATTAACCTCTTTATGGGCATCTTTTGACCACGTTTCATAACTCATTATTGTCTCGCTTTGGGTCATAACACCGCCTATGAGTATAAGAAATGCTTGTCACGTCAGTATGCGCCTCGGGTAGACATGGTTGAGTGTCATTCATCAGGACGTGGCTGTGGAAAATCAACAGCATCGATTGTTCACATATCTCCTGCAGGGACTGAGCAGATGAGCCACAGGATGCTGCAAAGGTATTATCATCAGGAGCGCTTCCCATGCTGTTATCTATGGGAACACTAACCTGTCTCACAAACTAACTCATACTGCTTTGCTACAAAGCACAACCTTGATGTATCTCATAAGTGCCTTGTTTAATTTCATGGATTTACCTGGCAAGCAAGACCCCTTGAAGATGCTTTTCCACCATCTACTTTGCTTCAGAAATGACCTTGCCTCTTGAGAGGCTTCAATAGAGGTGGAAATCTGTCCTTTTTGTTTCTCCTCTCCTCAGTAAGAGTGCCATTCACAGGCTACAGAGACTTGCTGTAATCAAGTTTGAAAGATGGGCTTGATTGAGAAAGGGCTCTTACGGGTGAAACAATATGTAACCACCCACATATGCCGCTGCTGATCATTCAAATCCCTCAAAGACAGCAATACAAGTCTTTTTTAGGTCGTCATCAACATGGTTGGGTTTAGACGAATATGGGTTATACTTTTCTGTTGGTTTGTTACCGTCAGGAGTCCAATCAATGCTCCTTTTTTAAATGTCCTCGTGATAATCTGCTGTAAAAAGATTTGAGATATTGTCACAAAGACGACTTGATAGTACTACACTTAAAACACTTCACTGAATTCCACAGAGACCACAAGCACTTTAACAATAAAGGACACATGCTGATATTAAAAAGAAATCTTCTTTAAATCTCTTGATTTAAATTCAGCTGCAAATGTCAATGACAGCTTTAACTTGTCATTGCTGGCCATGGTATAAATGGGATATTAATTCATGGCTAGCTGCGCATTAAACGATTTGAATTTACTCTGTGTTGGGCGGCTCTTTGCCTCTTCGTTATGCATTAAAATTGTTTAATGCACAGCTATTGTGGATTATCCCTTACATTGAAATCTCCAGTTTTCAGTGTCACATGATCCTTCAGAAATATGTTAATTTGGTGCTCGAGAAACATTGAAAACAGTGCTGCTTAATTTTTTTGAGGATTTTGTGATTTAAAATTTTTTTCAGGATTCTTTCAAAAGAACAGCATTTATTTGAAATAGATTTTTTTTGTAACAATGTACAATTCTTTACTGTCCCTTTTGATCAATTGAATGCATACTTGCAACCCCAAACTTTTGAATGGTAGTGTAAATATATTTAAATTGAAAATGTATAAAAATGACTGAAAATGCATGATGCAATATGAGTAACTTTATGTAAATATATTTAAAAATGTCTATTAGCAATATATTCTTTAGCCATACATACAAAATATGTTATATGGCAAGGCTTTTTATTAGAATATGCAGTAACTGAACACCTTATTTGCTTTCCCAGTTGAGCTACAAGAAGTTTGTGTTAATATGAAATGCATTTTTTCTTTCATGTGAACTTGTGAAGTTATGTGCCAGGGCTTGTAATTTTTCTTTGGAAAATGTTTACTGGCACTTCCTGAACTGGAGGCTGCTTCAACCAAGAATGCTAATTGCAACATTTAACACAAGCTGCGGCAGCCTCTGAGGGGGACAGTAGTACTGCGATAACCTAATAAGAACTCAGCACAGTGTTTTGACAGAATATGACATATGTAAGTGCTTTTTGGGATGTACCAACACAAGGGCCCATCCTAAAAAGAGCTCTCTAGTGAGTGCTGCTGATTGTACTGAAATAGAATGACAACCCAGCATGAGGCCGGGTGAAGAGCGTCTTTCAGAGAGATAAGCCATGGCATCCGTTAAGTTCATTTAATGTCACTCACTCTCATTAAGGAAGGATACACAGCTTCACCATGATGACTAGTGCGAATTTGCTCAAAATCAGTCTCTTTTTATTTGGGATGGCCTCCATAACAGACCACGTATCCTACTTTAAACAACTGGGGTGATTTGGCTATCAAAAGAAAATGTTTTGTTAGAGTAAATATTAATGACGAAAGAGCTGCTCACACAGAACGTGTTTTTACATTCCACTATGTTGCTTTTTTTTATATTTTTTTGACGCAAACATGCTCTAGACGAAACATATCCTCGACCTTTTCTGTACAGTCCACTGCCTTGCGGCTTTTAATGTTCTGTGTGAATGGCCCCTAAAAGTAGAAGCTGGGGCGGGCGGCCCTCGTGGTCAAATCACACTGTATACAGGGCCAGGGGACCCTAATGGTCATCTGGTCCATTATCCAGCCCTACTTTTGCTTAATTCAACTTTGAATATTGAGAAATTTGGGGGGGCTGGAAGGTGCGAGGCTGTTGGATAGAAGCCATTTTGCCCTCTAAACACCATGTAGCATTTTATCTGTATGGATTTGAGTGTTAAACAGATCACTCTAATTTGGCTTCCTTTTTTGCCGCTGGGTTTAGAAGGTGGACTGTTGTCCGTTTTGGCTCTACAGCCAGGATCTCTCATGGGACTCAGGCCAACACTCATCGACCCGTTTAGAATAGTTTGCACCATAGACTCATGTTTTAGCCACTTGATAGAGAGCATTAAACGAAGTGAAGTGCTTTTTTATGGGCAGAGAGGGGAAATTAGTCTCATGTGGTAATGGATGGAATGACTAGAGTGTTTTTTTGGAAAATGAGGGCGAGTCCTTATGTAGCACAGCTGTATGTTTTGTTTGGCATGGCTGATGATGTACGCACCCTCTCTTTATACTTGAAATGAAGTGGCCTTGTTTTATTTTAGCAGCGTCGTGTTGTCGTGGGCTCGTGAGGGTCGGGGCTGGCTTTGATTGTTTATATATAGCTACTGTATGCATTAAAAGCAACTGAGATCTTGCCTCCTACACGACGCATGCAATAAAAGAGGGTTGAGCACCACAGAACAGTGATGACAACATGCAATATCCAAGCAGAGAATGGTGAACGCTACCTAATCTCATTATGCTCCCTCTCTCCTGCAAAACTATTAGCTGTTTTCATCAGTGCCGGGATTATTTATAGACTGGAGGTGCAAGCTTGTGTACTCGAAAGGCCTCTGCTTAGACGCCTGCGTATCCAGAGAGGAATGAGGACAGATGTTCCCATCACAAGAGAAGGGATCATTTATGTTGCTTTACAAGATTTTGGGAATAAAAACAGAAAAAAACCCTGTAAAATAAAATGAAACACTGCATTTAAAGTGACAGCATTGAGTATTTCCTTTTATAACAGTCTTGAATTACACTATCGGCGTATTACAGTTTAAAAGAACTGTTTTAATATATTTTTAAATATATTTTAACATACAATTAATTCATGTGATGCTAAAGCTGAATTTTCTGCAGCCATCACTCCAGTCTTCAATGTCACATGATCTTTCAGAAATCCTTCCTATTTAAATAGAAAACACTTTTAAATTGTAATAATATTTCACAATGTTACTGATTTTACTGCATTTCGATCAATTAAGTCTTGGCAAGCATTAAATGCTTCTTTCAAAAACATTAAAAAAATCTGAATTATTCCAAACTGTTGACTGGTAGTGTATTTAATTGTTGTCAGGAGTTGAGCTATTGAAAAATAACACAAATTAATGTTGTTGATAAATAGATGCACAAAGCATTGTGTATGTATTTTCTACTGAATTGAACATGATATATGCAGCAAAAAATAGACTCGGTGAGGAAAATCTTCTTGCAGCTACGCTTCTGATGTGCTGCTCCTGCTTTTGTGGGCTGTGTTAATTCCTGTCAATATAGGCACTGAAATAAAAGTGAAGCAGATTTAGACTGTGGCTACAGTATGAGATGTGAGTCAGCCAAACTAACTAGACAGACTCTTTATTCCCTCGTCCTGTAGATTGAGGACATCATCACACGTCTCCAAGATGAAACTGAAGGTGTGCCAGTCAGAACGGTCAAGAGCTTCCTGTCCAAGATTCCCAGCGTTGTTACAGGTATACTGGCAAGAATGTGGGTGGAACAGTTTGTGTCTAAACTGGTTTGTTATTTGATAGATGTTGATTGGGTTTTTCAATGGTTGTTGTTATCATAAATTATGTGTGAGAAAATGCAATCCAGTTTAATAGTAGCAATTGAAGTGTACACATTTTCGAATATTTTCTAACCATTATTTTCTGTATTCAATATATGAGTGCTAATGTGGAGACAGCTGATTCACATGAAATATTGATTTTGTTATTTCATTAGCTCACTTGCTTTAGTTCACCCAAAAATGAAAGTGGTAGTTGCATAGGCTGTCAATGGAGCTCTCAGATTTTATTAAAAAGATCTTCATTCATTTGTGTTGCGAAGATGAACGAAAGTCTTACGGGTTGGGAACGACATGAGGGTGAACAATTAATGACACAAGACAGGATCTTCATTTTCGGATGAACAAACCCTTTAAAGTGTAGAAAACAAGATGAACACTGCAACAATATTTATTTATTTAGTTATTAAATTAATTTAGGAAGTATATGAAATTCATGGCTAGTTAGCTAACATTTGGCTTTCTCATCCAGCTCTTTGTATCTTTTTTGATTTTCTATTTTAACTGGGGACTTCTTGTTTACTATCAGAATTATTATTAGCAGTCAGGCATGATTATGTTATTCTGTAAGCGAAAGTTTGATAATAGGTTCACAGTAGTCTTCATCTGATGTGAATGTTTTTACACAATTACTACAGTGAGGGGCTCTAAATAGATGCCCGCAGGCCCGGATAACTAATAGCTGATTTGGAACTAAAGCGTTGATGTTGTACATGATTGAGGTGGTGCTCATGTAGATTTAGCTTGACTGATCTAACACGTACTCAATTATAATCCACTGTGGTGATTTTATCTTGATATCAATGTTTTGAGAAGTGAATGTAATTCATGCATAAATTTGCATGTGAAAATAAGGTGATATGTTTCCCCTTTTTAAACTTCAGGTTCAGACATTGTTCAGTGGATGATGAAGAACCTCAACATAGATGATCCCGGTAGGTCCTGATCTGAAGAAAGATACACATATTATTGATGACTGCAATAAGTTGCTTGCTTGTGAGAGTAAATCTTTCATTTCTGTATTGACAGTGGAGGCCATACACATCGGCAGTCTGATCGCTGCCCAAGGCTACATATTCCCCATCTCTGATCATGTTCTCACCCTCAAGGATGATGGGACATTTTACCGCTTTCAAGTGAGCTTATCTATCTAACATCAACCAAATAAGAATCACGTGGATTGTATCCTGGCAGCTGTGGTTTCCAGGATGTGATCTAGTTTCACTTAAGCACTGCTGAGATTCTAAATCTACTGTGTGAAAAACATTATGAAGAAGCTCCGCTAACCTTTACACCTGCTGAACAAATAGGATTGTGTTTGATCAGAGCAGCTGCCTTATGAAGCTCTTCATTATTGACAGCATAGTTCAGGCAGTATATTAATGAGATTTATTTAACATGTTGTGTACTTATAGGTTTTTTTTATTTTTTTTAAAGCATTTAATTTTTTTTATCACCAAGGACACATTAAATGGATCAAAAGTGACAGAAATTGTTGTTGAATTATAAATGTTTTTACTATTTAACTTTCAATTCAGGGCCCCTTAGCCCTTCATTCACACAGAACAATAAAAATGCAAGACACAAGAGATGTCTAGATACATTTTTTTGAAAAGTTACACTACTTTTATATTGAGTGCCGTTTTATTTTAATTTGTTGAAACTTTTTTCAACATTGATCATAAAAAGAAACGGCATAGTAGAATGATTTCTGAAGGATCATGTGACACTGAAGTTTGGAGTAATGATGCTGAAAATTCAACTTTGCCATCACAGGAATAAATTACATAATATAAAATATATTAAAATGGAAAACAGCTATTTTAAATTGTAATCATTTTTACAGAATATTAATGCTTTTGACTGTATAAATGCAGCCTTGCTAATCATCTTTCAGAAGATGAGACTTATATCAAAAACATTTAAGAATTATACTGTTCAAAAGTTTGGTGGTCTGTATGTTAATTGTCTGTTGCTGTAGATCTAAGCTGTTAAATAATATTTCATCTCACTGTGTCCTCCAGAAGTTGGTACATATTTATCTGGTAAAGGTTCTTCATTTTTCAGTGATTTAGATGATTGGTGAGGAGATATCCAAGGGCACATTTCTGAGCCTTTTTTTGCTCACATAACTCGGACGTTTTACAGGAGTAACACAGTAGTCTTTTGACTGGCAAAGATCTATATAAAACCCGGAGAAAGTTATCTATTAGCATTTCCTTTCATCTGAATGGCAGTAGCTGGAGTATGTTATTTGAAATCTGCCATCTTTAAACTGTCAGTTTTAGAGGAAAAGCTGAATTCTCGGATAATGACATTAGACTGTCTTTCCAATAAGCATGATACAGTATCAGTAAGCCAATTAATGAATTTGAGTTTCTTTTGTACATTCATTAATTACTCAGCGTTTCTCTGGAGTATGGCTCATCAGCTCATTGCTTGACAATAATGATCTCTATGCATCATCATTTGTTTTTGCTGCCTGTAGTCTTTTTGACTGGCTCCACGAAGGCGAGAGAGTTTTCCGATTCCCAGGGAAAGCAAGAACTGAAAAGAATGTAAATGTGTACCTTGAAATGAAATGTAAATCGCTTTGGATAAAAGTGTCTGCCAAATGCAAATGTAAGCTAATGTTGATATATTAACCAGGAATAATTTTGTGAGAATATTCAAGATTCCAGATTCAGAATATTCAGAATATTTGAGATTATCTGTATGTACTTCAAATAAAAAGATCAGTTATTGAGGGAAAAATAGAATTATGATCTCTGTTTTGTTTGATGAGTTATTCAAATTATTTACATTATGAAAGAGGGATATTCATCTTGAGATTTGCTAAAGATTACAATTAATGTTTTAAAAGTATCAGTGCTTTAAAAGATGAACTTAAAGTGAACATTAGATGAACATATTTGAGAACTGAGTAGCACGGTTTAATGAATTTTGGCTAGATTAAGTCCAAGCTCATACTCAAGAATTCTGCCTACTAAATTGTGAATAAAAACTTGAGTAATCATCTCTCTCTCTCTCTCTCTCTCTCTCTCTCTCTCTCTCTCTCTCTCTCTCTCTCTCTCTCTCTCTCTCTCTCTCTCTCTCTCTCTCTCTCTCTCTCTCTCTCTCTCTCTCTCTCTCTCTCTCTCTCTCTCTCTCTCTCTCTCTCTCTCTCTCTCTCTCTCTCTCTCTCTCTCTCACCCTCTCACCCAGGCTCCATACTTTTGGCCCTCTAATTGCTGGGAACCAGAGAACACGGACTATGGTAAGAGATGGACTCTGCTGGGCAGACTCCCAATGACGTAAGAGCACACCAAGCCTTACCGTACATGTTTTTCAGAGAGCTAAAATAACTCATAACACCCCGTCCTCAGCCAACAGTCTGCTTTCCCAGGATTATAACAGCCCTGTTGAACAGTGAGGGAGAACTGCAGAGCACTTCTTCTATGTGTGGATCAGTAGGTGTATGAGAATGAGTTGACTGTGGGCAGATGTTTACTGATGGTCAATGGTGACTCATTTTCAGTCCCTACTGTCTGTAAACTGGCCAAGCAGAGATGATAGATGCAGAGAAAGTACAAAATCCAATCAAGGTCTTATGCTGGATGTGTTTGTAGAGGCGGGATTATACATGACGGTTGATAAGGCCAAATCTCTCATGACCTCTTGTCTGTTTTTCTCCCCCCCCCGTCCCCCCCCCCCCCTCTCTCTCTCTCTCTCTCTCTCTCTCTCTCTATCCCCCTCTTGCCTGTCACAGCCATCTATCTGTGCAAGCGGACCATGCAGAACAAGACCCGGCTGGAGCTGGCGGACTATGAGGCGGTAAGTGACCCACTGCGATGACAGCCGACAGAGAAAATGGAAGCAGTGTGTTTTGCCAGCATAGAAGCCTTTCAGTTTGGATTCTTGTGGTTATTGGCAGATACGTCGAGTTACTTTAGACTTGAACACACCGATTGTGAGCCCTTGTCGTTGAGCATTAAACTTGAAGTGTGTCATTTTTTTAAAATGATACTTTCTCCTCCATAGCTTAATGTACTGAGATAGCGATATGTACGCCATTTGTAGATTGTTTTTGAGATTATATACTGAGCCATAAATGCATAAATTACTTGAAAGGACAGTCACAGACTATCTTGAACTGTAATGTAAAAGTCAACAGTGAGGGAAAATTATCAATTTATGCTTTAAAAGAGTCTTCCAAAACATATTGGTCTCGTCAAAACAGCTGCTATAAGAAATATTTTGTAACATTACACACTACCGTTCAAAAGTTTGAGGTCAGTAAGACAGAAAAGATATTTTTTTCATTAAATTGATAAAAAGTGACCGTAAAGACATTTATAATGGTACAAAATCTTTCTATTTCAGATAAATGCTGTTCTTCTGAACTTTCTATTCATCAAAAATATCCTGGATGAAATTGAAAAAAAATTCTACATTGTTTTCAAATCACCATATTAGACTGATTTCTGAAGGATCATGTGACACTGATGAGTAATGATGCTGCAAAATTCCACTTTACCATCACAGGAATAAATTGCATTTTAAAATATATTAAAATAGAAAACAGTTATTTTAAATCTTAATAATATTTCACAATATTTCTGTTTTTACTGTATTTTAGATCAAATAAATGCAGCCATGGTTAGCCATGTTCAACTTTTGAACAGTATAGTGTGTATATATTATGTATTTATTATGTACAGGTATTTAACCTTTTATTGTGGCCAGCCTAAGGCACACATGTGCTATAATCATGCTGTCTAATTAGCATCTTGATATCCCACACCTGTGAGGTGGATGGATTATCTCGACTAAGGAGAAGTGCTCACTAACACAGATTTAGACAGATTTGTGAACAATGTTTGAGAGAAATAGGCCTTTTGTGTACATAGATATGTATGTATATGTATATATAATATATATGTATGTATATTGTGCACATTATGTGAATTATCTGTATTAATTTTCTGTATGCATATGCTGAATTTGGAATAGCATACTTGTTTTTTTTACTTATGCCATAATTTTTCAAATATTTTAAGAAATAGTAAGAGTCGAGTAAAGTATGCTACTCTACTTTTCCAAATTCGGCCCTAAATACCTTACTACATTAGGCAATGTTAAATTATTCAAGTTGACTTTCCATTTCTGATGGATGAAGCTGAAGTTTGAAGCTTTCTTTCTTTCTCTCGGCTGTTTATCTCTGTCTCTTTCATTCAGGAGAATCTAGCGAGACTACAGAGGGCTTTTGCCAGGAAGTGGGAGTTCATCTTCATGCAGGCTGAGGCACAGGTCAAGTAAGTGCTGTTGTCAGGACAACTACGCAAACACTTTCTCTCACATATACCTGCTCTCTCCTCTGTTGAAGACAGATCTACCCTTTGTATTCCGCCCACACACAATCACACAAAGACATACGTACTGTATATACACAAACTCTCATTATGATGTAATGTAACAATAATATTGCAGATATGTAGTTGTTGAGGGCGAGACGTATTAGCATGTGCGTTTGATTTGGAGTGGTTCTCATCAATAGAAGCAGTCTCGCACTCTTCAAACATCGGCTGAAGAGCCTCATCTGATGGCCGAGGCCTGCAAACACAAGTCAACCCTGCTGAGATTTTTGATCATCAGTCTATCATCACACTGTCTGCAGTACCCTTTTCAAGACGAAACCCCCGATTTTGTGGAAAGAGAGAACAGGAGAGATGAATGAAAGGGTCTCAGGGCTCAAAACCAGGATCAGTGAAGGATAGAGAGAGTGATGCAGAAAATGTCAGTTACGTAAGAGTGAAGTGGCAGGAATGGAAATGAATTAGCTCTGCTCGCTGGCAGGTTGCAACTTTGATGAGCACAAGGGCTTTGCGCTTTGTCTGTTTTAACACGTGATGCAGGACACGTGTGTGTGTGTGGGGATTTGAAATGTTTCCTGCTCTCTGTTTAATATTAATGTCTTGCAGCTTTGTGTTTCTTTGATTTTGTAGGATCGACAGGAAAAAAGACAAAACGGAGAGAAAGATTCTGGATAGTCAAGAGAGAGCCTTCTGGGATGTCCACCGTCCTGTGGTGTGTGTGTGAGGGGTGGATCCAGTGTGGGATGGGTTGCTGTGTTTGCATCTTTGTTTGAATTGAATAGATCAAATAGGCACACTGTAAAAATGAAGTACTTGAGACACCATTTGTGGTTCCGCAGATTAGCACTTTGGAAAATCTCAAGGCCCATTTCAAACGGCAGTTCCTGCTAAGTGGAACACAGAAGTTCCTGCTCAAACTATGTTGACGTTTCCTTTAGTAAATAAAAATGAGGCACTTTGGGGCATTTCAAACACATATTGAAGTTTCTTGAGTACATAAAAGGATATTTGAGGCAACTTCAAAAGATGTCTAGATGTTCTGCCAATGTGGCAAACTGCAGAACCCCAAAATAGTGTTTAAAAAGCTGCACTGATTCCTTCAGATTTGAGCAAATTCGTGCATTTTGGACAAAAGCATTTATTTGAAGCTGCAAAAGCAATTTTGTAATATCATTTGTAGTACTGTCAGTAGATTAAAAATATTTTAGTAAACTTTACAATAATATTCAATTTGTTAACATTTAATGCTAGGTATTCTTAACTAAACATTTTACAGCATTTATTATTTAGCTTAATGTGAATTTATAAATATACAAAATAAAAATACAATTTAAACATACTTGAATTGTTTAAATGTATAGAAATTAACATTTAAAGGGATAATTCACTTAAAAATGAAAATTCTGTCATTTACTCGACCCCATGTTGTTTCAAATGTGTCTTTCTGTCTTCTGTACAACACAAAAGAAGATATTTTAAGAAATGTCTCAGTGTTTTTTGTCCAACGGAATACAATGGAAGTCAATGGGAACCAAAACCAACATTATTCAAATATATTCTTCGTTTCACAAAACAAATAAAGTTATATTACTGGTTCGGAATGACATGAGGGTAAGAAAATTATGGCAGAATTTCAATACATTTTGTAAAAGTAGCCTATTATTCATTGCTATTTTATTTGAGCTATTCCATTAACTAATATTAATGAATAGAACCCTGTTCATATGTGTCATAGAATATTTAACTTTATAGGTAACACATTTTTTAAGAGAAGAAAAAAAATTATATATGTAATTATTGGGTGCAACAATTTGTGTGATTGACGATCATAGTGGTAAATGTGCACATCGTATCAGTTTTTTATAGCTATATTTACATATGATTGTGATTCACAGCCTGGGTGTGTCAACACCACAGAGATGGACATCAGGAAGTGTCGCCGCCTAAAGAATCCTCAAAGAGTGAAAAAGGTGCTGATGCTATATTAATGTGTGTACTGTATGTATGAGACAGATGATTGGAATGTAACCCATCTTTGTCTCTGTTTCACAGTCAGTGTATGGGATTGTGGATGACACACAGACTCAGAGTCCTGTACACACACCCTCACAGCAGAGCAGCAAGGACACCAGAGAGGGCGTAGAGAAAGAGGTCTGTGTAAAGGATTGTTGTGAATTTGATTCTTGACAGCCTCACAGTGGCTATTAATATTTAGCACGTATCACTCACATGCTCAAGGGGAGATGCTCTGTCTTTTTCAGATTCTTTTCTTGAACACTCAGTTGGATCGACACTGTATGAAAATGTCCAAAGTCGCTGATACGTAGGTCCTCTTTATTGTTCTGTCCATGAAACTCAAATTTTTCTCAGCAAATGTTAATACATGCAATTAATATTAAGTTATTTGAGGAAAAAAATATGCTTGTTAGGGATGGGAATCATAAAGAATTAAATGTTTCCAGTTTTGATTCCTCTTAACGATTTTGGTTCCTTAATAGTCCTATTTATTATTTTGAAGTACTTGTAAGTTGTAAGTAAATTCAGTGTTATTGCCGAGTAGTGAGATCATTTTGATAATAAATAGCTTTGAAAATACCTTTATGCAAGAATTGCTTTAGAGACAACATTTAAGGCCCGTTCAACATCAAGGATAACAACAATAATAATGATAAAGATATAGTTCTAAAAATCATTATAAATGTAAAAAAATAGCAAAGTCCACACCACAACTATAACAATAACTGCACAGAGGAACAATAGTGTTGAAATCACTTTCAGAACAATTATTTTCCAGCTGATGAACAATCTTTTTTTTTTTACAGCCAATCAGAATCCATCCAAATTTAAGGAGCTCGAGCATGTAAAGCGGCAGATGACAAAACTGCAGTGTGCACTTAAAATGAACAGACATTATTGTGCATTGGTGTGGAAACTAATAGTTATTATTATAGTTATCTTAATAGTTATCGTTTTTGGTGTCAACGGGCCTTTATTGCAATCCAGTAACTGACCTTAACTATTAGACTTAAATAATAAACTGACAAAAAGTTTGGAAACATGTTTCATTCTTTCTTATTGTTTTCAGATTAGACTGTTTTAAAATCGTACCTGTTTGTATCTTATAATCCAACAGTGTACAAAACAATAGTCATGGAAGCAGCTGCGTTGGTTTAAAACAAGAGAGAGCGAGTCCACGATACTGGAGTTATGAATTAAATAACTGTATTAGTTTTAGTTTTAATATTTTTTAGCTTACCAAATGCAAAATTTCCACGAAGAATAACCGTTCCTAGCAAGCGTATAGCGCTGCTGACTTCAGTAACCCAGATGAGCCTGTGTTATATGTGTTCAACGGTTGTTATCGAGGAATAACATGCCACTGGATGGCGCGATTGACCAATCAGAATCAAGCATTCCACAGAGCCATGTAATAACTATAATTAACTTTGTAACTACATGTCAACTAACTCTCAGAGTAATAGTGGACTGTTAGTAGACTGTTAGGTTCGGGTTAGTAGACAAGTTGACATTTACTTGCAAAAATACTTATAGTGAATAGATTGTTTGTTGGGAGACCATCAAAATAAAGTGTTAGCAGATATTAAGCAGACAGTTTATATACTCTAATAACTGGTAGCTGAAATGTTGTTGGAAAGTTACTAATAGTTAATAGAATGTCTAACTGTAACTAAACTTGTCCCTCAAATCTGATTGGTTGATTGGAATGTTGTTCCAGTACAATAATATTAAAATAGAAACATGATTTCATACCTTTTTCTTGCAGATTGATGAGTTACACTGAGCAGTATCTTGACTATGACCCCTTTGTGGCAGTACCAGATCCTTCTAACCCCTGGATCGGTGATGATATCACTTTCTGGGAGCTAGAGGCTAGGTATGAAAACCTAAATATCACATCGCTCTTTTTAGATTTCGCCCTTCTCTTGTCAGGTTTCATTAAATGATAGGAAGAGGATGCAAGAGGTCTCAATTGTTAATTGTCCGCCTTGTATCTTCTGCATTAAATTGATCAATTTTTAGATTTTCATTTCTTAAAAAACTTTTGTTTTTATGCTTCTTTTTGGTTTTAATTTAAAGTTCTTGTGTGACTGTAATTCTGTTACTGTTCCCTACTCTATTTTTGCTCAACCTGAGGTCCATCCTAAAATAACATACAGGTCTGCTGACAGTTCCTCAATTGTAGACAAAAATCTCACTGGAAAAAAAAACATGGCAAGTGATAAAACTAAATGTGCAATGAAGATAAACAACTGATTTTAAGTCATATATTTCGCAACTTGGTTTGAAAATATATAGGGAAACTGTAGTTGAAAACATAGGACTGTGAAATTGAGAGCGGGAAGACTGATTTGATGACTTCATTCGCAGAGCGGGAGTCATGTTTCCATAGTAACACTGACTACTCTGATTGGTGGACCTCTTGTCTGGATTGTGACTAATGTAGTACCTTGTTCTGAACATCTCAAGTAGTTCAATTCTGCCAAAGTCCTTATGTTGTTTTGAATTACATAAAACACTGCAGGTTCCTTCTTCTCTGTTTGCCTGAGCCGTTTACACAGCACCTCAAAGATGCCCTGACAGGAATTAATAAATACATCCCAAACACACACGCTCATCCTAGAGTTTCATTTCTAGTTGTTCACAATGTGTCTCTTGTCACTTAATTATGCAAAAAGCGGTTGATTAATCGACCTTATTAAGTTAATTAACAGATATTGAAATTAAGCTGAGCATTCCTGTGGAGCTTTACATATTGTTACTTATTCAAAGACTAATATACAAGATATTATTAGACATGATTAAGTGATCTTGTGTACACACACAGTCTCTTTCTCTCTTTGTTTTATCTTTGTCTTGTTAATATGACAAACAATGGTACATTGTGCTGTCAAAGCAGTAGTTGCTGTCAGTAGATATCGGAAATAACAATGCAAGTTAAATAAATAAAATACTGTCTTTCTCCCTCCGTCTGTCTATCTGTCTCAGTAAGGACCCGAGTCAACAGCGAGTAAAGAAGTGGGGCTTTTCGTTGGAAGAGGCTTTGAAGGACCCAGTGGGCCGTGAGCAGTTCCTTAAATTCTTGGAGTCCGAATTCAGCTCCGAGAACCTCCTGTGAGCCCTTCATCACCATATTCCTTTCATTTGCACTTCTGTGACATTTTCCCCTTTATGCTCATCCCTCTCTTAGCCTCCCACTCTGCTGTTAATGACTTGCACAAAATGTAGCAGAACAGGAAAAGCAAAAGGTCAGACCTCAACCGCAGAGCTGCGCTTTAATATCGCCAATGAGAAAGCGCGAGTAAATTCACTGATGGTACACGATGATTACCACATCCAAAGCCTGATCACTGATGCATTGTGATAAGCTAATGCAAAACACGGGCATCGTGGGGCAAATGAGGCAGCGGTGGGCCCCAGGAGACGCCCAACCAGGACAGCGAGGCCCCGGAGGGAGCTGTAGAGATAATGCAGGTCACTGGAGCCGTAAAGTGACTAGGCTAGAGATAAAATGCTGCTTGTCTCCATGCATCTCTCATCCCTCTCTTTCTCTCGCATATCCACGTATCCCCCAGCTAGGCATCTAATAGCCTCTGTGGGGGCTGTCTTATGTTTGCCAGTCTGTGAGGAGAGTGAAAGTGATGTGTCCTCTTGACTGCCTGACTCTTCCCTGGGCCCATTAGGCCCTAAACCACTTCTACACTGCAGAGATCAATATAGCTACAGAGCAAGTGTGATATGAGAGAAGTTTCCTCTATCTCTCTCCGTCATGGCAAGCTATGAGTATGCTAAGTGTGTACTGACTTCAATAATTAACCTGGTGTTTGTTACTAAAGAGTTTGGGAATGCCATTGCCATCAGCGTTGTAAAGAGGTTCCAAAAGTAACACTCACCAAGTGCTGATTGGGAGTAAAAATTGGCTTTAGGGAGTGAACATGGCCGTGGAACAGCAACATAGTGCATGATTTAAATCAAATTGCCGGAATGTTAGTCTGTCATTCACTTGTTTACCATAAAATGGCTAAAGGATTTACACGAACTTAACACGTATGCAGTATTCCTTGAGATATTGAAATCGCTTTTGAATGTTTTTCACTTTTGAATTCGCATTCACATGTAATCTGTGTAGAGGGAGCAGCGGTACTGACCACACATTTTACAAGATGAGATATTTGTCAATGGAGCTCGGGATCTGTTCCGCACCAAATCCTCCAACATTGTCCTGTCAGTCATCTCACCTCTCCTTAGTTTATAACTGTAGCGTCCGTCATTCAACTGTACAATAAAACTACATGTGTTAATTTGATTTGTGCCATCCCCCCATTACCAATACTTTATATACAGCTGACAATTATTATTGTTTTCTCTTTAGGTTCTGGTTGGCTGTGCAAGATCTGAAGAGCCGCCCCCTGCAGGAAGTGCCAGCTCGTGCTCAGGAGATCTGGCAAGAGTTTCTTGCTGAAGGAGCTCCCAATGCCATCAATCTGGACTCGCATAGCTACGAGCGCACCAGTCAGAATCTAAAAGACGCGGGCCGCTACAGCTTTGAAGATGCCCAGGTGAGTAATCTGTCTCAGGAAGCTGGGCTCAGCCACTGATGCCTTCATTTCCTTTTTACTATTCCCACACCCATTCGACACTTCTGGGGAAAATGATCCCACTATATGAAGTTAATGAGACATCATGACATATCTAACAATTGAATTTTTTTATTTTATTATTATGTTCAATAACCAATGTGTGAACGCATAACATTTTTACAGATGATTGAGGGCTTTTAGGTCTTTTGATGGATGGAGGGAGTATTAAAGCTGCACTTAGGGACAAGTTGTGCCCAAGGCAGAATCTTTTTCATTTTTTGAATTGATGAGGAGGAACTTAAAGGCTTTGGGCTATTCGGGGGGATTGATGTTCAGTAATGCTGATAGATCATCTGTTCTTTGTCCTTGTCCTCATGTTTTTGTTCAAGAGAGTTTGCCTTATGTCTGTCTCCTTCATTTATCTACATTTACATGGTTGATGAAAGAGACAAAATAACAGGCATTTGAATGCTCAAGGATCAGGGAAAATCTCTTTGGAATTATGAAATCCATTTTATTCCAGAAACTGTCACCAACTACAAACTTACTGCTTTCAGAAAATTTGAAGCAGAATAATTGAAGAATGTTAAAGAATTCATGAAATTACTGCTCAAGTAATTACTGAGTCTCTCGAGATACTTGCTAGAAGTCTGTCAAGGGGATTACGCTTAATTGTGAAAATAATGTGTGAAAATAAAGGAAGAAAAAAAAATGCACCTTAAGTAAAACATTACTTTTGAAGTAGCAAAGTCTCGCTACTACTGCTGCAAGATATGCCTTATCAGATATAGATTGATACTTCCTTTGGGAGAACCTGCAGATTTATTTCTGTTTGCATATGTGAAGTTATGATTTAGATAAGAAGCAGGATCATGAGGACAGAAAGATGGTTTTTAGAAGATTCTTGGCTGATTCTCATTACTTTGCAATGAGGCACTTTTCTTTCGCCTTCCTGTCAGCCTCCAATGTTTTTCTCTTTCAGGACCACATCTACAAGCTGATGAAGAGTGACAGCTACCCTCGTTTCCTGCGCTCCAATGCTTACCAGGACCTCCTGGTGGCCAGAAAGAAGGTTTGTCTCAATCTTAAATTTTTCTCGTGGCAATTTCTGCCCTGTGTAATGAATCTGGATAAAAATTTCTGCATATTTTTTTCCCAGTACTTTTTCACATACCCTTAGCAAAACCCTCACAACAAAAATCAGTGCATCACAGGTATGCTGTAAGAAAAATATCCATAGAAAAACTGTCATTTTCAGCTAGGATATTTTCCATTAAGTTTACAGACAAAAACCTAATACAGTGCGTAATAAAAAAATAATAATAAAAAAAAACGAGGGAAACACCTGTAAAAAGTCAATACAGAATTTTTTTGAATCAACACTATTATTATTTACTTTTTTTGGTTTGTTTCTTGGACGTTGGTGATGCATGCTAATCGTTAGCCAAAAGATATATGTATTATTTTATTTTATTTTTTGAACCGACCACACAAAATGAAGATCTAGAAAGACAACTTAAAAGTAAAATCTCATTTTTGTTGTTGTTGTTTTTGGTGTTCCAGCAGAAATTCCTTCCTAGTCAGTTCTTGACTTCAGGGACAGTATTTCAGCCCTTAGTTTCATTTTGACTAAAAACAAAAGTTCTGAATGAAAAGATTTCAAACGAGTGTTAAATTTTCACTTATTAAAAAGTACTAAGCCAACTTATCTTCTAATGGCCAACTTAAGCCGGGGACACACTTTAACAACTGTAAGGCCGATTATGAATGTAATTTGATACGACTGATCATGCCCTAACGGAGTCAGAGACAGTTGCGTTCAGTCAGTGTTCACAGTCAATGTTTAAAAAATCTGCTCCACTGGTGGAAACGGTCTGTAAGTGTGTTCAGTTCAGTCTCAGAATGTTTCAGCTAGTCGTTAAGTGTGTCCCCGGCATTACTCTACTGCCAACTTATAATGGCTAAACATGGGTACCGTTGTGCAGTTGAATTTTGTCTTGCCCCAGCCCCCCCCCCCAGTGTGATTATATCCGATTAACATTAATTGTCCTGAATGTTTTTGTACTAACACATGTTAACCTGGTTTTGTGCACTGTATCTTCCCCTGTTCCCCTCCATTAACCTGGGCTCCACAGCCTGAGACTGAGCAAGGCCGCCGCACATCCCTGGAGAAATTCACTCGCACTGTGGTGAGTGGCACCTGTTGTCTAGAAATAAGTCTGCCTTAACAATCCTTTTTTAACTTTACCTCAAAGTTCTGGAAGGTGGTCAGATGTGATCACAAGAAAATGGGATATTTTCTGAGAAACATGTAACGGATTCAATAGGATTTCACCGTTGTTTTTATTTTTACGCGGTCACTGGGTAGATTTTATTTTAATTGCTTATTTCACTGGATAGTGAAGTTAATTTGATATAGATATATATATATATATTTAGATATAAATCTGCATATTTTAACATAGTTAAAATTTTAAACATAGTTAAAAAAGTCTTTTTTTTTAAATGTGTTTAATTTCACCCACCCCTGTCTTTGATAATAATGTAAACAAATAAATACATTGTGTGTTATAAATTATTTTATTTATTTATAAATAATTGACGTTATTTTAAAATCGGAACATCAAGAATTTATGTTGATTATAACATAAAAACATATCATAGAAATGCATATAGTACTTGCAATTTATATTGTATTTTTGTTTATGAATTTATACAGTTATAAAGTAAAAATGTATGTGCCGTTATTGTATAAATTTGCTGATGAATGTTATTAGTCAATTGCAAGAGCAAAATACGTTTTTTAACTGAATCTTTAAAAAGAGTTTTTTAAACTGTGTTTCAGGGCAAGTCTCTGACAAGTAAACGACTGACAGGTCTCATGCAGTCCTCCTGACGAGTCCTGGCTTTTCAGGAGTCCACACCCCTCCAGAGAAATTGGGGTTTTTTGGGGTGGAAGCATCGTGGCCACGGCGGGCCATGTGTATGGGCCATCCTCTCTCCAAAACCCACCCGAACACCGCACAGCTACCGACTCTAGATGGCAGCATGCAATAAGTTCAAGAAAATCTCCAAACGGCCACAGTGTTGTCTGCGTCTATTAAATCAGCGACTGCACAGACTGCATACATGAATGTCAGATTTCCAAGTACCATCTAGAGAAGCATTATACGTTTATATGATACCTATAACCAAACTGCAGAAAGGACAGGACTGTCTCGCTGGATATCCATTTAAAAACGTTCATTGTCAGATTTGAAAACAAGGTGTGCAGTAATCAGTCCGGTACGTCAACGATTAAATCCGATGAAGCGAGGATGTGTCTCAAATCTTCAGAGCATTCCAAAGGAGTGAAGAACGTGTCAAGGGCTTTCAGTGACTGGTTAAGGTTTGCACAGAACTTTTCGTTGTGTTGAACAGTCACTGAATATGAAGAATGAATGTGGAAGCGAAGGGGAACAGAAAAGCACATTGTTATTATTCCTGCCATTTTGAAGAAACTAGAATTATTTATTCTGTGTCTACTGGATGTGTTATACTCCCCTATTAGCACATGATACTTCTAACTGAGATAAGAATGATGTAGAGTGATACCTTTTAGACTCAGTTTTATTGAGGAATAAAGAAATACTGAGCTGGACAATAAGTGTTAGTGTTGTAGGATGATTCAGAGCACAGAATATTGCTTTTGCACAAGTGAGGAGCACTGGATGCCAGAGATGCTTGGTCAGTATGTGTCCTGAACAGCTTTAATAACAAATAACCACATTAAATGATTTAGGAGCATCTATTGAGGCATATTCCACAACATAAAAATGTAGAAATTATGGCATACTGAGTCAATTATTAGATTGACTTGGCAGAAATGTATGGGATAAAATGTAAAAATTGAGATAAAAAGACATAGTCATAAAAACAGAAATGACTAAGTTATACACAAAAGATCACAAAAAGTCTAAAAATAAATTATGACTCATAATTTCAACTTTTTATCCCATAATAATGAAATTGGGCTTTCATAAGCATCTGATATTACTGTATGTTTGAAACCAACACATTGGTTCTTGTCAGCAATGTTTGTCTTTGCTTTAATGTAAGGTATTGTAGATTCAATGTAGAATGTAAGCGCTTCATGTCGCTTAGTGTCGGTATAGTGATTAGTCTGATGATGATGATGATTTGCTCTGAGCACAAATATCTGGGGATCACAGCCCTTCACTCTTAACATATCAACAGTAGACAATGTTTTTGTGGGATTACCATCTATTAGAAAAGTATTTGTGCAGGACATCGAGCAGCCAACCAATCTGCATACAATGTTCCAGGAAGCAGCATCACTGCCAGAGACACATAGACTTGAATAACATGAGTTCTCTCATTTGCCCACAAGTTTAAAAATGGTCAAATTGCAGAAAAGAAATGTGTTCGGTTAACATATCCTCTAGACATTTTCAGGTAGTTGATTTGACTCATAACTGTACATTAGGTTTAAATGGAATGTATAGACTTTGCAGCAATCCTGAATATGGAAGATTGTGTGTAGAATACTTAACGTGGAATATAACTTAGAGGCACAAGTGCCATATTCAGCACAAAACTATGCATGGGATATTTCTAAAGACTTTTATTGCCTTTAGGTTTTTTTTGTTTTTGTTTTTTCATTGAAAAAAAGATGAAGACACATCAGGTCAAGATAATGGAAAGGAGGAACTGAAGTCCTGAGACCTTCAATAAACCTTCATTTGGAGAGCTCAAGAATGCTTTTTCATTTTTCTATGCTCGGACCATTTTGTCATGTATTTTTAGTTCAAACTGTGCGTGATGGTCCATTAAACATCTATTAAATGTTTGTTGTGACATATATGGCTATATCAGAGAACTGTGATTCCATGAGCTACATTTAACTTAAATAATGTCAGTAAAGCTGTTGGGGTAGGATTTTAAGAAACCGAAGCGAGATATCAGCACTAAATGGATAGAGAAAAGGTGGAGTCTCTCAGCTCGTCTGTTAATGTGTATGTGCTGCTCTCTAGTGGGAAGCATGAGCGGTAGGCTACAACCAATTTTGTTTAAAAAAAAACATTAAAATTAGCAGAGCCTTGGATTTAATTATCTTTTTATTACATTTTACATTATTACAAGGATAAGAAAAAGAAAAGGGCATAAGAAATAATAAAAAACTAAGTACAAAACGATTCTCGTGACTGGAAAAGATTAAAAAGTATTTAACATTTGTGTTTGTATTACAGGTGATTATATACAAGAAATGTCATTGTAACAGGCCATGACACAAATTAATTGTGTGAGTGATTATCGTCAAAGCTGAGCTTTTCTACTCTTGGACTAGAAGAAATCCGTTGGTATTGAAGGACTCTCCACTTCAGTTGAAGCTGCTACTTAACTATATCGTTTTTTTTTTTTTTTTTTTAAGGGATAGTTCACCCAAAAATTAAAATTCTATCATTTACTCTCCCTTGTAATGTTAGTAACCAAACAGCTGATATTACCCATTAACTGTTTGGTTTGCGACATTCTTCAAAATATCTTTTGTGTTCAAGCAGAAGAAATAAATTCATACAGGTTTGGAACATTTGAGGGAGAGTAAATTATGACAATTTTAATTTTTTTGGGTTAACTATCCCTTTAACCCCCTTTTAACCACAGGCAACGAAATATTTAACACTTAAACTTTAGAAAGGAAGACATCACTATTTAAATAAGGCGCTTGTGTTCGCCCAATCGATAGCCTATCTTTGCAAATATCCAAAAAAGAACATTAACCCAGGATTTACATTAGTACAGTGAGAAATCTAGAAACCTGAATACAGTGCAAAACATGAAATAAGATAACCCGGGAATTAGAATGGCTTAACAATTTTAAGCGTGAGAAGTCATACTGCATCAGCTGTCAGTTATTTTTCTTTTCTTTCTATTCTAAACAAAAATCATTAACAACAAAAATTATATTCCAAAGGCTTACCTATAGATAAAGAGACTATAAAACATCATAAAAACTACTTTGATTTTGGAACCTTTAAGAAATTGCTCTCTCCTTTTTACTATATTCATGCCAATATCTCATTGGCAAAGAATCATCTGCCAAAAAACAAATGTAAATGTAATGTAGATGATCTTTGAAATAGACAAAAATGCATAGCTAAAATATTCAACAGATCGCCGGATCTGGAGAGTGTTGATGAATTGGCTCTGAAAATAGAGCCTCTAATGTATTATACAGGTGAAGGAGCTGGGAATGACATGAGAGAATGTCCAGATGGAAATAGAAATGCTAATATATCATGAGCAAAGAAATACAAAATGGAGTGAACAGATGTTTCACTCAGAGAGGTATGAAGGACTCCAAACAGGCGGATGGAACAATAGAAGGTTCTATGACACAAAACTAAAATGTTCCTGGAGCATAACCAGATATATGTCAGACACAGAATAACATGAAGATTTGAACAGTCAATGTTTTCACATTTAATAGTTAGAAAATAAAACCTAAAGGGAAAAAAGCAGGCTTGAAAAGACAATAAAACGCATGCCAGTATTGTCATTGCACAAAGAAAAGCATTAGGTGTTTTTGAATATGATGGCTTATCATGTAGTTTACCAAACCAACCACGCGATTGTCTACTAAATTATATATATATATATATATATATATATATATATATATATATATATATATGAAGAACAAATAAAAAAACACATTATTTTCCAGTCCTGATAATAGTAAAAACTAAATGTGCTACTTTGATACATGGAATTTTTTTTTTTTTTTTGCCATTTAGATGAAGATTGCTTTTACAATAACTCTTAAATACTAAGCTCTAAATGTCTACCTGAATGATGATCCCAGTAAGAAAGATGAGCTTCTAATCACATTTATCCTCATATTTCTTTCTTTGTGCAAGCCAAAAGTGTCTTTGCAAAAAAAAGAAATCCTGTGAGCTTATCATAAAAACATGATTAAAGTGAACAGAAACCAAATCAAATGAAAAGGGTTCTGCTTTATACCACTGGTGTGTGTCTCTGGGTAAGTTTATGTTGCTTTTTATTACATACAGATTTACAGTACAAACAGCTTGTCACCGTGATATTGACTTTAAAATATGCTATTTCTTAAAGCTTGTTTTGTCAATCGTAATTTCAAAGAAATAATGCCTTAGAATCACAGCTCAGGAGATTTTTGTGTGTACAAGAGGTTCATTATCACTTCATTCAATCGCAATATAGTTTTAATGGTTTTACTATTTAACTAAGTACTTTTCATATAAATATGAGTTGTATTTCTAAGCGAGCAGACAATCTGGACTCAATCCTGCCTTTGGATTCGCTATGTTTGTGGCCTGCCGATTGCCTAGACTTGATTGAGGAAAATGTTTGTAACATGGAGGTAGAGGAAATCTCCACTTCACACTACAGGAGGAAAACTACCTAGGAAAACAGGACGAACATCCATCCTGAGTCTGCTGTGCGTGTCTGTATGGGACCTTAACGCTTATGGCTCTCCGAAACCAGATGCCTTATCCTTCAGCAGATCAAGACACAGATGACAACTCCAACTTCCTGTGGATGCAGATAGACAAATGTAAAGGGCTAGATCAACCAATGATCGAGCAGTTCTCTGACAATAAAAGAACAACATGGAAACAAACAGGGTCAACAGCCAGGAAGAGGATTAAGGATGCATGGTGGAAAAACAGTGGAAGAGGTAGAAGAGGCTAAGATTGTAGATGTTTCTGATGAAATAAGGGTCACCATAGTGGAGCATGTTCTCAGTCATGACCTTAAGGCAGAGGCGGGTCGAAAGGTGCAGTCGGATGTTGGGAGAACAACCGTGTCCTCAATCATTCAAATGTTTGTAGACAGAACAGGTACAGTATGTAATCAGACAGTGTTCACTATACTGTAATACTGTATACTTGCTGTAATGCTAGATTACAGTAGTCCACTTGTATTTTACATTATACAGTAAATATACTTTATAGAGACATAATGTAAAACAAACACACACACACATACATATATACAGTGTGTGTGTTTGGTGTATATATATATATATATATATATATATATATATTTTTTTTTTTTATTCTTTATATCACATTTTAATTTGTTGACAGACCAACAGTAAAAGTGTGACTGTGAAACCTGTCCAATCTCTTGCAATCAATATCCCACACAGAAACAGAGCAATTTGTAGATTTGTACTGTTGACATGTATATATGCCAGACAGATAAAGTCCAGTCTTGCGAATTTTCAGTCATTGTCATCAAAATCGTATCCATAGTTTACTTCTAAAAATTCTGACTATATTGACAACATCTTGTTTGTGAACAATGACACAAGGGCTTGTCATTCTGATGGCACTGATGTGTTCACTGACATAAACACTTTTGAGAGATGAACTAAGGATTTTGAGCAAGTTTCAGGCTTTTGCAGGCGTGTGTGGTGCGGTTTGTACGAAATTGTTTTGAGAAATGCACTTACTGGTTTGAAAATCTTAAGGAAGATTCGAGAAATGTACCAAAGGGACTGAGAAAAACTGTCAGACGTAAAATATAACAATCCAACACAACACTATGGAATTGGAACTATGCAAATGATTAGTGATTTTTCGTATATATATTGTCATTAGCTGCAGTGAAGTGATCTTACCCTCAGGTGGCTGTGTCATAGGAGGCTTGAGGCAGTACATGTGGTATCCCCGATCACAGTCATCGCAGAACAGAAGCTGATCCTACAAGAGGACGGCATCACCAAGCTGTTAACTCTCTCTCACACACGCTCAACCATATGAGCAGGCTGGCATATCATTAAAATATTAGCAACGTGCTCTGTCCGTAATTTCAAATGTACAAGTAAAGAGTGCTTTGGGAATCTTGTTTGAGATGCTGGAAATAATATAAAAACTATTTCTTTATGCTCACACACTATTTTATATGTCCTCCATTAGGATTGAAACACTCACATCGTTCTCCGAGGTGCCACACAGACTGCAGGATTTACACTCGATGCACTGCCACTGGTATGTTCGCACAGCCTGCATCATGTTGTCTGTGAACTGCAGACATGAAGGATGGCCTGGCGGAAGAGAAAGATGAGAGAATAATCTGACGGAAAGAAGTGTAGCTGAACTCAGACATTAACAACTATTAGATCATTTTCGGATGTACTAAGCAAGTTGTTAGAGAAAAACACAAATCCACATAAAATGTCATAAGACTAATCATTAAATAGTTTATTAATGTAATTGATGTACTTTAAGTTGGATGGATGATGGACAGATAGATATAAATGGATGGATGAAGATAGATGGATAGATCGATGGTAGGAGATGAACGGATAAGAAACAAGTGATTACGCATGATTTGTATGAACGAACGAACAACAGTTTCCTATAACAGCTCCACCTTCTGTTCTGCCCTCCATACACACAGAGAGGGTGAGCACAGGTTTGGAAAATGCCAGATGGTTCTGTAATCTCTCATATCTGCCTCTCTTTTCTCTCTCTCTCTCTGTCTGTCTTTTAGGGAGGTGTCATTTCCTCAATGAGACTGTGAGAACAGCAGGCTCCTCTTGCTTGGATGCTCAGTAGAGCTTGTGCAGTTTTCCCAGTTTGGAAAGCATGTGGGGTCTTGGCTTGAAGTGGGATGTTATGTGAAGCTCTTTCCCTACAAGCGTTGCTACAGTACCTCGTTCCTCTTCGTGGATCTGTCCCTGGTATGCAGAACTGTGTTGAGTACATTGTCACATTATGCCGACATGCATCTTTTACCTTGATTTATTTCCTGCAAGTGTATGGAAATATGCCTGATGTTGATTCATCAGTACATCATTATGTGCATCAAAATTCCGATATGAAAAATTTTATCTATAAAAATTCTAATTAACTAATTTTTTATGTCTAATATTTTGATAGAATGCTCTAAGTTGCATTGAAACTATAAACTACAATGGCCCCAAATCATTTGGTCACAAGCAACAAAAATGTGTGAATGTCTTTGTGTAATGCAATAAAGTGGAATTTATTTTAAAGAAATATGGGACACATTTTTCAAACAAAACATTTCACAAAAGTAAGTTTGCTAGGTTTCAATGTATAAAACAATATACTATTCGAAATAAAGGCAATTTTGTGACACTTTTGTTTGTAAGACATTAGTGAAACATCCATTTGAACTTTATGGGAAATGACTTCATGCATCCACTTAATTGACCTTGAACCAGTTAAAAACGACCCAAAAAAGTGGTTAGTTCTGAAATGAGTGTTAGGATCATTTACTTGCAGAATTAGTTTGATATTTTATGGTCTGGTTTCACAGACAGGGCTTAGATTAGACCTTAGTTCATAGCTTTAATAAACATGCCTAAGAAAAAACATTACTCGTGTGCATCTTGAGACAAAACTATGGCACTGACATATTTTAAGAGGTCAGTGCAAGTTTCAGTTAAAACTGCTCAAACATGCATTTTAGTCTGGGACTAGCTTAAGCCTCGTCTGTGAAACCAGGGGTAAATCTAATGTAGTGTCATTCAGACATTTGTAAGTGTTCAAATACTGTTTGAGGTCACTGCATATAACATGTCCTCTGTTTCCCTTCCTTGAAACAAAATGAACTCGGAGTAACTCATAAAAAGAAAAATGTTTAATGTTTTCAGTAACAAAATCCAGTGAAAGACTTGCAGGCTGACATTTGGAGTACCAGGACTCAGCAGCGACCACAGCAGGGATGACAGGTTGCATGAAGTGTGTTCTGTGTGGTTTGTGCCACAGGTCTGCATGACACAGAAGCAGTTACAAGCATCATCTCTAGCCATGTTGCCCTTTGGCTTAGTATTAAATGAAATGAACTTCAAATGTTAAACAAAGTTTAGACATTGAAACACTGGGAGAAACGTCATCAAGAGCTGTTTAAGAACAACTGGTTTAGCCTGCAACAATTTGTGGGCTTATATACATTATACAATATCTTAATAAATTATATTTTTGTTTTCAAAAATTATGCCCTGAAATAGAGACAAGATCGAAAGCATTAATACGGAACATTTTTCGCAACAGTTTGAATTGAAAAGTGACACATGAGTTCACCATAACAATAAATAAAGAGCTTTTAAAGAGCGAATATAGCTAATTTTGTTCATACAAAATGGATACAATGAAATTTCCCCATATTAACTGGGTGATGTCCCTGTGACTAATGTGTATTGTGCCATTTATTGCATGTATTCTGCATTCTAGTTCACATTTACTGCATTTCCCATTGAATGTAAGAAGCTTATGTGCTTGCAATCCAGTGTATTATTTGCAGTTACACGTACACAGTCAATCCTCAGAGCTGGATCTCTTAACAGAGGTGAATGGTCCAGATTTTATTTGCAAAACAAAGCCTTCATGGGAATCATTGCACATATGCTACAATTGTACCCCTTCTTGTACCTGTTGTTTAAGGAGAGTTTCCTGAATAGTAAAGGGAAGTTGCTCCAAAAATATGAGTCAGTCCTTTTTCTTCTTTTTACTCAACAAAACTAGGGAGAGGCCAAGTATCATGTATCCTCCAGTATACTGATTTCAAATGTCTTTTTGTTGTTGTAGCTGTCCTGAGAAAGGAGGAGAGATGGACATTTAAATGCCAACTGGCTCTTACCTCACTGCAAACTGTCCTCCCTTCCTTGTGGATCCAATCAGGGCCAGGCCTCAGCCCTTTCTGCCTTCTCCTGATCCCTTTCTTTGCAAATATTGTATTTAACCAGACGTAGGATCAAAAAACCCTCTTCACTGTCCGACCTAGACACATGTTGAGTATTTTCTCCTCCTTGAGGTTTGAAATGATGTAATGTCTATTTCTAAAGTTAATTTCCACATAGTAGGCATTTTATCTTACATGGCGATGTGTAATCAACGTCCACACACTGGGGAACGTCAGTGTTTTCCATTTCGAAAAACAAACAGTCCCGAAGTAATGGCTCCTCTGTCCGATAACTAGCACCTCTCAGTATACAGAAGTGAGAAGCAATAAAAACAACATTCCTTAATTTATAAAAGGCTGCAACTTGTCCTTTGAAAGCAATTCCTGAAGTTAACTTTGTGTCTGGAGTTGTGGATCCATTATGCATGCTGCTGCAAAACAACAGGAAAAAAGGAAAAGAAAAAAACAGGCAGCAGACACATGCCGAAAGTTTCTCTGATGCTGTTTTCTTGAGGTTTCTCCTTTGTCTATCTGTACTGAGGTGAGCCTGTGCTGTCGTCGGACAGAAGCCCGTCCAGGTCGTCCTCCTCAAAGCCGTGAAAGGTGGACGCCTCGCTTTCTGACGTGTCTCCGAACATGTCCAGAACTCCACCCGTCCTCCTCTTCGCCCTGGTCCCAGCGACGCGATCAGCTGACATGCATGACGGACATATCAGCATCACAGTGGAAACACACACAAGTAACACTGCAGTCAGCTAGGACTCACACTCCTCTGAGCTTGGACAACTTGCAGTACTTGCAGTTACTCATACATTAAGGTACCTAGGCTTGCATGTCTGATGCCCTTGCAATTGCCTGAATATATGTGTATCATTGGTTGTAGATAAAAGCACCTTAATAGCTGTATGTGAATCATAAATCTTTTAAAGGGAGAGTTCACCCAAAATGAAAAGTCTGTCATTATTTACTCCCTTAATGTTGTTCCAAACCTGTATGACTTTCTTTCTTCCAGGCTTTGATGTAATTAATGACAGAATTTTAATTTCTGGATGAACCATACCTTTTATCAAAATACTTTTATATTTTGTTTTACTGAAGAATACATCATTTGGTCTCTCCCTGAGCTTGCTATACCATTCGATTATGAGAAGGCAATGGATCACACAGCCAAAAAAGAAAAAAAAAAACAAAGTATGGAAGCATATGAGCAAAATGAATATGAGAATATTTTGTACATGTGAACTTGGATAATTGATAATGCCCTAAACAGTTAAATTTGAGCATGTTAAGAGTTAAATAATTTTAGGAAAAATACATGTGACCGTTCCAGGACCATTTGCTAGCAAGAGTAAAACAAAAAATGCAAAACACAAGCACTCGAAGAGATGAACAAAAAGGCAACGTCACATTTAAATGCTCATTCTCATCACTGCAGGATTTGGCTCACAGATCTACACTTACAAACACAATGCACATTCTAAATGCAAGCATGATAAAATTATTTTTTAAAGACCGGAAATAATTACAGAGAGCAAATGTTTTCCGCCACCTTGTAAACTTTTCAAATCGACCTAAGCAATCTAAATTAGTCTTATGTTTAGCTACTTATATCTAATCACACACGCACTCTTTCACTGTAAAAACTAAAAGCATTGTGTTCACACTCATCTTCAGTGAACATTAAGCTCCGCCTTATTTGATCTGATTGGTCACCATTTTGTTATTGACGAGGGCTGTTAGACCGTTGAGTCAGACCAGCCTAAAAATGTACATGTCTGCCATCCTAACAATAAACAGAGCGATGCATAATGGATGGCAGCATAAAGAAATATCAAATATTGGTGAGGTCTTGTCACCCTCAATGCCTATGGTGTTTACATCCCTAATGTAAGATGCCTTTGGACTTTATAATTTTGGCATCAGCCTTGCAAAAGGGCATTATTTAATGTGTTCTTTTGCTTTAATAGAATCCCATTACACTCAGAAAGCAGTTTGATAGAATAGCCCCTGCTTTCTCCTTCCGTGTGTGAATGGTCAAAACAGTTTTAACAGAAAATGAATATCAACTAGATGATTTTTATTGAAATGTCTTTTTGTACGGCATTAAAATCTTGGCAGAAATATTTTATATTAGAACGAGAAAATAATGCAAATAAACAATAATATTTTTATCTGTATTTTTTTTCCATGATTCTACATTTTAAGATAAAAAAGTTAAATATTATTGCTAAGATTTTTTTGTTGTTGTTTTGTGGCACAAAATATATTTAAGTAAAAATCAAATAGTAATTATTCATTTTCTCAAGTCACATGCAGGATAAATCCAAAAGTTATTAAGTGCAGTCAAATTGTGATATTTGTATTACGTTACTGATTAAATTTAGGAAGTAAATTATACTGTCCCATCTCTGCTCACATGTTGCTTTTAATGCAACATGTTTCTAAATGTTGCAAGAATTCACGAATAAACACCAAGACTGCAACAGTTAAACAACTGTATGAAAGCAGTGGTCGACCGATATATATCACCATGGCCAATATATCTACCAATATTTGCCATTTTTAAATATCTAGTAAACATTTTATTTCTCAAACCGTGCAGACTTTGTCAAATCCAGCAGTGAGATCTTCTGAAGTGAAGACGCACGATCGACAAACTTTAAACCTTTGATTTCAAAATAGTCTGCATTATATCCAGTTCACTATGTGCTGTATTTAAAATGAGTGTTTCTTTGTCTTTATTTAAAAAATATGATTCCCAGTGTGCACAAACTTACCAGATTACCGATTGTCCTGTTGGTAACAGTGTTTACTTCCTTTTTATTCATTTTTTTAAATTATATTTCTAATCATTTCTTCATATTTTTAATTCATATTTCTTTATTTGTGAAAATACTGCAATATGATTGCATAATTAAGAAGTTGCCATCGAAATTATAAGTCATTTTTATAAATTATAATTTATTAAATATTAAGTAAAATATAAATATATCGGCTTTATATCGGCCACCCTGCTCTCTAAGACATCGCATCGGCCATAAAAAAAAATCTATATCGGTCGACCACTGATCTGCATATTTCTGAACCCACTGTGCTAATTTCCAGGGCACAGATTAAGCCTAGTCTGGTTTTAAATCACTCCTAATGGCAACACTGCATTAAGAAGACTTTCTAATAGTATTAATCTATGTCTTGGAAATCATTTCAATATGACACGGTTGTGCCGTGCCAAGCCAAACCCAATCACACTCAGCGAAACTCCATGAAACAAATAGACAAACATGCTCTAGCAAAAAACACGAAAAGATGGGATATGCACAAACAAGCTGATGAAATGTGCTATTGATGCATGGCATGATAAAGCATTAAAATGGGATTTTATATTTTACTTTCGATGGATACATATACACTAAATTTCATGGACTCTAATTTGAATGTGCGAAAGCTTTTTCAGATCAACTCAAAAATATATTAAAATAATTATTACAATTGGTATCATAATTTCTAGAAAATAAAATATAAATGTTATACGCATGACATTTCTATTTATATATAAAAGCTAAATGGTTTTTCTGTTGTCCAATGTGTATGTGTGTAAACCCTCAAACTTTTTCACATTAAATCCCCTTAAAAACAAGAATGATGTGTGTATAATGATTATACATTTCTGCTTCCTTTAAATAGAAGACTAACATGACTTCAACTTAATACGTCAATAAAACAAATATCTATGCGCTTTGATTTGTCAAAGTCAAGGTTTTACTGACCAAATATACTGTACCTACTGTAATCTGGCCCATTTTAGAGCATCATTACATTGATTACAGAGAGAGAGAGAAATCTCTGAATACTGTCTTTGACAGCTTTTACTGTTTGTTTGTTCTGGCAATACATTTTAAAAATATTTCTTTTGAACTATTTCTATTGGCTATGCCATAGTAAAAATCTCCTTCAGAGTGAGAATAAGGCTAGGTGGAGGTGAAACTACCCTACTTAATCTAACATGAGCATATACTGTAACTGTAACTGTAACTGTGAATAATAGAGAATACAGTTAAGTGAATGGACTCACCAGAGCGACCGCAGTCTGAACAGGAAACCAACTCCTCAGCCTGGCCTGTCTTCCTGTTAGAGCCTGAGTCTCCCAGACAGAAGTCACAGTAGTCATTAGGGATGATCGTGCCATCAGGACCTTTCTGTGCTGTAAAAATAGTGCAAATTAAAATAAAGGGAAGAGTTGAAAATATGACAAGATTTTTGTATTGAAAAGTATCAATAGAAAATATTTCCATTTAATTAAAATGAAACATCTCCATAGATATTTGTGTGTAATGTATTACATGTGTTTCTGAATATAAAAATGTCGATACAATGAAGAGTATTTGGTCTTGTTTTAAATGATTTTTTTCCGTTGTTGTGCTTCTTCTTGTCATTTGTTGGTGCTTTACAAGCAGGATGTGGCTGTTGTTCGGTGAGGTTGAACATTTTTAAGCTCTCAGCGTCCCCCCCAAAAAACGGCAAGTTGCTCTGCGCTCAGCGTGAAATAGGCCCTGTCCCAAATGGAACCCTAAGCCCTCGCGAGTCCACACTTTCATGACGGAATGCCACTTTGGCCGTCGGGTATAGGTCTGCCTATATCGGCCACAGCCATTGTAAGTCCACAAGACCACATGTGCACATTAAGTGTGCCAGTTGGGACAGGACCATAGGAGTGCAGCACCACGCCACGCTGCTGTCATTTTTAAATATGCGGTGCTCCCATTGAAAACAACTGAAAAAAAATGCTGGCCTTAGGAAAAAACTCTTTGGTGGAAACATGGCCTAAATGATGTCTGGCATAGGCCACCAGAGAAAAGTCAACAGACATGCCAATTTTTTATTTAATATTTCGAGGTTACATTTTTTTTTAAGGAAACATATGCATGGATGAATTGTTCACAATAAGATTATTAAAAGGATAGCTCAAGCATGTTCGCTTGACGTGTGAGAACCAATCAGGTTCATTCTCGTGTTACGCAGGATGTTTGAGCTTCTGCAAGAGGTTTGTTCTCGCGCGTCAAGCATGAACGAAGATGAACAAAAGTCTTAGAGGTTTGGAATGACATGAGGGTGAGTAATTAAAGACAGAATTTTCATTTTTGGGTGAACTATCCCTTTAAGATTCATTCAATTCTTGCTGGCATTAAGATATCTTTTTTGGCACAACACAAAGCAGAGTACCTATAATGGGCTTAAAAACAGCAATGTGCTGAACAAACATCTAATGGCTACATGGTATGTTGGGTGCTGGAGCAGAAGCTTAGATATTAAAACATTTATTTTACACTTAAAAGGAATATTAACTTACGTTTGTGATTCTCGTGGTGGACAGGAGGAGACTGGGTGATTTCAGTTTCTCGTTCTTCTTCACCCTCCTCTTCAGCAAGGTGAGTATGGGCATAATGGTAGCTTAGTCCAGGGCGGTTTTTGTAACGCTTCCCACAGACTAAGATAAAGAACATTGGTTACAATGAGATACATTTTAGTGGCAAACAAACACTTCTCATTTAGGCTCAAACTTATTCTAATATCAAGCAGGGACTCTAACAAATATCTAAGGAATTCACAAAGCAACTAGCAGTGGAATCAAAGCTCTATCACAAAGTCTACACCGCATGTTCTCAGCCAGAGAGAGAGAGACATGTGGGGTGTTTAAGGCACAGTATTAGCACTGCAACCCCACAGTATGTCTTCATGAACACCTATAGGTACTCCTAAAAGGCATCGGCCAGTAAAGTGCAAGAGTTCAAGGAGTATAATAGGTGAAGTGACCTTTTTAGAGCAAAACTATATTAATTATATATTGAATGCCACCTTTGTTGAATGTGGTCAGAATCTGTCTGATAAATCTTAGGTGCATTTATATCTAGTTTTTAACATGGTCAAGTGCTATCCGACAGTGATCCGATCACTAAAAACAAATTAATGGCTATTAGTTTACAGACATGGCATTGGGATATATCACATAACCGCATAGCATTGAAGTGTTTAATGGATAGAGAATACAAATGGCTTGCTGTTATTGAAAATGTTGGCTTAGGTTGTCATATTATGTAAACCTCAGCACAGAAAAGATGCAGTAAACATGTCAAGCATCTGTGGGTTGCAGACTGCAATACCAGCAAGGTAAGCACAATATTTTCACAGTAATAAATTCTCTCACTTCAGATCTATTAAAAAAAGGGATGAACAAACCATACAGGAGGAAAGCAAGATGTACAGTATCTAAAGAACTATGAAACGTAAGAAACTAAGAAAGAAACAATTACATTTTTCTTTGATTTTTAAAGACAACCATTAACCATAACATTTTCCTGCTTAACCACAAAGAGGGGTGTCTGTTCGATTTTAAAGGGGGGAAATGTAATAATGTTTTTCCTTTTTCTTTTTTTCTGTTTATGTGACCAAGGACCAGCTGGCTGAGGTCCCACCCCACAGTTTTTCCTGATGATCCCTTATTTTACTCTGTGGTTGTCTTTAAGCTCCATTGTTACATTTATTCTTAAATGACTAACATACTAAAGCACATATTTTAAGCACATACAATTATAAAATTTTCATATATCTTGATTTAATTGCAGTTAATCTGCAATTCAGTGTCCAATAGCATTGCATTTAGTTCACACTTAAGTATATTCTTTTATTTTATAGGCCAATAATATGTCTTCATCTAATGTGATTGTATGTCACTGTAATCATATTTGTTTAAAGGGTTTTAATTTCTTTATAGGGATAAAATGTTGATAAAAATGACAAGTGCACCTATTTGATGTAACAGACCTCATTTTTGTACAGGCCATTGAGCCAGAAAAGGGAAGCGACTACATGCATTTAATTTCAGAAAGCTGCACATCCAGAGTCAATCATTCCAGCAATGCAGTGGATTACCTAGAAGAGGGCCTGCAAATCTAGATTCAGCAATGAAAAGGCTAGGTGTTCAAGCTTTGCTATTTTAGCAGCAGTGTTTTTAGCCATGCATGATAGCATTGAAGCGGCGTGAAATATCAACAGCAGCTACAGAGAAAAAGACTGAACCATCTGATTAATGTTAATAATTCCTCCCCGACATAAGAATTAAATGATTAGCCTTGTCATTAGCATAGCCCATATGTCCGAGCAAGAGGAAGATGGCAACATGGCTGAATACCTGAGTCAGCGGTTTTTGAGTTATGCTTTTGTTTGTATCTGTCTGAAACAGAGGAGACACAAAGCAAAAGAAGAGACAGAAAACAAAATACAGAAAGTAAGTTACATTCAGAGAGGCCTCTGGAACCCAAAGTAGCTCTAGTATCTCCTCTGGTAGTCACATGCTCTTGATATTATAACAGGCGACCATGCCAAGATGAGAAACACAGGCAGGTACCATATGACAAACTGGAAGACTTTTTTCAGGAACCCCAAAATAAGACAGCCAAACAGCAGTAGAGTCAAAATAGTTCAAATCTCTTGATTAACACAGACAACAGAGTGAAATGAAAAATAAATACTACTGTTATACACTTCTACTAAGATATATTCATGTATATACTACACTAATATATAGCTTTTTTATAATTTAATAAAAATAAAAATACTATTTGTAATTACATTCAACAATAAACAATTTGAGGGGAAAAATAATGTCACAAATTAGCTTACTTAGTGCAGAATCATAAATATTTTAATTCATTTTAACGTTAGCTTTAAAATGTTTCTAAATTCGAATACATTGTTTATTTCGAATTAGATTCTGAATATCACATTTTCTAAGTAGACTTTTGGACTCTCAAATGCATAGTGGCGATTTAGGTTACAAATTAGATTTTTCCTAATTAGTTTTCTTTTGAAGTTCGAATGTATACAAAGTTATAAATATATATTTCAGGTTGCTTAGACTTTAAGGCATACACTGAATATGAAAGTGATGAAATTGACACTTACTGTCACAAACGTAGGGTTTATCCTGATCGTCGTTCGCCGCTGCTTCTGTTCGCCTGCGCCCAGAGCCTCGACCCTGATCAACAAAAATACATAATCACTTTTTACATGACATAATCACTATTTCGATCATTTCTCATTTCTTTATCTTTTCTCTGTCTCTGCACACACCATAAGTCAGGTATTTCTCTTTCATGTTTTATTTCTCTCTCTGGTTTCAATCCTCCATTCTTTTTTGCTCTCACTTGCCTTTTTTCATTCACACCATCCACAGACTTTGATGAGTCATGCTCTTCACTCACCCTGCCTTTGTTTCGATGCTTCCTCTTTGGTGTGTCCACTTCAAAATCCTCATCGTCATGGAAACCATCCCCATTTTCGTCTGCATCAAGCACCCTCTGCAGAGAATGAAGAAAGTTGGGGTAAGCAATTAGATGACAAAGATCAATGCACTGCACAAGAAAAGACAATAGTCCACATATTCAGAGAGATAGTGGAGAACTTTATTGCCGTACGCTTTCGTAGCAAAATCTGAAAATAAGACATAGTACAAGAGACACTACAAATGTTAATCAATTTGCAAGTTTATCAATTTGCACTCAAAGTATGTGTAATTGTACAACAGTTATTTCTCGTCCTCCATCCTTAATGAGTTTATTCAACCGATTAATTCAATGCTGATCCATTCAGGAACAAAACAAGTGACTGTTTGTATGAGGCAATGTATTGTTCATTCAATCGATCTGTTCAGTCAAGAATAAAACAAGCAACTGTTTTATGAGTGATCTTTAAATAATTCAACTTATTCATTCAAAGACATTCAGGAACAAAACAAGCTACTACTATTTTTATGAATAGGTAATTTAATCATTCATATAACTGATTTGTTAAAAGATGTCGATTCATTCAGGAATGAAACAAGGTTATTATAGTTTTGCTTTTTTAAATTAGTTTTTATTTTAATATCGTTTTCAAATTTGCTTTAAATTTTAGTTTAGTTTTATGCAATCTAATAGCATCTATGCAATGTGTGAGTGTGTACATGTTTTTCTATCCTGGTGGGGACTTCAACCTGAATGCACACAGACTCATTGGGACTCGTGTCACTGTGGAGACCTAAATTGAGGTACACAAGGTTATAAATCATACAAAATTAGTTTTTTTTTTGTAAATGTAAAAATGCAGAAAGTTGTGTGATGGGTAGGTTTAGGGGTCGGGTTAGTTTAAGAAGACAGAATATTTGTACAGTATAAAAACCATTACGTCTATGAAGAGTCCCCACCAAGATAGTGCACCAGAGTGTGTGAGTGTGTGTGTGTGTGTGTGCGTGTGTGTGTGTCGTGTCCTGGGGCCTCATGTATCAATATTGCGCACAAAATCTTTGCTTACGCCAGCTTTCACGCTCACGGTCTGATGTACTAACAGTGAAATTAACGTGAGAATGTGCGTTCCTCCACGCCAATTTCATGTCTGGCGTACGTACATTTCTCATCATTTTTGTCCGTTGGCGACTCTTAAATGCAATGAAGTTAAGTTGCAAACATTACACAACGAATTGTTCTACAAGTCTATCGCACTACCACCTGTGGGAACCATTGCTATTAATTAGCAATTTATAAAATAATTTACATATATTGTCACACGAGCCTTATGGGAATATTCTATCAATTATGCCAATTGCTCCGATTACATTAGGAAAACGGCTATCGCTGCAAAATTGCGTTTTAATGTTTGGCTGGTCAACTGCATCATATGGGAACCTTATATACCTGGTAGACATGCGGATGATCCCGACCCATACCGCTGGCATTGCGAGGCTCAAAGACGACTGGCTTATTCCTGAGCGGTCTGCCAGTTCCCTTTGGAAAGAACCAGTAGCCAGAAACAAGTGTTGTCAGCACCTGCAAGGGAACGGGTATTGCGTGGCTCCTCGCTGTCTCTCTCTCTCTCTTTTTTCGGACGCAACTCAGCACAGAGCTCCAAGAGGATAGCCCTTGGAACTCTGAAACGGCTGATAAGCCAGTCATCATCCTGGGCCAGAAAATCATTGTGGTCCCTAAAAACTCCTTCTCTTCCGATTCTGCCATAGCAATGTCCTCTAATAAGGCCAAAGCTGCCATTGCCATAGACTAAGGGTTGTATCAATTTGCATATGCTTTTATATGTTCTTACTTAATTGCATAATTGATAGAATATTCCCATAAGGCTCGTGTGACAATATATGTAAATTATTTTATAAATTGCTAATTAATAGCAATGCTTCCCACAGGTGGTAGTGCGATAGACTTGTAGAACAATTCGTTGTGTAATGTTTGCAACTTAACTTCATTGCCTGTAAGATTCGCCAACGGACAAAAACTATGAGAAATGTACTTACGCCAGACATGAAATTGGCGTGGAGGAACGCACATTCTCACGTTAATTTCGTTGTTAGTACATCCGACCGTGAGCGTGAAAGCTGGCGTAAGCAAAGATTTTGTGCGTACGCAAGATTGATACATGAGGCCCCATGAGGCCCCTGGTATTCCATACCTTGTGGGGAAATGTCTCCACGTGGATATTATTAGCAGTAAATGTTTTATAAAAACAAAGATGATAACAGCACCTTTCAGCCTGTAAATCTCCATGAAAACACGGCATCTCAAACATAGTAGCCTAGAACATGAAAGGGTTTTTGTGCTTGACAAACTTGTTTTGCTGTCGCATCCGCGTCTCGCAAATGAAACGGCTTTCTAAAAATGCTGCGCTCAAGTTAAAAGAAGTCCAACTTGCCTCTTATTACCTTATTTCCCATTCCACTGCAACAGATGCATCCTTTATGAACAGCCGCTCAGCACTAGCCATGTAGGCCTACTCTAGCCTACATTATGGTCCTTCATTGAGCACGTCACAGGACAGCGGTTAATCGCCTCAGCAACTTCACGCGTATGAAGCAAGAAGCGCCATATCAGGCATTTCCTTAAACAGCCACAGGTCAGATTTTCCGCCAAAGTAAAGAGCCTAATAACGAAAACTATAATTTATTTTTGCTAATTATTATTTTATTTCAGTTAGTTTTTCAGTAACTGCTGTTAGTTTCGTTTAATTTTAGTTTTTCATTTATTATGAATTTTTAATTTTATTTCAGTTTACGAAAATGTTTTTTGACCAATAGTTTTAGTCTTAGTTTCAGTTTTTGTTTACGAAAATAACCTTGGAATGAAACAAAAGCCTGCTTTTATGAGTGAGTCATTGAATCATTTATTCAACCGATTAGTTCAAAGAGACTTATCCATTCAGGAACAAAACGCCATCTACTGTATGTTGCTTGGAAATGCAAGGGTTGTTTTATCTGCTGCATCGTTTGGATGCACAAACTGAAAAAGTTACTGGCAAAATTGGGTCTTTAATGTAAGTTAAACTTAATATTAACTTATTTATTCAACTGTTGTTATGGAACCAAGATCACACTCGCAATTTTGCGTTTTTTCTTTTTTTCAGGAGCAACACTCACGCTCGTGTGATATTGAGTAGATATATAGTAATGTGGAGTGCATTGTGTAGAAAGCATGCTGCGATTTGTGTCCTGTCAAGTCTAGTGGTCCTTGCTCTAATAGTATGGTATTGTTTGCCAGAAGGTAGGAAACAAAACAGCTTGTGGCTGAGGTGGAGGGATCTCAGGTGATGGATTGGAATCTACAGTGACAGTGAATGGTGGATATCACTGATTGATGGTAGATTGCATCTTATAATCTTCTGTGCCATTGCCTCAAACCTTTGCAGACCATCTCTGTCTGGTTTGGTAGCGCTTCTGTACCATACAGTAATGCAGCTAGTGAAGAAGCTTTCCGTGGCTTGAGAGAAAAAGCTTATTTACTATTAATGATTATATGGTAACATTTTATTATTTGTATTTTTTTGTTTTTTCCCTGCTGTCTGTGAATATTTTATAACAGTGCTACAACCTGTACCTTAAGCCACCCACACATACAAACTACTTTTGCTTTGATTTTCGCCATCAGTGGAGGTCAACAACAAGAGGCAAATTAATGCTAGTTCACGTGAGTGACGATCGCTATATTGGAATTATCAATGACGTGATCTAAGAGAAGAACAGATGTGTCGCAGATGTTCAAGGATATTTAACAAGTTAAATATCCAGACCTTTCAGCGATCCAAGTCCTGTAGTGTTTTGACTGGAACTGACATTGGTAACAGGCTTGTGCACAATTCAGAATTGAATTGAGAATGACTCCTAAATTCCAATTCAATTCTTGGATTTGAATTGAATTTGAATTGATGTCAAAAAAAGGATCTAGAATAACAATTCGAATTTGAATTAAAGGAAGCAGAATTGCAATTCAAAACAAATTCTAAGAAATTCATATAGATATTTTAAGTGAAGTGTTTGACAATGAAGCTTTACAGTATATGTCAGATATGATTGAATTACATATTCTATAAGTGATATTAGTTTGAACTACTTTTACAGATTACATTAACAGCAAATATTTTCCCCCAGCAATGAATGTTAAAAGCTCTAGTCACAGAACAAATAATTAAGTTTGATTTATTGTAATTGTAATTTTGTGGAACATTATAGAACATGTCTCAGAACATGATAGAACATGACTCCCAGAATTACTTTAGTAAATCTTTATTAGGAAAAAAAAAATTTTTTTAGACATCTGTTTATATTTATATATATATTAGAACAAAATGTATGCAGGGTTGAGGAGTGAGTTAACTGTAATGAAATTATGTTATTGAATTACAAAATGAATGTAATTGTATTTAGTTGTATTACTGAGGTAAAATGTGTAATTTAATTAGTTACTAATCAAATTTAAAGGAAATTGATTTACATTTGATAAAGTAATCCAAATAAAATAATCCAAACCACATTTATAATGGGTAACTTATAACAGTAAGCAATTACATTTCCAAAGTAACCTTCCTAACGCTGAATGTATGTGAGATTCAACATTCTTTCTGTTGTGTGACTAGGGTGACCGCCCGTCACGCTTTGTGTTGTACCGCACAGCATTTTCACCCCTTGTCCCCCACGTCACATATTGAGAAAATGTCCCGCATTTTTATCAGTCTGTTTGTTTTTAATTATCATATTAAGAAAATGTGCATGCGTTCTTTTGCCTTTTTAAGAAAGCATTTTATTTATTATTTTTGCGCCGTAGTTTTTCACCTATATTTAACAGCGCTTCGTCAGAAGTTCAAATACAACAGCCGTTTTTAAAATCATATCCAATGGTTGAAAAGAAAGGAGTAAACACGGTCATTAGTAGGTTGTCAATCAAAATGTTGAGCGGTGATTCGTTCCATGTGTTCCCTGTCAGAAAACAAATGGATAATTCGGTAAATTTAAATTTAACAGAATTTATCAACTTATTGCCTTCTGTAGTTGTTTTAATTCCCATCCTTTCTAAAAATATGAAAGTGTTTGGTGTAATATATTCTTAATATATAAGGCTGTCAATAAACTAATTTCATGCGGTTTTATATTTTATTTGTTCATTATTTATTTTGTTAGATTTTAGTTGGACTTAGTCAGAACTGTTTCAAAAATAGTGATCTGCATGATGCCTGCTGCCTTGCTCAGTGATGTTGAATTTAAATGGCAAGTAAAATAAAGACATGTTATGTTACATTGTGATGTAATTGTGTTGTCTGGAAGGGACTAAATAACAAAGTATTTTTATCAGCTGAAATGCAGAATACAAATGATTTTATTAAGTTAAATGGACATTATATAACAGTTTCAGGTTATGTTTTAGTGTTGGTGTCCCACACAAACTTAGTAATCGTCCCACATTTGGTTTGTTTGATGGTGGTCATCCTATGTGTGACTGTGTGGAAATTCTTTGAATTGCCATGAATTTAATTCCACTTCCTGTCATTCCAATTCAAATTCAACTTCCTGTGGGGCAGAGTCAATTCAATTCAAATTCCAATTCATGAATTGAATGGAGGCCAATTCTGAAATTCTGAATTTGGCTCAAGCCTGATTGGTAACTATATACAGTTGTGTAATGTGTAAAGAACAGCAATCCAACGACTTTGGAAGTCGTGTAGTGAATGGGCGGAATTAGAAATGACTGTCGATGTGTTACCTGGATTTCCAGTAGTGTCTCTTCCTCTTTCGAGTTATTGTTTCTCTTGTCCAAGATCCCGTCACCTCGTAGCAGTGCCTCCAGGGCCGTGGCTTCCGTCGGCGGGGCTTCCCTCTTGGCCATTAGCTCAGCCTCTAAACGAGAAAGAAAGAAGCAGAAAACGAGGTGTCAGGTGGTCAGCCAGTAGAAAAAAATCCACCAGTGAAAATGGCCACTAGTGAAAATGCTTCTATTTTGTGTTATTTTCTGATTTTTCATTACAAACATTTTATTCAAATCATAGTTGCATAATATTGAGTGACAACATTTGTAGAAGCTGAAGCTAGAAGCTGCTCACACCGGACATGACAAAGTGACCATTTCAAATCCATTTGTCCTTTGCTTGAAGTATGTTAGAAATAGAACAGAGCATCAGTTTACCGTCAGGAATTTGTAGTTACAATCCAACCACACCGCATCCAATGTAGACAGCATCACTCATTATTATACGTTCTATTTTCTTTTGTCGTGTCACGCCACTCGCGCCTGATGTAGACACTGTGTTAATGTTATGTATTTCTATTTTTTTAAATCTTTGTTTATTTCCAGCTTTAAATAATACCCCAAATTAAAGTCCCAGATTTGTTCTCAGATTTTTTACCCCATTTTATATCTAAAAAGGAAGTACAATCATCTGGAGACACAGACAATTAAATCAATAGTCTGAAGACACTTTATGAATTAGCTTCACACAGGCAGACAGATTGTGCATGTTTGTGTGTTTGCCAACATCAGTTTGGGTAGCTTTCTTGGATACACCAGCCATCAATACATTTTTATAGCGTGGATAGCTTTTCAAGGCTCATTAAAGGTGAAAAGCTCTAGGTGTTGAAGATACATAAAGGATGTGTGTGTGTGCGGAGGAGAAGGCAAGAAAATAAATAGTCATTGGCTGTGTCTCATTTCACTCCCTAGATCTTTTTGACATGAATCGGTATTTCTTGAATACTAACGGGCACTAGCAGGGGCCTGGATCCACTAAACATTGGGACACTCATGACTCAAGGTCATGCATTCACACGAAGCAGAAATTGAAAATGCTGTATATGCATCATGCATTTGCTGTTAGATGTTAAAATGTACAGTGCCATTAAGAACTATGTCCTTGTTTTGCATTTTTTAATAAAGCAAAACAGATTATGTACATATATAATAACTTTCACACACTAAACAAATATAATAAAGCTAGGCACAAAAAAGCTTACGATTTAAATATCAATCCCTCACAACAAAATATACAACTGGAGTCGGTTTGGGGTCAGTAAGATTTTTTTAAATGTTTTTGAAAGAATTCTCTAATACTCAACATGAGGCCTGCATTTGATCAAAGATAAAGTAAAAATATAATTATTAATACATAGAATATTATAAGTTTCCTTTGTGATGGCAAAGCTGAATTTTCAGCAGAAATTCTGAAAATAGGAGTCTTCAGTGTAACATGATCATTCTAATATGCTGATTTGCTGCTCAAGAAACATCTCTTATTATTATCATAGTTGACGATGGTTGTGGTGCTTAATATTTCTGTGGGAATATTTTTTGATTAGGTTAGATGATTATTTAAAATGTCAAAAGAACAGCATTTATTTGAAATAGAAATCTTTATGCAATATTATACATGTCTTTATTGTCATTTAATGCATCCTTGCTGATTAAAAGTATTAATTGGAAATAAACCTCACACTTTTAAACAGTAGTGTTTAAAGAACCAAAAAATTTGTTAATTTTTAGTCTTCTTTTAATAAGTCTAATACCTTTTTACTAGCTTACAAGCTTTCCCTCTTTATCTGATGTTCGGGGGTTGTTACAGTGCGCTCTGGGAATGTCTAGGTAGGGAGGGAATGTTTCAGTGCAGTGGAAACATGGGCTGCCTCTCCCTGGAAAATGCACTTACTAGTGAACTAGGGAGCTGAAAGAAATACACCCTTAGACCTGAAACATCCTTTTAAATGTTTTCTGATCTATAATCTGCTCCCACAAGCACTGGCCATATCATGTGTTTGCCCCCAGATGTTCTTACTCCTTTCCTTTAACCTGTTAAATGTATGCACATGATTGAGAATGTTTATATGAATCTCTGTCCTGGTCTTTATTCTCTTTGTGTCTGATTGAATCGAGACACACTCTTCCCCTGGGAGAGGAGCTGAAAATAGCGCAGACTGCCAGTCAGGGGCTGATTGCAGCCTCCCATCCCCCGTTTCCAGCCGCCAATCATGAACAAGAGGCTAAGAGAGGTTGATGTCTACAGACACAAATCATAAGGTTTTAATCATCGCAATATAATATAATGCAGCACTGTGATATTTATGCATGCCATTGGCACTGAAAAAGCATGCACTAACTGGGAAGAGTATGTACTGCTTTTAATTAAGAATTTAGCAAGATAACTCAGTGGAGCCTGTTTCAAATGGCAAATGCAGAGCATAATGAATATATCAGTTTACTGAGATGCAGCTATTTTGTGTTGTTGCAGACAAAATAGCCTAATTGAATCAGTTTATTGAATTAGAGGCTGTTCTACATGCCACATCTGCTGTGGAGAAAAAGACTGCATATGAAGATTTACATTGGAATCACACTTGCTTGCTTGTCATCATGAACCAGACTTGGATGGGATATTGGACACCAAACCTGTTTACAGTGGCTGAGCACCGAGAAATGTACAACACAAACACATTTCAGACAGGATGCCCTTCTGCCTGTAACAGACCAGAATTATGCCTCTCTATACGCGTAAATATTTCAATTCCAGGACTCTGGAAAACACATAACTTAGAGGGATAGTTTACTCAAAATTGAAAATTATGTCATTATTTACTTTTCTTCATGTTGAATGTCCAAACCTGTTTGACGTTCTTTCTACCATGCAACATTGAATACAGTGTATAGAATATTTTATGGTGCTTTTACATCTTTTTTAAAGCTTGAAAGCTCCAGTCCCAATAACTGCATTAGTTGCAAACAAGTACACGATGGTTCAAAAGTTTGGGGTCAGTTAGATTTAGTTTTTTTGTAGAAGAAATTAATACTTGTATTCAGCAGGAACACAGAAGAAAGAAAGTCATTTAGGAACTGAACAATGTGAGGGTGTAAATAATGACAGAACTTTCATTTTGGGAGAACTACACTATAAGAATAGACTATACATATTTGTGATGCCAAATGTATCAGGAGAGCAGTCATGTGACTTGAGAGGTGTTTTGGAGGGGCTTAATTGCTGTTCCAGCGTTACACTTTGTAGGAGTTAGCTCGGTCATTCAAATCCTAATATCTGCATTACTGGAAACCGATCACACACAACTTGATGCATAAATCAGTTTTATTCATTGTTTTTTGTTGAACTGCTGGCTGAGCTCCAAGCGAAGGTCAGTGTTTCATGTAATGCTTTACTGCTATTGTATTTTCAGGGACAGCTAAGAAAATAATAGAGTGGCTTTCTTGTTTATACAGACAGGCCTTTATCTAGGTTCCTCAAGCTAGTTCCCCCCCCCACCCCCACCCCCACACACACACACACACCAGTCCCCTAGACTTACATTCTAATGTTGCATGGCCAAATGATTAAAGGGGCCTGATCAGGGCACACATAGAGACAGAGAAGGATAATGAGACCCAGATGGGCCAGTTCTACAGCCTCTGAATGACCTCAGAGCAAAGAAGCAAGGGCGGAGAGAGAAAAGAGCAGAAATAAAGAATTCAAAATCAAAATGTAAGCATGAGAAAAATTACACAATTAGCCGCAATCATGATCTCACCAAGTCTGAGTTCACAAAGGCGAAGCTGCGGGTCTAGTGGTGGGTGAAGTCGCCTTTTCTTTCTCCAGCAACGCGCTGGGTAGGTGTACATCTGACCTGCCCCCAACCCTGCAAACACAGAAAGTAGCATGGTTTGAATAGGTTCTTACACACATTCTTCACAAAAACATTCTTTGGACGGGATTCGTTTTGTACAGAATGTTTAGGTTATGATTGATAACAGAGGATATTTGTGATTTCATGTAAAAATAGGTGTAAGGATCTATTGTGGGGATTGCCAAATTGCATCAACTTTTGAAATGGGCCATTTTAACAAAAGGTTTTTGAAAGTATACTCTGATGCTCACCAAGGCTGCATTTTATTGGATACAAAAATACAATAAAATATTATTTAAAATTTACAATTTAATTTACAATTTACAATTTAAAATGACTGCTTCTATATTCAGTGTCACATGATCCTTCAGAAATCATTCTAAAATGCTGATTTACATTTCTTATTATTATCCTTGTTGAAAATGGTTGTACTGCTTAGCAATTTTGTGGAAAGCATGAAACATATTTTCCGGATTCTTTGATAAATATAAAGTTCAAAATTTAATTTGAAATAGAAATGTTTAGTACATTATACATGTCTTTACTGTCACTTTTTTAATTTTAATGCATCCCAAAAGAAAATAAATTTTGCTGATGCAAAAAGTTCATCCTGAGAAACACAAAACTAATCTTTTCCGGACAGGGATTCAAACACAATAATTTTTATGAAACATCTTAAAACAAAAACACTGGCATCAGGGGTGTTGACAGAGTCATTCTCTCTGATTGGCCCATAACACATAATGCATTTACATGTGTGTGGCACATGGTCTCAGTTATGCATCTATCCAGTCTCCTAATGGTAAAATAGAGAGAGACCCAGAATAAAAACATGTAATAAACACTGTTCTACCACAAAGTGTAGGGTGTGGCTATGGAGCTTTTAGTTGCGAGACGCTGACTCTATTTATGTCCGGTTCTCGGCAGGCATATTGTTCCCTTTGGCATCTGTATGTCAAGATATTGGCTGTTTTGGTCAGATAATAAGAAAAGGAATGCTGTGTGACTAGAGACAGAACCCTAATGCATACTTTTGCCTCATTACATTGAATAGTCTATTGCATTATTTAACACGTGACAAGCGGAAACCTACAATTTCCTAAACACTAGAACACTGTATAAATGCACATCAACACGTATTATTTGCACTCCCTGTGCCATTTGCTTTAAAACTAAATGTTCCTGTCTTTATCCTTAAATCAATCAAATTTTTTTTAAGTGAAATTAAAACTGAGGTTAAGATGAATGTGTACAGTGCCAAAGTCCAAGTTATCCAAATGCCTGTGGTGAGATAAAAAAAGAAATTGTGGAACGACTGGATACGACACCAATTTTAAACATTTGGTTACATGACGGCATCTCCAGACGACAGCAATTTACATCCAGTGTGTAGTTCATTTAATGCACATTAACACATATGCAATATAAGCTAAATATCGCTCATTTATGCTAGCACACCCCATCTCTTCATTAAAAGGATAGTTCACCTAAAATATAATTTACTCACCCTCATGTCATTCCAGTCTCGTATAACTGACTTTCTTCTGTGAAGCAGAATATTTGATTTGATATTTTGAAGAATCCTTACGTGGAATTCTCAGTGACTATTATTTATTTATTATAGCAAAAATCATACAAAAGGTTTATATACAATCCTTATAATATTATATAATAAATATTATATAATATTATAATATTTATATATAAGTCTTGTATATTTATTTTTTTGCAATACATTTTATTAAATAAATAATAATTTTAATAAGCATTATAACATAATATTATATTTTACTTATAGGACTATATGACCACTTTTATTTATTCATTCACTTTTTTTTTACTGTCACTGTATTGAAAAGACCACTGTTTTGTAGAGATTTTTCAAAAACTTACCTTTTCTGTTCCACAGACAAAATAACAGCATACTGTACATGTTTGGAACATCATGAAGGGATATAAATAATGACATTTTTGTATGAACTCTAATCAAATGTATATTATGCTTGTAGAACGTGCTACCTGGCCCTCGGTGCCGCTTCTCCATCCAGATGTAACAGTTGTTCTGAGCTACGCCCGTCTGTGAGTCCAGGAAGGGCATGCGTACGCTGCGCTCCGCACACAAGCGGGCATTGTAGCTGCGGCAGTGCTCAATGGCCTCCCTGTAGAACTGATCCCCGAGCCTGAGGAAGACACATTTGGTGAAGAATTCTGGTTTTAGCATAAACCAAGTCAGTGCCACCTTCAACTGATAATTACTAGTACCCAAAATGCCAAGCAAGACATGTACCTGGATCAACGTATATTTCCTGGAACAACATTCCTGCCTGAAAATGTAGTCCTATCCCTACCTCTTAATTTACCCATAAGTTATCTTTAATATCAGAGGGAAAGGATAGGTGAATAACACTGATATAGAAGCACCTAACCCTGACTGTAAGCCTAAACTTGACATAAACTGTAAACGTGTCCCTCAAATCTGATTGGTTGATTGGAATGTTGTTCCAGGATCAACAAAGATGTTGTACTTGGTGAAATTACATTCACCCTCATACATTAGTCAGACTATGGAGCTGTTAAGTTTAAAAGTTTGTTGGCTAATACCATTGTATGTATATCAATACAGTTTCAAAGCAAGCTTGTGTTTTGTGCTGTCGAGCCTCTGGGTCATTCTTTCTTTTCAGAATTCAGTTTCCCACCGATTGTTTGAGAGTCATGCACTTTTAGTTATGTCAGTCTCAATTGCACAAAGAAATGCTTACATTGTCTTCCGTGTTATTCGCTATAGGCAGTCAAAATAAGTCATTGAGACACGACTACCAACTTCCATATTGAAAGACAGAAGAGACACGGGACCTGAGCCAGCCTGCATGGCTTCTCTCCCAATAACTGCCTCCTGTTTCGATTAGATCACTTTTCTCTGCACTAGAGGATACACAGATATGTGAGGAATGCTGGGCTGGACAAAGAGGAGTATTCCAAATTTCCAACCCAGCATAGTGACACAAAGAGCCTCAGTGTTTGGAGAGAAAAAGAGCAGGCAGGTATGAAAAGCAAAGGTCTGAGAAAGACAACTGAGACAACTAACATTCGATAGCGTTTAACCCCTAAAGTAGGTTTGAGAATCAAGATCAAGTTCTTAAAAATAACCAGTTCCATTTTAACTAAAAAATATGTTACGTTTTGGAATGTTTGTAAATATGGGCAGTGTCACGATTAGGTCTTGTCTCTGTCACGTTTCGGTTTGTTCATGTCATGTTCCATGTCTGTCATGTGATTCCCTGTTTGTCATGTGATCCTGCCATGTGTCTCGTCATTGGTTAATCGTCTGTTCATTGTTCACAGGTGTCCCTTGTCATTAGTCTGTGTATTTAAGCCCATATGTTTGCCATGTGTCCTTGTCAAGTTTTGTTTCAGTGTAATCTCTGTTGATAAGCCTCATGTTTTTTGTTTTATGCTTTTGCGTCATGCCACGTTTTTGTTTTGTTTAATTGATAAATAAACTGCACTTGGGTTCTCTATACAACTTGGCTTCAGTGGATCGTTACAGGCAGACAGTAGTTTGGTTCCAAACCTGTATTACTGTATTTACTTGTCCACACAATGAAAGTCAGTTGGATCCAAAGTTGGTTTGAACTAAGGCTGTCTCTTATATCAGATTTTCTCTACACTTATCCTGGCTAAAACAATTCACAATAAGGATTATTGTGATATCTAGAAAAATTCTGAAGAAATAATAATGCTATCTGTGAAATTCATTTATTTTGTGTTTTCCTTTATTTTTTTGGCCATTGAATCACAAATAGAGTGTAGGGAGGCAGAAAGTGAGTTTGTAACTATAACTGTACAAAAGCACTTCCTGCACTCTCACAGTGGCGAGCTAAATTTTTTGGAGTGCGGGTCGAATGTTTTGCTATCATCTGCCATCAGATTTGATTTTGTGTGGCAGTACAGTAATTTCTACAAATTATGTTTTATGACTAGTAGCAACAAGTGCTAAGGTGAAATACCGCCACGGCGCCACCCACTATGTTGGAGGGTCAACCAAATATTTACTGGCTCAAAATTAGTTATTTACAATATTATTGTATGCATAGTATTATCAAAAAATCACAATATTTTTTTTTAAATATCACGGATATCGTCAAACCGATACACTGCATGCAACACCCCTATTTTGGTCCCCATTGACTTTAATAGTTTCAACTATTTTCATCTAAACATTCTTGTGTTCCACAGAAAAAAAGGAAGTCAGAGAGATTTACAACAAAATGAGGGGATTAAATGATGAGAGAATTTTGCATTTTTTACTTTTTCCTTTGTCACATTTGACATGTCATACTGATTATACATGTACAAAGTATGTGTTTAGGGGAGATAACAGTTTCTTAATGGAATAAAGATGTATGTTATTATTCTGTTGCCTAAAAATCAACCATTCATCTTTATATTACATGAAATCAAAATAGAAACCAGAATCATTCAATTCCTTATGCTTCTCTACCCAGAAGACACTGAGAACAATATCTCCCAGATCAGCCGATGAATTATGAAACAATCTGCTTGATTCTTCTCTTGTAATATATCTTGAAAATCTCCGCATTACATCTACATTTCTCCTTTCCTCCAGCATTCACTATCCTGCTCCTCTACCGCTCTTTCCTGGGCTTCCTGTGTGCATTATTTCCCTGAAACAAAATGCCTGTGCTATCAGCTGGAGACTGCAGGAGTCATTATGTAAGTTGCAGTGACAGAGGCCCGCATTAGAGCGCCCACGACCTGCGCGAGAGCCGCTATCACCATAATCATCAACATGCTCCACTGGACTAAACGCCCCTGATGGCTCTCAACTCAAGTTCCCTCTCAGAGTCGATCTATAACTACTTTTCAGCACCTTAAACAAAAACATAACAGCCCCCAGAGATGACAAATGCTTACCAATGAGCGGCTGATGATGATGGTGTCTCTCAGCACCATCTTAAGGGAAAAAGCTCATGTGAGAAGACCGTGCTTCATGCAGTCTCCCTCCCCCATACAAAACCTTTACTATAAACGGCCTCCCGTATTACACTCGAGGCAAGGACTCCAGTCAACAGAGTGGAGCAGTTATGTAAACAGTTAGACTGGCGTGTTGGGAGACACGTATTCTCTCTGCCAGCTCCCTGGAGGCACGGATAAAGAGAGTCTCTTGAAGGTCGTTGAGATCTTCACTCTTTTAATGTCGATTAGTTATGGACTGGGGAGAATAGAAGGGATGTTTATTAAATCACAACCCCAAGAGCAGTTGCTTCTATAGTTGATGCATGTGGTGGGCAGGAAACAGAAATGTGACTTGTGGTCAAGTAATATTCTTAAAATTTTGAAAGTGAAAGGTAATTATACCGGTCTTCTCACAGTGTATATGAGCTCAACAAAATTGACCCTTCGCTAAGCCTCGCCCTCCCTAGTTACTGTTGCTACGCCTGTCAAGTTTTTACGTCTGGCACGTCTATTACAGTGTGTATGCACCGGTGTCAGACATTCCCAATGAGATAATTAGTAATTTTTGGCGAACATGTGAAATATCTGAGAGAGCAAGACAAAAGGGACTGCAGTAGGCTATGCATTCGAGGTATATATCCACGACATAATATGCAACCGATTAGAGCAGGGGTTTTCAAACTGTGGGTCGAGACCCATTTGTGGGTCGCAGATTGGGAAGAGGTGGGTCGCGCAGTCACTATTGGCTGCAGCGAAATTTACGCGCGGCGTTCTCCTTTTTCCAAAGCGCTAGGGCGGTTGCGCTCCGGAGGCGTCTGTCGTTGCTAAGCACAACCATCAGCTGCGCTCTCCGTTACAGCAAGGAAAACGCTTGCGGCATTCTGAAAAGTTGAGATGTTTTTATCTCGATGCGGCGCGGACGCGCTTGGAAAAAACGAGCGCGTCGCACCGCGAGCTTCCAGTATGAGCGCGCATACCGCGCGCCTACATTTGAATACGCGATATGTGAACAGGCCCTTAATCTGTCGTCTGTTCAACACAGCGCTGTTGTCTTTCAGATATGGTCTTCATAAGAGTGCGTTGTTTGCATTCCCTCGCATGCATTTTGCTACCTACCAACACAAGGAAATTTTTTATGTAAAACGTATTTCACATGTACACACACGAGGACGAAAGTGTTTTCTGCGCTGAACAACGTGGTGAGTTTAACAACACTTTTAGCAGAAATATTAGTATTGAAATTCTAGGTCATGGGCCTACTGTCAAATTAAATAATTTAAAAAATAAAATTATTTGTTGTTATATCAAAACTTTGGTTAAGATTAAAATTACTTAATCTTTAATTTCTTTGTGTCTGGGTAAATTAGTTAAGGCAGCAGACAAGAACTACTCGGTATTCTTCCCTTTATTTCAACAGCCATTAGGCTGCTATTTTAATTCTACATTATTTTGATAATGTACCATAAGTTTGTATTGCAGTTAAACTTGTATGTCTTTCATACTATGACAAGGAGAAAACTGCTCTGAAGAGATCTAACGCCTTCCACCCCACCCCACATTCATGCTTTTTAAAAATCATTTTGGTGGGTCTTGAGATAGATTATTCTTGTCTAGGTGGGTCCTGGAATGGAAAAGTTTGGGAACCCCTGGATTAGAGAATAATTCCATACAAATTGAAGCTAAAGCCTATAACGTTAGTCCCAGCGCAGCAGCAGCCGTCTCATACGCTGACCATTCAAATGGGAAACACACAAATTGAGGAACAGCTATGTTCGTGCCCAGCAGGGTAAGTGAAATGTGAAAATAATCTAATAATTATAAATCAAACAGTTTATCGATAAATATTGTGGAATAACACTAACACCGGGAGAGCCGCGATCGGATTGGGTTAAAGTTACTCAGTCGGGGTAGTAGGCCGTCGATTAACAAAATGCTGAAATTTATTTTAAAGTTGGTCAGGGAGCCTCCTTGTCTTTAATCTTCTTATTTTAAGTTAAAATATACGCATTATGAGCAAAGAGCCGTCATTATTTCCAACTTCCAAGCAATAGGTGTTTTTGTTAATCCTGTCGACATTTAGTTGTGAATGGGGTCTCCCACACTGCTTGATTCACGCACATCATTTCTCCCCTTGGCTTTTAGATTTTCGGAAAGGAAAAAAATTCCACTCCCGCGTCAAAACTTTTAGGATACCGGGTATCAGATTTGCACAATCCATACGCACATCGCTTCGGCATGTTTCCATCGCTCGAAAGCTTGCCAGACCTCCCGCGCCTACTTCCGGTTGCTAAAACACGATTGGCCAGTTGCGGTTTTCGGGTGTAGCGAAGGGTCAATTGTGGGATGATATGACACTGGAATGTTTTGGAGCTAACAAAGCATTGTGTAGATATCAATTATTCTGTATGCTGAGAGGTTTTAAAGATGTAGATCAGTGTAAAAGGCCTACAATTCATAATGAATTGAAAAAGAAACAGCAACAGATTTGTTTAATGGCTTGATTAAGTGTCCGATAAACAACATGTAAAACTTATTTTATATTATATTATTTTAATTTAATAAATAAATAATCATTATACTGCACCAATTTAAGCATGATTAACTTTTTTCTTTTCTTTATAAATAATAATAATAATAATAACAACTGTGTTATAATTATGTATTTATGTATATTTAATGTATATTTATTTCATACTCACTAGTATATTTAATGTTAAATTATTTATTTAAAAAATATATATTATATTGTATATAAAATATAATATATTGACACAAAGTAATAAATAACTATAATGAACAATAAAAACATCATCTTAATATTTTCTACTTAATAATTAGGCTATAATAATAATAACTATTCTTGTTATTTATGTATGATATTACTTAATTTATGTACAGTATATTTAATACATAAAAGTATATTTAATATTATTATTATTATATATTGTTTTTGTCATTGTTGCATAAAAAAATTATACTCTCTCTCTATCAATTATTACTATTATAATTATTTTATGCAAAGCAATCTAATTTTTGATTCGGGCTATATGTTTAAATGTCAAAATGTGTTTCTCGCTCGAATGAATAGTGGCATTGATTGGTTCACTCAATAACCGATTTAGAAAAATACATCATATATAAATGACAAACTTTTTGAGTACACTGCTGGCAGAAGCAGCAAAAACAATTCTTCTCACTGAGAGGTAGAGCAGTAGAGCAAAGAAAATGAGCTGTGCAGCCCTTAGGAATTTACTTAAAATCTACTTTACTCTTCCCCCGCCATTGGCTGAATTTTCAGGCTATCAGTGTTTTCTATACGGTATATGGTCAAGCATTATATAAGTTCAAAACGGTCAACGTTACTGAATGAAATGTTGAACCCGTGAATGTTGAACCTCTATGTTTTGATCATCGTACTGAATCCGATCCGAGCATAGTCTTTGACAAAAATGTGACTTTCTTGCCTTTTTGTTTAAAATGTTGCTTTTTTAAATTAAACTTACCCCGAATCAAGTGTTGATAAAAAAGGATGCATGAAACTAGAATTAAATGTTTTTCAAATGGAAAGAGTTAAAGTACAGTTAAAGGTAGGTATATTTCAAGTAGGCCTATACAAATTTTATAAATATGAACATACAGTATACGTAGAGTGCAAAAATAATATAGAAATAGAAACTATAAGTATGATGTTATGTTTACTTAAAGAAAACTTACAGTATAAAACTACTAAACTAGTTGTTTACTGAGAGTTTACTTCAATGTGTGCTTTCATAAACTAAAAAAATGTGCAACAAGTATTTGACTAGTAAACTATAAGTCCAGCCTAACTATAAGTTCACTTGTAGTATAGTTGCAGTACAAATGAAACACTTAGTTGTAAACTAGTTGTGTACTTAAAGTTTACTACTGTCACGCTTAAAGTATACTTAAAAGTATACTTTTATTACACTACTGTTTCGATACTACTTGGGACTAAATTGACCCATTTTACACTAACCAGTATACTTTTAGTACATTGATATTAGTATACTTACTACATAAAGTATAAACATACTTGAACTTTACTTAAAAAAAATTATGCTTTTCACACGTCCAAATTCAAAGGTATTTGTAAACAACCGTTTTTTGTCAGCCTGTTTCAGGCTCTTCTAGGCCACATGGGCCATGTGCTTTGTGCCTGGGCTGCTCTTAGGAAATGCATACCTCTTTATTCAACAGAGCAGAGCTGCAGCTCATTCACAGTTTTGTGTGTAACTCAGAGGCTGGAGGCCCCTTTACACAGCAGAGCCAGCGTCTATATACATATTACTTGAACAACAGGGGCGTCACCTTTGTGTCTCAAAGGAACATAGCCACACTTCTTAAGGATGGAGAATATGTCTTTCATATTTAAATGACCCCTTTAGTTTGATTTAATCAGAATGGTCTCTCTGGACAGGTGGCCATGAATAATCATTGGCTTAGGTAGGCGTTGCTCAGAGAATTGTTGTTCATTTTCAAATACATATGCACACCGTCGTGATAATCAGCACTGCATTTAAATTAGACACGTGCTTTGTCAACTGCCCTCCAAATGTGATTAAGCTTTCATTAGTTAACAGCCCGGCACAGAGATGTCTTGTCTCAAAGCACTTCCTAAAGAAGCTTTTCATCAGTCCAAGTAAACAAGATTTGATTGAACTGAAACGCTGTATTAAAAAACAACAAACAAACCATCACGGCTGCCTTGTTCAAACCATGTTAAAGTACCATGCTATGTACCATCCCAACTTAAAATACATCCCAACATGCCCAAAACCGAAACATTTGGCTCAACCAATGGTGCGAATTTGGGGCGGGGCTTTATGTTCACTGACCAATGGCAGTCAGGAAATGATCAGTCTGCTACAGGCACAGATATGCCCCACCTTTAAACCTCTCATTTCAAAGTAAACCCCCAATCCAAATATAATAATCATTTTATGTGATCGTATGGGTATTTTAATATAGTCTGTAGCACCGGAGGGTAGAGGGGTGCTGATATGAATAGGGATTTGCCCTCCACAGTGAGTCGTGTGAAGAGAGAGAGAGCGATCCATCACAGTCAGGCTCTTTTCTGTATGTCTATGGGGAGATGAAGAGGCTGGAAACAGAAGCCGTAGTCTCTCTCTCTCTCTCTCTCTCTCTCTCTCTGGACACCCAGGGCACTGAGTGCACCACACTCACTCATTACATGCCTGTTAATCCAATTGACCAGTAATTACTGGGCTACGTTTGCATACCAAAAAAGCATTGATCATCTAGCGATAGATTTTAGGGATTTAACAATTCAGCTTCATTGAATTTGAATCATTAATTGCAGGCTTCTTTAATTGCATTTTTGTTTAATGGCATAAACTGTATCCAAACTATTTCACTGTGATTTTAGCACTGCATGATATATCAGATTCAGTACCATATCAATTATCGGCAGAACGATTTTTAATTTTTCGGCATCTGTCAATATTGGAAATATACAGTAGCATTCAAAAGTTAGGTCTCTAACATTTTCTTTGTTTTTAAAAGAAGTCTCGTATGCTCATGAAGGCTGCAAAAACAACAACGGTAAAAACAATGGTATTGTGAAAAATTATTACAACTGCTTTCTATTTTAATTTTAAAATGTAATTTATTCCTGTGACGGCAAGGAATTTTCAGCATCATTACTCCAGTCTTCAGTGTCACATGATCTTTCAGAAACATTTCTTCTTTTTGTTGTGCTGCATAATATTTTTGTGGAAACCATGGTATAGATTTTTTTCAATATTCTTTGATGAATATAATGGTAATGTAGCCTACTATTTTAGTTAGGGATGGCCCGATACCGATACTGGCATCGGGGATCGGGTCGATACTGTCTTCATATACTCGTACTCGTACTCATAAAAATTTGCGATACCACGCCCCGATACCAAAAACATTTTGTGAAACGAAACTGGCCGCCTTGAGTGCTTTGTCGAGGTGAACTGAGGCATAGGGACGTGCACTCCAAACGCAATAGAGTGCGGCACGGCACTAGATTTGATGGCCGAGTGCGAGCGCGGGCGGTACTAATGCACTCACTCTGTGTGCGGGTTGCGGGAGAATAAAACGATTCGCGGGACTCCCGCAAACTAGAAATATCTGTGAATACAACATATTAAAACTAATAGATTTGTATTCATCTGTTGCAGAAAAGCAGGAAAAACAACTGAACAAAATAGAAACGATTTACAGGCCAGAGTTTATTTTCATAACATGTTTGCAGCGTTGAGCGATGTAGCCAATCAGAGACATGTGTGTTGATTTCTTGAATGCAATGGCCAATCAGAAGCATTTAAGATAGACTCCCCTCACCGCTCTGAACTTTTTTGTTCAGTGCTGAATTCTGTATGCTGGCAAATCCTCTAATAATAACAAACAAAGTGTGGATATTATGAAAGATTCATTGTGCAGTCAGCTTCATTGATAATAACAGATTTGTGAGATCGCGATGAACTGTCAGCTTTTTAGGAATTAGGCTATTAAGGGAGCGCACTTTGCGTGCATTCAGTAATGTCAGACCATGCACGCAGTAACTGCTTGCTTTTATGTTAAATTAACAGTGGTTTGTTTGTTAATAGATTTATTATTTTACTCATTATTATTTATTTTTAGACTTGTTAAAACAAGCAGAGAAGAAAATAAAAACAGTCTTCTAACCTGTGTTCTAAAATAGTCTTCTGTCTTCTTTTCTGGGAGCCTATAGTTACTTTTGTGGTAGAAATAACGGTATCGGTACTCGGTATCGGCAAGTACACAAATGTAAATACTCGTATCGGTTTGAAAAAAATGGTATCGGGCCATCCCTAATTTTAATTTTTAGTCTTACGGTAATGTACTATTTTAGTTTTCAGTGTTACATGTTTACGTAATTGTACAAAATAGTATAAAATTAATAATATCAGCCATTTACAGGTTATCGGCCATAACATGAAAATAATTAGCGACCCACAGTATAAAACACATAGTCTAAGTATTTATTTATAAGATGCCTTTTCTCATGGTAATTCAAATGCTTATACCCAGAAATTGCAATTTTATGATTTATTATGAATCTGTGAAATAATGTATGATTGTAATAGAAATGCAATGCCTAATTATTCAGCTTTGCTCTGAACCTCTTTAGTCAGTCTTAAAGAGTTTGAAGCAGATCTAGGCTGTGAGGAAGCTAAACATAGGTGCCCCATCAGACTGCTGCACTTTCATCATATCGCTCACTTTCTGAGAGAAACCCCTCAGCGGTGAATAAAGAGTAAGGAGTAGGGCCAGAAGAGCTTGAAGAACTCCTGGAGTGTGCAGTTGTCTGGCTTGCTAGCAAACATTTATTTAAAAAAAAAAAAAAAAAGAGGAAAGAGGTGATGTAGAGTTCTAGACTGTTTGCAAATGGATAATGGAATGGAATGAAGAGAGGCACTTAAAATATGCCTTCCCTTTAGTTCTTTTCCTTTATATTTTTAGGTCAATTTTTTCCTTCTTTTTTTAAAAGACTCAACATAAACGAAAAGAAACAAAAGCTGAACAGGATAGGGGTTTTGTGTGGAGTCTATCCCTGCACAAACCCCTGTTCCTGGACACACAAAGACCTCGGGCTCTACGGTGTTTGTAGTGCAGTTCTAATGCGAAAGCGAAATGCATCCAGACAGACGAAGATAGGGGGAGGGGAACAGCCAACCGCAAACGCCTTAACCTAAACCCCACATTCTCACCCCCTCAATGTATCCCTCCTAGATTTATATGAGACGAGACGAACGCAAACCACCTGACCCCGCTCTCCAGACACTAATAAATGAATAGGGTAATGCTGTTGAGCATGGTATTGTATATATGACTTCTCCTCTGTAGAAATTAACACTTGTATTTCACAGTGGTGGGAAGTAATCTCATTCAGGACGAACAAACAACCAGGCAAAAAAACACATTATTTGCCTGGGCTACATAATGAGATTTAGAGAAGAAGAAAAAAAAATCACAGCCAAATTTCACCAGCAACAGTCTTTGTTAACCAAATCCATCATTTACAAAGTCTTTCATAACACAATAAGTAAACATGCTTACTGTCTTATAGCAAAGTATTTAGAACAATAGCAGTGGGGAGAGGGAAAAACATAAGAGTGTGCTGAGACAGGTGTATAGAGCTCCCTTTCCTGCTCGCTGTGACCCCCTGATGTCTTTTTGGTGGGATAGGAGGGGAGCTTTATGTCCATGATCTGGAGCAGATGGGGCTCCGTCTCTTGCCCACTGACATCTCTGCGGCTAGTCATCGGAACAGATGGGTACTGAGGGATCCTGGGATATTGCTAATCTGCTCCACCACAGCATTTAGAGATGGTGCATCCCCCCTCAGTTTACACGCTTATATCGACAAATCAGCTTGAGTTTGAATGGAGATGAATCATAGAAATAACTATGATTTCGACTGGTGTGAATCCGTGCAACCTTTTTTTTTTTTTCGGTGAGGATGCAATCCTATTTCACTTGCAAGATAAGACACGACCAAAGAAGAAGAAAAAAAACACAATTTAACATTGTTACTCTACTCATGAAATATCTGTTATGAAGCACAAGTATTTATTCACATGTAATTTATAACTATATTTAACATGGATATCTAAAACTTTTTTTCTTTTTATAAGTGCTAGCAGAACTGCAAATATTCCCCATTTTGTCTACTGACAATGTTATAGGAATAGCATAAGATAAATGCACATGTGAAATTTGAAGGGTGACATGTATTTGCTTTATTAATTGCAAGGTAAATGGTTATTGACATGATAATGGAAGTAAATCCTTTCTTTCTCCATCAAATATTATATCAAGGTAAGGTTTCACCTCAGGACTATTCTAATTTTAACCTAAAGGTACTGACAAATGCCAATAAATAGGACAAACCCCTCCTTAAAATCAAAATAAATGTAAATCTAATAAAAGCTGTAATTCTTTCACATGGGAGAAAGCAGCTCTGCACTTCAACAGACAAACAAGAGAGAACAGGACAGTGAATTCCATTGTTATCCATCACTTGATCTTGACTTAATGAATGTTACTGTTTTTATAGCCTTCATTACAAATAAAACGGCGTTTATTCACCAGACACGACGCACATGTCAATGTATATCTCGTATCAAACAATAAATATGTGCGTTAAACAAAGTTATCTAATGAATTCTTGTGAAAACACAAAACTTGTTCTGCAACTTGCCACTTTTCAATTGTCAATGTATGTGAACAGGGCTGTCTGTACATCAGTTCTCTCTATAGGCCACGGGGAAATTATTCGATACCTATACTTATACGCAGTTTAGGACAATAATGCAACCGAACCATATAATCGTTTTACTTCACCGTGTATCATCTGGATCTTTCAATGATTATTTTACGTTATAAGTAGTTTAGCGATGACATGCTCGTGCAGTCATATGACAGCTCATCCCGACAGATTTCATATATGGCCAAGGCTTTATCTTGGTGTCCTGCAAACAAGTCAACGGAGTCTGTAACGTTACACCTCGAAACATTGCATCCGAAATAATGCTGCACTCACATTGACCATCAGAGGCTGAATGCTGACACACCGTTGCATATTTGCAGAATGAATGTCCGAACATAACGCTTTAAATGTATTTAGTCACATGTATATATACATTGCACACCCACACAAAGAGAAACTACGTGGATTAAACAGTTATTCGTTTGGGACAGAATTTCTTGAAATACAAAATGCACGGTGCATACAGTTCTATTTCGAGACTCGGTTTGCACACATACTCTAAACCAAGCGGAATACAACACATTTTCAAAAAAGAGCGAAAATAATGTTTATAATTACTTACGATTTCAGCGGATTCTGAATGACAGTCGCCATTTTGCCACACTGTAACCTAATATTCCAAATCTCTGAGTTCTTTGGGATCCTTGTGAAAGAAAAGCAGCCAATACGGACCTCAGTGTCCGGCAGTCTGGCCAATACAATACTAGGAATCAGAATCTGGGCGTATAGCTTCCAAGAGCTGTCAAAATTATAGAAATTACACCTTTACTCAGACTATTTGCTTGGCTGCAGAGAAAAAGTAATGCTATTTATGCAAATTGCATGTATATATTATTTATTTACATTCAGGCACATAATAAGAGTCTCCTGTAGTCTTTACAAAATAGCCTTCATCTGTCCCTAATTAGATCTTTATTTGTATTCTTGCAGCTTGCTTCAGAATTTGCTTGGTGAATTGCCTATTTTAAATATAAAAATGTAAACAGTCATAATTCAAATATTATCAATATTAATATAATTAAAACAATTAAAATAAACACTGTGCATTTTTGGTAGGCATGTTATTAAATTGTTATGATTTTTACATTTAAAAACATAAATAATCGTCATATACAAATTTATATTTTTATTCATTCGTTTAGCAACGAGACCCCTATGAACGAGACCAGCATGTGATGTGATTGACAGCTCATTATCCAATCACATTATTTCATTTTTGAAAAGTCTCAGGAGTCTCAGTAAGGAGGCGGGCCTTCCCTGCGTCTTGATGAGGAAATCGAGTTTCCAAACAGGAAGTCAGCACGATTGTCATCTATTTTAGGTAAGTTTATTATGACTTTCCTTTTTACCTACAGTTTATATGTACCGGTATGTAATGTATGGTATATACCTAAAATGTTATTACGTCGATCAATAAATAGGTGAATACTTGTCTGTGAAAATAACCGTTAACATAAATGAACGAGCCACGTGAATGTTCATGATAGTAACGTTAGTCTTAGCCATGTTAGCTCCTTGTTCAACTCCATAACAAATCATTGTTTAACTCCATAACAAATCATTGTTTTTCATCAGTGGCCATAGCCTTAATTAATAAAGCTCCAAAAATGTTTAGTTTCATATGTTCTAACACCAAAAATTAACACACACATTTTCCCCTTTATCTGAATATAAAGGTATCAATCTGATTTAGCAGATTTACTGGCATGACTCCTGAGAAGTAGAAATGAAGCGGGGATATGAAGCTCGAGGCAGGGACCGTCACCGACACCAGTCACAGTGGCGGAGGAGACAGCGTTCAGCCCACGATGAGGAGGAATATCGGTAAGTTAACATACGTTAACACGGACTGAGTCTGATCACCTTTCACATAGACGCTCCTCAAAATGAAACTATAAAACATTTACTCCCCCGCATGCTGTTCCATGCCTGTTCGTCTTTTTCTGTGGAAGAATGACAGCCTCGGCATTATTCACTTTCATTGTTTGGAAAGAAGACGTAGTCAAAGTGAATGTTGAGTGATCCTGTCCTTCTGAGAACATCTCTTCTTGTTCCACAGAAGAAAGTACGTCATACAGGTTTGGAACTACATGAGGTTGAAATTCATTTTTTGAGTGGACCATCACTTTAACATGTATGTTGCATTTCAAATCAATGCATGTAAGGTTTTGAAACCTTAAGTAAGCAGTTTTGGCTTTTCAGTTCTATCTCCAGATTTTTATTCAGCTTATCTTTTAGTTATGCTTGTTTTGTATTTATGTTAGCTGTTCCCACCAACAAGCATTCATAACATCAGACTTTTTCTAGGTCTGAGAGCACTGCAGGTTCGTCCTCTGCATCCTCATCTGCACCAGGTGAACTTTTACTATGCATTATCCCTCTGCACATATTTCTGTTATAGCAGTCAAAAATGATTCACTTAGCCATTAATCATTATCACTTACAGAGTTGCCAGGCTTCTACTTTGACCCAGAGAAAAACCGATACTTTCGTTTGTTGCCCGGACACAACAACTGTAACCCTTTGACAAAAGAAGGGCTCCAGAAAAAGGAAGAGGAGAGAAAGAGAGCAGCACTGCTTGCAGAGGATGATGCTCCTAAGAAGGTGAGCTGGGGAAGTAATGGATATGTCCGTACATGTATTTTATGTTGACGTTCCTCACTGCTACATTTTTGCAGTAAATTCCATCATTCTTTAAGAGATGTCTATTGACGTTTTGTTTAAATGCATATCTGCAGTAGTTGGATGGGTTTTGTAGGTAATAAATCATTGTATTGATTTGTTATCGAGCCTATTGTGATGTAATTTTCTCCTTTATTCTCCATGGTATGGCCAGAAAGCTCCCAGGACAGGGATGAATTCTGCATTGCTGTTACAGAAGAGACATCTGGGCCTGCTGCCCCCAAGCTCTTATTCTAGGTATTGCATAAAATACAAAAAAATTGCATTTTTTTTTTAAATGGATATTTTGTAGATATTCTTTAAAATTGTTCTCATTTTGCAGGCTGATCCATGAAGTGAAAGTCAGTGGGATGCAACGTCACAGACTGGAGGTGCAGAGCTCCAACTCCACCTGCCCAAACACTGACAACTTTCATCTAATTGTTGTAAGCCTCTTGTTTAATGGGAAAAACTTGAAGACTTGGAAAGAAAACAATGATAACTCCGTCTATTTAAATGTATTCTCAGTGGAAAAACAGAATGTTATGCTGAGGTCAGGAATCTCGAGAACAGTCAAGCCATTTTTGGGTTAGCTTTGTTATCATGGAAAAGGGGTTGTTGGCAGGTGTTACTGGAGGTTTTGGCCTCCAGTTGTCTATTCTTTGAAAAACTAGCAAGAAGAAAGATTAAGCTTTGGCGGTGATTGTGTTTAACTGTCTGACTGTGTTTCTTTTTTTTCTGGATGCATCTTATTAGGGAGATTCAGCTTGTGAGAGGGTTTTCACAGTGAATGACGTGTCGCACGGAGGCTGCAAGTATGGCATTATGAATTTCCATGGCTGCCGAAAAGGCTCTCTATCGGTGGAGATGTGCGATAATCTTTATTTTACTAACCGCAAGGTAAGCTGGGTGGTTTAAAATGAATTCCTTCCACCGACGAAAAGCAAAACAAGATGTTTTTTAGTAGTGAATTCGTAATGAACAAATGTAATTTTGTTTCAGGTAAACTCTGTATGCTGGGCCTCTGTGACACATACAGACTCGCATGTTCTGTATCCTTCAAACATTTCAGATTCTAGAAACTAAAGTTCAATTATGTTTGACATTTATTTTGAAGCTGTAGATCTGTATTGTGGTTTTACTAGATAAACACTAATGGTGTGTCAGTTTTCGGGAATTTTCATAACCAGTTAATAATCATTCTTAGAATAATTAATCTTTAACATTGTGTGGAAGAGGAGGACTTCAAATACCATATGCTTATGAAATGCTAGTATTGGTATTTTCCTTTTAAATTTAATTCTACTCTATACTTTTAGAGTATGTTTAGTATGAATTTTATTTTTTAATGTAAAAAAAGTATTTCTCCTTTAAAATATCACTTTGTGAAATACTTTGAATGGATGCCAAATGATAACTCTTTGTAGTAACCTGCGTATCATATTTCACTACACTAGTCACTGCATTTTTAGATGAGCATTCCTGCATGTTTACTCTAGTAAATACAATTAATCAGATACCAAATAGTCATGAACATCTCTAATTGGTAAGAAAGAGTTTCTTGACGAGTATTTTCAGGTTGTGTTTGGTGGGCATTTCTCAGACGCCAGGCTGTGTAAGCTTATTACCTGCTTCTCTTTTCAGCAACTTCAATCCAGGTTCAAATCTTTACTTTTTGGGTCTCCCAAATTTTTAAATAAACATTTATTTGGTATCCCTGTATCAAGATGAAATGACTTGGCTCCTTTTTTCTTCTTCAGATCAACCAGGGATGCTGTGCAGTTTTAAGATCTCCACAGCTTGGTCATGTGCATGGTGTCTCAACCCACAGGCTGATAAAACCTTCAGCACTGGTGAGTTCTTGAGTCTGTATATTGTATGAGTTTATATACATTTTTGTGTCTGCTATTGGAATGTACACTATACTATACTTTTTTTTTAAAAGAAAATGCTCACCATTACTGCATTTATGTGATCACAAATACAGTAAAAACAGTATTTAAAAAAAAAAAAACATTGTTATAATTTAAAATGAATGTTTTTGTATGTTAACATATTTGAAAATGTAATTCATTCCTGTGATGGCAAAGCTGAATTTTCAGCATCATTACTCAACTTAGTCTTCAGTGTCACATGATATTACAGAAATCATTCTAATATGCTGATTTGGTGCTCAAGAAACATTTATTATTATTTGAAAACCGTTTTGCTGCTTAATATTTATGTGGAAACTTTGATGCATTTTTTTCAGGATTCTTTGAATTGCATTTATTTGACTTTATTTGTTTTATAAATGTCTTCTTTACTGTCACTTTTCAGTAAATGAATGTATCCTTGCAGAATGAAAGTATTAATTTCTATAAAACAATAAAATCTTACTGAGCCCAAACTTTAAATAAATATGTAGGCTGTATAATTTTATATGTACACCTAGGCCTTTCTCGCCGAGTGATTGTTACGGATGCTGTGACTGGACGCAGAGCAACATACCTCGCTGGAAGTGATGTTCTAGCTCAGCAGTTTGCCCTAAGGGTGAGAAGAGAGCATTGCCTGAAAAATGAAAGTTCATTGTGTTTAAGTCGGGGCCATGGCGCAGTGGTAGTACACATGCAGTCCAGCCTGCATCATGTCCCCATTGCCATATATAATCTCTCTCTGTCTGTCTCCTCTCACTTTCCAGTCTCCCCCAGTTTGACTATAATTTAAAGGGTTAGTTCACACAGAAATTAACGTGAACAGCATCAGTGACTGACACGGAAAAGAACAATTTTTTGAAAAGTCGTTATTTGTTTTTTGCGCACAAAGTATTCTTGTAACTTCGTAAAATTAAGGTTAAACCACTGTAGTCACATGGACTATTTCAACATTGTCTTTACTACCTTTCTGGGCCTTGAAAGTGGTTATGACATCGCTGTCTATGGAGGGATCAGAAAGCTCTCGGATTTAATTGGAAAATATCCTAATTTTTGTTCCGAAGATGAATGATGGTCTTACAGGTTTGAAACGACATGAGGGTGAATAATTAATGACAACAGAATGTTAATTTTTGGGTGAACACCCAAAAATGAAAATGATCTCATTAATGACTCACCCTCATGTCGCTCCAAGCCCGTAAGACCTACGTTCATCTTCAGAACACAGTTTAAGATATTTTAGATTTAGTCCGAGAGCTTTCTGTCCCTCCATTGAAAATGTATGAACGGTATACTGTCCTTGTCCAGAGAGGCAATACAGACATCATCAAAGTAGTCCATGTGACATCAGTGGGTTAGTTAGAATGTTTTGAAGCATCGGAAATACATTTTGGTCCAAAAATAACAAAAACTAGGACTTTATTCAGCATTGTATTCTCTTCCGGTTCTGTTGTAGATCCGCGTTCAGTGACGCTGCTGACGTAAGACGAGCTGACGTGTGTCTGGTGCGCCCGAGCTTCGTTTACAGTCTGAGGGAGACGCACGCTGGAAACAAAACAATCTTCACAAACATGTCTAGGGATTTCCACACAGAGGAAGACTTGCATTTTTTTGCCCAGCCATATTTATTTGAACCCGAATACACGGACGCACCAGATACACGTCAGCAGCGTCACTGCGGACTCGTGAACGCGGATCCCCAACCGAACCGGAAGACAATACAATGCTGAATAAAGTCGTAGTTTTTGTTATTTTTGGACCAAAATGTATTTCCGATGCTTCAAAACATTCTAACTAACCCACTGATGTCACATGGACTACTTTGATGATGTCTTTATTGGCTTTCTGGACAAGGACAGTATACCGTTCATACATTTTCAATGGAGGGACAGAAAGCTCTCGGACTAAATCTAAAATATCTTAAACTGTGTTCTGAAGATGAACGGAGGTCTTACGGGCTTGGAGCGACATGAGGGTGAGTCATTAATGACATCATTTTCATTTTTGGGTGAACTTAACCCTTTAAAGGTGCTCTCAGTCAGTTGTACCTCTTTAAAAAGGTTTACACATAAAGAAATGAATAATTTGCAATAATTCCTGCATCCAAGCCACTAAGTGTCAGAACAAGTCCAAGATGACAATGTAACATGAAAAAACTTGTGTAACTTTAAATGCATAATATTAACTAATGATATTAACAAATGGATCCTTATTGTAGATTTTAAAAGTATGGTTTATAGCAATATTTGATTTATTAAAAACCATATCTAGTTTATAAAAGTTTTAGCAAGGAATCCATTTTCTTGACTCTAAAAATTAACATTCTGTACAGGAAAGTTTTGTCAATTTTATAAGTTTTAATCTTGTTTGAGTTACTTATGCATATCTGTGGGACACTTGTGTCATGCATCTCGTATTTTAGGCTCCTGTGCTTTTCAACGGCTGTCGCTCTGGAGAGATCTTCAGCATTGACCTGCGTCAGCGTGACAGGGGTCGCAGTCACGGTTGGAAGACCAGCCGCTTCTACCAGGAGTCAGCCATCACCTCGGTCCAACTGCTACAGGATGAAAACTACCTCCTCGCTGCTGACATGCTGGGCAATGTCTGTCTATCACAAACAACTCAAATTACCACACACCAACCATCATGCTAATATAGGTTCAGCTAATAACATTTAGAGCACTCCGGTATGAATTACCCGATCTTTATTCTCCCTTCATATCGTCACTGAACAGATTAAGCTGTGGGATATCCGTGTCAAGCGGTCCGTCAAACAGTATGACGGACATCACAATGAATACGCCTATCTACCCATTCATGTCAATGAGCCAGAAGGATTGCTTCTTGCTGGTACATCTTTTTCATATAACCCACATGATCATGTAGAGCTTGTTCAGTTGTTTCACAATGCTTATACCACATCTCTCTGTACCGTTCGCAGTGGGTCAGGACTGCTACACCCGGCTTTGGAGCCTTCATGACAGCCGTCTCCTCAGGACGATCCCCTCGCCTCACCCCGCAGGGAAGGACTCAATCCCAAATGTAGTGTTTTCCTCCCAGCTGGGGGGTAGTAAAGGACTTCCTGGACTCCTTATGGCTGTTCGTCATGATCTGTACTACTACTCTTACAACAAAGACTATCAGGATGGGTTGACACTGGAGGGTCAGTGCTAATTATTACCCTCTAAAAACAAGTATAAGGCTGCTGTGGTAAATGATCTGTTGTCTTTTTTATTGTCATTTTATTTTATTTGGTCATTTTACTGACCAAAAATGTTGCCATTTATACCATCTGCCTTTTTTAAAAGTAATATATAGATTAGACTGTGAGGAATTCAGAATACTTGCTTGTCCCTTATATTATCAATAGATTGATTTTGAAAAAGCTTTAGATGTATCTCAATTATAGTTACATATAGCCACTTGCAACATACCTCCTAAAAGTGCAATTTCATTGTTTATGGTTGTTTCTGAAAAAAACAAAGGGTCTTACTTGAAATATGCTGGAACTTTTTGTAAAATAAGAGCGAAATTGTTCAAAATAAATCCAAACTTTGTTTATCTGTATCTTAAGTTCAAATCTCAACATGAATTTAACTGTTTTTGTTAAAACAAAACCCCATTGACTTTGACAAAAATATTATTTTGTGATCCTTAGAAGAAAAAAGTCATAGTGTTTTGTATTGTAACAACATGAGGGTGAGTAAATCACAGAATTTCTAGGTGAACTGTCAAGCTGTGTACAGTATTTACTCATTTTTATACTGTATGTAAGCCACACCCTTAGATTTACTCAAGTTTAATTTAATTAGAATACAAGGTGCAAAGAATATAAAATGATATTCATGTTTCTTATGTCTGTGTCAGTCATCCACACATGCCTCACTGAGTCTGTAATAACCTGATTCTACATAATTAGTGTTCGTTTGGCCAAAAAAATCATTTTACTGACAGTGATCATAACACATACCAGGGGCTAAATAAGACCAACTACCATATTATAACATGAGATTTGAGGATTGGCATCTCTTGACAGATAATGCAGAGCCACATCATTTGTGCGGTTTCATCATGGCTTTGTGTTAGGAGTAACTATGCAGTTTGATTCGGCAACCGTGGTAGTGATTCTTTAAAAAGGTCCATTTTAAAAATTTCAAACAAAAACATCCTGCTCAAGTACACATTTAAAATAAATGATAAAGAAGAAATTTAAATTATGCTCAACAATATCAGATAGTTTAGCATGATCATGTGAGATCAGATTCATAATATGCAGCAAATAATTGAGACAAACGGTAATGAATCTAAAATGTACACTAGGGTTTCTTTGAGGGTAAAAGAAAGCAAAACAATATGGACAATTTTCCATTTTAAAAGCAAATTGACAGGGTAAATCTTTCGTAAAACTGAAAATTGAGTAACACAACAGTACGGTAAATAATATTTGTGCACCTGTCTAGTGTCTCCTGTAGAGGCCTTATGTTAGCTGCCTTTACCCACAGGAAGGTCCATATGGATCTGCAGCCACAGAATTGGAACGCCCAGAATTCATATCTTGCACATTTAAGCATGTTTAACACTTTTTCTTGCACATTTAAGCCCATTATGCAGGTTTTCCCGAAAAAACATTTGTTCCATCTGGGCCTGCCCACAGGTAACGTATTGCATGGTAGACAAAGGATTGTCAAAGGTCTGACCTACATTTATTTTCCTGATGGATTTAACCTCTGAAAGAAGAAAATACATTGGCCATTACATATGTTGAACTGTGAACAGATCACGTAGAGTTGAAGAGCATGACGTGAATGAAATGTTGGGACAGAAAGCAGAGATGTTCCTCTTGTTTTCAACTACCAATAGGATTTATCGGTTTGAGAGCAGCACTTCTTCCCTCCCAATCTGTACTGAAGCACTATGGCCACATATGGGGGTGTCTTATGAGGAGAGATGTCCGGTTCTGCTAGAGCTCTCCAGATTTTTGGTTGCAGGTGATGCACACCCGCACAGGATGGTCCCAACCCCTGGAGGGCACGGCCCGGCGATCAGGGGAGCAGTCGTTACATACTCCTTGTCCACATGCACGGCAGTGATGGATAGAGAGACGGGCGTTGAACTCGCGCTGGCACAGGGAGCAACAATGGATGTCTTGGTCAGGGACCCAATATGCTGGACGGGCGGCATCTTTTACCAGACCTAGTAAATACACAGGTGCATTTGATCATTTGTATATGCTGATATTCCACTGCAAGTATGTAACTATGATAAAATTAAAATCCTTAAACCTAAAGATCACATAACAGGTTAGTCAAACAAGCCTAAGGTTTAAAATTTATATTAATATATCTACGTAATTATAAAAACATTATAATAGATTGATACTGTATTTCCAGCGTGAATTCATATTACTATTAACATACATGATCATAGGCTCAAAACTGTGAAATACAGTGAAGAACTCACCAAGAGGGATGTCTATGGCAGTGACTACTGCTCCTAATGTGTTCTGAACAGCTTCTCCCACCTTCCTGGCAATCAGAGTCCCACCTTCTTCGTCTTCCAGCGCTGCATCCAGCAGTTCTGTGTGAGATCGTGATTTTGATATTATTCATATTATGAATTGAAATAATGCCATTATGTCACAACATGTTGTCTTAAGTGTCTTATACTATAGAGTGCAGTGTCATCAGTGTCTTATACTAAGTTTGTAATACTTTCAAAATTATTGAAAACAGTCAATCAAGCATTGTTTTTTTTTCAATATTTAGTAATTTAAGATATTAATGATCTCACTGATAAAGGTATCAGATACATTTGCTAATTTGCACAGTATACTATAATAAAACAATTTTTTACCTTTGTTAATTTTGAAAGTATTACAGTATGCACTTTATATTATATACTAAGAAATTATGTATCTATATATATATATATATATATATATATATATATATATACACACACTCACCTAAAGGATTATTAGAAACACCATACTAATACTGTGTTTGACCCCCTTTCGCCTTCATAACTGCCTTAATTCTACATGGCATTGATTCAACAAGGTGCTGAAAGCATTCTTTAGAAATGTTGGCCCATATTGATAGGATAGCATCTTGCAGTTGATGGAGATTTGTGGGATGCTCATCCAGGGCACGAAGCTCCCGTTCCACCACATCCCAAAGATGCTCTATTGGGTTGAGAACTGGTGACTGTGGGGGCCATTTTAGTACAGTGAACTCATTGTCATGTTCAAGAAACCAATTTGAAATGATTCGAGCTTTGGGACATGGTGCATTATCCTGCTGGAAGTAGCCATCAGATGGGTACATGGTGGCAATATAGGGATGGACATGGTCAGAAACAATGCTCAGGTAGGCCGTGGCATTTAAAAGATGCCCAATTGGCACTAAGGGGGCTAAAGTGTGTCAAGAAAACATCCCCCACAACATTACACCATCACCACCAGCCTGCACAGTGGTAACGGGGCATGATGGATCCATGTTCTCATTCTTTTTACGCCAAATTCTGACTCTACCATCTGAATGTCTCAACAGAAATCGAGACTCATCAGACCAGGCAACATTTTTCCAGTCTTCAACTGTCCAATTTTGGTGAGCTCTTGCAAATTGTAGCCTCTTTTTCCTATTTGTAGTGGAGATGAGTGGTACCCGGTGGGGTCTTCTGCTGTTGTAGCCCATCCGCCTCAAGGTTGTGCGTGTTGTGGCTTCACAAATGCTTTGCTGCATACCTCGGTTGTAACGAGTGGTTATTTCAGTCAAAGTTGCTCTTCTATCAGCCTGAATCAGTCGGCCCATTCTCCTCTGACCTCTAGCATCAACAAGGCATTTTCGCCCACAGGACTGCTGCATACTGGGTGTTTTTCCCTTTTCACACCATTCTTTGTAAACCCTAGAAATGGTTGTGCGTGAAAATCCCAGTAACTGAGCAGATTGTGAAATACTCAAACCGGCCCGTCTGGCACCAACAACCATGCCACACTCAAAATTGCTTAAATCACCTTTCTTTCCCATTCTGACATTCAGTTTGGAGTTCAGGAGATTGTCTTGACCAGGACCACACCCCTAAATGCATTGAAGCAACTGCCATGTGATTGGTTGATTAGATAATTGCATTAATGAGAAATTGAACAGGTGTTCCTAATAATCCTTTAGGTGAGTGTATATATACAGTGTATATACAGGTCCTTCTAAAAAAAATAGCATATTGTGATAAAGTTCATTATTTTCCATAATGTAATGATAAAAATTAAACTTTCATATATTTTAGATTCATTACACACTAACTGAAATATTTCAGGTCTTTTATTGTTTTAATACTGATGATTTTGGCATACAGCTCATGAAAACCCAAAATTCCTATCTCAAAAAAGTAGCATATTTCATCCGACCAATAAAATAAGTGTTTTTAATACAAAAAAAGTCAACCTTCAAATAATTATGTTCAGTTACGCACTCAATACTTGGTCGGGAATCCTTTTGCAGAAATGACTGCTTCAATGCGGCGTGGCATGGAGGCAATCAGCCTTTGGCACTGCTGAGGTGTTATGGAGGCCCAGGATGCTTCGATAGCGGCCTTAAGTTCATCCAGAGTGTTGGGTCTTGCGTCTCTCAACTTTCTCTTCACAATATCCCACAGATTCTCTATGGGGTTCAGGTCAGGAGAGTTGGCAGGCCAATTGAGCACAGTAATACCATGGTCTGTACACCATTTACCAGTGGTTTTGGCATTGTGAGCAGGTGCCAGGTCGTGCTGAAAAATGAAATCTTCATCTCCATAAAGCTTTTCAGCAGCTGGATGTTTCTACTCCAGACTCATTCCACTGCTTCCGCAGGTCCCCCAAGGTCTGGAATCGGTCCTTCTCCACAATCTTCCTCAGGGTCCCGTCACCTCTTCTCATTGTGCAGCGTTTTTGCAACACTTTTTCCTTCCCACAGACTTCCCATTGAGGTGCCTTGATACAGCACTCTGGGAACAGCCTATTTGTTCAGAAATTTCTTTCTGTGTCTTACCCTCTTGCTTGAGGGTGTCAATGATGGCCTTCTGGACAGCAGTCAGGTCGGCAGTCTTAATCATGATTGCGGTTTTGAATAATGAAACAGGCTGGGAGTTTTTAAAAGCCTCAGGAATCTTTTGCAGGTGTTTAGAGTTAATTAGTTGATTCTGATGATTAGGTTAATAGCTTGTTTAGAGACCCTTTTCATGATATGCTAATTTTTTGAGATAGGAATTTTGGGTTTTCATGAACTGTATGCCAAAATCATCAGTATTAAAACAATAAAAGACATGAAATATTTCGGTTGGTGTGCAATGTATCTAAAATATATGAAAGTTTAATTTTTATCATTACATTATGGAAAATAATGAACTTTATCACAATATGCAAATTTTTTGAGAAGGAACTGTATATATAGAGAGAGAGAGAGAGAGAGAGAGAGAGAGAGAGACTGACTACTATAAAATAATAAATCTATTTTAAATTGTAATAATATTTCACAATATTACTGCATTTTTTGATTAAATAAATGCAGTCTTGGTGAGCATAAGAAACTTCTTTCAAAAACTTTAAAACCCCAAACTATTGAACTGTAAATATAGTGTGTGTGTAAGGAAAGGGAAAAAAGATATATATATATTCACAATTAATTAATATATTAATTATTGAATATGATCTAAAATGTTTCTGTCTGCCATTCAAAGTGTAGTATACCTTCTGGGATGCCTCTGTTTTCAAAGCAGGCATCACAGACTCTCACAGGTGCCAGGCCCCAGCCTCTCTCAGGGACTGGTCGTGTCTTAGAGGAGCAACCATCACAGAAACCTTCTCCACAGGCCCGACAGTGGTGCTTTGTATCATTATCCTGGAATCCCTCTCCACATTTATTACATCTCTAGAAAAAAACAACAACTCTTTCTTCAGTAAACACTTCTCTTTATTTAAAAGTCAAATTAAAAAAGAACCTAGCATTAAAACTCACAAGGATGAGAGAATTGGGCTTCCAGTAAGTAGGAGCAATCTGGTCTGTTAACCAGGCGGTGACGGCTTTGGCAGGCTTGACGCTTAGCTCTGAAACAGACTGAGCCATATAGTTCACACCATCCAGCAGCCTCTGCGCAGCATTGTTGTTGTCCTTCAGGAATCCATCAGACTGAGACGGAAATGTGAAAGTAAATAAAACTTCGCCATTTAAATGGAGGAAACATAGGAAAAAAACAGCAGATTTCTCTCACCCCTGGCCAGACATGCTGGATCTCAGTCCGAACCACTGTATCAACAGGGTCCTGGTTCCCATACCAGTATTGCCTACTTCTATATATCACAGAGCAGTTTGGACACTCAATCACATATCTGCAAAAAAAAAAAACCCAACTCAGTCCCGTATGTCTAAATGAACTGAAGTAAATGCACCTTTGTACAACTATAATCCAATAACACCACTCACCCGGACCAGGCGTATATGGCCAAACCAAACCAAGGTGAGTCAGAGGATGCCGTCGTCTTTGGAACCACAATCACCTCTTTGCCACTCTCATAACAAGCCTGGAATAGCAGGTTAACATAATGTCAGACCAGGGCAGTCCCAGAATATGTATAGCTGGTAAGGTCAGGTCATGTGTTACATTGTTTAGGAACTACCTTGCAGGTATAGATGCGATTATCGTAGTGGGCTGAATAGCGGCAACGGTGTTTAGCTTCATGCACCACACCCTCTCGTAGGTGATTCATGCTGTTTTTACAGCCTGAGCTAAAAAACAAACAAAAAATAGCAAAATTACTTTTGTGAATATATGTAATTCAGAACAGGCTTCAGTATGGTGTACATGCAAGGAATTTTCCACCTGCATTACAAGAGTTAAAACTAACATAGTCAAACATCTAATTACTAGTTTAGCCAGCTGAGTGGCGCTGCACAAATAACTCCTTTCAAACTGTTTTTTTTTTATTTCATTGATTTGATCAAACCAATTTTTAAAGTGTATGTAAATTACTCAACTGTAAAAAAGAACTTTAGGAGTTAAAAATATACGGTAGGTGACGTGTTGGCATCATAACTGAACATTTGGCAATCTAAAAATATAATATATAAAATATATACAAATATAAATTTCATTTGATAAATATTGTTGCTCAGGGACTTCAGTGAACTCTTTTGAGCATTGGCTCAATTGAACCTGTGTTGTCTTTAACAGTCATTCAAAGGGTTTGTCATTTAACAGGCTTCAAAGGGAACAGGTTCTATACATCCCCACCCCCTTTTTTTTTTTTTTACCAAATTTAAGTTCAACCCTGATTCTGTCTAGGCCTTTGTCGGAAAGAACCAAATTGCTAACATGACTTAACACTTATATTTGATATCCATAACATACCATGCAAATGTTTTTTGAAAAATATAATTTAATTCAGCAAGGATGCATTAAATTGATCAAAAGTGACAGCAAAGATATTATAAAAACATTTATATTTTAAATAAATACTGTTCTTTTGAACTTTCTATTAAAATTGAAAACAGTTGTAATAATTTTTCACATATTAAAATAAGTAAAATATTTGTTTATACTGTATTTTTGGTCAAATAAATGCAGCCTTGGTGAGCATAATGACGCTTTTCAACTGCATGGTACGGTACGGCTCGGCTCGGTACGGCTCACTTGTGGCGCTTTTCCACTGCATGGTACGGTACGGTACGGTACGGCTCGCTTAGGCTCGCTTTAAATGGTACCACCTCTGTACCGATACTAAAATGTGACGTGGAAGCACTGTAGATCACTGATTGGTCAGACAGACAGAATCGTCACTACCAGCGTCCTTGTATTTGTGAGACATCAAACCGCTAGATTTAAATAGCCAGTAACAGCCACCGCTGTAGCACCTGTTTTAAAACTACTTGCTTGACATGCTTGAAGAAAAAAAACTTCCAAAAAAGAAATGGCTGAATCGTGGTCAGTGGACGAGAAGCGCAGACGTTCCTCTTGTTGGTTGCCGAGGAGCGGATAAACTATAACGATCAGCCATAATCCCACCCACTTTGAAGCGGTACTAACTGCAGTGCTAAAGCGTGCCGAGCCGTGCCGCGCCGAACCGAGTCGCACCACGCAATGGAAAGGCGAAGCGTGCCGAACCGTACTGAGCCGTACCGAGCCGTACCATGCAGTGGAAAAGCACCATTATAGAGTAGAGTAAAGTAGAGTATGTACTTAATTGTATGTGAGAGCCAGGAGCAGCTTACCCACAGCTGAGGCAGATGCTAGAGCAGGTAAAGTATTCATCTGGAAAGAAAGAGTTGCTTGCCAGATGCTCATCAGGAATCTCTCCACTGAAGCATTCACTCAAAGCCTTGTGAACAAGAGCTTCATCATTAGCTTGTTGATACATTAAAATTTATAACCGAAAATAGTACACACGTATCTTTTGGAATATTTTAAGGCCAGTGCTCAGGTTTTTTAAGCAGCCAATTGAGGAAAACAGACCACCTTAATAGGTTAAAAATTAAACAGAAAAACGATTTTTGGAGAAAAGCCAATTCTAACCAACACTTCCACCCTTTCATGTCATCGATGAGATGAGTTAAATGTGTGATTGAGCTTATTAATGACAAAAAAAAAAACGAATTACCTGCAAGGCCTTGTAGATGACACCAGCAGACCGTGGAGATCGTGTAGTGTTGTTGTCTAACTGCTGCTCCACGCTACGCAGCAGACCGCTGAAGTCAGTCGGGGGGTTGTGGGTGCGAGTGCCCCGGTACTGAATAGAGCTGAATGCTTCCGGAAAGAGGCCAAGCTTTCTAAAACGTTCCTGAAGAAGCCGCTCAGCTGATTCTGATGGCTTATCTACAGTGCACAAGAGAGAGCGGTATTAAGCATTCATTACTTTGCTTACTTTATCCATTTCAATATAATTTCTAAGCTATTGTTTTGTGAATAGGACAGCAAAGTGGAAAGCATCCAAAACTCAGTAAACTGACCTGAGCCTAATAACTTGGTGTGGACTGTCTCATGGAAGATTATAACAGCAGGACCCAGAGTTGAAAGGGGCACATCCAAACCACAGCGGGCAGTCGTAGCTTTCAGCTCCTTCGTAAAATGCTTTAGATACGCATCTGACGCATCCCCCAGAAACTTGAAAAGATCATCATGAAGCCGGTCGGCATGTGTCCGATAGATGACCAGATCAGACACTGCAAGCACCTTCAGGAGGAGGCGAGTTCGCTGTCCTTGGTTAGCTCCTGCCCCCAGGAGTCCCTCTGTGTCAATAACCACCACCTTATGAACAGGGTCCATTGCTGCCCACACCCCAACGGTGCAGGATTCCTGGGTTGGGGATGTCTGGAACACTTCACGACCCAGAAAGAAAGTGTGATTGAGCGTGTGGGATTTGCCCTCTCCAGTATTGCCGAAAATGGAAACCACCTTCAAGAGCTCCTCAGGCCTACAGCCTAATTTCCTCACAAACTCCTCCTCATCCTTCAGCTGTTCCGGTTAAGGAAATAAACATAAGCCATATACTTAGGCAATATCACAGAGTTATGTAAAACAAAAAAAACAACTAGTAGTTTGAAAAGAAGAAAAAGCATAATGCTTTGTCACAATGCAAACCACAGATTAAAAGACAGTCTGGAACTTGAGTCGAGCAGAGCGACAGTGAGTTCCCTCCCTGCTTAAGGCAAGTGGTGCTCACTGCAGAGCCAAATGACATCCAGCTCCCCCTCTTTGGACATTATAGGAGGAGTTATGTATAGGGTTAGAGTGTGGTTGGGCCATCTAGCTCCAACTGTTATGTCCAACGAAGGGGAACTGGACATCAAGCGGTCGTTCCGGGGGGTTGCATTAGGATGAAATCGCGTTCCAGGGTGAGGGTTCCCCCTCGGCTGAAATGAAGTTCTTTTTGAAATCTCAGACCGGTTCGAGGGAGATGGGGGGAGCACAGGGATGTCCATGGGGGTCCAGGCCAGATATCAACTTTGGTGCACGGGACTGCTCAAGGCGTTCTATAATCACTCCATGATTTCCACTTCCCACTCCAAACTAACTAGCGAGAGAATCCTTGCTCCAACTGACCATTATCTGTGTATCATTCATTGTTTTAATATTCAATTAAATACAATTTGGGAAAATCGAAAAGGGACTAGTGTCATTATTGATTAACAAATACAATTAATAAAAACAAATAACGATTTTTGATTTTACACAAGTTCAAAATAGGAAATGACAAAAAACCCCAACAGTAGTCCAAATCCATGTGTCATTAGTTCCTTTAATTTTCAATTAAGACAAATGATACATAGATTATCATGGAGTGAGAGAAAAGGCTTAAAAACTTTGCTCATATTTTTTTGCAAAATCATACAAATCCGTTTCCATTTAAAAGAGAAAACAAAAAAGAGTCCCTAGCTCCAATCAAATAGCTTCATTTTAGTTCTCATTTAACACCGCTCTGCCAATCAAATTTGAGGATGACTGTTGCATAAAAAGGAGAAATACTTGTAAAATACAAATAAGTTAAACAAAATGCGAGTGGTGCTCACTGCAGAGTCAAATGGCGTCCAGCTCCACCTCTCTGGATGCCTCGGTTATACTCCAGTTTGGACACGGACAGCACGGACGCGGACTACTTGTATTTATACTCAGGGCTGGACTGGTAATCTGGCATACCGGGCAAATGCCCGGTGGGCCGACGTGCTTTTTGGGCCGATACATCTCATATTTTTATTTTTATTTTTATTTATTTTTTACGGCCCATAAAACTCGTACATCGGCAGCCCATTCGTTTTGTTTTGTTTAATTGACGGCGCTGGGTCAGTGCCGATGTAATGCATTGGTCAAAAAAAAATTCATATTTTTTTCCAATGACAGACCGGCCCATGAAACACGTAGATCAGCGGCCCATTGGTTGTTTTCTTGATTGACACTGGGCTGGTCCAATCAAATCTTGAAACACCTCCCCCTTTGTGCTTTGAGTGAGCGTGCAGTGTCAAGTGTACTGTGTATCTGTCTATAGTCTGAGAGATGGAGAAGAAACGCAAGGAATGTGCAGAGAAATAGCGTGAAAAATAGATATAGGCCCTTCAAGCAGACGCTGTAAAATGTGTCAAAGTATATGTGTTTTCTTCAGCAGCAGGACCTTCATCAGCTCCAGTGGCTGATGAGGAGGATAATGAGGAGGATCAGGAGAGAGATGAGAAAGTGTAGAGTCTGTGGTAAGCAGAACTACTTTTTAAAACACTTTGGCTATGAGTGTAGGAACCCATTACCTAGTAACGCATTATTTCCACATCTGCATTGTTGACGATTACAGCAATTTACTAGAAGTTTAATGAGACGCGTTTGTATCCATGTTTTCCGCCAAAATAAAAGCTTGATGCAGTTTCCGTCAAAATAAAAGATCATGTGCTTATCTCTTTCAAGTTTATAAATTAGTACAAAACTAATTATGAAAGTTTTCTTTATTTTTCAGTGCATTTGTTTTACAATATATGGCTATTAGGCTACTGTCTTGAGATTAATTATAACTATTATTATGTAGTAGTGTAATATAGTAAATATAGTTTTATACTAAAAGAGTTTTTTTTTTTCTGTGTTTAATTTGCACACTAAAAATGGGTTGCAGCTTTTAATTTTTAACTCTCAAAGTGCACCAGATTGATGAATTTAACATTAAAATGCACACAATTTTCTTGGGGGGGGGGGGGGGGGGCATGCCCCCAAACCCCCCTAGAGGGACAGAGGTCCACCCACCACAGTTTTACCAAAGATCCTGTGGGAAACACTGGTATTGCTATGCTAGTGCAGCTTATAGCTTGTTTTTTGATGCATCGCTGCGGAGTATAGTTCAATTGTATTAATAAATTACAATTTTGTACTTATTTCATCTGTTAATTCTCACTCGTTCCTACTCACTCATTACATGCCATTAGTGGTTTTAATGAATAGGAGTTGAACATATTCAAAGGCGTGCAAAGATGGGTGGTGTTTATGATCATATGTAGTGGGCCAGTCTGTGCCAAAATGCCAGGGCCGATTTTCTGTCCCAGTCCAGCCCTGTTTATACTACTAAAAAGTGTATGCTGGGGTCCGCTCTGTGGAAGTGTTCTGCACATGCGCATTAGATCGGCGCAGTTGGTGATGATGCACAGTTGGTGCTTTTGCAGTCAAGTGACCGCGCGTACATGTCCGTGCAGTCACAAAAAATGTGAGGCACGCGGATTTCTGCAAAGAGCCTCTGCGTACACCCTCCGATGACGATTTTTACGTCACATGGACCCTTGCGGGCAAGTATAGCACTAGCTTTATGGGATGGAGGGATAGAGTTGTGGGTAGAGTTAGGGTGTTGTTGGTATTCTAGCTCCACCCATTAGGCCCAAATTACATTCACTCCTCCTCACTGGATGTGTAGTGAGGCGGAGCTCGACTTAAGCTCCACCCATTTGCTCTGCAGTGAGCATCGTCACGGAGTCAATGGGTTTTTTGAATGGGGTTTTGTTTCAATGGCTGAAATAAGGTCTGATGTAAACACAAGCTCAAGGCACGTTCACGTTTTATTCCACAACATAAAATACATCAATATTCCCCCACTCGTGATTTTTTTAAAGCTGTTATGTGTCTTGAATAAGGCGGTTGCTAACAAGTGGCTAAATGGGACTACAGAGGCTGTCTGGAGGTGATTAAACGTCATCCCGCCGAATAGGTCAGCTCAGTTCGCTTTTACATCATCGTTATGGTTATAATTACAAACTATTCTAACTCAAACGTTCTGGGAGAACTGAAAGAGTTGTCGGAAGCTTAGTGGTGGTGGTGATGTTGAATTCATGGGACCGTGGTGTAGTTAGTTTATAGCCTACCTTAAGCTTTTTACTTCTGGCGACTGCATTTGGGCTTAAATTCATAAAAGTTAACTGTGATAATTATCTAGAAGGACAAAACATGTCGTGGACAAAACGACAGCGTGATGCTAACTGCTGGTTGGCCTACAAAGTGACGTCATACCAGCACCACTCTAGCTAGAATATCCAACCACACCCTAATCCTATAAAACCCTACCCACACCTCTATCCCTCCACCCCATTAGACGTCCAGAGAGGAGGAGCTGGACGTCACTTGATTCTGCAGCAGCCTCTAACAAAATGACTTACCTGCATGTCTTCCTTTTCATCCACGAGAAGAAAGCTGATGACTTTCTCCAGTTTAGCTTTCAACGCATCCAGCTGTTCATCTCCAGTGCTGCAGTTCTTCTCCGCGGGTTTACAGGGAGGGTAGGCAGTGATAGGGTGCTTTCTTTTACTGACCCCGCTGTGAGTCCGCTTTTGACAGTCCAAGCACAGGTTGATTTTACATCCCTGACAGCGGACCACTGCTCTCAGCCGCCCCCCGTTCGGAACGCCACCGTCCCCTTTACATGAATCGCAGTAGGGTACGTGGCCAGGTGCGATTCGGATCCTGTCGTGGTTCCTCAAGCGCTCCTGGCGGTGGAGCTCCAGCTCGCAGCTCACGCACTGCAAGCTGCCGCATTCATCGCACTCGAAGGCGGCCTCGTCAGAGCCGCCGCAGGCGTAACTCTCCTGACAAACCAGTACACCGTTCAACCCCTTCTCCGCTGAAGAGCCCTGACCGCTCATTATACGAATAAATATAATAGCGAGGTAGCACACCGAACTGAAACAACCTTATTTAAAAAACTAAAAGCTCTCTGTAAATATACCAACTAACTTACAGCTGAGACCAACCTAAATGTACAATCAACAAGAGAGATGATATATTATACCTCATGAATGATGCATTTGTGTTCTTCTTAAACGAAATATCTTACTCGTTTGCCTTGAATTTCATTGGAATTCTAAATGTCTTGTCAAATTATGACACTGGCTTAAAATAAAATATTCAATATGAACTATAAATAGATCAGTTGACATCCGTATAGCACTGGCACTAAGTCAGACTAAAGTCTAGCTTTCTGGCTGATGTTAAAGTGACCAAGCAGTCTAAAGTGTCTAAACTCACAAACTACAATCGAAATGTATTTATTGACAGACGTAAACACTAAGAAAACAGCTACATTCGAGTTACTGTTATTGTTATCGTCCTGGGCTTTTGTTAATCAAGCTAACTAAGATTAGCATACGTGTCTATAAAATATCCTCCAATTTCAAAGACAACAGATACTAGGGGGTTAGAAATATGATTTCTGCAGCTGAATTAATGATTATTTAGTATCGTACAGACTGCCCTTAAAGTATGTTCACCCAACAACACATTGATCAACACAGCTTTGACCGAACAAAACAAGCTGATTTCGAGCCAGAATCACACCGCAGTCTTCATCAAATAAGCCGCGGAATTCCCTGAAATATCGCACACGACAACGACTCTTTGATAAACACAAATTAATAAGCCGGTTAATGTCAAGATAACTGTTTTTCCCCACCAGCTTGTAAAACGATTCCCCTCCCCGGTAGATTCGGGTGAATGTTGTTGCCAGGTCAGATCAGCTGATCGGCTTGTTTTCACTGTAGCTGCAGTCGAAGGTTACCAAACGCAAAGCCAGATGGGAAATGGAGTCCATTCTCTACAAGCAAAATTTACTTATACACAACACTTATCATGACATGAATTCAATTTCAGTTTAAGTGTTAGGATAAGGAGAGGTTGATAAGATATATGATTAAAAAAACCAAGAATTTTTTTGGGAACATATATGGAGACATATCATTGGGCATATCTGAAAAAGAAGTGCACAGCCTGTATTTTGTGTGTGTGTGTGTGTGTGTGTGTGTGTGTGTGTGTGTGTGTGTGTGTGTGTGTGTGTGTGTGTGTGTGTGTGTGTGTGTGTGTGTGTGTGTGTGTGTGTGTGTGTGTGTGTGTGTGTGTGTGTGTGTGTGTGTGTGTACATTATTTACATATTAAATAAACTGTTCTTGCAGGTAATATAATATTAATTACAGCCCACTTTAGTGTAAATTATCATACTGAAGTTGACATTTTAAAAAATGTCAAATTAAACGGTTGAAAAAGCCTTCATGTTTAAATGATTGTGTTTTAATGTCTTTTATTGTACGTTATAAAAGCACACTTGTTTTGATGTGTTGACTAACATTCCAAAACGCATGTACTTGATTATGACTGTTTATTTGTAAATGTACTAAACTGCAACTTCATTACAATTCTGTTGCCTATAGTTATATTTAAATACATGATGAGTCATTAGAATTGAAATTAAAGTATATTTAAGTGTACAATAATAAATGCATGTCACGTCAGTACATTTTTCCGCACACGTTAACCATATTTTGAAGACAATAGAAGTAAATATAAAATTATGTATAAGTTCTTCTTAATAAAGAAAGTTATTTTTGTAATATGTAAAATTATGCTAAAGTGTAGAGTGCCTTCTCTTTTTCAAAGGATCATGTTAAGTCACTTTTCATCACTAGTTACATAAGTCATTGTAGTAACTGTTCTGGGTAGACAACATTTCAATTTTTCACTGATGAAAAGTGGGGATCTGAGGGTCAGACATAGGCCTACAGACAGACATTCAAATCATTATTGTGTTGGTTGTGAAAATTCAACATGATAGCCTATAGAACCTGTATATAGCCTACATAAATCTTATTTTAAAAAGTTATTTTTATTATTATTGAATTATTTTGGAAACATGTATTTTAAAGAAATGGCTGACACCCATCATACACAACAGTAGCTACAACCATGATGTATATAAAGGTCATTTAGATCCTTGTTACAACTCAATTAACTACCCGTCTCTTCCTCAGCCTACTTTTCATAAACGTAAAATCAAATAATAGGCATATCTACGATAAAAAAGGCCCATTACAACAAAAAATAATTAAGGTCAACCGCAATTCTCCTCCAAACCCCAGTCCAGTAGGTGGCGGAAATGCATCTTTATATTAAGTTGCCACCGCCATACTGTAAGAAGAAGATTTCAGTGCCTGTTGATAAATGACAAACAAATCTAGTTCAACTCAAGTCCTCATTCTCATAATATTCTGACAGCGAGATAACTATGGCTGAAGAAGAGTTCACAGACATAAATGGCAACTCGATTTCTTTAGACTGCCAAACTCACTCTGCTTTCTGCAGAGAGTTTACTGTCACCTCACCGAAACTGTCCTTGCGCAAGGTGATGGTGTGCACCTGCTTTATATGGTTATTTGCTTATGCTATATTTTTCTTCACCGAGGTAAGAACGTTTTATAATGCAAATAATATGAACTCATACGCATATTTAATTTTATAATACTAAAATGAGTTTATTATACTGACTTTTGTTGACTTTTATTATTGCCTAGAACACTGCTGTCCTGTCGAGTGCCATCCTCCTCACGCTGGCTGGGATGATGATTCATATTCATTTTGTAAAGGTGGACCATGAGACTCTTCTTATAATCGGCTCCCTCGGCATCCAACTGTCTTCATCTTACGCATCTGGACGAGAAAGCACGACATTCATTGAGATGAGCAAGCTGAAAGACATTGTCATCAACGAGGCCGTTTATATGGTAAAGAAAGTATTTGACCTCCGTGCATGATGGACTTTGTAATCTAGAAATCAAAATCATGTAAAAAATAATAACTCCTTGTATGTTTCCAACTCAGCACAGCATCATATACTATCTGTGCATTCTGATCAAGGACCCTGCAGAGCCTGAGACTGTGACAAGCGTCGTCCCTCTATTCCAGGTATGAAGCAGCTGTATAGGAATGACCCTGTGATGCTGTATAGAATGTCATATATAAATGCCTCATTCATTCATTTAAATTAACACGTTGCATTCTTTCGTCAGAGTTCAAAGCCTCGGCTGAGTTGTTTGGTTCAAGTCTACAGGAGCTGTCAAGAGATTCTAGCAGAGACTAGATGACGCAGAGGTAATGGTTCATGTTATGGTGCATGCATACTACAGTATACATGTTTTACATAACTGTCGTTCTTCTGTCTGTGTCTATATATGTTTTATGGCTCCATTTCTTTTACTCAACAGAGTCTTCCTTTGAAACAGGATAAAGATTGGAAAACCACAGAATGGACCATAAGCAAATTGTTGGTAGTATTTGTATTGTTAACTACACTACATCTTTCTGTTACATAGTTTGTTAGATACATTTTCCATCCACAAACTTAGTGGTTACAGTTGTCTCACCTCATTTAAAAACATAATTTTATGATCAGACATTTTGTAATTCTCAGTGCTTTTATTATTTTTATTATTATTTTCTTATTATTAATATTGCAGTTAACAGTATAAGTTAATATTATATCCATTTGTTTTTCCTCATTGTTTCTGACCTTAAATAGCCACTAGGGGGACATGTGTGCCAATTTTTGGAAACTGATACAACATAAGTTTATTAAATATTAATGATTTCCTATTTGGTACAATAAGGTTTCATTTGTTGACATTAGTTAACTGTATTAGTCAACATGTACTAAAATGAGCAATACTTCTACAGCATTTATTAACCTTAGTTAATGTTAATGTCAACATTTATTAATACATTTTTTTAATCAAAAGTTGTATTTGTTACCATTAGTTAATGGACTGTGAACTAACATGAACAATGAACAGAGGTATTTTTTTTAATAAATACTGGTTATAAGGTTAATAAATACTGTAAAAATATATAGCTCATATTTACTTTGTTAGTCAATGCATTAACAAATATGACCTTATTGTAAAAATGTTACCATTATATGACATTTTAATTATTCATTTTTGTTTGATTTTAATGTTTATATTAAAGAGTCAAAATAAAAACAACATAAACTGTTTTAATTAAATTATAATTGCAAATACTCATTTGCTTGATGAATAAAAACAATACAGAGATTTTCAGCTATTAAAGCAGATCTTATTTGGCCACCATTGTTGTGGGTCACTTGAGGGATTATGCTAATCCATCTCACTCGCTTTTTGGCGGGTCAATATTTGATTGTGTTCCAGTTGTTGTCAGGATATCTTGTTATCCATAGCAGTTTATTTCTGAGAGATAGCATACAGGTTCAGCTCACTCTAACTGGATGGAGTAAATATATCTGAGCTCTTTGCAGAATTCAGAGCACCACCAAGCTTCTGAGTTACTTTTTTCTTATAAATTACATAGTTGAATCAATTATTTTATTGGTGTCAATTCTTAAATTATGTTTAAATACTGTAAATACCAAATGGAAATGTATACTTTGGTTTCCTGTACAGAGTAAATGCTTTCTAGAGGTCAGACAACAGAAGGCAAGTAAACCTTTTTTGCAATATCAGTTTCATAGTGTTTCTGGGGCACAGCTGTTGTGAACATCCATCACACTAGACTAGATCTTACTGTCTTCTGTTGTTTCATGGACCAATTTTTTTTTTTTTTTTTTTTTTTTTGGCTGTATTAACCTTTTCTTACGATTCCACTAACTGTTACATATTTTGAGGAAATGTTTTCCATGCCGGCTTTGTATTATTTAAATAATCTGCAATTTCCTTATAGGAACTCGGTGCTTGTTGCATAGACAAGAGTTAAGAGTTGTCATTCGAGTTTACCCGTTTGGGAAAAAGAAAGAGAAACCACCCATATTTATTTGAGTTCATGCTGCTTTGTGTTTACACACAGTGAAACATTCCCTTCACTTTTGAAAGCAACTATCAACTATGATTAAGAACACAGATTCCCCTCTAACTTTTGCTTAAATGAATATTCTGGGTTCAGTACTTAAATGACAGCATGTCTGTTGATTGCCACAGAAAATCATTTCAACAAAAGAAAGCTAAAAGGCAATCTGGTGAGGCCCTTACAATGGAATTAAGTAGGCTAATATGAAAATATTATAACTATACTATAGCCACAAGATGTGAACAATATTTGTGTTAACATGAACAAAAATCGCTTACTAACCTTTTCTGTCTAAATTTAGACAAAATGCTTTTGAAACAGTTATATTGTGAATTTTTTTAATGCAATTTTACATAAATGATCTCTATTTTCATGTATTGTAAAATGTAATTTATTTCTGTGATGGCACAGCAAAATTTAGTCTTCAGTATCACATTAAACAACATAACCAGAAATCATTCTAAAATGCTGATTTGGTGTTTAAGAACTTTATTAATTATTAATCTTGAAAACAGTTGTGAAAAAACAATTTTTTTAAATAAAATTATTTTGATCAATTATTTTAGTATATAATTGAAATGGATTTTTTTTTGCAACATGTCTTTACTGACACTTTAGACCAATGTAATGCATCCTTGCTGATTAAAAGTATTAATTCCTTTCAAAAAAATATCTTGAAATATAACTGACCTCAAACTTTTGAACAGTAGTCCCACAGCAATGTAAAACGACCATAAATATGACTAGAACAGTTTCACAGCTCAAATAAGTTTTAACCAGAATTAATGTGATTTTATACAAATATAAACTTTGAATTTCTGTTTTTAAATCCTGAATAAATTGTCGCCTTTTGCTGCTTTTTTGCGCTTCTTTTGTCTCATGGTAACCTTGTTTTTTTTTTTATTATTATTTTTTGCGAATAATAACATTATGCTACAAATGCAGTTGATGGGGCTTAACTCGTATTGAAGTCCTGCTTGAGCCCGAATAGAACCTAAAGGTCAGAGATCAGAGATCTTCTTGTTATTCAAATACTGTTTCCCATGTAGCATTGCTTCATTCCCCTCTGACCATTTGGAATGACCGTTCCCATAGAGGCTGTGAAAACAACTGAAGGGTTTAAAATGATCCTGTTAGGTTGCTGTGAAGATGCTCCTGACAGGATAATCATCCCTCCCGGAGGTGCGAACCTCCCAGGAACTCTGCTCGGGGGTCGGTGGGGGTTTGGCCGTCCTACACCCTCGCGCCACCCAGCGGAGCACATCATAAACAAGCCGTCCACCATCAGCACTTTTCCAATTTTCCAACTCTATATAACAATAAAATATCAGGGTGTTTAGCTGCTCGGATTGATGTGTTTATACTGTGTCCTCCTTACGCGGTTAAATGACGTTAACCACGGTTTATATCTTTTTGTAGACATAAACACTCCAGAGGCACGTGAGCTCCCTTGGTTTATAAACTGAAGTACTCAAGTGATAAAACTTGGCATTTTCAGCTTAAGTGGGAGGAAGCCTTCTTAAGGACACTGTGTTGGCCTTTTACAGGCAAAGGATGTTGATCTTACCCTCTTGTGAGACTGTTTGAATGTACATTTAATGTACATACCAGTTAAAGTATTTAAACAGAGACCTGAATTTAATGGCTACATCTGATTGCCCGAAGGATGGGCTGTTTTTTGGAGGGAAAAGTTGTGTGGGAAGGGTGCAGGAACCCCGCTGTGATGGGAGTTCCCCTCCCAGCACCACTTTGCCTCCCTGTGGACTTTTACTATGTGCTAAGGTGTAACATTCACAGGCCATGAGGCAACACAAAAACACCCTAGTGATAGAATATGGACCGCTGAAGTTGCTCCCTCCTGTAAACTTTTTGCCATTGGCAGCAATGTTTTTTGTATGTGTGTGTGCAGTAACTAACTCGTAAGTTGGATGTACTTATATACCAGGAAGCAACATAAACCCTCCCTAACCTGCTTTTCTATTGTGTTATAGTATATGCAAATAGTGCTGAGCAACACAATCTGGAAAATCTAACCTAATCTGACTTCTGATATGCAAAAGCTTACGTTACAGAAAAGTAAATCAGGATGTAAAATAAATGTAAGAGGGCATTATAAAGCCTTTAAAAGGAGAAAGATTGATATTTATACTCAGGAAGCTATACTGCTGTGCTTTTTCACCGCTCTCCATCCCCCATACCTCTCTGAATAACAAAACTGTTACTGGAACTTCAACCAGAAAGACCAACCCCCCCCCAAAGCCTCAAGTTTTCATTTGAATCTTGGTTCTAAACACATAGCCTCTCTTGATAAACGTGTGCTGAAACGTTAGGACAGGTGTAGTGGCTGTTAACTGTCACCTGAACCGACCCATGGGAATGCGGCTGTGTCTTTTGCTTTGCCAATTTACCTATTTATTTGTTCAAGCATGTCAGCTGTAGCTTGATATAAAATGTTGTCTTTTTGTCAGCTTCAGTCGGGTACTCAGCCTCTCTCTTTCCCTGAGGTTGTTTTGGAATGTGTGCTTTCCATCTGCCTCCCTGTAAACTTTCACCTAGAAATATCCACCAGATATCCTCTTAAATTAAGTTCTCAAGTTTGCTACTGCCAAGTGCCTGTAAACAGTGGAGAAGGAATAAGCAACCATTTTCGTGATATTAGGTATATACAGTGACAAAGAAGAAAGATGACTCTGATTACTCATTCTAATAAAATGAGAATAATAGGTTGTCTTGACATCATTTTCTTTAATATGTATTAGAGAGAGAGAGAGAGAGAGAAATTAGATTTCAAATAAATTATGTTCTTTTGAACTTTCTATTCATCGAAGAATCCAGTAACAAATAATGTATTACGGTTTCCAAATAGAAAAGAAGCACAGCTGTTTTAAGGCCCGTTCACAATGGCGTCCAACAGCAGACGATAACGTTCTGTTTTTTTCTAAGTGCGCCCTGTATGCTGTTTTGATTCTGATTGGCAAAAAAAAAAATTTCTGAAAGTGATTCTATTTTTTTTCTCTGTGCCATTAAAGTTGTGGTATAGACTCTGCTATTCTTTTATATTTAGAACGATTTTTAGAACTATATGTTTATCTTTATCGTTATAGTTATTGGTGTGAGCGGGCCTTTAAACGTTAAAATTCCATTTAATTTGAACACTAAATTAGCATCATTTCTGAAGAATCATGTGACACTGAAAACTGTAAGAATATAATTTTTTTCCTGTTTTTCCTGTGTTTTCGATCAAATAAATGCAGCCTTGGTGAGCGTAAGAATCTTTTTAAAAAACATTCAAAAATCTTACCAACCCCCAACACTAGTGTATATATTGTATGAATACAGGTTTTTCCACACATCATCAGCTGTCATAAAATTCTACATTATGATATTTACAATCCCTTCTTTTTGAATGGCACTGATATAGTTTAAAGATTGCGGAATAATAATTGTAGCAATACACAATTTCCTCAAAGATTAAACAGATTATGTTAATCTTCAGTGCTCGGTTTCATGAGAGCTCTTATAGATATCATTGTCTAAGTCTGTGGAAACGGATGTTGATGTGTTAACCTAGCGCTCTGCTCACATTACCTCACCAGCAGTTAGATGATCTGAAAGGCTGGGCCGATCGACTAGATGTTCTTCCAGTCAAACCGGCTCTTTCGGCTGTTAAGAAAGAGAGCTTGTAAAGCTGGTCAGGTGAGCATTCACTTTGTTAGCAAAACTTAAGCCTTGTGCAGGCTTAATTTCAAATCATCAGTCTACATCTATCAATGACCTTTGGTCCGGATAAACTCACATTAAGAGCCACAATAGTTAGCCTCTTCGTGGCTTGGTTAAATTACATTTGTGAGGCTGGATATTGCTGAACTCCCAGTCTTACATTTTTAAAAGTTATCTTATAGAATTTATGAAGAAATGAATCTGCCATGTCAACAAATTTTCGTCTTTCATGTTAAAGGAACAATGTTATAGACTGGTTAGATTGGGTATATTGGTGCTTCCAAAAAATCCAGTGTCAGTGGAATTTGAAAAAAAGTCAGTGGAATTTTTCCCCATCATTTTTACAATGAAAAGTGTGCAAACCTTTTTTTTTTAAACTCTGATGGGTCCCATTCCTTCATATTGAGTAACCAAGAACCAGTCACGTTTAAACGTTTATGTCATTGGAAAACACAGCTGACCCACATGCCAGTCTTGCATGCATTGCATTCTTACAGTAATACTACCATTAGAGCTGACAAATGATAACACTGATGTTTGACAAAGAATATTGTGACTCTTGTATGAGTTTCCTTCATAAGAAATCTATTGCACTACATTGCATGGGATCTTTAGGCAAGATTAACAGCAGTAATCATAATTGATAGCACAACAGATTGTGGCAGTTCATAAGTGTGTAAACAACGTGGTGACACAAATCAGGATAGATTTTAATTAAGATTTCTAGAGCGCTGTTGTATCCATATTTTGCAACTCAATATTTACCTATTTTCTGTGAACGTGCAAAACTTCCGATTCGTTAGGTAAATTACTCAAATAAAGTGCAGTAAACGATAAAACTATTCATTCTCGCTACAAACCAGTGTGATGACAATCAATTAAAATAATATGATAACAAATACCAGTTTTCAATATCAACCACCATAACAGACTGGAAGTGACTGAACCAGTCTCACACATTCAAGTTAAAGATGGTCACACCAACTCTTAAGTTAAAAATAAGTTGGATGACAAGCTTGTCATGTAGAATACAGTAAAATAAGGCACTCTCCATTATATTTGAAAAGGTTTCATATCTGTAATGATTGAGGGACAGTGATGGTGCTCTCATCAGCCAATGATCTTGTCACTCAACAAGCCTCAGCAAGCGTGTGAGAATTCATGCGACTCGATGCACCATTAGTAAACATGTTCTGATGTCAGCATGTCTTCCTTTTTCGGTACTGGCTCGGGTGTTTGGGAAGTGTGGGATACTGTTCGTTGTTGTTGTCATCTTGTCCTTACTTGCAGTTGCGCCTCTCAGTTGGCTCGTGTGGCTGCACCCCCACCCCTACATGCAATGTGTGAGAAAGACACCGCCTTCTGATTCTCACCATTGATGGACCTATCATAATTAATGCACTTACCTTAAGAGAGGCATCTCATCAGTGCAATAAAGATATTGATAATTCTGGAGCTTAATAGCTGTTTGCGTCCCAAGTTTTATTTTATAATCGATTGAAATATGACTGTACGTGTCTATGACTCTGTTCCAAATCTAATGAGCTTCCAAGCATCTTACTTGAAATGAAACCTATTAAGTGGTTAATGTTGAATGCTCTGGAACTGAACAGCAGGTTCAACATTTTCTGCAACATTAAAGGCAATGTTTTTTCACAAACACTTTTTGTTGGTTAAACTCTCTTTACATCCGAGTAGCAATCAATAATATAAGTGGTCTAAATATTTATAAAATCTTCCGTGGGAGTCTCAGGACCAAAACATTTCCTTCCAATCATTGTATTCCGTCCTCATTAGTGGCTGTTTCTATAGGTCACTATACGTAAGCCATCCACCATATTGGAACGGTCAAAGCCGGTCCGCGAACACTCGAGAGAAAAGTTACCTGAGCATCTGCAACCGTAGTTAGAACCATGCATGAATATCTATATCTGCAATAGACTTCAGCAGGTGATTTTGCTAAACTAACATAATACAACAAGACGAAGGCATCAGCTAACACAACATAAAAAAGTTACCATAGTTTAAAAACCTGTAATATTGAGTTAATACATATAAAAACACAAAACAACACATTTTCAAGAAAGGTGAGCCCATTTCTTCAGGAATTTAAATCTACTAGGATATATATATATATATATATATATATATATATATATATATATATATATATATACATACAGGGTTGGACAATGAAACTGAAACACCTAAGACCACAATAATTTGTTAGTATGGTGTAGGGCCTCCTTTTGCCTTTGGAATGACAGATACAAGTCCTGCACAGTGGCCATTCCTCTTCCAGAACAGTGACCAGGTTCTCTATGTGATGCTGGTGGAAGAAAACATTTTCTGACTTCCTCCTAAACACCCCGAAGTGTCTTTAAAATATTTAGATCTGGTGTCTGTGCAGGCCATAGGAGATGTTCAGCTTCCCTTTCATGTTCAACAATCATTCTGTCACAAGTCTTGCTGTGTGTATTTGTGTATTATCATGCTGATACGCACACCACCCCCTTCAGGATGCAATGTTTGAACCATTAGGTGCAAATGATCCTCCAGAATGGTTTAGTCTTTGGCAGTGACCCGCACGTCATACGGAATGCCATGATATTGCAGCCCAAACCACCACTGATCCCCCCGTGCTTCACTCTGGGCAGCAACAGTCCGGGGGTTAAGCCTCTTTGGGGCTTCTCCACACCAAAAATCCCACGGATGTGGGGAAGACAGTGAAGGTGGACTCATCAGAGAACAATACATGTTTTACACTGTCCACAGCACAAGATTTGCATTGTTGGCACCGATTAAACCAACATTTGAAATTTGCACAAGTGACAAAATGTTTGGCTATAGCAGCCTGACCATGAATATCGACTCTGTGGAGCTCCAGACAAAAGTTTTGGTGGAAACAGGAGAGTGTAGGTGCACATTTAACTCTGCAGTGAGTTGGGCAGCTGTGGGTTTATGTTTTTTGGATACAATCCAGGTTAGTACCTAGACATCCCTTTCAGCGGCTTCCTCTTATGTCGACAGTTACTCCTGTTGGATGTGGTTCGTCCTACTGGGAGGACTGGAGGTATGCCAAAATTACCCTGGATACCATTATAGGTGTCCTGGTCACAGATGAAACAATTTGTCCTCTTTTGAACTCTAATATGTCTCCCATTATGTTGTGTGGATTGCAATATTTTATACAGCTGTTTTATTGCTCTGCTAATTCAACTTTGCATTCAAAGTGTATTTAATGATGTCTCTGCAAGGAAAACATGATGATGTTTTATAAAAATTGTCAGGCAGCATAATTATAATTTCCTGTTGGAACAGAAGTTGTCTCTGAATTGCACATATAGGGGGCCTTAAAAGGCTGCCTACGTAAATGGTTCACTTTTGGAAAAGGACCTGTGCAGTCAGAGATATTTTGAAAGAATTAATAGACATCAAAATACAGTAAAGTGAAATGTCAGCATGTAACACTGTGTCATGATTGCATCTTTGTGTTTATGTTGACCAAAATTGATCTTTTGTTGATTAGACTCAGCAGATCGTTGCTCAATGGGTTTCAAAAGGTCAAACTATAACGTGGACAAGAGTGACATGTCAATGGCATAAGAACAGCACAATTGATTTAGTTCAATGGTCAAAATGATACCATCACATCGAACAGTCCAATCAAGGCTTATATCAAATCTGTGAAGTCATTATCAGCTCATCAGTATTGTGAAAGGGGACCAGTTTGAGGATCAGAGTGGCACGATTTCTTTGAAGACGGACATTGGTGATGCACGGAAAGACACTATAGTAGCTGATGAACTGTCATTCACTTATGGAGCAATCCATCATGTTCACAGGATCACATGACTGCTTACCAGTTATCTGTCAGTTCAACCAGGAACAGCTCTAACAGGGTTCTGTCTTACAGTACATGTGTGAGAACTGAAACCATAACAGCTTATAAGCCACACACCCGAAACTGGGGATGAATCAAATAAACATGACAGTCAGTGTGGGAGTGTGTAACGTTATTGTCTACAGGCAGTTCTTTAGACAACAGCTGTGAGCCAAGTAGAAGCCCTCGAGCTGTCCGTTATCACAACTTTTATTTTCCTGATAAACACTTTCCTCCTGCTCGGGGGGATCTTCTCCACAACAATTATTTGCTGTAATTACAAAGAGTCATTTAAGTTCTAAGTTTGAAGTAAAACATCACTTAATTAATTTAATTTCATGAAGACAGTTTATTAGTCAATGTGTAAATCTAATTTTAAAACATTAAAACTAAAAAAAAAAGTATTTATTTACTAGCGGTGCTTGGTAAGACAAACATCACTGTTACTATTGTTCATACTTAGTTTTAGGGATTAGAATAAAAAGTATTCCATTTGGCTATTAACTTTTACCACAAAATTTGTGCTATGGACATGAATGATAACTCAAATCATGTTTATCATTGAGAACAAGTATGCTTTTACTTTTTTAAGTTATTGTACTAACATTTTTTTAATTGGCAGATGATAAATTTGTCAAATAAATCCCATGGAGCAAGGCCACAAGAGACATTAAAGAGAAATTAAATTAAATTATAAAATGAAATACAGCATTTTATCCACCCAGACAATATATTTTAAAATGAACTGCATGCCATTTAGCAACAAAAGTCATCCAGCTTTTATTAATAATGATATTCTAATATCGATCTAGCTTTCTGCAATGTGCAACAAGTGCCATACCAGCCACCAAATAATGTTATAAACTTTCAACACACTCATTCATGTGTTTTAACACAACACGTGTTTTAGTATGATTGTTTTGACCAAGTGAAACAGCGCTGTGTTACCCCACAATTTTAATTCAACAAATAAAGGGACCTGTATGAGTTGTAATTCAGAAACTTGCGGCTATTTCATTAGAATAAAATAAAATAAAAAATTAAGTAAATCTAAGTAATCAAATGTAAATGTGACAAAGTTAAAGTTAAGGGAAGAAGGAGGCGGAAGTTCAAGGTAAATTTTATCGTAAAAAACAAGAACAAAAAACGAAAAAAAAGAGTAGTCGGATTGCTTTCCATTGGCTGAGGAGGTGAAGATGACAACTCCCATGATTCCACACTCATTCCCTGCGTCATCAAGCTATACGCCGTTTTAAATAAGCAATCTCTAGCGAAACTAACGGAAATTAAAACGGAAATTAAAATTAAAACTGAAATTGATATTATAGAATAGGTAGGTAAGTAGCAATCACCCAGAACACCCTAGAAAAAATCTTGAAATGCCCTAGCAATAGCACCATATGGTAAAAATCCCCCTGACACCTAAAACACCCCTGCAGCTAGTATAAGCTATGCACGCAATGATTGATCAAATGCAAAAATGTAGAGGGTCAATTGGTGCTAATGTTAATTGGCAAATACCATTTTGAAGCATAAGATTCAAATGAAAATATTGTTAATAAAAGGAATACAATCTGCAAATAATTCATATTCAACATCTTGTCTGCCAATCAGCCTCTGGCAATAACAGTAACATGTGATTTAGCTGACCAGGAACAGGTCAGTCTGTGACTATGCACCTGTCTCCTCTCAGAAGGCCTGTAGGTAAATGTGACAGCAGTGAAACTCATTGAAACTGGCTGCTTGCCAGAAAAGGCACTAGTCAGTTTAGTCTGAGCCCTGGGAAAGGGGGCGGGCTAGAAACCTAACAAAGGGGTGAGTAACCGTTCCTTTAACCACAAAGTGAGATGAACACCTCACCATTCATGGGAACCTAAACCTGTCAGGCCTGGCCTCTGTTGCTCAACATGTGGAAAGCGGTATCATGCTAGGCTCAAAAGCACAAATGCATCTTCAAGGAAATGTGGGTGTGTGTGTGTGGACATGGCTGAATTTTCAAGTGGATTAGTTTAATTACTTCGTGTCAGGTTAATTATAGAAATTTGTTATTTCTTGCTTTCCTGTAGTTCCCTGCACTTTGGAGTATTACTTAAGTATTCAGTATACCTTTAATTAAAACTTCTAAATGTTCTGTCCCTTATTTTAGTCACATACAAAACAGACTATAAATTGAATATAATTTCAGTTTTTGATTTATAATAAAATGAAATAATATAAAACAATATATAATTGCTCATAGAATATAGATGTTCTGTATTGTTTGATTCCATTCATTCATTCATACTGACTGTGGTCTAGCAAGCATAAGGTCATGCGTAATTTTATTTTTCATATTGTTAGGAGCGGTAACACCTAATCTTGCCCTCATGATCCATATCGGTTCAATTCAATGCATTAGAAATTAGTCAGAAATTTTACAACTCATAGGATGCTTTTCGGATCAAATGAGTAAAGCCCTACAGTGGAAGTGATTCATTGTTTTTAGGCTTACCGTAATCTTTGTTGCAAATGGGCACAATAAACATTTGCCCATGACACTTTTGTTTTGTGGCTTTTGTAACTTAAACGGGTACTGATGTTAGCCATTAGGGGCAATTCAACATGACCGTTTAGTGTTTTAAGAGATCTGAGTTATTAAAAAATAATGTTTTTATTTCTTTTCTTAAATCTTGCGCCATGGAAATGTAGGGATTTTGAAAAAAAAGTCAAGCCATCATAGCAATCTGAAATTCACTTTGAATAGTTTGAACAGTACAAACGACGGCAACAAGCCTTTTGTCTTCTCTTTAAACTTCAAGGGTACGTGAGTGACAAAGTCACAGCATGAGACCTCGGAGCAGAGAACTGTGAGTTCACAATGTATTCATATTCCTTCAGTACCCGACACTTCCCTGTGTGTCTCATTTACACCCTATGAAGATATTCGCAGAACCATTTACATCAAGTTCTTGTGCTGTTTGGGGAGCGTATTCAGATCTCTAACATTTGTTTGCTATGTCTATAACTTAGTAGCATATTGCATGTCCAAGCAAAGCAGTATTTCTTCTCAAAACCACAGGAAAATTTATTTGAACATTTAGACATTTTAAATCAGAATCAATTCAATAAAAAATAAAAAAAAATCACAAGTTCATTGAAATTAGAATTAAACTGGTGAAAGTAATCATTTTATTCAGAAGTATTTTTGAAAGGTCATGTGACACTGAAGACAGCTTTAACGTCACAGGAATGAATTACATTTTAAATACAATAGAAATTGTTTATTTTGTATTAATATTTCACTATATAACTATGTTTTACTGTATTTATGACTAAATAAACGTAGCCCTGTTGAACATAAAAAAATGTTTGAGCGGTTTTAACTGAAGGCAACATGAACGGACATATTTTTAAAATGCCTCAAGACGCAAACCAATAATGTTTTTTTAGTGCATGTTTATAAAAGCTACTTAAATGACCTAATTAAAATAAGGCCTAATCCTGGCTCAATCAAAGCCCTGTCTGTGAAACCAGGTCACTGAATAATAGTGTAATTGCTTGCATTTTTGCTTAACTAAGCTCAGAAAAATCACTAGGAAACAATACTCAATTTCAGCATGTTATTTTCATTTATTTGATATTTAAGAGAAACATTTTTAGATTATGTAAATAAACAACTTTCACATATAACACTTAAAGCAGGATAAAAAGAGACGACTTGGATAGTTGCATTGTAAAAACAGCATTGGAAATGTATTTTGCCCTTTAAATTTATTTGTAGATGATGCAAAAAAAAAAAAAAAACACTGAAGGAGAAGCTGTTTAAAAGTGCTGCTTGAATTTGATCAAAAGGCAAAACAGTAGTGAAGACAAACAGAAAATAAATGTTGAAAGCGGTACATCCTTCTTGCCTGAGGCATCAAAACAGAACAGTTAAAACTGTTGAAGCAGAACTGTTAAAAACAAACAGCATTTAAAAAAAAGATATCTTCCACAAGAAGCACATTTATAACAAAGACAGCACTATTTACTCTGTGAAAAGTACATGCTGTCAGTAAAAGATTAAAAAAATAAACATAACCGAGCTACGGCTCCATAAAATGGGCTGGGCTGCTATACTTTCATCGGTGTGTGCGTTCTCACAATACATTTGCACAAGAGAGGACGCTAAACCAGTCTTAGGAAACCAGAAACAACCCAGCCAAATTTTCCCCAGATGTAGGGAACTATTTTCACACAAGCCTAATAATCTTATCTTGCCAATTTGCAAGACAATCCCCAGCTAAGATTTATCAGGAGGACAGGCTGAATCATTGTAAGCGTGATGTTGGATTTATTTGGTCACAAGCACCTTAAGAGGAGACAACTCACACATCGGCTTTAGTTTGGGGTGTTGCATATGAAAGAGTCTGTCTAAGTAGCGGCGGAGACAAAAGAGATGACAGATACCCAGTCTTGTCCCCTCGACCATCAGAGACACATCCACGTGAGCGCCATTCAAGCTTTGAATAGGCAGCTAACCAGCTCATGCAAATTCATTCATTTACATATGGTGGGTGCTCTTTGTGAACAACAAATGATTTAAAGAGAAGTTTTCTCTAATCTTTCTTAATAATAGGTCTATAAATCGTACAGGATGTGTTACTTATACAGGTTGAACGATTAAAACGTTACTTAAACGTTGTGTTGAGCAAGGCAACAGCTCTCAAATTTCACTGGAACGTCTGCTGGGAAGTTCCACAGCTCAAACAACTCCGCCCATAAAATAAAGCTAAACGACCCTAGGTAAACACATTGTTCAAAATAAATTAATATCTCGTATAAACAGTTCACACGTTTTGACCCACAGGGTCAGATGAAGCAGAAGAACTTCTTCCAGCTGCATTTGGAAAAAGTTTTAGCTCGTCTGTCTGACAGTCTCCGTTTTTTGACCTTCCTGGCCTTGTGTTTAATAGCGGCGAATATCGCTGCGTCGAAGGCCTCTTTTAGGTTCTTCTGGGTCAGGGCCGAACACTCCACATACTCGGCGGCCCTGATCTTCTCGGCGATGCTCCGTGCCCGTGAGCTGAACACGGGTTTGACCTTGTATCTGTCCAGGTCTATGAGAACGTTAACGTCCAACAGAAGGTCTGACTGTGTTCCAACTAAAATGATGGGGGAGGATGGGTTACACGCACGAATCTCAGGGATCCATTTCTTGGTAATGTTCTGGAATGATGTGGGGTTAACCACACTGAAGCAGAGGAGGAAGACATCCGTGTGTGCGTAAGACAGAGATCTGAATTCATCAAATTCTTCCTGCAAGTCAAAGACAAAGATAGATAAGAACACTTGACAAAGTTAACAGACTTTTGTTTAATATTTTTTAAATGACACTTTATTTTGTAAAATTTACACTTTACAGACGTTTAAACAAAGTTTACACTTTACACTGTAAAAAAAGTTTTTTTTAAAAATTCTTTTGTCAAATCATCTTATAATTTATGTGGCTCAGATAACTTAATATTTTGAGTTTCTGTTGATTAAACCAATCTCCTTCATTGTATGAACTTAATTATTTTAATTTCACTGAACTTAACATTTTAATGCAACCAGATTACTTTTTTAAGCTAAACCAACTATTTTTTTTACAGTGTGCCTTAAATTAAGTACAATCAACCTGGATGTTTAAGCAATTTAATCTTAAATTATATTAAACTTACTTAAAAATAAGGAACTTATTTTGATGAGTTGAAGCAATGTAAAAGAATATGTTGCCATAACTTATTGATCATATAATGGTTTACAGTGTACAGACCTTTAAACAAAGTTTACACTTAACAGACATTTCCATTTTCAAAATGTTAACCCCTTTTTACATTTGACTAAACAGTTTAGATGAAACTGTTCAATTACCTGACCAGCCGTATCCATCAACTGAATCCGTACAGGGGTCCCATCTACCTGAACTTGTCCTGAATAACCAGAAGTAAAAAAAGTCAAGTTTTCATCCTCACGATCATTAATTACTGTAAATGAACCATCATCAGCTAGAAGGGGTCAAAGATCATACACTTACCCGAGAAGACGTCAAAAGCCGTCTGTTTGTAATCCGTGGGGTATCCATTGGTGGTGTAGCTGACAATCATACTAGTCTTCCCAACCGCGCCATCCCCAACCATCATACAGCTGATCGTAGGCTCCAGCTCGTCGTCCTGCTCCAAGCACACCGACGGAACTCTTGACTCGTGGTAAAAGTAATCCATTTGAGGTGGCATGTCCAACAATTAAAGCCAAGAAGAAACGTCTTCAGGAAAACGTTTTAAACTCCACAGTATTGATTGGCGTCTTTGTTGAGACTGATGAGTGACTCATTACTTTCTCAACTCAAAAGCTGAATTGACTTCTCTCTGTGATCTGTGACGGGACCTCTCTCTGCCTTTTGAATCAGCTTGACTTTGCATAGCCACGCCCACCACAGTCACGGGCCTCAATGGAGAGGACGAAAATCTTTGGTTTGAACACAGATAAACCATTAATGATTCGTTATCGATTTTAATCGCAAATGAATCTCAATGAAACAAACGGCAAGCATTTTATAAAGAGTAAAAAAATAAATAAAGACCCTTTAAATATTAAATATTAGACATGGTCATAATAATTTAAATAGAATGTTAAAATAGAGATATTCTCCATTTTCATTATTTAACAAATCTTTACAAAAAGATATATATATATATATATATATATATATATATATATATATATATATATATATATATATATATATAAATGATATATATAATTTTAGACCACTGTCCTTGGGTCTGGATGTTGGAATGCCATGCTAGATTAATAAATAAATCAGAATAAATGAATAAAAAAGTAGCACACAAATAAACAACACAAATTAAGCTTAATCCCAATCATTTCTAAAACTGACATTTTTTGACAAAACAGCGCCACCACGTGGATAGATAAAGAACAGCAGGGAAGTTTCTGTCATTGTAATCACATGATATTCATCAGCTGACCAAGACAGCAACGCATACAACAGAGATCGGTCTTTCAGTGCTGTCATTATTGATTGGTAAAATACAATTAGAAGCTCGTTTAGTTTTATTTTATATCTTTATTTGATCACTTTTATATTTCGTTTAGCACACAACGGGGACACTGGCAGTAAAAACAGCCTTTGAACAGGAGGTTTAGCTCACATGCTATCGTGTTATGGTTGGGAACAGTTGGTAGAGATACTTTACATCTTTACCTGCAATGTAAACACAGGTTCAGAATTTGTTGTAAGTACTGTAGTTTTGTGAATATTTGATAATTTGCAATGGCATCCATTCTGGATCAATATGAAGATTCCCAGAATATCCGTCAACACAGCCGTGTGTCAGCAGCCAACATCGGGATTACTCATTCAGGTAAAAACCTACACAATTTAGGATATTGCAAACATTATGATTTGGGGACGTTGTGGTATTTACATTAATTTTTTGTTGACAGGGTTTGTGAATGTAAGGTTAGAAGAAGAAAAACCCATTTTCAACAAGCAGCGCATCGACTTCTCACCTCCCGAAAAAATCAACCACTTCTCTGTGTGCAACAACCAGCTATGCATGAGTCTGGGGAAAGACACCCTGTTGAGGTAAAGTTGCCATTTCTAGAGGCTGTGTTATCAACAACTGTTTAATTGGGTGATTTGACGGTTGATACGTTTTGCATTGATTAGTTTTATGTACATGCAATGAGTGATTAATGTGCAATGTAATGTCTGAATACTGATGAAAGGACGAAGTTGTGAGGATGTGGACCATTAAAGGCAATTCTCTTTGAAATGCATATCGAATCAGCTGGATAGGATGAACATCATTTAAACTGCCTTTTATTTGTGTTAGTGTAATTAATCAATTATTCATTTACGGATTTGCATTACATATGGCCTTAAAATAAATGGGATTGATTCCTATTTAAGCAGAATTTAAAATGTTGTAATATGTTGACATACACACATTACTTTTCAGAATTGATCTTGGAAAACCTGATCAGCCAAATCAGATTGAACTGGGAAGAAAGGATGATGGCAAAGTGCACAAACTTTTCCTGGATCCTACAGGTAATCACGTGTCGATGTTCACACCTTGTTGTAGGAGGATTTAAATGCATTTGGGACATCATTATTAGACACATAAGTGATTTGATTTCCTTTTAAATTAGAATGACAAAAGAAGCATCAAGCATCCCAAAGTAGCTTAACCGATGTGAACTCAGGAATTCAGTTAGGACAACATATATTTTCAATTTTTTAGATAAATATTTGGAAACCCACGCCCAAGAATAAACTCGCATAAATGTAATGCTTATGGTGTTTTTGATATGATTTTTTTACATCATGCAAAGCTTTCCGATGCGTGTCATTGAGAGAAACAAATGCTCTGTTTACAACTGGCATTAAGCTCCGGTGATCAGATCACAAATGGTCAGGTGAGACACACCAGCGTTTACACCTGGTAATAACATGCATTTTCCACGTTAAATCCAATATTATATATGCTTTTAATTCAAATTAAATGATAAATGTACATTTATACATGTAAATATAAAATTATAATGTCATAAGTTATTTTAATTAGAGGGTTACTTTTATTTATTGCCGTAACCAGCAAAGTTTAAAGCATCTGTTTGACAAAATGGTTGATTAACAGGTGAATAGGCTTATCAACTTTTTAAACTAGTCAGTTTGGTCTAAATGCTTGACTTATTTTTCATTTAATTATTTCATTAGTTATTTATTTATTTTAGTTAGTCATTTTTTTGTGAATAAAAACATGTTACATATTTTAAAATAAATATAAAAAAAAATATTTATATAAAATAGGAATAATATTAAGTAGAAATATTACTTTTTAAAATGTTTACATTTATAAACCAGAGAAATGCTACATTTATAAATGTAAATATAGAATTATACATTTTTAAAAAAAAATACAATTTAAAAAAAGTTTAAAAACACTTCGGCACAGGGGTGGTTTAGGCTCATCAGATGGATTAGTTTTAACAATCCAAGTGTGATGTCATATGCATTTCTGCCTCCTTAAGGGGTTTCAGTGATCGGATCACAGAACATTTTGAACCTCATTTACACTTGTTCTTAGCGCTGACTGAATAATGGAATCACCCGAAATGAAACTTAATATCAGGTGGAAACAGTATCGAAAGCTCAGGCCTGGCTTTTTTAAACATGTAACGTCTGCTTAAAGTACTTCCTTTTTAATGCAGCCTATAAAATGACATTTTCTCAATTATCTTACAGGTTCACATTTAGTCATCAGCCTCACCACAAACGAATGTGTATACCTAAACCGAAACACTCAGAAGGTCCGAAGTCTATCACGATGGAGAGGCCACCTGATTGAAAGCATAGGCTGGAACAAATTAATCGGCTCAGAGACCAACACTGGGCCGATTCTGGTCGGCACCAGCCAAGGAATCATCTTTGAAGCGGAGATTTCTGCCTCAGAGGGCAGTCTGTTCAACACCAACCCAGACCAGTTCTTCAGACAGGTTCATTCGCTGGAGGAGGATGGCAAGCCAGCCCCGGTTTGTTGCCTCGAAGTGGAACGTGGCTTGGAATCCAAGTACTTCATTGTTGCGACCACACGAAAACGGCTCTTCCAGTTTGTAGGAAAGCTGGCAGAGGGATCTGAGCAGCAGGGGTTCAGCTCCATCTTTAGTCAGAACCAGGATCTCCTACCTAGCTTCCAGGAGTTTCCTGTCAATATGGGCTACAGTGAGATTACATTCTACACGTCAAAGCTGCGCAGTTGCCCCAAGAGCTTTGCATGGATGATGGGCAACGGGGTTTTGTATGGACAGCTGGACTACGTGCGGCCTGACTCTCTACTCAGTGATGTTCAAGTGTGGGAATACACACCAGACATTGATTTAAACTTTGTCAAGCCCATCTCTATAGTACTCACCCAGTTTCACTTCCTGCTGCTGCTTCCTGACCGTATCAGGGGTATCTGCACTCTGAACGGGCAGGTTGTTCATGAAGATGTATTTCCTGATAAGTTCGGCACCCTAAAAAAGATGATCAAAGATCCCGTCACGGGACTTGTGTGGATCTACACCGAGAAAGCTGTGTTTCGCTACCACATCCAGAGAGAGGCTCGGGACGTTTGGCAGATGTACATGAACATGAATAAGTTTGATCTGGCGAAAGAGTACTGCAAAGACCGACCAGAATGCCTAGACATGGTGCTTGCCAAGGAGGCGGAGCACTGCTTCCAGAACAAGCGCTACCTGGAGAGCGCCAAATGCTATGCGCTCACTCAGAATTACTTTGAGGAGATTGCGCTGAAGTTCATTGAGGCCAAGCAGGAGGAGGCCTTGAAAGAGTTTTTGATTAAGAAGCTGATCAGCTTGAAGCCCAGTGAGAAGACTCAGATCACTCTGCTGGTGACCTGGCTGACTGAACTCTATCTGAACCGGCTCGGTCAGCTGGAGGCCGACGACAGCAAACAACACCTCTTTCTAGAGACCCGTGAGGAGTTCCGCACCTTTCTTAAAAGCCCCAAACATAAAGATTGCTTCTACAACAATCGCAGCACCATCTACGACCTGCTCGCTAGCCACGGCGATGTGGATAACATGGTGTATTTCTCAGTTATCATGCAAGATTACGAGCGTGTTGTGTCTCATTACTGCCAGCATGATGACTACAGTGCCGCTTTAGATGTTCTCTCCAAACACTGCGATGACAAGCTCTTCTACAAGTTCTCTCCGGTCCTCATGCAGCACATCCCCAAAAAGGTGGTCGATGCGTGGATTCAGATGGGAAACCGGTTGGATCCGAAGAATCTGATCCCAGCCCTGGTGAACTACAGCCAGATGGGCAGCATGCAGCAGATAACTGAGACCATCCGGTACATGGAGTTCTGTGTGTATGAGCTGGACGTCAAAGACGAGGCCATTCACAATTACTTGCTGTCGCTTTATGCCAAACACAAGCCAGATGCCCTGTTATGGTACCTTGAACAAGCAGGAACCCACGTCACCGACATCCACTACGACTTAAAATATGCCTTGCGCCTTTGTGCCGAACATGGGTACCTGCAGGCCTGTGTCTTGGTTTACAAAATTATGGAGCTATATGAGGAAGCGGTGGATCTAGCTCTACAAGTATGTGTGCTTTGACATTCTTTCTTCATTTCTGTTTGAGGCAATCACTTAGACGTGTGTCCACGATAAAGAAAAGGAAAAATCATTTTAAGGCCCTGTTTACACCTGATATTAAGATGCAATCTTTCAATCTAATGGACAAAATACGTAAATTGCATAAACCAAATACCCACATTACATTTTTCCTTTTACTATATCCTGTTACACTTGGATGTACGTTGTTTTCTTGCGATCTTTGCAGTTTTTTTGCAAAAAGTTTTTAAATGTACATATATATATAATATACACATTTAATAGCAATTAAAAAAAACATTATTTTATTTAATTTTAATTTAATTTATTAATTCATAAATATTGTGTTTTAGGGGAGTTGCACCGCATAGCATTTTACAACCTGATCTAGCCAAATTATCTGAAATTTTAAAAGATTTGAATTTGGCATACAGTCATGAGGGTCTGCAGGAGTCAGATGATGATATCGTTTTCAAATATTAATAAGCAGTAAAGTAGTTGTTAATTTTTTTTCTAGGAATTATAAAATATATCAATTATTTTTAAGAAGTGTATTTTTTTCTTCATTATGATGTCATGTTGTTTCACCCAAATTTTTTATACACCCCCCCCCCCTTAAAAAAAATATCAAAATGAGTAACTAAAAAATGAAACATTCCCATCATAGAAGAGGTGTCAAGTCATTGCATGTATGAATTTCATTTTAAATTAATTTTTTAATTAATCGATTTTAAAAAAAGCATCAGTGCATACTTTTAAAAAAAATAATGTCTATGTTTATCATTTTAGGTGGATGTAGATTTGGCCAAGTCTTGTGCTGACCTTCCAGAGGATGACGAGGAGTTGAGGAAGAAGCTGTGGCTGAAGATTGCTCGTCATGTGGTTCAGGAGGAGAAAGATGTCAAAAAAGCCATGAACTGTCTGTCCAGTTGCAACTTGCTTAAGATTGAGGACATCTTGCCTTTCTTTCCAGACTTTGTTACAATAGACCACTTCAAGGAGGCAATTTGCAACTCCCTGGAAGAGTACAACCAACACATAGAGGAGCTGAAACAAGAAATGGAGGAGGCCACAGAAAGTGCCAAACGTATCCGTGATGACATCCAGGAGATGAGGAACAAGTATGGAGTGGTGGAGTCTCAGGAAAAATGTGCCACTTGTGATTTCCCCTTGCTCAACCGACCTTTCTATCTCTTCCTGTGTGGACACATGTTCCATTATGATTGCCTCTTTCAGGAAGTTATTCCTCACCTCTCTGTCTATAAGCAGAATAAATTGGAGGAGCTTCAGAAGAAGCTGGCAGCGACCACACAGACCACCAAATCTAGGCACAAGCCCAAAGAGGAGGATACGGTCAGCTTAGGCAAGGGCCAGGGAAGCAGAGAGCAGATCAAGTCAGATATTGATGACATCGTAGCGTGTGAGTGTGTCTACTGCGGTGAGCTGATGATCAAATCCATCGACAAGCCTTTCATAGATCCACCGAAGTTTGATCAAGAGATGTCCAGCTGGCTCTGAAGGACACATTTCTGCATGAGTTCATCTGAGGGCTGCACAATAAAACCTCTCTAAGGCTCTATGATTTAAATTGTACATATGCTGAAAAAATTTAACCATGTGTGTATTGTGAAAATTGTATTTTGTTTTGAATTTGACATGCTATATGCTAAATGAATGAATATTAACATGCTTATGTTAACAGATATGTACTGTACAAATGGCCTTCTTTGATTTATATATATGTTTGCTTGCATAGACCAGTGGGCACTACAACATTTAAAATGCAATTGTTTTAATTTTGGATTTTGAGTAAAGTGAATTAATATCTTTTTAATGTACTGTATGCAGCTAAATAAATAATTAAATGCTATTTGACCAGACTGTGTGTTATGAAATGATGGGATGTAATAGCACAAAAGTGTGCACCGGAGAGCATTTTTCCTAATGCAAAAAATAAAAATGAAAAGTTGGTAATGTATATTTATAAATCTATATTTTTTATATAGACCTCTTATATACAATATGCCCCCCCCCCCCCCCCCGCAAAAAAAATTATCCTAGATGTAGCATGCAGTTTAGATATATATAATTTTTATATAATTTTGTTTTGTTTTTTGTTACAGGAAATGGATAAAGATTTATTACAGATCCTAACATCACTTTAAAATTGAGAAAATAGGAGGTTCATTTTTAATACCTTACATTTATAGATATAATATTTGGCAAGGAAAATGACTAAGTTGCATAAACATTACACATCTTCATATTGCATTAGTGTTATTTATGTATAAGAAGACAGTGACAAATTCTACGTCAAGTCCCAATCACGCGATATTTTGAGGCTACATTCGGAAAGTGTTACGTCATAAGACCTTCGGCAACGTTCGGTTTTTCTAGGCACAATCAGTAGAACTCCGATAGCCATTACACTCTCCTCCAATAACCCGCTTAATTTATAATGAGTCAGTTTCTCCCCTCTATCCTTTCTCAATCGAGACTAGTCCTTTCTTTTTGCTACTACTACTTTATTATGATTCCCTCCCCAAATGCTTATAAGATTGCAGCCGTCAATCCATAGTCGATTGGTACGCCTGTTCCCCACTCTGTCCTCGCCATGGCGCCGTGTCCCTGCTCTCTCAGTTACTGAAAGTGGCCGCCTCTCTGCTGCTACCGACTCACGGTCTCTCTCCTCGCTCACAACCGCCATTTTGGAGACAGAGAGCTGCGAGTCGGCTGCAACAGAGACAGAGCAAAAACGGCGGACACGGGGACAAGGTGAGCTAGCGTTTATGAGGAACGTGGTGGGGGAGCAATGGGGGAAGATGGCCGGGAGGGAGAAAGAATTAGAATATGGGAATCGCAGATCTGCTGGCCTCCTCGACTCCCGCAGTGCATATAGACACGAGACGGGACAGATGGTGCATGACCTCACGTGGAACAAGGCCACAGAATATTACGAATCATTTTTAACCATATCCCTACATTTCATTTGACAAAGAGGTGGTGGCCTTAAAGAGACAGAACCCATTTCAATTATTCAAAATAATCAATAACTTGCCATGATATTAAGTCGTGTTGCTAAAAAAGTCACCTCTACACAGTTATTTCAATAGCAGGCAGCTAAACTCCATAGCCTTCCTTTAAAAAAAACTAATTAAAGCTAATTTTTAGTGTTTGTGACTGAAGTTTACCTTACAATTGCAGCGTTGCTAACTGGCAGCGTACAGTAACTGTATAGATTAACAAGAAACACTGGCTGCTGAAACGCTTAGCGTTAGCTAAACCTAGCCAGCTTAATGTGCTAGCTAAGCTAAGTCAGATATGAATCATCAGCCTTTCGGTTATACTGTGTACACTAACAGTAATTTTACCCGGTTTTTATAATGTGTGTTGAGATACCTTGCACCGCTATACATTTCCTCTTTGTATAAAAGGATACGCTCGTATCGTCATCAGTGTGCGTGAGGTTTATAAATGTTTGTCGCAAATGAAAAAAACAAAATTGACGGGTATTTGGCTGTATTTACACATGCGTGTATTGTTGGTGTAACAAATAGTTCCCCGGGAATTAAAGTCATATGAGTTGTTAAACTATTGAGATGAGAATAGTTTCACAAATTGTAACTCGTCATAATAACCATTGCTACATGTATAATATTGCAGTCAGGAAATGGTTAAATGGGGGCACTAAAAACACTAGTGGTGTCAGTGCTATAGTTATGTTTACAGAACTCACAAACTCTGCAAATACACTAGTATTATAAGAGGTTCCTGTTGGTTAAATTACTACTAGATTTAAATGTGTAAAAATCAATTTCCAGTGGTGCATTGCCAATAAAAAAATGCACATTTTTTTTTTAATAGAAGTATTATTATTAGTGTTATCAGTAGTCCTTAAAGTCAGCATGAAATTTTCTATTTTCTAAATGCATGTTATTGATTTTATTAATATGAACCATTAATCCATACAATTTTTTTTTACCCACAATGAAACGGAAGAAACAGAACATCTTTTCTTTTGTATTGTGACACATCTGTCTTTAACGATTTATTGCATTTACATTTATTCATTTAGCTGACGCTTTTATCCAAAGCGACTTACAATTGCTATATATGTCAGAGGTCGCACGCCTCTGGAGCAACTAGGGGTTACGTGTCTTGCTCAGGGACACATTGGTGTCTCACAGTGGATTCGAACCCGGGTCTCTCACACCAAAGGCATGTGAAAATTACTGTATTGAAAAGTATGGTATAGTATACTATATATAGTATAGTATTGAAAAGTAAAAAATGTTGGACAGAGACTTGAATATATGCATTGGTTGTTGATTGCATTTTTAGATTCGGGCGTTCCACTTAAAAGTGAAGGCAGAGCTAAACTGTCCCTACAAGCTCATGTTAAAGTGGACTAATTAATTGGAAAACATTCCTGCATACATCACCAATGAGAAGTCTGTAATTTTCCACAGAAAATCCAGTTGACATTTTGATTGAACATTACGATTTTTTTTTAAATATATGCCCAAATGAATTGCTCACAATAAGATCTATAACATGCATTTGAAAAATATGGTGAATTTTCAGGTCATGTCGACTTTTTTTTTTTTTTTTTACCAAAATGTCAACTTTGTCCTATGCAGCAACAGTCTTCTTTCTGCTGAATTATGCCAGATTTCTCTAATCATTTAGTAAGCTTAAACCCCGCCCCTTTCTTACAGTCATCTGCAAATTTGCATTGAGTCAACAACCGTATAGAACCCTGCACTACATTTATTTTATGATGATCAATTTCACTCAGATGTATGTGACAATGGAGAAAAAAGATCTGTATGTCTTGACTCACTTGACGAGTGAAGTGTTCTTTTCATAAGCTATATTTTCTATTAAAACAGGAAAGCAGGATGGGACTTTTTGAAGTGCTGGTCTCATTTCAAAATGTGCAAATATTCTTTAGTTTACACCACAGCCTCAAAACATGATGTGCTGTTTATCAGTCATTACAGGTGTTTTTAGAGGACACTCGACATTCTCATTCTAGTGAACATCTGATTGGAGAAAAAACAAAAGAGATTAGTCATCAATGTCCTTTGTTTGTTTTCATGAAGGACAAGACTATTTAAACATGTATCTGATAAAAGTAAATTTTGTATACAATCATATAGAGGGCTTCAAAGCGGATACACAAGCATTAAAGGCTGCATACTAGATACACTACCATTCAAAAGTTTTTTTAATGATTTCTGAAGAAGAATGATATCTGAGGACCATGTGACACGGAAGACAGTAATCACTGCTGTAAACACATGCACATCTGAAAAGCCCACAGTAAACAAAGCAGTTCACAAGCTTGTGGTCAGCTGATTCTGAACCCTTAGAAGGCCTGCTGTTATCAGATTGGTTTGCACCTCTCCTGCCCTACAGAGTACAGATCCTGCTGTGACAAAGGAATAAATTCGCTATTACATTTCAGTATGCTATGAATAAACCTATCAACTGTGTTAATCTCAATCCACTGCATTCTCTTTCAGACACTGCCAGAACAGTATCACATTCTGCAAAATGCACAGTTGCTAAAGTTTGTCAGTTGCTAGGAACTATTGTCATCCAGTTCTGAATATTAATATGCAGTCTTACTGTAAACGTGCAATAAATCTTACAGTGATCATCAGAGGTGTCAAGTTACTAGCTACAAATACTTTGTTACCTTACTTAAGTAGAAATTTTGGGTATCTATATTTTACTGGAGTAATTATTTTTCACACAACTTTTTACTTTCTTCGATTTCATGCGATTATCTGTACTTTCCACTCCTTACTTTTTAAAAATAGCCTCGTTACTCCCATTTCATTTCGGCTTGCTTTCATTCTGGCTTGTCTGTAAAAAAAAAAAAACCTATCCAGATAAAATCACGTCATCCGTAGAGAGTGAATTTGATTGTGGTTGGATGAGAAGTATAAACGCACCATTCCGACACCCTATTGGTTTGTATGCGATCCATCGCACCTGCACATGAATAGTGCATCCACAATTTTTCAGCATTACCTTTTTAGTATAACATCATGGCCTTTAGAAAAAATTTTTTTGAGGAGGTGGGGTAGTGCACTATAGGCCTCTGTGGCGCAGCCTAAGCTTTTGTCCTTAATGGGATTTTTTTCCTTACTTTACTTTTACTTTTATACTTTAAGTAGTTTTGAAACCAGTACTTTTACACTTTAACTTAAGTACTTGATACTTCAACTTCTACAGAAGTCTTTTTAAACCCTGTATCTATACTTCTACCTGAGTAATGAACGTGAACACTTTTGACACCTCTGGGGATCATGTCTATAGAAGAGCACATGTAAATGCTGTATATGCTGTGTTCATCAGTAAATGCTGAAGTAAACACATCTTATTCTGTTTCAGATTTATCATTTGTGAGACACTGAATGTTAAAATTGTGAAATATGAAGTCTCGCTTTCCAAAGGTACTGTACTGCTCTTTGGTCACAGTTATGTTTCCACCTTCAGAGCTTTCAAAGCAATCTCATTTAGAGTTAACCAACAAACTTTCTGTGTCTTCTATGCAGTGATCGCCATTTCAGGCTCTTTTAACCTCTGCCTATGGCCTCAGAGCAGGATGGCGTGGGAGACGCCACTTGCTCAAAGTTGGCCAAACCACTTCACCTGCAGTACCTTGAACGATCCCTCCGCCTAGATACCTTTCTAAGGCAGACTGCTGCTGTTTTTAACCAGAACATTTCCAGGTAATTCAGTCCTCTTTGACCTTCTGTCTATTGAGTCATGACATTACCTCTTTGACTCTACAAAATCCTTAGAAACTATAATGTCATTGTTCCTAAAGCCAATAGCTTAGCTAATGGTAGATTTTTATAGGAAACACTGGACTGTAGGTTTGTTTAAGATTGTGTTTGTGTGTGCTTCTCTGTTTAAGCGATGACAGCGATGATGGTTTGGGTGAGGGGTCTTCTCTGGCCTCGTCTAACCCACTGCTGGCAGTGAAGGAAGATCACATCAACCTTGATGACGAGACCAGGGACTCCTGCAGAGATGGAGAGACGGAGTGTGGCACTCTCAACGGAGCTGTGCTGCAAGGTACAATACATAAAATAAAAAAGTTATCTGTTGTATGATATTAGAATGCATAACCTCTTCTTCAAAGTTTTTTTTGTATATATGGAAGTATTGCAGTCTGTCTTGGACTGCAGGTACATTTCATCTCATGATGTTGATGAAGTGAGTAGTATTTAGCTGGTCATGTGATCTCAAAAGGGTGGCTTCCATGAGGCTTTCCAGTGCGTGTATGATTGTACTCTTGAAGTACTCTTCATTTCTTTAGGGATAAAAGTTTTTAATGAGTGACCTTTAACCCCAAACTGTCTTCCTCAGAGCACAAAAGTGACAAGGCCGGTCTGTATAACTTCTCGAAACTGAAGAAAAGCAGGAAATGGCTGAAGGTACGTATATATTACAAACTACAGTGATTCTGGGAAATGCTTTATCCAAATCCAATCCCTGCTCAATGGAAACTTGTTTCTGCCTCAGAATTAAAAAAAAACCTGGTAATTGGGATATAAAGTTTAAAATAGTAAAGAAAAGGTACTTTGCAAAATCAAAAAACAATTACAAAAAATATATTCAAAATTGCAGGTTTAAATGTCGAAATTATGAGAAAGTGGCAGTACTAGTGAGAGCTATATCACTGTTAAAATAAATAAACTCGCAATATTGTGCAATGAAGTCTAAAGGCTTCTTTACACAGCAGAGTTAAGGCCGCTCTGTTCCTTCTCAAATTTCTGCGTAAAGATATAATAATCCTGCATAAAAGCCAGACCAAATTATGCCTGCTCTGACCCCCTCGGCCCCTGCTTGAAAAACTTGTTCTCTCACAAAAACTTTCCTCTAGAGAATGATATTTTGTGAGCGAACGAAAAACTGGTGATTGCAATAATGAGGTAGAATGAACTGTATTTTAATGCTTCTGCAAGTGAACAGAACATTTCTCAGGGGAACTCTATATTTTTGTGAAAGCAAAAGTTTTGTGAGCAGATACAAAGTTTCTCTGGGGAACGCAAAGGTTTTGCAAGTGAACTTTGAACATTTTTGCTCTCCAGTTTTTTTTTCCACCGCCATCTCCATTAAGGGACTCCATAGTTGTTGAAATGATGAAAAATACATTTGCAGTAATAAGATATTAAATTACCTTTTTTTTGCTCAAGTCACACATTCATAATTAATTGAGTCTCTTCTTTATGTCCATGTCTAAGCAGTCTGATGTTTGTGAATTGCAGGGCATCTTGCTGAGTGATGACACCACAGATTCAGATACTGATTCGGATGATTCTGACTTTACGATGACTCGAGAAGAGCTCCAGGACATGCTGCGCCTGCACAAGTTCACCAAACTCCACCAGAGCAAGTTCCACTCTGACAGAGAGGTACGACATGTTCACTGAGTCTGGGACAGCTGCTCCCGCATAGATAGCTTCATGGAAACTGTTGGTAATGTGTGTTTGTGTTCACAGCTGCAGCACTATCAACACTACAGCACAGGCCTCCTGTCCACTCACGATCCTTTTTACGAGCAGCAGCGCCACCTACTGGGCCTCAAGAAAAAGAAAATCAAGGAAGAGAAGAAATGTAAGGGTAAGCCTAGACTACAGGACAAAAGAGGATGACAGGAACTGTTTTCTGGTCATCTGAATACTCTTCCTTCTTCTTTTGTAGCCAAGCTAAAAAAGATGAAAAAGAAGAAGAAACGGGGAGAGGAGTTCTCCATGGACGGACGGGCGCACATTACTAAAATTTTTGCTAAGTTTTCACATGATGCACCTCTTCCCATGATCAAAAAGAAGCACTTAACCATCGAGCAGCTCAATGCTCGTAGACGAAAAGTCTGGCTCACGATTGCCAAAAAAGAAATCCCAAAGGTACAAGCATTTTACTTGGTCAATGATTTGCAATCCCCTCGATTTCTTCTGTTCATTCATTAGTCTAAATTGTTTTTGTCTCATTTCAGGCATTTAAACAGAAAGTCTCGGCAAGGAACTTTGTTTTAACCAATGCCAGAAAGGTAAGAGATGCTTATATTTTACATACACTATGTTTAGAAGTTTGAGATCTGTAAGTCTCTTATGCTCACCAAAGCTGCATATATTTGATCAAAATTATTGAAAATGTAATTTTTTTTCTTGTGATAGCAAAGCTGAATTATCTAATATGCTGATGAAACATTTTTTATTATTATCAATGTTGAAAACATTTGTGGAAACTGAATTTTTTTTTCATGATTCTTTGAATAGAAAGTTTAAAAGACCTGTGTTTATATGAAATAGTAAACTTTCATAACAATATAGATGTCTTTAAGTCACAATTTAATGCGTACAAGCCGAATATAGGTGTTAATCTTACTGACCCCCAAACTTTTAAACAGTAATGTATAGTGTGGTCAAAAAACATCTGAGACCACATTACAAATCTGGAATTCAACATTTTATTTAAACCTGGAAATAAAGAGAATGTTTTAGGATTTTGACATTTAAAACTTAGATAGAATTTTTTTTATTTTTGCTAATGGTCTCAGAAGGTCTATTTTTATGGATGTTTGTTAAGTCTTTGTGCATCTACACTTCTCCAGTTGGCCCACCAGTGTATGCGTGAGGTCCGGAGGGCTGCAATCCAGGCGCAGAAGAACTGCAAAGAGACTTTACCACGGGCCCGCCGGCTCACCAAAGAGATGCTGCTGTACTGGAAGAAGTACGAGAAGGTGGAGAAGGAGCATCGCAAGCGTGCTGAGAAAGAGGCTCTCGAGCAACGCAAACTGGATGAGGAGATGCGGGAGGTATTCATACATTTACACTAAAAATCACATTTCGCTGAGAATCATTTCCTAAAGCATCACCCTGACACTTCTTCCTGTGTGTCCCATCAGGCTAAGCGTCAGCAGAGGAAGCTGAACTTCCTGATCACCCAGACAGAACTGTACGCTCACTTCATGGGGGGCAAGCAGAACGCTGGGGGAGACGGCACACAGGAGGAGATCCTGTGCAAGCTTGAGGACAACACCTCCCAGCGGCAGATCGACATCGGTGGAGGGGTTATGGTCAATGTCGGCCAGGAAGACTACGGTAAGACCTTATTCCGTCTCTAAAGGATCATTCTACGTGGAACTTATGGAAATGTATGTCAGAATCATGTGGTTTCCATATTTCCCTCTTGCAGATAGTGAATATTACAAGTCTCAGGCTCTTAAAAATGCAAAAGAGGCGTACCAGATCCACCAGGCTAGAGTAAGTGCTAGTCGGAATTATATGGTATATATTTGCATTACATCATACATGTTTCCCTCATGAATTTTGGCTGGGAATGAAATATTACAATGTCCCTCTTTTTGTCCTGTAGACCAGGTTGTTTGACGAGGAAGCAAAGGACAGTCGCTGCGCCTCTCTGCATGCGGCTAGCATGTCTGGCTCTGGCTTTGGCGAGAGCTACAGCTTATCAAACCCATCTATTCAAGCAGGTGAAGACATTCCCCAGCCCACCATGTTCAATGGGAAGCTTAAGGGCTACCAGCTCAAAGGCATGAACTGGCTGGCCAATCTTTATGAACAGGTGATTTCTTTTTTATGCTCTCTTATTCTTATTTCTCCATATATTGCTGTTCAAAAGTTATTTTTAATGAATTGAAATTAATACTTTTATTTAGCAAGGACGCATTAAATGTCAAAAGTGACAGTAAAAACACATTTTAATGTTATAAAAGATTTATGTTTTAAATAAATGCTGTTCTTTTGGATTTATTATTCGTCAAAGAAATGTCATTCTCCACAAAAATATTAAGCAACATAGCTGTTTTTAACATTGATAATTATAAGAAATGTTTCTTGAGCACCAGATCAACATTTTATAATGATTTCTGAAGGGATCATGTGACACTGAAGACTGGAGTAATGGCTGCTTAAAATTCAGTTTCGTCATCACATTATAAATTACATGTCAAAGGATATTCAAATTGAGAGCAGTTATTTCAATTTTTTTATATTTCACAAAACTACAGTTGTTGTGGTATTTTTAATCAAATAAATGTGGTCTTGAAAAACTTCTGTAAAAAAATGTACCGACCCCAAACTCTGGGATGATTTCTGATTTTGTCTCCCATAGGGCATTAATGGCATTCTGGCTGATGAGATGGGGCTTGGAAAGACGGTCCAAAGCATTGCTTTGCTGGCTCATCTGGCAGAGGTAAGGATTGACTTTCCAAGTTTTCTGAAGCGATGCAATAACAGACTGAAAATTTAGTAGTTACGCACTGTAAATCTTGACATTCGGCTTGGCTTTCCTAGAAGACATTTTAAACATTATATAAGTATTATTAATAATTATTAATTCATATGTTATTTTAAATAATATATATATTTTAAATGCATTATTATATATACATATATATATATATATGTGTGTGTGTGTGTGTGTGTGATTGATTTGTTTGTGTGCGTATTGCATTGTTGTATTTGTGATTATAAATGTATTATGGACTTGATAAGAATGACTGTTCTCAAATGATAAAAAAGTAAAACATTTACAATCTTAATAAATATACAAGTAACTTTTCTCATACCATTTTAGAGAAAATACATACAACAAATAACAAGATTTTTCTTTCCATTATATCGCCCAGCCCTGCCATTAGCACAACATAGCATGATAACAGGGTTTGCGAAACATTCTCCGTCTTTATTGTATCATCTTCTAGCCAACAGATTTCACTTGAAAGATACTGTATTCCCTAATCGTAATGCTCTCAGATCGAAAATCTGGAACAAGTTTATTTTTTGGGGAATATGACACCAGAGTTATATAAAAAACACACCTCTCAGTTCTGCTTTCCTGTGCTATCATATGCATTTCTCCCCAAAAGCCCCTGACACCACAAATCAGTTCTTTGGCATCGATGTGAACCCTCCAGCTGTCTCCGCTGCTCTCTGTGACCTCCAGGGTTTGCGAAAAGAGGAGGATACAGGGTTTTGGGATTTGATATGAAAGCGTAGCGCTGTGGGCCCATAGGAAGCCATGTTAGCATGTTACCTTGTTCTTCAGTTGTTTCCTGTTTTGACCCCCTCTCTTTTCTCTCATTCTTTCCCACCATCTCCGTCCCCATCCCCCTCTGCCGCCTGCACCTGTTCGGATTATTTTGTGTTGGTGTGCTCTATCGGACAGAGGGAAAACATCTGGGGACCCTTCTTGATTATCTCCCCTGCCTCAACACTCAACAACTGGCATCAGGAGTTCTCTCGCTTTGTCGCCAAATTCAAGGTGAGTGTGGCAGCTGTGCAGGGAAACACCTGCAGCCGTGGAATCTTTTTTACCGGTCTGTCTCTCTGTCACTGTCTCAAACCTTTTATAAACCCATTAAACTACGTCTATTTTCAGAACAATGGAAAATGTGTTTTTTCTTAGCCTTTGCATATTTTGCTGTAAGGAAACGCATGACAGGTTATTGCATTTCTGGTTTGATTTTTGTAATCCTTTGGGGGGCAGTGTTGTATCATTTATAGTGTGTTCTACTAATATCAGAAACCTAAATATTCATTTCCTGCCAGTCAGACTGAATCTCACAAATCATCTGTATCCGAAATCCCAGCCAGAATAACTTGAGGAATATCAGAGGGCTGAAGAATAATTATTTCTTTTTGTTGGCCTGGTCAGGCCAGTAGTTCAGTTTTATACTTGCCCTGCCAATATTTTCAATGGCCCTGCCACACTATATTTTTAGCTATATATTTTTGTGTGCCAGAAGGAAATTTCCTTTATTAAAAAAACGTTTTAAACAAATTATTTATAAAATTTTGAATTTAATGTAACAATAATGCTATATGTAACTTTATGAAGCTGTTAATTCATGCATACACTTTTACTTGCTCATTCTTCCCCGGATCAGTCGGTCCATACTTATTGTTGAGTCCTGAATAATTTACATTATACACTTTGTAATGAGGTTAAGATTATGAAAAGTGTATGTATATACAGTACTGATCAAAAGTTTGGAAACATTACTATTTTTGTGCTTTTGTATTTATGCTTATAAAAAGTTAAAAAGAACAGCATTAATTCAAAATATAAATCTTTTCTAACAATATAAATCTTTACAATAACTTTTTTTAATCAATTTCATCCTTGCTGAATAAAAGTATTAATTTATTTCAAAAAAAGAAAGAAAAAAATTACTGACACCAAACTTTTGAACGGTAGTGTATATTGTTTCAATTTTGAATATTTTTTTTTAAACTTTTTAAACTTTTTATTCAAAGAATTCGGAAAAACTATCACAGGTTATAATAAAAATTTTAGTAGCACAACTGTTTCCAACATTGATAATAAATTAGCATAATACAATGATTTCTGAATGATCATGTGGCACTGAAGACTTGAGTAATGATGCTGAAAATTCAGCTTTGCATCACAGGAATAAAATATAAAATATTTTAAAAACTATAAGTATTTTGAAATAGAAAACCTTTATTTTAAATTTTAATAATATTTCACAATATTACTGTTTTTCTGTATTATTGATCAAATAAATGCAGGCTTTATTAGCATAAGAGACTTATCATTTGTAATGTTTCCAAACCTTTGACTGGTAGTGTATTTAAAATGAAAATGTTATAAAATTTTCACATATCTTTTGTTCTCTTGTCTCATTTTTTCTTGCAGGTGTTACCATACTGGGGGAACCCTCATGATCGTAAAGTTATTAGAAAATTTTGGAGCCAGGTAAGCATTTCATAAGAATTTTGCTCTAATATATCAGATTGATTTAAATCTAATACTTCAACCCTATTTTATCCATGTTTGGCTCCTGTAGAAAACTCTGTATACCCAGAATGCACCATTTCATGTGGTCATCACCAGTTATCAGCTGGTGGTACAGGATGTGAAGTATTTCCAGAGGGTGAAATGGCAGTATATGGTTCTGGATGAGGCCCAGGCACTGAAAAGTAGCACCAGGTAATTAGCACTTACATGCATACATATACACTGCCGTTCAAAAGTTTGGGAAAATAAGTCTCTTATGCTCAACAAGGCTGCATTTATTTGATAAAAAAACAAACAAACTGTAATTATTACAATTTAAAATAACCTTTTTCTATTTGAATATATTTTAAAATGTAATTTATGCAAAGCTGAATTTTCAGCATCATTACTCCAGTCTTCAGTGTCACATCATGAGAATAAATTTACGCAAAAACATATCATAACATTAAAGGATAACCAAAAATAATAATAATTTAATACTTTTCCATTACAGATATAATATTAACTAGCTATAAACTTTGTTTCACACAGTATTTACCTAAATGTTTTGGAACTGACACTGGCATTACCACTTCCGTAAAGTGGCCAAACAGACTCAACTCATGCTGATAATGAATGAATGAATTTTAAGTCTTAAAATGGCCAAATATAATTATGCTAGTTTTCTTGAAAATATAGCTCCAAAATGTGAAAATCTGGTTGTCTAACTGATACGCATCATTGATTGAACCTTTCAACAAGGGAAAATGAGCTTATAAAAAGCTCCAGATGCTACAGAGAGTCTCCAATACTGGTGCAGATTTTCCGTATTCCCATCCTCATAGTCAGTGCAGTGACACTATGTCTGGACTGGAACCCTTCAGAGAATGAGGGCCGCTCGAGCTCTGAGTGTGAGTTTGTGCCTCTCTGGAGGTGACAGAACATGTGCCAGCAGCTTCTGTTGTGGTGGAACATGATTTATTGCCCAATTGGATTCTCGACAGGGCGTCAGAGCAGCTTTCTTGAGCTTTCAAGTCTCTAAAGTCCCCAAAATCAATGAAAGACATAACCAAGAGAAGTGAGCTCTGAAGAGAACCCCTGTAGTATTCAGAGTTCAGCATTGAGGGTTGTTGTCATGCAGAGTTATATTCTCCATTGACCTCAGCTTGCTGCTTGCTTGAGAGATCTTAGTAGCTGTGTCTGGTTCTTCTTGACAGCGTCCGATGGAAGATTCTCCTTCAGTTCCAGTGCAGGAACCGCCTCCTGCTAACAGGGACACCCATCCAGAACACAATGGCAGAGGTGAGTGCATTCATGCGAGACTTTGTTTGAGAGTCCACGTGTGCGAGACTGCGAGTGCAGTAACACATAAAAACATGACGCTATTGTTCTTCCCCTCAGTTGTGGGCCCTGCTTCACTTCATCATGCCGACTCTGTTTGACTCTCACGAGGAGTTCAACGAGTGGTTTTCCAAGGACATCGAGAGTCATGCTGAGAACAAATCTGCTATTGATGAAAGTCAGTCAACTCAATTATCTCAATTTTGTTCACTGTCCATTTTATCTCCGGGGAGGTTAAAATATGTGTTAGAGTTGAACAATCTAGTCAAAAATTATGTACAACAAAAACTAAATAAAAAAGCCAGTTAGATAAAGCCAAGATAGTATGTCAAGGTTTGAAGTAGTTTAAAAAGCTTGAATTTTAAAGGTGTTCAGTTTGAAGTAGTTTTAAATGTTCTAAGGTTTTAAGGCCTTCCTCATCCAGTCTATCAAGTTTATCATCTGATCAATAGATCAGATCAGATGCTCTGGGAGATTGCTTGGATTTTCTGGATGGTTGCTAACTTGTTTTAGAAAATTGCTTGCCTGTTTTAGCATGTTGCTGGCATATTTTATAATTTTATTAGGCTTTGCTAGTATGTTTTATCATTTAGCTACGTTGTCCTAAGCAGCAAGTCAACATAATTATTTAATTATTCAAAATTATTTGGGATTTCAGCTGCAAAATAATAATGATTTAACATTTAATACTACATTAAAACAGCAGCACTCATGCTGAACAAGCGATGGGAGCGATATCTTCATGTGTTGCCCATGCTCCAATAGATGTAATTTACGCTGGTTTACCCTTTCAGACCAGCTGTCCAGATTGCACATGATCCTAAAACCATTTATGCTGCGCAGAATAAAGAAGGATGTGGAGAATGAGCTCTCTGACAAGGTGATACAGTCCTACAGTATCTCAGACAGAGTTATGGTTTGTGGTTTCATGCCTAGTCTCTATATGTGATATTAATTTATTTAATCTCAGATTGAAATCCTGACATACTGCCAGCTGACCAGCAGACAGCGGCTGCTCTACCAGGCTCTGAAGAACAAGATCTCCATTGAGGACCTGCTGCAGTCATCAATGGGCACGGCCCAGCAGGCCCACACCACCACCAGCAGCCTCATGAACCTGGTCATGCAGTTTAGGAAGGTGAGGCTGGGTTTATCAGCTAGATATAGTTCACCCAAAAATGAAACACAAAAGAAGATATTTTGAAAAATGTTGGTAATAGCTTTGGTTCCCAACATTTTTGGTGTTCCACCAAAGAAAGGAAGTCATACAGGTTTAAAACAATATTAGGATGAGTAAAAGATGACAGATTTTTCATTTTTGGGTGGACTATTACTTTAAAACCGGTTTGTCCTTTCAGACTCACTGTACATATAGTAATGAGCTGCAGTTTTTAAACACAGTGTTTTTCACAAATTTAAAAGGTTTGTAACCACCCAGACCTGTTTGAGCGTCAGGAAATACGCTCGCCTTTCCACATGTCTCTGAAGCCCTTCATCATGTCCAAGTTCCTGTTCCGACATGCCATCCTCCGCACTTCTGACCTAGGAAAGACTAAGTGAGTTGATCTTCATGTAGCTTCCAGGTTTGCTGTTCCTCCCTCAAGGCTTGTTCACACCAAGAACAATAACTATAAAGTAAATTGCCTTAATTCTATGAGATTAGGGAAGTCCATACCATAATTATAATAATAACGATCATCATTGGAATCTCTTTTAGAGCAATTTTTCCAGCCGACGAAGGATAAAAGCTTTGTCAGCCAATCAGAATTTCGAGCTCGAACAGTTAAAGTGGTAGACGACATAACTGCACAATGTAATTATAATAAACAGAACGTTATTGTGGTGTGGGCTAATATAGTTACCGTTATATTTATTGTTCTTGGTGTGAACGGACCATTAGGATTGGTGCCGCCAACTGTTCGGCATTGTTGATTCCATCTCCGAACAAAAGTTTTTATACAACACGTGTAATAGCTTTGACAAGTTTTTATTAGATTGATTTATTCATTCTTCTATCACTCCTCAGGCTGAAGCAGACTCTAGTCTCTCCGTTCTCCACACAACACATTCAACAGTCCTTGTTTCACAGAAAAAGTGAGTATTTATTCCACAATTATATTTAAATTTTGTCATTACAAAACTTTCACACTCTTATTTCTGATCATCTGCATGGTTGATACAGCTGATGATGAAAGCAGCTGCTTTTCCTTCCTGCGTTTCATCGATGTGTCTCCTGCTGAGATGTCAAACATCATGCTTCAGGGGACTCTAGTGAGGTCAGTTACTTAACATTCATGTCAGAACTATTAAATATCAAAATACACACTTTCTCTGACTCAAAGGGATAGTTTACCTGAAAATGAACGTTCTGTCATCATGTCATTCCAAACCTGTATGACCTTCCACAAAAAAAGAAAGTCATACAGATTTGGAATGATATGAGGATGAAGAAAAGGATGACAGTAAAAGTCTCCCTGTAGTCAATATTTTGTAAACCCTTAAAACTCGTCTTTGATCACCAAAATGACATATTTTTAAAACAAAATCCTGTTAAAATAATTTCTTCATGCCTTAAAATAGCTTGAATTTATCTCTGCACCCTTGCTTCATTTAGTATATGCATATTAGTCCCCGCCTCCACTCACTCACACCAGCTCAGAATACCTGATCCACTCGTCAACTTTACTATAGTAAACGCTACAATGATGGCAAGTGAAAAAACTGGTTTAATTCAGCCATATATGTTTGAACCAGAAACTGATTCAGAAGATGTGGAAGAGTGAATTATACAGGCTCATCTACAAGTCGATGTATCACAATGGAAATGCGTTTTATTTTTCGCTCTCTACAATGTCGGACACAAAACGGTAATTAATATGATTACCCTTTGGCTTGACTGTGTTTTAAACAGCTAATAATGTGTTGCTAATGTTACTCAAGCCATGTTTCCATTCCCCATCTCTGAGTCAGACAGCTGCCTTCTAAAAATCAGCATCCTTACAAGATGCTTTGAACAACTCAGAAAATCAGTGGAGAAAGGCATAGTACATCATAACATCACATACTTGTGATGCATACATAATACACCCTCTTTATTGCTAAATGTACCTGATTTTTCATGTCAACAGAAAAATATACTGGGATAACCTGGCTTCTCTTAAGACTCTCTTGCTTCGCAGCATAGTAATGATGATGATTAGCTAAAGCCTGCCGGCACGTTGACGTGATTGGTTACAACAAATTAGTGATGTAGAGAACAGGGGCGATTTCAAACCGAGGTTTTCAGACTGTCTTTGGTAAACTGCCGTTTTAGGGAGAAAATACTCAGCAATTGTGTTGTCTGATATATTTGCACATGGTTTGTCTTAAAGCATATTAAAAACACCACATAGGCATATAAACAACATTAAAAACTTGATTCTCACCACAGGGGGTCTTTCATGTTTGCATGAACTATCCGTTTAACCAGTGGATATCTTGAATAAATTGCATTATTCAAGCACATTCTCATCCGGTAGGATCCATGACTCTTATAAGAACTGAATATATATATAATAATCAAATTCTTTTCACACTTGGATGCATCACCCCAGTGCATTCAGGTAAGATTTAGGTGTGGGATTCAGTACATACATCGTTTCCTACGGCGTTGATTCCTTAATAGCTGTTTAGATAGTAAAATCTCCTCTTTTCCTCTTTTCTCAGGTGGTTAGCCCTATATCTGTCCTTTAAATCAGCATACCGGCTCCACCACAGTCGTCTGTGGGATGTAGAGGAAGAGCAGGAGAATGAGGCTAAAGGGAGAGCCTGGTTACACAAGCTGTGTCTTTCACGCAGAGATCTCATCCTGTGGATCAACAAGCCAACGTCTTTCCCAAACGTCCACAGCAGTCCTGTTCTACAGGTGAGCTCTGTCGTGCTTTTTTATCCTTCTTGCTTTGTCATATGACAGCACATGTACTAGTGGCCTTCATCACTATATGCCTAGTAGTTATCAAACTTTTTTTTGCTACGTTTACACGGTCAATTTTTGGGATTGACAACCGCATTTACTTACAGGTGTGAGTCTTGAAATGTCCCATTCACATTTTTACTATTTACAGTAGCATCTCTAATACTGTCTGTATGAATGTACAACAGGAGTCAAGCCCATATTCTCTTAAAGCGACAGTGACCAAATATCAAAGGTGGTGACGCCATAAAACTTAAAAGTCTTTTGACACGACAAGAGTCCAATTTTCATTAACTTACAGCAGCTTTTATATCTGGGTGGAGAGTTGAGCATTTGAGTTGCACGTAGAACACAAAACTGATGGGAGCAGCTCCGGTGGAGAATAGTGACTGATCTAAAACCTTCAAATGACACACAGCTCATATCTCTGTCGCTGTAAGTTACTGAAACCACACACAAAAAATATACGGGTGTGAGTTTGATTATAGAATGTGATTGTCACTCCTGTAAATAACTGAACTGTGTGTGAACGTAACCATATTAAGGACTCAAATACAGGACTGGCAACCATATTCTGCTACTGAAGGAAAAGTAGCAGTGGAATGGAAAAACACAAGACGCAGGGCAGTGGAATGGGAAAAAACGCTGTGTCTAAAGACATGTTTTTAAAAGTTGAATTACTTTGACTTGAACTTAAACGCGAGGGACCGTGAGACGCTACAAAGCACAAGACGTATACGCATCTCTCAAACATGTCCATCTAGCGCATGTTTACATAGAAAAACAATGGAAAAGCAGAGCAGTGAAATACAAAAGCACGTTGTGTTTGACTTTTTTGGCATGAATTATAGATGTATGTCCAAAGATAATAAGTACTGGTTATTTCTCAAAAGACAAAGTGGAACAGTTCTGCTTCTGGATGTTTAGTTAACATGCTCGTACAAAACTGAATATCTTCCAAAGATTTGATTGCACAAACTTTGGCATATTTCTTTGTTCATCGTATTTCTTGCGCTCACTGTTTTGGAGTTTTGTGTATGAGTGTGCAGGTTTACGCCTGCCTTGGGTTACCCCACTGAACCAGATTAAATGACCCTCATCTTTCGTTAGCGCCAAGGGTTCGTATTTCGTTGTGGAAACCTATTTCCACTCACCCACGAGACACTCCAATGTTGCTGTATATCAAATGCTGATGGGAATATCAAAAGTCCAAACTGATTCTCGAGGATAGGAAAGACGATAGAGGAAGTGATGCTGGATGTCCCAGTCCAGAAGCTACAGTGTTGTCCCCCGGAGGCCAAACAGCGGCAGGGGTTAACCTGTAGTTTGGCACTCTGGCGTGCGTTCAGGCTACGGTCAGGGGAAGCTGTGCTCAGAAGGTGCTGACTGAGGTGTAATATTATCCACTTCCCACTACAGCTTTTATACCACACAAGCGTCTCCTAGCTCCACTGGGGCATGGATGGGGAACACGACACCACAACAATCAGCTCCCCATGTGGAAATGTGGACCGGCCCATATCGAGCGCTCTGAAGCTTTGCTGTAGACTCGTAAAGAATCTTAAACCATGCTAACTAGTAGCAAAAGTGAAAGCACCCTCCTTTTTCTAAGATTTTCTCCCAGAGACTCAATCTAGCACAGTTCAGTTTTCTCTAAATATTGCAACATACTGTGATTTTGAGTTGTAAACCAAGATGCAAACTGCAAATTCAGCAAAACTGATTTCTAGTTTCTAAATGTACAACCCCAATTCCAGAACAGTTGCTGTGATTTAACTATCTTTATCCTTTATTTACTGACAAAAGAAAATGATTGTACAATGTTTTGTAGTTGACTAACTTAATTGTATTTTGTAAATATAAACAAATTTAGTTTTTGATGGCTGCAACACTCCAAAAATGTTGGGACAGAGGCAGTTGGTCATATCACCTTTCCTTTTATTAAACTTTTAAAATGTTTTAGAATGAGGATATTGATTGTTGCACTTTAGCATGTGGAATTTTTGCCCAATCTCACCTGATACAAGACAGCTGCTCAACAGTCAGTGGTCATCGTTATCTGATTCTCCTTTTCATGATGGGCAATATATTTTCAACAGCGGGCAATATATTTTCACCAGTAGACAGAAATGGACTTTTTGCAGGCCAGTCAAGCACATCCATTCTATGGTGTGAGAAAGCACTCTGTTGTAGAACGAGTAGAATGAGGCCTGGCATTAGGGACTTTAAGCAACAGCCTCTGGTGGAACGGCAACGGCATTCTGGCGTTCTATTGCACATGCGCGACTTTAACTGCTACTTCACAACATTCTACTGAAACCGTCTACGTCGGGAGAACAGCTGATTTGCCGTAGTCGTTTCTACGTGAAAGATTAAGAAAGTTAATGTTATGTTTTATGGTATGTGGCATTGTAATTGTTTATGTGTATCATTAAATGTCCAAAGCAACCCTCTCCTGCTTATTAAAATCACTTTCTTTATTTGTATTTTGTCAAATCATTAAATTATCCACTACGCCGTAGTCTTTACTGTTGCTTAGTGATTTTTGCCTTCTTTAGCTACGGCAGTTAACCGTTTACTTCTGGCTGCCGTTGCTGTTCCATCAGCAGCTGTTGCTTAAAGTCCCTATTGTCTTGCTTCCCAGGAAAGATGTCATCTTGATGGCAGTACAAGTCTCTGTACAATTGCTTTATTCTTCAATAGTACCTTCACAAAAATGCAAGTCACCCATACTGTTTGCCATACCATGACCTCTTTTTTCAAAAACAAGCTGAAATGTGGATCTGAATACAGCAATCTTTCAGACCAACTGAGATGAACTCAGGCCCAGAGAATTTGGCGGCTTCTCTGCATTGAACAGATGTATAGCTTTATTCCTCCGTAACAGAGATTCAAGTTGCATTTCTTGATGCAGCGGCAGACTGTTTTAATTGACAATGGTTTTCCAAAGAACTCCAGAGTCTATGTGACTATATTTAACACAGTAGGATTGATTGTTTCTCATGCAATGGCGCCTGAGGGCTCAAAGATCACGCATATTCAACGGTCTCCTGCCTTGCCCTACACATTCCTTTGGATTCCCTGAATCTTTCCACAAAATTATGTATAGCAGAAGGTGAAAGACCCTAAAAACTTTGCAATCTTACATTGATAAACGTGATTTTTGAATCGTTTGATAATTCTCTCAAACGGTCAATGCTGGCATAACGTGATGAGCCATGACCCATTTTTGCTGGCAAAGACTGAGCCTTTGGTGGATGCTCCTTTTATACCCAAACACGATCCCCTTACCTATTACCAATTCACCAACTTATTGTGGACTGTTTCAAAACCGTTTAACTTGGATAGTCTTTACACTATTATTTTGCCTCTGTCCCAACTTTTTTGGAGTGTTGCAGCCATCAAAATCAAAATCTCTTTATATTTAAAAAACACAATTAATTTGGCCAGTGAAAACATCGGTTTAAATAACATCAATTAAATAAAGTTTAAAGAGAATTAAGATTCTTGATTTTTTTATATCATTTCAAAATGTCCCAACTTTTTTAAGCTGGCAGTCTGTGGTTTGTAAGTAATCACATATTGCTCAAGCTCAGTGTTTAATGTGAGCCCAGGGAACAACCTCTGTGCAGAAGTTGATGATCTGTGTGTGTTGTATGGTAATTAGCGTTTGATATATTTGTATCAGTCGGTGAGCAGCTGCAGGCAGCAGTGCTGTGGGAATCTTAGTGCTCATCTGTGTTCGCGTTCCAGCCGGTGCTTCATGAAACAAGACACGAGCACTCCTGCTGAGGCTGCCACAAGCACCACACTTTCTTTCTTTCTTTCTTTCTTTTTTCAGTTTCTTGCTTTCTCTCTTTTCTTTCTCTCTCTCTTCACATGTCTTTCACACCTCATCCGTCATTAGCTCACAGTCTCCTCTAAATGAAGTTGACAGGTCTGTTTATTCTTGTCACTTTGTGGATGCAAACAGGAAACAGGCAAAATATATAGGTTGGTCCTTATGATTCATGTGGGTCATTAGAGCCGTAGTTCTGACTGTGACCCCGTCTGGACGTCTGTTAGCACTGTGGTCTCATTTAGGGTATCACTTCTGTTCAGTGTGACTTCTTGACAAATGGAGCTGATGAGATGGGAGTTGGGTTTACATTAGATTAGGAGTAAATCGTTGTAGAGAGTAAAGTGATCACTAGGAGGTGCTGCAGGCCCATATACTCCTATTTGACAAATTCAAGCATTTTGCGGGAAAAACGGCAATTCTCTCACACTCAGTCATACTTGTTGACATTTTGTCAGTATGTGATTAAGTAGGGTGTAATATGCTATACTGATTTTGTTCTTTCTTTTCCTGTAGGATTTAGTGTTCACGTCCACAGGGTCTTCGCCGATCTGTCACACCGATGTGGTGATCCACAGCAGACGCTCATCAACTAAAACGTTCAGACCGTGCAGGCCTACCCAACCACCCAAGTTTTTACTCACCGTCACACCCAGGGTGAGAAACACTCAACCTTACTCTCAGAAAACAGCCTAGTGGACCATATTAACTGCCAGAATTTTCGCTCAGTTTAGCGGTTTGAAATAAATCCAGGATTCTATATGGAGTATCAGTGTTTTCTGTATCCAGTAACTGTTTGGCAAAAGTCAGAAACTCATCAGTGTGGATTTCTACTGAGGGTGGTCAGCTGCTGACAGGGATCTCCCGCTGTCTCAGAAACAAACTTATGATCAAAAATGAAAGCCCTGGTCTCTGTGTGGCCCTCACTACCGGCCTGGTTTATTTATCCTCTTTGACCCCATGACAGATCTTCTGCTCAACTGATCATGACCCCGGTGGAGAGTAACCAAACAACACAAGCCCACCAGTGAGAAATCAGAGGTCTTGGTTAAGGGCTGCTTCTCTGGCTGTGAATACACAGCCCATCAAAAACCACAATGCCATTTGGGATAGTCTCAACTTTGGGATAGTCTGAAGATACTGTGAAGTGACATCTTTGGTACCGCAGGGAATGTGGTAGTCAAGACTTACAACATTGTTTGCTGGTTCCCTATCAACATTCATATCAAACAATCCTAGCCAAACGTATAATTATTATCAGTTTAAATCTTGAAACAACCTTACTTTAACCAATAAATAATTTGTATTAATAATAATAATAATAATAATAATAGTGATCAAATCATTTTAATTAATCATTCAATCTTAATGTTTATTTATTGTAATTCTTTTATTTTTTATAATAATGTTATAATTCATAGGTGTAGTTATTTTATAAGTATTGTTTTATATAATTAATTATGTAATTATTAATTATTTTATAATTGTTTTATTTATATAATTATGTTTATTTACTTATGTTTTGGTTACTTTAACTTATGTTTACTTATTTTTATTATCATTATAATTAATGATTTAATTTATATCATTAATAATGTTTTAATTCTTCCATATTCTTCTATATTCTTTTTTTTCTGTCCTATTTAAAAAAAAAAAATTTTATATAGTAATTATTTTGTTAATTTGTGTTAATTTTCTTCCTTGTTTTCTCAGTTTGAAACTCCTCTCTTGACTTCTCCTATCCCTAACCTTAACCATAATCCACCCTTTAAACCAGAGAAGATGATTTTATGATGAGTTTTATCAAAAGCATTTTCAAGCACTGAAGCCTAACTGTAACCCTAAGCCTAACCCAATAACCTAAAAATCTGGTAGATAGGAATGCTGTTCCCGAAACAGCAAAAGATGTTGACCCAGGAAAATGTCCTCCTTAAGCAAGTCAAGATATTCATCTTTTATGAGTGAGTGTGTTGTACTAAAACATATCCGTGTCGTTAATGGTTAAGTCACGTATGAGGCGCTGTTTTCTTTTTCCTCCAACATCTGCTGTTAACTTGGCTAATGTGAGGCTATCTCTGTGTTATCCCAGCCCAGAGAGTCAGGATTGTGTCTGGCCACATGGCCACACTGTGAGAATTGGCACTGCGTTGGCAAAGGCCCCTAGGCACCAGGGGCATATGGGCACTGTGGGAAAGTGATAAGATAGATTAGTTGCCTTTTTTCTCTTTATTCACGAGGGACTCTTGACCCGTTGACTTTTTATGGCCACATCTGCGTGTTCGCGCTCCCATTGGTCAGATGTTCGCTACAGAACTGGAAGCCTGGCCAAAGCTGAGCTGTTTTTCATCAGAGATAAGGAATGAAAGGAAGATAATATCATCCGCTTGTCAGCACGCCATAAAATTCTCCATAAAGCTGAAAGAGGGATAAAGCGAGAAGGAGAGGGAGAGAAAAGAAATGGCCAGTGGAAGGGATTGTGAGCGGTGTGAATCACTACAGGAAATGGTCATCTGTTACTCAAAGGCCTGTTAGCGCTGTTAGCACCGCTGACCTCTGCCACGCTTTCCTGCCAGAGCGGCGGGGTTCGGACAAAATGTCAGAAAGACAGGGTTGTGCGTGCCTGTGTGTGTGTGTGTGTGTTCACGTTCGACAACTGGAAATGATTCTTCTCCCCCCTCAAGGTCCAATTTGTTTGGCGTTTCTTAGTGATAAAAGGACTGATAAAATGCATTAGTGTTAACAGCCTTGGAGGTGTTGACTAAGGAGTTTTCTATATTCCCTAGGTGACTTCAGTTCCCATGGAACGCTACTGTGCGGATCGCAGTGCGGAGTATGAATGGAGGTTAATACGCGATGGAGGGAGTCTCATTGCTAAGCAGTGCTTCCTGTACGGATCCCCCGAGCTGGCTTGCGCCTGGGCTCAGCGCTCTCAGGCCTTCCTCCCGCAGAGCCCAGGGGGCATCATGGCCCTGCAGCAAAGACATGGCTGGTCCTTCATAAGGATTCCAGGTAGGTGAGATCCTCGGTGGGAGATAGCATGCAAGTTTGTTAATGTTTGCCTGTGTGTAAAAGCGGTTGAAAGGTACTTCGTTTTTTCCAAGACTTGTATTTACAGATTTGTATCCATTTGCTGTGAAAAAGGTCTAATGTGCATTGTGAATAGTGTAACAATGTATGAAGAACAGCTCACACAGCAGTCGACCCAAAGCAGCTTTTTTTTGGTGACCAACACGAACACGAGCGAAATCTGTGTGGGGAACTTTTTTGCACTCGCACAAACCTCTTGATTGCATGGCTTCCTTTCGAAATAACTGGATTTGGCCCACAAAATTTTGCAGAGGAACTGTAAATGTGGCCGAACCTTCAGACTGGACACAAACCAGAGAACTGCATCCCAGCTTTTAATGGCAAGACTTTAGGCCTTGGGGGACCCCATGCTACTTCTGTTCTCTGGGGTCAAAGTGCATTTCAATTAAAGAAAACTCGCATTGTGGCTAAAAACGAGATGTAGGCCCATGGGAGAGGGCTGGGGGTCACGAAAGAGGCCATGTCTCAGGGTCGGTGCACCTCTTAGTCATTGTCACTGTTTTGGCATCAATGCGCAGCCATTTGTCACATGTTTAGCGCGGCAGTGTGATGGGACTAGTGCCAGGCGATGCTTAAGACTTATTTTGCAGATAAGACAAATTTTTGCATGAGCCTGTTGCGTGAATTGTGCGCAGGCCTGTGTTTGTGTGCGCGTTCCTGTGTAATTGCTGGGAGCAGACTGGGGAAGAGAAAGAGGTCTGGGAGCGCTTGTGAAGTTGGGAGGGGGGACAAAGCAAGGAAGTTGGACTATTGGACATTGTTTCTGCACAGCGTTAGGTAAGCGCTTTGAATGTGTGTGTGTGTGTGTGTATCACTCTGAATGTTCATTCACAGGCTTAAGGTGTTTCAGAGCGCACTTCTCCCATTTTCTCAGAGTCATACTGTACCCAGGGAAGGAAATGACACAAGACTGGATAAGAGTCATTGATGTATGCAGGCGCTCCCACCACTGGCTAATGGAACTTAAGGCCTACATCTCCATATAAAGGCTGGTGGAGTGTTTATTAGCAATAATGGGATACTATGTTGATCAATTTCTAATTATAGGACAACTATTTTTAATTGTCTTGAATGATCTAATCTTTAACATACAATTTAAAATATAACTGTTTTTGTAAATCTGTAATTTAAGTTGCAAATTAAAAAAACATGTAGAAAAAAGTTAAATAGATCAGGGGTTTTAAAACGGGGACCAGAAGGCAGCTCCAGACCAGTGGTTTTTTAACCAGGGTCCTCAGCAAACTGCCAAGGGGGCCTCCAGATGACTATATATTTACACATATTCAAGACAAAACAAGTGTTAAAATACGCTGAGAATGAAGATATTTCTTGTTCTAATTCAACCCCTCAACATAAACCCTAATAAAAAAAGAACAGGACTCCCAGTGTCTGTAAAAACCTGGAAAAGTCTAGAGCTTGTAGACCTGAAATATATTATCTAGGGCTTGGCTTAGGCCTGTAAATATTGCTGTGGACAATGGGGCGAGTTAACTTTGGAGTTAAAAAGGTTGAGAACAACTGTGCTAGGGGGTCCATGTAAATGTTTATAGTATATAATAAATAATAACAATAGTAAACGAAAACTAGGTTAAAATAAATGGGTAAATAAATAAATACAGTGCTATAACAGTACAGCACTATAATGAGTAGGAAAAAAACGACGTAATAATGTAACTTAATAGACACTAAATGTTTTCCAAATAATATTTTACATTAACATTAACTTTTAAAGTTGGGTCTTTAAGAAAACTGCCTTTTAAATTTTGATCATATTTGGGGTTCTGTGGCATCTTAAAGATTGAAAACCCTTGATATATATTATATGAAGTTACAGATACAGTTTTGAGTTGTATATTAAAGTCATACAAAAAAAATTATGATCACACAAACATGTCATACGTTTAATAAAGAATCATAATAATAATAAAAGTTGAATGTTTTTATTTACGTTTTTAGTTATAGAGTTACAGATCGAACAAATCTAGGCATGGTCATGTCTGCCTTACTGTATTTTTTTATCATCACTTAATCACACACACACACACACACACACACACACACACACACACACACACACACACACACACACACACACACACACACACACACACACACACACACACACACACACACACACACACACACACACACACACACACACACACACGCACGCACGTATTGGTGCAGCCACCCATTGGGTGTTTTATACTCTTGAGTGTGTTAGCGTGTTGCTGCTGTACCTTTGGTGTCACAGTAATTGTGGACAGGCCACAGAAGGACAGGCTCTCTCTTACAATAGCTCTGCACTTTGTTGTAACTCGCCTGCTGCTTTGAGCTGTTGTTTTGAGGGAGAGAGAGTGAGAATGCTGCAGAGCTCAGCTCACAGACAGCCTGTGGGAAACTCTGCTTTCCCTTCCTGTTCTTTCAAAGAATCTCTGCACTCCAGCAAAATGGCCGGAAATATTCCTGGCCTTTTTGATTTGGGGCCCAAACAACAGTGACTGCATAATTGTTTGTGATCTGCTCCCTCGCCCCGCCTTTCTGGCTGTGAAAAACAGCCAGGCTTCACCAAGGTGTTTGGGAAGCTTATACTTTAGCTTATCCTTTTTTATCATGTTTTCTAGTCAATTATTTTTATTTATTTATTTGTTTATATATTAAAAAAAAAAATGTTTACTTACCAAAAAATAAGAGTATAATCACACTAATATGTCACACATCTAATAAACTTTTCTGATGCTACATTAATTTTCTTATAGTTGGAGAAGACAGAAAATCAAGGGGAGAGGGGGGGGGAACAGTATCGAAACATGGTCAGTGACAGACTCGAACCCTGATTTCCCATGAGCTCCACTGCTCAATATGTCCTCAAGGCCACCACTCATTTTATTTTTGCAGGTCAAAGGCTGCAAATGTAATAATGTCGACCTTTCCTGAAGCAAGTTGCTTCCCTGGTGCAGTTCTCCCTCTGGCCTACAGAGGGAGCATTTTGCTCGGTTTTAGCCTGCTTTGCCTCTCCATTTTGTGTGAAATTGAAAATGTGGTCACATATTTCATCCCCTGTGCCTTTGTGTTTGGGTTTGTGCACAGATCCCAGGTGGGATCTGGTGAGTACAATCGATATATGACAGCTTAATGAAAGTCTCCCTCATTTGCTCGTTTCACTTCCCACCTCAGAATGATCTGTGGTCGCTTGACTGCTGCAAGACAAGTGTGTGGCAGATGTGTCTCATTTTATACAATCTTTACCTGTAGACTACAAAAAGACGGCTTTAGATGGAATATCCCACCGATCTGAACATTTCTTTAGCTGCTGGTCTGTAGGTTTTATGACTTAAATGTTGTATTCAGCACTTTTTATAAAGTTTAAAGGGATATTTCACCCAATGTTTTTTTTTGGACCCCATTGCCTTCCATTGTATGGACAAATACAGTTGAAAAATTGTTCAAAATATCTTCTTTTGTGTTCTACAGCATAGAGAAAGTCAAACATGTTTAAAACAACATGAGGGTGAGTAAATGATGACAGAATGTTTACTCTGAGTGAATCATCCCTTAATTTGGAAGTATATCACACTTCAAATCTGAGGACATGCCCTTCTAAAGCATGAATACATAATTTATTTTTGCAACTCTGCCCTGTCTTTAAGGTGCAGTAATCATGTCACTTAAGCAAAGTTTCGTGAAGTGTCATAGAGTGGAAAAACAAATATTGTTTGTGTTAAGCATCAACTTTACCCCTTGGCCCCGTGCCCATGTTTAGGTGTTGGCCAGTGGTTGTACAGGGCGTCAGTAAACACTAAAGCTAATCTTATAGCATAGAGGTCATAAGAGCCTGGTGCTTGTGCTTTCACCTACTGTCCCTTTGCCAGAAGAAATGTCCCTAAAGCTCAGATTGCTTTAATGAAATTAGCATACAGCGGAAGGGCAATTAAGTAGGGAGCGGGGTTAATGAGCTCATCCAGGGCTCTGTGGCAGATTTTTAAACTGGGTCACCCTCGGGTCAGACCTGAGTTCTAGGCGGGAGGGATTGGAATCAGAGCCTAGGCTCCTGGAAGGGCACTTTTAAGGGGTTACCACCAGCAGGTGGGTTGGATTGATAGTGGTAATCATGGTAACATCAGATGGTTCAGTACTTGGTAACTTTGAGCTCCCCTTGGTCTGCAGTTGAGTTGGAAATCATCCTGAAAGTACATGAAGCGTCCTCCATGAACTTTAATGCCAACACAATCCATCAGTTATTTTGAATTCTAAATGATGTAGTCGCCCTTGTTAGTTTCCTCTGAAAATGTTTGTTTTTTTGTAAGAGATTAGCTTTGTTTGATAAGCATGTCTAAGAAGGACTCACTAAATGTTTTAGATGAAGTAGCATGTAAAGTCTAACTGAAAAAACGGAGTAATTGCAGAGTCGTCAGGCTTGTGAAATAGGACGTGTGGGGGGATTCGATAAGAAGGGAATGGAAACACCAGAGGAGACTCTGTGGTGCCGGTTTCGTTGAGTTGTGGGTACCAACGGGTCACATCATCCCCTTAGATCACCATCTTCATCCCACAGTCGTTCAGGGGCTTCATAAAGGGGGGTCTGGCAGCTTGTTGCCTTATTCCTCTGACGCCAGACCCATTAGATTAGAGCTTTATGGGGAAGAGCGTATGGGAGTCTCTCTTCTCTTCATGAAACCGTCCTTCTCTCAGTCAGGAACCTGAAACCACTGCTTTTTGCTAAAGAAACCATTGCTGTTAGCACTGTGGGATATGGTTGTTAAACGTGTACATGTATTTCAGCAGGCAATGCAATATGATCACTCAAGCAGTCTTTTGTGGTCTAAAACTAGTATAGTATATAATCATTATGTTGTGTAGTGTATAATCATTATATAGTGTGTAATAAGTTCTAGTAGATCTTTATTAGTTTATTAGTTATTAGCTGCAAGTCACTGTAAATCTAAATCTAAGTAAATTTGGGGTCAGAAAAAAAGAAGAATACTTTCAGGATTAAGTACCAATATTCAGCAAGGGTGCCTAATCAAAAAAAAAAAAGATTTTTCTGTTAACTTTCTATTTAACAAAGGATCATGTTTCAAAAAATTGAACACTTCCACAAAATTATTTATCTCAACAACCATTTTCAACTGTGATAAGAAAAATAAATGTTTCTTGAGCAGCAAATCAGCATATCTGACTGATTTCTGAAGGATCATGTGACTGCAAACTAGAGTAATGATGCTGAAAGTTCAGCTTTACAATCACAGGAATAAATCACATTTTAAAATTTTAAAATAGAAAACAATTGTTTTTAATATATCAACAATTTTTATTAATGAAATAAATTTGAGTTACTTCTTTTCTTTTAATAACATCATAAATCTTACCATCCCCAAACTTTTGAGCGTTTGTTATATATCCCAATTAAATTATTTAAATATTTAACTAATCTATTATAATAAATTATACTATTGCAGATATTAAGAATATAATTTGTTTACATTAAATAATAGTAATTTAATGTTTATTGAATTATATTTAATATACCAAGTGAAATGCTTCACAATCTTCAGAAAAGCTTTTAATCAAGAGATGAATAAACTGAAGATGACCCATTTTAACCCTTATTGTTTTTGAACATTTTCAAGAGAATTTTAGATGTCTGCTCTGTCTGAAACGGATGGTTATGAATTTCTTCATGATTACTTTTTCTTTATTATCACCATCCTCTCTGCAAACAAATTGGTTAGATGATATCTATGTAGCTCAGTGTAGCTGTATGCAACCCAACTATTTTGATGAATATAAGCATGAAGGCTTGTTTGTTAGTTTTGAGTAGCACTTGAGGGGTCAATTAAAAGTACCTCTCGAGCTGAATATGGCCCATGGGCCTGATGTTTGAGAACCCCTGCCTTAGAGCAAATGTTCATCTTGGTTGAAGTAAATTAGATCCATGAGGTCATTATCTTGTTAATCATCACCACGGTGAGTAAGAGATTCTTGAGTATATGAGCTAATTTGAGCCCTTCTCCTCCACTCATTGTAAAGGTTACAAACGTGACCCTTTCAGGGTCATGGGGGTGTTGAGTCAGGGTTCAGCTATGGTTCACATTAGCATAGACATGATGTGGTAATAGCAACATGGTCATGCTGACCGTGTGTTTGACATGCTTTTTGTACTGTCTAAGGCTCGGCCAGCAGGCCTCAAACTCTCTCTGGGGATCTCTAGATTGCTCTGGCAGCCGGCTCACTTCGTGTGTATAATCACTTTCTGAGTGCCCATAACCAGCAGGGTCATTTAACTTACCCCCCATGAGCTGACCTTAGGGTCAAGGGTTCCACCAGTCAACAATGGGAAGCCTGAGCTTCCTCTTTTATAAGCACTGTTGGGGTGACAGCATTGACAGCACATTGCCATCTCTGGTCTGTGAAAATCAGTCACATGTGTTGAGGCACATAACTGATGTAGATTTGATTATTTAAAAACTGAAACGTGGGTTCATAAATGTTGGATGATGTGAATAACAGAAAATAATTTAAACTAAAATGGGAAAAAAAATAAAACTTATATATTAAACATATACATTTTATCGGCCAATATTAACATTCATTCACAGTACTTTTTACAACATTATAATGTACAGTATGAAAAAGTCATTTTAGATTTGCTAAAGACTACATTTAACTGTGTTAGTAAATTAGTAGTTTAAAAAAAAAAATATTAACTTATAGTGAACATTGGAATCTAAATGTAAAAAAACAAACAAAAAAAAACCCCTCAAATATTGGCCTGTAACTAATTTTGTATCAATATATCATGAATAACTAATGTTTACAGCAGAATAAGGCAGTATTTTATTTTTAAAATATGAGAAAGGTCATTCTGATAACTTTATCCTGAGCGTAATAAGTTTTTTCTTTCTTTTAATATGTTTTGTTCTTGGATGTCCAAGATATAATTAATCAAACATATTTAAAGAACTTCACAGTGGATCGGTAACTGGGTACAAATTTTGCTACTGAGAGTGGGATTTCTGTCATCGGTAAGTGAGGAGCAGGAAATGGAAAACCCGGAGTGGAGCTGACGCGGAGGGATTACAGAACATTTTGAGCGGGGAGGGGAAATTGCTGTCACTCCACAAGCTTATTCATTATATTCCTTTGATTTATCTAATCAGCTTCATTCCGACAGTGTGGGATACAGTTTGGATCTTGTGAGTTGACACATTATTTACTGTTTGTCAGTGTTTTTGAAATGTTTTTCTCTGCTTTGTTCTTCAGACAAAGAGTCTCTGATCACAGACAGCGGGAAGCTTCACACTCTAGACCTGCTGCTGACTCGACTGAAGTCTCAGGGCCACAGAGTTCTCATTTACTCTCAGATGACCCGCATGATAGACCTTTTAGAGGTGAGTACTTCCAGGCCCTTCTCACTGTCTGTGACTGACAGCTCTGTGGCCTGTGAACATTACGTAACTACGTCATGTCATTCTGACATGTTTTTTCCTTCACCTCCACAGAAATCTGTTTTTTCCTTCACCTCCACAGAAATCTGTCTACTGAACCGATTATAGATTTCTGAGGTCATGCTTTACTTGTTTTTGTTTACATGTTCAATGTTTTTTGTTGATCTCACAAAAGAAGAGATGGCGAAATTTGATCAAGCATTGTGAAAGAAGTGTTTGCTGTTAAATAGTTCCATATTGTTGTAGCTGGACAAAGGCGGTTGAGAGAAGATAACTGGAGGAAACAATCACTTTTTCCAAAGGCACACAGTTGTTTGCCACATGTTCAGCAGAAAGCCAAACATGGAGCTAAATGTAGAAGCCTCCAATAACATTGTCAACACAGGCCGCTTATAGTCCTACACAACAGCTCTCGTAGTCTAGAAACACCTCAAGTCAAAAGGAATATCCTTCCGATTCGTTTTGGCTTAAGCATTTTCCATGGCAGTCTCACTAAAGTCCGATTACTTAGACTAGACTTCCTTTATTTGTGAAGTAGATTGTCTTTAGAAAAAGTTAAGCATGGAAAAACATGGGCTCTTATTTGTCTAATAGTTTTGGCATTGCATGAAAAGCTGCGCTTTATATTTTATCTTTAAGTCAACATAAAAATCTAAATTAACCCTATTTTTTTAAAGCACCTTCCTGGTCTCACTTTGAACGTTTCATCGGTGCGCATAATTCAAAAGCAAAAAAAATGTTTGGCATCATAATCTTCAATAAAAATGGAATAACTAATCCTGCCTTTGAAATAATCTTTTTCAGCTGACGTGAAATATTCTTCTTATATTTTAACCAACACTTTGTGTGGACTTTGTAAAATATGGAGAATATTAATAAAGTTATCATTAAATAATTGGGTAACACTTTACAATAAAGTTTCTATAAAATGTTTTAAAACAGTACATTAAACATTTAATTTTTATCTGAACTCAACATGTTCACTTTGAAAGCCCTAAATAAGCATTTTGTAAAATATTTGTTTCTGTGGACCACCCAGCACCCCCTTGCAAGTCGCTGAATCCCAGTTTGAAAAACCTTATTCTATAGAAATGTGTGTCTTTCCAAGTAGACCCCTTGAGTGTTTTGGTCAAGTTTTCTAATTTGTTATGTACTCCCACTTGAGGTCTGTTCAAGTGTATTCCGGGCATTGTTCCTAAGTCTCAGGAGGTTAAATCATGTTATGTTCGACACTCTGCTAACCTAGAGTTATGTTCTCAGCGGGATAATACCGTTTAAGATGGTCCCATTTGTTACTTACAGCTGCAGAGAAGCTTAGTGTTTGTGATCTAATGTTACTTCAGGCTGGAACAAAGTCCTAATCAAAGACGTTTAATGTCAAGGAGAGTGCTAATGCTGGCTTCATACAGTCCAGATGTGCTTTTGGGAGGCCGTCCAGTGGAGTCGTAGGCCCGATGGAATCGAGACTTCACTCTGGGTGGCGTAGGAGAGTGGGAGGTCATCTGAGAAAAGTCACTGAAAAGAGTCTGCCCAATGTTAATGAGGGTCTGTGGCAATGGGAACGTTATTAAAAACCAGAGGATTAAAGTGAAATAGACACACCAGTTTCATATTGTTGACTTGTTTCCCTGCATGATTTTCCATTTTCTTACTTGAAATGTTTCTCAACTGTCCTGCAGGAGTACATGGTGTACCGCAAGCATACTTACATGAGACTGGATGGTTCATCCAAGATTTCGGAGCGGCGGGACATGGTGGCTGACTTCCAGAGCCGGTGAGTTTTCAGATAGTTTTCAGCTGCTTGCCAGCCAGGATTGAAAAGGAGACGCACACGTCTGTAAGCGCCCGTCTCTTCTTAAACCTAATTGGGGCTTGTTTTTTTCAAATGTCACCAAGCGTAAATTCCTCATCCCTGGCGGTGCTGTCAGACGCAGAGGGGTTTTGCGCTCTTTTCTCTCTCCCCGCCCTTCCTCACAGGGTCTGGTTTGCATTAGCTCAGCTCTCTGTGGGTGCAGTGGGGCTCTGGTTTTTATTTTCTAGAGGAGTGTGCTTGTATATTGAAACATCTCTCTGTGTAAATTCTGGGTGGTTGGGCCGGCCCCTTAAAGAGCATGATCTGCCGCGGCTTTATTTGCTTTCTCTCACTGTTCTGGTCTCCCCTCCCTTTGCAGGACGGATATTTTTGTCTTCCTCCTCAGTACCAGAGCCGGAGGCCTGGGGATCAACCTGACAGCTGCAGACACGGTGAGACCATAGCCCATCAGCACATCATGATTACCAGATCACCTTCCCCCACCAGAGGCCATGAGAACGGCCCCTAATATAGTATGAACCTGAAGACATTTTGCGCTGCACTCATTGAACTTAATATGAACACTTTGAAGCTTTGACTAAATGGTCAGCATAAAAAGCGACCAACCACAGTTTGTTTTGTTTAGGGGTGGGGAATTGTGGAAACCGCAATAATATAAAGCAAATAAAATAAACAGATAAATAATAATGCAGTTTCTATTTATATTGTCACTTTACTGAAATTAAAGAATATTATTATAACATTAAATGGAAAATATTTACTTTTATATTTTTTATTTTTAAAACCGAAAATCTAAGCTAGAATACAAATTTTAAAAAGCATTTTTTATCAATTCTGTCAAAGTAATTAGTAAATTATGTAAATTGGTAAATTATAATTAATTTATCTAATAAATGAATTGTTTCATGCAATAACTTTCAAAAAACATAATTAATTTATTAGATAAATTAATTATAATTTACATAATTTACATAATTTACAAATTACTTTGACAGAATTGATAAAAATGCTTTTTAAACTTTCTATTCTAGTGAATGAACACCATTAAACTAAAGCTCTTTGATGGTACAAGGTAGTACATTCATGTTTTATCATGTTTTTGTTAAATGTTGACAAAATTTAAATGAATACATAAAATTTTTGAATATTTTGTTTAATTTTACACTCTCGTGTCAACTAAAATTTCATTTTTGTCAGCTGAAAATCAGATGCCGTTTTAGTCAAGAGTAAAATGAATAGGGAGTGACAATTTTGGAGACAAAAGCTATTGTTGAAACATAAAACTGTAAATAAAAAAATAAAAATACTTATTTGATGTCACTACCCTGTCAAACTTTGGCAAATCCAGTGATTATTTCATCCTCAACAGTGCTCATTGTATCAGCCCCTTTCTTTGTAAACATGATTTTGTTTTCAAGCAGGCTGATGAAAAAACCCTGTGTGCTCTTACTCCCTGAAGTTGCGTTGGCCAATCAGATAAGCGCTTGCCAGATCCTGAAAGTGCTTTTCAGTTTTGTGTACAATATGCAGTGAGAAAGACAGCGAATTAACTGTGAAGTTGTGCAATCTGAGGCCTTTAAACCGATGTGAATTATGTGTGCAAGAACAAAAAATGCCATCTGTGGATTAGACATGAACAGGAATGAGTTCATATGTGGAGAGATCATTTAATGTGACGAATTTCCTCTCTTTCCAGGTGATCTTCTATGACAGTGACTGGAACCCAACAGTTGACCAGCAGGCCATGGATCGAGCCCACAGACTTGGACAAACCAAGCAAGTCACAGTCTATCGGCTTATTTGCAAAGGGACAATTGAGGAACGCATCTTACAGAGAGCCAAAGAAAAGAGTGAGGTTAGTACACAGTATCTACTGCCTTCCTTGGGCCAGAAGGTTACACAAAATATAATGTAACACATTTTCCTTTTAATTCAGCTAATTCCACAATGGATAGACAAATTACCCCCTTTTTCCCCTGACAGCTTACATTTGTCAGTTCAAGTTACAAGAACGATATTTAACAAAATTTCAAACCTCAGAAGAGTCTTTGCAGTGACAAGGGGGTTAAAGTAATATTTAGCCCATGGTTTCAACTGCAATTACCACCAATTATACTGTAATTACATATGTGCTCTAAACAGTCACATGTAGTCCAGGACGTCTGTATCAACACATCTTTATAGTCAGTATACGTTTCCAAGAGTCGAGTCTTCTCCTCTTTCTACTTTTATTTATTTATTCTCTGTCTCAATAATCACTCTCTGCTGTGGGATCTGCACTTCAGATTCAGAGGATGGTAATATCAGGAGGAAATTTTAAACCTGATACTCTGAAGCCCAAAGAGGTGGTCAGCTTGCTGCTGGATGATGAGGAGCTTGAGAAAAAGTGTGAGTTACCACTCTGTTATGATCATAAAAGAATATGTATAATCTAAATAATGTTATAATAAATGAATCAATTGACTGTTTGCTCTCCTCTGATTGGATGGTACGGTTGTGTTTCTGGGCAGTGCGCTTTCGGCAGGAAGAGAAACGGCAGCTGGAGGAGTGCAGTAAGGTGAAAGAGCGGAAGAGGAAGAGGGATAAGTATGCAGAAAGGGTAAGTTTCCTCATAGAGGCACAAGGAATTGTTTTTAGAATCTACTTCTCCTTTGCAGTGTTGTTCAACAATAAAAATAAATACTGTATCGCATTAAAAAGTTTTTTTTGCTAAAAGGTTGATTATATTTCAATACATTTTCTTGTGGTAAAGAATATAGTTATGCACTATATCAGTATTATTATTGTTAACTAAAAAATGTAAACCAAAAAATTATTAAAATCATGTTCAGTATGTGAAATAAATGTAAATATTAGATGGAAAACGTTTTTTTTATTAGATGGAAAAAAAAGGTAAATGAAACCTTTATAGAAGTACAAAGAAAACTATACTATACTATAATAGTATATGAACAATGAAAAAAAAAAAACACCGCTCTATATTCATTAGCACAAATATTTCTTTCTGTAGGGTACCTGAAGAAGAAATTCACAAATTATTTTGTAAGCAAACACTCAGAAAATGCCCTAACCACTCTTGTCCAACTGTCCTGTCTCCCTGTATCCCTCTTATTTTAAGAAGAGAAAGGAGGATGACCCCGACACTAAAAGGAAGAAGGAGGGTGTGAATGTGGTCATCCCTTATGTCCCCTCAGCAGACAACTCCAATCTGTCTGCGGATGGAGAAGACTCGTTCATCAGCGTGGACATGGACTCTGCCATGCCCAGCCCCTTCAGTGAGGTAACAACCAATGAGACTTGACCCATGTGCACTTCCCTGACTCCATTTAAAATGCCTGTGACCTTGATAATCTGTGTTGAATTGCAGAGGTCATGATGTCAGGAAGAATTATTGTACAATCCTGTAATGACATTCTTTTGGTGACGAGTCCACAAAACAATCATGTGAGAACTTTCCCGAAGAATGGATGATTTCTGCAGAGCTATTATGCCATTGTCAACACACATCCTCTCGTTTACTTGCTGCATTGATCTCATGGCGCTCTTCCTCCTCCTCATCCATCTTCTGGTCCTGCTGTCTCCTCCGTGGTGGTGTCCCTCTGTCCCTGTCTCACCCCCAGAACTATGTGTCTCTACAGATCTCATTGAGCAGTGAGCTCCAGCCCAGCTCCATTCCTGCAGACGAGAGTAGCAGTGACATGCTGGTAATTGTGGATGAACCCATGTCTTCTGCTCCTCAGTCCCGTGCCACCAACTCTCCCGTCTCCATCGCCGGCTCTGTGTCCGATACCATGAATGGTGGGTACCCTCGGCTTACTCAATTTTTAATTGGTCTCATGTATATCACAGCAAGCCATGTCATATTACACATACAGTTTTCATAAAATTTCATACAGTATTATGCATTGTCGGAAGTTGGGAAAGGGCTGGGAATCCACACTGATGTTTAATAGTAACAGGTTAAAAAAATAAACTAGCAGTTAGAGGTCAGCGATTGATGGATTTTTCAGTCCCGCTTCCCCAAGATTCTGTCCCGTTCCCGTTCGGTCTGCCTCCCATTGTCCTACTTTCACATAAAAAATCCCGCAGTCCTGTTCCTATTAGATTTTTTTCAATTCCAACATTCACACAGAACAGTTCAGACCTCACCCTTTTTGTATTTGTCGCAGTAGGCAAAAGGAAGGTGCTTTCTCTCTTTGGTTCACTGCATTTTTAAGGAGAAAATGATGTTGACTTATGAATTTGCACATGGTTTGTCTGAAAGCATATTAAAAACACCACATAGACATATAAACAACATTCAAAACTTGATTTTCACCACAGGTGGTTTTTCACATGTTTCACAAGTGTATGATTTTTGCGTAGGAGTTTTAGTTCCTACATTTTTCGTAAACTTAGAATACATTTTTAGAACAAAAGTGATTGAAGAATCATTATTTGTATGTGAAAACGTTTGTATGCAGATTTCACGCACAAATTTGTGCGATGACATGCTTATTAAACGAGAATGAGAAATCAGAAAACAGAATGTATTCTGCTTTTTAACTACGTTTGTTACAACTTTTCACTTTACTGGTCTCATACATGTTTGTTGTATGAGACCCCCCCACACACACACACACACATTAAGCACACATTTGGCTGCCTGTCGAATGATGAGCAGTGCTAATAGACAGTGTTGCAGTCTAGGCTGTAATGCTGAGAGCACATAGGTTTGTGGGATTGAGCTTGCCGATGAAATGCGAGCAGAACTGTGGCTGTAAAGGAGACAGGGTTTGCGTTAGTCTAGGCCGCTGTGGCTCAGACATCTTCTGCATTCAACCTGATAATAAACTGATGATTAGTGGAAGATGAAAAACTCCAACAATTCAAAAGAAACATGATGATTTTGTTTGGCTGGCACATAATCTGTTAAATAGTCAAGGATCTATGAAATCAAATTTTGTGCATTCTCTACTTTTCAAAAGTTTGAGGTCGATATGATTTTTTAAATGTTTTTGAAAAAAGTCACTAATGCTCACCAATGCTGCATTTATTTGATCAAAAATACAGCAGAAACAGTAATATTATGAATATTATTACAATTTGAAACTGCTGTTTTCCATTTTTATATATTTTAAAAAGTAATTTATTCCTTTGATGGCAAAGCTGAGTTTTCAGCATCATTTCTCCAGTGTTCATTCAGTGTCACATGATCCTTGCTGCTCAATAAACATTTCTTATTATTATTTCTTCTTATTGACAATGTTGAAGATGCTTAATATTTTGGTGGAAACTGATGTTTATTTTTGGATTATTTGATGATTAGAAAGCTCAAAACAACAGTACTTCATTTGAAATCGATTTTTTCTGTAACATTATAAATGTTTTTACTGCCACTTTTAATGAATCCTTGCTGAATAAAAGTATTGATTAAAAAAAAAAAATCTTACTGACCTCATGCTTTTGAACAGTAGTTCAACAAGAAGCTAATTTCATCATACATGATTCTCTCTCAGGTGTCTCCTCGCAAGATATCTCCAGTCCAGGCAGGGGAAGGTCCGGCCGGAGTCGAGGACGACCCAAAGGCTCTGGAGGATCAGGCAAGTGTTCTGTGAGGAAGGGAAGAGGCCGGAAGTCCAGCGCAGGCAGTGCTGCAGCCATGGCAGGAGCGATGGCGGGGGCGGCAGCGGCCTCAGCGGCGGCCTATGCTGCATACGGCTACAGTGTACAGTCCAAAGGTAACACATTTGACTTTGACTAACAGTACTGCTAGTGAAAATCTAAGGCCTATAATAGTTCATCCATTGTTATTCAACTCTCTTCCAGGTATTCCAGCAACTGGCTCCGTACAACCGGCTCTCATTCGGTCTTCAACCACACCTGCCTTTGTTCCAGCTGGCACCTCCTCCCCCCAGGCTAAAGGAAGCGCTGTGACCACCAACTCACAGACTTCAGCACATGGCAGTTCACAAAGCCAACACAACCGCACTAAAAGAAGCAAAGTACCAAGCAACCACAGTGGGCGGTAGCAGCTTGTGATCCCTTGCTTTTTGATTGTAGCATGGCCAGTACATTTTCAGTCCCAGGTTAACGATTCTCACGCTTATGTCGAGCCGCTATCACACCACAAGCCCTACTTTTCACTGTGAAACCCAACTCCACACACCCAACTTAGCATCTATTTCAGTGGCTGGTGAGCAATATGGGAGGGTTTGCACTAGAAGCAAAAACGAGTCATTGAGAATTATATCTTCAGTATATGAAGTTTAGCTCATCGATCCTTCATACAGAAAATAGCTGTTGTAAGGATGACCAAGGGTTTGTTATTCTAGTAATGTCTCTTTTTTGTTTTCTGATGACCATGTAAGCAAAGGGCAGCATGGCCGAATGAAGGAGTTTTCTTCATCTGGCACATCATAAGATGTTCGGCATCATTATCAGCAGTGATGAGTTGAAACAGGGAGGGATGTTGGTTATTAAACACCCTCTTGAACAAAGTCTTTACCTGAACACATATGAACAGATAAGACTGCTTTTGTAAGATTGCTCTTATTTTTGTAGGACCGACTCATTGAAATTTGTTTAAATACCGAATGGCCTTCTCTTTCTATGTTTATTTGCTGCAAATTCAAAGATTTTGGCTTAAATACTAATATATATTTTCTCTTGGGAAAAATAAAAGAAATCAATGTTTTTTGTAGTAAATGCAATGAAAAAACATCTGAAGTGAGTGCTGCTCGAAAAACATGTCACTGCTCAGATAAAAATACTTGGGTGTGAAATGTAACATAGCTTAAGTTAAAACTTGGTAATTTATGATGATCTGTGCTAGTTGTAAATTGTATCGAAGCGGTTTTATTTTTAAATAACATGATGAAAAGTCCATCATTCTGTTGCATCCGTGACAAATGGCTGTGGTTTTTGAGAAAGGCCATTTCTGGGTTTATTTTGTCTTTAAATTGTGATGATAAATGTTCTATGTATGTAAATATTTCAAGGGTATCATCCCATTTCCCCTCCAGTTGCTTGTCTATTTTTATAGGTCAGTGTAAATACCTAAAGAAAAAACCCAAATGGTCCTTTTACTAACTTGGAGAAAAACAAAATAAACATTGATTCAATTATTTGAAATTTTCACTGTGGGATAATGCAATTCTTGATAAATCTTTTCCCCCGTACGTTATCAATTTACTGCTGAATCTTACACAACTATTCGTTTTTAAAATCCAAGTCTACTTGAGCTATAGGTTGAGCAAAAACACAGCTCTCAGGTTCAAACCTCTTTCTTACACATTTAACAAACATACCATCTTAATTTCACACCAAACACACTTGACAACAAGGATATAGGTTCTTTGAATGTTTATTGTGCAAAATGACAAATTATAATGGCTCAACAGTATTCCGCTTCAGTGCAAATTAAAATGGAAGTGTTTTATGCCCACATATTTGAAACAAAATGCAAACAGCTTTAGAACTTGAAAAACTTTGGCAATACATTGTCACAAGCATGCATTTGTACCACAGCACCACATACTTGGGTCAAGAGCACATGACGAAAACTGACAGTATAGATGTCGCACCATAGAATCAAAATAACAACAGCCTAAAATACCATGTTCACTTAATACAGTACCTTTACCATAGTACAGTAAATTTTAATCTCTTGGTATAGAGAGAATAAAATGTTTGAACACAGCCACTAAATCACAATCACACCCCAAGGACGGCAATGTTAACTTTATGTTAGGAGGAACTTAATGGTGTTTGGATTAGATGTTGATAGCCTCAGTGACATATTTAGTGTTTTAAAGATACAGGTTTCTGAGATGCTAACAATATGGGTCTAATGGTGGTGAGAACAGCTGCCTCAATAGAGAACAGGTGAGGGTCATCGACATCAGGACAGCTGACTCTCATGAACTCCGCCAGGCGAAGCAGGTACTCGATGTTGTGGCCCGACTTCCCCTTGCACACAGCGATCTGAGCGGCGATTTCCTCCGTGCTTGCAGGCCCCAGGTAAATAGGGTTGTCAGCTGTAGCGATATAAACCAGAGCCTGGACAGGTGACTGATTCTTGCCCTGTGGAAAGAACTCTAAGACCTGGGTCAGGTAGCCTCCTCTCACTGCCTCCCTCACGTTCAGGTACTTGAGAGACTCCTCGACCTGAGAGCCAGTCACCTCGAAGGCAACACCCCAGGTGCATGCCTGTGTACAAAAACTTAAGGTTAGTCACATGTAGTAAGGGAAAGGACAGTTCACCCAAAAAAGAAAAAGTCTTTCTTCACAAAATTTTGTTCCAAACCAAAAGCTTTCTTTCAGAAAATGTAAAAGATTTTGGGTATAATGACAGCCTCAGTCACTTTTTTTACATTAAATCTTTTTTTCTGTACAATGAAAGTGAATGGAGACTGACACTGTCATTAAATGTAATATCATTCGTGTTTTGCGGAAATCAGTCATGTGTGAACGGAAAAATCATTATGCCCACAAAAGGTTTTATTTCTCCGTTGCCTATTCATAGCTTTGTTCGTATAAAAAGTGGAAATTACACTTACGTCATCCTTCTCGATGAGCGTCACCACTCTTCCGGGCTGTTATGGAAACACGAAAAAAATCAATGAGTTGCAATGGGAGAACTGTTCAGGTATTAACTTGTGCATTCTTAGGGGGGAAAAGAGTGATATATATATATATATATATGGAGCTCACCATTTCATCATCTCCACGATGAAAATTATCCCCGTGCCAAAAGCGTCTCTGGTACCCCTTAATATAACCGATCTGGCTCCTCTTGTACTTGAAGTCTGGTTTCCAAACCAACGAGCCGTAACCGAAGATCCACAAGCTGGATTTTACAGCGACGACGTCTTGAGGTTTCATCTTAGGATGGTATGAGAATAGGAAGGGTAATGGTGTAACGTTACGTTTTGATGTAACAGCTAAGTGAATGGGCCCACAGGCTAACTAGCTAACGTTAGCTTCCTCCTGTCAAGTAGGAGAGGTATCGGTTGGCTCACGGCTATACCGCGGACGGTATTAGAGCCCAACTGCTTGGCAGTTGTGATGGTGCAGTCCCGAAAATCGCTTTTCTGTGCCTGGTGCATGCCGATGCCGTGCAGTTACCGCATCATTGCCTTAAAACTCCATCTCGGCCTCTTTGGCTCTTTCAATTCGAATAAACACAAAAGCTGTTGCTAGCTCACCAGCCAGCCTCCTGTTCACCAACAAACCGCTAACCAGCCAATCACACGACTCTTTATAATCAAAAGAAATAGCCTTTTAACCGTTGCTTTCGGGCACCCTAGGTTGCCGTGCTGCTTTTCCTCCTCAGCTGATGATGAAATGTGGATTTGCTTTGAAGCAGACTATATGTGAGATGTCTATGGGCGTATCTGACCTTGCTTAAAATCCGGACCAACCATTAGCGTAGAGAGGGCGGGGCTTCCTGCCTTCTATCCAACCAATTCACCTCGCTGTGACTCTATAAGCGCATAACTGTCTGATTGGCTCACGAACCCGGAACAAACGTGCGCAGTTGATTAATTTCATAGGCGTGCCAGCCGTCAGTCACAGAAAAACTCTCACGCTCATTCGCCAGCAGATCTGTCGCTTAAAGTCTGCTCGGCTGATGCAACTTGAAACAAGCCTTTCAAGCCGCGATACAGAGCATGAACAGTACGTACTGAGACTGAGAGTATTGCATCAGCCCTCACAAGAATGTTTTTTGAGACCGAGTCAGGTCTCACACAAGGTATCGGATTTGACTAAGTAAGAAGTCTTCATTGGAAAATAATATAATCATTTATATTATTTAGTATAAAAATGTAACAAAATAATATAATGTCCATCCATTTATCCATTTTTTAAACCGCATTTACTGTGTAGGGCCTCTCAGGGATGCTGGAGTGTAACTCAGCGTGTCGGGCAAAATATAATATAATATAAAGAGATATATAAAGATGCTTTTGCAAAGCACGTCCACCAATTCCTTTTTTTGTTTGTTTTTTGTTGTTGTTATTTTTGCTTTAAATGCAATTGTCTAGTCAAATTGTCATCAGAAACTGCAACATCCTTCAAACATCTCCATTCTGTTTTATCCTATCATGACTGCTGAGACAGATTAGTTTCTTCCTGAAGATCTTTTAAGCTATGTCATCGGCTTGTATTTTATATCTCCTTTGTCTGTAATCTATATCCGTGACATATTTCAGATATTTCCATTTTTATTAGAATGCAGTCTATGCAGAAAAACCTGTTATTTAAAGTATTTTCATAAATTTCTAATCTTTCTACAAACCTGTGACATCAAATACTATACCTGATGGTTTCCACTGTGACAACCGCATGTGTTCATCTCTAGTTGTCACTCATGTTCACTTTATTTATAAATTGTGATAAAGTTAAGGTTATCAGTACCTAAATTCGGAAGGTACTCTTGAGTACATATTGTTTGTCCCTTGAGTTGCATCATGTTCTTTGCAAAACAAATATTTATGTCCTGTTTTTGGTTGTTGTTTTTTTTTTGTCTGGATGATTCAGTGTTATTATATTAATATATTTGCATAATACTGAGTGATTCAGATGTATTTGACCAGGCTGAGAATAAAAACATGTCAGCATCATAAAACTATTAAGACAGAAAAACAGGCAGGTCAGACTTGTGATCTCAGTAACGTCACAGTTCCTTTGTTAGCCCTGCTTGGGAATTGCATTTTTAGGTTGACAACTTTTATCTGACTCAACTAATACTCACTCCTTGACCATGAGGATAGTGGTATTTTTCTAATTTTAACAGAAATTATGAGTTTATTTTATTAAAAACCTATTATATTGCAAACTAGCCTTTTTGTAATAATTTCCATGTAACTAAAACATTGAACGTCACAAGAATTGGATGAATGAAAATATTCTATTTGTCATTTTTCCTGCTATTTTCTTGTAAAAAGTTCAGTTTCGGTTGATAAACAAAACATCCCTCGGCCCCCATGCCTCTTCTGGACATTTCCTGTAGTATACGTAGCTTAGGCTTTTACTTGGTTAAAATAGGATTATCTATAAATAGAGGTATTAGCTGGCATCATAAGATACAAGCACATGTAAGCTCCTTAAAAGTCTGCATGATGCACAAGCCTTTCTCTGCCTGTAGCTCAGGCAGACGGGGGAGCTCCAGTGACCAGAACTTTCACGAGACAGCCTGTTTACTTTCTCTAGCGCAGTGACCTTAGACTCGGACACACTAGCCCTTGCTGACCTTATATGAGTGACAAAGGCAGAATGGAAAGAGGGTCATGTGAATTGCACACTTGCCGTTTGTTTGCTTGTTTGTTTCTAGCCATTAACAAATATCTTAAAGCTTACTGTTGCTCAAAGTCCTGAAACAATTTAACAGCATAATTGATCGAATGTGTATATCTTAATTACCATAATTGTGCTGTAACTGATATTGAATTTGAAAAAGCAAATTATTTTAAAAGTGGATGACAATTGGATGTTCACACTACTTACCTTGGTTGTCGTGTAAGTTTGAAATTCTGTTGATGACCTGATGAACTAGTTATAGCCTGAAACATACCAATGTTAGTCCTGCAGGGAATTGGCCTGCCATAGGGTGGAGACCAAGAAATTTGCACCAAAACAAAAACAAAAAAACAGAGCCAGAAAATCTAAGAAAAAAACACATTCCCATGCCCCATGCGCACATATAAGTGCACTTACGCATTCTTCCTGCCATACATGATAAAATGCAGTGCACATTTCAGACACGTTGATGTATTTAATAGATGTTTTTTTTTATTTTTTTACTGTGGCTCACTGATAGATGAAAATGTTTGGTAATTATATATTTATTGTGATCACTACTTCTTTGTTATTTAACCTTTCCCCTCTTTTTTTGCTTAAAGGGATAATTTAGCCTAAAATGGAAATTCTGTCATCATGTAGGCCTGCTCACCCATATGTCTTTTTTTAATTATGTAGGACACATAACATCTTTTTTTTAAAATATATAATTGTATTTGAAGAAATTTTGAAGAATGTTCCAACTAACTATTATTGTCCATACAGTGAAGGTGGATGAGGTCTAAAACAACAATGAACTCTATTGACTTTCATTGTTTGGGCAAAACAGATCTATTTTCTTTTATGTTCCATAAATAAAGTCAGTTTTAGAATGACATGAAGGAGAGGTGAACTATCCTTTTTGGGTGATCCCATTAATAGGCTACATGCAAATCACTTGATAATTGATTTACCTTGTAAATACTCAATTTGTTATGTTTGTTGCATGGTTAAAGAATTTAAATTGTCACGAAATGCATCCTATAAGAAAACCTCAAGGACAGACGGGCACCAAATGTATTTGTTTTTAGACCTTTATCATGTGTTAATATACAAACCGCACGGGCAATTTAGCGACACCTAGTGTTAGTGAAGAAAATTGCAGATGGAGGGCCATTGGGTTTACTGGGTGTCTGGCTCATGATGGCTATTTTTTGGACATCATGTGTTATAAATTGTACATTTTGGTATTGCTTTTTAGCACCCTTTTAGGAATGGATTGATGTGTGACACATTTTCCTCTTCTGACTGCATATGGCTGACCGTGTCAAAATCTCATGTATGTTTCGCTTGCTCCTATCAAGGATGTTTTCAAATTCCACAGCGCAGATTTCAAAATACTCTTGAAATGAAATCAATAGTCTTGATTTGATGCCCCCCTCCCCTTTCGTTTGTTATGAGCTTGTTTCCTGAAACTTTGGGGATCCATACAAAAATACAGAATGGAGAAAGAAAGAGATGCGTGAGAAAAGCGTTTGGCCAGTGCCGGCATGTTCTGCATTTTTTAATCAGACAGGAAAAAGGAAATGATGTCACTGGGTCACAAACAGGATGCAGTGATTATAACACAATGAGAATGCCTGGCCATGCGATTTAGACCCAGAGGCCAGAGAGCAATGCACACACACACACACACACACACTTGCAGTTGTCGCAGGAGGGGTTCGAGTAACAGGTTGCATTGCGAAAGTTTTCGTTCAAGACTAATTGCTGCGATAACAAGTGTTTAATGCTCCCGCTGCTGACGGAAGTTCTCTCAGAAACCTTTCCGAAATGTGTTTATTCTTCCAAAGCATCCTTTTGACCCAAGCACAGACGCAAAGACAAGGATGCTTAGATGACATGGATGAACAGGATGTGTGTGTGGAGTGTGTTTGCGTGGCATAGATTTGTTGTTGCTTGTTGATTATGTTGCTGTTAGGAATGGAAAGAAACCCGAGCTTGACCTCCTGGACAACCATTTCTGTTTTTTTAGTATGCAAAAACGCATCTCCTGCATGGCCCTCTGGTGCCTTGCATGGGGTCTCGTAATATTGACTTTGGCCAGAGTGGTGAATTATTTAGGAAAAACTGATGGGAAGGATGAATCTCAGAGCTGAACATCAAACGCTAGTACAAATTGCCTTGTTTTTATGATGTGTGTCACCTTCTTAAATTCCCAATCAAGCCTTACAGATGACCTTTGCACCCTTTAGGTGATCCTGTACAGCCCGTTCTGCTCTGGAAGGCTGATACAGTCTTTATTTCATTATTTTAGTATAAGACCCTTGCTTTTTTTCTGTGTTTGGAGGCATAATGCCACTGAAACCCATCTGTGGGCGCCAAGGCCACGTGCAAGGCTCCGGCTGATTCTTTTGTTGGGGATGGAGATGTCTCCTTCAGCCCCGAAGGAGAGGATGAGGCCCTCGGAGCTGGAACTCGTTTGTGGCTATAGATAAGTGTGTGTGTTTTTTTTACGGGTGCTCTGCTGAGCAGCGCCACGATGAACCTGGCGAGGGGCGGCATATGCCGCTGTTTTTATGGCAGGGCAAGGTTGCACCCTGGGGCATCTGTTTCGGTTTTCTGAGGAGGGGCCGCTCCTGTCGTTTGCGCTCTTCGCCTGTCTTTGTTTCAGAATTTCCAGCTCAAGGGGCCGGTATCCGAGGCAACGGATTTAAATTTCAAGCCAATTTACAACTGGGGAAGTGGAAGGAGGGGTTGAATGTTTTTTTTTTTTCCAGGATTGAGAAAAAAATACTTCACGGAGATGTAAAAGACGGTACATTTGTAACCTTTAAAAGAGAGTAAAAGTAAACCATAACATTTTCATTCCCTTTCCACTCACCATTATAAGAAACATGTAAGTGTGTATGTATATGTGAAAAAAAGCAAAAAAAAAAAAAAAATAGCTTGAAGGAATTAACTTTTTATTCTTCAGATGTTTGGTTTCTTATAAATATGCATTATATACAAAATAATAGTATAAAACATATAAAGAGCAGTGTGTCATTATTAAATTAACTCTGGAAATAATCACTTTTTAAAAAAATTACATTATTGGTTCTGTATTCTCAAAACTAATTATAGGCAGTCAGTGGTGAACAGTTGCTTTGTTTTTGTCCATTTCTTTTCTTGTACTCATGGGCCGTGTTGCATAAAAGAAGTCAAGTGAACTTCTTGGATCTTGCTGGCACAGTTTTGCGTTTTACAGTTCTGTAGGTTATTTTTCTTCTCTTCGTTTTTCCCCCCATGTTGATCAAAATCTCAAAAACAATCCAAGAAGACCCTGGGCATAAACATAGCACTCGATTTAATTCTTTTAAGGCTTTTTCGTGAATTTTCAGCTGCTTATTGTAGAGAGGAGAGCAAAAAGTCTTTTTTTATATGATTGATGTTAGCAGTTTTTTTTCTTCTTAGACATTCATAATGCTCATCATTGATTTGTAGGGGAAAGCTCTGATTGGTGCTCCCCTCCTCGTTGCATAGCTGGCAATGCTGGTTGAAGGTTTGGAAGTCCCTGGCACCTTCCATTGATTACTTGGCGGACAATTGGTCCATGATTACCGCAAAAGGATCTTTTAAACTTTTCTTTTTGAAGAAGTCCCTTTTCCTTTCAGCCCACGGGGGGAAAAAACAAGAACATACCGTAGCAGAAGAGTTCAGAAATCATCCAGGACTGTACACGTTTGTACATAAACACTTCTTCAACATAAAACTAAACTATTGCATTCGATGAGCAGGACTCTGCTCTCTCCAGTTTCTCAAGTTTCTCAGTGCAGCAGTGGATGTCGATATAAATCTCCAGTCTCTAGGTTTTTTTTTTTGTAAACAATCCAGAAAATATTTTAGTTTGATTGTGTTTTTGTCTCCTCTCTTCATAGACATCAGCCTGTAATTTAAACCTGTAGAAAGAAAAAAAAACAAAAAACAGAAGCTTAGGTTATGCTTTGGAAATGAAACATCGCTCTCAATATGTACCATAATAATATAACAGTTTCATAATAATTTAAAATGGCATACAATAGAATTTGATTTGAAATTTTAGAGGCCTAAATGACACAGAGGCTCACTTAATGATGAAAGAAAAGTGATGAATGTTTAGCAGACCTCATTAGTAGACACTGACAGAATGATAAAATGGTGAACATGGCCAGTAGATCCCTGCTTGAAACATGCAGACATTAAGAAATGAACTGATCCTCCTTACCTCAGTTGCTATGACACATTCACTCCTCTCCTCTGCTATTACAAACACAGACTGGTACACGGAGTCCCTTGGGGAACATATCGTTGATATCCTACACTCTGGCTTTTCCCTGCACACACAAATCACGCTTCATGTTAACACAAAGTAAAAGCACATGGGGCAGCTATTTATTGTGCGGAGATGGGGGTGAAAGCGTTCAGCTCATTTTTTTGCTTTTATAGCTTTTTGTTCCTTTTCTCTGTTTACAGAGGCTGATGTAAGAAAATCCTTGTAAGAGGAAAAAGCGCTTTTGTTGTGCGGTCCAAATCAATAAAAATCGTTTAACAGGGTAAAAAGGCTTCTTGCTGTCAATGCCTTTGGGTCCAAGTGTAAATTTAGTTTGTGTGTAAATGTGTGTTGTGGTTGTGGATATCAGGGTTTAACTTCTCTTAGCCAGTATTGATGTTCATATTACGGTCATCAAGCGAGCGCTAAGTGCAAAGGTTAATATACTGGGCGGCACGCTAATGGAGCATGACCTCAGCATAATAAAGCAAATTCAATCCATCCAAACACCTCTATTTATCAAAGTGACGTGAAATCCATTTCTTACCTGTACATTCTACTCAATGGTATTTTCTCTTCTAAACACTTTTCGTATTTATGACTTTTGTCCTCTTGGGATACGATGTCCTTGAACTCTTTCGATGAATTGTAGTCCAAGTGGCAGTTCTTGTGTATGTAATTCGATTTGTCAGGTGCGCAGTCCACCTCTAGGCTGACCTGCTTATTAGTGTTCTTCAGCTGTGAGGTGGGGATCAAGTTGTCTCTTTGTGATTCCGACATGTTGTTCATTGCCTCGCCTCGAGTCCTTTCTCCAGATGCCTGCCTGTGAATGTGGCGCAGGGCAATGACCACCATGCAGAGCAGAACCACGAGGGCCACCAAACCCACGGCCAGAGAGACCGCGGCCCACTGGAAGGAGTCTTGAGTTTCTCCTTTGGTCACGGGAGCGGTGACCGAGTAGTATTCGCAGTGGGGTCCGGTGAAGCCGCTGGGGCAGAAGCAGGCGGGCGGGTTTCCTGGGATGCCCACGCAGGAGCCGCCATTGAGGCAGGGTCTGGACGAGCAGGCGTTGGAGGGCCGGTCGCAGTTGCGGCCTTCGTATCCCGGGGCACAGGAGCAGACGTAGTCGTTGATGCGGTCGTAGCACGTGCCACCATTAGCACAGGGGTTGTTCGCGCAGTCGTTGATGTTGATCTCACAGCGCTGGCCAGTGAAGCCCGCTCGACAGCTGCACATGCGAACGCCCCCCAGGACCACACACAAGCCATCTGTGGATCGTAGACACAGGTGTAAGTGACTAATTATACATACATATGCATGCATGCACACACACACATCTGGATCTCTAGATTCAAAACACATTGCAGGAATTTAACACAAGAGAAAAGGTACTTTTGCGTACCATTGGCACAAGGCAGAGTCGTGCATTTATCCACTCTTCTTTCGCAGTTAAGACCAGTGTAGCCTCTGGGACAGTCACACGCATAGCTGCGCCCGTTATCCTTCTCGTGGCATCTGCCGCCATGAAAGCACGGAGAGTCTGCGCAGGTGAGCAGACTGTGTTCACAGTGAGCTCCCTCAAAGCCAGGCAGACAGGTGCAGATGTAACCTTTATCAAGATCCTATAGGGCGAGAAAGGAAGCAGATGTTTCAGAGATATATTTATGGACCCGTTTGCATTGTTTCATGTTTGTACAGTAATTCTAGATGTTAGGAAAGAGGCCTTTTAAAGGATGCAGGAATAAGGTCATAACAAGCTCATTGATTAAGCCTGAGGTTTTTACAGACACATTAATGATTGATGACCAGATAATAAAATATCAAAGGTTAACTGTCATATTTGAGTGATTTCAATATCATCAAAGTTTGTTGTGAAAAGTATCCCAAATCCAGATTGGTGCACATTACAGTAAAAAAAAAAAACATTAAATGCATGTGGTTTTAATGAAATTCATATTTTCAGATGTCAGCATCCCTTTTTGTTTGGGGCTTTTTCAACAGAATAATGACTCACTGAGCAAAGACCTCCGTTCTTGCATGGGCTGCTGTCACACTCTCGCACCTCAAGCTCGCAATTGACCCCGGTGAAACCAGGCCGACAGGTGCAGGTGTAACTGCCCTGACCCGTATTCATACATGTCGCTCCGTTCACACATGGCTTGTGATGCGTGCAAAAATTCAAATCTGTTTTGAAAGAAATAATTAAAAATGTCAGTTAATGGGTCAGTTTTCAACATCACATTTTATTTTTCCATGTTTCAGTCACAGATATACTGGTTCTATCTTAAACTAGCCATGAACTGAAGTGCTTTAAGTTCTATTATTACTTGGAGTGCTATGGCACTGAGGTCAGTAATGAGTGAGACATTCAGTCAGCTATGGTAACTGTTTAGGGTTTAGTCTTACCTTGGTCACAGAACAGTCCACCCCAGCCCTCTTTACAGTTGCACTGCCATGGCTGTTGACAGGTGCCGTGTTTACAGGCTGGATATTTTCTACACTCTGTACAAAGTTTACCCTGCCATCCTTCTCTGCACCTGCAATACACAAATATAACCATACTATATGAGAAACACTTAAAATATGGTTCAGAACAAATATTGTTTTTAAGCCCCACTAAACTAGATATTCATGTTATTTTCCCATCAAACCGCAGTTGCTAAAACTCATTTAATGACAAAAGTTTTGCTTTTTAAAATTTATCCTGTATGTGGGTCAGAAAATTACAACAGGGCAAATACTATACAAATGTATGTATGCAGAGACACAGATCAAGAGGAATATTAGATCTGAATGTGATCGAAGATATTTCACACTTCATACACAACCCATGTATACTTACACACACTCTCCAGGTTTGGAGCAATTGCCATTCGCCTCACTGCACCCCTCCAGACAGATCGCTGCATTAAAAGAAAAAGCTCTTGTTAGTTTCTTTGAACATCTCTGAAATAATGTTGGCTTAGCCTAGCCAGGTTTGAGACAGGGGAAGTGCTCAGGAAGTACTTTTGTGCTATTCTGTCTGGTGGCAATAGTGGCACAAAAATAACACACTTCAACTAAAGATTAACCTTCACATTTAAAGTTGAAGATGTAATATAGCACTGAGCTTTAAATTAGTATGTGTGACTGATTCATTCTGTGCATTAAGCTATGTTGCAGCTGAATGAAAAACAGAAATGTTAGAAACTGGTATACATATATATTCCCAAGCTTTACAATAGGATCATCCCTTTACTGCATTATGAAAATTAACTTATCATCAGCTGCTCTTGTAAACTGAAGCTTTGTACTTCTTTATTATCAGTAGCATAAAGCATGGGCCTTGGTCAAATAAATATCTTTCACTGCAGGCAATTGTACAGAACCTGTCTATCGAGGTCACTGCTATGGATGCGGGTAATTTACTGTTGCCTGTGTTGAGCTGTCCATGGCATTGATTTTGAGCGGGTTCGCGACCAGCACTGACCGCAGCAGATGCTCTATCCCAGTAACGGACAGCTGCCTCTATTGTTGTTTGTAGTCTCTGTGCGCCATATTTGCAGCTGCTACGCTGGAGCGCAACAATGGGGACTACAATTTCGTGGCGCGTGGCGGATAATAATGGCGCGATTAACCCGGCGCGTGCTTGCCATGACGGTCGTGCAGGATTAAATTACCAAGCACCGGCGCCTAGAGTATATACAAACTGTGTCAGCACCCTGATCAACAGCGGGAATGGTTAGAGAAACTACAGTAGTTCACAGCGAGAAAGCAGTACACGCAAGAATCAAATTAATAACGACAAACATTTGCTTTTTATTAAACCCATATAACCATCTCTGCGCGCTGTTTGTAACTGCTGCGTAGGCTACCCTTTGACAACCAAAAGTCGTCAAACCCCAAAAGGTTGTGGGTCTTTATGGTACAGTTATATATATAAATCATGTTTATAAAAACATGTCAAAATTATGTTTCTTTTTTTTATTATTAAATATATATATTTTTTATATATTAGGCTACAACTTTATCAAAGCGCCTATTTTCACCTCGCGGACGCTGTCAAACAGTATCGCTGAGGTGGTAACCATAGCAACAGTGCGCTACTCGAGGATCATCATCATAGGATGGTACATTGACATTTAACATTGCATTTTTACTAATTTCAGCATTAATTTACACTAATCATTATCAGTTCATTATTGATTTGCGTATCGCAAATTGCCACATTTGTTTTTTGTTTAAAAGTGAGTTTGCTTGTGCTGAGAGCATGCAAAAGACAATTCTGGTGGTACGGGATGGATTCTTAAAATTTCCTATAAAAAATTCCTTCTAAAAAATTGATCCAAGTCATTGTAATTTGCACAGTGCAGCGAGGCCTTATCTTAAGGTTCACCGTCCGGAAGCATGGTTAACATCACTCAGACATGCTCAAACAGAGCAAGACATAAGGCTCACACCTAGGCAAAGCCTCAGTCTTCAAGACTTAGAGTCCAGTGGATTGTTATCTCTGATTGCTTACGTTCTTCGCAGTATTCCCCCTTCCAGCCAGGGAGACAGGATAACTGTCCATCTGGGTTGCAGGTGTAGTGGCCAAAACGGTCGTCCCTGGGCGTGCATTTTTTGGAACAACTGTCGCCGTAGTAATTTTCATTGCAGATGAACCGGTAAGAATACCTTAGGTCCGTCTGCTTCCCGTTTTGAACATCATGAGACCATTCAGCCCCTACTTCCAACTTTCTCTGGATGGCAAAAAAGCTTATCTGCAAGTCGGGGTTGTATGTGTCTGTAAAAAAGAGAAGATTCTGATTAGGCCATTGCTTCACTATTATTTGATTTCTTCTTTTAAAATAGGCTTATATTTTTCTCAGTAAAAAAAGAAAAAAGAAAAAAAAAAGTTTAAATTAAGAATAGTTTAGGGTATGCCATTATTTGCTTATGTGTTTTTTGAAAGTCTCTTCAAAAGAAGAAAAAAACAGAGACCAATTTTTAACTTCTGGAAAGCTGACACATTTGGAGTACAACTTGTTTAAATTTCCTCTTCCTTTAAGTTAAGCAAAATATTCCCATGTTATTATCCCATTCTAAAGGGCGGGACAGACAAAGGTGTAAAATACAGGAAAATGCAGTCGGATGGTTTTGGCAAGCGCTGTGTATTCTCACCAAAGCCCACTGCGCTTTCCCACGCCAAAAATAAACCAAAGGAAGTTCAATTGTGTTCGAGCATGAGAATGCAAAGGTGTTTGAAGCAATAGGAAAAAAGGCATTACAAATTTGCAATTTTTAAATTAACATGTTTTTCTTAGGAGTTGGGTGCAGCGTGCCATGGTTTGATTAAAGTGTTGTAAACAAACATTTATAACGGTCTAATGAAAGGAGAAGATTTGAAATTATGTATATATGCACTATATCGTGGTGTCGCCCTCTAGTGGGAAAAAAATCGTATCTTACCTCCAGGTAGATCCGCGTAAGGTGAGTGCCAGGCCTCAATAATCAATGAAAATGATCCCTAAATGGAAAGAGAGATTTAGATTGAAACCTTTAATAACCACAACACAAGATAAGTAAAACACAGTCGGGTGTGTATAAATAAATATAGTTGCATGCATTATAAAAACGTTAGAAGCTGAAATAAACGAATAACCATAATAGAAATGATCAAACTGCTGATCAATGTGGAGAGGATCGAAATAATTAGTCTACACATGTTGAACCTGGCTGCATTACAAATTGTTGGTATCCTAATACTGGAATAAAAACACAAACGTAATGCGTTCTGTTATAGATTATACAATAGAAATATGTTGTATTTGAACTTACCGGCCACCCAAAGTTGAACGGCAGTCGAATTGGTGTGCTGAAAGAGTCACCTCCCATGATACTGAACGAGTTTGTACCCAGCACTGGCGTTATGGCACTTCCAAAGATACAGTCACCTGGAGACACGACCACCTGGTAGTTTTTTAGGCAAACTCTGAAGAAAGTCCTGCAGTCAGGCTTGCATAAATTGCCATTTGCGAGCAAGCCTTTGAAATTTTTGAATTCGTGAAGGTCGAGTTCGAAAACACCAGATCCAAATATCTGAAGGGAAAAATGACACGCATTACAACATTGCACTGCAAATACTGGCTTACCTACAAAAGTGCTCTCTGTAGGCAACTTGAGAGAATTGAGAGGAACGGGTCCAACTGACTTTCCACAGGACCAACTATGTTTGTTTACCTGCGTCAAAACGGTCGTGAAAAATGCGATGAGAAAGGTGAGCCAAGCTGCCATGCTTTTCGATTCTCCTGGGCAGCCGCGTCACCCACGATTATATTCCCCGAAAGATCCTATTCCAATGTAAAAGGGTGCAATGAAAACAAATGCCGAAGGGTAAAAAGGTATATCCCGCTGCGCGTCCACATGCACGTCACTTCAGTGTGCAGGAGCACGTCAAATTTCCAGGTTATCCAAAAGGTGAAGGTGAAACTGGCAAATCAGCATCCAGTCTTATTCCTCTTCGGCTCAAGATATCCACGGAGCATGTTTAGTATTCCACAGTGAGCACACCGATGTGTTTAGTGTCAATGGTAATGTCTTGTTTTGGTTCTAAACTTTGTGCGTCAGCATTACGCTGTTGGGTATCCTCGCGCTTCTCGTGTAATTCGTGAATGAAGACTTGTTTCTTGTGTCCCGGAGTATTTATACTGGCTTTGTGTCCGCGCTACTCATTATATAAACTCACTAAACGCCGCCCACTTTATACTCAGCCCCCCTCTCTCAACAACAATGATATCCACATTTAATACCCACCACCACTACGCGGATGATGACCAATTGAGCGCGAGTGATTATTAACAAGCCCAGCATCTGTTGGCATATTTAAAGCAGGCACGATTAAATACTGACCATTTCACACAGTGCAATTTTTCCCTTATCGAAAACAGAGGAAACTTCGCACTACGTAAGCTACAGCCGGTTACTTCTCATTTGTCCCCGTTCCAGTCAATTGCGCGGGTAATTATATTACATCATTGAAAGCGTGCACGGTCAGAGTAGGGTTATATTGCCTACCTTATAGGCTACCTGATGTTCCGGCGTAGAGCCTCTTCGTGTTTCGAGCTAGGATAATATGAAAGCGCTGCGTTAAAGTGACCCTGAAAGCACTATAATAATATTCGATTATGAAATAACTAGCTAATAAATATAAAAAATAAGCTACTAATTTTAAGTTTTATGCACAATATTTTCTTTTAAAATAATCAAAAGCTCACTCCAAACAATGCCTAAATGAGCTTTAATTAACAAAATGATCATGAATAATATTTCCACATTTAATTTGATACATGTGCTGCACGCGCTGCTGCGCTCTTTCAGCCTATAGCGTGTCGTTATTGTTGAGTCGCGTGCCCCTCGTTAAAAGCGCGTTTCGTGTTGCTTTCATAAACGGGCCTCTGGCTGAGATGGGGTGAGATAACAATTCAGCTGTATGATAATGAGGGTTTTAACCATAACCGCCATAAAACTCTTCGTCTTCTTCAGCACTTAACAAGAAAAGATAAATTTACTCCAGTTTTATTCAGTCTTTAATTTTACCTTTTACCCAGAAGAGCCACGGTACTTTATGAATCACTAATTTTGGATGATGAAAACTGCGTCATGTTACTAGATATAGTATGCCTGTAGGCTATTATTAATTTTTTTTAAAGTTATTAATTAGTTTAAAATCAAAGTCACAATGTTGGCTATGGTTTCAATATTAGACGACTAAATACGGGCTATTAAAGCAGTCATAATGTACACTTTCTTGGCATGTAAAATACTTAACCTAATTACTTCATATTGATCACTTAAAATAGCATTTAATAGAAAAATTAGTGTGGTTTGCCGGCATGATTTCCATAAAGCGTTTCCAAACTGATAGCGTAATAATGAAAATAAAGCGCGATACAAATTACAGAGTTCAAATTGAACACTCTCATTTTCCTTTCGATATTTTGCCAATGTCCACAGGATTGTCTATTTACCATCTGCCGTGCACTAGCTACTCTCGTCTGATCACGCACGCCCTGAAGAATGACTGAACCTGTTCATCTTGGATTCTAGCTGCCATCGTTAGTGAACCGAGAGGGATTCGGCACATCCAAAGAGCGCTTTCATTGAATTGCATTGCTATAATATGAATTGCATTGCTATAATGTGAATTGCATTGCTATAATGTGAAAATTTCAATATTTAACAGCAAGCTATGTTTTAATTTTCCAGTGCGCTTTGAACGAGCCAACATGACTATTTGAAGGAAACGCCTGATACATGCACAGGTGGCGAAAGTGCATGAAAGAGGGTTTAATTGCTTTGTGGTTAGCGGTGACATTTGAGCTCTTTCGACAAAACATATTCTCTGTCTTCCTTGCCAAAAGTAGTAAAGCGAACTGACAGCTTGAATAACCCATTATCAATCACTTATTATGGTTAAAGCTCGGTATTCTAGGTATCATAAACTGGTATGCAAATATCTGTTCAAAACAGAACAAGCCTAACTTAAATCATGCAAGCCATACAGCCAGATGTAGATCATTGATCCCATCGAGGTCTGAAGCTTAGGAATATAAAACACATACATCATATAAATAAGCTCTGCAGCTATAGAGGATTTCCAATCTCTTCCATCCCATGTTGCTTACATTGTGTGTGTGTGTGTGTGTGACATATTTGTAAATTGCAGATAGGCACTTTAATCCTTATGTTGATAAATTGTTGTAGGCTACACACATGGGATTCTGTTTATTAGCCTGTTTTACTTTTGGTCAAGAGGGCAGTTAATAATTATGGGAAGGGCAGCCGTAATAATAATATGAATAATAGTATAAATATGCCTCATAAATATGCCTCCATTCCCTTGTTTCATCGTTTAGAGTTTTTATGAAACCTTTATCAAGGGTCTTTTTAAATGGAAAATCTAATGGATGTTGACACGGATCTTGATCTGTGAAACAGTGTTTGTTGATTTGCCATTATCTGTTTCAAATCTCTTTTTCTTCATTCCCGTCTTCTTCTGAATATACGCTGAACCAGCATATTTATCCAAACATTTTTTTTAAAAGATGATGCATTGTATAGGTTTTGTGAGTCATATTTACACACCTGCCATGCTGATGATGGCCAGAACAAATGAAACAACAAAATGAAAGAAAATGCAGTCTGTGAAGAGAGTGCGAGAGCGGCAGAAAGAGATAGAAAGACATAGACATACTCTTTGCATCCATACTTGTTTTGTTTATTGACTGAATTAATTGTCAAAGCACCATAAATTAACCATAGCGAAGACATGTTTGTTTTGGCTTATCATGAGCAATCTCTGAGTTTCAGTGGATAAAGCAGTGCATTAGTCCACAACGCCACATGGCGTATCAACTCTCATTTGTTTTGCAACTGGTTGAATAGCATGCTCCAAATTATCCTGTTTTTGTCAAATCATTAAACAGAGTTCACAGTCAGATGGTATTGTATTATTTGCACCCAAGAGGTTGTGTAGAAAGCTGGTTTCTGGTTTGATAGCTGCCTCGCTGGAAAATATTGCCTATCTTATCTCCTCTGGTGCCATATGTCTCAAGTTAAACAGACATATAAATGTCATGGTGCAAGCAACAACTGGGCATTTATAGATGTGTTTCATGCATTCACACTGCTGATGATAGTGCACTGTGCCAAATGTGGAAAATTACCTTCCTTTGTCTCTTTTCACAGTAGAAGGGAGCAAAAGACCACACGAGCTTTGAATAACAAGTTGCTCTATTGGTCACTATGGAACAAGCTAATAAAAATGTGCGTTTGTACAATTGTTTTTGAATGAATAGATTTTTTTCAAGATGAGTTGGTAAAAAGCACCAATGAGTCAGGTAAAAAGTAATATATGTGACCCTGGATCACAAAACCAGTCTTAAGTGGCACGGTATATTTGTGGGAATAGCCAACAATACATTGTATGGGTCAAAATTATCAATTTTTCTTTTATGCCAAAAATAATTAGGATATTAAGTAAAGATCATGTTCCATGAAGATATTTTGTAAATGTCCTACCGTAAACATTTATTTTTGTGAGTGAATGCAGCACAATCGCGAACATAAATGCACAACTTTAAAGGCGATTTTCTCAATGTTTCGATTTTTTTGCACCCTCAGATTCCAGTTTTTCAAATAGTTGTATATCGGCCAAATATTGTCCTATCCTAACAAACCATACATCAATGGAAAGCTTATTTATTCAGCTTTCATGTGATGCATGAAGCTCAATTTCACCAAAATGATCCATATGACTGGTTTTGTCATCCAGGGTCACATATAAGCAAATAAATGAATGCTGCTGTTAGAAAAGCAATGAAACTTCCAACCATAATTGCATTAGCTGGCCATTTGATAACACTACAAAATGGAACTTATCAACTCGTTCCTTCAGTTATTGATTCCGAAACTGTTTCTGGATTTAAATGGACTAAAGTCCCAAGAGGATTTTCTGCTGTCCTCAGCTCGCCCCTGCGGTGAGCAGAACAGCGGATCAGAGAACATTTTTCCTCCTGTGTCTACACCACTTCCCTCCACTCCACAGTTGTCTGGTCTATATACAATATATGTCTTCTTGTTTTGACTGCATAGAGATCTGATGATGAGATCAGTCTATATTCATTCCCAAACAAGGGAACCAAATTTTAGATGGTGTGATGATATGGTTCATATCAAATGATGTTGAAATGAAATCAGATTTGTTCTATCCTTGCAGATCTTTTGTAATGTGTCAGATCACATATCAGGTCAAATTTCAAACAATAATCATGCAGAAAAATAGATATTTTTTTCTGTCATAGTTAGGAACACAAAGTGCCAAATGAATAAACAGTAGATTATGCATGACCGCTACATAATGCATGTTTGCTCAGCATTGTTACTGTGAATCCCAAACCTATGTAAAATAAACCTGCCTCTTCTGCCGGAGTGACTTATCAACACTTTTTTTTATTGCCAGCACTGGAAGTAGAGGCAGATGGCCCTGGTCCACTTGGATTACACCCCTATTAAAACATGGCAGTTTCACACTCCGCAATGCTACATTTGATCTCTGAGCCACAATCTGTCTCGGCCAATCAATATCCAGTGCTGCGCTGAGAGGCTGTATATCAGCAATATTAGCCACCTGTTTCACTGATTTTCAGAGCTTTATTTGTTTTAGCTAAGCACCAGCAAATGACTAAAGGAGGATGGCACTCATTGTAAAATATTGCAAGGCTTCCATTGAGGAAAGGTTAATTAATCTGCCCACCTTATTTCTAAATGTGAATATAATCTGTATCTTAATAAAAAATGGACAATAAACATTAGTACAAAATGCTTTGTTATCATTATAAACAATCTCACTCAAATATATAGCGATCTGATATCTATCAGACTGACTGATCTATCGGATCTTGATGCTGGCGAGCCATTAAAGGGATAGTTCACCCAAAAATGTAAATTCTGTCAGTATTTACTCACCCTCATGTTGTTCCAACCCCGTAAGACCTTCGTTCATCTTCGGAAGACAAATTAAGATATTTTTGATTAAATCTGAGAGCTGGATCACTCCTCCATAGGCTTCTAAGAGATTGAAACTTGTTCCCCGAAAAGTTATTAAAGACATCGTTAAAATAGTCCAAGTGACTACAGTGGCTCAATCTTAAGTTTATCAAGCGACGAGAATACTTTTTGTGCGCCAAAACAAACAAAAATAACGACTTTATTTCAACTATTAATTTCCTTCTCTGTGGGCCTCGAGTCAGTTAACTTAGTGTGATTGCGTAGTGCTATGTCACACGTAGGCTCACCATTGGCCGTCGCTGGTCATGTGGGTGATGCGTGTGACGTACAACAACAGAAGCTTACGCTATTACACTAGTGAACTGACTCGAGGCCAGTGTTGGGTAAGTTACTCAAAAAAAGTAATCCATACAAATAACTAATTATTACTTTAAAATTGTAATTTGATTACATTACTGATTACTGCATGTAAAAAGTAATCAGATTACTAATTACTTTACTTTCAAGTTACCTTGAAAACCTATTAAAACTACAAGAATACACTACAAAGTGAAACTCAGTTCTTTCCGTAATTTAATATTGCAGAATACTGACATCCCAAGTCTTCTGGAAGTTGCGGGAGTCTCCCGCATATTGATAGCGGCTCCCTGATGCCCGCAAATTAGTTCAAATCTCCCGGAATCTAGAGCGAGTGAGAAAGAGTGCGCATGCGAGACAGAAGAGAGGGCTGTTTCTCAATATGTTCTTGTGGACTTGTGAAACGTCATCAGTCGCTGCCCAAGTACTGTTCCAATTCAAAGTTCACATCTAGCCAAGTCCAGTTCAAGACCCCTGATGTGTTCCTGATCCGCCCCTTTTACCCAGGATGCATCGAGAGGTGACTTTAACTTTGTAGCCTATTAGAGAGCTGACTTATGTTTGACTGAACTGTTTGATTTATTTCTAATTGTACAGCTTATACCTTTTAGGCTACTTATACTTTTACACTGGACATTATTGAGTATTAAAACTGACATTTAACAAAAAGAGACAGGGTTGTGTAATTTTATTTTATATATTTTAAAATACATAGAATATTTTTTATATTTATTTTACTATACATTCTCTTCACTGTATGTACATGTATAGTGAAATAAAATGACAAGCCTGTCTCTGTTAGATGTCAGTTTTAATGATCAATAATGTTTCATATTTTTTAAATTAAAACTAAAAGAAGCAGGGTTGTGTTTTATATATCATGTTGTTATAAGTATATGCAGTGAAGATAATCAACGTACGCGTTGCCTGAACCACATTTGTGTGGCCATTAATATGTTTACGATTTTTGTAAATGAAAAGAGGCAGAGTTGTGTTTTATAACATATTTTGTTTTATTGTTGACGAAAAGAGGCAGAGTTGTACTTTATACCATATTTCGTTTTATTGTTGCCTGAAATAGGCCTATAGCTACATAAAGAGATAACTGGAGTAGCCAGAGCGTGCTGAGTGACGTGATCAAGAACGCCGCGGTTCCGTTTGCAGAATAACCGGACTCGCGCCCTCTCGTCCTCGGGAGTTCGTTCTCCTGAGTCAAACTTGGCAAGTCTGAACTACCAAGGACGCAAGTCTGAAGTTTGCGTAGGCTACTTCTATTGAGAAACGGCCAGACTGTGCTCCAAACCGTGTAGCGCTGCGTGTGTGTGTGCCTCATGAAGCGCGTTCTCCGGTAATTCATTAAAGCGCATACTGACGCAGCGGCCAAACGTGATTAGAAATGCATTTTACTAAATATTTTTTTCTTAACAATACATTTGTAACGCAAGTAACTTAATTTTATTGACATCAGTAACTGTAATCAAATTACATACATTTAAAATGTAATGTTACATTACTGCGTTACCACTAAAAGTAATTAGAATAGAGTACTTTGTAACGCGTTATACCCAACTCTGCTCGAGGCCCACAGAGAAGGAAATTAATAGTTGAAATAAAGTCGTTATTTTTGTTTGTTTTTGCACACAAAAAATATTCTCGTCGCTTGATAAACTTAAGATGGAGCCACTGTAGTCACTTGGACTATTTTAATGATGTATTTAATAACTTTTCAGGGCTGGCAAGTTTCAATCCCTTAAGAAGTCTATGGAGGAGTGATCCAGCTCTCAGATTTAATCAAAAATATCTTGAATCGTGTTCCGAAGATGAACGAAGGTCTTACGGGGTTGGAACAACATGAGGATAAGTAATTACTGACAGCATTTTCATTTTTGGGTGAACTATCCCTTTAAGGTTTCTCATTAAAATCACTAGCACCCACCCATCACCTCTGAGAGGAGCTTCACTTTGAACCTGTTTTGGAACTTTTCTACCATTCTCTCCCACATTATGTTGACACAACAGTATTGTTCCATCACTCCTCGCGTCCCTCACAAGAATCCTGTTACTGGCAGTTGTTCTGTTGAAACCACGATCCATGATGTGTTTCAAGATGTCATGATTCATCATACCATGACCTTCCCGAAGACAAACATGCTGAGAAGTACATTAAAATCAGTCATATATAATTATTAATTTCTAATAATTATTCATTATTAAATATAACTGTATTTTTTTTGCTAATTTCATGGATGCAATCAATATAATTGGCCATTCTATTTAGCAAAATGTGGATGTTAGAATCAGTGAATAACATTTTTAAAACAACTTGAACACTCTATCAAAAGAATACTATAAAAGAATACTAATAAAAAAATAATACTTCTATCAAATTTTATTAAACTGATGTCTTTATAATTCATGTGTACACTACTGTTCAAAAGTTTGAGGTCGGTAAGATTAAGATTTTTTTTGTGTGTGTGTGAAAGATTTCTCTTATGCTCACCAAGGCTGGATTTATTTGATAAAAAATACAGCAAAATTTGTAATATTGTGAAATATTACCAAAAATTAAAATAACTTTTTTTCTATTTTAATATATTTTAAAATGTAATTTATTCCTGTGATGGCATAATAAATGGCAGCATGTCTGTTTCTCTCATAATGCTCTTATAAAAGAAGTTTGCTCAGTGACTATGATTTTAAACATACACTGGTTACACAAGTCTGTCCGCACTAAACAAATCTGGTATTCAAAATGTAATTTAAACCTGGTATAGACCAAGTTTGAAGTAATGATGTAAAATGAGAAAGAAATATTTAAGATTCGGCACAATTTCTTGGAATTAATCAGAAAAGTCATGTCAGATGTTCTTGCTTCCATTTGAAACTGAAGATGCTATTTGGATCATTCTCAAATCACACTGGAGAACATGATCATCAAGTTTTAAACAGCCTGCTTTCATTAAAGCAAAGTGGGGACAATCTAAATATTGAGACATAGCTACATTTTTAATTTAACTCTTCACTCAAATTATTATGCTGATTAATATTTGTACTGAAAAAAAACCTGTACTTAAGTAAATATGATTTTATTTTATTTTATTGGTGTTCTCAGACTTTTGGACCCCACTGCACATATTTATGCAATATTAGTCTTTTTTTCTCTTCTCACATTAAAAAGTTAGGGGTCAGTAAGATTTATTATTGTTTTTCGTATGCTCACCAAGGCTGCATTTATTTGATTAAAACATAGTAAAAGCAGTAATATTGTGAAACATTATTACAGTTTTAAAATAACTTTCTATTTTATATTTTTTTACTTTCTATTGTTTTCGTTTTGAATATATTTAAAATGTAATGTATTCCCGTGATGGCAAAGATGAATTTTCAGCAGTCATTACTCCAGTCTTCAGTCAGAAATCATTTGTTGCTGATTTGTTGATTTAAGGAACATTTCTTATTATTATCAATGTTGAAAATAGTTGTGCTGCTTAATATTTTTGTGGAAACCATTTGTTTTGGTTGATGGAATCCGTTGACGGATTTGTTGATGAAGAGAAGGTTCAAATGTATATGGAAATAATGGGGTTACATGAATATCATATTTGTGTTGTCTCACCTCCAGAGCAGCAGCTGAACATGATGCATCCAGCTATGGTGCTAATGACAGAAAAAGACTAGTTCCACTTCCTGACTCGATTATGAGAGAAGACATGTGGTTGAGATACAGAATGTAGATTAGAGAGACCACCTGCAGCCATGTAAGGGGTTTAGAGCACGATGCGAGACTGAATTAAAGCATGTGCTAATCTTCCCAGAAAACATACTCTATTAATCAATAGCACACTACGTCTTATCATCCAAATCTTTGCCTGTGAAACGAAAGTGAAAACCGTATGTTTGATCTGCTCATTGGACTTCTTCACTATGAGAACCTGGATCAAATTTAGGGATGTCTAAATTCACCTTCAAAACGTTGTCACTGGTGCTAGTGGTGACAAAGTTAAACAAATCCCAGTGGTTGGGTACATGGCACATTGGGAGCATGGCCACAAGCAACACATGGGGGCACAGTTTCTGCAAAGCCTTTGCCACAATGGGATTAACGTCTGTAGCCCAAGATAATCCCAGTTGTCTCCACACTAACCCACCCTGCAAAACTGAAAGATGAGAGAGAGAGAGGGTAAACAGACAACTGAGAGGGCTTCGATGGAGTCAGAAAGCTACACTGAACTCATGAGTGAAACTCCAAATGCTTTTTGTCCACTTTCTTCATGTCACAAGGAGTGGAAGGTTCTACTGGCCTGAAGCTCTGAAGACAATTTGGGTAATCTGTTGCATGGGGTGCAAGGCTACTAGCCATCTGTGGGCGTGACGTGGTTAGTAATCAGTCAACAAGTTAGATCTACACTGCAGTTAAGCTCCATCCAAGTAAATAGGTACATTACTTGCCAGTTTCACATGCAAGGCTTTAACACCAAAATGCATGTTTAAGCTGTCTTTTTTTTTCTAAGGAAATTTTTAAATACTACTGAAATGTCCTAAATTAACTAAGGTCTAATCCTGATTTAATCTAAGCCCTGTCTGTGAAACCAGGCCTAAATGCTTGCGAGTTAAACTGATCTTGAACTCAATATTCCTTCTCATCCTATTCTATATTTACTTCAGTTAGGTAGTATGCTAGAACTAGTTTTTTTTTAAATGCTCCCTCAGCCCACCTGCACTGTAACAAATTATGTTCATGATTTGTTATTACAACTTTTTATCTTTTGTCAAATCAACTTAGATAATTAATGTGGTTAAGATAACATAACACTTTCTATTTATTAAACCAATCTTCTTCATTGTATTAACTCAAATTTTTAATTTCAATTTAAACCAACAATATATTTTTTACAGTGTGGTGCAAGAAATAATTAAATGTTAAGTATTTTAAGAAATTATTAAATGTATTGTCTTGTAAAACATACTTCAATTGTCTATTTTATTTTTACAGTGTATACGATATTAAGAAAACATAAAAAATGTTGGAGGTCCGAGAGAGCATGTGAAACAAGGCAATCAGTTAAATGAAGGCTGGATAAAAACAAAATCCTGTCATCATTTGCACATTCTAAACCTGCATGACATTCTGTTTTCTGTGGATCACAAAAGAAGATATTTTGATGTTTTTATCCGTACAATAAAAGGGTTCAAAACACATTGTACTGGATTGACTTTCATTGTATGGATGAATAAAAAAAATCTTTGTTTGTGGTTATAGCTTGGCTTGGCATGTACAGTACATGTTAGTCGGAAAAATGGCCTAACTCCGTAGCTAAAAGATGCTTTTAAACTCCCAGAGGGTTCTCTCCAGAGATCTTGTTAGCCACTCACCTAATTAACCACTAGGGTCTACATCTGTAACGCTTCAGGTCATGGGGTCATCCATTATTCAAGGACTGTGTTAATGGACAAAGCAATCGTCTTCGGTTTTTGCATTTGAAGAACAAGCTTGATGTAGACTAGCAGACACAGTGCAGGTTATTTGAGTAGTGTAGATGTTTGTTCGTGTTTGACATTAATAAATAGTTGATAGAATAGATGCTGTCCATCCAGCCATGTCATCATCCAGTGTGAGATTATATAATGTTGCTCGTCATTTGTTATTTGGTACACATGTTGTAAATCAAATTTTAACCCAGAGTAGATTTATCACTATTATAGGTCCATTCGAATGATATTGTCTCTCCGAGAATGCTCAGGACCAGACTATTGAGGAGAAAATTGAATCACTTAGGAAGCTGGGGTCAGAGGAAGTGACCTTAAAGTGCTGACACACAATTACTCATTGCAAGGGTTATGTCACAGCCTGTCACAGTTGTAAAGTGTTGGGTAAAGTGTGCCGTTCATCTGAGAAGCCGCTGATGCATCTGCTCTGGCTTCACGGAAGACAGTAGACAACCAACAATTACTACCTTATGACTTCATCAAATCCAAGGAACAATGCAATTCATTTGAGAAGAGTGTATGAGTTTAATCACGTCAGACAAGAATCTTAAAGGGATAATTCACCTAAAATGGATCATACAAAACTGTCAAATATTATCCTTATATTTTAATAATTCTGTTCACTTTGCTTAACACATTGCATTGTGTGATGTTTCCTAACCATCCACATAACTTAAAGCTGTATATTACTGCCATATGGACATTACTTTGGCACACTCAGGCTGATGACAGAATACTTCCTGCAAATGCATTTTCTGTGAAGCTGCTTTTAAACAATGTGTATTGTGAAAAGCGCTAGGGTGAATTCAGGGTGATTGGGGCACTTTTTGCCATTGAGATGACTTGAAAAAAGTGTCCCATTCAACCTGAATTCAACCCTAAATAAACTGCATTGAATTTAATTCTGTCATCATTACTCACCCTCATGTCGTTTCAAACCTGCATGGCTTTCTTCTGCAGAACAAAATATAAATAATACAAATAAATAAATAAATATGAATTAATATCACACACACACACACACACACACACACACACACACACACACACACACACACACACACACACACACACACACACACACACACACACACACACACACACACACACACACACACACAAACACACACACACACACAAACAAAAAACCAAACAATTCTGATTTTCATTGTATGGACTATATATATATATATTAATTATATATTGTCCATACAATGAAAATCATTGGGTTCCAATGTTATTGTTTTTGGTCCCCATTTCATTGTCTGCACGAAAACATCTTCCAAAATATCTTTGTGTGCTTAAAGGTTTGGAATCACATGAGAGTGAATAAATCATGACAGATTTTTCATTTTCAGGTGAACTATCCCTGCTCGCAATGAAAATGGGATTAATGGGATGGTTTTAACAGGAAAGCATGCTTGTCTTTCAGCTGTTGTGATCTCATGAAAGTGCGTATCTATACAACGAATGTTATTTCTCGTGCCATGTATGCGCCAAAAATAGTTTTTGCGTGCACATGATAGGCCTACGCACTTTTCGCGTGCATATGATACGGACTTTATGGAGTGCAATAGCCTACGTACACACTCCACATCCCAAATCCTAACCAAGGGGTTTTCAGTGCGTAGCCTATGCACGCAAAAAACATTTTTGGCGAATAAATGGCCCGAGAAATAACATTCGTGCTATAGATACGCACTTTCATGAGATTGTGTTGGATATTTCAGCCTGTGACCGTTATGAAAGAGGAGGCTGATGAGGCTCCTAATGAGCAGTTACACTGAGCTTCCTGACCAGCGAGGAAGGGGCAACAGAAAATGATGATGGCCGGAGCAACAAAGGAATAATATTTCTGTTTATCTGCTTTGGGATGGGTCAGGGGTATTTTTGGAAGGCTGTTGTTTTTTCCTCTGCAAATTCCAGGTTCCGCTTTTTTTTCCGTCTCCCCCCTTCACCCCTTGTTCCCAGACTGTGAATGCACGGACGCTTCCTCTCCCTTCTTCCTATTCTCAGCCTCTGATTGCTAGGAAGCGTATGTGTATGTATGTGTGTGTGTATGTGTGTGTGTGTGTGTGTGCGAAGCAGAGACACACAGAGATATTTAATAGTGAGGGGGAGTATGTGTGGTGTGTAGGGTGTGGGGGGATACGGCCATTAAAGAAATGAGGGGAGAGTGTCAGCGCTTCCACGAGTGCCGCTTTCTCAGAAACAGCTGCTGATAGTTAGTGTGTTAAACAGCGAGACCTGTTCAGAGTCAGACAGCCCAGTAAAGCACATGCAGATGGATTTAAACTCCTACAGTTTTAATCAGACTGTGTCATGCTAAAGTTACTGTGTTGTCAGACTAAGACTAAATAAGCAGACTAAAAATGGTTTGTCTGTTGGAGGAGATGGTGGTGCTTCCAGGTGATATGACTTGTTCCATATTAGTTTTCCTGATTGCATGCGTTTATCAATATTGAATATCCTGAGGATGTCTCTGCTAATAGGTGAGCATCTGTTTTTATAAATCAGCTTGATGCCTGAATTTTAGTAGTAAATGGCAGCATGTCTGTTTCTCTCATAATGCTCTTATAAACAGTGCAGTAGCTCCCAAAAAGAAGTTTGCTCAGTGATTATGATTTTAAACATACACTGGGATCCAAAAGACTGACCGCACTAAAAAAATCTGGGATTCAAAATGTAATTTAAACCTGGAATAAACAAAGTTTGAAGTAATGATGTAAAATGAGAAAGAAATATTTAAGATTTGGCACAATTTCTTGGAATTAATCAGAAAAGTCATGTAAGATGTTCTTGCTTCCATTTGAAACTGAAGATGCTATTTGGATCATTCTCAAATCACACTGGAGAACATGATCATCAAGTTTTAAACAGCCTGCTTTCATTAAAGCAAAGTGGGGACAATCTAAATATTGAAACATTCAATAACATTTTCTTTTCACTCAAATTATTATGCTGATAATATTTGTACTGAAATCAAACCTGTACTTAAAAGGGTCATCGGATGCAAAATTAACTTTTTTTATGGTGTTTGCATATAAATGTATCTTTGCAGTGTGTGGACACAACCACCATACAATGAAAAAAATCCATTCACTCTTTTTTTTTAAAGGAACATTCCACCGTTTTTTGAAATGGGGCTTATTCACCGTCCCTCCTACATTAAGATAGGTGGGCAAAAGCATTTTTGTCTCAGTGCATGCATTGTCTTAGTTTGGCAGCGCCGACGTTAGCTTAGCTTAGCATAATGAATGGAATCCTATGTTGTCAGGTAGCATGTCGTGAGTAAAAGTGATAAAAAAAAAAAAAAACTAATTACTTCTTGTGGCCTGCATATTCACAACGAGTACAAATAGCAATTCAGATTAAGACTAGGTGATATCCTAGGCAGATATTGACTAGGGACTATATTAGGGTGAATCACAGGCGAAGCACTGCTACTTGGGGCAGTCATATCACGCAACACCTGAAATCCCCCAACTCCCGTCAACAAACATTTGAACATGCAAAATCAGATATGCAATGTTTAAAAGACAATGCAAGAGATGTCAAGAAAAGGGGAAGAAACAAAACTGTAACCTCTGCTTCCAGTGTGGAAGTGTCACCAGTGGATGCAGACACCAGTAGGTCACTGACAACCACTAGTGGTGGTGACCTTGGGAAGGGGTCATGACCTCTGCATGTATAATGTCCCACAATGACGTAGATCAGCACAGACATTCAGTCCACCATGTGAACAATGAACTGTGTTATCCTCTGCATTTCACTTTATTAATATCATTTCTTTTAACTAACAATAAACATGTGTACATAACATTTAATTTCAACTTTATATTCACGGATAAGGATCTGAGCTGACAACTCATTCCTGGAAAGTATTGCCGCAGGGCCTTTATTCAAAGGCTGCTCAAAGAAGACTGACTGTTCTTACACTTTTAGTAGTTTAAATTGCTTTCCTTAGTGACACATGTCCAATCTAAGTATAACTCATTAAAAGTATGATTTACGTTGGAAAAGTGCACAAAGTGCTATCAGGGTGTAGCCTGAGACAAATAGCGCATATAGGGTTATTTTGCTTCTGTTTCTCACTAAAAGAGTGACTAAATCCATAGCCTTTTAGGCCCAAATAGTCACTGCTTTGCAGTACAGAATTAACTTTTTGAGTGCCAAATATATAGAAGTACTTCAAAACAAGAAACTTTTGCTAAACCAGTGCAGTGTCCTGAATCAAGTTCACATGAGGTGTAACGCCAAAGTTAACACTAAGACCGAAGTAGTTTCATTCTTTTAGGCACCATTTCCTGCTCCTGAAATCTTTTAACAAACCAAATTCCCCAAATCTAAAACTTTCAAGTCCTTAAGGGAGGCCACGACTCTCCGCAAATACTTTTCCAAGGTCAGTGTTATTTCAGTTCAGGGTCATTGAGTAACACTAACAGTTGTAGAAGAGGAGAGATATTTATGTGACTTAACAGAGATCATTACACCATATGCCAGCGGTGTCGTTGTTTAGAGACAGCATCATCACCGAAAGCTTGCTGTTGATATAAAAACAAAGCAGTGCTGCTTCACCAACAGCCCAAGCCGCAAGCCAATCGTCTATGTTTACAGAGAAACAACAACCTCCGTCAGTTTTCTCCATCCATAGTGTGCAACCTTTCCTCAGGTTCAGCTGGAGTACTACATGAAAAATAATTCAGCCGAACCACACTTGAAAATTCACGCATGCTAAGTAAGGTTATTGAATTTTTCTAGCTGTAAAAGGCCATTAATCTTACTTTACTTACATTATTTTGGGATTCCCTGGATAAGATTTTTGTCATGACCCACATTTGAATGAAGATGAAAGCAGGCCAGAATTTTTGTACAATCCATGACCGCCCCCAACCCCCCCAACCCACACACACGCACACGCACAAAACATAATACACACACACACACACACACACACACACACACACACACACACACACACACACACACACACACACACACACACACACACACACACACACACACACACACACACACACAACATAATAAACACAAAACCAGACTATCATTTACTGTAAATCTCCAAAGTGCCGTGCATCTGACGGCAGAAACGACACACTCCATTCTTATCTGAAAGGCCACCGAGATACAGTCTGTTGCATTGTCAGAGCAGGGAAAATGTTTCATTTCCAGACATGATTCTGTTTCTGCAGCGATAACCGATCTTCACTTTAGTCAGCTGTTTGTCTGGAAGCACAACCAGAGATAGGGGCACCTTGATTAATGTTTAGGTTGTAAATATTTATATGGGTTGTATTTCATGGAGAGGTAGAAACAACCAGCACATGGGTCTTTTGAGTTTAAAGCCTGGTTGGGTGTTGAAGCGGAATAATTTTTTATTTACCGCAACATAAATTCACATCTTCTCCTGGACAATAAATTAGAAATGATCTTCTATGCCTTTCAAAATGATTTAAAAATTCATGAAAAATAAAAATGACCTTGCATATCTCTGGCCATTTAAAAGTTTTGCTCTTGTTATAAAAATCACTCTCAATTTGTCCTGATTTTTTTAAGATAGCTGTCATACATATTTCACAGGTTTAATCAGAACAGTGTTCTAAAGTCCTCACATGTTTTTTGTTTTAGGTTTGGTCTGTGCATGTAATTGGTAGTATGAACAAATCACATGAACATGCAATCAATTTAAAATACCACATGCACAGGCTCATTCAAAATCAACACTTTTTTTAATACTCCACAGGATCTTGCTTCTACAGACTGGTGAAGTATTTTCGATTCCGTTTGCTAGTCTGCGTAAGGTGTAATGGCTTTAAAGGAACAGGAAAAATCCTGTTCTATTCTGAACTTCTCCGTTTGGAGACAAAAGCATTTAATGATGACTTCATAAAGTTATGAGTCATATTAGGACTATTGCAAAGAGATTTTTAAGGTACCAGCTCAACGTGTAGTATTTATATAATTCATATGCATCAGACGGAGGGAGGGCGGCAGGGGAGGATATATTTGAGGATGAGAGGAAGTAGTGAGGGAAATTGTGGCCCAGGACTGGGGGGGTTGAATGTACCCACAGGAAATCACAATTGTGTATGTTCCTCGAGTCACACACACTGCATGTATGTACAGGTTATACATTTAACTCAGTATTTAGCTGATTATCTATGTTTTTGAGTCGCTTTGAATGTTTTCATATCTGTGTCTCTGAGTTCTTGTCAGCAGCTATGGGTCTGTCTGACTAAGATTCATTCAGGGTGCAGTATAGCTAAATGTGATAACTCCCCTGGGTTTAACGCATTGTTCTTGTGAACACAGAGTCATGCTTTAAGATGTTCTTGACCAGACCACTATTCACAGCTGTGGCACTTCTGAGCATGTTATTTTAGTGAAACAAACTGCATCTTATTCACTAGATACTCACAATTCAGTATAACAATTTAGGCATTTTAAAATGAAATCAATCTTTTCAGTACAGATATGCTTCTTAGATAAATTAGACTTATTGTGCATTATGTCTTACTTACATGCACTTCCAATCAAAAGTTTGGGATTGGTACAATTTATTTTTAATGTTTCAAAGAAGTCTCTCATGCTCACCAAGGCTACATTTATTTGATTAAAAAATGCAGTAATAATGGTTATAGTTAAAGGATTAGTTCACCCAAAAATGAAAAGTAATTAATTTCTCACCCTCATGTCAGTCCAACCCTTAAGATTTCCGTTCATCTTCGGAACACAAATGACGATCTTTTTAATAAAATGTAAGAGCTTTCTGTCCCTCAAATGACAGCCTAAGCAACTGCCACTTTCAAGTCTCAGAAAGGTATAGACATCATTAATAAGTAATTTTAAAAAACAATTTTATGAAGTGACGTGAGTGCTTTGTTTGCAACAAAAAAAAAACAAACACTTTACCACTGTATTTGGATTCACATGGACTACTTTTATTATGTCTTTACTACCTTTCTGGGGCTTGAAAGTGGCTGTCAATGGAGGGACAGACAGCTGCAGATTTCATTAAAAAGATCTTCATTCGTGTTCAGAATAACAACGAAAGTCTCCAAACCCAACGGGTTAGAACAGTCCTTATTCTAGTCTTCAGTGTCACATGGTCCTTCAGAAATCTTTCTAATATGCTGATTTACTGCTCAAGAAACATTTCTTATTACTGTCAATGTTGAAACCTGCCGCTTAATATTTTTGTGGAAACCGTGATATTGCAGATATTTGTGAACATTTATTTGAAATAGATTTTTTTTAACATTATAAATGCCTTCACTGTCACTTTTGATAAATTTAATGGGTCCTTGCTAAATAAAAGTATTTATTTTTAAAAACTCTTACTGACCCCAAACTTTGTGTATATATTGATCCCAGTAGCTCAAACATTAGCGTGTGGCACTAGCAATGCCGGGGTCATAAGTTTGCTTAAGGAATGAACTGATAACTTTTTTAATGTAGTTCACTTGCAAGATCAGGTACTACGCCGCTAATCTGATTTGCATAATCAAGTGCTAAAACAAGGCAAATAAACACATGCTTAAATGGGCGCCATCCACGGTGTGATTCCTTAATAGTGAATTCCCTAAATCACCTGACCTGCTCTTTGGGCTCTACCTTTTTTGTCACTCGTCCCACATCCTGTGTGTACATATTAGGGTTGCAATGTCCCAGAGAACCGCAAAGGGAACACAATGCTGAGAAGGCCTTGCCTCTTTCCCTATTGTGGCCTCGTTAGGGAAATGAAAGGGGTGTTCCGTCTATACTGACCCTCCAATGTTTTTGCCAGTCCCTGCGTTCAAGGATTGCCTGGGAATTATTTCGTTTATCAGCACTATTGTTGCCGGCCATGGTATATCTCAATAATCTATCTATTGCACAAATTACAGTCGGATTGCAGACCCTGCAGCAGGATGTACAACTCACTGAAGTGGAAACAATTGGAAAGAGTCATTCTATCTTAGTCATTAGCGCTTTTATGAAGGTGGTATTTAATTGGCCACAATAGTTTCGTGTGAGAGTCATCCCTTAGCAGAAGTTCACAATGCTGCGAGGACCTGTCTGGCCTTTTCACAGCTGATGGTTCTCATCCTACAGGCCCTCCCTCCTCAACCCCTTCCCCCTACCGTTCCCTTCACATCCCCATCTCCTCACAGCTTGCCTCTCTTATCTGCAGCCTCCAGACAGCTGTGTGTGTCATTGTGTTTGTCTGCACTGACTGTGCAGCGGTGTCATGAACATGTGTATGTATGTACGCATTGACTTGAAAGCAGTGAGTGTAAGCGATTTGGTCACAGATCGTTTTAATTGCAACATGTCTTGATGTGATATGCATTACATATAAGGCTATAGTGCATGCGTGGACTAACAAAATATTGAATTTCTTGAGAAACCACCAAGATCTTACTCATTGTGTTTGGACACAGCTGATTTGACTGTTTACAGTGAGTCTGGGAGGTTTCGCAATGAATGATCGAGCAAACGATTATACAGTATGCGCATGATCTAAACCGGACTCGAATTTTATCAAAACAATGGATCCGCTGATGACAATTACTCTCAGTCGTCTGTGTACAACATGCTATTTAAATATTTAAATTCGAAAGCTTCACTTTTGGAATGTTTACGTGCTTGTGATTTGGTTCAAATATGGGATGCAGCTTTGCTGGTGAGAAACATCCTGTTTACTGTGGCCTTCCTGGCTCAGGGATCATCTTTGACATCACCTTATTGTCTATAGCTGTATTCAAGGTAACCACTCATAGGGGTCACTGTCTGATGCTTTTCCTGATTTTAACACATATAGAAGGTTTAAAACTGTATGTTCCAGAAAAGTGGTTCTCAATTGGCTTTTCTTCACAGCACAGACGGTAAATTAGATATCGAGTGTAGGGTGAATTCAGGTTGATTGAGACACTTTTTGCCATTGAAATGACAACCCAGCACAGTACTAAATTTTACTGCAAGCAAAAATGTATTTACATTTTAAATTAATGATAGATAATATTAAAATAAAACTATTTAAAATAAAAATAACAAAATTGATAATTTCGTACTTTAAAGGTTTCGTGCTCTCGGTAGCCAACAAAGCGACACAAACCATGTTGCATTGAACCCGTATTTAATATTAAAGTAGCCTGTATTATTATTATAATTTTTTTGCTGTGTTGTGTAGTTTTAGTCATGGTTTGAGGATGTGGGCATCTCAAGCAAACTTTCCATGTTGGCATCTATCTAATGAAAGAGTTTGTGCCAAAATACTGCAGAGAACTCTTGGCGTTTGACGTCAACAACAAATTATTAAATATGGAAAATGTTTTCCTCTACTTTTTAAAGTTGATAAGTTTTGTTACATCGATAACCCTTTTTATTTTTGCTATCCTCACAATGCACAATTATATATTTAGTTGGATTTTATTATTCGCAATAAGAAAAGATGCAATTTTTAGATTGGGGGTGGGGGGGGGTGGGGGGGGGGTGTTATTTGGCAATGCTTTTACGTTCTCTCGCAAATGTTTTGCATTCCCCCCGAAAAACTTTGCGTTCGCTTGCATAATGTTTGCGTTCCCCCGAGAAACTTTGCGTTCACTCGCAAAGAACACAAAAATTTCATGAGTGGATGCAAAAGTTTTTTGCGATAGAACATATTGCAATTGAGCACACAGTTTCTCAGGGAAACGCAAAACATTGACTTATTATTTTTCCTCCCGTCTCACCGGTTGAAAATAACAGTACTAGAGCGTAGGTCACGAGCCTTTGTGCAAAGGTTTATTTTTTTGTGGTTTGATGAATTGGCAAAATATGCTATATATAATTTCATTGTTGTGTTTTATTTTTGTTGGCTCACAATTTATCCAATTTAATATTTATAAAAAATAGTTTTTTTTTCACGCACGCACGCACACACACACACACACACACACACACACACACACACACACACACACACACACACACACACACACACACACACACACACACACACACACACACACACACACACGCCAGCTGTGTGTCCTCATTTTGCAATGACTTAACTTGATCTTTACCTTGTCTAAAGTATGTTTATGGTCATCACAAAAGTTGTGAAATCATTGATTCAGTTTTCTGTTATCTGAATGTTTTCATTCGTTTTACAAATTAAGTTTCAGCGAAACCTAGCCTTCATGTAATATCTGGAGGCAACTTCGATCAACACCTGTGTCTGGTATCACTATGACGTTTTTAGTCTGTGTACATTTGGGCCAGCTCTTATCTGATGTCAGATAATATGAATAATAATAATAATAAAGTTGTGTTTTTTAATCAAAAGGGCAATAAGAAGTCTCTTGTAACTTGTTTCCATGCAACGTTGAGTCAGCTTCCTTTACTTCCTGCGTGTTCTGTTTTTGAGAAGCTTCACATCCTTACATTTTGACCATTAGGTCCTGTTACTAACACAGGAGATTGCGTACAGGAACATCTGCATGATGATTATTTTGAGCCTTCACATGAGGTCTCTCCTTTATTGTGCAGAGCACTGGCTGTGATCAACCGTGTTTCTGACCCTCATCGCCTGCTGCCTACCACATTACTGCTGTCTGTTCTTTAGCCTCACGGTGTGGTGCTATAGGGAATCTTGTCTTCAAATAGCAGTGAGAGGAATGGTAACAATCGCAGGCCCACAGAGGACAGATTCCCCCTTTACCACCATCACCAAATTTTAGCAATGCAGTATGATAACACCTCCATAACCCCCACACGTGAGAACACTCGTGAACACAGAAAACACATGGTGATTTTGGCTGCCCGTGTGAACATACAAAGGGGTGTGCTTGGGGGTGCATTAACAACAGGCAAGCTGGCACGGGTCCTATTCTGTGTTTCACACATTTCAGCGCTGATATATTTACTCTCATAAGCTCCTGTCTTTCCCAGCATCTGTTGCTGTGTGATTCTAGAAAAGGGACTATTGTGCTATCTATCTATCTATCTATCTATCTATCTATCTATCTATCTATCTATCTATCTATCTATCTATCTATCTATCTATCTATCTATCTATCTATCTATCTATCTATCTATCTATCTATCTATCTATCTATCATTTGAATATATTTATATGAATACACACAGTACTGGTCAAAAGTTTGGAAACATTACTATTTTTAACATTTTAATGTTATCTTATGCTAATCAAGCCTGCATTTAATTGATCAAAAATACAGGAAAAACAGTAATTAAAATAATGGTTTTCTATTTTAATTTACTTTAAAATATAATGTATTGCTATGATGCAAAAGCTGAATTTTCATCAGCCATTACTCCAGTCTTTAATGTAACATCCTTCAGGAATCATTCTAATATGATGGTTTGATACTCAGTTATTATCTATGTTGGAAACCGTTCCATTCAGATCCATTTCCATTTGATCATCCTTATCCAGGACAGATAAACTATCTTCTAATTTTGATCAGTTTTTACAAATCCAATATTTGGATTGGATGCTTATCAATCTGCAGCAGTATTAGGATGGATCCTGGACAGATGGCGGTATGATTTTATTATTTCCCAGTTCCTTGCCATACTGGTTCAAATACAGAGAGGCTTGGCTGTGGTGTGCAGTTCTGGCGGAGATGTCAGCTCAAGGTCGAACTCAGCCTCATTTGCTTCTCATTAAGCGGTTCCAGGCATGCTCAGCCATGCCCAGTCCCACTTTATTTCCCCCATTAGAAATTATATTTGCGTGGCAATGGCACAAGAGGGGGAGGGGGGGCATTCATTTAGTTGTGTTTTCGATGAGGGAAGAAGGGACTATGTATTTAGCAAGGCGTAGGAGCCACTGGAGGTCCTCAAAGATGATGAGGTGTGTGTAATCGCTGCTCTGTGTACCACCTTCCTGGAAGTCAAGCACCTTTCTCACAGGCTCAGACTGAGAGGAGCGTTACCATGGATATGTAGACTCAAAGCGACATGTGACCGCTGGTCTATACAGGTCTCTCACTTTTTCTCCGTTCCTATCCCTCTCTCGCTCTCTATTTCCTCTGCTCTCTATTCCCTCCCTCCATTCCCAGCCTTACCTCTGAGCCTGGGAGCGGAATTCTGGGAACATTTTTCCATGTGAAACACCGAGCACCAGTTGAGGGGTGTGACGCCACTGCATTGTTTCAGCCGGCGAAAAGAGGAACCGCGCGCGATGAGGCCAAATCCTGTCCACTCCAAAAAAACAGCCACTTTCTCACACTGGCTTCCTTCCTCGCTGGACAGCTCAAAACAATCCCATAGTCGTAGGGCCCGAGGAGTGTGAACGAGGAATCAGCCGCACAGAGAGCAAAAGGGAAGCAGGCCTTTTTCTATCGGTTTATGCAGACTGTTTATGAGCCATTGAAAACAAACAAAGGGGCAACACTACTCATGCCCCCCCTCAACAGCCGCCAACTGACACCCACACAACAAAGAGTGAACGGGCATTATATCACCGTGAAACAACTAAACCGGTGGGCTGCTGGATTTTTTTCTCTCTCTCAAGCTGTCTTGTTGCAAAAACAATGAAAAATCCTTATCATGAAAAATGTCTGGCTGTTCCTGAGGGCAGCCTTTTCAATGTTCAGCTAAAATAATATATATTGACACCTGGGAAGTTTCCAGAGATGCAACTTTCACTGTGCATGTGCATTCTCTTTACCTATTTTATGGTCCAATTAACTAGTTGCTTATTAGCATGCATATTACTAAGATATTGACTGTTTATTAGTACTTATAAAGCACAATTAATGCCTTATTCTCAATGAACAAATTCTACATCCCTTAATCCTATCAATACCTAAACTTAACTATCTTACTAACTATTAATAAGCAGTAATTAGGAGTTTATTAAGGCTAAAGTTATAGTTGCTTAATAGAGAGAATTGAACCCTAATCTAAAGTGTGACCATATATATATATATTTTAAATCTATATTTGTAATTATTTTTTAAAATAATTTCTTCCATAATGAAAATATAATTAGTTTTTAAATATAAAAATAAAACTTTAAATAAACACATTTTACTGGTAACTTTTATAGAAATCTCTTTTTTAGTCAAAGATTAGGTGTCAAGGTAATAACCTTCACTCTCTTTTTATAGTGTTTTACCTTTTTGCTGGTAAAACACATCTGTAAGAATGCTTTTGGTATTCTAGTAATGAATGAGATTAAGAGTGGGGGCTGGATGGGGTCTGCGGATCCAATCAACGGCATGAGGTATTCCTGTTCACTTGCATCTGAGCTCAGGAAAACGTCTGATCTGTGAGGATAGATTCAGCTGTGCTGGTCTGTCTTCAGTTGTAGAGCTGTTCTCAGGTCAGGAGTTTAACGAGTTCCAAATGTGTGCATAAGGCCATGGAGAGGCTGCATACGTGCCTCCCCTTGCGATGACTCAGATAGCCCCCCTCAAATCCTCCCTCTCATCATCCTATTGTTTTATTCCGCGATGCATTTAGCACGTATGGACACCACACGGAGCTTTTCCTGTCCTCGTCTATCTATCTAATATACAGTATAAGTGTGTAATATATGTAGTTTGGGGTAAACAGTTTCCACAATAAATATTGAGCAGCACAACTTTTTTCAACAATGATAATAAGAAATGGTACTTGAGCACCAAATCAGCATATAATACTGATTTCTGGTGAATCATGTGACACTGAAGACAGGGGTAATGATGCTGAAATTTCATAGATATAAATATATAAGTGTGTGTGTGTGTGTATACAGTAGGCATGGTCCTAACCAGGGTGCCTTGCAGAAATGGGCTTCATTGAGGAAATTAAAAACTAGTGTTCATGGCTTCAGGGCTCCTGAAAAGTGTCTTTGGGCCTTGAAAGAGGACTTCTTACCAAGTTTTTCTTTTTCTGAAAGTAAATGTGTGTTTACACGATGTATATAGAAACAGAATGGGTGAACAAAAACAAAAACAGCCGGGGTTGTGCGGCGTTTCCTGGCCTGTGTGCGTGCACTGTCCTTCGTCTCGCCCTGCCCGAGGATGCTGTTCCTTTAACAGCTCTGCTCAAACTCACACACACACACACACACATACACACACACAGGCTGGGAAAAGCCTAGTCTGACATGGCCGAAGAAGGGAGCGAGCTCAGAGGAAGCACCTGTTCTTCCGCGGCCGCTGCTGCTGCGTTTATCTGACCCCAGTCACATCAGGTGGCTTCCTGGTTTGCGTCAGTTGCTGCTCCCTGAGGCCTGGCTGTCATTGGGCAGCTCTGGCCCCTCCTCTTCCTGTCGCTGCCATGCTCATTGATCTTGAGAGCTTTGTTGCTTCCTGGTTTCTCAGTGGACAGCAAATTGGTGGGTCTTTGGACCTGACTGATGGAGTTTCTCATCAGTGGAACACCAAACTCTGACTTTTGCAAATACACAAGCACATGTACACAAACAAACCCACTCAGATTGTGAGATTGTCTGGTTTCCCTGTTTACATGTGTATATATAAATAAATATATGTATGAATGGAAGAGCTAATTTCAGAGGGTGAGAGAAATTCATTAAACACACATCCAGTATACTTGCTCAACCGCCTTAATGTTTACCAGCAGAGCTGTTTCTTAGGTAATGTGACACAGAACATTTGGGAAATTAAATGATGGTTGGAGAGCAACAGCAAACACACCACTTCCTACACGCATATACAGCTCATAACATATGCTGGCTATTTTTTATGAGCCGCTCTTCAAGGCCATTGGGTTATTGGGTGAAACAAACACTCGGATCTTGCAGGCAAACACAGAGGAGGAAAAGTGGATTGAGAGAATTTGTGAACCCTTTGTGAATACCTGGATTTCTGCATGGATCATTCATGAAATGTGGTCTAAGTCAAATTTAACTCACTATTATAGGCTAGATGAATATAATCTGACTAATGCACAACTGTACTTTTCAACAGTTATTTTCAAAGGGTTCACAAACTTATTCTTGTAGATATATAATATCTACTGTATATATAGATATATCAATAATCTGTATGACGTCATGGTATTAACTGTAATCAGACTGACAGAAAAATGCTGCAAAGAATTGTAAGAACAGCACTGGGACCCAATCACGAAATCTGGACTCAATGTACACATCACTTTGCTTGTGGCGAGCTCAAAACATCATAAACGACCCATCCAAGCAATCACCTGTTTAACCTTCTGCCATCTGGGAGGAGATGCAGGAATATCACTGCTCGGACTTTGAGGAATAAAAATAGTTTCTTTCCCAGGGCTGTGACAATACTGAACACCATTTCTGCTACCCATAATCCCTCACACCTCATTGTGCAATAATTAAGGTCCACAGAGTGTAACCCATCATTGTATATCCATACTCTTTTTCATCCCATGTTTACTTATCTCATATCTTGTTATTTAATCCTATCCTGTCTTATGTTATTTATTTTTATTTTACGTTAACCTCATGTGTAGTAATTGTTTTCTAATATTTGTTGTTTGCTGAGCATGGTGACTTTTTGTAATCTCATTGTTTACAATGACAATAAAGCTCTATTCTATTCTATTCATGATATAACATAAAGTGCGTTCAAGCTACAACATGTTTTGTGTATTTAGATGAGTCTTCATCTGTTTATACGAGTATACATGACACAGTGTAATAAAATATTTGAAGGATTAAATACATAGTGGATGTAGTGTATCACCTCTTTCCTTCCAAGTAAACACAGGCAAATTAGAGTGATTTAAAATGTTTACATGCCAGTGTTTTTATTATTTAACTACAACTATAAAAATCATTTTTTAAATTTAAATAAAGATGGAAAAAAATGAGACGAAAAACCTCAACTGCGAAGAGGCTAGCAATAGCAAGTTAGCTTTGAAACATAAGAACCCACCCTCTCTTCTGTGTCTCCAAAGCCACGGCTCCTTCAAAACAGATTCTGCAGCATTAAACTACCTTGTGTCTCAAAGCAAATAACATTACAATAATAATGAACGTAAAGAACTTACAGAGCTCTTACTTGTACCATATGACTGCTGCAGATTCATTTCAGCGTTGATAGTGTTGACATAGAAATGCATACATCAGAGTCTGAACACATTGCAATGATTGGATGAATATTTTTTGGTCCTGGACTTCTACAGAAGATATATGTACGTTTTAATATTTTGATCACTTCTATTATTGATTGCTATCAGGAGAAGAGAGATTCAACCAGTATAACAAAAAGTGTTTATAAAACAAATTGCCTACCTTAAAAAAAGAAGAAATAAGAAAATTAGAAATGTTACAAGTTAAAGTACTAAAATTACTAAAGCTAAAATAAAAACATTAGTATATTAATATTACTAAAATAACACTGTTACATGCTGAATGAAGCATTATCTAGGTCTGTTAGCATAACTTCACAAAAAAGAGCTTTTCTACATGACATTTTAAAAAGACGTTGCCTGAAATCATATAGTGCATATAAACACATGTAAATCTTGACCTTACACAAACTCCACTGAGGTTGATTGACAGCTCACTAAACTGTACTATGAGTAATCAAATATGGTGCCTCCCTTTGTGGCACTGAAGTGATTCCTTTCTCTAGTAAAATCCCGAAAAGAAAGCTTTCCTTTAATCACTTAGGGTATGGATCTTTTTATGGATGGCCTTTTATTGTTACTAACAGGAAGTATTTTTTTCAGAAAGCCCGATTGTGTGGATATATTGATTACTATGGAGGCCAGCTGAGACGAATGGGATGACATTATGTGTCTCTCTTTATTCTTGAGTTTTCTTTTTTCTGCTTGCTATGCATGTTCCACTGACCTGTAAAGTGAAAATCATTGTTTCTGACTTCTTGTCATTCCTGCCCTACTATCAGCCCTACTTACTGAGACATGGAAGATCCAAAAGATCCATATCATGCATCTTTTACTAGAATGTCTGTTATCTTATTTCCCAACAACTGTAGAAATGTCAGACTGAAACCTCTACATCTTATCTCTTTTGTCAGGAAGAGCGTATTTGATGTCATGGCTCTTGGTTTTGTAAGATGAATCAAACGCTGTGGAAGTTATTCCACAGCGTCATCACTCATCCTGTAAATACTACTTCCTTGTGTCTTGTTTTCCAGCAGGTGTTTCTCCAGAATGACTCCACCCCTTCCCTTCAATGCCTCATAACATACCGTCTTTGTTATGTCTGTTTAGATCGGTTGTTTGTGGGTCCGGCTCTTGTTCTGCCCTCTCTCAGATGAAGAAAATACCAAACATAATGACTGGGTAATTGCAAGGTAATTTCCTGTTTAATGACTCTGCGTTTGATGACTTTTGTTGTAGTAAATGGCATAGGCTCTAATGGTCCTCTTCTACAGATGAAGGTCCAAACCAGATCATTCATGTTACTCGAGGGCATTTGGTCTGGTTGGGCCAAATGCAGCACTAATTTCTAAGAGACGATTGCCTTTTGACTCGGTTTTAGAGGTTCTTCAGTCCTCGTCTCTCGAGAAAATAGACTCTTCATGGACTTCTCCATCCCGCCCATCAGCTGTGTTTCTTCATTGACAAAGCCACGCTGATGGGCGTCGAACCAGCCATGCTCTTTGTGAATGAGTTTCTAAGGATGCTGCGGCCTTAAAGCTGGTTCAATAGCTGCTTTCCTGTCATTACCCCTTCCCCCATCCCAACCTGGCCTTTCCCTATGTCTCATTTCCTTTCTGTGAGTGCCACATTTTGTGGGGGTCCGATAACAGGGGCACAGTTCCCATGGATATCCCCTTATGGGGGGAGGAAGTGATGTTGGCCAGGGCACAGAGAGAAACAGTCACTACATATATTATATTGAACACACAGATTGGCTGTGAAAGCAACTAAGCTCTCCGGCTCTAGCGCCAGTTACACCAAATATAACTAATATGTGCAACACAAAAATACATTCTCTGCTTCTCATAAAATGGATTATGTATTCCAGATGTGCTTTTAATGCTGTAATACAGTTGGGTTGATTAAGTCAGGGGTTTTCAATCTTTTAAAATTACACTTATGACCCCTATCCTAAAATGTGATATATTTCCACATATAAAAACCCAGTCTATACTGAAATTATTTGTTAACATTTAGTTATTTGCATTAAAAACATGTCTGTCTATCTGTTGCTCTGTTCCAAATAGTGTTTTTAACAGAATGGATAGCATAAAATAGTAAAATTAACAAGCGTAGAATAGACAAATTACAAATTTTTATTAAACTGAACTGGTTAGTATGAAATAAAAGTTTCTTCCATCTTTGATTTATTTTTTCATTGCATGTTGCAGTGCATTCTGGGATTGCCTTCTCCACAAATGATCCATGTTATAATTTGGCAAAAAAAGTTATTTTGGGAGGCAGCTTTTGTGCCGATACTATGATACCTTAGGTAACTCACCAGGTTTTGAAAAGCATGGCTGTCTGTCTATCTGTATGCACAATGGAATGACATGATTGAATGTCGTCATTGTGCCGAATATGTATACATACGCAAAAGCAAACGCCACTTAGTTTGTTTTCTTAGGAACCATGTGGGTCCGCATGAAACTGCCAAGGGACAGGGAGTGGATATGCCCTCCGATATAGACCAGGGCCCTTGCCTGTCAACAAACCAAAACCAAGCTTTGTTTCTGGCTCTAGTTATAGTCTCTCCTTATTTCTTTGACATCAGCAAGCAGTTTCCTTTTTTTTATTTTTTTATTCTAGACATCATAACCCCAGGAGCACAATGGGCCGATTTCCCCCTGCTTTTTGTTTTATCTCATAATACATCTCACACCACTGTTTCTGTAATTGGATCATAGCTGTATAACACCTTGCAGTACTGTTTAAAGGTTAAATTCCAGATACTCAACAGAGGGGCATTAGGGGGCTCCTTGGGTAGCATCAGAAACCCCCTGAGGACAATTATGAATCTCAGGGTATGAGACCTCCTCTGTTTTTCTGAATTCTTGCATGTGCAGTCTTGTCTAGATTAGAGTACACTGGACTTCTTTTAAGGTAAGACTAAAACAGGACATTGCTCTTTGGAAACCTTTATAGGAATGCCACAGACGTGCTGGAGATGCATGGATTCCCAGTTAGGCCTCTTTTTTATTACCCATTGCCTGGATGAGTTTAGTTAAACTAATAGGCCTGGGGCCTATACCATGAAGCCGGTTTAGGTGGCTAGCCAGGTATGTTTTAGCTTAGTTTGCGCCAACCCTGGGTTTTAGGTACTATGAAAGTGATTTGGCTTTTAGCAGTGTTCATCGCCATAGTAACTAACGTTCCACGGCTAACCTGGTCCGGGACAGGTTATGTTCCAGGTAAGAGGTTGCAAACCGAACTTGGACCAATCAGCTGTGAGCAAAGTGACACAATTTGTCTGATGCAATAAAGTCACTCCACCTGTTTCTACTTCAAATTAAAGGTCACTACATAGCAAATGATTTTTTAAGACAAAATCATCTGGCTTTAAGTAATGCTTATTTAGAATAATAATTTTGATTACATAATTGATCGCACGTACAATTTTAGTTTATCAATTTTTTTTTGCACAGTTTAAATTAATAAATATATAAAGGTAATATTATATAGTCAAGTCAAGTCACCTTTATTTATATAGCGCTTTTTACAATACAAATTGTTTCAAAGCAGCTTTACAGAGATAACAGGAAAGTAATGTTCTAATATTATTGTTAAATTCAAAATTAAATGTTAAATGTCCCCAACTAAGCAAGCCAAAAGCCAATGTCGAATAAAGGCGTAAAAGGCGACAAATATGCTTTAGAATCAACAGATTAAGCTATAAAATGACTACATGTGAGCTTAAATGTTCAATTCTCTCTATACCTTTATCAACTGTATAAACTAACTTTTATAAAATAACAACTCTATAAAACACAACTTTTACTTGCACTGATATAGCAAGAGTTTTTCTTTTAGTAGTCCTCTTTCATAGACAGATATTTTCTTCTTGCTGTGTAAATTTGTTTAAATTCTTAATATTTTTCAATCTCGTAATATCCTGCAGAAGAGAGAAGTGAATGGTGCTGCTATTCTTGTGAGAAATTAATCTCAGTTTCACTCTTTCTCAGCGTGTGATTGGCTGTTTGCTACTGATGTCTCACCTAAACTCCTAAAATCAAGATCAAAGCCTGAGTTGACAGAGAAAGTTGATAATCAGCATCATGGTACCAACAAAGCCTGGTTGGATTAGTTTGGTTTTGTCAACTCTAAACTAATCCTGCAACCCTGAGTTTGTTCAACTACCATCATGGTACAGGCCCCTGGTTTCACAGAGAGAGAGCTTAGATTAAGCCAGAATTATGCCTTAGTTAAATTAGCACATTTAAGTAGCTTTTATAAATGTGCCTTAGAAAAAAAACTGGTGTGCATCTTGAGACGAAACAACGGTATTGATATATTTTAAGATATGTCGGGTTCAAGTTGCCTTCAGCCTCAAACATACATTTAGTCTGGGACTATAGGCTTAAGCCTGGTCTGTGAAACCGAGCATTAATTTATAATTAAAATAATTCATTTAAATTAATAAATTAACTTTTATTCAGCAAGCACAGATTACATAGGTCAAAAGTGACAGTAAAGACATTTTTATATGTTACAGAATATTTCTATTTAAAATAAATGCTGTTCTTTTGAAATTTCTCTTAATCAAAGAATCCTGATGAAAAGGTATCATGGCATCCACAAAATATATCAAGCTATCCACCTTTTTCCTGGTTAGCGAATTTACCCATGATACATAGCGGGTTTGAACCGGAAGCCGGTTGTCGTTTTCCGGTTTGAAGCTTTATGAAGATTAAGCGCCGCTTGCTCAGAACGGCGCAGTGATCTGCTGGTTAGAAAATATGTGAAATAAGTAGGGCTGCCCCTGCCCGTGCACGACTGAAGTTGGGTTGGAAGTTATGTATATATATGGGAGAGAATGCTAAACCATAATGAGCGTTTTCGTTATATATTGCCTATTCTGCATCTCAACGCACGCATAGGCTTGCCACAAAAAAACCCGGCAAAAGTAATGATTATGCATTAAACATTTGAATTGTTTATTAATAACTGGTGTCTTCTGTAAGAGTCGACTGCAAAGATAAATTTGATGATGCTGACTCGCCATCTTCGCAGTAGTGAACGCGCCTATAGAGAGAAATGCACACTTCATACGAATTAACCTATACATAAGCAGAGAGCAGTCCATTTCTGCTTGTTTATAATTATTTTGTTTAAAAGTACACATTTCAAGTTTTCTATAGATATACTTCTCATGTATGTGAGGCAAGTATCTTATACGCTGAGTTTCGTTGATTAATAAGACACGCTCCAGTTCACGCACCCGTGCCTCTGTGTCCTGTATATCTACTATATTTGCTTCTTATTTATTGTTCCAGGCAATTTGTTGATAAAACATTGATAAAAATGAAGATACAATTTATACTACAGGAAATTCACTTTAAAGAAAGGCTTTCTACAAAACAAAACTTAAAGGTATAGCGGAGGATCTTTTAGAGAAGACCCGCCCTCTCCAATTTTTTAAAAAATGCACATGCGCAACACTCTATATGCTCCCGAGAGGTAACGCCTATTAAATTATAAACTAAGTCAAAAACATTCATGCAAGACAAAATGTCAAATGCCCTTCCGTGTTTTATTTACTTATTATACTGATCGATTGAGTGACCGAGGACTCAAGACATGATATGCAATGGAGAAGTAGCTTGTTGCATTTGTGTAATAAATACTATGGTGAACACATTGTAATAATCAAAAATGAACACACAAGGTTTTAGAATATTTCAGCGTGATACCATTTACCATTTGGTCATAAGGCTACTTTAGACAAATTGAGATGTTTACCGTGTCTACACGGTGCATGACTTGTGCAAGGGCTAGCATCGCTAATCATAGCTTGGATTAACTTTTACTAGCAGTGATTTTAAATGGATTTCTCCAAATAGCATGACAAACTTTACCTGTCTAGTAGAATCTTCGCGACTGCGGCATCCGCGGGAAGCCTAACCTGTGCTTTTAGCGCACGCCAGCGTGTGAAATATTGACCCAAAATCACTCTGGTCTTGTTTCTATATTCTGCGGCCTTTCTCTTCTTATCATACACTTCTTATACATTTTTTCTCTTTCGACCCTCAGCCATTTTCAAAGGAATGGCTGAAACCGTAACTCATCACACATAATACACCTGAAAGTGCGCATCCGCAAAAAGCGAAAAACTACATAGGGACGAGCACGTACAACGGCCTTACGTAAACATATCAACAGAATGATTGACACTTAGGTGGACCAATAGTATAGGCTACCCACCCGGAAAAAGAAAATCCTCCGCTATACCTTTAATAAGTGGTCAAAATCATGTCTGAGCCATTCCAAATGTTTTCCGATATTGGGCATCTTATGATCATATCGGACTCATCTCATGCGGTTCCCTTTTCATATAATCAACATAGATGAAATAAATAAATAAAAAACATTATATTGTGAAACTTAAATATAAAAGGTATGTTTAGTTTTTTTTTTTACTTATATTTAAGCGTCACACTGCTCCGCTTTGCTCACATGCTCTGGTGTGTAGCCTATAGCCTATACATGTGTGCGTGATGTGATGGAGGAGTGCGATTTTCGAATAATAATTGAATAATACCCAGCGATCTTCGAATATTATTTTTGCTTGAAATGCCCATCCCTACTGGTAATGTATTACACCTTTTTCGTTGGATGCTTCAGTTTTAGCGCAGCTAACGTAACCAAAAACGTCTACTCTCTGGCATTGAATGTAGCTGATACGAAGCGGACATAGGCATTCTCTCCTTTTTATCTTATGCTCAAAGCACCCAGTTTATAAAAAGTTTTTTATCTTCTTTGAATTGTTAAAACAACCAACAACAGCACATGTAGAGCCTGAACTCATTCTCTCACTGCTAATACAGTACGAACCGGAAGTAGGCATCCGGAGTCGTCGTCATGGCGGCGCGAATTGTTTAGAGCAGAATAAGGTGGATATAACATATTTCTGTCAGGACCACTCTCGTCAAATACGATTGGCAATTGCATACAGTTAGGATTGGCGGTATGGTTCTGTTCTGGGCAAGAACTCCCTGAGCATCCATAAGAGCAGAGAGAGCAGCAATAACCCCCCTTAGGGTAAACAGAACAGAACCAACATGAATGTATTGCAGATATCATCAATTAAAGATTTTAAAGTAAAACATAATTCAAGAAATTATTCTGATTCAAAGGGCCAAATCATGATTGATGAAAGGTGGAGCTGGGTATGGAGGAGGGTAATTAGCTCATGAGAACACGATTGCTGCTGATAATACTGAAGGGGCTTATATATATATATATATATATATATATATATATATATATATATATATATATATATATATATATATATATATATATATATATATATATATGTATACAGTGATAGGCGTCGTATTCCTATAGGTAGACGTGGATCAGTTGAGTGTCAGCTGATGCGAGCTTGACTAACGTGACCTGCCAGAACTGACGCTATGCTTAATATTACTTTTTAAAAAAAAATTATTAAATGGACATTGAAAGGTTCATCATATTAGAATGATTTCTGAAGGATGGTGTGACACTGAAGACTGGAGTAATGATGCTGAAAATTCAGCTTTTAAATCATAGGATTAAATTCCATTTGAAATATATTGAAATAAAAAACAGTTACTTTAAATTGCAATAATACTTCACAAAATTATTGTTTTTACTTAATAAAAAAAAAAACACAAACTTGCAGACTGAGTGAGCATAAGAGATGTGTTTGTTTCTTTCAAAAATATAAAACAATATTAAAGACCCCAAACATGTGAATGGTGGTGATTATGATTGCAAAAATAAAATAAACAAGAAAAATAAAATCGTACCATGGCACATTAATGATCACATACCATGGTAGTAAATTATTTAGATATACAAACATTTACAAGGTACGCAAAGGTACTTAAAAAAAACTCACAAAATTGCATTTTGTCCATAAACATGGCATTATCATAGAGGCACGTCCAAAAAACATGTTAATACCATGTAACTTTTTGGTATATTCTCGTTAGTGATGATGGCTACGTAGACAGCGATCACACTGAACACAGAAGACGTCATCTTACATAGCAAGAAAAGAGGACAAACCTGTGATGCTGACAACATCAGGCTGTAAAGGGTGTCAGATATGGAAGTCAAGTCATATGCAACATTTTTGTGTCGAAACCGAGAAGGGTAATTCATCCTCCTGTCTAATATTAGCAAAACCAGTGAGCCTCTCTCTGCATTCCTCTGTATGGCGCAATGTCAAGAACAATAAAACCATCCATTCAAAACGCTTTTTCAGCTTGGATCTATTATTACTGGCAAAATATCTCATGGCATTCTCAGAAAAACATGAATGTGGGTTCACATGAGGTCATGTGAGCAGAGGGTGTTTTTTGCTTTGTTGAAGCCCAAAGAGTGATCAGCAATCAGGTGGACACCTGGCCTGGGATTTTATTGAAAACGTCTTTTTTTAATTTCAAATGTAAAAACAGCAATGAAGACTATTGGTTATGACTGTAACAATTTCACATTGAACTTACGTTTCATGTTAAACAGAACATCCTGTAAATTATTTTCTCCCTTTTTTGAATGCTCATGTTCCTGACCACACATCTGCATGGCTTTCATGATGGAAAAAAGATTCAATATGGCACGGTTTGTTTTCTCTCAACTGCTTTAACCTAAACATTTATGTGGTAATAGAGAGAAAAGGACTTACAGAAGACTTTGTATCAGAGTACTGCCTCATGGCTGATAGGAACGTGATGTCAGTCATCCCTGTTTAGTGTTACAGCGAGGCGGTTCCTAACTCTTCAGAAATATGGGATTACAGAGCAATGGCTATTCATATGTGTTTGTTGGTTTAAATTTCACTGTAATGTCGAGTGTTGTATCTATGTTTTACCATTGTTGGACGGTATGGTTTGTAGTTTGATGTTTATGAAGCCATCCTAAAAAAAATGGTGTTGGAATTTAAAATGCAGAATTTTTTGTAAACTATATAAATGAATTGGAAAAGTTTAGATTGATTAGAGGAAGTTAAATGTATGAAGGTATCAAATGAATATGCATGAAGTGGTTTTGTAAAGCAACCTGTAAAATCACAATTTCCTATTTGTAGATATGACACATTTAATTATACTAGTTTATAGACTGATACATGTTGATTTTTATCTTAATAACTTTATTAGAGTTATTTTTATTTATCTTCAGCAATGGTTATATAGTTAAAACCTATTGAAAATTAAAAATGTGTGTTGTGGTGTGTGGTTGCATTCGCAATTGTGCAAAATTTTACTCTAAAATACACAATGTGATTGGCTTTGAAAGAAGGGCAAAAAGAATAATGATGACATGCAAACAACAACAACAACAACAACAAATAATAATAATCAATAATATTCAATAATAATTGAATACGGTTAACATTCCCCACAATGCTTTGGTGTAGCAAGTAAGTAGACTTTTTATTTGATTGGATAAATGCTTTTATTGAATATTTCTTAACTTCAGTGTGATATTTCCATTCCATATTGACACTATTTTAATCTCTGTTTTTGTTGTTGTTGTTGTTGTTGTTGTTGAATGTTTCAATCAAATCCATTCATTATTGGTATGTCTGTGACACTTTCTCTTTCCAAATGGATTAATCTCCCTGCTTCCACGGTGCCCAGATGAGAGATGTTTATGAAATGGTTTTATGCAGAGAAGGCCACCCAGTGCCTCTGTTTGTTTCCATCTGTACTATGCAGGTGCATTGTAGAAAGACAGGCCAAATGGAATGGAAGGACAATGGAAAGCTGGCATTAGCAAGCCTGTGGAGGGGGACCAGGTGCAGTCCAGAGCTGCGTTCAGACAGGGCGGGTACATCTATAACCCGTAAGTGTGTGCAGAGTGGCATTATTGCTCCCAAAACGCATTTAGTTAAAATATGCACAAATTAGTTAATTGATTTGAACTCAAATGGTTAAACTTTTAGAACATTTCTGAAAATGTGCAAATGTTATGTTTATCTATTATATTAGACCACACATACAATATGGCACAAAACAGACTTGATAGAGATCAAAATGATTTGTTTTTATCATAGAAATTACATAAGTAGTCATGCTTATTTATTCAAATGGACCACACTGCCCGATTACAGCGCAGTTTCTTACTCTCACTGCCGCCATGTAGCACTAGTTTCAATGAAACATTAATGGAAGAAAAATAATCCAGGATATCACTGTGTCTAAACTGCCGGTCCATTAGTTTGTCATGCTTAATGCATAAATCAAGCAGGATTCCTTCGGAAAGCCTTTTCTGTCTGTATAAAAATCAAGATAGAACGCATATAACTCATTTCTAAACTGAGCAGCATGTGGAAAAACAAAGCCACCAGAAGTAATTGTGTGACACCTGCAAAGTCGTTCCCTCTGTTTGTCCTTGTGTCTGTCTGCGCTGCAGTGCCAGCCTTGTGGCCTTTGACTGTTGATGGTGATGACATTGTTGAGGTGGGACGTTTGTTTTTCCACTACTTAATCGTAAATACAGCTCACGGCTGCCAAAGACCGCAAAACGGTTCACGGACCCATAAGCAAGATAATCGAGTGTGAGCAAATGCTGCTTCAACTGTAAAACATGCTGGGGTGAGCTGCCTTTTGTGTATATGAAGTTGCAAAAACCATTGAAGTAGATGCTGATGTGAGACAATAAAGAGCACTTAAAAACATGCTCAAGCATGTTTGGAAAACTAACAGACTGTTTGATTCCCTTATCGGTGTTCATGCTCAAATTATGAAAGTAAAAGTAAAAACAAACAATTGAGAATTACAAGAAAACTGTCTAGTCAGCTGCCTCCAACTGTATTTACTATCACTCCGCCCCCCCATACTTTTTTTTTTTTACTATAACTGACCTATATTTGACACATTGACCTGTTTTTATATCTTCACCCGCATCCAGGAAGTTCATCTGAAAATAACAATTGTGTCATTATTTTAATCTAAATAGCTTTCTAAACATGCTGTGTGACTTTTAGTCTTCCATGAATCATGTGTTTTTACAGCAGTATGTCAAAGCTGCTCTTTTCCATACAATGAAAGTAAATGGTGACCACAGCTGATTTTCATGTGATCATATGTTTTCATAAGACTTGAAATGTGTCACACAAGTCATACGAGTTATGATGCTTGACAGTTCCTAGTCCACATTCACATTCATTATACAGAAGAGGGCAGCATGAACATCCTTCCAAACTTCTCATTCACTGCTCAAAAAGAAAGTTATACATGTTTGGAATGACATGAATCATTGAGAAAATGACAGAATTTTCATTTTTGGAGTGAACCATCTTTTCAATATCCAATATTATTGTTCAATTTACATTAAATAATTTCATACAAGCAGGGAAAAAGAATTATAGTAAATTTCCTGCTATTCAGTCATTCAGAGAAAAACGTTATTTTATGATTACCATTTTGAAAACATACATTATGTCACTCAAGAAATAATCTTGATTTACACACCGCCTCTAGAATGTGGCTTATTGGTTCGTTTTTTTCTCGTCAATTGAAAGTTGTTCTAAAAGGTGGATGGAAACCAGGTGCTCATTTCACAATAGAAAAGACTTTTACAGTTTTGGACGTAACTCAGACTGACAGAGTGCATATGCATGCTGAGCCTGGTATGCAGCTGTATCCGTTTGTGGGGAAATTTTAAGGTTAGTCTATTATATTACATCTGTTTCCACCTGAGTCAAATAAGACACAACCCTTGATGAAGACATCACACCATAGATCAGCTCCAAGGGTTCAGTTTACCTTTCTGTTTCTTCAAACAAGCTTTAATGCTGTAGAGTAATTTCCCAGTTTTTATGTAACTATTAAAACTCTCTGAACTGCCATACCTCATTAAGTATGAATAAAACTAGACAAAAATGATTGTGTATTACACGTTTACGTATACAAGTCCATCCCTTTGGCAAAACAACAGGCTTAATCAAGACCTAAGGCAGTTTTGAGACACCTCTGGCCATTTGAAATTAAACAAAGGATTAAACAAAGAAATTATTCACAAGAACATAAATGTGTACTGTATCTGTAAATGTTTGCTAGCTACGAAAACTCGCACAGGAAGAGATATGAATGTGTTTGTGTGCATGTCTGAAGGTCATTTCCCCAAATAATAAAACATGTTGTAAAAAAACAACAACTTATGTTGAAGTTTGACTACATAATGTTCAAAAACACAGATGGCTTTTAACCACAGTCCTGGCAGTGCTCCTGTAGCTGTAATCCAGTTTAGCTTTTTCTAAAGCCAATGAACTAAATTAATTTGATAGTCCTATCAAACCTGCCCTTCGCCAAGGGCCAAGCAACGCCACCATTAAACCTCCTCAGGCCACTCAAATGTTAGTCTGTAATCTAATTGCACTTAATGGCCACACATTTCTATGGATGGGTTGTGCTTAATCCCACCACTGTAATCCTGGACTACAGGACAAGATGAGAGGACTCTTGTAGCCAAATGCCATGCTCCACCAAGCTGCTAGAGGCACAAAGCACCTTTTAATCTGATTACCTTGGTGAGAGTCTGGAACTAAACCAACTTGGAAGCTTTAGAACATAATAAACAATAAACATAATAATAAATTATACCTAATAAAAAAAAAATCGGAAAATGATCAAATAAATTATGAAGCCAAAACTCCAAAAAATATTATAGACTTGAACAAATTCAATACATTTTGAATAAACTTAAATAAAAAAGAGAATACATTTTAAAATGTATAATATATAAAAAATAAAAATATGAAAATATAGTAACCCTATAAATATGCTTTACATACAACTTATAATATTTTTCCTACTAACAAATAATCAATTGAAATACATATATGAACATCACATGTAAATTCTATTAAAAAATTCCTTTAAATACATTGAAATTTGATTCGCTGAGGTGCTAATGATGGAAGGATATATTTTATATATATATACAACTCCAAATCAGAAAAAGTTGGGACATTTTGTAAAATGCAATAAAATCAAGAATCTGTGATTTGTTCATTCTATTTAACCTTTTATTTGCTGACAAAAGTACAAAGAAACGTTTACCAATGTTTTCACTGACCAACATAGTTGTATTTTGTAAATATGAACAAATTTTGATTTTGATGGCTGCAACACACCCCAAAAAAGTTGGGACAGAGACCAAATAAAAGTGAAAAGACTATCCAAATTAGATTATCCAACTCTTTTGAAACAGTCCACAATGAGCAGGTGAATTGTTAATAGTTGAGGGTATCATGTTTGGGTGTAAAAGTGCTTCTCTGTCTTTTTAAGCAAAGATGGGTCATGGCTCAGCACTTTGTGCCGAATATCATGAGAGAATTGTCAAACAATTAAAAAAATACCATTTCTCAATGCAAGATTGCAAATAATTTATGCCTTTCATCATCCATACATAATATTGTCACAAGATTCAGGGAATCCAGAGAAATCTCAGTCTGTGTTGGATAAGGCAGTAGACCTCTGTTGAATGTGCTTGATCTTTGAGCCCTCAGATGGCATTGCACAAGATACCATCATGCTACTCTGTTAAATACAGACACATGTGCTCAGGAGTAATTTGGAAAACCGTTTTCACTGAACACAGTCTGACGCTGCATCAAGAAGCGCCACTTGAATCTCTGTTACGCAAGGAGAAAGCTTTACATCAGTTCTATGTGGAGATGCCAGCGAGTTCTCTGGGCCTGAGCTCATCTCAGATGGTCTAGAAGACAGTGGAAATGTGTGCTGTGGTCAGATGACTCCATGTTTCAGCTTGTTTTTGGGAGAAAATGGACATCGAGTTCTCAGTCCCAAAGACGAAAGGGACCAGGCAGACTTTCACCAGTGACAGGTGAAAAAGAAAACATCTGTGCTGGTATTGAGGTGCATCATTGCAAACGGTATGGGTAACTTGCATTATTGTGAAGGTACCATTGACATGAAGGCATATATTTGGATTGTACAGAGACATAAACTGCCATCAAGATGAGATCTTTCCTGGGATGCAAGACAATGCCAGGCCTCATTCTAACACATGCTAAAACTGAGTGGTTTCTAGACACTCTGCACCATAGAAGGGATGTGCCTTCCTGTTTACAGCAGTCCAGATATGTCTCTTATGGAAAATGTATGACCCATCATGAAAAGGAGAATCAGGCAATGATGACCACAGATTGTTGAGCGGCTGTCTTGTATCAGACAAGATTGGGCAAATATTCCACTAGCAAAACTCCAACTTTTAGTATCCTCAACTCCCAAATGATTAAAAAGTGTAATTAAAAGGAAAGGTGAAGTGACACAGTGGTAAACATGTCTCTGTTCCAACTTTTTTGGGGTGTGTTGCAGCCATCAATATTAAAATTTGTTCATATTTACAAAATACATTTATGTTGGTCAGTGAAAACATTGGAAAACGTTTCTTTGTACTTTTGTCAGTTAATAAAAGGTTAAATAAAATGAACAAATCACATATTTTACTGCATTTTACAAAATGTCCCAACTTTTTCTGATTTGGGGTTGTATATTAGTGAATGATATCTTATTGTAATGCAACCTGCTTTGTGCTGTTGGCCATGCAGGTGGATACGGAGAAAGGAGAAACAGAATCCAGTACAGGGATCAGAGGGCTCAAACTGTGAGACGCAGCTCCGGTCTACCACTGACTTGTGTGTGCCAAGTTTCCCTTGCTGAGCTGTACAACTTCATTGACTATAGTGTCTGTGCTCCTCTGAGGGTTGCTACTGTAGTTTGAGTGTGTGAATATGAAATGTGTACAGCTCCAGTTTGTGCAGTTGTGCGGTGACAGATTCTCTGATTTGTTGATTGCACAAATACGCCAACGCCGGGGTCACAACCTTTGAATGAGTGAATTTCAATTTCAAGTGTCTGCTGTCACCAAACTTTTTCAACGCTCAAACAGTGTAAACAGCGAGTTGAGAACGCTGATAGATGTAATAAGCAAGCAAGAGCAGTAAGTCTTTGTTTACACAAGCATGTTGGCCACATGTCCCGAGCTCCACGATGGCAAGCTGAGTTGTTTATGCGTCCGGCGAAGTTCACACGAGGTTCAGGACTAGCGTGGACTGCTTTTTTACTTACGTTTTTCTTGTTTCTTTCCCCAGCCTTTCTTCCTTGTGGCAGTATAACAGCATTGTATATGAAAGAGGCATTCATGGCCATAACAATGTCGGGGAGTGATTGAGACCTGTGGCGTGTTCTCTGATGGTTAGTTGTCGTGCTGTTCAGCCATTGCATTTAAACACACAGGGGACACATTTAATGCGGCACAGCTCTGTTTCACCATTGTTCTTCCAGGCCATAATGACAGATTAGGCCCTAAAAGCACTAAACTACTGTAGGCCAATACTCCACATACTGAGTGAGTGAATTCCCATCCATGGGAACCCGAGCAGCTTAATTAACTACTCTTTCAATGTTCAATTTAATGGTATTGTGTCTAACTGATAAACATTGCATTAACCATAGCTTGGCAAGCACATTTAACCCCTTAATGGTTCCTGTATCCTGGGGAATATAGACATTTGAGAGGCAGTGGAGAGGGACAGTAAAGAAGTGGGGCCCCGTAGATAATGAAAAAATAATTTGAGAAAAATACTGGAAAAAGTGAATTGGTATAAAAACTCTGGCATGAACGTTATCTTAAAGTAACAGAACAGCATGCCCAAAAATAAGTAAATATTCATGTTTTTTTAGCCTACCTAAACAAATGATTACATAAATAAATAAATAAACAAACTTGAGTTCATTGTGTAGAAAAGAATCCACTTTTGGAGATATTTTAGCTATGGTTAATAGTTTGTAACCATCTCTCACTCTATTTGCTTTGTATGTTACCATTTGCTAACAGTATATTATGCAAAAATTTAGTATCCAAATCTCCGAGCCTTCAGTGAAACTGTAGCAATAGGCGCTTTTATAAAGATTTATTTAAAATAATAGATTTATAAAGCTAACGAATATGGATTTATAGCGCTTAGTAATTGTGCAAACAAACAATGACAAATCAGCTGTGATAAAACCCACTCCCCTCATAAAGTGAAAGCCAGAACAATAAAATAAAACTGAGTGGGTCATAAGGGGGACGGTTTTCCTCAAAACATGTTCAGAAACACATTAATTGCAATACAGATGAAAACCTACTGGGACTATGAAAATGTAATCCATTCTGTTCTGTTACATTTGCGATAATGACCTCATCCTGTTTTAGATTAATGTAAATATAACATTATTGCTCAGAATTATGTCATAATATTGCGCTTGTGGTTTTTGGCCTTTGCGTGCACCGTAGAGTCCAAGGACATATTACACAATTATATCCTCAGTCAGAGAAACCCATTTGTAGTGAAAAAGGTCAGTAGACTATAGGGTGAAAAATTACTCTAAGGTGTACGTTTGGCCAAAGCTCTCCTTCCATCTCCATTAGAAAAAAGGGGATGAATTTGACGGGCTGATGGGTCTCAAGTTACCTAACTAAGCCCATGCACCAGATGCTGAATGGCACTTGCACACAAGTGCCAAGTCAGGGTTGGTAGTTTTCAACAGCCACGAGGGCGTTTCCTGGCAAACGGCTGTTTAATTTCAGACAAGAGTTTTAGCGTGAACAGAGACTCAGACGTCAGATAAAGGCCCTCAGCAGCCTGACCAAACAAACAAGCGTCTGATTATTTCACTGCACACGCCAGGGCTAATTTGTAGTGAATTAACAGGGCCGCTCCTAGCACCGATAAGCCGCGGCCCTCTCCCTTGTGTTTTCTTAACTAATGCTAGCGCTCCAGAAGCCCGTTTAATCATTTTTAGATATGTGCAGAAATCCGCCGCAACGCAGGAATAAAACGTCAAAGCAATTTCACTGCCAGCCAATTCACACGTCCTCTTTATGTTAGGAAACCTGCGAGTAATCAGCGACTGAATGACAATGTATATTTTGCTTGCTGGTGATTATGGACGATAGTCAGTGATTGCCCATGTAATTTTACACGAGCCTCATGTATCTGCCATGGAGAGGTTAAAGCAGAAGAAAAATTTAATTTTGAACAGATTATGTACACATTTATCTCTTGATATATCACAGGCTATGTAAAGAAAGAGCGATTCATGTAGATTGAGTATGAATTATGGAGTTCATTACAAGGATCATCATAAGGACAGGCTACTGGCCCGGGTCCAGTGTGAGAGAGTTTCAAGAAATGAACTGTTACTTGTCACTTTCCCTATCTTATTATTAGTATTCTTTTTTTATCCATGTATTTTTAGGCCTTTCAAATGTTAAAAACATTTGGTTCACTTGTATTGTAAAACAGCAACAATTCACATTACATGAAGTCTTTCACTGGGAACCTTCATTCTAACATATCAGAGGTGAACATGATCACACTGGGTTCACATTTATCTCACATCGAGAAATAATCCAGCTTGCTGTCTGAAGTGTGTATTATTGTACGATTAGAGTTGGGTTTGAAAACAAGCAGGGTCTTTAATGACCCTGCGATCAGTCATCAGAGCTGTTCAGTCTCACTGTTCATCATCATTTTACAAAGGCTCTTAAAAGCCCTAATTCTGGTCTTCATTAGTCTGGCCTCTCTATGTCCCCGGTTCCTTTATCAAAGACCCATGTTCCGTTCCGCATTACCCAGCCCTCGTATCGCCTTTGCCCTGACTGTTATTTGTGTTTCTTCCCTCTGGCGTTTGTATTGATTGAACCGTGTTACTTTTTGCCCCTTTGATGACTAAAGTAGGCAGCTGAGATGAACCCTGTACAGCCTGTGTTCCCCTAACCCCTCCCATCCCGTGGTCCCGGAGCCCTGAGAAATCTTCACGTGGAGCAACAGGAAACACTCGAACATCAGGAAACCAGCTTGCGTTAGAGGGAGGCTGTGTTCCTGTTGTTGTCATTGTTGTCACCGTGGCTGTTTCAAAATGAGTATTTTCCGAGCTCATTTCGATTTCAGAATAAGTCTTATGCAGGGGCGTTTACTGGATTTGATGTGATATAGAATGAGAAACGGACATGATGCTGCATGCTTGTTTCCATATTTATATTATCTAATGCATTTTCTGTTTCCTGAAAATCCATTTCTGCAGAAGAACATGTTGTGTGGCCTGTGATTTTGAGACAAAAATCTGAGCCATTCTCTCATGTTTTTGGTTTTGTTATCTCTTACTGTAAGTAGCTTATCTCTGTTACTTTGTGAAAATAACATATGAGGATGAGTCTTATCTCATCGTTCTGTTCCTGCCCAAATGTCAAATTTTCTCTCATGCAGTGCGGCCTATTGTTTGCGGGGCTTTTTACCAAGGCAGGTTTCCCCAGACCAGATTGCATCGTTGATGTCAATGGTTAGCTTGAAACAGAAAAACAAAACATTAATAAATAAACTGAAACAGTGAGCCAAACGGTCCTCCTTTTTAAAAGGGACACGTGGTCTTCATTATCTTGCTACGCTGGAGATAATTTCATTTATCCAACTGAAATTTCTACCCTCTGTTGCCATTTGGCACAACAATACTAGTGCCTTATTACCTAAAAGCTTACATGATCTAATGTCTCCTGAAACCTGAAAATTGGATTTGAAAACCTGGCTCATTAATCATCACATCTTATAATCTTTTGATGTGATAAAAAAAAGAGAGATAGTCTGTTAGATGTTGAGATAAAAGGCTTCAGAGACGGTGTTGGAAGATGAGGCCCATGATCAGATCTATTATTACTATTAAGAAACATCTTCAAAGATCAAGGCTTGTGCTAACGTAGTGCTATCAGAAACATTCCATTATGGATGTAACTTGTTGTCCTGATAACGAGTGTTATTTTGCTATTATTTATTAATATTTTGAATTATTTTTAGGTTATTAGTGTTCATTTTAATTTTAGTTTACATTTTTGTCATTTTGTTAATAGTTATAATTTTATAACTTTTTAGCTTTATTTTTATTTCAGTTTAAGTTTTAGTAATTTTAGTACATAGACTTAAAATGTATTTTAAGATTAAATACATTTAAAAATAAATATTTAACTTAAAAAAATCATTAGATTTTTTTTTTAATCTAAAATTTATATTTTATTTTATTTTTATTTAAATTACCGGTTTTAGCTAACAATGAGAACACTGAGCTTAACTGCTCAAAGAAACATCTGAAAATGATGAATAAAAGTGTATAAAAATAACAACAATGCTAGATGGACATTCTAACCTCTGGTCATGTTATGCTAGTTCCCACCGTCCCTCTTAATACTTGTAAAGGAACAGATACATTTGGAGGAAACCTGAATGAGAAGCTGAAGGTCATTTAAGTGGCAGGAAGCTCTGGTTTACCGTTTGTTAACAGCTTGAAGTCTTTCCAGACATCTTGCTAGCAGACATTGCTGAGAGTGCAATGAGTCTAGAAAATTAAGTTGCATCACTTTAATTTTATTAATCGGGCAGATCACCATCTACTGTAGGTTAAGTCAACTTTACATTGCAGTTTTCTAGTTATTTTGAATTTAGTTAATGAGTGGTAACAAAAACTGAATGTCATAGGCATAGTTCAACCAAAAATTAATATTCGTCATCATTCATGTTGTTTCAAACCTGTATGACTTTCTTTCTTCTGTGAAACACGAAAAAAGATTAGAAAAATATATCAGGTTTTTAAAAAAATAAAAAATCAAGTGTAGCCCATTGAACCTCATTTAATATATAAAAAGTTCAACGAACACTCAACAAAATGTCTTTTTTTGTGTTCCGTAGAGGAAAGAAATTCATACAGGTTTGGAATGACACGAGAGTGAGTAAATGATGACAGTTGATGCTTGTAATTTGAAATTGTGATTTCTATCATGTATGTGTTATGTGGACACTGTGATGTAAAGTGTTACCGCTGTCTGTTCTGCACTGAAGAAATAAAGTGTGTGTGTGTGTGTGGATAGCTGTTCAGATTTCCGCTGATGTGTGTCAGAACACTGTTCAAATAGATGTAACAGAGCAAGAACAAGCTGTCCCATTAAACATGTACCAACAACCATGAGTAGCATCAGGTCATGCCAAGTGCTATCAGGTGGCCAAAACAAAAACTTAGATGCGCCATGAGCCAGCTGCCTGATGTCATTCGCAATAAGTGACTTGACGACATACTGACACTACTAATGTGGAAAAAATTAAATGCGTGTTTCAACAGCAACACAATCTGACATTGAATCTGACACTGACATCACATCACATTGAAGAAATTGGATTAACATCATGCATTTCCCTGTTTTGTTGTTTGTGCATATGAGGATCACCAGTAGTATATCACAAGCCCAAATGTTGCCGTGTAAAGAGAATTCTTTTGGAAAAACAAAAATCATCCCTCATGGATATGGAAGTGTTAAATTTCACACCAGTTGTGGGCATCTTCCCAGCTAAGATGTAACACACTGCAGTGTGCCAGCGGAGAGAAGCGAGCTGTTGTGATGGTGCAGATAGAGCGAGTTGATGTTGATAGCATAACAGTGAACGTGTGCATGCGTGTGCACGTATCGTGGTAATCCGAATCAGCCGTGAAACCCAAGGAGGCTCATCTACCAGAACGGTTAATTATTCAAGGTGCTTTGGCTGAAAACTTGATCGCCTTAGGAATCCATTAGGCACCGTGAGCACCAGTGCTTGCCGTGAAACTACAATGGAGAGAGAATGGCCACTGCTGATATACTGTACATGGTGTAATTGAAAACCAGGATTTTTGGGTGGCATATATGCTTAAACAGGGAGAATTAAACCTCGTGCCAAGCCAATGCCATACAGGAAAGTATCTAGTTGAGCCTTGAAACCACAACACATGCAATGAAATCAGCCTTGTTACAACTTTGTTGTAATTAGAATTTATGGTTTCGCCTCTCCGGAATGGAGATTGAGAAATAGCGGGGGAAAAGGGAGAAAGGATGAACAAGATAGAGATATAGAGAGAGACTATGTCGACACAGCAATGGAATAAAAGAGTCAGACATGTTTGTTAAATACGGTTACATTCACACACACTCAGTTGATCTCATTAGGTTTCCTATGCAAGGTTTATACATACATTGTTGGACATTTGAACCATGAAACTTCCTTATGCTTATGCAGTATGCTGGTATAAGAACTTATTGACTGACAGCATATATAACACACATTTAAAAGTATTTATGGATGCACAGCATTCAAATCTTTATACATTTTTTTTATACTCAATACTAGAGTATTGTCTGCTGAAAATTCAGCTTTGCCATTGCAGAAAAAAAAATTAAATTTTTAAAATATATTACAATAAATATATATTTAAAATTGTAATAATATTTAACAATATTACTGTTTTTACTGTATTCAAATGCAGCAGGTGAGTATAAGATACTTTTTTCAAAAACATAAAAGATCTTACCACCGAACATTTACAAGTTAACACATTGACACAAATAATAAATGTTAAATCTTAAGATGTAATATATTGATTAAATAAAAAAATAAAAAAAGATTTGATCCCTTGCTTAAATACAACTAAATAAATCTATTAATTCCTTGAATTCAATATTCTATTAACTTTCCTGATTCTATGAACAGAAGGATTTGAAAAGCTTTGATATATCTAAAGTTGCTCATATGTAAAAAGCTTACATTTTACATCTTTGTCAATCTGTTTACATAGAAATTGCTATTATTACCAATCATTTGCTTATGGAAGAAAATTGGCCTCGAACTCGGTTATTCATCCATACAAACTGATTTTGAGCCACTGTTGTATAAACAGATTTTAAGAGTCACACCTAGTAAATGAGGTTGCCATCCCAAACACTGACTGTTTGAACGTAGCCAGAGATTGCAAGCATTTCACTGAACATGTGAAGCACACATGAGTACTAAAATTTTTCATTGTGTGCAGTCAACGATGCTTGCTTCCCCTTTAGTTAAATAGAGGAAAATAGGAGCAGATCACAGGCGTTTCGTTTGACCATCTGCTCCCATTTCTCCCAATAGAAGTCCTTTTTGCCCCATCCGAGGGCTCAGTTTCATCAACAGTGTGCAAAAGACACCCTAGAATTAATCTCCCTCAGCCTCCAGTCGGAGAGGGAGGAATGATTGTGGGCGACCACAGAACAGTGCTTTGGTTTTAAAAGCAGTTATTTGTTCATTCAATGCTGTGGAAAGCAGCACCCGGGGAGCACACTCTCGCTTGCTCTCCCGCTGACAGAAAATTACTTGGTTCAGCAGAGCAATTGCTGGTGCAGTCTTACATCCCTCAGATCTGAAGAAGAGCTATAGGCCAGGGGCATCTGCTCTCTGACAGTTACACATTGGGTCCTGTTCTGTCCTGTTATCAACAGTTTAGTGTTGTTTATTCAGAATTACAGTCGGTCATATTTATCTTTTGACTTTGAGTAAATGGCCACAAATGTGACATTATAAAAAAATGTGTGCGATAATTTAATGTCTAAGAACCACTAATGACAGTTGAGTAAACTTTGTCCATATATATATATATATATATATATATACATATATATATATATATATATATATATATATATATATATATATATAATTTGTTCACAACTCCATAGAGAAGTGGCTCTCCATTTGTGAGTGAACGGTTTGCTCAGTCAGCACATTTTTCACAGCCTTCTCACAGTTCAGACTTCATCACTGAACGGTGTCATTTTTCGGAAATGTACAATTGGAAATGAGCGATTGAGTGATTCTGTACTTTGTCAACTTTATTTGGTTCCTAAATGTTTCATTTTTAAGCTCCCTCAATGTCTGGATCTCTTTATCTAAAACTGTTGGACCATTAGCCTCTCTTTTAGAAAAGAAAAAAGAAAAAAAGAAGGCATTTCAAATTATGTTTTTTTGTAAGCCTGTAATCTACATCTGTGCTTCAGATCAGACCTTAAAACATTTGGCTATACCAAAAGAAGATATAGCTGTAAGCAGCAATGATGGGCCAAAGCCCCGGCGCCACCGTCACCCTTTTGGACAACTGTGCATGGCAGGCAATGTGCATTTAAAGCAGGTAAATGTAAAAGAACTACATGAAAAGCATTTAATTATACCACATTTACTGCAGCAGCGGGTGCCACAATGACCATGAACCACAAAAGCCACAACCATAAGATCATTTAAATTGAGATAAATTGCATCTCATAGGATGTTATAGGTCACTTTCAAATGAGTGTGAAGTTGTCATTTTTATTAACCTACAAATGCAATAGCTAGGAAAAGTAATTAATTATGACTGAAAACACTGTTTTTAGCAACAAGGTTTTAAACCCTGTTTAAAAAGAGCCATTTAGTGGTTATACTATGTATTACATGTGATTTTCTTTCTTTCTTTCAACCAGATAGCACCAAGTCTGCATATTTTTAACTTGCACATAATGCATTCATTATAATTGTTTTTTTAAAAACTTTTTTATTTGTATTATTTTATTTAGAAATAAATGGTGTTTAACTTATTATTTAGAAGATATGAGACTCTTCCAGTTTCCCTTTTATCATTACTTTAATCCCTCAACATGTCAACACCGTTAAAGATATCCCATACCCATTCACAATTTAGCATCTTCAATATATTGGCATCATGATGAGAAAGTTTGGTGTGAATCATATAAAGTTCTTTGGAGCAGTAGTTAAAAATGCAGAGCTTGATTAAAAAAATCCACATTCAAACTAAAATAGGTGACTTCCTGTTGGTCAGAGCTAATGACTGTAAATTAGAAAGTTGTCCGGAGAAAAATATACACTATTTACCGAGTTTGGTGACTGTAGATAAAACTAACCCCCCCCCCCCCATTTTAGTCAAAAGGTGGCACTACAGAGCCCCTCCTCCAAGTCCTTTTCTATGGCTTTGCCCACGTCTACTGGCCGACAACTCAATAAACAGAACATATTCAACTGTTTCCTGATGGAAAACTAGTAAATCAAACTGCTTGTCATTGCAAAGAGGAAATTAACTACTAAAACAGATTGAGTGATTTGGTCACATGCGACCAGTCAATTGAACGCCTTGGAGGGCAATGAGCAGATTTCAGAAGTCTGGAGATAAGAATCATAATCTTCAGGGCTTAAGGAATATTCAGACACATCTGGTTGTGCAGGAGAGATAACAGTGGGTGGAAGGACTGTGGATTGTCCATCATTGCTGCTGGAATTGATGCTCTGCATCTGGCTCGGCTGGGAGCTTATAGCCACAGCAAGCTAGTCAGTCACCAAATGAGTTACATCAGAGTGCCAAAGACCCCCCCAAAAACCATAATGGAATGTCTAACTTACTGGGTATTTGAGAACTCCAGGTAAACAACTGTTCACTAAGGGGCATTCTGGGCAAGAATTGATCAAGTTAGCAAAGTTCAAGTCAACACACTGGCTAAAATTCAAATCTATCACAATAAGGCTGCAGCAAACATCAATAAAAGAGAACCATAAAAGTATGAACACAATTGATATTTAAAAATACGCCAGTGAAGCAGAGATAATGACACATCTGCTTTATTTTCCATCATAAAAGTCATTTGCTCAAAATGGTGTCAGTACATCAGGGCTGTTTGCATCCATTACTTTGTGAGAAACGGGCATGTATGTTTGCCTCCTGCCATAAAATTTAGGAGCTCCATATATTTCCTTATATCGCGTTATATTTATGAGCCCTAAATAGTGGTGATAAGCACCACAAAAGAACAAACAGAAGATGTGCAAACTGCTGCTGTGGAGCTCCTAGCACCATTATTTGATCGATTTCATAGTTGAGATAAGGATAGAGTAATATCTTGTGCATCTACTGGCTCATCTCATCTTACTTAAAGGGATAGTTCACCCAAAAATGAAAAGTCTGTCAGTAATTACTCACCCCCATGTTGTTCCAACCCCGTAAGACCTTCGTTCATCTTCGGAACACGAATTAAGATATTTTTGATTAAATCTGAGAGCTGGATCACTCCTTCATAGGCTTCTTACGGGATTGACACTTGTTCCCCGAAAAGTTATTAAAGACATCGTTAAAATAATCCAATTGACTACAGTGGCTCAATCCTAAATTTATCAAATGATGAGAATACTTTTTGTGCGCAAAAAAACAACAAAATTAACGACTTTATTTCAACTATTAATTTCCTTCTCTGTGGGCCTCGAGTCAGTTCACTAGTCTCCTTTTAAGGCGAGACACGGCAAGCAAAAACATCGTGTTTTTTTTCACTGGTCAATTTTTAGATTTTGGGAAATTTGTCTTCAATAACATGTCTTCTTTCAGACTTGTGGTGAAAATACACATTTAGGTCTTTATTTTACTACACTTTGTCTGTTTGCGTCTGTAGATTTCTCATAAATTCATCAAAAGTTGTCGATATAAATCATCCCTCTGCTCCGAGATCGCGATCTGCACTGTCATCACACACACCGTTAGAAAGCTCTCTCTCTCGTGTACAATATTGTCGGATCCAAATATGGTAATTTCCTTTTTATCACCAACCAATCGAGAAAGTAAAACGGGGGATTTTACTCTAAATGCGCAATCTCATTGGCTGATGCTAAATCTTTAAAGCCCGTTTTCTCAAAATGACTTTTCTCTCATACTCCAAGTCCGAAATCTCCACATATCCATAAATCCCTCGGTAATTTTTTTCTCATCTAATATGTGAACACAATGAAAAAATTATTTTGAACCTGGCTTTATCCAATACTCAGATTTCGTTTTTTAAAATGTATGCATATTTAATTAGATAATGCCCCATTTGCCTCAAATTACCATATATTTCCAAATATGGTAATTTCCTTTTTATCCCCAACCAATCGAGAAAGTAAAACGGGGGATTTTACTCTAAATGCGCAATCTCATTGGCTGATGCTAAATCTTTAAAGCCCGTTTTCTCAAAATGACTTTTCTCTCATACTCCAAGTCCGAAATCTCCACTTCCGTAGCACCTATATACACCAAACTTTCCAATCTTGTACCTAGTTATATTATGAAGACATTTACAGAGGGATTTGTAAATATATTATTCCTAGCCTGATTTATATAACATTTTATTCCAAAAAACATGGCGAAAATAATTTTTTAAGGCTATTGGCCGTATATTCTTAGCCTGACTACGTCAGACTTCCTACTTCCGCTAATTTCATTTCGCTCCTGTAGTCAGTCTGAGATAGCAGCCTATCTTTCTGTTTTCCACCGGCCTGAAAACAGCCTGGCCAATCAACGAACAGAGGGCGGGCTGAAAGCCGTGACGTAGTCGGTAAGCGCCGTGTTTAAGATTAGGTCAGGGAAATCGAAAACGACCGCTGATATGGAGACGCGGATGCAATTCGCTCTGTTGTGGAGAATATTCCCGGCATTAGCAAACTGAAGCCCGAACACGAAGAGTGTGTATTAAACATTTTGAATGGAGGTGATGTTGTGGCCCTACTCCCTTTGGGAAAAGTTTAATTTATCAACTATTACCGATCGTCAGCGAGAAACTGGGGAGCCTTTTGACAGGTCAGTGTCTCTTTTCTTTTCCAGGTCTTAAATACCGTAAAACTTCAAATAATAGCCCGGGCTTTTATTTGCCCAAATCGTCGAACTGTACCGGCTTTTACTTGAGATAGGCGTCTAACTTATATGAGACAGGCCTTTATAGTTGAGATGTTGTTCATTGAGATGTTGTTCCTAGAGTCTATAATCTCTAAAAATCTCCAAATGCTCCACGTGAAACCGCGGTCTTCCGACCTCTTACTATCTTGTCGATTGATTTTTATGAATATGCGCGAGGGAGAGAGAGCAAGACAGCGCTCGTGTTGTTTGTAGACGTGGAAGTGCGCGCGCGCGGCCGGGGCTCTCTCTCTCTCTCTCTCTCTCTCTCTCTCTCTCTCTCTCTCTCTCTCTCTCTCTCTCTCTCTCTCTCTCTCTCTCTCTCTCTCTCTCTCTCTGCTCGTTTGTGCCCTGTCAAGCGCAGCAGTCATTCTATTACATCACTCACAGATCAAAAAAGTCGTTTACAGCCATGTTCACTCGGGTATTTCGCTCGCATCATCAAGTGTTTACAGCGGAAGTTCGATCATAGATTTGAGTTCGATGAATGATGTCTGTGGTTCGATGCGGCTGTGTCGGCGCATAACATACGTCATAAACAAACTTATCTGATTGGCTTACGGGTAACCAATGATTTTAAACTTCAGTACGCGCCCCCTAGCGAGAGAGAAAACACTTCTGTATTATGCTATCCCAGACTCTGTGTACGAAGCAAAGTGAAGTAGCAGAGTCTGGTATTACCAGGCTAGTATATTCTGATTTACAGGATAACAAAAGTAGATATCCATAAATCCCTCGGTAATTTTTTTCCCATCTAATATGTGAACACAATGAAAAAAATATTTTGAACCTGGCTTTATCCAATACTCAGATTTCGTTTTTTAAAATGTATGCAAATTAGCACATATTTAATTAGATAATGCCTCATTTGCATATTTAAACATTAAATTACAGAAAACTTGTAATACATTCTTTTTCTCATCTTAATATAGGTAATCAACTGGCAAAGTTTCATGGTGATGTCTGCTAGTTAAAAAAATTACCCTATTCACCTGTAGTGTTTCGCCTTAAGGGCCGGCAGGTCTGCAAATTCTAATTATTGGTTGTGGTAGCCTAGCATTTAAAGAACAGAGATGCTAATCAAAAGGGTTGGAGTTCAATTCAACCAGGCACTGGAAACTTTCTAAAATCTTGGAAGCGATGCAGGGACGTGCGTAGCCTGCTTGGAGGAACTTGAGGAAATTGAAGCTCATTGACTGAAACAAGGATGTTCCAAAACCTTTACAGAACAAACAGAAATCAAGTCAACTGGAAATCATGTTTATGGTCTTTATATTATTCATTTACTGTTGAAACAATGGATTTTCCTCCCCAGAATTACAATACTGCAATGCATGTGTGCATTATTGCTGTTTATGTTAAAACAAATGAATAAAATCATTCCAACTATAAGTTATGCATTTTAATTAAACAGTGTTGCTAGATTTATAGTGATAAGAATAATCAGAATCAAAGCATTTCATTAAATTCTTGGCATGCACTTTATACTGCTTATTTTTAAACCCCAAAATGTGTTTTAGTAAACAGTTTGATCTTTTCTCTACTACTGCAACTTAAAACAGCTTTTACAGCAAATTCATAGTTTATAGTAAGTATACACGGTGGGCAATTTATATTTCTTATTTTTTTTACTGTCCATCTTTATAATATAATTTACATCTAGCAATACTTTCTAGTGCTTTTTAAGCTGGAAACACCAGGGGCCTCATTAATAAAATGTTGCGTAAAAAACATTTGATCTCATGATAATTTCTCAAATGTGCGTACGTGTGATTCAGAGGAGGAATGTACACACACACACACACACACAAAAAAACTTTCCAGACGTGGAATTTATAAATTGCAGATGATCTTGAAATTGTGCGCAGCTGAATGGTTTTAGATCTCGGCTTTGTAAATGCGGCCTAAATGTCATTATTAAAGAGCACCAGTCAGCATCATAATCCTTTACTTGAGAATGGCGAGCGGCAACAATTGCTTAGATTTTCACCCGCAGTACTCCGACTCTCTACCACAAGGAAAAGTCGTCTGCTTAGAAACTGATGTGGAATTAAGCACTTTTCCACATCAAAGGCCATTTTTATCCCTCCCATAGTTATTTTCATCTTTCACTTTATGTTTTTCCTGTTTACTTGTATTATTCAGCTTTCAAAACTGTTATCACTCTAACAACTTAAAAGATTGATATTAAGCACTTTTAAACATACTGTTTACAAAAAGCACTATACTACGTAACTGAACAATGCACAAACGTAACATCAAACATGCAAATCCCATAGTGTTGTTCCAATTCCAAATACATTATATGAAATACTGTAACATATCACTTTCATGACACAAACATAGTTGATATTTTTATAATATGTATAATATGTTTTATAATATTATCAATTCTAAATATAACAAATACTTTCCCTTAAAAATCCCATTAAATTGCTAGCACGTACAAAGCGGTGTTCGGCTTAGTCCAAACTTTTACTTCATCATAAAACATTAATATTTGAAACTGTATTTACAGACCAATTCTGTGCTAAAATCAAATTTTTCATTTCTTTTTCAAATCTTATTCTAACACAATTTTAACAAACATTATTTGCCCCCATAGCACTGCTATTGTTATATTTACTGACTCAACACAGTTTAAGGACATTGTGCTTCTGTAGAGATGCAGATAACCCCTTCATTGATGCTTGAAAGAAATGGGCAGGGCATCAGCATTTTCCTGACTCCTTTTGTGTCACTAATTATCACCTCTAATTGAGCAGAGGGAGAGATTCATGCTCCCGATCTCTCCGGGGGTTATCGTTCATCATTAAAGAGTCAGTATTCCATTAACTTGGCCTGACACTTCTGCTGGGAAGGGCAAGTGTGTGAGACGGCCTCAGGTGGGATCGTTAGACCTGGGCTGTGCCCGCGCAACCAATCTTGCCTCATTTGGGAAGCTCCATTCGTTAGTAACGTCATCGTTGCTGATGTCAGTCAATGGACATTGCTTCATTAGTGCAGTGTGCCGTCTCTTTGGAGTTTTGTCGGTAATGCAGTTTGCCCGAGGGCGGTATCAGCAGGTCAACTAATTAGGCTGTGAGAGGATATGTGGCCCAGGGCACAGCATTTCAACATCGACAACAGATCCTCGAGTCAAGTTAAGTCACATTTATTTATATAGCGCTTTTTACAATACAGATTGTTTCAAAGTAGCTTTACAGAGATAACAGGAAAATATTGCAAAAAAGCTTGTTTCCAGAAGAAAATAGCATCACAGTCCAGTTTAAGTAAGTGAAGCGATGTTTAATTTTTGTTTAAAAAAAAGTTATTTATTTAGTCTATTTATATAGCCTATATATATATATATAGCAGCTATGGAGTAAACCGTGATGTCATCGTCCAGCTCAGTTCAGTTCTTGTATAATAGTGGCAATGCAGGCAGATCAATATTATAGTTGAATATTAAATTAAATGTTAAATTTAATGTCCCCAACTAAGCAAGCCAAGCAAATGGCAACAAAGGTGGAAAAAGGCAACAGTGGCAAGGAACCAAAACTCCATCAGGTGACAGAATGGAGAAAAAAACCTTGGGAGAAACCAGGCTCAGTCGGAGGCCCAGTTCTCCTCTGCCCAACGAACGAACAGTGCATGATTATGATTCAGGCAGCATTACAGGTCAGAAGTCAGATTGATTTGGAACAATCAGAATATCATCCAGTTCCATCTGGTTGAAGATCGGAGTCACGCCGGTATGGAGACGGGTTTGACTCAAGACATTTATTATCAAGCAAAGAGCTTCAGCATCATGCTGTTTTGTACTTGTCATGAAGGTCCAAAATGAATGCTCGCCAAGTGCCAAATGAGAGTAAAAAATTGGCTTTGGCAAGTAAATAAAATGTTATTCACCACTTGCCTAGGAACGTAATTAGGGAGCAATATTATGCATAAAGTCAAATTGAAAGAATAATATTCTGCTCCTCGCTGCATAGACAATTTTAATCAAAGTTAAAAAGCAAAATTGGACATACTAAATGCAAACTAAAGAAAACCATGACTGTCAAGCCACCAAAATGAAATAGAACTGTCACAATAGCTTACATTAGTGACACTTTTCACTTTGATGTACTTGTATATGGTGACTTTTTTGGCACAAATATATACCAATTAAAATGTAAAAAGTTAAAATTTTACATCGTAAAACTTTTAAATTAATATACAGTATATATTGGGTTGGGCCTCTGTTTCTGGAGGGTGCTGGAGACATTCCTCAGAGAAGATTTGTCGACTGCACAATTATGATGAGAATCTCCCATTCCACCTTATCTCACAGGTGCCCTATTGGATTGAGATCTGGTGACTGTGGAGCTCATTTAAGTATAATTAACTCATTATGTTCAAGATGGTTTGAGCTTTATGACGTGGCGCAATTCCTGCTGGAATTAGCCATCAGAAGATGGGCACACTGTGGTCATAAAGGGATGGACATGGTAAGCAACAATACTCAGGTAGGCTGTGGAGTTTAAAATATGCTCAACTGGTAAGGGGCCCAAACTGTCCTAAGAAAATATGACATCACCCCACACCATGACATCACCAGCAGCAGCTGGAACCGTTGATACAAGGCAGGATGGATCCATGCTTTCATGTTGTTTAAACCAAATTCTAACCCATCTGAATGCAATAGCAGAAATAGAGACTCATCAGACCAGGCAACATTTTTACAATCTTCTATTACCCAATTTTGGCAAGCTATGCGAATTGTAGCCTCAGTTTCCTGTTCTTCCCTTTTATGAAATATACTTTATGTAGTAAGTATACTAATATCAATGCATACATGTAAGTACTATTTCAATACTGATTGGGACAAAATTGGCCTACTTTTTAGTGTATAAAAGTATACTTTTTAGAATACTTTAAGCATAACAGTAGTAAACTTTGAGCACACAACTAGTTAACAACTACATTTTGTTTTGTTTGTATTGCATTTATACTACAAGGGAACTCAGACTTTATGCACTAGAGAAACAAGAATTTTGTCTTTTAACTTCCGCTTTTGCAGTAGCTCTGTATATTTCTATGGCATCGCTGCCGAAGAGTAATTAGCTGGTGAAGTTAATTTACTTATTATAGAGTTAAAAGTTATCATGAGCATTGTAATATTTGAAGCGGATGTCAGTAGACCGGGAAGATTTTAAAATGAGCGGTTCATTCATAAAATCCAATCTTACCTTCATTCTATGAAAATACAAATCGGAAGACAGAACGAAGTGGGCGCAGCGCTGAAAAGGGGCGGGGTCTATAGGTCTATATTGTCACGATCACCAGCTGGAGTGTTCCGGTTGTCCACAAGAGAGCACTCCCCTCTTGTTCATTGTTATTCACACATGGACTACATTTCCCAGAACTCACTTCCCAAACTCATCTTCCATTATTGTCTTCAGCTGTGCCTCATTAGCTCACCCTATATAAGCCCGGTCAATTCAGTCACTCATTGCTAAGTCTTGTATGTGTCTAAGTGCATTTCTGAATCCTGTTTCCTCCCGTGTCCTGGTTCTTTTGATTCTCTACCTCTTCCTTTGGATTTTTCTGTTTGCCTCAGCCCTTAACTGAGTTACTGTTTGGGTTGTTTGTGTATGACCTTTGCCTGGATGGAGATTAGGATTGTGGGTTCCCCTTTTAATAAACACTGCATTTGAATCCTCAACCTGTGTGTTTCAGAGCAGTTCATGACAGATATACTGATAATTTACTAGTTAAACACTTGATTATGACCTCCTTTGATTATTAAAGTACACTTTCACTTTATACTACTAAGTTTTGTTTAAATTAACTTAACATCATGCTTATAGTTTGCTATTTATTTTTGCACTTTAAGTATTCTACTATGTTCCTATTTATGTATTCATTTTTATACTTTAATTATACCTTTAACTGTACTTTAATTCTTTCCCCGCAAGTGTTTTAAAATAAGTTGCCAGCCAGCATCAGCGTTTTTGATAATTTTCACAAAATTTTCATGGCCCCCGGAATTTTTTTGTTCTATGAATATCTGAACGTGCAATATATCAAAAGAAAGAAAAGAGACTCTACATATATATATATATATATATATATATATATATATATATATATATATATATATATATATTCTAGCTTCATGCATTCTTATTTATCAACACTTGAAGGTTAATAAATGAAGCAACCGTTTGAACAAAAAGTTGAGAAAATCGCGTTTTCGCCTAGCCCTATTCGCACGGGATAAGTATTACCTGGTACCTCTAGTCATTTTTAATAAATGCGGAGGTTGTCTGTGATCTTAATCCCGTGCGAATCGGCCATGTCTGTAATTTGTAAAGTAAAAATTCCCCCACAAATGACCTACCATATTTTGCCAAACTGTCATAATATTAGTCCCGTGCGAATAGGCATCTCTGTGATTTGGCAAGGTCTTTAGAATTTTTGGGGGGATTTGTTTCCTGTACACTTTGTTATCCATCTTTCGCCAAGAATGGAGGCTGCGTGGGAGTGTTTTGATAGTATTTTGGGTGCTGGGTCATATCGCTATAGTAGGCTACACCATAGCTACAACCATACATTTTGAATGGTGAAAGCTGAAAACCGTCAGAAGAGCAAAAACAAAAAGAATGGTTAGATGGAAATGAAAGACATGTATAGCAGCAGGCGGTAAGGCACATTCTTCTGTTTATGACATATCATACAGCAAGACCTATAATAACGACAAGACATTTCCAAGCAATAGCCTATTGACATCATATCCAGGAGATAAGTCAGTAAATTCAAATAAAATCACAGGCTTCGCTTATCCAGTGCGAATGCGCCACACGAAAATCAGAAATTTGGTAATTTCTAATTCACACGAGGTCCCCAGATAATACTAATCCCGTGCGAATAGGGCTAAAGACTACTTCCGGATTGGAGTCAGAACAATGGTCAAAACAATAGTGGAGTAGCTCACTTCCATTAACACCCCCAAAGCCTGCACAGTCATTACCTCTTCCTGCATTGATATTTCATTCGGTTAGATAAGGCAGTTTTGATTTATATGCTATTGAATGTTTGATGATTGCATTCTTTTACATGTGAATAAGCAATGAATTTATTGATTGTTTCTGCTTCTTCTTCTTCACCTGTGTTTTAAATCAGATTGATCCAGGCTGATTAGATAATTGCATTAACGAGCAGTTGAACAGGTGTACCTAATAAGGCATACTGCCATGTACTTATAGTCCAGTCTTCTCTAATGTATTTTATCCTGTAAAACCTTCTTGCATTTGGGTTTGCTTTAAACTTCGATAAAGGAAGATTTTAATGTTCTCAAGATGAATCACGCCTGTCATATCCTTCTCCCTAGATAAGGACTGAGCAATGTGGGTTACCAAACTCTTTTACTTTTAGATTTGTGTGTGTGAATGTTTACCACACAATTATAGGAGCATCCTGGTGGATATCCTCTTGTCTCCTCCTGTTTTGTACTACTACTCTGTCTGTGTGTGTGTGTGTGTGTGTGTGTGTGTGTGTGTGTGTGTGTGTGTGTGTGTGTGTGTGTGTAACCAAATACGGATGTGTTGTTTATTGTTACACAACCATCTCTCACCAATTTGTGGTCAGTTCGAAGGGACTGTCCATTTCAACTAATGTTTTTCCATAGGCTACTGGATATCTGACACTGTTTAGGTAGCCAGTAGAAGCATGCATACACTTGTACATAACGCAACAAGGTGTTGAAATCTGATACTGTTTTACCTTATGACCTCTCTTATCATTTGTCTTCTTTATCACACAACCACCATTTTCTCACTGTTTCACTTCCCCATAATAATCTGAGGACAGCCTATAGCATAAATAGCAGGTGGTTATGAGTAACAAAGGACATTGGCCAAATTAAGAGCCATATTGAGTTCCCCCCCCCGGCCAAACCAGCGATCCACCGAGAAAAACATACTCTGGTCATAGGTGTGCCTTGTTTTCCAGGAAAGTGATCAAAGACTTCCTTTTCTCACAGATCAAAACGGCACTGCGAGATATTTATTGCTTTGTTTGGCACTCACGCCGACACATCCTCAGAGAAGAGGAAAACGTACGTGCCTGTGCATGACACTGTAAACTGACATGTAGCAGGGAAAGCGACAGATGCGGCTGCAACAGGGATTATGAACAGAAAAAAAATCTACAGGGACGGACACAATGGATATATAACCCAATTCACACTGCAGTCAGAGGAATGGTGTCAAGGTTCATTTGTGAAATTTGCACACCATCTATATTGGCTTCAGAGCTGCCTGTCTCACCTAGCCTGGGAAAACCCAGACAACTTCCGGCAAATTTAGATTTGCTCTGAAAGTTAGTCTGGCAAAGAGCTCATTCAAACCCATTTCCAATCCGTTGAAATCGCAGCACCAATCAGAAACGTTGGGGCGGGCTTTACACGATGGCGACAGCGCTGGGATTTTGAAGCAGATTTTGTAGCCTACATTACAAAGATGGATGCTGCCGTCGAACATCACTCGTTCGAATAAGCTATCGCGTCTGTTTTAAGCGATTTGAACGTTTCCTTTTTGTTAAAAACCGAGCAAAGAACAACACTCGGAGATGTTTCTCCACCGCTCTGCATACGTCATCTCCTTCATCGCTCTGATTGGGTTTAGGTCTATCCGCGACGTCCGTTGGTGACGCCCCTCTGGAAATGATTTGTCTATGGAGCTTTGCCAGACCCTAACTCAGTTACAACTGAGAATGGTCTGGTTTTAACCAGGCTTTGTCTCACCTATAATCTAATAACAATGACAAGTAAAGGCATTACTTGTCACAGATTTTAAAATATACACTCTAAAATTATTTGCAAATTTAACATGAAAAATGGCACAGTAAAAATCTGTACATAGTTTAACTGTAAGGTTAATAAGTATGGGGGTTATCAGTACATTTGATGGTAAAAAGCTGATTTTGGTAGTTCAATTATTAGATAAGTATAACATATACATGCACCAATAAATCATTCTGTAATACCTTGTCACTGTATTTTTTCAGCAAATTTCTGGCAAGCATAGCTGCCATTTTTTTGTATATTTTTGTTTTTGTTTAGAAAAATAAATAATATTAATAATAAATATATTTGTACAGTATACATTTATACAGTAGTTTTAAAAATATTTTTTTTTATTTAAAACAAACCTCTAAATTAACTAGACCAGCATTAAAAAAATACTAATTTGAGCTAAATAAGTAAGATTTGTTACCATTGTCAAGTCAAGTCACCTTTATTTATATAGCGCTTTTTACAATACAGATTGTTTCAATTCAGCTTTACAGAGATAATAGGAAAATAATGTTGTAATAATATTGTTAAATATAAAATCAAATGCCATCAGATTAGTGTTGATTTGAAATAGTTTATAGAACATAAACTTGATAAACAGTTGTATTTAAATCAATGAAGCTATATGTTTTAAATACCTACATAGAAAATAGCTGTATCTACCAAAAATGTCTATGACTGACAACAATATATAATATATAAAATATAATTTTTATTCTAATTAAAATCAATTAATTTAGATGCTATCAGTACATTTTGTAGTAAAAATAAAAATGACATTAACCAACAAAAACGTTTTTACAGTGTAAATGCCCAATTGTACTTAGCAAAATGGCTCATTTTGTGGGGTTATGACCGATGACATCATTAAATTTTTCTCTTTTGCAGTGCAGCTGCTCCATTGTTGCAATTTACTACAGTAAATTAATAAATAATGAATTGGCATTCCCTATTAACTGAGTGTATTGTTTTGAGGGCCAAATAGAAAAAGCCCGAGTTTTGGCAGCTGGAATAAGCACACACAAACACGTTTGGTTTCGCCAACAATCCCAAAAACAAGGTCAGTGCTTGGTAAAAGGATTTGCCCTGAATAGATTTTCAGTCATTTTTCAATAGGATCAGTGACTAAGCTAATTGTAGATTGTTCTTGTGACATTATATCAACGGCGCTGTTATGACAAAGCCTAGCGGCTAAGCAAAGCAATACATCTGTTACTGTGCTGTAGGCCCTCTCTCTCGCTCACACATGGATACACACACTCGGTTCTCTCTCTCTTTATGTTTCTTTGCTTCTGCCTCCCTGGCATCACAAAAGGGACATTTATCACCATGGTGACAAGCAAAGAGAACAATGCTCACTTTTGGGAAGCGGAAGGTCTTCTGTGGCTGATATTATGCTTAGAATATGTTGGATTTCCTCCTAGAGGGTGAAATGGCTCTTAGATGAGAGATGGGCTGGCCAGTGAAATCAAAGGTTTTGATAAGGGACCCCATAAATTAAATGCATGCCAAACTTGCCCTGCACAAGTCATTTTACAGCGTTTCCCTTGAGATCTTCCATATATCTCATTATCAGAGCTGTCAGCAGGTGTAGACCTGTCAGACTGATCTCAGGAAGGAAAATCATGAATGAAGAGCAAAAATTTACCTACAGTAAGTGAGGACACAAGATAATGAAGCCACCAGAAAAGCCATCATTTGGATTAGCATCTAGTCTAAGAGCAAAACCCTCTGCGTGTGTGTGCTGTTTTTATCTGAATGACAGCGGGGCCACTTCCCATGGCATGTCCTGAGGGTCATGAGTTTAACCTGCCAAACCCCTCCTTCCCCAGGGTTTCGGGCTTTATGATCCCTGTGTGTCCCTCTTGGATACACCCTGTCCTGTACAGGCTCCCCTAGCTCTCTCTCTCCCCTGCCAGCCACTCTCACCCAGCTCTCTGTGTTTATTCAGCCTCATCCTCCGCTACGCCAGCCTAATAAAGCCACGCTTGTGCGCTACCTCGCTCCTACCGGCCAGACACTCCCGCAATTCACAACACTGAAGAGAACGAGCCAAAAGAACATGCAGTGTACATTCACATCTGATCGCATGCTGCTTCCTCTCTATAAAGCTGTAATTGTTTGGTCAATATTATCAGATTTGAGAAATTACGCTATGAATATGGAAAACCATTAATGTATAAGTCACAAATGTGTATTGTCTATGTCAGATTAGACCAGTACATCACAATAAAAATAAATAAAAACTGCATATAAAGTTTTAGGACTTTCAAAACCTTTAAATAAAGAAATGTTATGATTCCAACTGAATAAGAAACATTTGAGATTCTGCACTATTTCTAGGCCACTAATCAAATAAGCAAATTTGTGACATTTTTGTGATTATGTAATTCTTTGCACAAAAGGTCAAGAATGCTCTCTGGCTCAGAAAGAGGACAAACCAAACACCAACTGAAATTCATTACATTTTTTAAATGCAACTCTTCACAAACGTTCTACTGATAATATAATAGATAATGAAAAGATAGATAAAATATATAATCATTAAATACAATATTCAGTGTCCAAAACCTTTACATGTCCAAAAGTGTAAGTCCTAAAAATGCTTCATTTTGCATTCATTTTATTTAAATTAGTAAAATGCAAAATTATGCATTTTTGTTAGTATTCACATTTTGGACATGTACAATTTCTGTAAATATTTCACGTAAAAAAAAAAAAAGTAGGGTACATTTACATGACAACAATTTACAGAGCCCCGCACATGACATGCAGGAGAAAAAATAATAGGCTAAATCGGGCGCACGATTTACTAATTCATTCCCTTGATTTATAAATTGTGCGCACAATTTAGAATTAAACTGTCCACATGATTTAGCAAATCAAGGAACGATTTTTTCTTACATGTCATGTGCGGGGCTCCTTAACAATGCACTAAAAATGGAAACGTTTTTCCTTTGCCTTTTTCAGACGACAACGATCACGCAGATATGCAAAAACGACTAAAAACGCTGTATTATGCCAGGCCAGTAGATGGTGATGTTACTTTGTAAAGAAACACTATGCACTATAGACCTTATGCGCCAGAGAAACAAGGGTGCCGCCATCTTTGGAATATTGTCTTTGAACTTCCGTTTTTGCGGTTGCTCTGTATATTTCTATGGCATTGCTGTCCAGGAGTAATTAGCTTTTTAAGTGGATTTACTTAATTTAAAGTTAACGAAAGTTATCATGAGGATTGTAATGTTTAAAGCAGATGTCTTAACAAATGTCAGTAGACCGGGAAGATTTTAAAACGAGCTATTCATTCATAAATACGCAGGATCACTGTGAAAATACAGACCGGAAGACAAAAGACAACGAGCGCAGCGCTGAAAAGGGGCGGGGCTACATAAGGTCTATAGACTGTGAACGTAACACGCATGCCCATGATGTCGCTGTTTTCATAAAAAGTTTTCTATTTTTAGGTGTCATGTAAACGGCCCCTAAATTAATTTTGTTGATGTTACCTAATGTAGTCAGGTTTGATTAAGGTCAATTCAATATTTTTAATTAAAATAAAACCAGTTAATTTTGATGTTACCACATGAGGCACATTTTTAGATTACCTGACAAAACTGTATTACATCGACATGCTACACCCAAAAAAAGCCTTGTTTGACAATTCCTCAGTTTGTCATTGAATATTTTTTCTCCAGATCCCCCTCCCCCCATCCCCATTCCCATCTTCATCTGACAATTTTAATGTCTGATAATTTCCATACTTCATCTCCAAAATCAACAAAGAGCAGTTCCACAGCAGGTTCAGTGAGAACAAGTGCTCTGATTATCTTTGTCTCCTCTGCTGACAGGCCGTTCTCATCTAATCCGCTCTACGGCTGCTTTGGAGGAGATTCCGTCTCCATCCCTCCTCAAATGGCCATCATTATCTCAGCCCAATCAGTGTCTCAGTTGTGAATGACAAGCTTTTTCACTGATGGGACTCATTCTGGGTAGACCTGACTACATGGAAACATGACCTCCTCACTCTCCCACGTACCCCCACGGGACCACCATTTCAGTTGCTGAAATATTCATGCTGTTAAAGAACACATTGTATTAGGTTAGGTCTTTAAAGGCATTACAAAAGAGAAAGTGAGCGGAGAGAGACAGATAGAAAGTAACTCGCATGTGGAAAGGCTGCATGCAGATTTGTTTTACAAAGATCTATATGCACAGGAGAGCAAAGACAGCTGTAACTTAAGTCAATGGAACATTCTGGAGATCTTTGGGAATAAGAGGTAGATGGATACAGGAGGAGAAAGGGAGAGGAGACAGTCACGCTGGCCTGGGGCCCTCTGATAGCAGCGCTCTAATTAATAGGTTATGAAAGCAGATGGAGGATGCGGGATGTCAGGGTCATTAAACTGCCTCTCTGTTTAACCCCCCTCCGTTCCCCTAAACACATACACACAACATTGCCTCCATCTCCTCAATTGTTGAAAAACAGGCCTGTCTATCTTTCCATAAAAAAAGAAAATAGTTCTAAAAAAATTATAATAATAAAATAAAAAACTGTCCGTACAGACCATGCACGAAAAGGATGGATGGTCTAGTCTCTGATGGCATGGCTGCAGAAGATAGTTAACCTGAATTACAGGGGAGAATGTCCAGATAGCTATAAAGCCTGATAATTAAACACCATGAGATTCACTCACCAACCATCTCAACTGTGCTATAATACGTGGCTAATGAGGATGACCAAAATGGGTTCTGTTTTACCTGATCTCAAATTACTTTTAGGCTCCATTCTTCTATCTTTACAGTGCTGCGAAGAATGGGTTCCTATGCAGTGTTGTTATTTTTACCTAAAACTAAGAATACGGAAAATAGTTTGTTAATTTAAATAAAGCTAAAATATAAACATTAGATGGAAAATGTTAACTTGAACAAAAATTAGAAACGCTGCCCTGGCAACTAAGTGAAATAAAATAAGTTGAAGTTGAAGTACAACAATTACTAGAAGAAAGTAAAAAGTAAATTATTTTTTATTCTCTCTCGGAGCGACATAGCAAGGAAGATGGCTGCCTCCGGATCAGGCACACCAAGGTCCTGGCAGGACGTCAGGCAAATTAAAGGGCTTAAGTTTTGCCGAATAAAAAAATTGACATTTTTTTATTCGGCTCCGCGGCTAGTGCCATCTTTGATTCAATACAAGGATACGCTGGCTCGCTGCCATAGTTGGTCGCTTACTGGACACCACCATGCTTACCCATTTATAGATCTTAGCCATTTAGAGCCAAATTATTTGCCAGATTTTAATTATCAAAAGTGATTGCCAATTTAAACACTTTAATGACATTACGAAATAGCCTAGGCTAATTACCACCATATTAGTTCTGATACCAAATAAAGTCAACTTCATAAATAGGCCTGTATCCATTGTGAACATATTTTATTATTAGTCTTAAAATGTCCATAACATAAAATCATTGTTGAGCCACAACATTGTCAACATACCACAGTTTGACTTGTACTGCGCTGCACTGATTTCTAAAGACTACTGCACAGTGGCGGCGACTAGCGTCTTGAGCTCAAACAACGCTAAGAAAGAGCTTACGAATGGTCCAAACCAACCTTACGAAAGTGTGACTTACAGAAGATATACTTAGCGTACGAACGTGTCGGGAATCGTGCCATCACGTTAAGAGAGAGGTTAAGGAATAGGTTAAGAACTACTTAGCGATAAGAACGTTTTGGGGAACCGGGCCATGATCAGTCAGATTCAAGAATGAATCCTTCAGATCAGCTCAGATCAACCGATTCATTTAAAGATTTCAAATGAATGATTTGTAAGGAAAACAATATTGCTTCTTCTCTCACTAATGTACCAGAGAGATTGTCTGTTGAATAATGACTTAATGATTGAAAAGAGTCCACTTTTACAATATTTTTCTGTTACTGAATTATTTCTAAGTCTTCATAATTTCCCCTTTTCTGTTTCACTGAAGAAAAAAAGCCATACAGGTTTGGAACAACATATGAGTGAGTAAATAATGACAGATTTAACATTTTTGGGCAAACTATCTCTTTAACTCTAGTCTTGGCTCTGGCCCAAATCCAGACATTAAAGATGGAACTTTACTCCATTTCCCATGAGCCATATGAGTGCACCCTCCCCAAACAGCAGGAGTCATAATGTTGAATGGGCATCCAATCTGCTGACTTGTGTTTTTACTGTCACCCACGTCCAGCTTGAATCGGGAAGACAAGCAGAGAGGGCTGAAGGATTGGGCAAAGTGCCACAATATCATGCAAAAATGGACACAGAAGACAAAAATACTTCCTCTCTCTGATCTTCTCTTCCTTTTCCATTTTTACTCTCTGGCTTCCTTTCATTCCCCATTTCCCATCATGCTTCATCTGAGCTCTATTGTTCTCCTCCTCACCATCTTGAAATATTTTAAAGATCCCCCCGCAGGTCACTGGTGCAGTTTTCAGGGCAAACTTGCTGGATTTTCACTCTATAAAGCAGAGCCCTGCCAAATATCTTCCTCATTCAGGAGGTTGACACTCTTTCCCAACACCAGCTGGAGGAAAACCACACAACAAGTGCTGACCTCTGTTGGCCACTGTAAGAGCTGCACTCCACCAACAGAGCATGTGCTCATCTGTGTTTGTACTACAGGCCTCAGATGGCATTCATGTGTGAACCGTGATCCACCATCAAAAAGGGCACAGCTTTACCAGATGATTCCCGTAAATTACAAGCTGCATCTTGTTACAGCTTCCAAATCAGCACGATTCCACGCCATTTTCTCAAAGTGGTGGATGTTGGGGAGCACGTCCACAGCAGCAATTGGGGGTGTGAAGCACTCTTCAGGTAGAGTGGGCAGTGTGTGGGAGGCCGGCAGGACGGGCGGTGGACGGTGTGCGCAATACCAACGCTATCAGCTAGCCACTCGAGTGGCTTCATTCCCTAACGCCTCTGCTCAATCAGCATAATGAACCCATCGCACGCTTCAAGCGCACGCACACACTCTCAGAAGTGAGATGATAGTGCTAGGAATAAATTCATAGCCTTTGATTCACACAAACAGAGGTGGCTAATGGTTGTGAATATGACTTACAAACAGAGTGGGGGGATTTACTCCACATGGTAAATTAGCCCTTCTCCGCAATTAATTATTCATGTTGCCCTATTAATTATGAAACAATCTGAAACCCAAAGCCAGTCCGGTTGGTTTGGAGGTTGCCTAGGAACGGGTGACCCATATTAAATGCCACCATTGTTTGGTCGTAACTGGAGAGCCAGGCTTCCCATAGGGCACTGGCCCCTAAGAGTATTGTGGTGGAAAGTAAATAAACAGCAGCTATATCATAACATTTGTTTTGAGGTTGATCACACAGAGTAAACAAGTATGCGTGGTGAATTATTCATCAGTGACGAGCAAGAAATATCTCGGCCTCGTGGAATCCTTAGCAAAGGCTTGCCAAATTGGCCGTTAGAGGTGTCATGATACAGCACTTACTATTAACTTAAGTTGGTTCTGTCCAACTATTACAACCAAAACATGGCAAAACTCATTGAAATGTAATAGACCAGCAAACTGAAAATATGATCAAATGATGCAAAATATTACATTGAACATATTTAATTAAATAATAGTATTACACACTACCATTCAAATGTTTGTGTTCAGTAAGATTTTGTCTTTTGAATGAATGACTTACGCATGGGTTCCACAAAAATACGCAGCACAACTGTTTTCAATTGTAATAATGTTTCTTGAGCACCAAATCAGCATATTAGAATGATTTCTGAAGGATCACGTGACACCGTAGACTGAAAATTCAGCCTAGCATTCACAGGCAAATTATAATAATATTTCACGATATTATTGATTTAATACTAACCCCAAACTTTAGAAAGGTATACAGTGTATATAATAAAAATATATAATCCATTCCTGTTGACACCTAAGAACCCCCTTGTGACCCCCTATGTATCCCCCTACTCTAGTTTCAAAAAACGGATGTATCTGTCCTCGAGTACGTTCAAGCACAAATATGTATTTTCTGTACAAAAACATCAGTACAGCTTTTGCACATGAACTTTTCACAAATCACCTATGTACCAGTGCTTCTCAACACAACATCCGACAAGGGGGCAACATGGGACAAACACACATAAATTTAGAATCTCTGTTTTGTTTCCATCCGATAAAAAACAAGCTCAAAGAGGGCATTTCTGGGAGCACATCCTGCCCCTGGTGTGAGGAGGTGGAGCAAGAGGCTCTTCCCAGCATCTTCTCAGCGCTGGCCAGAGTGTGGCGAACGAGGCCGACAGAGAGAGATGAAGGAAGATATGAGCTCCGTGTGACCAGACGGCGGGTTCCTTCCTTGCCAGCCTGAGAAACAGGAAGCCCATCTTGTTGTTCCTCCATTATTGTGACTAACAGGAAATGCAGAGGTCTTCAAGGGGGGGATGGGATGGGGCAGAAGGAGGTGGTGGGGAAATTAAGGTTGCAAGGTAGTGTGCAGTAACTCAGCATCATCAGCAATGACTCTTTTCCACAAACAAAGTGGTCGCTGACAAGCTTTGTAGACTTCACACCTTCGACTTTGGAAGCTTTATTCGCCAAAGGAATTTCACTTACGTATCACATATATGCACACACAGTATTTTCCACAAATGCACATACAGTAAACATCCAACACTAAGGGTCATGCTACAAATCATTATAGGGTATGCGGTTGCTCTATAGGCATTTGTGCCAATTTTTGATGATACTGTAAAAATTATTATTTATGAAAATATAAAAAACTAAAAAAGCAACAAATCCACAAAGTAAAAACTAAAAGCGGTACCACTAAACGTGACCCTTTGTGCAACGGATAAATCAAAATCAGTGTACTATTCTTCTTACAATTCTCTTTGCTGAAATTAACTTATACAAGTTCATTTTATGTACATTTATGGTCATATCTTTTTCATTATACTGTACGTGTCCAATTTTATTGGGTATTAAAAAGCTGTAAAACCTTGCTTTGAAATAGAATCATTAAAGATATAAAGTGGAAAACACCTATAATGCATAAATGTTTCATAATGCAATGCATTAAAATAAAACCTGAATTAATTAATTAATTAATTAATTGTAGAACACTATAGAATATTGCAAATTGTTATTCAAAACAGATGCTCATCATAAAATATTTTACTGCCTTTCAAAATGAGGGAGATTAACATCTTTAAAATGAGTGAGGATTTTCAGTGCTCTACTGCCATCCAATGGCTACCAGTGTAACTGTCTACATTACAATCCACAGTGGACAAAGAGTTTAATCTATATAAAGAATCCCTGACATCTTTCTCTAATACTTTTATCTTCAAGGGCTCTGTCTGCGATTATCAAGCGTTTTCTTGATCTTAGGTCTATCAGTATTAGGAGGCCCTCCAGGTTCTCAAGCAACTAGCAGGTGTGAAGTCAGCAGTTAAATTAATATGGGTTTCCTTTTCTGCTCCCCGTCTAGTTTAAAAAAACACACAAAAAAAAACATGAGGCTAGGAGGGGAAATTCAGTGAGTGTGTTCTTTTGTTCAAATGCTCTAATGCCACATGTTACACTTCCTCAACCCAGATGAACTCTTGACTCATGGAATATTATTGAAAACAGCAGTACATTAAGCCGACCAGGAATTGGAGATTAATGATATACCGCTCAAACTCAGCAAATGGGGGAACATTAGTATCTCAAATTGAAGGATGGAAGTTGCAGGTTGGCCTGTTTCGATTCAAGGTGCCGCACCGTAATGTCACATGGAGTTATTATGGGTCATGGGAACCAGGCAAAGGGAGAGTGTGGTGTTTATGTGACAGGGCTTCCTATTTGAGCGTGCCCTGCTCTCTGGAACCTTAATGGCTTCCCTTTTCCCAGGCTGAGCTGATAAGGCTGTGGGTTAGGGCTCACAGTGCATTTCATAAGAAGAAATATGCCAGTCTTTACACATATAAATCACACACATTAAGTAGATTTAAGATCGAAGGGTAAAGGTTATGCTTAAAGTATGTTCACATGGCTCAGAGGAATTCCTCATCAATTAAAGAGATTGGTGAAAATAAAAAATTCTGTCATTATTCAAACATGACACATGTGTCATGCTGGGGTTGAGGAAGATGAACAGATGAAGCACAGAATACCTATAAACAAAGTGACTTTAATATAAACAACGCAAAAGACAAGTAGCTAAGCAACAGTGTTTAAAACACACTACCAGACCAGGAACTGAGGAAGTTAAATATACAATAATGATTAACAGGTGTGATCGTTAAATTAGTGTCCATGGCAACTAATGACTGGCGGGAACAAAGGAACAAAGGAAACAGGTAACTGAAAGTCCAATATGAAAAATATATCTATATTACACACATACATATGCACAAAATTATTTACTTGGTAGCCTATATTAATAATTTATAGACACTCCACATTTTGTGCTTCATGCATATGCATAAACATATGCATTTACATTTATGTTGCTAGCCGACACAGTCTTGCTGAAGTCTGCGCAACTGATAAAGAAAATATGAAGCGGAGAAAGATTGAATTAGCTGGTGTGAGTGAGTGGAGGGTGTAGACTTTCAAGCTATTTTAAGCCATGAATCATTTTTTTCAAGGAATTTTTTTTAAATATGTGATTTTGGTGATCTCTAATAAAACATCATCACTAAATTCAGATCAGGTCTTCACCTTAAACTAGATACTAGGTGAATGTGTCGATCTCTACAACAAAACCATTCAAACTGCTAAAGGAAAAGTATCCTAATAGATAAAGACTTGAACATGAACAGCTTAAAAGGATAGTTTTCATCATGTTTGACGAAACTGAGAAATATAAATGTTTTTCTCCACCAGGTGGTGCTCAGTCTTCATCTTCCTGTGTTGAGTGCATTTCAATTTACATAATGTGACCCACCAGGAGAAAAAAAACTGTTTCCATTCACATAAAATGTAGTTTCAGAAATATATAAAATAAATCTGAATTGCAAGCACAATGCAAATCACATTATTTACATGCTTGACTTATCGTTTAGAAAAACTTTTCGAAAAAAGAAAAACATTTGTTTCCTTGCCTTATTGTAGCTATGTATTATGCACCAAGACACAATTAACTATTCTAGAGATTTAAGTACATTCAATCCAGGAAGGAAATCTCACTATATGCTTTTAGCCTAATTGAATACTTTCCCAGGAATTCAGTCCATTTAAGTGAGAAACCCTAAATTCAATACCCGAGGAAAGAAAGAAGACTTCTGGGTAATTTTCCCAGTGGATGGGCAACTGAAAGTCAAGTCCTTTGATTCCTTTTTATTAAAAGTACTTTGTCTTTCTGCTGTTTGCAAAAGTATCCCAATCAATCCAACAACAAAATCTGTTTACCAAGATAATGATTCCAATTTCAAATGTCCTGTCATACTCTCCAGAAGCCACTAGTGTGAAACCGCTTTGGAAAATCACTTGGGGGTCACCCGGAAAAAATAAATTCTTCAAAATTTAAGAGCTGTTCTGCTACTCTCTGAGGGCAACAAAAACTCAATCACACATGAGCTCAGATGTATTTCATATCAGTTCAGAAGAGAAAATTGTAAACTATGTCTAGTTGTACTAGCTTTCTAAACTTCTTACTCGAGCAGACCAAACCATAAAGCCAAATTGGCAATCTGAAAAAATCCAAAAATGCACACCCGACTGTTCTTATCGTGATTTTTTTCCCCAGCACTAGCTGCTGACAGTACCTGCAGTTGTTTCATCGAAAGCCAAAGCATTAGCATAAATGACATGCCGCTACAGGCATCTGTTAATGAAATGGTGATGTGTACAACTATCCACACCAATTAGATGCTAATTGTGAAGGTGATAGATGGACAGAGGCAGACTTATGCCTGCGTGATGTAAACTGATTTTTTTAAACTATATTTATATCTCTTGCCCTGCCATCCTCCACTGGATCTGATTCAGTCCTCATCAACTGGGACAATGCTACTGATTCTAAACCTGATGATTGTCTAATCACAAAACCTGTAATTGTAATCACAGGAATTTTGTGAACAGGAAAATGAAGATACTTATAAATAGATGGAATTCACCATAAATGTAATTTTTTATCCAGCCGTGAATGAACCCAGTTAACTGAAGGATAAAAAAACAGTTAGCTCACATCAGCGTCTTCATCCTTGTTAAGTTATGATAATAATGCTACTGAGCCACCATGAATTTTTGTGCAGTTGTGGTCATTACCAGCATTACAATGTTAACAAACTTAGGTTAAAAAAAGGTTAGCCAGTGCAGGGTGTGCTAATTGATGCAGAAGTTTTTAATGAGGAGCACTGAGAAATGGACAGTAAATGTCAGGTATATAAGTGCTCCACCCCTTGCAGGGGGAAATGTCAAGGATCTGTCGCAGGAAGGGAGCGCGGGTACACCATCGTTTCACGGTAGTCCACTTGTGGGTTACTTTCCTACTGGATAATTGCCGTAGCCTTCTAGTTAACGCTGATTTTTGACTGTGAATACTATTATCATAAAGGTCAACCTTACTGGTAAAGTAACCAGCATATCACATGCCTAGCGAATAACATTGGAAAGAAAGGGGACTGATTATGTAAGCTAATCTTAGTTTTTCTTTTTCCTTTAGTAAGACTGTGGCCTGTTAATCTACACATAAAACGCATTGTTGCATACTGATACAACTTTCAAACATGCGTTAACATTATATTCTGAACCCAACTTATAATCTATCTAATAGCCAATAAAATATAAAATAAAAATAAATAATGAGCCAAAAGCTTATAAGCATTACAAATTATTACAGTACACATTCAAATTTACAGCAGGAAATTTCTGAATTGTTCTACTGAAATTTTTTATCATGGTTTAACTTTCCACACAATATTAAGTTAATAATATAAATTATTTTTAGCACCAAATCAGCATGGAAGGATCATGTGACACTGACAACTGCAGTACTGGCTGCTTAAAAAATATATTAAAATAGAAAACAGTTATTTTTAATTGCAATAATATTTCATAATATTATGATACTTAAATATTTTTTTTTCTAAAAATGCAGCCTTGCTGAGCATACAGCGAGAGATTTCTCTAAACTAAAAATCTACTGCTTTACCATACAAAAATGCAAAACAAAGTAACATTTTAATTGAAAGTTTTAGTCCATTTTAATCATATCAACATTTGAGGAAGTGGATTAACTAATATTTACCGTAAGACACCTCATATTCATGTTGTGTAAACATTTCCCTCATTTATCATTTTCTTTTATATTTCTCATTGGCCCTTTTTTTCAGCAGACTGTCAATGTTTTTTTATTGGCAGTGCCTTTAATGTCCAAACGGAGGGCAGTGAGATTAGGTAGCTAATTGTTCTTTGTTCTTGTGGCTGCTTTTTGATTTATCAGCTTCAATTCTGAGAGAAACCGATTTAATTTACTAAGTTTAATGCTTAATCCATCCATAATTATGAAGATGTGCTTGTTCATAAAGGGAAACAATTAAATTGAATTAGGCTACATAGTATAAAAAAGGACATATAATGAATGCAGAAAAACATGGGTTAGGGCTTGTTCACACAAAACGTATTTTTGCTTTGAAAAACGCGAGACACGGGAAGTGGAATGGGGATTAAAAAAAAAAAGTTGAACTGATTTTAACTTGAGCACCGCGTTTTTAGAACACTGTGTCATGCGAAAGAGACGCTGCAAAAGACGCAAGACACGAGCACAACGTTATACACGTCCATCTAGCACGTTTACATAGAAAAACAATGGAAAAGTAGCGCATTGGAGTGGAAAAACGCGTTCTGTATGAACGGCCCCTTAGTGAGTTTTTCTTCAAAAGAAGATCAATCATAACAGAGACTTTAAGTTTCTAGTAGCGCTCAAATGGAAGAAATTCCAATGGCTGCTGCGACCAAATCTGAAATCAAAAAAATTCCTCTCCATCCCGAGTCACAGTTACCCTGAGCTCATAAATCAAAATGGCTTGTCTATATAGTACTTGAAGGACAAAGAGAATGGGAAAGTGCTGTTTTCATTTTCCTCTCTTTTGGATGCTTATGTAAGAAACAAATGTATTTATTTGTGCCTCCTGTTTTACTGGCAAGCACAACCAACAGCAAATTAATCATTTTCACACAGAACCACAGCCCTGTTCATCGTTTATTCTCTCTTGCAGTGAACCAGGAACATCAGGGCCATTTTGAAGATGGATTGGCACTGGTTTTGAAGAGCTCTCGCAGACATGGAAGTGAATTTACAACAGAGAAGTGGCAGTATGATCTAGGGGGCTTTGATGCCATGTGGAATGTCATATGGTGATTAATAAATTTAAGTGACAGAAATGTTTTCCCTCCAATAGAGGCAGGGGGTGAATGCAGGATAATGTCAGCCAATGAGGCCTGCGAGGTGGAGAACTCTCCGCTCAAAACAGGCCCAAAAATAGAAGCATGTCCAACAGAGCTGGTAGCTGCATTTGAGTGTTTATACCACACTGCAGAATAGATTTTTCATGCGCAGCCAGACGTGCAGGAAGTTAGAGAACCACTGCTCGACTACCTCATCAACATTATTAGCATCCTGACACTGTTTTCACTTTCCTTCAAGGAAAAGTGATGTATTTTTTTTTGCTTATAGAGCACTATAAAAAAGGGAAAAGTTTAACCCCAGGGCGGTTTAGGAGTCGATTCCAAAATACTGCAGGGCTACTTGGACAAATTAGTCCTAAATGATTTATCATGTTGAATCTGTTCTGTTTGGAGTCTGCTGATTGGTGTATTATATTTTTTTCTGATGAAAAACTAATTAAAATTTTAATGATGCATCTTTAATCATCTCTCAATTATAAAATCAACTGTTTAAACACTATAATTTTTATTTATTTAATGTAATTACAATATTTAAAAAAAATATTATAGAATAATATAGTACACATACAATAACAACAGGAATGAGGAAAACAAAACAGTTAAAAAGTAAATTTTCATAGAAAATTATAAAAGTTATAAGAATATTATGCAAGTTACAAGAGATGCAGAAGAAGAAGCCTTTTTTGGTCTATGTATTTTAAGCAACATGTAGGCTCTCAGTGGGTTGTAGGGAAACTCATTTGGCTAATTGGCTTTATGCTTAGTGGTTCTGAGCACATGTGCTTTGGCAAACACAAACACACATACACACACACAAAATCTTCTCTCAATTCTCACTTATTTAAATTCAGAGTGTTCATGTGAGTGTGTGCCAAATACATTAGGGAGAAAAAGAGAGCAAAGTGACGCAGAGAGAACAAGAGAAATATCAGGTAAGGAAGTCTGAACTTTTGTTGAAACCAAATACCTCTTTAAAGGGTAACTAAACACTAAAACAACTTTTTTTAAGGTAATGATCTGTAAGAATGGAGCTTCATAAATGATGTTCATTGATTCAAGTAAATTTTTTGACATTTGGGTTTAAAGTGTTTTAATTCTACAATATATGGTGTAAAAACGTCTGAGTGCTGCCCTCTTCAGGTTGAACGCTGGCTACTGCAGTTGAATTTTCCTATTGGAAGTTGTAGTACCCTCTGACGTCAGAGGGTACCAGCTAACCACGCCCTTGCCTACAGAGAGATGTGTCTCAGGTGCATGCCCCCCTCCGCTGGGCTCTGCCCACTTTTCCAGCATTTTTCAAATATTGCCAGTGGGTGGAGTCAGGCTCTGACCAGGGTTTTAGTTACCCTTTAAAGGTAGGGTAGGCAATTTCAGAGAACCTAGTAAAAGCAAGCTAGCTTTGCAAGCATGAGATCCCACCCTCCCTTCAGAGCGCTCTACAAAGTCACAAAACACTTCAAAACACATGCACATAGCAGTTTGCAAAGCGTCACGAGATGTGAGACAGAGCTAAATTACCTCATGTTTTAAAGGTGCTCTAAGCGATGTCGGGTGACGTCACTTCTTATTGACGTTTAAAGTATTGTCAAACAAAACGGAGGCTAGCTAGACTCTCCCTCCTCCTCATCCGTGCACTAACCCCCCAAACCCCACCCCCAAATCCTTCTTGTCGGTTATTGGCTGGAACAGTTTGTTATGTTTCGTGGTGCGGGTTAGCCCAATGTTTTTCATTTTTTTTCATTTGTGGAGCCTGGGGTGTCTGCAGAGACCGCGTTTTTTGTTCAGGGGACAGGCAGCTAGTGGATAGTGAGGAGATGTTTGCTGTATGTGACAGAAAAATGTTTTGGCCTAAAAAACGTGTGAAATCGCTTAGAGCACCTTTAAGGCACATAACATTACAATAATAATGAACATTAACAACTTACAGAGCTCTGACTTGTACCAGCTGACTGCTGCAGTTTCATTTCGGCATTGATAGTCTTGACATAGCAAATCAGAGTCTGAGGACGTGAACAGCTCCGGATAGAACGTCACGGGTTGCCATCACGTAATTATGGTTACGAGATGGCGTGGACACAGAATAAGCTTGTTGTTTTGGTTCAGGAGGAACGGTAAAACAAACCCGTCTACAACTCTGCATAGCCTTACGGAACGCGCTGAATACGTGTGATGTCTACGCGGGTAGGACACTGATCATTGCATTCGGACCGAATACAATGATTGGACGAATATATTTTGGCCCTGAGAATTCCACAGAATATATATGTACATGTTTTAATATTTAGACCACTACTATTATTGAATACTATCACGATGTGAAGAGAGATTCAACCAGTATGACAAAAAGTGTTTATAAAACAAATTGCCTACCTTAGTTTAAGTGTCATTTACTCTGTAGAGGTAATTGATGTCAGGAAGGAACATTCTGAGAAGTGCTCTGGGCAAGGCTATGTATATTTAAAAAAAATTTAGTTTGGTCCTGATAACTGCACATTGTAAGACTCTTTACAGATCTCACTCTCTTTTGAGCACTTAACTATTGAAGCGTTTAAAAGAGTTTAAATTCATTTAAAGAAAAAAAAGAACATTAAAGAGTAGCCTACTCACCTTGCCTTTTACATTTATAGCCATTTTGTACAATTCGTAACTTCATGCAGCACGGACCCTGCAAAAGCAGAATAAATGTCATCTTGAGACCCTGTGTCAGTGCTCAGAGATTAGGCTCCATGTGTCGTTTTCTGCATGTTATGTCTTCAAAAAGTTCATGCTGAATGTCACGCACTAAAAGTGAATACTCATTTAAAAAAAATATAGAAATACGCAGGAGCTGATATATCACTTCTTGTTGATGGTCTGATATTCATAATTGCTAGTGTTAGGCATACATTCCTAAAACATTTCAATAAACATAAATTTACTGAGAAACTTACCTTTAAGACAGTATTGCCAGTTACTTTGACTATTATTGGCTCCATCAATGTAAATAGTTTCAATAGTGTTCAACTAAAGACGGAAGACTTTTTATCCGCTTTGGGGATTCATTTAAATGACAATGGTGTTTTGGTGGCCTGAAAATGCGAACTTTTGAAAACAGGTTTCACAGTGCAAGTTTGCATCCATCTCCGTATAAACTACAAAAACGCGAATCTGTAAAAACGGTGACGCCATGCACATGCGTAGGCTATTACGTGTTAAGTCTTCAGGCTTTTTAAATAAAGGGTTCCTTACAACAGACTCAAGGATGATATATGTTTTCCAAGCCTTTGTGTTTAAGGTTTTGACATTTTCTTAAAGTGCTTAAAGTGCATTATGTTATTTTAAGGGCTCCTAATTTTGTTTTGGAGGTCTCCTACAACAGGTTTACATGAACAACAGTAAACAAAAACGCCCATTATTATAACTGAAAATCAGCCCAATCTGGATGCTTCCTCAGTTCTCAGCGATTGTAGCCTACTCACTGTAAACTAAAGACAGTAATGAACGATGACGTTGATTTTACCATATCAATCTGACCATGAGACTGAAGATGAAAAATTGGAAGAACAAGATATTCAACCATAACCTCCATCGCAAGAACGACTCGAGCAGGAAGTTTCTCAGTGATACGCTACTCAGTTTGAGGTACATTATGAGAAGTTGCAACTGTAATTCCTCACAATCAGCAAGTGAATTTCCATCAGCAAACCAATGTGTATATTTCTAATTTATCTAAGTTAATAATGTGAATGACTGATGTAACAAACGTTTATAAAACAAATCTGGCTCCATCTGTTACCTTTACTCAAAGTAGTAAGAAGGAAAGACGATCTGCATTAATAGATGCATTTTTAGGTAATAGTGGCCCACAGCTGCTTAGCAGAAGTATTTCAGTAAGACAGTAATAATGTGAGAAAATATATACATCAATAATTAGTCATACTTACATGTTGTGATTCTGAGAAGCAAGTTAGTCCAAATAAACTGGGTACTGACCCATCTTTCAAGAGCAAGCATTTTGCGAATCCCGCGTTGAAATCCGGGATTTGAGAATTAGTCGTCAGTAAAATGAAGGGAGCACAGCAAAAGTTTGGGGTTATACTGCTGTAGTATTGTGGTAAAGATGAATTTTAACCACTGATTCCTTTGGGAGTGAAAATAAACCGAATTTACTCTCACAGCGGAGAGCATGATATCCACGAACAAGCTACAGCAAGATGTCCTGTCCACGCAGAACGTGGGCAAGGCATTATGCAAATGTTGAAAATAGATACGAATTCCAAACGACTTGTTTGGGTGGTTCAGAGTCGACTCTTTCTTTTGAGATACACTAACTTTATTTATGATGCACTTTCAGCTTTACAACTTTGCAAACTGTTTACATTCACATACAGCTACATTACACACTGCATGAAAGGTAATTATAGGGGCACTGAGGTCGACCCTCTGAGGTCTCGCTTTTTTTCTTATCAGTGCAAAAGAAACTCAAAATACTCTGTTGATTTTGATCTTACATATTAAGTGTTGTACACCATTAGATCTTGATAAGTGTCTATTTTTTTGTGGATATTCACAATAAAAACAAAGTGTTGTGCTTTTCGCGTAATAAAGAAAAACAAACATGATTCGCGTTCTGCCTTCTCTCTGTCAGTTAAGTCCATTCTGAAACGCGTCCGAAAATTAACTGTAATTCCGCGAATACTTGTCACACAGGCACGAGTGTTTTTCCATAATGAAGCTTTTGAACTCTCTTCTTTTAAATGAATTAATTTATATAAAAAAACAAATATTCTCAGTTTATTTAATTTGTATGAAAAGAGAGAGATGTCAGTCTTTTTTCTTTCCAGCTCATTATACCTGATTATGCATTAATGTGCCACGACCACGGGAGCGCGCGTTATTCAAAGGCAAATGATCTAAGGCAAGCCATTCAAACATGCCAACGCCCACCAGCTGGATTATAAAACACATCGTGTTTAGTAAGTATCTTACTACAGCTGTGTACACAGCGTATCCCTATGCGGTGAGCAATAATACTATCTAATAACCCTGGAAATACCAGAAGTGCTGGTAGTTTCATTTCGAGGAGCAACGGATCCAGCTTATGTAGTAAGTCATTTATTCATAAGTGCTTTGTTCCAATCGCGATATTGAATAGTGTCTGACTGTAAACCACAAAAAGACTGTTTAAATGAATTGCGTGTCTGTGTGTAGGCTAAATGTTGAATGAACGGCACAGGCCCGCGTGCTGTTGTTTACTACAGTTATACAGCGCGTGTCTGTGCCGTTCATTCACGCACCTACATTAGTAAACATGTTTACATGAACACATCCAAACTATATTGCTATAGCCTACTAAGATGAGTAAAAATAGACTGAAATATGTTGAAATAAATGTTTGAATAAGCAACAAACTGCAAGTTCAGATGTATATGCTAATATATCATACACAATATGTTACAGAATAAATATGAATGTTTGGACAAGATTTTGTGATTAGTTTTGGATAGATTATAAAGTTTTGACTGTAAAAAAAGACTACTGTCACATTAAATAGGTACGCTTTTGTTCACCAATTTCTGCTCATGTTAAATATACTATATGATGTTTTGTCAAAAATAAAGTAGGTATATTGAATTATCAACTAAGATGTTATTATAGTGTTTGTTCCAATATTCAAACTAATGAATCCTTACCTTTTTTAATACATATGATAAAATGTATACTTTTTACAAAGAAATACACTTGAAATATTGTTTAAATTGTAATTGTTGTTGTAACTGTAACCTATTTGTAATTGGTTACAATTTCTAATAGTAAAATATGTATATATAGATAATTTCTTTTGTCCTTGCATTCTTTGGGACCCTGTGACACACCTGTGTGAAAGCTGCATATTAATTAGCCTCATTATGTATGTGGCACATTATCCGGCCTTTGTCTTCTCAGGTGTGAACACGCCTCCACGCATATTGCCTTTCCAAACAAAAGGTGTCTTATAAAATTTAAATCAATGTATTGTTTGGCAAAAATTCTAGGCAACAACACTCATTAGTCAATAGTCTTGTGGACACATATTTAGTATGTGTTTTGTGGCCTTATTTCAGACACTTTAAGTTTTAGTTTTTTCAATAACAATGCATAAACATTATTCTCCAAAAATACAAACATGTACATACATGTTGCTCACATATTACGGTAGCCCCGTTTGGGCTATATAGAGTGAATTTACACCTTTTCCATTAACATGTTTATAAATAACTGAAAAAAGCACAAATGTCAGAGCATGTCAGAACACCTCAAGGACCCCAAAAACCCTTTAGACCTCAGAGGGTTAAAGGAATTATATCAGAGGAGAACATTCTAAAATTGGGATTACAGTGAATGTTTAGATGTAGTTTGTGTTTATAGGCATGTGCGTTCGGCTCGAGTGCACTGTAGTAAAAGCGTGTCCGCAGGCTCGTAGTCTTACTTAAAGTGACATCGCCAACTACTTCGCTGTCATGCATAATACAGCGTTATTAGTCGTTTTCACCGATCTGTGTGAACAGGGATCGTTTTGGTAACGTTGGCATCTGTATAAAGAATGTTTCAGTTTTTATCACATCGTTGTCGTGTTAACATACCCTTAGAGCACACAGTGGTGTTTCCTTCTTGAATGAATCATTGTTTTTGAATGACTCAATTGGATGAATGATTAAATGACTCACTCATAAAGACAGACGATAAATTTGGATTTACGTTACTGACACACTACTCTTACTATTACAAAACGCTACTCCAAATTCAGTGAAACACTTATTTCACTTCAGAATTGGATGAATGAATGATCCATTGTCACGGTTCATGGATTCATTGACTCTCTCCCGCTAAGTGTGTGCGTGTTGAATGAATGGGCGCGGCTTATCAGCACGGCTCGTTATCTCAGCTGATGAGCCGATCAGCGTCAGCTGTTTTGAATGATGATGTCCTATATATTGTTTGTCATTTCGTCTTGTCTTTGTCAGATGGTTGTGGAGGTTTCATGTTGGCTCACTGTCTTTTCTCCTCGCTCCAGTTCCTGTTTTGTCCTCGCTGTGGATTCTGCCCTGTCGGAGGATTATTGCTGGACCGGTCTCGTTGTCTGCCCACTGAGTCCTGCGTTGCCTAGCCTGGTCTGCTGCTGCCTGCCTGCCTGCCTTTGGACTTGTACTACCTCTTTTTGTGTGTTTAATAAACACCAGTTTACACTCGCTATTGAATCCTTGCTTGTTTACTTGTGCCGTAACAGAACCATCTGACCAGACCATGGATTCAGCGAGTGCTGCCGAACTCGGGCATATCTTTTCTGAGAATCGTGCCCGTATGGATCGTCAAGATGAGCAGATCGGAGCCTCGGGCCAGGCAATACAGGCTTTGGTAACGCAGGTGTCCGAGCTCACCTCTCAAATACAACGACTGAGAGGTCCCACTGGGCCAGCTCCGCCCCCGCCTGTTCCCCCGGAACTTCCCAACTTCAATAGACCTGAGCCGCGCATTCCCACGCCTGAGAGGTATTCGGGAGAACCTAACATGTGCAGAGCTTTTCTAACTAAGTGCTCAATTTTCTTTTCTCTCCAGCCTGTGACGTTTTCCTCCGAGGAGAGTAAAGTGGCACTGGTTATGACACCACTGTCTGGACGCGCGGCTCAGTGGGGAACAGCGGTGTGGCGGAATCAACACGACTGCTGCTCCTCGTTCCAAGCACTCGAGCAGGAGATGGGACGAGTATTCGACCGCGCGGTCGCCGGACGCGAGGCGGCTCGTCAACTGGCCGATCTCCGACAAGACAACAACTCCGTGTCTCACTACTCCATCCAGTTCCGGACGTTGGCCGCCGAGTGCAAATGGAACGAGGAGGCCCAGTGGGACATGTTCCTGCATGGGTTGGCTGACCGTGTTCAAAGGGAAATATATACACTGGAATTACCCAAGACGTTTGATGGACTGGTTGATCTGGCACTACGAGTCGATGCACGACTACAACAAAGAGAGAGACGACCGTTCCAGACTCCAGCGGTTGATTTCGTTGAGTTCCACGGACTCAGAAGTCCGAACACGGTCAGCCCCGCGAACGATCCTGAACCCATGCAGGTAGGTCGAGCTCGGCTCTCCCGGGAGGAGAGAGAACACCGCCGCTCGAGGGGTCTGTGTCTCTACTGTGGAGAGGCCGGCCATTTCGTCTCCAACTGTCCTTTAAAAGGCCAAGCCCGGCGGTAGGACGGAGACTACTGTCGGGCGGGATTTCAATGATCAGACCCTCGAACGCCACCCTCCTCCCGGTGAGACTCCAGTGGGCAGACCAGTTCTTCAACGGCCAGGCGCTGGTGGATTCAGGAGCGGAGGGAAATCTGTTGGACTTTTCTGTAGCGAGGAAGCTTCACATCCCCATCACCGCTCTCGAACACCCCATCACTATCCATGCACTTAATTGACAGGAACTCCCCGGCATCACTCACACAACTGGACTTATCACACTTGTCACTTCGGGTAACCACACGGAAAAGATCTCACCCAGTCACCTCACGCCCCTATTGTCCTGGGTCATCCGTGGTTGGCTAAACACGGACCCAGGATAGAATGGGGTCATAACTCTGTGTCCAGCTGGAGTAATCAATGTTATGCCTCATGTCTTTCGTCTGCCGTCCCGTCTGTTTCTCGTTTTGTGTTGCAGGAGGAGCCAGTGAATCTGTCTAACGTGCCACCGGAGTATCTCGACCTGAAGGAAGTGTTCAGTAAGTCCAGGGCTGCTTCTCTTCCTCCGCATCGTCCCTATGACTGTGCTATAGATTTACTGCCAGGTACGTCTCCGCCTAAGGGCAAGTTATATTCGCTTTCTGCTCCAGAAAGGGAGGCTATGGAGAAATATATTTCTGATTCTCTAGCAACTGAGTTCATCCGCCCTTCCTCTTCTCCAGCGGGGGCGGGATTCTTTTTTGTGGGTAAGAAGGATGGTTCTCTGCGACCTTGTATTGATTACCGGGGGCTGAACAGCATCTATGTAAAGAATACTTATCCTTTGCCGTTGATGTCTTCAGCTTTCGAGAGGTTGCAGGGAGCATCTATCTTCACAAAGTTGGATTTACGTAATGCATATCATTTGGTTCGCATCAGGAAGGGGGATGAGTGGAAGACCGCATTTAACACCCCCAGGGGGCACTTTGAATATTTGGTTATGCCGTTCGGGCTTTCCAACTCCCCAGCGGTCTTCCAGGCACTCGTCAATGATGTGTTGAGAGACATGGTAGATCAGTTCATATATGTTTACCTGGATGACATATTGATTTTTTCTTCGTCTCTCCAAGAGCACGTTCAACACGTCAGACGAGTGCTTCAGAGGTTGCTAGAGAATGGGCTTTTTGTCAAGGCGGAGAAATGCGCTTTTCATGCACAGTCTGTTCCTTTCCTAGGGTACATCATTTCATCTGAGGGAGTACGGATGGACCCTGAGAAGGTTAAGGCTGTGGTAGAGTGGCCAAGTCCAGATTCCCGTAAGGCCCTACAGAGGTTTCTGGGGTTCGCCAACTTCTACCGGCGTTTTATTCGCAACTTCAGCCAACTAGCCGTGCCTCTGACTGCCTTGACCTCCCCCAGAACGACGTTCAGGTGGTCAGACACTGCTGAGGCTGTGTTTGCTAAACTAAAGGGCCGCTTCGTTTCAGCCCCTATTCTTATTGCCCCTGATCCATCACGTCAGTTCGTGGTGGAGGTCGATGCTTCAGAGGTGGGGGTAGGAGCAGTGCTGTCTCAACGCTCTCCCACAGACGACAAGATGCATCCTTGCGCGTTTTTTTCCCGTCGTTTATCGCCTGCCGAACGTAACTACGACATTGGTAACAGAGAGTTGTTGGCAGTCAAGTTAGCGTTGGAGGAATGGCGTCATTGGTTAGAGGGGTCGGGGGTACCCTTTATCGTCTGGACCGATCACAAGAATCTGGAATATATCAGAACAGCCAAAAGATTGAACTCCAGGCAGGCTCGATGGGCACTTTTTTTCGGACGTTTTGATTTTTCTCTCTCGTACCGCCCGGGTTCCAAAAACATCAAACCGACTCTTTATCTCGTATTTTTGACAGTTCCGAACGCCCGTCTACTCCCGAGTGCATTTTACCCGAGACCCTATTTGTCTCCACACTCACATGGGAGGTCGAGTCGAAGGTCAAGTCGGCCTTAGAAGGGGTAACGCCTCCGCCCGGGTGCCCACCGAATCGTTTGTTTGTGCCAGAGGGATTACGGTCCGACGTTATTCAGTGGGGGCATTGTTCCAACGTAGCTTGTCATCCAGGAGTTAATCGCACTAGGTTTTTAGTCAAGCAACGATTCTGGTGGCCACGTATGGCTCGTGACATTCACAGTTTTGTTTTGGCTTGCTCGATTTGTGCCACTGGTAAGACTTCCAATCGACCCCCAGATGGGTTACTTCAACCGCTGCCTGTCCCTTCGAGACCCTGGTCCCATATTGCGTTAGATTTTATTACCGCCCTCCCACCCTCTCAGGGTAACACGGTAGTTTTGACTGTGGTGGTCCGGTTTTCGAAGGCGGCCCATTTCATTCCCTTGCCCAAATTACCTTCAGCCAAGGAGACAGCGTTGGCAGTCGTAGACCACGTCTTTCGCTTACATGGCCTCCCGGTAGACGTGGTCTCCGACAGGGGACCCCAGTTTGTGTCCAAATTTTGGCGAGAATTTTGTAAGTTGCTGGGGGCGACTGTCAGTCTGTCCTCAGGGTTTCATCCCCAGAGCAATGGCCAAACCGAGAGAGCCAACCAAGATTTGGAGAGAGTGTTGCGATGTTTGGTTTCCAAGAATCCTTCCTCATGGAGCCAACAACTGTCAATGGTGGAGTACGCCCACAACGGGTTACCAGTGTCGTCCACGGGCCTGTCTCCGTTTGAGTGTAGTTTAGGTTACCAGCCACCAATTTTTCCCAGTCTGGAATCCGAGGTCGCGGTCCCTTCCGCTCACGCCTTCGTCCAGAGGTGTCACCGCACTTGGACTAGAGCCCGTGAGACTCTACTCCAAGTGGGGGCTCGCACCAAGGCTAAAGCCGATCGCCACCGGTCTAAGCCTCCCGTATACGTCGTCGGTCAAAAAGTGTGGCTTTCTACCAGGAATATTCCTCTCCGCTCCGTTTCTAATAAACTTGCTCCCAAATTCATTGGCCCGTTTACTGTCACCAAGATCATTAGTCCGGTGGCAGTCCGCCTTAACCTGCCTCCAGCGTACAGGAGGATTCATCCCGTCTTTCATGTGTCTAAAATGAAACCCGTGTTTCATTCTCACCTTAATCCGCCGGCCCCGGTTCCCCCACCGCCGCGACTCGTAGATGGGGAACCCACATATTCGGTTAACCGCATTCTGGACTCAAGACGGAGGGGACGCGGATTCCAGTACTTGGTGGACTGGGAGGGTTACGGTCCGGAGGAGAGAAGTTGGGTTCCTGCCAGGGACATCTGAACAAATATCTGAAACGGAACAAAGGTACCCAGACTCTCTTTTAATCATTCTTGGGGATTTTAACAAAGCAAATCTTTCCCGTGAACTACCAAAATACAGACAGCACGTTACATGTCCCACCAGAGACAGTAATATACTGGACCACTGTTACACCACAATAAGAAATGCATATCACTCCGTCCCACGGGCAGCTTTGGGGCTCTCTGATCACTGTTTGGTTCATCTCATACCGACCTACAGGCAGAAACTGAAATCAGCTAAACCTGGAATAAGGACTGTAAAAAGATGGACTAATGAAGCAGAGCAGAATCTACAGGCCTGCTTTGATTGCACTGATTGGACTGTTTTTGAAGCTGCTACCAATGATCTGGATGAGCTCACAGATACTGTAACATCATATATAAGTTTCTGTGAGGATACATGCATTCCTACCAGGACATTCTTATCATTCACTAATGATAAACCATGGTTTACTGGGAAACTCAAACACCTTCGTCATGCCAAAGAGGATGCTTACAGAAGTGGGGATAAAATCTTGTATAACCAGGCCAGAAACAGATTGACAAAGGAGATCAGAGTTGCTAAAAGGAACTACTCTGATAAACTGAAAAACCAGTTTTCATCCAACGACCCATCATCAGTCTGGAATGGCCTGAGGAACATTACCAACTACAAGTCACCATCCCCTCGATCTGTGGACAATCAACACCTGGCTGACGATTTAAATTCATTTTACTGTCGGTTTGAAAAGCCCTCATTCACACCACACACCCGGTCTGATCTGCACTTCACACATTCAGCATCACCTCCTGTTCTCCAATTATCACTCCCCCCTCCTGCCATCCAACCTGAGCTTAAGGTCTGTGTGGAGGACGTGAGCCGAGTCTTCAAAAAACAGAAGACTAGGAAAGCCTCAGGCCCAGACGGAATCTCATCTGCTTGTTTAAAAGCCTGCGCTGACCAACTGGCCCCGGTCTTCACGCAGATCTTCAACAGATCATTGGAGCAGTGTGAAGTTCCCTGCTGCTTCAAACGCTCCACTATCATTCCTGTCCCCAAAAAACCCAAAATCACTGGACTTAATGACTACAGACCTGTCGTTCTCACGTCTGTGGTCATGAAGTCGTTTGAAAGACTGGTGCTGGCCCACCTGAAGGTCATCACTGGACCCCTGCTGGATCCCTTTCAGTTTGCTTACAGAGCAAACAGGTCTGTGGATGATGCAGTCAACATGGGACTGCATTATATCCTGCAACATCTCGACAGACCAGGGACTTATGCAAGGATCCTCTTTGTGGACTTCAGTTCGGCCTTCAATACCATCATGCCTGGTCTTCTCACAGCCAAACTGACCCAGCTCTCCATACCATCCTCGATCTGTCAGTGCATCACCAGCTTCCTGACGGACCGGCAGCAGCGAGTGAGACTGGGGAAACACACATCCAAGACACTAACAATCAGCACTGGTGCTCCCCAAGGGTGCGTTCTCTCCCCACTGCTCTTCTCCCTGTACACTAATGACTGCACTTCTAAAGACCCCACTGTCAAGCTCCTGAAATTTGCAGACGACACCACTGTCATCGGTCTCATCCGAAACGGTGACGAGTCTGCTTACAGACTGGAGGTTGAACAGCTGGCTGCCTGGTGCAGTTATAACAACCTTGAGCTGAACACGCTCAAAACAGTGGAGATGATCGTGGACTTCAGGAGGAACAGCTCAGCACTCCCCCCACTCACCATCATGAACAGCACTGTGGAAGCAGTGGAGTCATTCAGGTTCCTGGGCACTATCATCTCTCAGGACCTGAAGTGGGACAATCACATTGACTCCACTGTGAAAAAGGCCCAGCAGAGACTGTACTTCCTTCGCCAGCTGAGGAAGTTCAACCTGCCACAGGATCTGCTGATTCAGTTCTACTCAGCCGTCATTGAGTCTGTCTTGTGCGCTTCCATCACTGTCTGGTTTGGTTCAGCTACCAAATCAGACATCAGGAGACTACAACGGACAGTCCGGACTGCGGAGAGGATTATTGGTGCCCCCCTGCCAAACCTCCAGGACCTGTACTCTTCCAGAGTGAGGAAGAGAGCAGGTAAAATCATCACAGACTCCACTCACCCTGGACACCACCTGTTTGAACTGTTACCGTCAAGACGGAGACTCAGATCACTGGCCACAAGAACATCTCGGCACAGGAACAGTTTCTTCCCACAGGCCATTTCCCTCCTGAACAGTTAACACTCCTCCCAAGGCATATGCCTGTAAGTGCAATACTCCCACTGTTTAGTGCAATATCCCACAACTCAGGTGATACTTATATGTAGATTTATTTATTTATAATATTCAAAACACCAACTGTGATAGTTTTATTCTCATATATTTATATTTTTATTTTTTATTCTTATAATTTGTAGTATTATGTTTCATGTTGTATTTGTATATGTCCACTGGAAGCCTCAGTACCAAAACAAATTCCTTGTGTGTGCAAGCACACTTGGCAATAAAGCTCTTTCTGATTCTGATTCTGATTCTGATTCTGATCCTGGACCACTCCCTGATCGATGATTACAATCGACAGGTAAGGGTGTCTGGGAACGCCAGGCGGCGTTCCTAGGAGGGGGGGTACTGTCACGGTTCATGGATTCATTGACTCTCTCCCGCTAAGTGTGTGCGTGTTGAATGAATGGGCGCGGCTTATCAGCACGGCTCGTTATCTCAGCTGATGAGCCGATCAGTGCCAGCTGTTTTGAATGAGGATGTCCTATATATTGTTTGTCATTTCGTCTTGTCTTTGTCAGATGGTTGTGGAGGTTTCATGTTGGCTCACTGTCTTTTCTCCTCGCTCCAGTTCCTGTTTTGTCCTCGCTGTGGATTCTGCCCTGTCGGAGGATTATTGCTGGACCGGTCTCGTTGTCTGCCCACTGAGTCCTGCGTTGCCTAGCCTGGTCTGCTGCTGCCTGCCTGCCTGCCTTTGGACTTGTACTACCTCTTTTTGTGTGTTTAATAAACACCAGTTTACACTCGCTATTGAATCCTTGCTTGTTTACTTGTGCCGTAACATCCATTTACTCATTTGACTTGTCGTTTTGCTTCTAAATGAATCTGTAAAATGTGCTCTTGGAACACCAATTAAATCTGAGGAACAAACCTAACTTTTGTATAAAATTGAAGAATTCACATTGGATATATGAGACTGGAATTGCAGGATGGTCTGACCTCTCATCTCATAGTTCTCTTCATGTGTTTTTTCGCATTTCTTTTTTGGGCATCTCTCTTTGGATGGGCACTTTGGACATTGCCTTGTCAACCCCCAGGCAGTTAAATGTTATGTTGCCTTTTCTAAAGACACCAGCTCTATTGTGTCAGTTTTAATGAGCTGCCTCATCACATTCATGTAAGGGTTCTTCAAGGCTTTGCTGGCTAATTTCCCAGGGGTTGAAATTAAACATTTCACTTGGAACTCTAAAAAGAGGAGACACAGGCATGTCTGGAGGATATAAAATATTATACAAGACACTATTTCATCTGATAATTTAGAAGGTCACACAGAGATTAAGCAGAATAATACCTTCACAGGACTTGATTCAAACTTTCAAAAAGCTTCATCGCCCACTTAACAAAGCTTCAACTGGCTCTCATTCACACATTGCTACCAGCAACTCCAGATGGACCCCGCTATTTAGAAGATCCCAAGGTCTCCAAAGCCTGGTGCAGAGGAATAATACGAGGTTGGAATACCTAAGGGACATTCCATACAGCCCTTCCGTCATCATGCAGACAGCGGGGGGAATGGGAACCGTTGTCTGACCTTTCATAGAACGTATTCTATTAAGGATGCAGTCTGAGTCACTCACAGCCAATCGAGTCTCTGAAAAACAACCGAGTCTCATATCGGAACAGAATGATGTGTTCCCTTGGTTTCATGCTTGATATTACAGGAAGCTGCACTGCACACCAATATATTTCCTTATAACATTGAAGATAAAATGGGCAACATGATATCAGAACATTTCCTGCAGAAAAAAACAATGTTGAGAGAATGGGACTCACAATTACCATCCTTGACTATCACAGTGGGGAGTTCGACCCAGACCTCCTGCAGCAAAACAACAGTGGTATCTAACCATAGCCAATGCCCTGCATGTGATGAATCAATAATCCATTAAAATATAATATCTCTGTGTAATTGGATTTGGGAGCTTATGTTTTTTGCTTTTTTCAAAGCAAAATGCTCTCAGGCTCAAATGTAAATAGGGTCCTGCTACATAGAAAACTCTTTGTCTAAATGTAGACCTTAGGATACATTATATGGAGCGGACACAAGCAAAGAAAACAGAAACCCCCAGGGATGCTTCCAGCTTGTCTTATGAGGATGTATCAGCAGTGGGCAGAGTCCAGTTTATAAAATCATAGGGGGTAGTGATATCAGCTCCCATGTTCACCTCAGCATTGTACAGGGGTAAACTTTTGTATTATTACCATATAGATTGGCTATCTGTCTGTGTCATTTCCATTTTGATGGAGGCTGAGCAGGGATGACATTATAGAGTGTAATATACCATTTCATGATGGGTAGGTGGAGCAAGTGTGGGAAAAAGGAGTTTTGGGTGCTGTGGCTCATATTTTTTGTCAGGAAAGTAAAGGCAGAATATCTAGAAACTCCACTAAGGAACCTCAAACAACAATTGTTAGACTCGTGGCTGGTCATTTAGAGACCTATGGCATAATAAGTGAAGCACATGCATATATGACAACATTTTAGCTAACATAATTCAGAGAAATTAAGTCTCATTTGTTAATGGGCATTTCATGTTATAACTTCATATATGTATTATAGGTATCAAATAAATGATGTCTTGTGGCAGATAACCAATAAATTGCCAATATCAACATTTTATTCATTTTTTTTCTAAATTTAATAACATTAAATACTAAAATTAATAATTTTAAATGCTAAAAGTGAATTTAGGCATCACATCACTATATTGTTATCTACAGCATGAAAATATCCAATACCCAATCACTATTAGGAGGTGTGTGTGTCCGTCCTTGTGAAGCATTCAGTGTTTTGTAGTCTCATCCTTTTTAATTAACTACCAAAGAAAACTTTGGCCAGCAACAGTAAATGCTGGTATGCGGGTTTTACTTCAGGGAGCACAACTATTTTCTCTCATCAGGGCAAATGGATCAAATTGTTCGGTTCACTGACAGTTATCGGTTGCACTCGCTCACTCTTCTCAGATCCTGTTTTGCTAAACTCATTAGGAATAATTGGCCATAGCTCTTACAGATGGCACTAACAAGCCTTTTTTCTAGACCCAAATTTGTTTAAGTTTTTTTTTTGCTTACATTTACTGAAACACAAAGGCTGCACTTAAGGCTAAGTTAATTTGAAATTTTTTTTTTTAAGTAAAACTTCCACTTTTGGCTCCACGGCTCATTGAATCACATATCCTTCAAATTGGCCTTCACACAGGGTTCTTACTACAAGGTACAGCAAGGCCATTGTGTCCAGGGACACTCCGCTCTGACTTCGGGCTTTTGGAGTTCTCCAGTAATCTTCATGATTATATAAGCAGGGGCTGAAGGCTTCAATCTATGACATTTTCCATCAGAAAACCTCAGATATTTCTGTCCACAAAAAAAGATTGCAAACCCTTTTGGTGCACAGAATCAGCGCAAGAGGGGGATTGATTGTAGCTTTTGACTGTTCTCAGGATCCTGAAGTTTGACAGGGGGACAATACCATTTAGAAGATCACAAACATATTAGTGCATTTTATCTTTGCTGTTCAGTTTGTTCATCAAATGGAAAGCCTTAATGGTTGTTAAAAGCATTTGCACGATACACAGAGTGATTTTGTGACCTCAATGGGGCAGGCTGTAACCTTGATGAAGCCCATCACCTAAAGGAATTCAAGCTGTTGATAGGAAGCAAACCAAACTACAACACTTCTGAAAGCAACAACAATCAGTGAGAAAAGCCTTTAGAAAGAGCAAACAAGTATCTGCATGACCTTTAACTTTATGAACTTCACCTGGTTTGACAGCTGTTCTTTTTATTTACTCCCATCACACATGACATGTCGATCATAAATTTTATACGAGGCCATCAAACTTGTGGTATTTCATCTTTGACATCTAACGTTGCACTCAGCATAATCTAAAAACACTGACTTTTCATCAGTGGAGCAAAAACAGTTCAAGTAACTGGCAATATTGTGTCTAAAGTTACTCATTAAGTAACTTATTAAGTAATAGTATTACCTCCTTGTTTATTTAACTGTTGTATAAAAGCAAAAATCACACAATGATGCTGCCTCCTTTTTCCTTGAATAACATGCTAGTTCTAAGGCCACCAGGGCACCATACAGACTTTATCAAAGAATTTGCTGATTTTCTATCAGAGTTAGTACTGGCTGCAGATAAAGTCCTAATTGTTGGTGATTTTAATATACATGTAGATAACGAAAAAGATGCATTGGGATTGGCATTTAAAGACATTCTGAGCTCTATTGGAGTTAGAAATGTTGAAATTCTGCAGCAGAGCAATGACATCTCAAATCATTATCTAGTGTTGTGTATACTTCATTTAGCCAAGGCTGCAAAGTCAACTCTGTGTTGCAAATATGTTAGACCTATCACTTCTGCCACTAAAGATTGCTTTATTAATACTAGTCCTGATCAGTTTCATCTCCTCAGCATCCCAGATAGCTTAGAAGAACTCGATATTGCGACAGAAACTTTTGACTCTCTCTTTTCCAGCACTTTAGACACAGTTGCTCTTAAAGAAGATTAAAGAAAATTGTCCAATGCCGTGGTACAATGAGCACACTCAGGCCCTAAAGGGAGCAGCCAGAAAAATGGAGCGCAACTGGAAGAAAACAAAACTAGAGTTTTTTCGCATTTCATGGAAAGAGACTACAATTGTGTACAGAGAGGCCTTAAAAAATGCTTGATCTGCTTATTTTTCAACACTATTAGAAGAAAATAAACAAAACCCTAGGTATTTATTTGAAACAGTGGCTAAATTAACGAAAAATAAAGCTTCAACACCAGACGTTTCCAAGCAGCACAGCAGTAATGACTTTATGAACTTCTTTACTTACAAGATTGATAATATCAGTGAGAAAATCTGTCTACTACAGTATCGCATCAGGCTGTGCATTGTAGTCTCCTTGAGGAAAAATTCGATTTATTCACTGCTATAGGAGAGAAGAATTTTCTAAACTCGTTGAATCATCTAAATCAGCAACATGTATGTTAGACCCTATACCGACTAAACTATTGAAAGAGATGCTTCCAGAGGTCATAGATCCTCTTCTCAATATCATTAATTCATCTTTGTCACTAGGATACGTACCGAAAACTTTTAAGATGGCTATGATTAAACCACTAGTAAAAAAAATGCAACTTGATCCTACAGAATTAGTCAATTACAGGCCGATCTCAAAACTACCTCTTCTGTCAAAGATACTAGAAAAGGCAGTATCCTCACAACTATGTTCCTTTTTAGAAAGAAATGGTATCTGTGAGGATTTTCAATCAGGATTTAGACCGAATCATAGTACTGAGACAGCTCTCATTAGAGTCACAAATGATTTGCTCTTATCATCAGATCGTGGCTGTATCTCGCTATTGGTGTTACTCAATCTTAGTGCTGCATTTGATAATATTGACCACAACATTCTTTTAAATAGACTTGAAAATTATGTTGGCATTAGTGGAATTGCATCAGGATGGTTTAAATCATACTTCTCTGACTGTTATCAGTTTGTAGCAGTAAATGAAGAGATGTCTTATCGGTCATAAGTTCAGTATGGTGTAGCACAAGGCTCAGTACTAGGACCGCTGCTGTTCACTCTGTACATGGTACCCTTAGGAGATATTATTAGAAAGCATGGCATTAGTTTTCACTGTTATGCTGATGATACTCAGCTCTATATTTCTTCAAGCCCTGACGAAACTTACCAAGTCACCAAATTAACGGAATCCATAGCTGATATAAAAAATTGGATGACTATTAATTTCCTACAAATTAATTCAGAAAAAACTGAGATTCTAATTACTGGACAAAAAAAATCCTCACGTAATAACCTAGAATACTGTCTAACACTTCATGGCTGCTCTGTCAAGTCCTCGTCGTCGGTTAGGAACCTGGGTGTGCTCTTTGATAGTAATCTTTCATTTTAAAGTCACGTGAACAGTATCTGTAAAACCACATTTTTCCATCTAAAAATATATATCTAAATTACGTCATATGCTCTCAAGGACAAATGCAGAACAATTAGTTCATGCGTTCATGACATCAAGGCTAGATTATTGTAATGCTCTTAAGGGTGGTTGCCCTGCACGCTTAATAAACAAATTACAGCTGGTCCAAAACGCAGCAGCTAGAGTTCTAACCAGAACCAGGAAGTATGAACATATTAGCCCGGTTCTACACTGCATTGGCTCGCTATTAAACATCGTATACATTTTTAAATATTGCTGATCACTTACAAAGCACTAAATGGTTTATCTCCCCAGTACCTGAGCGAGCTCTTAACGCATTATAACCCTTCACGTCTATTGCAATCTCAAAATTCCGGCCAGTTGATAATACCAAGAATATCTAAATCGACTGCTGGCGGTAGATCCTTTTCCTATTTAGCACCAAAACTTTGGAACAATCTTCCTAACTTGTCCGGGAAGCAGACACAGTTTGTCAGTTCAAATCTAGCCTAAAAACACATCTCTTTGGCTTAGCATACACATAACACATTATAGACTTCTATAATTCAATGTTAGGCTGCATAGTATAGATCAGCCGGAACTGGAAACACTTCCCATAAATCCTGATGTACTTTGTACATCATAAGAAGGATGGCGTCTACGCTAATATTTGTCTCTCTGTTTATCCCAAGGTTTACCGCAGTCCGCCGGATCCAGGCCTTATCCGGATCTGATGAAGGACCTGCACCTGGCACCTGGACATCAAAACTAACTTTAGCTGGACAATAACTTTATTCTGCTGCTGTAAAGCCAAAACAATCTCTGTTACTTTAATTTCCTATTATCACTGTAAAGCTGCTTTGAAACAATCTATATTGTTAAAAGCGCTATATAAATGTAGGTGATGTAAGGAACTCAGCTTTTTGGAAATATTAATAATCAATAATATCTTGTTATTATTAATTATAAATATTTGGGTCAGTTAATTGGATTAACTTGATGTGGCTGAATTAATATTACAATCAATTAATCAGTTCTTCCAACGAACTATTTTGATTATTAATTTATTCTAATAAAGGGTATCTTCCATGGCCACCGAAGAATAATTATTTCTTCGCCTGTACAGTACTTTGAGCCAGTAGCAAAAACCGTGATCGTAAAGTGACTTGTATTGCAAACAAAACAGAACCAAATACATATTATGTACAAGTTTTATTAACTAAATATAGATATTTATATGAATATAAATAAACTAAACAACATACACACATGAATACATAAATAGGTTAGTGATAGGATGAAATTGGAAACCGGAAGAGGGTCTATGAGAAGAACCATCAGAATTTCATTTTCACATTTCATTGAATTGAATACTTGCATTTGTAATGGGAACAATTCTTGAAGTTGTTGAAAATTGGAGTCGTTGATGGTTCCGGCAGCGTCAAGTGGAAGTTGGTTGAGCGTTCTCTTTCTCCAGGAACGCATGATGGGTTTGGTCAAGGCCTGGGACTCTGTTGAGGCCACGCCGAGCACCCAGGAGAAGTGAGGAAGTCGGAAGGATGGGTGATTGGAGTCGTTGTTGGTTGGAGTCTTTGTTGGTTGGAGTCTTTGTTCCAAAACTCCTGAGATTGTCCTTGGTTCTTTGTGAGAGAGTCTTCTCTCTTTTCCATGAGGCCGGATCTGGTTGGAATCGAGGCCTGCTGGGCCCTGGGGCCCCCGTGGAGGGGGAGGGGGCTCCCCAGTCTCACCAGAACAGTGTTGCGGCTGGATGAAAAAACTAAGAGAGGGCGGTCACTGTTGCCTGCCTCTGATATACCCTGAGAAAAGAACCAACCCCTAAGGTTTGAATGGACCTATGAGTAAGGTGACATGTCCGAGAGGGGAAGCGGCTCTTAGTTGATTTATGGTCTTTGTCCCCAGCATGCTTAGACTGTTCATTCAAGCTCAAATAGACATAACAAATTCACATTGCATTCTAAGAGAAGGTGATGTACATCAAAGTGTGTGTCATTAAATGAGGATTAATTTGCTAGGAAGCATGATACAGGTGAGGTTATATTGACCGTTGGGTGGTTGTTCAACCACATACACCCCAATCAAACATACCATGTTGTTATACCTAATAGTACACAAGACAGTAAATCATCACAGTTTCTGTGAGGCATGTTCCTTCATAGATCAGAGTAACACCGCAAAGTTTATTTAATTAAAGATATTCTCTCTCTTTTAAGCATGTGGCGCATGTGGCCACATTCCTTTGAGGTCGTAAAGTCTGTTATCAGTCTTAAAGTGTTCTGTAACCGGACACCCGGCTGACAAAGTAACTTCATTTGTGAGGTTAGTTTTGGGGGAGAGTTTCATAGACCTTTATATTCATTAAATATAGTGAATATGAATAATTAGTGTGTGTCTGATTGGTCCAGACCCTACATCCCCCCCTTTCGACCGTTGTTGTCCCCCTCAAGGACAACCATGATCGAAGTTGAAAGTGCCGACAGATCAGACACACCTTTGTCATAGAAGGCTGGAAGGCCATGTTGGCCTCTGGTTGCTCGCGTCTTCTGGAGTGGTGGTCGTTCCACGGCGGTCTATGTGGACAGTAGCCCAGTACAGGTCTCTGCAGCAGGTGTTGGGGCAGAAGGTGCCTTGACTGGGTATCACCTGTCATTCTGGAGTTAGGGTGAAATTGTGGTTCTTGAAGAAGGATGAGGTTTCCAGCTTTGATTCAGGTTTGGCCTCAGCAGGGCAGCGTGTGTCTTGGATCAGAGACTGCAGACCAGCTGAGTTTGAGTAAAGTCATTCTGGAAGACAGTAAACAGCTGTTTCATGGAGTTCACTGTCTGGTTCAGCCGAACGCTGTGGGTGTTGAGAATTACCACAGTTCCCTTCGATGTCTTGCCGATGCACGGCAGGGAGGCACTCTGTGTTGTGAGTTGCCCTTTTAGCTGTGGGATTTCAGTTTGAATTTCAGCCACACGTTGTCTCACGGTGGCTAGGTTCAGTGCGTTGACACTGGACATGCCAATGTTAACAGAGTTCCGACGGCAGTGGCGGTTGTGTCCATCTGGCTCTGCTTGTGTGACATTTTTTTTTCAAGTTGGTTGAGCATGTGTTCGACATTGGCCTCAGCGTGGGCGAGGGAGTGGAGTCGAACATACACTCTCTGGGTGTGGGTCCTGCAGTTGGTGATAAGGAGTCCCGGTTGTTCCTTCGGGACGCTGCCTGATACCGGACCTGGTGAGATGACCGACTGCGGCTGTCCTCTGGTTGGCTGGAGGCACAGGAAGACTAACCACAGCAGCATCCTGGAACAGACAAAGGGGAGAGGGAGAGAGAAAGGGAGGAAAGATCTCAGCGACTGTCGTCCTTTGTTGGCTAGGACAGTCTTTCCGCTTCGAGGACGCCGGTATGCCAATTGCTTCGGTGTTCTGGTGCTGCGGTGTGCAGCACATGCTGCGTCATGGGCATACACTGGCATGAACCCCCCTTTTGCACTGTGGCACCTAAAGCTTTGGCGCAGCGATGTCATCAGGTGCATAACACATAGTGTTGTCCTGTGCACGCAGCGTGTGCTAGTTGATTTCAGTTGTCTGGGGCACCGGTTGTCGGTGGGTGCAGACGGCGTTCGTGGGTGGTTGGAGGGGTTAGAGGTGGTTTCTCATAGTGTCCATTGGTTTGTCATAGTCTTTGGTAAGCTGGAAGGTTGGGGTCAGGTTAAGCAGAGGCTCTGTGACATTTTGGCACACTTGTGGTGAGAGACTAATTCATGACCCTAAAAGTTCAGAACCACTGTTTAATGGGTTCGCTAGATATGTAGCATAAAGTTAGGTGTTTCATGTGTATCTAGCTAGTGATGTGTCTCTTGTATCTTTATCATCTTAGCTGTGGATGTTAGGAGGCTAAGACTTGTGTGGTTCCTAGAGTATTTCCTGGAAAGGGCATAGCCGAGATGAAATAAATGACTTAAGATGGTTCTTATGACTAAATTATTTCTCTGGACTTAAATGGTGGTTCACTGCGGCTTGACGAAGTGAAGGATAGGAGGAAAAGGGACAGCTTTCCTATTCAAATTATGCTTATTATCAATCCTCAGGACTATAGTTATGCCCTAGTAATTGTTGAAATTACTTGTGTCGCAGGGTCACAAAAATGGGTGCACTTGTTGAAAATAAACACAATCACAAATAAAGGTGTCTCTGTTTCCTTTCTGGGCCCAATGGGAAATAGAACCACATTCGAACAAGAGAGGAAATGGAATTAAATTAATAGATGACCGAATAGACAAGGGAATAGCTGACTGCTATTATTATCAAAGTGGAAATAAAAGAATAAAATAAAAAAATAAAGTAAGTAATCAAAACAGCGGTAATGATCTGAAATTGAGAATAATCAATAGCACTAGTGACTAACCTTTAGATTTGCCTGGACCAACACTCCCTAGTGGGTCACAGCTGTTGTGTGTTTAAGACCACACCGTGTGTGTCCCTCCAAAGGTTTAGTCAATATGCTGATGAAAATTCTCATAACTATAATAATTCTTCTCTAGCTACACAGCTTACATGTAATTAAACTTGGGTTTAATTGCCAGGGCATCTGCAAATTTAGCCTACAGCGCTCAGCAAGGACTATGCCTAAACTAGTGAAGGTGAAATTCAGCTGAGAAGAATTGAAAGTAAGGAAAGAGAAAAATTAGAAACCCTAAATGGGGTTAAAGAAAGTATTTTAGAATACTTTGCGCTGTATACATAAAAGCTGTAATTAAGGCTTCAAGTAAATGATGCTAACCGCTAACTGTAGAAGTAATTATGTAGCTTAGCCTAAGCTGGATGGATGCTAGGTTAGCTTAGCTTAGCCTAAGCTGGATGGACGCTAGGTTAAGTTAGCTTAGCCACCTAGGCTGGTTTGATTACAAAATGACGTCACGAGTTAGCACTTCCTGTGACAAGTCGTTGTCATGGGAACCAGTGCATGTCAGAACAATTCAACAGTACCTGAAGAATGTCTACACATTTTACTGAGTTATGCATGTTTAAACGGGTTAAAAGGGGGCGCCTATACTTTAAGTCTTTCAAGAACTTGATGTTACATTCAGTAAAATGCTAATGTGTTTTGGCATTTGCTAATTTTACTCATGGAACTCTTCTCTTTACTTTACACAACTTATTCTATTCGTTTACAAAGTAAGGAAATAGATTTGCTGTAAGTCAAAGCTTGTCTAAGCCTATATAGTTACGTCCCTCTCATGCATAAATGCTGACTTTTCAGCGAGTGAACAGTTTTGATCGCTAGGTAGCTCTCTGCTTGTGGATGCAGCTAAAAATTTAGGTGAATTACATCAATCTAACAATAATTTGTAAGGCCTTTACATTGTAGAAAGGGGAGCATCACCCAGGTCTACGTATATATAACACTGTCCTGAGCTGTCTTTTTCAGAAACAGGTTTAGCAATACTGCAATTTGGATTTCTTTAACCAAAGCAGGATAGATATCGGTACAGTTTACAAGCTGCTGAGATGAGATTCCTTTGTCAAACAGACTTACGCTTTAATGCTGAACTTACTGATACCAGTTGGAAATCTAAGACTCTTTCACTTACAGTAGAGATGTCAATTCCCGCTATCGTTTTATCTGCATTTAGACAAGCCAGCAACCAGTGATCAAAATGCGTATCGCATGTTGTGTTCCAGTTGGATCGCAATGGTCAAATGCACGCCTGTAGGTTAACAGTAGTTTAAAACTCAGGTGGTTTTCCTACACTATGGCGTCAACGTATGCCCTATTTGGAGCTAGTGTTTCCTGTAACCCTTCATTGTCATGGAAACTAATGTAGCAGTGCCAATTCAACCAGCATGTAGCAAAATTTTGTTTCAAAAGAGTTGTGCATAGTCTGTTGGCAGGTGAGGCTTACACGTCCATTCAAGATTTTCTTTATATCAGTAAAATTCTATTTTTACTAATGCAGAGTCTTGCTGCTCTTTGAGCACCCATTTTCATCTACTTTAAAAGTTTTATGTCCTATGCTGACCAGGGACTTTTTAGCAGAGTCTTGCATTGTGTTCATGCTGTGTGGCTTCTGGTTTTGCAGTTCAGGATCAATGGGGTCTTAGGAACCCTTTCTGGGGAGGCCTTCTGTGTTAGAGGCCTTCCGCATCAGGTCACACATCGTTGAGTGGGCATTGCGTGGGGCCAGGTGAAAATATGGTGACTAACTGGTTTTGGAGGAAAGGTTTCTTGAAGCTGGTGTCCTCCTCCGTCACAGGTTCGTTGTAAGTTCCACAGACAACTCGTTCGGAGTTGGTGGTGGTAGCACAGGGCCTTCTAGGTCTGTCCTGCTTGGTGTTTGGGCAGGGCCCAGCTGGGCTGGATGTGTCCAGATCAGATGGAGTCTGTCTCGGTGTGCCATACCGGTTGGAGACTGCAGGTGAAAATCAATGTCTCGTAGATTGGCAGGGATGTTTCTGACCTTTCACTTGAGATTGTTGAGTGTCACTTCATGTGCCATTTCAGGGTTTGTCTGATTTACCTTTTCCTCCTGCAGCTGCAGGGGCTCTCAGGGCACTGTCTGGTGAAGTCTTAAGCCGAGGGCTTTGGCTCCTCCCCCCTTTGTGCAGGGCTGGGGAAGCTTACGCTGCTAATGTGAAGGTCAGCAGGGTCCATCTTTCTTGTGTGGTCCATTTGCAGTGGGTTGGACTGTTGCAGCTCTCTTTGGACCACATGGAGTGCGTCAATAATGTTACAGCATCGCTAAGTCAGTGTTCGGACTTCCGCTGCACATTGATGGCTTTAGCTCTCTTTGAGTTCAACCATTTCTTTAAGTTCTTTGAGTGAAACAGTTCTTTACCCGTCGGTTTGCAGGTGCTCAGAGCTGTCGTCCGCCTGAAAACTGATGATCTCTTTCAGTTGCTCTGCTCTGTCAGGGTCCTTGCATCTGTCCTGTGCCTTCTCCCGTTGAGCAGGGTTCGTTCTCTGTGGAGTCCTGTGGCTGGCAGCGTTAGTTCATTTACCTCCTGTTTGAGGCCTGCGGGAGCATGGCCAAGGAGAAGATAATGCTGGTCAGCTCTTGGTGGCTCAGGCTGGGTGTCAGACGTCTGCTTTCATTGTTGCCTAACTGTTCCTTCCTCTGCCGTGGCAGGTCGTTGCCTGCTTCAGGCTGAAGGATGTCCATGACACTGCTCTGCCGGGTCTTCAGGTGGTCCTGGTGGCAGGGCTGGGTGTCTGAGGCCTACTGGAACACTTGTGGGAACACGAGAGAAATGGCAAAGGCAAATGCAAGTTTCTACAGAGGTGGTGAGCTATCTGTGTGGGAGAATGGCTATGTGGAGCAGCTAAAATTTAGTGTTGGTGAGCACACACAACAAAAAAAAAATGTTTTGAGTATCTTAGTTGACGTGCTTTAAGCATCATCGACTGATGACTGGGCTCTTACATGTCATAACCTATTACTCAAAAATGCTGATGGTTCTTCTCACATGTTGTGCTACGAGAGTAACAGATAGAGCAAAACCAAAATAAAACAATGGGATGAAACCAGAAAAGAAGAGGAAGAAAGGAGTGTTTTACCTATTTAGGTTTAGCTAGGAGACATAGGTAAACAGGAGTCACTTATGGGTTATGCTGCTGTTAGACTAAGCTACCAGGGACACATCAGACATCTCAAGGTCCAAAAGAAGAAGAAGAAACAATGGGAAGTGTTTCCAGTTCTGTCTGGGGCCTACTGTGCGTTTGTGTTTAGCCGTACTTCATGTACTTAGCTTGGTGCTAAGGAGTGAGGATGGGTAAAACACAGACAGGAAGTAGGATATTAATGACCTGTGTAACTCGCTATGGAAACAACAGTCGCTAGATATTGTAATCCTATAGAGAGAGAGAAGATGAGGATAGTGACTAGTGATCTAAAATAAGGTAAAGGTAAAGTTAGAACGTCCTTATAGCTCTAAGAAAACTAAAAGGAAAGGGAAGCGTATCAAGTAATTTAATTAAATTTCAAATTTAGTTAAGCCCTTCTTTTTTTCTTTAGCTGAATATAAGAATTCAGGCTGAAACAAACGTAAATAACTAAATTGAAATAAAATAAAAAAAAATAAAAAAATGTATGTAAACATTGTGTGTTCTCATAGCTCTGGTAACTAGAGGGGAACTTGACTAAGCAACTTGATTTAATTAAATTCCCAATTTAATTAAATTCAATTTAACTGAATAGGACTATTCAGGCTCAACAGGTGTAAATACACACAATATAATAGGGGTAGATTTAAGTAAAAATAAAAGAAACACAAATAAAAACCCAAAGTATCTGGGTTTCAATCTGAAAGTGAAACCAAGAGGAAGGGGTCGAGAGAGAGAAAGAGAGAGAGAAGAGGGTGGTTTAACCCTCTTATGAGACGTGCTTCATGAAGCTCTGACACCAGGGTGAATCATTCGTCTCAAATCATTCGGAGTGTATCACTGCTAAGGTCACGTGATTTTATTAAACTGGGCTCCGTTACGCGTCATAGCTGTTTCGAATTTTGTTTTAAATTTCAACGGTTCGTGAACCATTGTGTATCTGGTCTCTATGTGATCTCGTATCACTTTATAGATTCGTACACATTTAATGACGCATTTGATAAAGGGTCTGATTGACTTTCAAGTCAAGCTTTCATAAAACGAGCCCTACGGTTTACTAAGATATTATGCCTTGAAAGACACCTCATATTAAACGATATTAGGTAGCTCGCGGATTGCCATTACCTGATTACACCTTTTGATAAAACCTTTGCGATTGGTTTGTAAAAGGTGTTCCGTTGATTTGAGTTTCCGCTACACTTCCACTGTTTTGACCAGCAGGGGTCGCCAGCGAGGGCGCTTCAAACAAAGAGTCATTTGTGACTCAGTTGACTCCTTTGATTCAAAGCCTCGAAGAGCTTTGACTCTCATTACTCGTGTTCAAATCACTCAGTTCAAATCACGCAAAATCTATAGTCTTTGGTTTAAGGTTACACTTTACGCTCTAACGTGTCTAAGTTTTTAGGCGGTGCTAAAACTATCACTCGAGGTAGAGGGTTTTACTTGTAAGTCATGCGTGTAAGTTAGGATTGAGGGAGCTATTGGCTACAACCGTCGCTTGTTTACACGAGGGTCTGTGAGATTGGTGCTGTTGTCAGAAAAACTAGATAGGAACGCCTGCTCGCGTTCCGGACGCAATGCCAACCAACAACACAGATCGTTCGGAGCAGCGATCGAGCTGTGCTGACAGTTTGCACTGAGTCTCTCGCTTAGACACGACGTTGCGTGTGAGTGACTCTTTTTAACAAATCAAAACAGCACCGTTCTTTCACAGACAATGGCAAATTACTAGTTAGCTAAGCTAGAATTTATACCACTAATTCGACGCGATTGTTTCATATGAGCGCTTCAGCGGTTTAATATGAATACAATGACGTAACGCATAATAAGGCCTTAATCGGTGATTGAGGAACATCGCTCAGATCACATTCAAAAATGCTGAAAATGGAGATTTCTTCGTCCATATCAGGTTAATTAGTTCTGGTACCATTTATGCGCGCGGCTAATCTGAGATTTCTTCGTCAGAGAAGGCTTATGCTCGATTTATATCTGAAATTAGGCTTTCTTCGCTAATATCAGGAGTTTCTTATCGTACGATTTAAATATGCATTATAGCATTTGTGAACTTTCTGCCATTCGTAGGAAGGCATATTCAAGCTATAGTTTTGCTGATTTACTCAGAAACTTGTACGTGCATGTATGAGATGTTAATAAAACTTATGGGACAACATATGATTGATTACTGTCTGCTTGCATGCAATGTTTAATACGATGCCTTAAAATTCTCCACCATATATGTAAGGAACTCAGCTTTTTGGAAATATTAATAATCAATAATATCTTGTTATTATTAATTATAAATATTTGGGTCAGTTAATTGGATTAACTTGATGTGGCTGAATTAATTTTACAATCAATTAATCAGTTCTTCCAACGAACTATTTTGATTATTAATTTATTCTAATAAAGGGTATCTTCCATGGCCACCGAAGAATAATTATTTCTTCGCCTGTACAGTACTTTGAGCCAGTAGCAAAAACCGTGATCGTAAAGTGACTTGTATTGCAAACAAAACAGAACCAAATACATATTATGTACAAGTTTTATTAACTAAATATAGATATTTATATGAATATAAATAAACTAAACAACATACACACATGAATACATAAATAGGTTAGTGATAGGATGAAATTGGAAACCGGAAGAGGGTCTATGAGAAGAACCATCAGAATTTCATTTTCACATTTCATTGAATTGAATACTTGCATTTGTAATGGGAACAATTCTTGAAGTTGTTGAAAATTGGAGTCGTTGATGGTTCCGGCAGCGTCAAGTGGAAGTTGGTTGAGCGTTCTCTTTCTCCAGGAACGCATGATGGGTTTGGTCAAGGCCTGGGACTCTGTTGAGGCCACGCCGAGCACCCAGGAGAAGTGAGGAAGTCGGAAGGATGGGTGATTGGAGTCGTTGTTGGTTGGAGTCTTAGTTGGTTGGAGTCTTTGTTCCAAAACTCCTGAGATTGTCCTTGGTTCTTTGTGAGAGAGTCTTCTCTCTTTTCCATGAGGCCGGATCTGGTTGGAATCGAGGCCTGCTGGGCCCTGGGGCCCCCGTGGAGGGGGAGGGGGCTCCCCAGTCTAACCAGAACAGTGTTGCGGCTGGATGAAAAAACTAAGAGAGGGCGGTCACTGTTGCCTGCCTCTGATATACCCTGAGAAAAGAACCAACCCCTAAGGTTTGAATGGACCTATGAGTAAGGTGACATGTCCGAGAGGGGAAGCGGCTCTTAGTTGATTTATGGTCTTTGTCCCCAGCATGCTTAGACTGTTCATTCAAGCTCAAATAGACATAACAAATTCACATTGCATTCTAAGAGAAGGTGATGTACATCAAAGTGTGTGTCATTAAATGAGGATTAATTTGCTAGGAAGCATGATACAGGTGAGGTTATATTGACCGTTGGGTGGTTGTTCAACCACATACACCCCAATCAAACATACCATGTTGTTATACCTAATAGTACACAAGACAGTAAATCATCACAGTTTCTGTGAGGCATGTTCCTTCATAGATCAGAGTAACACCGCAAAGTTTATTTAATTAAAGATGGTCTCTCTCTCTTAAACATGTGGCGCATGAGGCCACATTCCTTTGAGGTCGTAAAGTCTGTTATCAGTCTTAAAGTGTTCTGTAACCGGACACCCGGCTGACAAAGTAACTTCATTTGTGAGGTTAGTTTTGGGGGAGAGTTTCATAGACCTTTATATTCATTAAATATAGTGAATATGAATAATTAGTGTGTGTCTGATTGGTCCAGACCCTACAGTGACTTGACTTGACTAATGTGATGTAAGGTGATGGACAATACGTCCACAACACACGTGATTTTGCTTTAATATAAATCATAGAATAATATTGTGTACTGTATGCATCTCCTTTACTGGGTTTCTGCTATTTAAAGTTACCATGAAATAAAAATAGCTATTTCTCTTCTTTCTTCTTTTGGTATTTTTATTTTTTTGAAAATTACACTGTTTATTATAAATGATTTATCCATTATCATATCTTTTTTTTATTATGTATGTGCCCTATACATTTTTAATCAGAAACATTAGAGTCACCATGAAATAGAAAAATCATATTTTTATGGAATATTGCAGTGTTTATTATAAATTATTTATCCATGCACATTATTTTATTTTTTAAATTGATGTGCCCTCATAATCTTTAATCAAAAACTTCCCCACCCTCTCTGATTATGTTTTCTGGTGCGAGGGTTAGACAATAACCTCTCCCCTTCAGCAACCTGACACTGACATGAGATGACAACTATAGCAAAAGTCAACGACCCCATCAATTCACAATGAACAAAATCAAGACCTGCCTTACATTTGAACTCATTCGAAAAGCTGTTTTAATTGAATATACTTCATAGTAGAGAACAAAAGACAATGGCAATTTCCGACTTTTACATAGAGTATTTGTTTATTTATAAAAGTAAATTGTATTAATGACACCTTTTTCCAAAAAGAAAAGAAAAAAACCCTACAGTCGTCACCTGCATCACTCCTAAAAGCACCTCAAGGGGCCTGCAAGGGATCAGTACACAATCCCTCTACTTGAGATGATTACAGAGGCAGGTAATAAAGCCTGGCCATTAGAGAGGATGCTCTGTTTACTCTGTGCAAATCAATTACCCACCATTTATTTGCTGCCAGGATTGCTGTGAAAATCCCTTCACATGTGACACAAAGAATCGTCAAACCCATGCTTGGTTAGGTACACCTATGGGTTTCTTACTCACTGTCATCCCTGCCTTTACCTTCACATTCTGTTGATTGGAGGCTGGCAAACAAATGATATCACTTGCAGAGTGCCACTTGCAATTTATCAAAAAATTGAGGTATGTCGGCTTGTATGCTGAATATGTTTGTAAAGCACAAGGTAAGGGAGCCTGTTGTGCAGGTGATGCCTAATCCGAATGTGCCAGATAGCACATCTGTTCGTGCTAATTAGTATTTGAAGTTATGAATAGATTCATATTTAAAATGTTGTAGTCTGCATTTCACAGCAGACCTTGAATATCTCTTATCTTAAATGCATGACCTGAGGATGATTCTATAGGCGAGGCTCTTTAGATGTTCTGAAAAAGGACTATCCAGCAACTTGTAGGGAAATGCGCATTTAAAGTGACTGAATTCAAATAAAGCAAAACTTTGTTCACATTTATGTAATTTCACACTCTTTTGGAGCTGTATACTCTAATATGCGCAATTCATTTCATCATTTGGATGATGAATTGATCCATTTGTCTGCAGTATTGCTGATTCAGACGTTGCAGTTTATGGTACATGATCCAACAAGTTGATTTATTAGTTAAATGACAAGAATCTAATATTGTGATTTTTTTTCTTTGCTTATGTTGCACCCTTGGAATGATTAACGCCACAGCGTCTGGCTCTTTTTTATGCAACTTTTAACAAAGTCATTGGCTCTTTTTTCTCTTCTTTCCAGCAGTACTATCGAACTACCGAGAATTACTTCTGCACTGTTGAAAAACTACATTTACAATTAAAATGCATTCCAACCCTTGAAAAAAAAAATATAAACAATAATTTTAAATCCTTTATGAGCAACATTTTACTGAAAATCACTGTAAATCTTGCCGGAGTCAGCTACAGTAACTAAAGGATGCAAAGCTTCGCAGAAGCTCAATTGATTTAAAATAAAATAATAATATATTAAAATATTCATTATTACATTTTACTATAATCATTTCAAAAAATACCTAAATAATGTTAAATATTAATCAAATAAATTATCTAATATTTTAAGTATAAAAATATGAATAAAATTATGTATTTGTGTTATTGATGTTTTAAAATTCAATCCCTGACTACAGTCTGGCTTCTGCTGTACTGTTTTCATTTAGTCCCCTCCTCTATTAAGTAGTGGGTTGCCAGCTAATGTGTAATATGGTTGCATACATTACCTGTTATTGTAGGTATCATCTGCACACCTCACACTTAACAAAACCAGCGGAAGGTTTTACAGTATATAATTTGCATCATGACTGTCTCGGCCTACACCAGTGCAAAAACACACATGCATCTGTTCTTAACATTATCTTGGCTCTTCTGTGAGATGCTCAACACATCTAGATGATGCATAGAGAAGAGGATGAAAAATGATGTCATTGGTAACTGCCTGAGGGAGGTAGAGCTTATCGGATTGAATCAGAAGGAGCAGCGGTTAGTGGCCTTCATTCGAGCGTGGAGTGGTGGAGGCAGATAAAGCGCAACGGCCTCTACTCTTCCAGATTATCTTCACAACTCCTCAACTACCCACTATCCGAAGGGAGCCCTTTATCTCATTTAAGTCATTTATTTTGGAGATAAAATGTAAGCATCTGGCAGTACCAACACCATGTAAGTGTAAGAAGAGATGAAAGAGACGGAGGAGGGCAGAATTCATGCATGGAAGTCAGAGTTTTTTTTTGGCCAGGTGCAGTGTCTGGATGAGAACAGGAATGGAGGAGGAAGGTGATACATTAGTTTTTATGACAGAGATGACAACATATGCAAACACCTCAAGGTTTTGAGATGTATTATCTTGGGCATGACAGAGCATCTGGTATTTACACTCTTTGTTGGCAATCCAAAAGTGTAAAAAAATAAAATAAAAAGTAAACCGTGTAAACAAAGCTAGCTGTTGCGGCTTTTTAGTGTAAACATGGTTTTATAGTTTTTCTCATATATTTAATTCTTTTGTGTTCAATTTTTTATCTACTCTAACATAGTAAATGATGCTTATAGTCACATATTCTGAGACTCTTCTCTCAAAAAATGTGATATCTCATCTGTGATTGAAACACCTGAAAGGGCCTATTTACACCTGGTCACTTAATGAGTTATTACTGATCGTATTGCTATCCGATTTGTAAAAACAGTTCCTTTATACTTGGCCACATAAATGTGTCTACGGAAAACAAATATAAATACTATCTTTATTTCCCGTGCTGCAAGCAAATTCAAATTCACCTCAATGAAAGCAACAGATATAAGCTGCATATTATTTATCATCAGCTAATTTCAAGATCAAAGACCGCAAAAGGAGAGAAAGCGGCATCAGCACTGGTAAGATCATTTAGTCTTACTACTATTAATGAAGATGATTGTGTGTTGAGCTTCAGGATGCGGTGACAAACTTTCAGTTTCATTTGCGGCAGTTTAATGGCCTCTACTCTTCCAGATTATCTTCACAGTGAGGAGAACTCCTCAACTATACACACTGTCTTGCTTGCTGAAGAGATACTCAGCGGCTCATCTGTGGCGATGCATGTTACAGTAGCCCTGTCATATGGTATAAAACGCTCTCACACGTTTATTGTTACCATTTTGGGAGGAGTACAATTTACATATGTGGCTTTAACAACCAGATCCATTTACACTTGTCCAGTTTTGTTTGGAATGCGTCTCAAACCATCTCCTGAAGTGATTTGAGTGATTAGATTTAAATCCATCTCGAAAGCGTTTCGGAGGGCATTTACATCTGGTCTTTTCATGATTGGATGGCTATCCAATCAGAGAAAACGCACAAGGTGACCAGTTGTAAACAGGCCCGAACAGATGTTTCTACCAGATGTAAACAAGATCTACAGTAAGTCCATCAATGCATCAGGGGAACCATGTTGTCCATGTGAGGAGATGTGCTCTTCTGTTCCTGTGCTTCTTTAAACAATGCAGGACTACCTGTTTGAATAATGCATCATGCATGACCAATCTGGTGCTTTCAAGCAACATTTCTAAAACTGAACTAAAATGGCAGTCAAATGAGCCTTTAGATAGTTTTGCTAGTTTTCAAAGCATTCTTTGTTAAAATGGCTTTGTCATCCTCAACAGCTTGATTTCATGAAGCAGACAGCAAGCGATCCACTTCAGCTTTTGAATATTGTTTGCATGAGCAGGCTAGTCAAAACACAAAGCAAATCATCTCAGCCAGCATTAGTTTCAGTGAAGTTTCATTCATGCCTTCAAAACACTGCAGACTCCATGGCGAGAGAATATAAGTGGCTTCTAATGCCGTGCTGACAAATGGCCGGCAATAGTGAGCACAAATGAATTTAAAGGGGTCCCTGTTGTACAATGCAAAAAAAAGAATATTCAGATCGTCCGAATCTTAAGCAACACCATTACATTTGTACTATATCGCTCTGTACAGAACATAGCCAACATGGAAAAAAGCACCAGAACGCACCAGCGACAAAGGCAAAGGCGTTTTTAATGACAGGTGGGCAAAAATCCCAGCATGGGAGTTTAGTTTAGCGTGTGAAGGAGGGTTCGTACAGCTCCGGGCTCTGACGCTTATTCTGCAAAGGCTGTTGTTCCCCTACCCAATTTAGCTGGCCCGCCTGTCAGAACGCTTTAAATAAACAGCTCCGACAGCTCCCACGGAAATAACCCTGATGTCCTGCCAGACTATTGTGCTTCTGCGCACTCCCTTTTTGCTTCCCAAAGGACACAATTTGTGTTCTGCGCATTATAAGTGTGTATGTGTGTTGGAGGAAACGAAGCAGTCGATTTATGGGGTCGCGCTATCAACCCGATCTCCTCTCACAAATGGAACAGATCTCATAAGCGCTGCTGCTGCAAGGGCTTGTGGGAACACCGAATGTTATTGCAGTCACATTGTACGTTTCTCAGGGTGAGTGAGGAAAACAAACAGATATTGATCTGAAAAGTGAAGGTGTGCTGCGTATGAGTGACACAGAGAGACTTCTGTAACAAGACAGATTGAGGGTGTGTTGGGATATGAGTGTAATCTAGAGGGTTAATTAAGGGGATTTATTCTGTGCATTTGATTTTGCATTCATTATTAATCAATCATTTTGGCAAGTATCTAATGAAATATACACCCATGCTCAAAAAAACAACAAAAACAATCTCAATACTGTATTTTGTTTTATTTTTCCAGTGAACATATCTAAACATGGTTAAACAAAACATAATTCATTAATTGCATAAAATATATTCTTAATGTTTTGAGTATTGATCTAACAACATTGCAAATAAAAACAATATTTGAATAATATACTGTCAAGTCTTATTTTTATAGATATATTGATTATGTTTTTTTGCACAATGCAACCGCTTTAGTAGAATTTCTATTTCAGAGCAAAAAAAATACATTACCTTGTTGGTCTTTTTAAAATTCCAGACGAAAACTACAACTTAAATCCTGTTAATGCGCTTTGGGTTGAGTTGATTTTTAATCCCCCGTTTCCCCAGTCTGCGGGGAAATGCAGCTGATACCTTCAGTCATAAACTCCTGGACTCAAAACATTGAGATTTAAGGTTTCTATCGAAACTTTTAATGCATACCCTCTCATTGTGAAATAAGATAAGACAGGCATAATGCTGAGATTTGAAGTTTCTCCAGCTTCTGTTTACCTACTGGGATAATTTTTGTACAATTTGTTCAAAGGCCCCAGATTAAGGCCCTCTGCTGATAAGCAGTCTCTTTTTATTTGACTATTTTGAAACTGTTTGTTTGTCTAATTTATATTCTTGATGATGCTTTTTGCTGTTTCTTTGCGATTAATTCTGTTGGTAGTGAATACACATGCAAAACAAAGTCAAGTCTGCTTCTGTAATCAGCATGAGTTAATAAACTACCCTCATATATTCTGTTTGCTTCATTGTACACATGCAAACAGCCATATGGTACAGCCTAATCCTATAAAATCTAAAAACAAACAGCTATTGCGATGACTGGCACAAGATCAAGATTTGAGTATACTGACTATACCACAAAATAAATACACAAATAATTATTAGAGGTGCTGGATACAGACCTGTAAATGCTCTAAGAGATTCAAAACAACCACATGACCCGCTAAACAGAAACACAAAGTATGACTAAACCACATAGCAGCTGAGATAACAGCTGACATATCACTGCATTTGTCTTTTACACGGCATGTTAAGCAGTAAAACATGCCATGCAATGTATTAGAAAGATTGCATCATCAATGCTCAGGCATTTTACTGGAGAATCTCAAAGGACAGTCAACAACGCTTGGCACATACAAGGTATGATTTAAAAGACAGCTGATCTGAAGGTGTTGGAGTGGAGCTCTTGTGAGCACAAAGATAAGGTGGGAGCTTAATGTGATAGCGGTCTGCATTAGAATACATCTACGCAACTCATATCAAGACTCTGGTGAAAGGAACTGCTCTTCTCAGATGATAATGCATTGCTGATATAGTAACACTGAAACATGTTTTGAAGTATAAAGGTTAAAAAAAAGTACTGGTTGAGACATTGTGACATGGTGTTGGCCTACCTCATGAATATTAATTAAATTGTGCCTATGTTGCAGTGACTACCCAGTCACCTTGCTAATTAATATTCATGAGCCTGCATTAGATACTCTGCCTGTGCAGATACACTTGAGCTGGCTTGGAACATTGAGACGTGATTTCTGACCAGCGTTATTACTTTTTACTGTTTTGATATATATGTATGTTAAATTGAACTATGGATTTGCTAAAAAAATTATTTCAATTTAATATGCTATTCAAAATCAACGATAATATTTTTAAATATATATAAGAGAGTCGCTGGCCTCTGTCAGGCAGCCCTAACTGAGATTGCACCATCATTTACTGACATGGCTTCGAGTGCTGTTCACCTGAAGCCAGATAGTCCAGAGTAAAAGCAACCTCTTGAGAAGCCGATAACAGATTTCATTAACAATGCATCACTAAAAGCAGAGGTTCCGTGTCAGACTCATTTGCTGGTGCAGCGTTGGCATTTACCTGCAGACTCTTCATGCCTGTCTGCTCTTTATCTAATGCAATTCTTAGCTGGACTAATCTCCTAAAAAAACGCTTAAGTGTCCTTGCTCCCTCTGACTAAGTCTCGGTGATTCCTCTAGAGATGACAGTGATATGCCTTTCGGCGAGGAAGAAGGAGGCCAATAAAACAAACTAAAAAAACTAATAGACTGCTTTGTTTCTAACTGACTCAAGCAGAATTGGGCTCTTTTTAAACTTGCTTTTGAAAACACCTTAGAATAATGGTCCGTTAAATATGCAGGACAAATGTAGCACTACATTAACACTTAATTTACTAATACTATTAAATAATATGGAAACAAGATTAACGAATCGGTAAGTAATAGCAGATTAAGGGCAAAGATAGTTCCTTACTAGGCACTTGATAATTACTAAATGAGAATAGACTCATTAAGAACTTACTAACTATGACCTATTATAAAGAATTACAACACTGTAGAATAATGGTCTGTACCATTGCTGCAGGTTGGGTTAAAGGTGTGACATATTGCATAAATTATATTTGACTGAAACTCTCTTCTCTTGACTTGCTCTCTTCAATTTACATTCTAACAACAGTAACATTGTGAGTGTTGAAGAGTAAGAACTTAGAAGACTTTTTTGAAAACAGACTTTGTATATGATTACTACTGTACAGTGATATTAAATGTGAAATTGTGTGTAAATGCATAACTTTAATGCATTTTAGTTATGGGTATGACATATTTTGAGGTTGGTAGTTTTGAACTATAATTTAATTGATAATTGTTGTAGTTTTGATTGGACAATGGACTGATTTTGTTTCACAGATCTGGAAACCCTGCAGTGGAGTTTCACACATGCCAGGCTAACAGTGTGGTATTCTAAAAAGCACACACACACACACACACACACACACACACACACACACACACACACACACACACACACACACACACACACACACACACACACACACACACACACACACACACACACACACACACACACACACAATTTGTGTCCGGTAATTAAGCTGACCAGGACAGACGATGAAGTGCTTAGTGCTCCAACTGTCCAGGTTTTATGATCATAACACCATCTGAGATAAAATTTTTAGCAATTGTAGCTCTTTCATTGATGTTGGGTTTGTGGAGCTTTCTTTGATGGTCCCTATCATTCACTTTGAGGAATGTGTTTATGCCCTTTATTCTTCTTCGCTGATGAAGTTTTGCCATGTGTTGTGTACACAGTCATAATCATAAACACTGTTATTCTTAAATAATGCACATCCAGAACATAAACAACAAAAAGATAAATAAATTATAATCACAGTTTTTCACTGTAGCCTACAGAAACGTATACATAAAAAATAAATAAATATTAACCCTCAGAATAATGGGTGTTCACATTATTTTGTCCAACCACTGTATATATTAGCAAAAATATATATTAGCAAATAATATATATATATATATATATATATATATATATATTGGGTAAAAAAAAAATACATTATGTACCACACTGAAATATTTCAGCAATCAGTGATATTCGATTGGAATCGTTCTTTTGAGCAGGTTTTCAGGAAGTAGCCGGTCGAGCCGGTTCACTAATTTAACTTTAGTTCCGAGTTGATGCGGCAAGACGCATAGCCAAAGTAGCATGTCTGACTCAAAAAGAACGAATGAGCTGGTTCAACCAATTGTCGAAGTTTGCTGATGATTACCGAGGAGTCTGATGAGTGATTTGACAATGCTATGAAAGCCTAAGGCACATACTGGAAATATAATTATTATGACCACTGTTATTAAATAACATTTTATTAAAACCTGCAAAAACCTTACCGTCGAGAGAAGTAATTTTTTCCCCCTATAGTTTATAGTACATGCTGATTATATTTTAAGTTGTTAGGTGAAATCAAGGAGTTTATAAGACTTGTTTATTGATAATTTTGTTTGTAGATAATTCCCGAGTTTATGCATCAATGTCTGTAATGTGTGCTGTAGACTCGAAACCTTTAGGAATCTTATCCAAGATGTAGGCTACTCAATATTGGTCAGTCGTATCAGAAGAATCCGTGAATGAAACTGTGACCACAAACACCATTAACTTAAGTGAATGAAAGCCAATAATCAACAATATGCGTTGACACAAATGGTTTATTTGAATGTTTCCTTGATATACCATGATACCTTGATATAGTAGGTGAAAAACAGTACGTGACAAAACAGGAATGTCTGAATTCACAGTACTCATAAAAGAGTAGACAAAAAGTACCCGGATGACCTACTTCTTCTGGTGAGATTCTAAAGTGTGCATACAATGGACATTTTACTATCCCATGAGGCCACGCGAGAGGATTTGTGAATGACCGGTGTGTCACATGATAATGACAACATGGCAAATGTAGTATGTCCAGATTACATTCATACCACACACAATCATACTATATAGAAAACACTTTGTTAACGGTCGTAAAGTTATTACTTATGCATTTTCAGACGTAGCCATTGAGTTGTTAGAAAAGAAATGCGTAGTGACGTCATTGCGTAATAACGTTAATAATTTTTTGAAGTGGTTTATTGAAATGAACTGTCCAAAAGAAATAGTTTGCGGAAATGAATTGGACTTTACATCACTACAAGTTTTCAGAATTAAAAATGAATGTATGTATACAGAGTGCATTTCACGACGCAGGAAGTACAACAAAAACTATCTTTATCAAATCCAACAGGACAACGCAGGAGATAACAGGAATAATAATATAGCACAACCACATAAAACCACAACGACAAGGAACAATGAACAGAGGAATCTAAGGCCATGTCCACACAGACACGGGTATTTTTATAACCTGAGTTTTTCCTACAGCGTTTTTAAAAAAAAATCCCGTCCACACATGCTCGGTCTCCGTCTACATGAAAACGTAAAAACACGCAATCAAGCGCGGTCAAGAGCATGCCCCGCCAGCAGGCGGTGATATAAACCTTAACCCTAAAGCCACGTTGGCCAATCAGAAGCGCAAATCTGATGTCAAACACAGCTGATAACGGCGCACACTCTGACGTCGCAAGGCAAAAACCCCGGTTTCACTGTCTACACGACAACACTGTAACCGGCGTTTCTGAAAATCCTCACCCTGGCAGGGGTTTTCAAAAATGTTCGGTTTCAGTGCGTTTTCGTGTGGACGAACGGCCGAACCGCGTAAAAAAAGTCACGGTTATAAAAATACCCGTGTCCGTGTGGACAGGGCCTAAGGGTTTAAATACAGACAGAGTAATCAACAGAACTAAGAACAGGTGAGGAACAAATGAGTAACTGTGGAAACTAAGAACGACCAATAACACAACCAAAATGGGAACAGGGAAAATAAAACCCAAACACAATGAAACTAAACAGACTTAAACATAAACCGGACAGTGCACAGCTTCATATGTTGAAGTCTCAAGTTAAAATAACAAGTTATTGTTGTTGTAGCACATTTCTCACTTCTTATAGATGTATCTTGTGACATGTTTGGCTCCAAATACTGATTCTACTCAATGCAGAGTTTAGTGTATGTAAGTAGAATAGAAGACAAGGTCACGATGACACCATAGTTTTGCATGCTGCTGAGACTTCAACGTATATTTGTAGCCTACCTTATTAATACTATTTATATTGATATATACAGTATATACTAAAAGAGCTCATATAACATCTTAAGATGAATCATCACCATTAAAACAACAACCATAATATAATCACATTATTTATTCATCATTAACTCCCTTAGGTTCTTATTGTCTTTCTCATTTCTGTTGATCTTGTGAAAATGTCATCAAAAAGGGCCTGAGGATGAGTGCCATGCCTAATTATTTCACACAATACATATACAGCTGAGATAATGTTGTTGTCACAATTTTGACAGCTCATGTACACCCTATGTGGGTTGGAATGAACACTTGGAATGAGATTAAACACAATTTCAGGTTAGCATATTTGTGCCTCCCTTTAAATGTATGTAATACTGTAGGATTCTTCTGATAGGAGTTTATACATGTTGTGTTTGAAATGCTATGTATGTCTGACATGGTCATGTTCAAAACCTTGTATTTTCAACATATTCCGTTGCCATGGTGAGTCTATTGATTGGAGCAGGGATCTGTTGCTGAATGCTAAGAGGTGTCATTCATACCAATAATGTGAAGGACTGTCAGTCTGCAATAACAAAGAGGTAGTGTTTGCTGTTGTCTATACAAGGCTAAGCTTCAGCTCTGGTGCAGATCCTCATTGGTTGTTATCAAGCTCGTTGAGCAGCATTTAATACACAGTGTTTTTCTGTACCACGGAGCCATAATAATAGGCACATAGAATAGATTTCAATCGACCTCCCTGATCAGAAAATCTGATCAATATCATGACTACAAAGCTGAAGCAAGCAAAACAAGAAAACCTTTTCATGCCTGTACTAGAGGAATATATATGGTTTGAGTCCGAAGATATTTCAAAGTTCTGACAATTTGTTTTGAGTTCAAATGAATCTCAGGGGAAAATAAATGTTACAAAATGTAACAAGATTATTTTGAGGCCAGCGTTGAATTTTCTTCGAAAAATCATCTAGACCATTAGAAATGTCTTAGTTCTTCCCCGCGGACCAAAGAAATGGCATACGCTTCAGTGAACGCTAAGGCCTGAACCCTGCAGAGCTGCAGGGAGGAACTTCTCTAATTCATTCAACTCCATTAGAGGCTCATCTCATTTATCCTGGTGACTGGTCCTGCTACAGCGGAGCGCAAAGTTATCTCTCCATTTATTTCCATTAAATTGCTTAGATAGATGAGATGCATGTTCATAGAGGGTAAATGTGTTCACAAAATATGTAATTTGTGCAGTTCAATTCCACAAGGGCAGTGTTAGGACCATGGTACAAAAATGCTTGAGGTTAAAAGTAAAAAATTCTGAATTGAATTTAACTTTCTACTTTATTAATGCTTTTGCTAGTTTTACTATGCAACCAGGCATAGCTAATTAGAATATAAATCCTTGAACTAGGCCAGCACAGATCTCATTATGAACAAAGGTTGCATTGCTTGTCTTTATTTATTCCATTGTTTGAAGTGCTGATTGCATTAATGTCATCTACAGTATGACTGATTTCGACTTATTCCCAACATATTTTCATAATGAAGAAAATAGACAACTCTGAAGACAGAGGTGAAGACAACCATAACAATATTTTTGAGTAATAGGGCCACCGCATCAACCTGCTTATGAAGCTTTGGTTATGTCAAGGATTATGAAAGCGTTTAGCACAGATGGCAAATACAAACCCAGAGGAAGCCATTTCTTCATTTTCACTTGTATTTGTTTTTGTGTAATGTATGGCACACGCCCAAATAAACCAGACTGGGGAATGTTTAAAGATAAAGCTGAGAGAAATAATGTTTAATTTATTAGCCAAATGTTTTAATAAAGATCTAAAAAGTGTTACATGCAGTCATATTCAGCATTAAAAGAGAATTGAGCAATTTAAGAATTAATGGAAATTTAATATCTTTTCATGTTAATGTTCCTCTGGTAGACTTCTTAATTGGAGTATTCAATTAATTCCATAAAAGCTATGAAACAAAATGAAAAACTTTGTTGGTAGACAACCTGTGTTTACCATTTATATTTCTCACATTTCACACCACAAGTTTGTACACTACGACCTGTTTCCGAACAAATGACTCTTATGAACTGTTATTTTAATGAATCCCTCAAAACACTGACAAACTCAGACTGCTGAATTGAAAAATCTGAAAAATTCTGAAAATCCTTCACAGAATGAACTGACCGAATCTGTCAGAGCAGCAACTGAATCGACAAATCAACATACGACTCACTTATTGAACTACAAGTTTCATGTTAATCATCATTATTTCAATTTAGCCAATAGACTGCTCTTATTTGTTGTTCCACCAATTCTTTTTATCTGTGTACCTCACAGTCATGTCTTTGTTCATGATTATGCACTTTAAAGCTTAACGAATTTTGCAAATGCATTGCAATTGAATAGTAGGCACAGCCAACTTAACACTGTGACAACAACAACAACAATAATAACTAAATAATTTAAATAAAACAGAATAAAAGCATTTAACTCTCTAGGGTCGAATAATGAATATATAAACAAAATAAATTAAAAAATTAGGGGACCACTGGTCTAAATCAACATTTTTGGTTAAGTTTTGTTCCATTACAAAGTATGTTGTCTAATCAATATTTAAACCTTGCATTAATTTTGAAAATAGCAAAAATTCCTAGACCTGCTGCGTTAAGTTTTGATGGACAGTTGGTCATTTATACTTCAAAAGGCAATTTGCTGTGAAAATAACTTGAGGCAATTTCAGTTGAACCCAGACAGAAATTTAATCTGCGCTGTCGTTGTTCTCTAATAAATCAATGAAAAGTGAAAAGCTTGTATAAATGCACTAAAGACTCATTAACATTCGGAGGCGTTTATGCCTATAAAGACTTTTCGGTCTTATTCATAACCTATTAAAGAATACTTTCTTGGTGAACCAATTAAGACATTCACTTGCAAATATGTTCCTGTCAGTATGGATATGTGAGATGCTGAGAGTTGAACACTGGGGTTGTTTATCATCTGTAAACAACAAGCAATTATTCTGCCTCTGCTGTGAAGAAGTGGCGTGGCCTTGCGTTGGCCTGTGTCACAAGACATTGAAAACAAAGTAAATTCATTTCTGTTTGACAGCACACAGAAAACCAGATGTAGTGCCAATCCTGGACAGTCCTAGTGATTGCCATGAAAAAAGCAATTAGTTGTGGATTAGAATGCTCCATTTACAGTTCTGAAATTAATTAGCGACTGCACACCTCTGTTCATATGTAAGCACAAACAGCTGTGAGCTCATATGGGTAATGAGAATCTGAACTATAAAAGACATACACATCCCTCCCTCTCCATCTATCTTTCTCTATACCTGTCTGTTGTTTTCTTTCCCCATCGTCAACAATAAGGCACTATCACCCTCAAAATCACTGTCAATGTCAGCTGCACTCATTATTGCATGTCTGTTTATTTTCAACACATTTTGTTTGCTAGTAGCCTATAAAAAAGTGTTTACAAACAGGGCCGTATTGCGAGACAGTTTCAGTATTTTCATGCTTAAACAACCACATACATACACTTTGTCCACAATCCACAGGCAGTATCAAGGACAGCTGCCTGACTGCTTCACTTAGTTGTTTAGTTTGGTTTTCTCAGGTTTATGACGATCATGGATAAATAAAAAAACACACAAATATAATTAAACAGCCTATATTAGAAAGAGACAATTAACATTTAACAAAAAAAAAGAAAAAAAAAAAGAAAACAGGCTCTTATATGGGCAAAGTAGGATTAACGAAATCCATGTAAGTAATGATGGATCAGTAATTGGCTGCTGTTTTTTTTAATTTATCAGTATCTGTCAATATTATATATATATATATATATATATATATATATATATATATATATATATATATATATATATATATAGTGATTGCCATGAAATGACAGAAAAGATGACAGAAAAAGTATAAAAATAGAGGAAAGAGCAAGCACAATTAAATATCCAACTGAAATTTATATATATATATATATATATATATATATATATATAAATTTCAGTTGGATATTTAATTGTGCTTGCTCTTTCCTCTATTTTTACATTTAGATCTTTTCTGTCATCCAACTCTTACTGCAAGTAAATCTTTTAGAAACACTCATATATTAATAACACTGTTAAATGTAATCCTTAGCTCTCAACATTTAATTAGACTTTTTTTCCTTTATTGTCAGAATAATTAATATCCATTTTCCATACTGTACATTACATGTTGTGATGCCTAAATTCACTTTAATTTTAGGTTTATTTTAGTTTTAATGTTTTATTTAAAATAGTATAGAATTGTTATATTGGCCATGGCATGAAAATAATCGGCCTGAATTTTATCCAATAAGTTTGCTTAGTTAAAATGATATGGTAAGATATCACCAGTTCATACTCAGACAATCCTGCAAGCCATTAATTTTTATCAGCCCTTCTGTTAGCTGGCACCAAACATGAATATTTACATGTTGTCACAGTGCTGTGCAAGCCAGCAAGCAAGAAAATTTACAACTAAATCATCACGACCATTCACCCCATGAATATTTAAACACTATTTATATAGCATATGGTCATTAGTCATTTCCTCGTTTCAAACAACTTTAGACTTTGCTCATCACTTTTTCCATCTTGATGTGAATCTTGACTCAAAGCTCAGGAGACAGGACATGATGGAACAGAAAACTACAGGAACTCCAGAGAATAATGACACTCATTAATAGCGGGTTGGAGAAGAATGATGGCAATGTTTTGAAATATGACACAGTTGAAAGTCACTGAGAGCTGTCTGCGCGTCTCTCTCTGAAAGTTTGTGTCAACTGAAGGCGCCTCCAAAAAGACGTATATGTCATTGGCTCAAAACCATTAGCGCTTCCTGTTGTTTGTCTGTACCCAGCCTGTATTAAGATTTTATAGTTTTGCAAGGTAAATAATTAATTATTTACTATATTTCTCCATCATCCTTTAAGGTAGACAGGTGAAAGTATGTGAAAATCCCTTTTACTACCTATTTTTCGGGATTCAGGCAGATTCCATATGAGAAAAACAAGCTCTGAAATGAAGACAGTCTACTAGTCATTAGTAAGGTAATTTCCTATGAAACTGCGAAAATGTGTCCAAGACAGTGATAGCGTGATAGTATGACTAAAACACATTCTCTTCTGAATACAAATAAAAAACAATAATATACATAGCTTATATGCTCTCTATGCTCCTCTGTCTCTTTCTCTCTCTCGATTCATAATTGAAAGAACCTTTAATTGCATTATAAACATTAATACACACCACACACATCCTATAGTACAACACATATAGGTATCAGTCTGCACCCAGTTTGTCTCCCTACTGTCTCTTAAGAAATATGAGCTCTGGGATGTTTCTTGTCGAGGACTCTGGGGTTCGATACCTGTGATTCAGAGGGCAGGATAGTGCTGGTAGTGTGGGGGCGGGTCGAGAGAAGCTGTCAGCGGCTGGATGATACATCATTACAGAAATCTGTAAAATGTACATCAGGTATGACTGGGTGTGTGGTGTACCTGGCATGATCCGCTCTGACAGCTAGGTCAGCTAGGTGTGTGATCCTGCTTCAGGCAAACAACAGCACAAATAAAACAACGAAACATACACATCAGTGATTTACTGCTATAACTGCAGGGTTTTTATACTTTAATGAAGGGTTTTCAAACTTTTTCATGTCAAGGACCCCAAAATATGATTCCATTGCTGATGAAACACAAACCACTTTGTAATATGTAAATTTGGGCAAAGAAGAACCTAAATCAATGCAAGTGACCTGTTAGACATCAAAGACTTGTAGAAGCAGGCAAAAATGGCATTGTTGCTTCAGTAAATAATTTTTTTATCTCACAATTGTATTTGTTACCTCTGTCAGTTAGGTTTAGGGTACATTATGTTCAAACGCAACAGAGCATTAAACATTTAGTGCAACTCACTGTACATTTCCATACTGCCAAAAAAGTGCCACGAAATATGTAACAAGCAAGGTAATTTTGCAGAAATGTCACCACAGACACATTTTCGAGCCTTTGTTCAAGTAAACACTTGAGTTTGGTGTTGATATTACCCCGTCAACCTATTTGATCAAATAATTACTGTTAGCTGGCACCAAAATGTTAACTTGTTGTTAAAGAGTTCTGCTAGCTAGCTAGAAAGACATTTCACAAATAAACTATTGACAGCCATCCACTCCATGAACATTATTTATACGGTCATTACTCGCTCATCTTAATCAAATTGATACTTGGCTCAACTTGGCAGAAGTTTGACTCAAAAGCACCAAAGAACTTTAAATGACACTCACTAATCGTGGGTTGGTGAAGAGTGATGGTGATGTGTCAAATTAATTTAAATGCAACACAGCTGAAAGTCATCCAGAAATGCCTTGTGTGTGATTCTCAAGGAAGTATTGGTGACAATATTTTACTGAAATATTTTATATTTAATCGTACTACAACTACTGTTTTTAAATAAATTTTACCTGGAATTTTTTTTTATTAAGATGACCATGTATAGCACCCCCTTGTGGTCCCCAGGATGCAGATTTCAAAATTGCATTGATATCATAATTGCATTTTTATGAATGAAAAAACAAAAACAAACTATATTGATACAAAAATCAAAACGTATCTATTATTAAGATGCATTGCATCAGCACAGCTTGACTATATTTTAGTTCTAATAATATATAAGCATAAGCAGCGATTGCAAAATACAGCATTAAATATAGGCTTAGATTTTTTCATTCCAAACTCATAAAGTTAAGAAAATTCATTAGCATTCATTCAGGAATCATCAAATCACCCTGGAGAGCCACACTGGGTCTTTTTTTTATCACACATGTTTCTTATCAGTAAAAAAAAAGAATTGTAAGCAATTTAGCAATTGCAGTCATCCGAACGTGACAGGTAGTTTGAATGAGATTAGTGGAGAAAAGGAAGTATTTCTTGGCAGCATTTCTCCCGATTTCTATCAAAGTCTATAACGATTGCAAAGCCATCCCAGTGTAGCATCAGTTATCCACCATCTGTGGGAGCTGAATATATGAGAATTCATCAAAAAAATAACACAAAATAAATTTGATTTCTTGCAACTAAATTGGCTAAATTGAGTTGCAACATCATGTCAAGCATGACCGATTCCATTAAGGAAATTCATTCCCTTTTAAATTTTACACTCTAGTTTACAATAATCAAAAACACTAACAACTAATGTAAGCTATTCTATAAATTCCGTACACATCCAATTTTCTTCTGTACTTAATTAGTTTGCTATATTGTAAATGTTAGGGCTGGGTATTGACACAAATTTCACAATTCGATTCGATTTTGATTCACAAGCTTGCAATTCGATTCGATTTCGATTACGATTCGATTCGATTCAATATTGATTATTTTGGATATCAGGTACAATACATTGCAAATTTTCTCAAGGAAAACAAATCTCTTAACCAATGCTGTAAAAATATGGGAGTCAGTTGTATCATTAAAATTGTTTCATTAGCCTACTATAGCCTAATATTAAAGGTAAAGATTTACTGATTTGTATACAAACAATTACACTTTTATTTATTTTTCTAATAATAAAGTTATATGAAATATAAATATTTAAATGGTGGCTGTCATAAAAACTTGCCAGATTTATTCAAACATGCATTAAATATTGAGAAACATAAAATAATTATAAAATAACATAAAATGCATATGTAATACATGACATTGTTTACAAGCTGTTTCACTGACGTCTTTCCTCGGTTGAAACAATGATTGAGCGATTCCATGTGACAACAAGGATTTCGATAAGTTATACTCTATCTTTTAACACACTTTCAGATGCTCATTCATGTTTATTTCACGCTGTAACTGGTAATATTAAGGCGGAAGAGAAGACTATGTGTGCTCGGCGCTGCTGCATCTCTTGAGCTGCGCCAGAGCGATCTCACGCCACAGAGCGCCATAACGGTATTTATGTTTTTGAATTTCGTAAGAAAATGGACGTAATTTGAAATCTGAGACTTTGTTTCATATCAATAGTAACAAAGCACAAAGATTATTGCGTTTATTGGATGGGATGCGCGCTACAATGTTCTATTCATTCATCAACTGAAAACAGGATGACTAATCGATTCTTGGGGATTTAAGAATCGATATCGGTTAGTAAAAATGAGAATCGATTAAAATCGAGAACTCGATATTTTTTACCCAGCCCTAGTAAATGTGTTTTGTTGATCCTTGTTGCACTGATGTGCATTTTTTTTCTCTTACTCAATTCTATACATTAGGGAATGCAAAATTGTCTTTCCTCAAAGTGAATGTTTTGAAATACTGACAGTGTATATAGTGTGCCGAGCCAATCACAAAGTTAATCACCTTATTTCACCTGATCTTAAGAAAATGGATACAGCCTTTTGGTTCTATCTAAATGTTGTTTGTCTCAGAATGTCATCATCTTTCCATCTGAGAAAGATTCAAAGAACAGGCTGCTCGGCTATATCTGGAAAGTGACTCATCTGCAGTACTTTCAATCATTCTCACCTTAAATCCTGAAGGCAACAGATCAATTTACACCTTTCAAGGCAAAGCACGGAGTACTGGGAGTAATAAGCGCTTCCAGAAATCCAATGTGTAGTAGGATTAAAAGTACTGGGAAATAAAATATAGATTTATAGAATTCTTGATATATCAGCCATTGCACAATCCTGGAGATGTTCTGTACGTTTGAAAGCTATGCTATACAGCATATCCATTATTAATCTGAAACACCATTTCGCTTTCTCGGATATATTTATCTTGCCCTCATTCTCTGAATATTTGTCGTATGATTTCACAGGAGCAACAGTCATTCTGCGTGTCATTGAGTGCATCAAACTGTGTGAAATCAGATAATGTCCTTCCCTGCTCTGCTGACACGGAGCCCACAGCCTGCTGAGACTCAGCAAGGTCAATTAGCCATGCTGATTCTTCAACAGCCGGCACAAACACAGACCATTATCAGTAATGGAGTTTCTCGCCAGAGTCTGTTTGCATTGCACTGACCAGCAGGGTAACCGGCTGCATGTTGGTTTTGTTTGTCGCTTCCTTACTATTTCTTTCACTCATTCTTTATCTTACATTAAAGAATGTGGGGACAGTGAAGAGATTTAGGCGATCAAATCAGTGTGTCTATGTCCTGTGATACTGAGGAACGGCTTCCTTTAAGGCAAAGCCATCTAAGACTTACACCGTTTTCCATGAGGAGCTGAACCATGGGTCAATAAGAGCAGCAAAGAAAACCACAAGTCTTGCTTCCTCTCAAGGCTGATGAGAAAAAATCCCACCGTCTTGATAATGATTATTTTAGGCCAGAGGGATGAAGAGACCCAGTATAGTGTGAAATGCTGCTTTTGATTTTTTATGGCTGTGATAGATAAATGAGTTTTATTATTAAAGATTAGCAAGATAGTAGATGAGTTTTACAATTATAGCTGGAGCTAAGTATGAAAAATGGCATATTTTCCAATAAATCATTTAACAAATAGCAAACATGTAGATTTTTGAGAAATACATTTGCAGTCTCATTTCTCACCTCTCATCTCATTTCTTTATTGCAGTCTCAATATTGTGAAGCATCACAATATTTTTTGTTAATGCAAATTTTTTGACCTCAGGTCTTTCTGTGTTGCTTTCTTGAGCATGAGTTGTTTGCCAAATCACTACGCAGTACACAGCTACCAAGGAATGCTTGAACAATGTTAACCTATGAAAACAATCATCAATATCTCACTACAATCAGAAACCTTCCTTTATACAGTAATTGTGAATCAATAGAAGAATGAGAGAAATAATAATTGACCCTACATCTTACACTTTAAAATGTGATCCTTATTGGTAAACTAATGTAAATGTTGATTGTGAAAATGTAAACTATATTATCGCACAGCTCTATATGAAGTTGAATATCCAACTTTACCCATTACATAAAGCAATATTTACTATATCTAGCAAATCTCAACTGCTTGATTGTTTATATCATTGCAAAATGTAAACAGCTCAAACTGCTAAATGTGACCATAAGGCCTAATAATAAGGTATGAAAAAAACAATAACATCATGATTTTCTGTAAAGCTGCTTTAAAACGATGTGTATTACTAAAATTGAATTATCATTTTGACCAACTGCTATATTTAAAGTGAAAAATGATGGTACAAAAAGGATATAACGCTACTTTTTTTAAAACACTTTAGAATTGAAATTTAACAGCATCACTCCTGAATTAAAATATCACTTTAATTTATTGTACCAGCCAACTCATGTAATGTTGTTAATAATAGCAACATTGATATCAATCAAAAAGATAGCTGACTGGATGTGAGTGCCTATTTTCTACAATTTAGGTTTTCTCCCAAACATTCACAATGTTATGTTTTATATAGGCCAATAGACATAGTGACCTTGCAAGGCACACACATTCCACTCTGCAAATAAAATGTCGCAGGGAATAAGAATTATCTTTATTCTCTGCAACATTGGTATTACCTTGCACTGAACAGTGCAAGGTAATACCACCATTAAGTTTGTTTTTATAAGGGGGAAAAAAAGGGTATAGGAATATCCATTCTTAAGAAATGTTTTAATAACACTATTAAGTTTTCATTGGGAAAAAAGAATTTAATAATAAAAAAAATTGTTGGTGATTTCCCATCACTGATGAAGCATCAATTCCACACCTAACGTACATCGTTTCCTTTTCATTTTGTTCCACTCGCACTAAAATCTCCTTGTGTTTATCAGTGAGTGAAAAAGAGAGAAAAATATACAAAATTGGCTAATGCATTTTTTTTCCAGCCAAAATGAAACGCACATAATGACTATCGAAGTGCAAACCTCCCAGGAGGACTTGTGAAAGGCCGTTTCACAGTTTTAAAGTTGAGTTTCACAACTCACAAAATTAGAGCGCAATCAGGAAATTTTTAGAGACCCACTTTGCTCATGTACAAACAGAGGACGTAGCAAACACTTTGCAAAACATTTCGTGGGAAGCCTGGTAAAAGGAGGATAAGACATTCTATAAACTGGCTGAGAGAAAAATAGTTTAAGAAAGTTAAGAGATAACATGAGAGCAATGTCATACGAAGGAGGCGAGAGCCGCGCCTGAAATGAATATTCATGCTTCTCAGGCTTCAATGGGACTTCTACATCATAGACTTCCCATTCCTGCTTCCTTTAGCTCTTTCGAGCTGATAAGCGTCTCACTGCTCTAGCCCGTCCCCACGGTTGCCACGGAGATTCCCAGCCTCTCCTGAGCACTAATCCGTTGCTTCCAGAGGATGCTGGGGGGCCTGAGCCCCCACTCTCACTCAAAGCTTCCTGATCAAAGCTCTAATTCCGCGTGTAATTTCATTAAAGTGAAGCGCATCTGCTTACCCCAGGAGAGACTGTTCTGGAAATGATTTGGGGCTCTTACATGTCTATTGCTCCTGTGATATGCACACACAAACTGAATTATATTGTCATGCAAAACACCTGGCCTACTTGGTATACAATCTACATGTTTTGTGTTAAACAAAAGCCATTCTTGCTTTTGTTGCAAAAAATTGCAAGGTAAAAATGGCACTTAGCAGGTTTGACGCCCTCTTCACAGTGCAGTGCTCGATTTGTATTGACTTTTGACTCTAACTGAGCTTCTCCTGCTTCAGTAACCATGAACACTGAGGTGAGAGGGCTACAGACCCAATGTAGAGCTTCCACATCTGATTGCTTCACACAGGAAGCAATGTCTGAACCTACAAAAAACTACCAGCAAGGTCTCCTACACTTACTCAGTCTGTAACCATGACGACTGCCTGCACCATCATTGTGTAAATCTATTTTTTTTTCTTAAGAGCTTTTGATTTTCAAACTGCACATCATGAAAATGAAAGCTGATGAGGAGAGGATGTGCTCTTGTGCTCTATCATTGAGGCTAAGTGTACACTTGCCTTGTGCTAAACAGTGTGAAGCCTACAGAGGCAGCATTTTAAGGGAACATGGCGTACTTCAGGAAGAATGTAATCCCAGAATTCATTATGACAAATTTTTTTTTTAAATCCAACATTCAAACAAGACAAATCAAGTAAAAGATAAATATCCAACATTCAATCAGGACAAGTCAAGGAAAAGGTTTAATACACCTGTATATGTATGTATATGTGTGTGTGTGTATGTATGTATATATATATATATGTGGCAGCTTGCGATCAGGAGTTTACTACAAGGCCAGTTATGGCACTAAACCGACTACGCCACCCCGGAAATTGGCCGGGGACCCACAGATAATTCGCAAAGACACACAGATTCGTAGTGGCTGAGTCAGGTATCAGACAAGGATAATCGCTTCACAGATTTTATTCTTCAATACATACAATAAAATGCAACTGGTATCTTTTAATATGCAAACAACAAAAGGAACGCATCAATCATAAAACACGTTACACAGACAGACAGACACACACACGCACACACTACCACTTCAGAACTGGGGGATTCATCTTGCCTGTCCAATAAACACAGCAACTACTCGTGTTCTCACCACACAACACCAAATCACCCGCTGTGAACACTGCAGACCGATAGCCGAACCACCACCACACACAGAGGACTCTGGCTAATACTGGAATCCCAATTCTGAGTAGAAGAGAAAACAGTATGAGATACAACCAAACAAATAGACATTCCACGTACTGGTCTGTCAATTAAACACTCATCACATGTTGCCAGAAGGAATCAGTTTGTCACAATATTCACTGGCTGACACTGGTGAACTCTTGTCAGCACAACACAATACTCAAAACACATTTACAAGCACATCCACAGTGGCATAATCTTCACAATGAAACACAGTAGTAGCGACAAAACTGGTAGCTTCTCGCCACTGTACTCAGGTCTGAATGTCAATTATATTAAAAACTAAATTTAGAAGCGTCACCAAAGGCTGTGAACGCACTATCGATCCGGTCGTCAAGGAGACCCTCGTTCGCTAAAAATGAGACAATCAAACAATTAGAATAAATATACAGTACAGATTGGCAACAAATGCGTCGTCACGGTCGTCAAGGAGACCCTCGTGCGCTGGAATGAGATCGTCAAACAGTTAGGATAAATATACAGTACAGATCGGCAACAAATGCGTCGTTATGGTTGTCAAAGAGACCCTCGTTCGCTGGAATGAGATCGTCCAACAGTTAGAATAAATATACAGTACAGATCGGCAACAAATGCGTCGTTATGGTTGTCAAAGAGACCCTCGTTCGCTGGAATGAGATCGTCCAACAGTTAGAGTGAAAGGTACAGATCGACGGTCGATGCCTCGTTCCAATAAAAGACAGAGGAATGGTCGAAGACAGCTTGCAGAGGAGAATACAACTCAGTTCGGAAGCGCTCCAGTTCGAATGACTACCGGATGCAGGTAATCCTCACAGGACCATCAAATGGGTCGCATAAAGCCTAACAGCGCCCACAAAGCCTGCTGCAACACCTCCTGGCCCCCGTGTCACTGTAAAAATATAATACACATTTCAATTTAAGAGATCACCGTCTCGTGAACCTAACGTTAAAATAAGCTTAACATACCTGCGTATGGTAACTCGCCCCGCCCAGTGCACTTGATGGCGTGCCAATTATGGCCTCACATTAATAAATACTAGTTCGACGGGTCTAAAGTACTCCTCAGCCACACACTGTAAATCACATGAGTGTCAAATTACCCTTCCACACCAAACATTCATAATGAGACTTGCCACCAGTAGCTCTTACCTCCTGGACATAAACACGGCGCACAAGAAATGACGTCACTCCCAGGACTTAATGATGTCAACCTCATCTCCTTTTATGTCCCTTGAACGTGCCGTATCCGCCCCTAATCACTATAAGGATTGATCGCATCACCACATATATATATATATATATATACGGGTCTCGTAACTCACACAGAGGAGCGAAAGCATAAAAGGAGGAGAAACGATTGTGAAGGATGAGAGAGGACCAGGCCTGGACTATTTTATTTGATGTTTTGTTTTATTATGTGTTGCGGCAGTTGACCGTGAGGGGCTGCCGTATTTACTTTCATTTTGTATTTATTTATTCAAATCTTTAAATGTTCCCGCCTCCTCCTTCCCAGAACATTTAACCTTGTTATATATATATATATATATATACAACCCCAAATCAGAAAAAGTTGGGACATTTTGTAAAATGCAATAAAATCAAGAATCTGTGATTTGTTCATTCTATTTAACCTTTTATTAGCTGACAAAGTACACAGAAAAGTTTTCCAATGTTTTCACTGACCAACATAATTGTATTTTGTAAATATAAACAAATTTTGATTTTGATGGCTGCAACACACCCCAAAAAAGTTGGGACAGAGCCCAAATAAAAGTGAAAAGACTATCCAAATTAGATTATCCAACTCTTTTGAAACAGTCCACAATGAGCAGGTGAATTGTTAATAGTTGAGGGTATCATGTTTGGGTGTAAAAGTGCTTCCTGACTTTTTTAGCAAAGATGGGTCATGGCTCATCACTTTGTGCCAAATATCTTGAGAGAATTGTCAAACAATTAAAACAATCACATTTCTCAATGCAATATTGCTAAGCATTTATGCCTTTCATCATCTCCCATACATAATATTGTCATAAGATTCAGGGAATCCAGAGAAATCTCAGTCTGTGTTGGGATTGCCCTCAGATGGCATTGCACAAGATACCATCATGCTACTCGTAATTTGGAAAACCATTTTCACTGAACACAGTCTGACGCTGCATCAAGAAATGCCACTTGAATCTCTGTTACGCAATGAGAAAGCTTTACATCAGTTCTATGTGGAGATGCCGGCGAGTTCTCTGGGCCTGAGCTCATCTCAGATGGTCTAGAAGACAGTGTGAATGTCTGCTGTGGTCAGATGAGTCCATGTTTCAGCTCGTTTTTGGGAGAAAATGGTTCTCAGTCCCAAAGACGAAAGGGACCAGCCAGACTTTCACCAGTGACAGGTGCAAAAGCAAACATCTGTGCTGATATTGAGGCGCATCATTGCAAACGGTATGGGTAACTTGCATTATTTTGAAGGTACCATTGACATGGAGGCATATATTTGAATTGTACAAAGACATAAACTGCGGAATATGGAAAATGTATGACCCATCATGAAAAGGAGAAACAGGAAATGATGACCACAGACTGTTGAGCGGCTGTCTTGTATCAGATTGGGGCAAATATACCACTAGCAAAACTCCAACACTTAGTATCCTCAACTCCCAAATGATTAAAAAGTATAATTAAAAGGAAAGGTGATGTGACACAGTGGTAAACATGACTCTGTCCCAGCTTTTTTGGGTTGTGTTGTAATAAAAATAGAATTTCCTGCTATTAAATTCAGATAAAACGGAGGTATTACTTATTGGTCCAAAAAACTACCCACAAAATCCCAGTAAAAGACCTGGGTGTTATACTAGACCGCAACTTGACTTTCGAAAATCATATTTCATGTTACAAGAACAGCCTTTTTCCACCTTAGAAACATTGCTAAGCTACGTAACATGCTATCTGTTTCTGATGCAGAAAAGCTAGTTCACGCATTCATGACATCGAGAATAGATTACTGTAATGCTTTATTAGCTGGTTGTCCTGCATCCTCAATAAACAAGTTATTGAGACTCAGACTCGCTGTCCCAGTTTAAAACTAGATTAAAGACGCATCTATTTAACCAAGCATTCAATGCTTACCTTTTATACTACTGCTGAATCATTTCGAATGCATTAAAATTATGAACATGAGCTATGCTAATTATTTCCCATCTGCCTTTCTGCTGTTATCTCGGGACGCTAGTCCCGAGGTAAATAGCGTTCGTCAGCTCCAGTTTGTATCCAGCCTCTCACGGAGACTTCAGATGCCCCAACACCTGCGATGAGATGACTCGACGCCTGTGAAGAGACGACTCAAAGCCGGCGATATGTTATGCCCTAAATTAATACATGATTAACTGACTGTATTTTTCTATGTACATTTCCGAAATGCACTTTCTGTAAAGCTGCTCTGAGACAATGTGTGTTGTGAAAAGCGCTATACAAATAAATTTGAAATGAATTGAATTGTGTTGCAGCCATCAAAATCAAAATTTGTTCATATTTACAAAATACAATTATGTTGGTCAGTGAAAATATTGGAAAAATTTTCTTTGTACTTTTGTCAGTTAAAAAAAGGTTGAAAAGAATGAACAAATAACAGATTCTTGATTTTATTGCATTTTACAAAATGTACCAACTTTTTCTGATTTGGGGTTGTATATATCTATATATCTATATATCTATATATATCTATGTATATCTATATCTATATCTATATCTATATCTATCTATATATATATATATATATATATATATATAGGGTTACACTTTGTTTTAAGGTGTCATTGTTACAGTGTAATTATATATTTAGGTACTGAGCAATAATAATTAACTACATGTACTTACTATAGAGTTAGGGTAGGATTAGGATTTGGTTGAGGGTTAGTTCCATGTAATTATGCATAATTTACTGTTGTTACTATGGTACGTACAAGTAATTATGTAACAAGGACACTGTAAAATAAAGTGTTACCATATATATATGTGTGTGTGTGTGTGGCGAGCAGGACGATGCCGAGGGACGTGAGAGAACGGCGCGAGGCCGGTAGCGTGAGTGATAATGAACGTCACCTGTGAGACGCATCGGTCTCGCATCTCTCATGGCCCTCGGCCTCGTCCTGCTCGCCACGATATATATATATATATATATATATATATATATATATATATATATATATATATATATATAAATAAAACCTGTGGCTTTTTACCGGTAAGATACCATTCACACATCAGCACCAAAATAGCAGAAAATTCAGTGATGTCAGTCATCAAAAAAGATCTTTAAACTGTTAAATTTGACAAAAATAAGGGATGATCAAACAGAACGTGTTTTTGCTCTTAAAAACATGATACGCGCATAATAGTATCCAACTTCAGAGCAGTAGCGCTGATGAATGAAAAAGAAGGCTGGGTCTCAAGCACGACACATTGAAAAAGGTGCAAGACGTGGCGCAACGGTCAAAGATGATCATCTAGCACATATTTACTTAGAAAAACTGTTAAAAAGCTTAATGTAAACAGTGCGGAGTAATCAATTAATCTCCATAAGCATTTTATGATTGGCAAAGCATACTTCTTATGTCAGCGTGTTCTGACTAATTTACTGGTAATGTTACAACTTCCCTTACTGGTACTAATTGCCAGAACCAATTTACAGGTATTTTTTGAAAAGGTCCTGTTCACACATGATCTCTTACCGGTAATTTACCAGTAAAGACTGTATGTATGAAAGGGGCTATTAACATAGTCATATTCATTACCATGCCATACTCTTCGAGAGTTGTCATGACAGAACTACAGTATAGTTTACTGCTGATGTCCCTGCCATTTTGACTGCTCTACATGTATTAGCAGTCAGCTGGTATAAGTGGGAGTTCCCAGAAAATTCTGAGTTCACAAGTTGTAATTATGAGTTCTGTGAAGATGTAAAAGCTTTTTACAAGTCAGAATCTTGCCATTAACATTCTGACATGGTGTAAATGCAGCGCACAGTTAGCATAGCAACATGCTAACTATTTAAATTAATTGTCAGTTGAGTCTTCTTTGTGAAATGCTATTTGTGTGGCATGTAAACTTGCTGCCTATGTAGTGTTCTCAGTCTTTCACTTACTATTAAGCATATACAGGCAGAGGCAACTTAGCTACTCCAGCAGGTTTCTGAGAAGATATGCTTAAATCATAATCAAATACGAGTAATTAAAAAAAGGGTTCCTTTCGAAACAAAACTAGTTGAAAGACATTTCACACTTTTTTTATTCTTGACATTTCCTCAAGACACACTGTTAACAGCAAACATTTTGTTCCCTTGATGCTAAAGTAGATAAATGATAGGTATCTCAGAGGACCAGAAAGCTGCAACAGTGTAAACTGTCGAGGCAAATAACTGAAGTCAGTGCTTGCAGGCAGAGTTCATGAAATCATTTTCTCTTAGGGAATGGATTCTCTGTGTACTTCCTCTCAGGGGTCTTTTACAGAAGACTCCATTCAACACATTACCATCTCTAATGGTGGTTTATTGCCTCAATCTTGAAAGTGAGACAACTAAAAACATAAAATGGGACTGACTTGACTCTGTTAACAAGCTTGAAAGGTCTTGTCTAATCTATTAATTGATGATATAAATAATACCTCATTGAATGTGCCACATGGTGATTTAGTGTGTAGCGAAAGACTACTTCAGAGAAACTTTCTCTCTAGAGACACTTCATTGTGTGCTTATGTAGAGCTTAAATACCCCATCAAATGTGCTGACGCAGTGTGTAGCAAAAGACTCTAGAGACTCTGAAGTGCATTGTATATAGCTGAAATTCAGGATAGCTCCCATTAGGCCTGGGTTCAAATGCCCCCGCATAGAGGAAAAAGTCATGCTGAGATAAATGTGCAATTTCCAGTACAAAATACAGCACAGTCTAATACTTCTACCAGCAGTGCAACAGCTGGTTTTGTCATGCGTCACAGCTGCATGGTTTACTTTCGACTGAGCTTAAGCTACCCACCTAAACTTCATTCCCACGGGTTTTTGTTAAGGAAAGCCTTTCCAGCAACATGAATTTATATATTATGGTTTACATGACATGACTGACACATAGCCTAGATATGTCCTTGACTGAATAATAATAAGATGCTTCAAATACATTTATAACTGGCAGGTATTTGGAAGCTCAAAGGGTTCGAAAATAAACTGCTTGTACTGTAGTTCCACTGGTTCCTGCACTGCAGTGATTTGTTATCTGAAACAAGGTTACTTTCAAATCCCCCAATAATTATGTTGAAAGTACTGTCAGTCAAAACCTTCCCTGTAGAGATGCATAACAGTCTGTCTAGCTGTGCTGGTTAATTTGACACTTTTTACTGTCAGAAAAGTTTTCTTTTTGTTCTGTTTTGTACGATGTAGAAGTAAAAGTTATTTACTGCCACAATAACAACACATATTTCAAATATGATATCTGAATTTATCTGTCGAACTTGTTAATGATTTTATTCATTTTCCAATTGGGTGCTTCCGATTGCAGCTGTTCTAGAGTCAGCAACTTGATGATTCAAATGATTCTAGTAAACAACTGGGTGCTTTTACACTGGGATCGTTTGCTGCGGTCCGAGACTGAGCGCGATTGTTCCAGGTGTGGTGCCGAATTCTGACCCCCGCCAAATTATTACCCCCCTAGTATGGTAGGTTTAGGATTAGATGTGGGGGAGAGGTGAGGATTAGGGGTGGGGTTAGGATTAGGCAATCAGATACTGATTTCAACGAGGGGGGTAATAATTTGGCAGGGAGTCGAAATTCGGCACAACACCGAGCCCCCTGCAATGTTGGTCTGGTTTCACACTCAACTTGATTCTGTCAAACTCTGGTGCGTTTGCGTGCATCTTATGTCATTGCAAACGTGCACGGCGCATGATAAAAAACACGACGCTGGTCAATATATTGTGTTTTTTATTAATTTGGTGCTATTATGCATAGCTGAGTAAACAACACAGGTTTACTGTGTGTGTGTGTCGCATAAGCTGTCTTTCCGCTGCTTACAAATGGACTCTTTTGAGGAGACAGTGGATTTCCATTAATTTGTTGCCCTGATTGCTCGCACTAGGTAGTTTCTCCAGGTAGTCTCGGGTTCGGTACCTCAGTGCGCACCCGGTTCCCATGACAGCGTTCACATTAGGGATTTTTCATGCGAACCTTGCCCCATTCCGTACAAAACTGCCAGTGTGAAAGCCCCCTAGTGAACTGCCCATGTATGATCTGAAACCGTGAGTTGTCCTTATTATCCTTTGAGCCCGAATGTACAGAAGATTAGACTGACAGCACAAAATGTAAATTACAAATGTCCAATTTTAGTATTGTTCATAGTAATTGTAAATCATATTTAGGTTACACACCACTGCAAGTACAGTAGTTTCATGAACTAAGTCAGCTGTAGAAGCGTGAGCCATTTAAGTTAATTTTATGGAAATGCTTGAATATGGAGATTCACATTTGTGTACCACCATGGGGTCAGGCTATAGGTAGTAAGTAAGGCATCTGGGTTTTGTTTAATAAAGCAAAGGGACTCAGCAGTTATTTGGAAAATTGTTTGAGATGGTGACTGAGTTTTAAGTAATTCTGCCCTGAGGGTATACATATCTCTTTTTTTGGAAAAACAAAGCATTAAATTATGGATTAGATTAGATACAGCATACACTTTGATCAATAGATTCAATCAACCTCAAACTAAATCCCATAAAGTGTGAAATACCATTTCCATATTTAACATGGTTTCAAATAATTTCTCAAATCCAAACATATTTTCTTGCTAGAAGTGTGATATTTATTGCAGATTGTATGTTGATTCAGAAATGTCAAGTTGTGGAAACTTGTGGAGGTTTTTACGGTCTACTTGAATGAATCCATTAGTTAAGAAAAACAATTGAAAGAAATAGGACAAAGGATAATGACTAATGATGTTATATGGTTATATTGTTATATGTTATATGTGGTTATATTACTTTGAGTATTTAATAGTGTGCCTGCTTCTGTAACCCTCGGATGACCTCACCTTACTTTGCTATTTGGTGATTGTCAAAAACACTAATTAGTTACAAAATGACTTCCTCTTATCAGTTTGATCACACTAAATGTCTCTCCGTGCCTGAGGCCTCAGCCTGTGGTTTGCAGCAGTCTACGACAGCCTTGGCAGATAACAGTGTTTTCTTTACGGTTTCCTTCAAACAGTAGTGTGCCATGATTTAACCAACTAGCTGTGTCTCAGCAGACTTAGGAAAGATAAGATCACTCAGTGTTTAAATAGTTACAAAGATGGTCAGAGAAAGACAGTTTTACGAGTCCACAATGCTTTCTTCATTGGCTCTCTGAAGATTTTATTTAGTGTGTTAAATGAGAGATTCTGTTCTAACCACCAAGCATGGAGATAAAATTTCTGAATTTGGAACCGCAAACTAGTATACTGCTATTACTACTTTTACCATATCTTTCTATGGAAGAAATAGTAAGAGTGGTATGCAATTCAGATCTCAGCAATGTGTCTCACACACATATTACATCTCTTCAATCAGAGATGCCAACATTTATACACATATGAGGATTACATTTTTTTTTTTACAAACTCTGCTTATGTGGGTATAATTTAACTATGGGCGCTTTTGACCTTATGGACTTTCAGAAAACTAAACATCCCTAAAACACACTCTCACAATTACAATTAGTCTAATTACTATGTTTTTTTTGTTTGTTTTTTTCTGAACAAACAAATGTCTTTACCACCACATCTCAAATTATGGACTGTGTTAATAGCATTCTTTGGTGGAAATTATATTTTTCTTCCTTTCTTTTGCTATGGCTAATTTCATAACTATCACTTTATGTACCCTAAATACACACAAATAAAAACAGATTTACATAAATATATTATATTAGACATGCCCCATCCATCTTTGCTTTTAAATCCTATCTTAAAACATTTATTCTCCCCGACTTTTAACATTCCTTAACTGTTATTTTGGGTTCCCTTTCAGTCGATAACGTCGGACGTAGTCGACGCGACTGAAATGGGATCACGCTAGGGAGCCTATCATCTTCGATTACTATTGAACGAGCCAATGGAATTTGGTGTGCGTGATTTGCATCACACACTCCGCCCCCGCGGCGCGGGTATAAATACGGAAGTGGATGCACGCACTAGTTGCCTTTCGCTTCGGAGCCGTTCGTCTTTGATGTCTCTGAAGAGTGCTGTTGTGTTCAACGAGCGAGTGTGTCGGTGTTCTTGCGGGAAGACCTCTCCAGTGTTGGTGTTCTACAGCGTGGTGCAGCGGTGATCGCGAGCTTCTCAGCTCTCAACTGCTGTTTTAACAGCATCAAATTTCTACTGTTTGTTTGTGTGTTGACGGTTGGTTAGAGGGCGAGAAGTGAGTGCTTCACTGTTAGTTGAAAGACTATTCAGTGTTTGCCGCGGTCATTCCCTGTGTGCTCCGGCACTGGTGACGGTCCCATTTCCTAAAAGAGCAACACGGGTGTGAGTGCGTCTTTTTCAAGATGCCATTCCATCCGTGCGTTTCTGGGTGCGGTCTGGCACTATCCCCTTCTGACGGTCACGAAAGTTGTGTCGCATGTTTGGGCTTACAGCATGCTGAGGCAGCTTTCGTGGATGAGGCATGTTCTCACTGCGGGAACATGTCCATCTCGGTGTTGAGATCTAGACTCGCCTTCGTTAAAAGCGTTGGTGCAGTCCCCACCTCTGGGCCCCGCCCCTGTTCTTCCTCTGGGTTACCTTCCCAGAGGAGGACTGGGGTGCCGTCCAAGCTGGGTGATCTGAGGATCACAGTGAGGGGTAATCCGCCCGGCCACGCCCCGTGGGTCCCTCACTCCTCTTTCACACCACAACCGGTGGAGCTCCCCATTGATCCCGCTGGTCCCTCTGTAATGGACGGGCCAGCCGTGTCATTTGGGGCCCCTCCAGGGGATACGTTGTCAATCGCAGCATCGGAGGGGGAGCTGAACTCTGGAGATGATGACTCGGCTGCACTGCCTCCCTCCGGGAGACCAGTGTTGCCCGAGCCAGATCCAGAGATGTCAGCTATGCTGAAAAAGGCCGCCGAGGCGGTAGGGCTCGTGTGGAACCCTCCACCGTGTCCCGAGCCGTCTCGGTTGGATGATTGGTATATCGGGGCGGGCCGTACTGGTTCTCAGTCCGCCGCCCCGGTTCCTTTCTTTCCTGAAGTGCATGAGGAGCTTACGAGGGCATGGATGGCACCTTTCTCTGCCAGAAACCGCCTGAGTAGCTCCTCCCCCCTCACTACCCTTGATGGGGGAGCGGTGAAGGGTTACGAGGCTATCCCTCCGGTGGAGCGGGCCGTTGCGATGCAGTTATGCCCAACGGCGGCCGCTTCCTGGAGAGGTGATCCTCGTCACCCCTCTAAAGCCTGTAAGTTCTCTTCCACTCTTACGGGCAAGGCTTACAAAGCTTGTGGGCAAGCCGCTTCCTCCTTGCATGCCATGGCGTTGCTCCAGGTCCACCAGGCCCAGGCACTCATGAACATGCACGAGGGTAGTTCGGACCCTGAGCTCATGGGTGAGCTCCGCACTGCAACTGACCTCGCCCTCCGGGCGGCGAAGCTTGCAGCTCGCGCGGTGGGTTCGGCGATGTCCACACTAGTGGTCCAGGAGCGCCATCTCTGGCTCAACCTGGCCGATATGAGAGATGCGGACAAGGTTCGGTTCCTGGACTCTCCCATTTCCCAGGTTGGGTTATTCGGCGACGCTGTGGAGAACTTTGCCCAACAGTTCTCTACAGCTCAGAAGCAGACGGAGGCCATCCGGCACATCCTGCCTCGGAGGGACGCTGCTGCCTTCACCCGCCCCCCGAGGTCAGATCCTCCGCCTGCTCGTCGCCGAGGGCGTCCGCCTGCAGCCGCCTCAGCTCCCGCCGGACCACCGCAGCAGCCTTCACCCAGGTTCCGGCGCGGAGCCGGCCGCGGAAGGGGCGCCCAGCCCGCTCCAGGCGCTGCCAAGCCAGGTGGTAAGCTCCAGCGCAAAAGAAAACGCTGAACCTGGACGGGCTCTCAGGGATGGAAGAGTTGCTTGTGGAGTGGTCGCCGATCCACTCCCTCTGGCTGGTTGGAGGGCCGGCTGGAGTTTTTTGTTATGTGTGTGTCTATTCCGCAGCTGGCCCCTATAAAAACGGGGTCAGCGGTACCCACATATGTGACCAGTCACGGAAACTAGGGACACAAGTCGGTTCTGGGGCATTTTGAGTTATTCATAGATTCTGAGAGTGTAATATCCAAGCTTTCCAACGATGTGTAACATGTGGAAATCTGATAATATTTGGAGAAGTTGTGGCCATTTTAAAGTAGGCACTTAAAAAAGCTCAAAGAGGAGAAAACGAGCTCTAAAGATTGTGCAGTTCTCACCTGTCTCTGCTGCTGGGGGTGACAATAGGGCTCATTTACATCTCATTTAGATAAGCCATACCCCCTGTAAAGCTCCTCCATGTGCTTTACAGCTTTTTTTACACTTCAAAAGAGTGCACTTCTGCCGCACTAGGCGAAAAACAATTGTGCTGCCCCTCTATTTGCAACGTACCAGCAACAACACACAAAGACCAATAATGCCATATAGCCTGCATATAACACGAAACCAGCAACAACACATAAAGACCAATATGCCACATACATATAACGCAAAACCAGCAACAACACACAAAGACCAATATGCCATACAGCCTGCATATAACGCAAAACCAGCAACAACACACAAAGGCCAATATGCCATATACATACAGTATAACGCAAAACCAGCAACAACACACAAAGACCAATATGCCATATACATATAACGCAAAACCAGCAACAACAAACAAAGACCAATAAGCCATAGGCCTACATATAGCGCAAATAGTGCGCAACGCTCGTGTGCCCAAAATGTCAACAATATTAAAGTTTATGTAGGAGGCAAATGCCTGCTGCCATTTTTCTTTAAGCAGTCATTTCTGCAATTTTCCAAATAATCACATTTCACCTCCTCAAATTACTGTTGCAAATCTCTTTACACAACTTTCTTATGTGCGTATACACACACAAATGAAATGTCCGCAAGCACATTATATCATCAGCAAGTTCAGCATCTTAAATAACGACTAAAGAGCAAATGAAGCTTAACTTACATTTCAGAAACACGCACGGCAGGCCTTCATCGCAGCAAAGGTCTTAACTGCATCCTCTATTTCGATTCTCCGTCACATATGAAACAGCCAGCCACCGCTGTCAGCGAGCCGAGCCGCCGTATTGAAGCACTGAGGGCGCGCGCGCTGCGCCCATACCTCCGGTTCAGTTTCCCGAGCCCACGAAGTGCGGCGAAAACATTTTCGGTGTAACTGCCAGACGGTTCATCTCGTCTGCGAAAATCTTTGCGGCATCCATCTTCATTGAATTTTGATATCAGAGAGAGCCGGCCAGAGCACAGCATAATAAGTAGCCATGTGGTTGACTTGGAGGGCGGGGGCAAAAGCGTCGGGTTATTCAGTATGGAAATACACACAGACAATGACACGCCACGCCCCTACTGCATGCTAGAATCTCCGAAAACAAGCCGATTTCAACCTCAAAATGTAAGCTTTTAAATATACCAATACTGCTATCTCAAACATGGAGAGGCTTCTTCGTGATTTCAATTAACAGATTCTCCAAAAAATTGAAAATCACCAATTTTGAAAAAAAACTCTTCTTTCTCATTTTGCTCGAAAGTTGTGGTGCCGACTTGTATCCCTGGTTTCTGTGACGGGTCACATATTCAGAAAAAGAGCAATTTTTCTATTCCTGAGTCCCAAGTGGGCCAGTATGGCGGATGTGACCCTGTATAATAGCCTTACATCCCCCAGCTTCCCTTGGTCGCCAACAGGCAGCTTGGGGCGTTCGAGGACCCGGTCATCCGCCTTCTCACGTCCCCTGCCGCTAGTGGAGACAGGTAAGTGTTGCACTGCACACTAACACCACTATCTCTACTTTGCTGCCCCACCTCAGGCTCGGCTACCCCGCTCAAGTCAGTGATAGTAACATCACATTAGGTGTTGAGCAGACGTGCTCCTGAAAATTCAGTGATATTCTTCACACCAAGTGTTGAGCAGTGCTCCTGACTTGTGCGTGCTTATCTTATCCTGCTGGCGAAGGATTTGATATAGCCACTCCTCCAGCCGGTACGAAGGCCAGTTGTAAACTCGTTCTTCGTGCTACTAGGTGGTGGGTCGTGACCATCTTGGCCCAAGATTGGTCTGCAGCTTTGACCTGAAGGACACGTGGTGTCCTTCCCCTCGAGTGCTCCAGAGCCCGTTGGGTCTTCAGGTCAACTGGAAGAGAGTAATCTCGCCCACGGGCTGAGTATCTCTTTTTCAGTTTTGGAGAGGTACTCGGTCCAACACGTCTCTCCAGTGAGAATGTGGTCAGCTGGTGTTGAAGTGAGAAAGGGTCCCACTGAAAAGATTCAGAGGCTCCTGGGGTATACGATGGAGCAGCCTAAGTTGGCTTCCTCCGTATGTGACCGTTTCAGCGCTAGCTTTACGATCGAGTCCCGAGGTGACCGTGGCAGAGCAGCTCACCCTGTGTGACTATAGTTCATCCCGGTCTGCTGCCAAACCCTCCTCAGCAGAGGGGGCATGTACAAAGGGCGTGTTTTAACGGGGGCCTGGGCGACCCCCGACTACACGGGCATTCGTGCCTCGAGTTGTTAGACATTGCGGGTGTCACAAACTCTCCCGTCACCTCCTCCTTGGAGTCAGACGCTTCTGAGGGCGCCTTGTTCCACCCCTCCCGCTTACTCAATCGTGCCGCCATCGAGCCTCACGACAGTTATAGCCAGGGCAAGTGGAGACTCCATCCCCTGGGTCCGCTGGGTCTTGACCATTCCGGGGCCGCTCAATTGCCCCCCCGGTTTTATTTTTCCGCCAGTGTTTGGGTAAACCGAGCGGACTACCCTTGGACAAACACTGGGTCCCAGCTGTCCCAGGGGCCCGCAGAATACGTTTAACCCCAGTGAGCCTTCTAAGAAGTGACGGCGACTCAGGGTCGCCTTGCGCTGCTCAAGTCAGTGAGATCATCACACTTCATGTTGAGCAGAGTTGCTCCTGAAACTCAGTGAAGTTCATCGCACTCAGGTGTTGAGCAGCAATGCTCCTGTAGCTCAGTGAGTCCATCACAGGTAGCGCAGTGAATTCATCACACGCAGTGCTGAGCAGAAATGCTCCTGGTGCTCAGTGAAGTTCCTCGCACTCAAGTGTTGAGCAGTAATGCTCCTGAAGCTCAGTGAGTTTATCACACTCAGGTGTTGAGCAGTAATGCTCCTGAAGCTCAGTGAACTTGTCACACTCAAGTGCGGAGCAGAAATGCTCCTGTCGTTCAGTGAAATTCTTCGCACTCAAGTGTTGAGCAGAAATGCTCCTGAAGCTCAGTGAGGGAATGCTCCTGAAGTTCAGTGAACTTGTCACACTCAAGTGCTGAGCAGAAATGCTCCTGTCGCTCAGTGAGGTTCTTCGTACTCAAGTGTTGAGCAGAAATGCTCCTGAAGCTCGGTGAGTTTATCACACTCAGGTGTTGAGCAGGAATGCTCCTGAAGCTCAGTGAACTTGTCACACCCAAGTGCTGAGCAGAAAATGCTCCTGAAGCCCAGTGATCTTCACATGTTGTGTTGAGCAATGCTCCTGTCTTTTGCGCCCGTCACTTGCACCTACGTGCCAAGTCAGGAGAGGAACAGGTCTTCATAGTTGCCCCTTATTGGCCCAACTAGACCTGGCTCCCATCAACAGCCTTCCTGACTTCCCCGGAAAACTCTTCAGGGGCGGGGCACGATGGCACACGCGTTCTTCCCCCGGGGATTCCGGGCGGTCTTACATCTGAACGCGGAGGTTCAGGTGGCTATCACAAGAATGTGTGATAGGTACCATCACTTCTGCGAGCACCCCCTAGAATGGGGTAGCGTGCTTACGCCTTTAGAAGTGGAACCTAGTCGTTGAGTGCGTCTTCTCTCCAGAGGAGATCCTGAAAGCTTTCGATCACTTCAGTGCTCTCTTTCCTGCAAAATGGGTTGCAGTAGGCTGTTTTTCTAAATCACCCTCAAAATGATGTTGCCTCGGTGTTTAAACGACGCTCATCGTGTTGCAGAAGTATGCAGAAGCACGTTCTGATCGTCAGGTTCCTGAGGAGCAAGGTCTTGTAAATCCTTGTGTCCCTCTTTATCCTCTTGGGCCTTGTCCCTGGTGCGACTGCACTGCAGAGACCGCCCCTGAGCCACTGCAGGTAGTGAGTTAAAGATTCTGTTATATCAGTTCTCCTGCTCGCGTGGTCTCTACTAGAGGGTAGGGACTTGCTCGCTTTCGGTCAACGTATTGTGCCTGGAGTCTGGGCCGGCTAACTCTCACAAGCTGAGACCCCGGCTCGGATTGTGCCCAAGGTTCCTACCTCTCCCGTAGTAGGAGCAGGTGGTGAGCCTGCAAGCGCTGCCCTGGAGGAGGCAGATCCAGCCCTGGCTTCTCTGTCCGTTCGCTTGGACGTGTACAGAATGCAAGTCATAGACCTCAGACCAGCTCTTCAAATATCTGTTGGAATTCAGCAGAGAGGGAAGGCTGTTTCCATGCAAAGTTGCACTTAGTGCTTGCCTTCATTTCGGCAAAGATCCGAGATGCAACATGTCCACTTAGGTGTTGAGCTCCTCTATGATGAGTGTAAAGTGCTCCGCCTGGGCGTTGACGATATACTTTGCTAAACAGATTCTAGAGTTGGGGGCTGGACGACACCTGGTTGAACCGCTGCTTCCCGTGGGCTCCCTTCTCATGAAGCCAGTTTCACCGTGAGCCCGGTTCAAGTGTCGGCTTGCTGCGCCATTCCCCTCCTATGGACTGGATACGTGCGCCTTTCTACTCCAGTTGAGTTCCCTTAAAATTGAACCCTGTTGAGTTCCTCCACACCCCTCCGACGTCGGACGTGCGGAACGTCTGGTGTTAGGCCTACCACTCGTAAGCAGTGTGGAACCTGTGTTGGGCTGGGTCCATATGTTGCGGTCCCTTCGGTGACCCCATATGTGTATTCTTCCACGATACGGCTCCTTGCGGTGACCCCGTGTCTTCCCTCGGCAGAGTCTCTCTGCCGTCACTGTCCGGTGTGTCTCCCCCCGTCTTAGGCTGGAGCCACCCCAGTGACATTCCATATGTTAGACTGCCCGGTTTCCGCCCAGTTCATATGTGTATTCTCCACGTTACCTCCCTCGGGTTGGATGTGGCTTCCGCAGCGTCCCTTCCTTCCAACGTACGGGGAACGCTTTCCCAGTGGTCCTGTAGGAACAGCAGTGACTTCCCTGGCCTAAGCCCTGTCCTTCCCCGCCTTAAGTTTGCGGGGGCATCAGGAGGCTTTGGTTTAGGCACTGGAAGGTGGCAGCGTTAGTGGCGTGTTCAATGGTTGATCCCATTTCAGTCGCGTCGACTACGTCCGACGTTATCGACTGAAAGGGAACGTCCTGGTTGCGTATGCAACCCACCGTTCCCTGAAGGAGGGAACGGAGGACGTAGTCCCCTTGCCACTACCGCTGGACCACCGCTGACCCCGGGTTACTCTCGGCTCATCAGCGAAAAGCAACTAGTGCGTGCATCCACTTCCGTATTTATACCCGCGCCGCGGGGGCGGAGTGTGTGATGCAAATCACGCACGCCAAATTCCATTGGCTCGTTCAATAGTAATCGAAGATGATAGGCTCCCTAGCGTGATCCCATTTCAGTCGCGTCGACTACGTCCTCCGTTCCCTCCTTCAGGGAACGGTGGGTTGCATACGCAACCAGGACGTTTCTTTTACATACATTATCTATTTTTTCCTACCATGTCTTTTTCAGACAATCATGGAAATGGAAATGACAATCATTAAAATTGTCTTGTACTTTTTTTGGGTCTCATTTCAAGTCAAGCATGCTTTTCCCAAAAGTTATTTCAATTTGGTTAAATTACCTTTGAGGTGGAAAAAGTAAAAGCTGCCAGGCAGGAGCCAAAATAGTTTGTAAAAAAAAAATAGTTAGCAAATAGTTAATTTTAACAACACATTAAATATTGGTTTATGACGGTTTCATTTTTAAATCAGTTTCAAATAATTTATAAATATTCATATTTCTATGATAGATTTTCATATTTTAAGACTTGAAGCCTGGGACAAAGATAAAGCAATGAAATCAAAAATAAAAGTATAGCATATAAATGAAAACAGAAAAAAGTATCAATTTTGAAAAAAACTGGGATAAAAGAGCTCGTTGCTGAAGAAACACATTTATGAGCTCATTTTTCATTCAACAGGGACATGACAATAGTAAAGGTACGATTCAATGTCTCAAATTTAAACTTCATGACTTTCACAAAGATAAGAGCACCCTCAAAATAAAAAGAAACTGTTGTTCACTGCCTCTGAATAATTCGTCACATCATTGCTCGATTGCTACTGTCAGTCTGAATACAAGTACCTTATCACTTATTACTTCAAAGCACAAAGAATATTAAAAACGACAATTCACTATTTCCCCAGAGAGTTATTGATATCCTTTAACAAGCTTTTTTTGCTCTTTATTGATCCAAATAACTCAAAAAGTCTTTCATGTGGCGACACTGATTATTCATAATTCAGGGAACTAATCTGCGTCATTTATTTTTGTTAAAATCCAATCAACAGGTGCCATTATTTCCATTGGCTAGAGACAATTTATAGCAATCCTCATGAATAGAAAAGCTATGCAAGCAGCCCATGCATTTCCTTTATGTGTTGTGTTTTACATTTAAATAGAATTTTTAGCGCTAACTGACCTTAAGTCACCCTACGGAGCATGAAAGGACGGCTTCATACTGTACCTCAGCGGTCGATGTCTTAAATCATGACGGAAGGTGATAAAGAGGGGATGAGTGTGAAACCAAGACAGGATTATGAGTACTGTATTTGAAGTTCTCACTGTGCTCGCTGACCAAACCACTGGAGTATGTTACAATTTCAAGTCACGTTAGAGCACTTTGATCCTTTCCAGGCCACATGACCAAGACAGATTTTTGAAAACACTCAATCTTTGAGAGCTCTAGAAGAGCAACTATAATACTTTAATTCTATATTTTAGAAGAAAGGCACAAACCAATGATTTGGATATCTCCTGGCACCAGTACAGGACATGACAGATACTCTCAAGAAGAAAGGTATCCCTCACATTTGAAATTGAATTACTGGGAATTTCACACTCCATGCACTGCTCATGGGAGTTTTTATTTTATTTCCACCCCACAGGCAAGAAGCTCAGACAGTTAGAAAATTATACAGACACACATGGGCTGTACACAAGCGACAGATGGACTTTTAGTGTCACTTCAAGCCTGTGGCTGTTTTTGGCAACATAGCAAATTCCTGATCAATCGGATTCATTTTATTCCCTTCACTAATTAGACATATACTTTAGCATTACTGGGGTCCAACAACCTATGCTTGAGGGAAAATCCAAGGAGATAAATATATGATACCTGAAGAGAGTGCCATTCACATTCCTCTCAATAGCAGTTTCTCAGCTGGCACAGAACCCTCAGGAAATCTGGGATGTGAAATCTGCCATCTTTGCTCATGGGCGTTCAGATCTGCCGTCAGTTTATTTCTGAGCCATAAATTTCATTCATGTTTTTATAGTTGACGAAACCACATATGATGTATAATTTGTTGTGAAAAACTATACATGTCTATTTCATTAAAGAGATAGTTGATCTAAAAATGTAAATGTTTTGGAGAATGCATCAGGGTGAACGAGTGCTTGTTGTTGTTGTAGTTTCTGCTGACGTGTTCAAACACTTAGGAGCCTGCAATGAAATACACAGCTTAAACATACAATCTCTTTGGTTCTACAGTATGTGTATTATACAGTAAATTGAAGCATATTATCAAACAATAGCTCATGGGCAAGAAAATGAAAAGATGAAAAGATTTTAAAATGAATGCATTTAATCTATATGTTAATGCTGACTATACGTGGATATATAAAAAAAAATCCTACAACATAAACAATAGTGCTGTATTCCAGTCATTTTGGACCCCAGAACAGCCAATAAAAGAGGCCTAATGCTACATGGGAGTGTTCACCCCCATCTGTATATTGACAACTGTGAAGGCTGAATAGATGGGAAATTAAAATAGTGTGGACAAATGCTATTTTTCATGATCACATTTTTGGTTTTAAGTGAACATCCCAGGCTCCCCCGAAACCGTCTTTATTAAAATGACTTTTCCGCAGACAAGCGAATGCATTTATAGCATAAATCGCACCTGTATGCTCTGGGAGGAGGACTCTTTTACATTCAGTTGGCCTTCCTGAGCTCATTTGAGGAGTCTCCCCTCCTGAGAAGCTCTCAGAGCCGTTTTTAATTATACCCTGTCATTCAGTGTGATGAGACTTGCACAGGTACAGCCCCACAGGTGGTACTGAAGCACAGAATGGTCACACCTGCCTGTTATAACACATCCAAACTCTAGAGAACCACAGGATGAGTGCAAAATGCATCTACATGCCGCTAACACTCAGCAGATGTTGGGTGTTGATGCACTATTCAGGGGGTAACGGGATACAACACCTCGTGAACGAACACTTGTTTACTCATGATTTGCTGATAATTTTTTGTTGCAGATGGTGAAAAAAAGACCTCTCATCTTACTGAGAATATTTTTTTCTATTGAGAAGTAGAAGTAACTGTTAAATGGTGAAAACAATTATCCACTTTTAAATAAAATAATTACCATTCAAATGGACTAATTACATTTTAAATGCAACATTTGCTAATTTATTTTTTTACAGCATTTACAAATTGATTTTAAAATTCAGTTGAAATTTTAACTCCGTTGACCAATGTCAACTGGGTTAAAATATATAGTTCACCCAAAAATGAAAATTCTGTCAGTAATTACTCACCCTTATGTTGTTCCAACCCCGTAAGACTTTTGGTCATCTTCGGAACACAAATTAGGATATTTTTGATTAAATCTGAGAAATATATAAAAATGTCTGTTTTCTAAAAAATTCGACCGTACCTAGCGACCGTACGACCTAAGCAATGTACGTTTTTTTTTCTGCGCAACAACAATTCAATCTGTGATGAATAAATAAGTGCAATCCACCTTTATTCCCCAAGGTCGCAATGTCTGATACACAATCATGATATGATGTTTCACTCATAATTACCGCAGGCATAAAACAAATCATTGAATATTATCACAAATATGAGCCAGATCCTGAATGTACAGGGGAACAGGGTACAGAGCTCTAACGATGACAGTGATGATGGTAAAAAGTATCTGCTCAAATTTGACCCTTCCAAATTCCAAAAGGTAATGAAATATGCTTTATTTTATTTATTTGTAACTGTTATTAAAATATTAGGAGACTTTTATGCATAGACTGTAAAAATGATGACCTATACTAGGACCAGTCCCCGGGGGGCGATCGAGAAGCTTTGGCTTCACTTTTCAGGGCTTGTGCGGGCACGCTTGCTTTTATGCTACTGCAGCACTAAGAGATCCATTCATGTTAGACATAGATCCGGGTCGCTAAAGACCCAAATATGTAATAATAATAATAAATGGTGAAACATTCATGCATTTAAGGTTAACTTATAATCAAAACCTTTTCTAATCTTGGCAAAAGATATATCGTCAGACATTTCTGAGTCTCAAGGTTCCATATTTTGTGATAGAAGTGATATTTGGACAGAAATGTATTAATTTGTTACATGAGAATGCATCAAAAAATTCAATGCTATGTGAATGACATCAAGTGGCTATTTTTGGCACAAAAACAAAATCTCATAGAAACTTCAATTTATGTGATCAACTTTAAAGTTGTAACACAACTTGGATAGAGATATGGCTCTGATTTTATAGTAAAAAATATTTTGTAAAATATCTATTCGATATAAAACAATAAATATTTAGTACAGTACATTTTGTATCCAAGTTTGGATAGTGCATTTTCATGTCTATTCTTAAAAAAGGGGGGTGGATATTTAAGGGGTTTAATCACTGGGTGTCATTCACTCATTTGCTTAAAAAATTACAAAAACAGAAATCAATGTTTCCACACAGAAATCATGATTCATCAAAAAGACTGTTCTAAAAATTAAGGTTACACTTTATTTCGATAGTCCACTTTAGACATTCTACTAAACTAACGTTCCAACTACAATACAACTCTCATTGGAGTATTAGTAAACTGTTAGGTTCGGGTAAGTAGAGCAAGTTGACATGTAGTTGCAAAAATACTTATGGTCAGTAGAATGTCTGTTGGGGGAGCATCAAAATAAAGTGTTAGCAGATATTAAGCAGACAGTTTACCAATACTTTAATGACTATTAGTTGACATGTACTTGCAAAGTTACTAATAGTTAGTAAAATGTCTAAAATGGACTATCATGGGTAAATAAGTGTCATGCGCTAATATATATATATATATATTTATATATATATATATATATATATATATATATATATATATATATATATATATATATATATATATACAGTACATGAACAAATTCTGTTGTTAATTATTCTGTTTATAAGCTATAATAGAGCATCATTTTGTTTGTGCAGGTGCGGCAGCCCTTAAAACTAGCCCAAAATTTCTGTGCCGTTACAAGCATATCTATTTTGTCTCATCAATGGTGCCTGATGCGATTACAAACACATAATTAGATATCCTAACATGATGGATTTCACAGCTTGCATTGAGACCCATGCTGACTAATGTGAGCAGACACAGACAATTCCTCTTCATTAATTTTTTCCTTCGTCCTTTACAACCATAACCCCAGAGAGGGATTTGTATGCCATTGTGACCTTTTCCCGCTATTTGTATCCTCCTCATTACACTATAACGCCTTCATCGGGTTCTGATGGCACAACACCGATGCAGTGCTTTAGTGCTGGCAGGATGAGGGTGGAGAACGTCCCTGAAGCAGGTGGAGCATTGGCAGCTACACCTTCTCTGAGCATATAAGCAAATAGTTGTGTGAAACAGCCAGGACTCACCAAATACTCAAGTGCTAAACAACACTAAGCACTTGTCCAGAGCCAGATTTCTCAGTTTGCCTTTGGTAATTGAAGTGAAACGTGTAGTCCAAACTAGAGATATATTTAGTCTGTAAGATATCACAGTCTAAGTTAAACTCGTCATGAAACGGAAGTTGAGATTGTCCTTTTTTCCTTATTGTGACGTATATCCGAGTGAAACGGCTTTTGAAATAAGAAAAAAATGTAGGGCGGGGCTTGATTTCGTCCTTCGGGAAATGATTGGAACGTAGGAGGTTGGGCATTGCTAACAAAATAGAGGCAGATTTGAATGCCAGTTTACAGTCAGTAGTGGAGGATTTCTCTCCACCGGACTCACCACCGTTATCCCCCCATGAAGCATTTTTAATTGAGGAACCCAACGATGAGAACGAGGACGAGCAGCCAAATTTTCCAGAAGGAATCACCCCATATTTATATGAGCCTCCCACGAACCAAGATGAGGCGGCTAATAACCAAGACAAAAGTGACAGACCACAATAGCCACGCCCTCTATTAATAGTTTTTGACCGGAAGAGAAGAGAAGTCGTTTAGAGGGGGGAGGGAAGGGTAACGTATTTGATTAAAGATTATAAGGGTACATGAATTTTAAAAAAAATTATGAAGTGCACAGATAAATCATCTACAATAAACACTAAATATTACATATAAAAATATGAATGGTAAAATTTTATTTCATGACGACTTTAAGGTCATAGGTTCAATTCCGAGGGGATGTATGAACAGATACATTTAAAAATATAGCTGCAAGCAGCCATTACCGGGGCCAAGCGCAAGAAGCAGCAACAGATGCCCTCATGGGTGGGAGTGGCAGACCAATTGCAGCAAGGAGCAATTAAAGACATTTTAAGAGAATGTTGGGCAAATGGCTAAAAAATCATATATACAGTAACTTTTAAGATGATTTAATGGATAATCACTTTCGACCAATAGGTGGCGCAGTTACAAAATCGATGTGATGTGGTCAGAGTGAGGTGACAATGACACATACAAAGTTTGGTGTCAAAATATCAAGGCATTGCAGAGATAAAGACTTAATAGTCATTTTGGCAGCATGTCTCAACTTTGCTGCTGCGGTATACGAAAACGGTTTCGTCTATCGTCACGAAATCCATAACTTTTAGTCGGCACGGTATGGAGATGACACGATTCGATTTTGGTGAAAATCGGACGAATGGTCTAGGAGAAGTTCGAAAAAGAAGGTTTTGAAAGTAAATAAAGATGGCGGACAGGAAGTTCGTCCAAATACGTCAAACTTGGTATCTATGTTCTCAGCATGACCCAAGGAATCTATTAAGACCAGGGTCATTACAATAAGCACATTTAAAAAAAAGTTATTAGCATTTTTGGAAATGTAATTTTAACTTTTGACCAACAGGTGGCGCTGTCTTGAAATCTTTTGAGTACCTTCAAGGCAAGGTGCTGGTAACAAATTCTGAGTTTCATAATGTTACAGCAATGTGTTCATTAAGTATAGCATTTCACATCACAAAACTGCATTGAAATCAATGGGATTTTCATGTTTTGTTCTATTATAGCGCCACCAAGAGGCAAAATCTCACAATTTTTTTTCATGTGTCCTTGGAATGAGCCCATACATGTGTGTGCCAAATTTGGTGAAAATATCTCAATTCGCTTCGGAGTTTTAGACATTTATATGAAAAAAAGCATCAAAAATGACTGACACGTGACTTTGATTTGATTTTACTACCCCTTACCATCAATATTTTGGCATTTGGGCTCTCACATATAGTTAACAAACTATGGTTTCAAACTTCTGACGGTGGTTTCGTCTCGATCGGACTAGCGGTTTCGAAGATATCGGCAAATGTTTTTTAAGCGCTAAATCACAACGCTACACAAACCGTAAGTTGAAACCTAGCATGTTTGGTATCTGTGGACTCGGCAAGGATTCAGGACCTCAACGAGATGACTCCCGTGAAAATAAGTCAACCACAGCCAGAGTTATAAGCATTTGAAAAATAAATTTTACCACTAGGTGGCGCTGTTTCGAAACTTCTCAGGCTCCTTCAGGGCATCGTACCAATGACCCATACCGAGTTTCGTAACAATTCGTTCATGCGTTCAAAAAATACAGCATTTTAGCACATAATTCAAAATGGCCGACAGCCAAAATGGCCGATCTGGGAAAATTCGATATCAGTCGACTCGGCATGACGCCCTGAATCTACAGAGACCACTTTTATGATTTTTGGACAAACCGTTCAGAAGTTATGAGCGAAAATAGCCGTTTTTCATATCTCCGGACCAGTAGGTGGCGCTGCGCCGAAACGCAGCATGTAGCCTCAGGTCATGCTTGTGATGACATGTACCAAGTTTGGTCTGAATACGATTAAGCGTTGCGGAGATACAGCCTTACGTCTGTTTTCGCAAGCGCTACGTAAAATTTGTTTGCGCGTTTATCGAAAGTGGTTTGACGAATCAACTTGAATTCCATAACTTTTTGTCGGCACTGCCTGGAGATGATCTGGTGCAATTTTGGTGAGAATCGGACAAACCGTCTAGGACGAGTTCGCAAAAGTAGGTTTTTTGGACAATTCAAAATGGCGGCCATATTTTTATGACGGAAAATGACGTCATAGGGTGCGATCGAATCGTCATGAGCTCAGGAATCAGAGGAAAAAAGAATTTTGTTGATAGGCCTAACGGTTCAAAAGTTACTAGCATAATAAAAGTGAAACTTTGGACAGGTGGTGGCGCTAGAGGCAATGAGTTAGAGACACCAAAATTGGTGCAATTACTGTTGGGACTGTCCTCTATCAGAATGTCAAACCGGAACAACTTTCCCGGACACGGTTCTAGGGGCTGCCATAGACGCCCAGTCGGAAGAAGAAGAAGAAGAAGAAGAATAAATATAGCTGCAAGCAGCCATTACCGGGGCCAAGCGCAAGAAGCGGAAACAGATGCCATCATGGGTGGGATTGGCAGACCAACTGCAGCAAGGAGCAATTAAAGACATTTTAAGAGAATTTTTGCAAAATGGCTGAAAAATCATATATACAGTAACTTTTAAGATGATTTAATGGATTATCACTTTCAACCAATAGGTGGCGCAGTTACAAAATCGATGTGATGTGGTCAGAGTGAGGTGACAATGACACATACAAAGTTTGGTGTCAAAATATCAAGGCATTGCAGAGATAAAGACTTAATAGTCATTTTGGCAGCATGTCTCAACTTTGCTGCTGCGGTATACGAAAACGGTTTCGTCTATCGTCACGAAATCCATAACTTTTAGTCGGCACGGTATGGAGATGACACGATTCGATTTTGGTGAAAATCGGACGAATGGTCTAGGAGAAGTTCGAAAAAGAAGGTTTTGAAAGTAAATAAAGATGGCGGACAGGAAGTTCGTCCAAATACGTCAAACTTGGTATCTATGTTCTCGGCATGACCCAAGGAATCTATTAAGACCAGTGTCATTACAATAAGCACATTTTAAAAAAAGTTATTAGCATTTTTGGAAATGTAATTTTAACTTTTGACCAACAGGTGGCGCTGTCTTGAAATCTTTTGAGTACCTTCAAGGCAAGGTGCTGGTAACAAATTCTGAGTTTCATAATGTTACAGCAATGTGTTCATTAAGTATAGCATTTCACATCACAAAACTGCATTGAAATCAATGGGATTTTCATGTTTTGTTCTATTATAGCGCCACCAAGAGGCAAAATCTCACATTTTTTTTCATGTGTCCTTGGAATGAGCCCATACATGTGTGTGCCAAATTTGGTGAAAATATCTCAATTCGCTTCGGAGTTTTAGACATTTATATGAAAAAAAGCATCAAAAATGACTGACACGTGACTTTGATTTGATTTTACTACCCCTTACCATCAATATTTTGGCATTTGGGCTATCACATATAGTTAACAAGCTATGGTTCCAAACTTCTGACGGTGGTTTCGTCTCGATCGGACTAGCGGTTTCGAAGATATCGGCAAATGTTTTTTAAGCGCTAAATCACAACGCTACACAAACCGTAAGTCGAAACCTAGCATGTTTGGTATCTGTGGACTCGGCAAGGATTCAGGACCTCAACGAGATGACTCCCGTGAAAATAAGTCAACCACAGCCAGAGTTATAAGCATTTGAAAAATAAATGTTACCACTAGGTGGCGCTGTTTCGAAACTTCTCAGGCTCCTTCAGGGCATCGTACCGATGACCCATACCGAGTTTCGTAACAATTCGTTCATGCGTTCAAAAAATACAGCATTTTAGCACATAATTCAAAATGGCCGACAGCCAAAATGGCCGATCTGGGAAAATTCGATATCAGTCGACTCGGCATGACGCCCTGAATCTACAGAGACCACTTTTATGATTTTTGGACAAACCGTTCAGAAGTTATGAGCGAAAATAGCCGTTTTTCATATCTCCGGACCAGTAGGTGGCGCTGCGCCGAAACGCAGCATGTAGCCTCAGGTCATGCTTGTGATGACATGTACCAAGTTTGGTCTGAATACGATTAAGCGTTGCGGAGATACAGCCTTACGTCTGTTTTTGCAAGCGCTACGTAAAATTTGTTTGCGCGTTTATCGAAAGCGGTTTGACAAATCGACTTGAATTCCATAACTTTTTGTCGCCAATACCTGGAGATGATCTGGTGCGATTTTGGTGCGAATCGGACAAACCGTCTAGGACGAGTTCGCAAAAGTAGGTTTTTTGGACAATTCAAAATGGCGGCCATATTTTTATGACGGAAAATGACGTCATAGGGTGCGATCGATTCGTCATGAGCTCAGGAATCAGAGGAAAAAATTATTTTGTTGATAGGCCAAACGGTTCAAAAGTTATTAGCATAATAAAAGTGAAACTTTGGACAGGTGGTGGCGCTAGAGGCAATGAGTTAGAGACACCAAAATTGGTGCAATTGATGTTGGGACTGTCCTCTATCAGAATGTCAAACCAAAACAACTTTCCCGGACACGGTTCTATGGGCTGCCATAGACGCCCAGTCGGAAGAAGAAGAAGAAGAAGAAGAAGAAGAAGAAGAAGAATAATAATAATAAGAACCGGAACAGATACAATAGGTGCCTCCGCACCTTCGGTGCTTGGCCCCTAATAATAATAAATATAGCTGCAAGCAGCCATTCCGGGGCCAAGCGCAAACGCAGACGACAAGACATGCCAACATGGCTGGAAGTTTCAGACCGACAGCAGCAAGGAGCAATTAAAGACATTTAAAGATGAATTTAGGCAAATGGCTAAAAAAGCATATATACAGTAACTTTTAAGATGATTTAATGGATTATGACTTTCGACCAATAGGTGGCGCAGTTACGAAATCGATGTGATGTGGTCAGAGTGAGGTGACAATGACACATACAAAGTTTGGTGTCAAAATATCAAGGCATTGCAGAGATAAAGACTTAATAGTCATTTTGGCAGCATGTCTCAACTTTGCTGCTGCGGTATACGAAAACGGTTTCGTCTATCGTCACGAAATCCATAACTTTTAGTCGGCACGGTATGGAGATGACACGATTCGATTTTGGTGAAAATCGGACGAATGGTCTAGGAGAAGTTCGAAAAAGAAGGTTTTGAAAGTAAATAAAGATGGCGGACAGGAAGTTCGTCCAAATACGTCAAACTTGGTATCTATGTTCTCGGCATGACCCAAGGAATCTATTAAGACCAGTGTCATTACAATAAGCACATTTTTAAAAAAGTTATTAGCATTTTTGGAAATGTAATTTTAACTTTTGACCAACAGGTGGCGCTGTCTTGAAATCTTTTGAGTACCTTCAAGGCAAGGTGCTGGTAACAAATTCTGAGTTTCATAATGTTACAGCAATGTGTTCATTAAATATAGCATTTCACATCACAAAACTGCATTGAAATCAATGGGATTTTCATGTTTTGTTCTATTATAGCGCCACCAAGAGGCAAAATCTCACAATTTTTTTTCATGTGTCCTTGGAATGAGCCCATACATGTGTGTGCCAAATTTGGTGAAAATATCTCAATTCGCTTCGGAGTTTTAGACATTTATATGAAAAAAAGCATCAAAAATGACTGACACGTGACTTTGATTTGATTTTACTACCCCTTACCATCAATATTTTGGCATTTGGGCTCTCACATTTGGTTAACAAGCTATGGTTCCAAACTTCTGACGGTGGTTTCGTCTCGATCGGACTAGCGGTTTCGAAGATATCGGCAAATGTTTTTTAAGCGCTAAATCACAACGCTACACAAACCGTAAGTTGAAACCTAGCATGTTTGGTATCTGTGGACTCGGCAAGGATTCAGGACCTCAACGAGATGACTCCCGTGAAAATAAGTCAACCACAGCCAGAGTTATAAGCATTTGAAAAATAAATTTTACCACTAGGTGGCGCTGTTTCGAAACTTCTCAGGCTCCTTCAGGGCATCGTACCGATGACCCATACCGAGTTTCGTAACAATTCGTTCATGCGTTCAAAAAATACAGCATTTTAGCACATAATTCAAAATGGCCGACAGCCAAAATGGCCGATCTGGGAAAATTCGATATCAGTCGACTCGGCATGACGCCCTGAATCTACAGAGACCACTTTTATGATTTTTGGACAAACCGTTCAGAAGTTATGAGCGAAAATAGCCGTTTTTCATATCTCCGGACCAGTAGGTGGCGCTGCGCCGAAACGCAGCATGTAGCCTCAGGTCATGCTTGTGATGACATGTACCAAGTTTGGTCTGAATACGATTAAGCGTTGCGGAGATACAGCCTTACGTCTGTTTTTGCAAGCGCTACGTAAAATTTGTTTGCGCGTTTATCGAAAGCGGTTTGACGAATCGACTTGAATTCCATAACTTTTTGTCGGCACTGCCTGGAGATGATCTGGTGCGATTTTGGTGAGAATCGGACAAACCGTCTAGGACGAGTTCGCAAAAGTAGGTTTTTTGGACAATTCAAAATGGTGGCCATATTTTTGTGACGGAAAATGACGTCATAGGGTGCGATCGAATCGTCATGAGCTCAGGAATCAGAGGAAAAAATAATTTTGTTGATAGGCCAAACGGTTCAAAAGTTATTAGCATAATAAAAGTGAAACTTTGGACAGGTGGTGGCGCTAGAGGCAATGAGTTAGAGACACCAAAATTGGTGCAATTACTGTTGGGACTGTCCTCTATCAGAATGTCAAACCGGAACAACTTTCCCGGACACGGTTCTAGGGGCTGCCATAGACGCCCAGTCGGAAGAAGAAGAAGAATAATAATAATAATAATAAGAACCGGAACAGATACAATAGGTGCCTCCGCACCTTCGGTGCTTGGCCCCTAATAAATATAGCTGCAAGCAGCCATTCCGGGGCCAAGCGCAAACGCATACGACAAGACATGCCAACATGGCTGGAAGTTTCAGACCGACAGCAGCAAGGAGCAATTAAAGACATTTAAAGATGAATTTAGGCAAATGGCTAAAAAATCATATATACAGTAACTTTTAAGATGATTTAATGGATTATGACTTTCGACCAATATGTGGCGCAGTTACGAAATCGATGTGATGTGGTCAGAGTGAGGTGACAATGACACATACAAAGTTTGGTGTCAAAATATCAAGGCATTGCAGAGATAAAGACTTAATAGTCATTTTGGCAGCATGTCTCAAATTTGCTGCTGCGGTATACGAAAACGGTTTCGTCTATCGTCACGAAATCTATAACTTTTAGTCGGCACGGTATGGAGATGACACGATTCGATTTTGGTGAAAATCGGACGAATGGTCTAGGAGAAGTTCGAAAAAGAAGGTTTTGAAAGTAAATAAAGATGGCGGACAGGAAGTTCGTCCAAATACGTCGAACTTGGTATCTATGTTCTCGGCATGACCCAAGGAATCTATTAAGACCAGTGTCATTACAATAAGCACATTTAAAAAAAAGTTATTAGCATTTTTGGAAATGTAATTTTAACTTTTGACCAACAGGTGGCGCTGTCTTGAAATCTTTTGAGTACCTTCAAGGCAAGGTGCTGGTAACAAATTCTGAGTTTCATAATGTTACAGCAATGTGTTCATTAAGTATAGCATTTCACATCACAAAACTGCATTGAAATCAATGGGATTTTCATGTTTTGTTCTATTATAGCGCCACCAAGAGGCAAAATCCCACAATTTTTTTCTTGTGTCCTTGGAATGAGCCCATACATGTGTGTGCCAAATTTGGTGAAAATATCTCAATTCGCTTCGGAGTTTTAGACATTTATATGAAAAAAAGCATCAAAAATGACTGACACGTGACTTTGATTTGATTTTACTACCCCTTACCATCAATATTTTGGCATTTGGGCTCTCACATATAGTTAACAAGCTATGGTTCCAAACTTCTGACGGTGGTTTCGTCTCGATCGGACTAGCGGTTTCGAAGATATCGGCAAATGTTTTTTAAGCGCTAAATCACAACGCTACACAAACCGTAAGTTGAAACCTAGCATGTTTGGTATCTGTGGACTCGGCAAGGATTCAGGACCTCAACGAGATGACTCCCGTGAAAATAAGTCAACCACAGCCAGAGTTATAAGCATTTGAAAAATAAATTTTACCACTAGGTGGCGCTGTTTCGAAACTTCTCAGGCTCCTTCAGGGCATCGTACCGATGACCCATACCGAGTTTCGTAACAATTCGTTCATGCGTTCAAAAAATACAGCATTTTAGCACATAATTCAAAATGGCCGACAGCCAAAATGGCCGATCTGGGAAAATTCGATATCAGTCGACTCGGCATGACGCCCTGAATCTACAGAGACCACTTTTATGATTTTTGGACAAACCGTTCAGAAGTTATGAGCGAAAATAGCCGTTTTTCATATCTCCGGACCAGTAGGTGGCGCTGCGCCGAAACGCAGCATGTAGCCTCAGGTCATGCTTGTGATGACATGTACCAAGTTTGGTCTGAATACGATTAAGCGTTGCGGAGATACAGCCTTACGTCTGTTTTTGCAAGCGCTACGTAAAATTTGTTTGCGCGTTTATCGAAAGCGGTTTGACGAATCGACTTGAATTCCATAACTTTTTGTCGGCACTGCCTGGAGATGATCTGGTGCGATTTTGGTGAGAATCGGACAAACCGTCTAGGACGAGTTCGCAAAAGTAGGTTTTTTGGACAATTCAAAATGGCGGCCATATTTTTGTGACGGAAAATGACGTCATAGGGTGCGATCGAATCGTCATGAGCTCAGGAATCAGAGGAAAAAATAATTTTGTTGATAGGCCTAACGGTTCAAAAGTTATTAGCATAATAAAAGTGAAACTTTGGACAGGTGGTGGCGCTAGAGGCAATGAGTTAGAGACACCAAAATTGGTGCAATTACTGTTGGGACTGTCCTCTATCAGAATGTCAAACCGGAACAACTTTCCCGGACACGGTTCTAGGGGCTGCCATAGACGCCCAGTCGGAAGAAGAAGAAGAATAATAATAATAATAATAAGAACCGGAACAGATACAATAGGTGCCTCCGCACCTTCGGTGCTTGGCCCCTAAATATAGCTGCAAGCAGCCATTCCGGGGCCAAGCGCAAACGCAGACGACAAGACATGCCAACATGGCTGGAAGTTTCAGACCGACAGCAGCAAGGAGAAATTAAAGACATTTAAAGATGAATTTAGGCAAATGGCTAAAAAATCATATATACAGTAACTTTTAAGATGATTTAATGGATTATCACTTTCGAACAATAGGTGGCGCAGTTACGAAATCGATGTGATGTGGTCAGAGTGAGGTGACAATGACACATACAAAGTTTGGTGTCAAAATATCAAGGCATTGCAGAGATAAAGACTTAATAGTCATTTTGGCAGCATGTCTCAACTTTGCTGCTGCGGTATACGAAAAAGGTTTCGTCTATCGTCACGAAATCCATAACTTTTAGTCGGCACGGTATGGAGATGACACGATTCGATTTTGGTGAAAATCGGACGAATGGTCTAGGAGAAGTTCGAAAAAGAAGGTTTTGAAAGTAAATAAAGATGGCGGACAGGAAGTTTGTCCAAATACGTCAAACTTGGTATCTATGTTCTCGGCATGACCCAAGGAATCTATTAAGACCAGTGTCATTACAATAAGCACATTTTAAAAAAAGTTATTAGCATTTTTGGAAATGTAATTTTAACTTTTGACCAACAGGTGGCGCTGTCTTGAAATCTTTTGAGTACCTTCAAGGCAAGGTGCTGGTAACAAATTCTGAGTTTCATAATGTTACAGCAATGTGTTCATTAAGTATAGCATTTCACATCACAAAACTGCATTGAAATTAATGGGATTTTCATGTTTTGTTCTATTATAGCGCCACCAAGAGGCAAAATCCCACAATTTTTTTCTTGTGTCCTTGGAATGAGCCCATACATGTGTGTGCCAAATTTGGTGAAAATATCTCAATTCGCTTCGGAGTTTTAGACATTTATATGAAAAAAAGCTTCAAAAATGACTGACACGTGACTTTGATTTGATTTTACTACCCCTTACCATCAATATTTTGGCATTTGGGCTCTCACATTTAGTTAACAAGCTATGGTTCCAAACTTCTGACGGTGGTTTCGTCTCGATCGGACTAGCGGTTTCGAAGATATCGGCAAATGTTTTTTAAGCGCTAAATCACAACGCTACACAAACCGTAAGTCGAAACCTAGCATGTTTGGTATCTGTGGACTCGGCAAGGATTCAGGACCTCAACGAGATGACTCCCGTGAAAATAAGTCAACCACAGCCAGAGTTATAAGCATTTGAAAAATAAATTTTACCACTAGGTGGCGCTGTTTCGAAACTTCTCAGGCTCCTTCAGGGCATCGTACTGATGACCCATACCGAGTTTCGTAACAATTCGTTCATGCGTTGAAAAAATACAGCATTTTAGCACATAATTCAAAATGGCCGATAGCCAAAATGGCCGATCTGGGAAAATTCGATATCAGTCGACTCGGCATGACGCCCTGAATCTACAGAGACCACTTTTATGATTTTTGAACAAACCGTTCAGAAGTTATGAGCGAAAATAGCCGTTTTTCATATCTCCGGACCAGTAGGTGGCGCTGCGCCGAAACGCAGCATGTAGCCTCAGGTCATGCTTGTGATGACATGTACCAAGTTTGGTCTGAATACGATTAAGCGTTGCGGAGATACAGCCTTACGTCTGTTTTCGCAAGCGCTATGTAAAATTTGTTTGCGCGTTTATCGAAAGCGGTTTGACGAATCGACTTGAATTCCATAACTTTTTGTCGCCAATGCCTGGAGATGATCTGGTGCGATTTTGGTGAGAATCGGACAAACCGTCTAGGACGAGTTCGCAAAAGTAGGTTTTTTGGACAATTCAAAATGGCGGCCATATTTTTATGACGGAAAATGACGTCATAGGGTGCGATCGAATCGTCATGAGCTCAGGAATCAGAGGAAAAAAGAATTTTGTTGATAGGCCTAACGGTTCAAAAGTTTTTCGCATAATAAAAGTGAAACTTTGGACAGGTGGTGGCGCTAGAGGCAATGAGTTAGAGACACCAAAATTGGTGCAATTGATGTTGGGACTGTCCTCTATCAGAATGTCAAACCAAAACAACTTTCCCGGACACGGTTCTATGGGCTGCCATAGACGCCCAGTCGGAAGAAGAAGAAGAAGAAGAAGAAGAAGAATAATAATAATAATAATAAGAACCGGAACAGATACAATAGGTGCCTCCGCACCTTCGGTGCTTGGCCCCTAATAACAAGCAGCCATTCCGGGGCCAAGCGCAAACGCAGACGACAAGACATGCCAACATGGCTGGAAGTTTCAGACCGACAGCAGCAAGGAGCAATTAAAGACATTTAAAGATGAATTTAGGCAAATGGCTAAAAAATCATATATACAGTAACTTTTAAGATGATTTAATGGATTATGACTTTCGACCAATAGGTGGCGCAGTTACGAAATCGATGTGATGTGGTCAGAGTGAGGTGACAATGACACATACAAAGTTTGGTGTCAAAATATCAAGGCATTGCAGAGATAAAGACTTAATAGTCATTTTGGCAGCATGTCTCAACTTTGCTGCTGCGGTATACGAAAACGGTTTCGTCTATCGTCACAAAATCCATAACTTTTAGTCGGCGCGGTATGGAGATGACACGATTCGATTTTGGTGAAAATCGGACGAATGGTCTAGGAGAAGTTCGAAAAAGAAGGTTTTGAAAGTAAATAAAGATGGCGGACAGGAAGTTCGTCCAAATACGTCAAACTTGGTATCTATGTTCTCGGCATGACCCAAGGAATCTATTAAGACCAGTGTCATTACAATATGCACATTTTAAAAAAAGTTATTAGCATTTTTGGAAATGTTATTTTAACTTTTGACCAACAGGTGGCGCTGTCTTGAAATCTTTTGAGTACCTTCAAGGCAAGGTGCTGGTAACAAATTCTGAGTTTCATAATGTTACAGCAATGTGTTCATTAAGTATAGCATTTCACATCACAAAACTGCATAGAAATCAATGGGATTTTCATGTTTTGTTCTATTATAGCGCCACCAAGAGGCAAAATCTCACATTTTTTTTCATGTGTCCTTGGAATGAGCCCATACATATGTGTGCCAAATTTGGTGAAAATATCTCAATTCGCTTCGGAGTTTTAGACATTTATATGAAAAAAAGCATCAAAAATGACTGACACGTGACTTTGATTTGATTTTACTACCCCTTACCATCAATATTTTGGCATTTGGGCCCTCACATATAGTTAACAAGCTATGGTTCCAAACTTCTGACGGTGGTTTCGTCTCGATCGGACTAGCGGTTTCGAAGATATCGGCAAATGTTTTTTAAGCGCTAAATCACAACGCTACACAAACCGTAAGTCGAAACCTAGCATGTTTGGTATCTGTGGACTCGGCAAGGATTCAGGACCTCAACGAGATGACTCCCGTGAAAATAAGTCAACCACAGCCAGAGTTATAAGCATTTGAAAAATAAATGTTACCACTAGGTGGCGCTGTTTCGAAACTTCTCAGGCTCCTTCAGGGCATCGTACCGATGACCCATACCGAGTTTCGTAACAATTCGTTCATGCGTTCAAAAAATACAGCATTTTAGCACATAATTCAAAATGGCCGACAGCCAAAATGGCCGATCTGGGAAAATTGGATATCAGTCGACTCGGCATGACGCCCTGAATCTACAGAGACCACTTTTATGATTTTTGGACAAACCGTTCAGAAGTTATGAGCGAAAATAGCCGTTTTTCATATCTCCGGACCAGTAGGTGGCGCTGCGCCGAAACGCAGCATGTAGCCTCAGGTCATGCTTGTGATGACATGTACCAAGTTTGGTCTGAATACGATTAAGCGTTGCGGAGATACAGCCTTACGTCTGTTTTCGCAAGCGCTACGTAAAATTTGTTTGCGCGTTTATCGAAAGCGGTTTGACGAATCAACTTGAATTCCATAACTTTTTGTCGGCACTGCCTGGAGATGATCTGGTGCAATTTTGGTGAGAATCGGACAAACCGTCTAGGACGAGTTCGCAAAAGTAGGTTTTTTGGACAATTCAAAATGGCGGACATATTTTTATGACGGAAAATGACGTCATAGGGTGCGATCGAATCGTCATGAGCTCAGGAATCAGAGGAAAAAAGAATTTTGTTGATAGGCCTAACGGTTCAAAAGTTATTAGCATAATAAAAGTGAAATTTTGGACAGGTGGTGGCGCTAGAGGCAATGAGTTAGAGACACCAAAATTGGTGCAATTACTGTTGGGACTGTCCTCTATCAGAATGTCAAACCGGAACAACTTTCCCGGACACGGTTCTAGGGGCTGTCATAGACGTCCAGTCGGAAGAAGAAGAAGAATAATAAATATAGCTGCAAGCAGCCATTCCGGGGCCAAGCGCAAACGCAGACGACAAGACATGCCAACATGGCTGGAAGTTTCAGACCGACAGCAGCAAGGAGCAATTAAAGACATTTAAAGATGAATTTAGGCAAATGGCTAAAAAATCATATATACAGTAACTTTTAAGATGATTTAATGGATTATCACTTTCGACCAATAGGCGGCGCAGTTACGAAATCGATGTGATGTGGTCAGAGTGAGGTGACAATGACACATACAAAGTTTGGTGTCAAAATATCAAGGCATTGCAGAGATAAAGACTTAATAGTCATTTTGGCAGCATGTCTCAACTTTGCTGCTGCGGTATACGAAAACGGTTTCGTCTATCGTCACGAAATCCATAACTTTTAGTCGGCACGGTATGGAGATGACACGATTCGATTTTGGTGAAAATCGGACGAATGGTCTAGGAGAAGTTCGAAAAAGAAGGTTTTGAAAGTAAATAAAGATGGCGGACAGGAAGTTCGTCCAAACACGTCAAACTTGGTATCTATGTTCTCGGCATGACCCAAGGAATCTATTAAGACCAGTGTCATTACAATAAGCACATTTAAAAAAAAGTTATTAGCATTTTTGGAAATGTAATTTTAACTTTTGACCAACAGGTGGCGCTGTCTTGAAATGTTTTGAGTACCTTCAAAGCAAGGTGCTGGTAACAAATTCTGAGTTTCATAATGTTACAGCAATGTGTTCATTAAGTATAGCATTTCACATCACAAAACTGCATTGAAATCAATGGGATTTTCATGTTTTGTTCTATTATAGCGCCACCAAGAGGCAAAATCCCACAATTTTTTTCATGTGTCCTCAGAGTGAGCCCATACATATGTGTGTCAATTTTGGTGAAGATATCTCAATTCGCTTCGGAGTTTTTGACATTTATATGAAAAAAAGCATCAAAAATGACTGACACGTGACTTTGATTTGATTTTACTACCCCTTACCATCAATATTTTGGCATTTGGGCTCTCACATATAGTTAACAAGCTATGGTTCCAAACTTCTGACGGTGGTTTCGTCTCGATCGGACTAGCGGTTTCGAAGATATCGGCAAATGTTTTTTAAGCGCTAAATCACAACGCTACACAAACCGTAAGTCGAAACCTAGCATGTTTGGTATCTGTGGACTCGGCAAGGATTCAGGACCTCAACGAGATGACTCCCGTGAAAATAAGTCAACCACAGCCAGAGTTATAAGCATTTGAAAAATACATTTTACCACTAGGTGGCGCTGTTTCGAAACTTCTCAGGCTCCTTCAGGGCATCGTACTGATGACCCATACCGAGTTTCGTAACAATTCGTTCATGCGTTCAAAAAATACAGCATTTTAGCACATAATTCAAAATGGCCGACAGCCAAAATGGCCGATCTGGGAAAATTTGATATCAGTCGACTCGGCATGACGCCCTGAATCTACAGAGACCACTTTTATGATTTTTGGACAAACCGTTCAGAAGTTATGAGCGAAAATAGCCGTTTTTCATATCTCCGGACCAGTAGGTGGCGCTGCGCCGAAACGCAGCATGTAGCCTCAGGTCATGCTTGTGATGACATGTACCAAGTTTGGTCTAAATACGATTAAGCGTTGCGGAGATACAGCCTTACGTCTGTTTTCGCAAGCGCTACGTAAAATTTGTTTGCGCATTTATCGAAAGTGGTTTGACGAATCAACTTGAATTCCATAACTTTTTGTCGGCACTGCCTGGAGATGATCTGGTGCAATTTTGGTGAGAATCGGACAAACCGTCTAGGACGAGTTCGCAAAAGTAGGTTTTTTGGACAATTCAAAATGGTGGCCATATTTTTATGACGGAAAATGACGTCATAGGGTGCGATCGAATCGTCATGAGCTCAGGAATCAGAGGAAAAAAGAATTTTGTTGATAGGCCTAACGGTTCAAAAGTTATTAGCATAATAAAAGTGAAACTTTGGACAGGTGGTGGCGCTAGAGGCAATGAGTTAGAGACACCAAAATTGGTGCAATTACTGTTGGGACTGTCCTCTATCAGAATGTCAAACCGGAACAACTTTCCCGGACACGGTTCTAGGGGCTGCCATAGACGCCCAGTCGGAAGAAGAAGAAGAATAATAATAATAATAATAAGAACCGGAACAGATACAATAGGTGCCTCCGCACCTTCGGTGCTTGGCCCCTAATAATAATAATAAGAACCGGAACAGATACAATAGGTGCCTCCGCACCTTCGGTGCTTGGCCCCTAAATATAGCTGCAAGCAGCCATTACCGGGGCCAAGCGCAAGAAGCGGAAACAGATGCCATCATGGGTGGGATTGGCAGACCAACTGCAGCAAGGAGCAATTAAAGACATTTTAAGAGAATTTTTGCAAAATGGCTGAAAAATCATATATAAAGTAACTTATAAGATGATTTAATGGTTTATCACTTTCAACAAATAGGTGGCGCAGTTACGAAATCGATTTGATGTGGTCAGAGTGAGGTGACAATGACACATACAAAGTTTGGTGTCAAAATGTCAAGGCATTGCAGAGATAAAGCCTGAATAGTCATTTTGGCAGCATGCCTCAACTTTGATGCTGTGGTATACGAAAAAAAGGGTTTGTCTATCAACACGAAATCCATAACTTTTAATCGGCACGGTATGGAGATGACACGATTCGATTTTGGTGAAAATCGGACGAATGGTCTAGGAGAAGTTCGAAAAAGAAGGTTTTGAAAGTAAATAAAGATGGCGGACAGGAAGTTCGTCCAAATACGTCAAACTTGGTATCTATGTTCTCGGCATGACCCAAGGAATCTATTAAGACCAGTGTCATTACAATAAGCACATTTAAAAAAAAGTTATTAGCATTTTTGGAAATGTAATTTTAACTTTTGACCAACAGGTGGCGCTGTCTTGAAATCTTTTGAGTACCTTCAAGGCAAGGTGCTGGTAACAAATTCTGAGTTTCATAATGTTACAGCAATGTGTTCATTAAGTATAGCATTTCACATCACAAAACTGCATTGAAATCAATGGGATTTTCATGTTTTGTTCTATTATAGCGCCACCAAGAGGCAAAATCTCACAATTTTTTTTCATGTGTCCTTGGAATGAGCCCATACATGTGTGTGCCAAATTTGGTGAAAATATCTCAATTCGCTTCGGAGTTTTAGACATTTATATGAAAAAAAGCATCAAAAATGACTGACACGTGACTTTGATTTGATTTTACTACCCCTTACCATCAATATTTTGGCATTTGGGCTCTCATATATAGTTAACAAGCTATGGTTCCAAACTTCTGACGGTGGTTTCGTCTCGATCGGACTAGCGGTTTCGAAGATATCGGCAAATGTTTTTTAAGCGCTAAATCACAACGCTACACAAACCGTAAGTTGAAACCTAGCATGTTTGGTATCTGTGGACTCGGCAAGGATTCAGGACCTCAACGAGATGACTCCCGTGAAAATAAGTCAACCACAGCCAGAGTTATAAGCATTTGAAAAATAAATTTTACCACTAGGTGGCGCTGTTTCGAAACTTCTCAGGCTCCTTCAGGGCATCGTACCGATGACCCATACCGAGTTTAGTAAAAATTCGTTCATGCGTTCAAAAAATACAGCATTTTAGCACATAATTCAAAATGGCCGACAGCCAAAATGGCCGATCTGGGAAAATTCGATATCAGTCGACTCGGCATGACGCCCTGAATCTACAGAGACCACTTTTATGATTTTTGGACAAACCGTTCAGAAGTTATGAGCGAAAATAGCCGTTTTTCATATCTCCGGACCAGTAGGTGGCGCTGCGCCGAAACGCAGCATGTAGCCTCAGGTCATGCTTGTGATGACATGTACCAAGTTTGGTCTGAATACGATTAAGCGTTGCGGAGATACAGCCTTACGTCTGTTTTCGCAAGCGCTACGTAAAATTTGTTTGCGCGTTTATCGAAAGTGGTTTGACGAATCGACTTGAATTCCATAACTTTTTGTCGGCACTGCCTGGAGATGATCTGGTGCAATTTTGGTGAGAATCGGACAAACCGTCTAGGACGAGTTCGCAAAAGTAGGTTTTTTGGACAATTCAAAATGGCGGCCATATTTTTATGACGGAAAATGACGTCATAGGGTGTGATCGAATCGTCATGAGCTCAGGAATCAGAGGAAAAAAGAATTTTGTTGATAGGCCTAACGGTTCAAAAGTTATTAGCATAATAAAAGTGAAACTTTGGACAGGTGGTGGCGCTAGAGGCAATGAGTTAGAGACACCAAAATTGGTGCAATTACTGTTGGGACTGTCCTCTATCAGAATGTCAAACCGGAACAACTTTCCCGGACACGGTTCTAGGGGCTGCCATAGACGCCCAGTCGGAAGAAGAAGAAGAAGAAGAAGAATAAATATAGCTGCAAGCAGCCATTCCGGGGCCAAGCGCAAACGCAGACGACAAGACATGCCAACATGGCTGGAAGTTTCAGACCGACAGCAGCAAGGAGCAATTAAAGACATTTAAAGATGAATTTAGGCAAATGGCTAAAAAATCATATATACAGTAACTTTTAAGATGATTTAATGGATTATGACTTTCGACCAATAGGTGGCGCAGTTACGAAATCGATGTGATGTGGTCAGAGTGAGGTGACAATGACACATACAAAGTTTGGTGTCAAAATATCAAGGCATTGCAGAGATAAAGACTTAATAGTCATTTTGGCAGCATGTCTCAACTTTGCTGCTGCGGTATACGAAAACGGTTTCGTCTATCGTCACAAAATCCATAACTTTTAGTCGGCGCGGTATGGAGATGACACGATTCGATTTTGGTGAAAATCGGACGAATGGTCTAGGAGAAGTTCGAAAAAGAAGGTTTTGAAAGTAAATAAAGATGGCGGACAGGAAGTTCGTCCAAATACGTCAAACTTGGTATCTATGTTCTCGGCATGACCCAAGGAATCTATTAAGACCAGTGTCATTACAATATGCACATTTTAAAAAAAGTTATTAGCATTTTTGGAAATGTTATTTTAACTTTTGACCAACAGGTGGCGCTGTCTTGAAATCTTTTGAGTACCTTCAAGGCAAGGTGCTGGTAACAAATTCTGAGTTTCATAATGTTACAGCAATGTGTTCATTAAGTATAGCATTTCACATCACAAAACTGCATAGAAATCAATGGGATTTTCATGTTTTGTTCTATTATAGCGCCACCAAGAGGCAAAATCTCACATTTTTTTTCACGTGTCCTTGGAATGAGCCCATACATATGTGTGCCAAATTTGGTGAAAATATCTCAATTCGCTTCGGAGTTTTAGACATTTATATGAAAAAAAGCATCAAAAATGACTGACACGTGACTTTGATTTGATTTTACTACCCCTTACCATCAATATTTTGGCATTTGGGCCCTCACATATAGTTAACAAGCTATGGTTCCAAACTTCTGACGGTGGTTTCGTCTCGATCGGACTAGCGGTTTCGAAGATATCGGCAAATGTTTTTTAAGCGCTAAATCACAACGCTACACAAACCGTAAGTCGAAACCTAGCATGTTTGGTATCTGTGGACTCGGCAAGGATTCAGGACCTCAACGAGATGACTCCCGTGAAAATAAGTCAACCACAGCCAGAGTTATAAGCATTTGAAAAATAAATGTTACCACTAGGTGGCGCTGTTTCGAAACTTCTCAGGCTCCTTCAGGGCATCGTACCGATGACCCATACCGAGTTTCGTAACAATTCGTTCATGCGTTCAAAAAATACAGCATTTTAGCACATAATTCAAAATGGCCGACAGCCAAAATGGCCGATCTGGGAAAATTGGATATCAGTCGACTCGGCATGACGCCCTGAATCTACAGAGACCACTTTTATGATTTTTGGACAAACCGTTCAGAAGTTATGAGCGAAAATAGCCGTTTTTCATATCTCCGGACCAGTAGGTGGCGCTGCGCCGAAACGCAGCATGTAGCCTCAGGTCATGCTTGTGATGACATGTACCAAGTTTGGTCTGAATACGATTAAGCGTTGCGGAGATACAGCCTTACGTCTGTTTTCGCAAGCGCTACGTAAAATTTGTTTGCGCGTTTATCGAAAGCGGTTTGACGAATCAACTTGAATTCCATAACTTTTTGTCGGCACTGCCTGGAGATGATCTGGTGCAATTTTGGTGAGAATCGGACAAACCGTCTAGGACGAGTTCGCAAAAGTAGGTTTTTTGGACAATTCAAAATGGCGGACATATTTTTATGACGGAAAATGACGTCATAGGGTGCGATCGAATCGTCATGAGCTCAGGAATCAGAGGAAAAAAGAATTTTGTTGATAGGCCTAACGGTTCAAAAGTTATTAGCATAATAAAAGTGAAACTTTGGACAGGTGGTGGCGCTAGAGGCAATGAGTTAGAGACACCAAAATTGGTGCAATTACTGTTGGGACTGTCCTCTATCAGAATGTCAAACCGGAACAACTTTCCCGGACACGGTTCTAGGGGCTGTCATAGACGCCCAGTCGGAAGAAGAAGAAGAATAATAATAATAATAATAAGAACCGGAACAGATACAATAGGTGCCTCCGCACCTTCGGTGCTTGGCCCCTAATAATAATAAATATAGCTGCAAGCAGCCATTACCGGGGCCAAGCGCAAGAAGCGGAAACAGATGCCATCATGGGTGGGAGTGGCAGACCAACTGCAGTAAGGAGCAATTAAAGACATTTAAAGATGAATTTAGGCAAATGGCTAAAAAATCATATATACAGTAACTTTTAAGATGATTTAATGGATTATCACTTTCGACCAATAGGTGGCGCAGTTACGAAATCGATGTGATGTGGTCAGAGTGAGGTGACAATGACACATACAAAGTTTGGTGTCAAAATATCAAGGCATTGCAGAGATAAAGACTTAATAGTCATTTTGGCAGCATGTCTCAACTTTGCTGCTGCGGTATACGAAAACGGTTTCGTCTATCGTCACGAAATCCATAACTTTTAGTCGGCACGGTATGGAGATGACACGATTCGATTTTGGTGAAAATCGGACGAATGGTCTAGGAGAAGTTCGAAAAAGAAGGTTTTGAAAGTAAATAAAGATGGCGGACAGGAAGTTCGTCCAAATACGTCAAACTTGGTATCTATGTTCTCGGCATGACCCAAGGAATCTATTAAGACCAGTGTCATTACAATAAGCACATTTAAAAAAAAGTTATTAGCATTTTTGGAAATGTAATTTTAACTTTTGACCAACAGGTGGCGCTGTCTTGAAATCTTTTGAGTACCTTCAAGGCAAGGTGCTGGTAACAAATTCTGAGTTTCATAATGTTACAGCAATGTGTTCATTAAGTATAGCATTTCACATCACAAAACTGCATTGAAATCAATGGGATTTTCAAGTTTTTTTCTATTATAGCGCCACCAAGAGGCAAAATCTCACAATTTTTTTTCATGTGTCCTTGGAATGAGCCCATACATGTGTGTGCCAAATTTGGTGAAAATATCTCAATTCGCTTCGGAGTTTTAGACATTTATATGAAAAAAAGCATCAAAAATGACTGACACGTGACTTTGATTTGATTTTACTACCCCTTACCATCAATATTTTGGCATTTGGGCTCTCACATATAGTTAACAAGCTATGGTTCCAAACTTCTGACGGTGGTTTCGTCTCGATCGGACTAGCGGTTTCGAAGATATCGGCAAATGTTTTTTAAGCGCTAAATCACAACGCTACACAAACCGTAAGTTGAAACCTAGCATGTTTGGTATCTGTGGACTCGGCGAGGATTCAGGACCTCAACGAGATGACTCCCGTGAAAATAAGTCAACCACAGCCAGAGTTATAAGCATTTGAAAAATAAATGTTACCACTAGGTGGCGCTGTTTCGAAACTTCTCAGGCTCCTTCAGGGCATCGTACCGATGACCCATACCGAGTTTCGTAACAATTCGTTCATGCGTTCAAAAAATACAGCATTTTAGCACATAATTCAAAATGGCCGACAGCCAAAATGGCAGATCTGGGAAAATTCGATATCAGTCGACTCGGCATGACACCCTGAATCTACAGAGACCACTTTTATGATTTTTGGACAAACCGTTCAGAAGTTATGAGCGAAAATAGCCGTTTTTCATATCTCCGGACCAGTAGGTGGCGCTGCGCCGAAACGCAGCATGTAGCCTCAGGTCATGCTTCTGATGACATGTACCAAGTTTGGTCTGAATACGATTAAGCGTTGCGGAGATACAGCCTTACGTCTGTTTTCGCAAGCGCTATGTAAAATTTGTTTGCACGTTTATCGAAAGTGGTTTGACGAATCAACTTGAATTCCATAACTTTTTGTCGGCACTGCCTGGAGATGATCTGGTGCAATTTTGGTGAGAATCGGACAAACCGTCTAGGACGAGTTCGCAAAAGTAGGTTTTTTGGACAATTCAAAATGGCGGCCATATTTTTATGACGGAAAATGACGTCATAGGGTGCGATCGATTCGTCATGAGCTCAGGAATCAGAGGAAAAAATAATTTTGTTGATAGGCCAAACGGTTCAAAAGTTATTAGCAAAATAAAAGTGAAACTTTGGACAGGTGGTGGCGCTAGAGGCAATGAGTTAGAGACACCAAAATTGGTGCAATTGATGTTGGGACTGTCCTCTATCAGAATGTCAAACCAAAACAACTTTCCCGGACACGGTTCTATGGGCTGCCATAGACGCCCAGTCGGAAGAAGAAGAAGAAGAAGAAGAAGAAGAAGAAGAATAATAAATATAGCTGCAAGCAGCCATTACCGGGGCCAAGCGCAAGAAGCGGAAACAGATGCCATCATGGGTGGGATTGGCAGACCAACTGCAGCAAGGAGCAATTAAAGACATTTTAAGAGAATTTTTGCAAAATGGCTGAAAAATCATATATAAAGTAACTTATAAGATGATTTAATGGTTTATCACATTCAACAAATAGGTGGCGCAGTTACGAAATCGATGTGATGTGGTCAGAGTGAGGTGACAATGACACATACAAAGTTTGGTGTCAAAATATCAAGGTATTGCAGAGATAAAGACTTAATAGTAATTTTGGCAGCATGTCTCAACTTTGCTGCTGCGGTATACGAAAACGGTTTCGTCTATCGTCACGAAATCCATAACTTTTAGTCGGCACGGTATGGAGATGACACGATTCGATTTTGGTGAAAATCGGACGAATGGTCTAGGAGAAGTTCGAAAAAGAAGGTTTTGAAAGTAAATAAAGATGGCGGACAGGAAGTTCGTCCAAATACGTCAAACTTGGTATCTATGTTCTCGGCATGACCCAAGGAATCTATTAAGACCAGTGTCATTACAATAAGCACATTTAAAAAAAAAGTTATTAGCATTTTTGGAAATGTAATTTTAACTTTTGACCAACAGGTGGCGCTGTCTTGAAATCTTTTGAGTACCTTCAAGGCAAGGTGCTGGTAACAAATTCTGAGTTTCATAATGTTACAGCAATGTGTTCATTAAGTATAGCATTTCACATCACAAAACTGCATTGAAATCAATGGGATTTTCATGTTTTGTTCTATTATAGCGCCACCAAGAGGCAAAATCTCACAATTTTTTTCATGTGTCCTTGGAATGAGCCCATACATGTGTGTGCCAAATTTGGTGAAAATATCTCAATTCGCTTCGGAGTTTTAGACATTTATATGAAAAAAAGCATCAAAAATGACTGACACGTGACTTTGATTTGATTTTACTACCCCTTACCATCAATATTTTGGCATTTGGGCTCTCACATTTAGTTAACAAGCTATGGTTCCAAACTTCTGACGGTGGTTTCGTCTCGATCGGACTAGCGGTTTCGAAGATATCGGCAAATGTTTTTTAAGCGCTAAATCACAACGCTACACAAACCGTAAGTTGAAACCTAGCATGTTTGGTATCTGTGGACTCGGCAAGGATTCAGGACCTCAACGAGATGACTCCCGTGAAAATAAGTCAACCACAGCCAGAGTTATAAGCATTTGAAAAATAAATTTTACCACTAGGTGGCGCTGTTTCGAAACTTCTCAGGCTCCTTCAGGGCATCGTACCGATGACCCATACCGAGTTTCGTAACAATTCGTTCATGCGTTCAAAAAATACAGCATTTTAGCACATAATTCAAAATGGCCGACAGCCAAAATGGCCGATCTGGGAAAATTCGATATCAGTCGACTCGGCATGACGCCCTGAATCTACAGAGACCACTTTTATGATTTTTGGACAAACCGTTCAGAAGTTATGAGCGAAAATAGCCGTTTTTCATATCTCCGGACCAGTAGGTGGCGCTGCGCCGAAACGCAGCATGTAGCCTCAGGTCATGCTTGTGATGACATGTACCAAGTTTGGTCTGAATACGATTAAGCGTTGCGGAGATACAGCCTTACGTCTGTTTTCGCAAGCGCTACGTAAAATTTGTTTGCGTGTTTATCGAAAGTGGTTTGACGAATCGACTTGAATTCCATAACTTTTTGTCGGCACTGCCTGGAGATGATCTGGTGCAATTTTGGTGAGAATCGGACAAACCGTCTAGGACGAGTTCGCAAAAGTAGGTTTTCTGGACAATTCAAAATGGCGGCCATATTTTTATGACGGAAAATGACGTCATAGGGTGCGATCGAATCGTCATGAGCTCAGGAATCAGAGGAAAAAAGAATTTTGTTGATAGGCCTAACGGTTCAAAAGTTATTAGCATAATAAAAGTGAAACTTTGGACAGGTGGTGGCGCTAGAGGCAATGAGTTAGAGACACCAAAATTGGTGCAATTACTGTTGGGACTGTCCTCTATCAGAATGTCAAACCGGAACAACTTTCCCGGACACGGTTCTAGGGGCTGCCATAGACGCCCAGTCGGAAGAAGAAGAAGAAGAAGAAGAAGAAGAAGAATAATAATAATAATAAGAACCGGAACAGATACAATAGGTGCCTCCGCACCTTCGGTGCTTGGCCCCTAATAATAAGAACCGGAACAGATACAATAGGTGCCTCCGCACCTTCGGTGCTTGGCCCCTAAATATAGCTGCAAGCAGCCATTCCGGGGCCAAGCGCAAACGCAGACGACAAGACATGCCAACATGGCTGGAAGTTTCAGACCGACAGCAGCAAGGAGCAATTAAAGACATTTAAAGATGAATTTAGGCAAATGGCTAAAAAATCATATATACAGTAACTTTTAAGATGATTTAATGGATTATCACTTTCGACCAATAGGTGGCGCAGTTACGAAATCGATGTGATGTGGTCAGAGTGAGGTGACAATGACACATACAAAGTTTGGTGTCAAAATATCAAGGCATTGCAGAGATAAAGACTTAATAGTCATTTTGGCAGCATGTCTCAACTTTGCTGCTGCGGTATACGAAAACGGTTTCGTCTATCGTCACAAAATCCATAACTTTTAGTCGGCACGGTATGGAGATGACACGATTCGATTTTGGTGAAAATCGGACGAATGGTCTAGGAGAAGTTCGAAAAAGAAGGTTTTGAAAGTAAATAAAGATGGCGGACAGGAAGTTCGTCCAAATACGTCAAACTTGGTATCTATGTTCTCGGCATGACCCAAGGAATCTATTAAGACCAGTGTCATTACAATAAGCACATTTAAAAAAAAGTTATTAGCATTTTTGGAAATGTTATTTTAACTTTTGACCAACAGGTGGCGCTGTCTTGAAATCTTTTGAGTACCTTCAAGGCAAGGTGCTGGTAACAAATTCTGAGTTTCATAATGTTACAGCAATGTGTTCATTAAGTATAGCATTTCACATCACAAAACTGCATTGAAATCAATGGGATTTTCATGTTTTTTTCTATTATAGCGCCACCAAGAGGCAAAATCTCACAATTTTTTTTCATGTGTCCTTGGAATGAGCCCATACATGTGTGTGCCAAATTTGGTGAAAATATCTCAATTCGCTTCGGAGTTTTAGACATTTATATGAAAAAAAGCATCAAAAATGACTGACACGTGACTTTGATTTGATTTTACTACCCCTTACCATCAATATTTTGGCATTTGGGCTCTCACATTTTCGTTAACAAGCTATGGTTCCAAACTTCTGACGGTGGTTTCGTCTCGATCGGACTAGCGGTTTCGAAGATATCGGCAAATGTTTTTTAAGCGCTAAATCACAACGCTACACAAACCGTAAGTCGAAACCTAGCATGTTTGGTATCTGTGGACTCGGCAAGGATTCAGGACCTCAACGAGATGACTCCCGTGAAAATAAGTCAACCACAGCCAGAGTTATAAGCATTTGAAAAATAAATTTTACCACTAGGTGGCGCTGTTTCGAAACTTCTCAGGCTCCTTCATGGCATCGTACCGATGACCCATACCGAGTTTCGTAACAATTCGTTCATGCGTTCAAAAAATACAGCATTTTAGCACATAATTCAAAATGGCCGACAGCCAAAATGGCCGATCTGGGAAAATTCGATATCAGTCGACTCGGCATGACGCCCTGAATCTACAGAGACCACTTTTATGATTTTTGGACAAACCGTTCAGAAGTTATGAGCGAAAATAGCCGTTTTTCATATCTCCGGACCAGTAGGTGGCGCTGCGCCGAAACGCAGCATGTAGCCTCAGGTCATGCTTGTGATGACATGTACCAAGTTTGGTCTGAATACGATTAAGCGTTGCGGAGATACAGCCTTACGTCTGTTTTTGCAAGCGCTACGTAAAATTTGTTTGCGCGTTTATCGAAAGCGGTTTGACGAATCGACTTGAATTCCATAACTTTTTGTCGCCAATGCCTGGAGATGATCTGGTGCGATTTTGGTGAGAATCGGACAAACCGTCTAGGACGAGTTCGCAAAAGTAGGTTTTTTGGACAATTCAAAATGGCGGCCATATTTTTATGATGGAAAATGACGTCATAGGGTGCGATCGAATCGTCATGAGCTCAGGAATCAGAGGAAAAAATAATTTTGTTGATAGGCCAAACGGTTCAAAAGTTATTAGCATAATAAAAGTGAAACTTTGGACAGGTGGTGGCGCTAGAGGCAATGAGTAAGAGACACCAAAATTGGTGCAATTACTGTTGGGACTGTCCTCTATCAGAATGTCAAACCGGAACAACTTTCCCGGACACGGTTCTAGGGGCTGCCATAGACGCCCAGTCGGAAGAAGAAGAAGAATAATAATAATAAATATAGCTGCAAGCAGCCATTACCGGGGCCAAGCGCAAGAAGCGGAAACAGATGCCATCATGGGTGGGATTGGCAGACCAACTGCAGCAAGGAGCAATTAAAGACATTTTAAGAGAATTTTTGCAAAATGGCTGAAAAATCATATATAAAGTAACTTATAAGATGATTTAATGGTTTATCACTTTCAACAAATAGGTGGCGCAGTTACGAAATCGATTTGATGTGGTCAGAGTGAGGTGACAATGACACATACAAAGTTTGGTGTCAAAATGTCAAGGCATTGCAGAGATAAAGCCTGAATAGTCATTTTGGCAGCATGCCTCAACTTTGATGCTGTGGTATACGAAAAAAAGGGTTTGTCTATCAACACGAAATCCATAACTTTTAATCGGCACGGTATGGAGATGACACGATTCGATTTTGGTGAAAATCGGACGAATGGTCTAGGAGAAGTTCGAAAAAGAAGGTTTTGAAAGTAAATAAAGATGGCGGACAGGAAGTTCGTCCAAATACGTCAAACTTGGTATCTATGTTCTCGGCATGACCCAAGGAATCTATTAAGACCAGTGTCATTACAATAAGCACATTTAAAAAAAAGTTATTAGCATTTTTGGAAATGTAATTTTAACTTTTGACCAACAGGTGGCGCTGTCTTGAAATCTTTTGAGTACCTTCAAGGCAAGGTGCTGGTAACAAATTCTGAGTTTCATAATGTTACAGCAATGTGTTCATTAAGTATAGCATTTCACATCACAAAACTGCATTGAAATCAATGGGATTTTCATGTTTTGTTCTATTATAGCGCCACCAAGAGGCAAAATCTCACAATTTTTTTTCATGTGTCCTTGGAATGAGCCCATACATGTGTGTGCCAAATTTGGTGAAAATATCTCAATTCGCTTCGGAGTTTTAGACATTTATATGAAAAAAAGCATCAAAAATGACTGACACGTGACTTTGATTTGATTTTACTACCCCTTACCATCAATATTTTGGCATTTGGGCTCTCACATATAGTTAACAAGCTATGGTTCCAAACTTCTGACGGTGGTTTCGTCTCGATCGGACTAGCGGTTTCGAAGATATCGGCAAATGTTTTTTAAGCGCTAAATCACAACGCTACACAAACCGTAAGTTGAAACCTAGCATGTTTGGTATCTGTGGACTCGGCAAGGATTCAGGACCTCAACGAGATGACTCCCGTGAAAATAAGTCAACCACAGCCAGAGTTATAAGCATTTGAAAAATAAATTTTACCACTAGGTGGCGCTGTTTCGAAACTTCTCAGGCTCCTTCAGGGCATCGTACCGATGACCCATACCGAGTTTCGTAACAATTCGTTCATGCGTTCAAAAAATACAGCATTTTAGCACATAATTCAAAATGGCCGACAGCCAAAATGGCCGATCTGGGAAAATTTGATATCAGTCGACTCGGCATGACGCCCTGAATCTACAGAGACCACTTTTATGATTTTTGGACAAACCGTTCAGAAGTTATGAGCGAAAATAGCCGTTTTTCATATCTCCGGACCAGTAGGTGGCGCTGCGCCGAAACGCAGCATGTAGCCTCAGGTCATGTTTGTGATGACATGTACCAAGTTTGGTCTGAATACGATTAAGCGTTGCGGAGATACAGCCTTACGTCTGTTTTCGCAAGCGCTACGTAAAATTTGTTTGCGCGTTTATCGAAAGTGGTTTGACGAATCGACTTGAATTCCATAACTTTTTGTCGGCACTGCCTGGAGATGATCTGGTGCAATTTTGGTGAGAATCGGACAAACCGTCTAGGACGAGTTCGCAAAAGTAGGTTTTTTGGACAATTCAAAATGGCGGCCATATTTTTATGACGGAAAATGACGTCATAGGGTGCGATCGAATCGTCATGAGCTCAGGAATCAGAGGAAAAAAGAATTTTGTTGATAGGCCTAACGGTTCAAAAGTTATTAGCATAATAAAAGTGAAACTTTGGACAGGTGGTGGCGCTAGAGGCAATGAGTTAGAGACACCAAAATTGGTGCAATTACTGTTGGGACTGTCCTCTATCAGAATGTCAAACCGGAACAACTTTCCCGGACACGGTTCTAGGGGCTGCCATAGACGCCCAGTCGGAAGAAGAAGAAGAAGAAGAAGAATAATAAATATAGCTGCAAGCAGCCATTCCGGGGCCAAGCGCAAACGCAGACGACAAGACATGCCAACATGGCTGGAAGTTTCAGACCGACAGCAGCAAGGAGCAATTAAAGACATTTAAAGATGAATTTAGGCAAATGGCTAAAAAATCATATATACAGTAACTTTTAAGATGATTTAATGGATTATGACTTTCGACCAATATGTGGCGCAGTTACGAAATCGATGTGATGTGGTCAGAGTGAGGTGACAATGACACATACAAAGTTTGGTGTCAAAATATCAAGGCATTGCAGAGATAAAGACTTAATAGTCATTTTGGCAGCATGTCTCAAATTTGCTGCTGCGGTATACGAAAACGGTTTCGTCTATCGTCACGAAATCTATAACTTTTAGTCGGCACGGTATGGAGATGACACGATTCGATTTTGGTGAAAATCGGACGAATGGTCTAGGAGAAGTTCGAAAAAGAAGGTTTTGAAAGTAAATAAAGATGGCGGACAGGAAGTTCGTCCAAATACGTCGAACTTGGTATCTATGTTCTCGGCATGACCCAAGGAATCTATTAAGACCAGTGTCATTACAATAAGCACATTTAAAAAAAAGTTATTAGCATTTTTGGAAATGTAATTTTAACTTTTGACCAACAGGTGGCGCTGTCTTGAAATCTTTTGAGTACCTTCAAGGCAAGGTGCTGGTAACAAATTCTGAGTTTCATAATGTTACAGCAATGTGTTCATTAAGTATAGCATTTCACATCACAAAACTGCATTGAAATCAATGGGATTTTCATGTTTTGTTCTATTATAGCGCCACCAAGAGGCAAAATCCCACAATTTTTTTCTTGTGTCCTTGGAATGAGCCCATACATGTGTGTGCCAAATTTGGTGAAAATATCTCAATTCGCTTCGGAGTTTTAGACATTTATATGAAAAAAAGCATCAAAAATGACTGACACGTGACTTTGATTTGATTTTACTACCCCTTACCATCAATATTTTGGCATTTGGGCTCTCACATATAGTTAACAAGCTATGGTTTCAAACTTCTGACGGTGGTTTCGTCTCGATCGGACTAGCGGTTTCGAAGATATCGGCAAATGTTTTTTAAGCGCTAAATCACAACGCTACACAAACCGTAAGTTGAAACCTAGCATGTTTGGTATCTGTGGACTCGGCAAGGATTCAGGACCTCAACGAGATGACTCCCGTGAAAATAAGTCAACCATAGCCAGAGTTATAAGCATTTGAAAAATAAATTTTACCACTAGGTGGCGCTGTTTCGAAACTTCTCAGGCTCCTTCAGGGCATCGTACCGATGACCCATACCGAGTTTCGTAACAATTCGTTCATGCGTTCAAAAAATACAGCATTTTAGCACATAATTCAAAATGGCCGACAGCCAAAATGGCCGATCTGGGAAAATTCGATATCAGTCGACTCGGCATGACGCCCTGAATCTACAGAGACCACTTTTATGATTTTTGGACAAACCGTTCAGAAGTTATGAGCGAAAATAGCCGTTTTTCATATCTCCGGACCAGTAGGTGGCGCTGCGCCGAAACGCAGCATGTAGCCTCAGGTCATGCTTGTGATGACATGTACCAAGTTTGGTCTGAATACGATTAAGCGTTGCGGAGATACAGCCTTACGTCTGTTTTTGCAAGCGCTACGTAAAATTTGTTTGCGCGTTTATCGAAAGCGGTTTGACGAATCGACTTGAATTCCATAACTTTTTGTCGGCACTGCCTGGAGATGATCTGGTGCGATTTTGGTGAGAATCGGACAAACCGTCTAGGACGAGTTCGCAAAAGTAGGTTTTTTGGACAATTCAAAATGGCGGCCATATTTTTGTGACGGAAAATGACGTCATAGGGTGCGATCGAATCGTCATGAGCTCAGGAATCAGAGGAAAAAATAATTTTGTTGATAGGCCAAACGGTTCAAAAGTTATTAGCATAATAAAAGTGAAACTTTGGACAGGTGGTGGCGCTAGAGGCAATGAGTTAGAGACACCAAAATTGGTGCAATTACTGTTGGGACTGTCCTCTATCAGAATGTCAAACCGGAACAACTTTCCCGGACACGGTTCTAGGGGCTGCCATAGATGCCCAGTCGGAAGAAGAAGAATAATAATAATAATAATAATAAGAACCGGAACAGATACAATAGGTGCCTCCGCACCTTCGGTGCTTGGCCCCTAATAAATATAGCTGCAAGCAGCCATTACCGGGGCCAAGCGCAAGAAGCGGCAACAGATGCCATCATGGGTGGGAGTGGCAGACCAACTGCAGTAAGGAGCAATTAAAGACATTTAAAGATGAATTTAGGCAAATGGCTAAAAAATCATATATACAGTAACTTTTAAGATGATTTAATGGATTATGACTTTCGACCAATAGGTGGCGCAGTTACGAAATCGATGTGATGTGGTCAGAGTGAGGTGACAATGACACATACAAAGTTTGGTGTCAAAATATCAAGGCATTGCAGAGATAAAGACTTAATAGTCATTTTGGCAGCATGTCTCAACTTTGCTGCTGCGGTATACGAAAACGGTTTCGTCTATCGACACGAAATCCATAACTTTTAGTCGGCACGGTATGGAGATGACACGATTCGATTTTGGTGAAAATCGGACGAATGGTCTAGGAGAAGTTCGAAAAAGAAGGTTTTGAAAGTAAATAAAGATGGCGGACAGGAAGTTCGTCCAAATACGTCAAACTTGGTATCTATGTTCTCGGCATGACCCAAGGAATCTATTAAGACCAGTGTCATTACAATAAGCACATTTTAAAAAAAGTTATTAGCATTTTTGGAAATGTAATTTTAACTTTTGACCAACAGGTGGCGCTGTCTTGAAATCTTTTGAGTACCTTCAAGGCAAGGTGCTGGTAACAAATTCTGAGTTTCATAATGTTACAGCAATTTGTTCATTAAGTATAGCATTTCACATCACAAAACTGCATTGAAATCAATGGGATTTTCATGTTTTGTTCTATTATAGCGCCACCAAGAGGCAAAATCTCACAATTTTTTTTCATGTGTCCTTGGAATGAGCCCATACATGTGTGTGCCAAATTTGGTGAAAATATCTCAATTCCCTTCGGCGTTTTAGACATTTATATGAAAAAAAGCATCAAAAATGACTGACTAGTGACTTTGATTTGATTTTACTACCCCTTAGCATCAATATTTTGGCATTTGGGCTCTCATATTTAGTTAACAAGCTATGGTTCCAAACTTCTGACGGTGGTTTCGTCTCGATCGGACTAACGGTTTCGAAGATATCGGCAAATGTTTTTTAAGCGCTAAATCACAACGCTACACAAACCATAAGTCGAAACCTAGCATATTTGGTATCTCTGGACTCGGCAAGGATTCAGGACCTCAACGAGATGACTCCCGTGAAAATAAATCAACCACAGCCAGAGTTATAAGCATTTGAAAAATAAATTTTACCACTAGGTGGCGCTGTTTCGAAACTTCTCAGGCTCCTTCAGGGCATCGTACCGATGACCCATACCGAGTTTCGTAACAATTCGTTCATGCGTTCAAATAATACAGCATTTTAGCACATAATTCAAAATGGCCGACAGCCAAAATGGCCGATCTGGGAAAATTCGATATCAGTCGACTCGGCATGACGCCCTGAATCTACAGAGACCACTTTTATGATTTTTGGACAAACCGTTCAGAAGTTATAAGCGAAAATAGCTGTTTTTCATATCTCCGGACCAGTAGGTGGCGCTGCGCCGAAACGCAGCATGTAGCCTCAGGTCATGCTTGTGATGACATCTACCAAGTTTGGTCTAAATACGATTAAGCGTTGCGGAGATACAGCCTTACGTCTGTTTTCGCAAGCGCTACGTAAAATTTGTTTGCGCGTTTATCGAAAGTGGTTTGACGAATCAACTTGAATTCCATAACTTTTTGTCGGAACTGCCTGGAGATGATCTGGTGCAATTTTGGTGAGAATCGGACAAACCGCCTAGGACGAGTTCGCAAAAGTAGGTTTTTTGGACAATTCAAAATGGCGGCCATATTTTTATGACGGAAAATGACGTCATAGGGTGCGATCGAATCGTCATGAGCTCAGGAATCAGAGGAAAAAAGAATTTTGTTGATAGGCCAAACGGTTCAAAAGTTATTAGCATAATAAAAGTGAAACTTTGGACAGGTGGTGGCGCTAGAGGCAATGAGTTAGAGACACCAAAATTGGTGCAATTGATGTTGGGACTGTCCTCTATCAGAATGTCAAACCAAAACAACTTTCCCGGACACGGTTCTATGGGCTGCCATAGACGCCCAGTCGGAAGAAGAAGAAGAAGAAGAAGAAGAAGAAGAAGAATAATAATAATAATAAGAACCGGAACAGATACAATAAGTGCCTCCGCACCTTCGGTGCTTGGCCCCTAATAAATATAGCTGCAAGCAGCCATTACCGGGGCCAAGCGCAAGAAGCGGAAACAGATGCCATCATGGGTGGGATTGGCAGACCAACTGCAGCAAGGAGCAATTAAAGACATTTTAAGAGAATTTTTGCAAAATGGCTGAAAAATCATATATAAAGTAACTTATAAGATGATTTAATGGTTTATCACTTTCAACAAATAGGTGGCGCAGTTACGAAATCGATGTGATGTGGTCAGAGTGAGGTGACAATGACACATACAAAGTTTGGTGTCAAAATATCAAGGCATTGCAGAGATAAAGACTTAATAGTCATTTTGGCAGCATGTCTCAACTTTGCTGCTGCGGTATACGAAAACGGTTTCGTCTATCGTCACGAAATCCATAACTTTTAGTCGGCACGGTATGGAGATGACACGATTCGATTTTGGTGAAAATCGGACGAATGGTCTAGGAGAAGTTCGAAAAAGAAGGTTTTGAAAGTAAATAAAGATGGCGGACAGGAAGTTCGTCCAAATACGTCAAACTTGGTATCTATGTTCTCAGCATGACCCAAGGAATCTATTAAGACCAGGGTCATTACAATAAGCACATTTTAAAAAAAGTTATTAGCATTTTTGGAAATGTAATTTTAACTTTTGACCAACAGGTGGCGCTGTCTTGAAATCTTTTGAGTACCTTCAAGGCAAGGTGCTGGTAACAAATTCTGAGTTTCATAATGTTACAGCAATGTGTTCATTAAGTATAGCATTTCACATCACAAAACTGCATTGAAATCAATGGGATTTTCATGTTTTGTTCTATTATAGCGCCACCAAGAGGCAAAATCTCACAATTTTTTTTCATGTGTCCTTGGAATGAGCCCATACATGTGTGTGCCAAATTTGGTGAAAATATCTCAATTCGCTTCGGAGTTTTAGACATTTATATGAAAAAAAGCATCAAAAATGACTGACACGTGACTTTGATTTGATTTTACTACCCCTTAGCATCAATATTTTGGCATTTGGGCTCTCACATATAGTTAACAAGCTATGGTTCCAAACTTCTGACGGTGGTTTCGTCTCGATCGGACAAGCGGTTTCGAAGATATCGGCAAATGTTTTTTAAGCGCTAAATCACAACGCTACACAAACCGTAAGTTGAAACCTAGCATGTTTGGTATCTGTGGACTCGGCAAGGATTCAGGACCTCAACGAGATGACTCCCGTGAAAATAAGTCAACCACAGCCAGAGTTATAAGCATTTGAAAAATAAACTTTACCACTAGGTGGCGCTGTTTCGAAACTTCTCAGGCTCCTTCAGGGCATCGTACTGATGACCCATACCGGGTTTCGTAACAATTCGTTCATGCGTTCAAAAAATACAGCATTTTAGCACATAATTCAAAATGGCCGACAGCCAAAATGGCCGATCTGGGAAAATTCGATATCAGTCGACTCGGCATGACGCCCTGAATCTACAGAGACCACTTTTATGATTTTTGGACAAACCGTTCAGAAGTTATGAGCAAAAATAGCCGTTTTTCATATCTCCGGACCAGTAGGTGGCGCTGCGCCGAAACGCAGCATGTAGCCTCAGGTCATGCTTGTGATGACATGTACCAAGTTTGGTCTGAATACGATTAAGCGTTGCGGAGATACAGCCTTACGTCTGTTTTCGCAAGCGCTACGTAAAATTTGTTTGCGCGTTTATCGAAAGCGGTTTGACGAATCGACTTGAATTCCATAACTTTTTGTCGCCAATGCCTGGAGATGATCTGGTGCGATTTTGGTGAGAATCGGACAAACCGTCTAGGACGAGTTCGCAAAAGTAGGTTTTTTGGACAATTCAAAATGGCGGCCATATTTTTATGACGGAAAATGACGTCATAGGGTGCGATCGAATTGTCATGAGCTCAGGAATCAGAGGAAAAAAGAATTTTGTTGATAGGCCTAAGGGTTCAAAAGTTATTAGCATAATAAAATTGAAACTTTGGACAGGTGGTGGCGCTAGAGGCAATGAGTTAGAGACACCAAAATTGGTGCAATTACTGTTGGGACTGTCCTCTATCAGAATGTCAAACCGGAACAACTTTCCCGGGCACGGTTCTAGGGGCTGCCATAGACGCCCAGTCGGAAGAAGAAGAAGAATAATAATAAATATAGCTGCAAGCAGCCATTCCGGGGCCAAGCGCAAACGCAGACGACAAGACATGCCAACATGGCTGGAAGTTTCAGACCGACAGCAGCAAGGAGCAATTAAAGACATTTAAAGATGAATTTAGGCAAATGGCTAAAAAATCATATATACAGTAACTTTTAAGATGATTTAATGGATTATGACTTTCGACCAATAGGTGGCGCAGTTACGAAATCGATGTGATGTGGTCAGAGTGAGGTGACAATGACACATACAAAGTTTGGTGTCAAAATATCAAGGCATTGCAGAGATAAAGACTTAATAGTCATTTTGGCAGCATGTCTCAACTTTGCTGCTGCGGTATACGAAAACGGTTTCGTCTATCGTCACAAAATCCATAACTTTTAGTCGGCGCGGTATGGAGATGACACGATTCGATTTTGGTGAAAATCGGACGAATGGTCTAGGAGAAGTTCGAAAAAGAAGGTTTTGAAAGTAAATAAAGATGGCGGACAGGAAGTTCGTCCAAATACGTCAAACTTGGTATCTATGTTCTCGGCATGACCCAAGGAATCTATTAAGACCAGTGTCATTACAATATGCACATTTTAAAAAAAGTTATTAGCATTTTTGGAAATGTTATTTTAACTTTTGACCAACAGGTGGCGCTGTCTTGAAATCTTTTGAGTACCTTCAAGGCAAGGTGCTGGTAACAAATTCTGAGTTTCATAATGTTACAGCAATGTGTTCATTAAGTATAGCATTTCACATCACAAAACTGCATAGAAATCAATGGGATTTTCATGTTTTGTTCTATTATAGCGCCACCAAGAGGCAAAATCTCACATTTTTTTTCATGTGTCCTTGGAATGAGCCCATACATATGTGTGCCAAATTTGGTGAAAATATCTCAATTCGCTTCGGAGTTTTAGACATTTATATGAAAAAAAGCATCAAAAATGACTGACACGTGACTTTGATTTGATTTTACTACCCCTTACCATCAATATTTTGGCATTTGGTCTCTGACATATGGATAACAAGCTATGGTTCCAAACTTCTGACGGTGGTTTCGTCTCGATCGGACTAGCGGTTTCGAAGATATCGGCAAATGTTTTTTAAGCGCTAAATCACAACGCTACACAAACCGTAAGTCGAAACCTAGCATGTTTGGTATCTGTGGACTCGGCAAGGATTCAGGACCTCAACGAGATGACTCCCGTGAAAATAAGTCAACCACAGCCAGAGTTATAAGCATTTGAAAAATAAATGTTACCACTAGGTGGCGCTGTTTCGAAACTTCTCAGGCTCCTTCAGGGCATCGTACCGATGACCCATACCGAGTTTCGTAACAATTCGTTCATGCGTTCAAAAAATACAGCATTTTAGCACATAATTCAAAATGGCCGACAGCCAAAATGGCCGATCTGGGAAAATTTGATATCAGTCGACTCGGCATGACGCCCTGAATCTACAGAGACCACTTTTATGATTTTTGGACAAACCGTTCAGAAGTTATGAGCGAAAATAGCCGTTTTTCATATCTCCGGACCAGTAGGTGGCGCTGCGCCGAAACGCAGCATGTAGCCTCAGGTCATGCTTGTGATGACATGTACCAAGTTTGGTCTGAATACGATTAAGCGTTGCGGATATACAGCCTTACGTCTGTTTTCGCAAGCGCTACGTAAAATTTGTTTGCGCGTTTATCGAAAGCGGTTTGACGAATCAACTTGAATTCCATAACTTTTTGTCGGCACTGCCTGGAGATGATCTGGTGCAATTTTGGTGAGAATCGGACAAACCGTCTAGGACGAGTTTGCAAAAGTAGGTTTTTTGGACAATTCAAAATGGCGGACATATTTTTATGACGGAAAATGACGTCATAGGGTGCGATCGAATCGTCATGAGCTCAGGAATCAGAGGAAAAAAGAATTTTGTTGATAGGCCTAACGGTTCAAAAGTTATTAGCATAATAAAAGTGAAACTTTGGACAGGTGGTGGCGCTAGAGGCAATGAGTTAGAGACACCAAAATTGGTGCAATTACTGTTGGGACTGTCCTCTATCAGAATGTCAAACCGGAACAACTTTCCCGGACACGGTTCTAGGGGCTGTCATAGACGCCCAGTCGGAAGAAGAAGAAGAATAATAATAATAACAAGCAGCCATTCCGGGGCCAAGCGCAAACGCAGACGACAAGACATGCCAACATGGCTGGAAGTTTCAGACCGACAGCAGCAAGGAGCAATTAAAGACATTTAAAGATGAATTTAGGCAAATGGCTAAAAAATCATATATACAGTAACTTTTAAGATGATTTAATGGATTATGACTTTCGACCAATAGGTGGCGCAGTTACGAAATCGATGTGATGTGGTCAGAGTGAGGTGACAATGACACATACAAAGTTTGGTGTCAAAATATCAAGGCATTGCAGAGATAAAGACTTAATAGTCATTTTGGCAGCATGTCTCAACTTTGCTGCTGCGGTATACGAAAACGGTTTCGTCTATCGTCACGAAATCCATAACTTTTAGTCGGCACGGTATGGAGATGACACGATTCGATTTTGGTGAAAATCGGACGAATGGTCTAGGAGAAGTTCGAAAAAGAAGGTTTTGAAAGTAAATAAAGATGGCGGACAGAAAGTTCGTCCAAATACGTCAAACTTGGTATCTATGTTCTCGGCATGACCCAAGGAATCTATTAAGACCAGTGTCATTACAATAAGCACATTTAAAAAAAAGTTATTAGCATTTTTGGAAATGTAATTTTTACTTTTGACCAACAGGTGGCGCTGTCTTGAAATCTTTTGAGTACCTTCAAGGCAAGGTGCTGGTAACAAATTCTGAGTTTCATAATGTTACAGCAATGTGTTCATTAAGTATAGCATTTCACATCACAAAACTGCATTGAAATCAATGGGATTTTCATGTTTTGTTCTATTATAGCGCCACCAAGAGGCAAAATCCCACAATTTTTTTCTTGTGTCCTTGGAATGAGCCCATACATGTGTGTGCCAAATTTGGTGAAAATATCTCAATTCGCTTCGGAGTTTTAGACATTTATATGAAAAAAAGCATCAAAAATGACTGACACGTGACTTTGATTTGATTTTACTACCCCTTACCATCAATATTTTGGCATTTGGGCTCTCACATATAGTTAACAAGCTATGGTTACAAACTTCTGACGGTGGTTTCGTCTCGATCGGACTAGCGGTTTCGAAGATATCGGCAAATGTTTTTTAAGCGCTAAATCACAACGCTACACAAACCGTAAGTTGAAACCTAGCATGTTTGGTATCTGTGGACTCGGCAAGGATTCAGGACCTCAACGAGATGACTCCCGTGAAAATAAGTCAACCACAGCCAGAGTTATAAGCATTTGAAAAAAAAAAATTACCACTAGGTGGCGCTGTTTCGAAACTTCTCAGGCTCCTTCAGGGCATCGTACCGATGACCCATACCGAGTTTCGTAACAATTCGTTCATGCGTTCAAAAAATACAGCATTTTAGCACATAATTCAAAATGGCCGACAGCCAAAATGGCCGATCTGGGAAAATTTGATATCAGTCGACTCGGCATGACGCCCTGAATCTACAGAGACCACTTTTATGATTTTTGGACAAACCGTTCAGAAGTTATGAGCGAAAATAGCCGTTTTTCATATCTCCGGACCAGTAGGTGGCGCTGCGCCGAAACGCAGCATGTAGCCTCAGGTCATGCTTGTGATGACATGTACCAAGTTTGGTCTGAATACGATTAAGCGTTGCGGAGATACAGCCTTACGTCTGTTTTCGTAAGCGCTACGTAAAATTTGTTTGCGCGTTTATCGAAAGTGGTTTGACGAATCAACTTGAATTCCATAACTTTTTGTCGGCACTGCCTGGAGATGATCTGGTGCAATTTTGGTGAGAATCGGACAAACCGTCTAGGACGAGTTCGCAAAAGTAGGTTTTTTGGACAATTCAAAATGGCGGCCATATTTTGATGACGGAAAATGACGTCATAGGGTGCAATCGAATCAGCGTGAGCTCAGGAAATAGTGGAAAAAAGAATTTTGTTGATAGGCTTTACGGTTCAAAAGTTATTAGCATAATAAAAGTGAAACTTTGGACAGGTGGTGGCGCTAGAGGCAATGAGTTAGAGACACCAAAATTGGTGCAATTACTGTTGGGACTGTCCTCTATCAGAATGTCAAACCGGAACAACTTTCCCGGACACGGTTCTAGGGGCTGCCATAGACGCCCAGTCGGAAGAAGAAGAAGAATAATAATAATAAATATAGCTGCAAGCAGCCATTCCGGGGCCAAGCGCAAACGCAGACGACAAGACATGCCAACATGGCTGGAAGTTTCAGACCGACAGCAGCAAGGAGCAATTAAAGACATTTAAAGATGAATTTAGGCAAATGGCTAAAAAATCATATATACAGTAACTTTTAAGATGATTTAATGGATTATGACTTTCGACCAATAGGTGGCGCAGTTACGAAATCGATGTGATGTGGTCAGAGTGAGGTGACAATGACACATACAAAGTTTGGTGTCAAAATATCAAGGCATTGCAGAGATAAAGACTTAATAGTCATTTTGGCAGCATGTCTCAACTTTGCTGCTGCGGTATACGAAAACGGTTTCGTCTATCGTCACGAAATCCATAACTTTTAGTCGGCACGGTATGGAGATGACACGATTCGATTTTGGTGAAAATCGGACGAATGGTCTAGGAGAAGTTCGAAAAAGAAGGTTTTGAAAGTAAATAAAGATGGCGGACAGGAAGTTCGTCCAAATACGTCAAACTTGGTATCTATGTTCTCGGCATGACCCAAGGAATCTATTAAGACCAGTGTCATTACAATAAGCACATTTAAAAAAAAAGTTATTAGCATTTTTGGAAATGTAATTTTAACTTTTGACCAACAGGTGGCGCTGTCTTGAAATCTTTTGAGTACCTTCAAGGCAAGGTGCTGGTAACAAATTCTGAGTTTCATAATGTTACAGCAATGTGTTCATTAAGTATAGCATTTCACATCACTAAACTGCATTGAAATCAATGGGATTTTCATGTTTTGTTCTATTATAGCGCCACCAAGAGGCAAAATCCCACAATTTTTTTCTTGTGTCCTTGGAATGAGCCCATACATGTGTGTGCCAAATTTGGTGAAAATATCTCAATTCGCTTCGGAGTTTTAGACATTTATATGAAAAAAAGCATCAAAAATGACTGACACGTGACTTTGATTTGATTTTACTACCCCTTACCATCAATATTTTGGCATTTGGGCTCTCACATATAGTTAACAAGCTATGGTTCCAAACTTCTGACGGTGGTTTCGTCTCGATCGGACTAGCGGTTTCGAAGATATCGGCAAATGTTTTTTAAGCGCTAAATCACAACGCTACACAAACCGTAAGTTGAAACCTAGCATGTTTGGTATCTGTGGACTCGGCAAGGATTCAGGACCTCAACGAGATGACTCCCGTGAAAATAAGTCAACCACAGCCAGAGTTATAAGCATTTGAAAAATAAATTTTACCAGTAGGTGGCGCTGTTTCGAAACTTCTCAGGCTCCTTCAGGGCATCGTACCGATGACCCATACCGAGTTTCGTAACAATTCGTTCATGCGTTCAAAAAATACAGCATTTTAGCACATAATTCAAAATGGCCGACAGCCAAAATGGCCGATCTGGAAAAATTCGATATCAGTCGACTCGGCATGACGCCCTGAATCTACAGAGACCACTTTTATGATTTTCGGACAAACCGTTCAGAAGTTATGAGCAAAAATAGCCGTTTTTCATATCTCCGGACCAGTAGGTGGCGCTGCGCCGAAACGCAGCATGTAGCCTCAGGTCATGCTTGTGATGACATGTACCAAGTTTGGTCTGAATACGATTAAGCGTTGCGGAGATACAGCCTTACGTCTGTTTTTGCAAGCGCTACGTAAAATTTGTTTGCGCGTTTATCGAAAGCGGTTTGACGAATCGACTTGAATTCCATAACTTTTTGTCAGCACTGCCTGGAGATGATCTGGTGCAATTTTGGTGAGAATCGGACAAACCGTCTAGGACGAGTTCGCAAAAGTAGGTTTTTTGGACAATTCAAAATGGCGGCCATAATTTTATGACGGAAAATGACGTCATAGGGTGCGATCAAATTGTCATGAGCTCAGGAATCAGAGGAAAAAATAATTTTGTTAATAGGCCTAACGGTTCAAAAGTTATTAGCATAATAAAAGTGAAACTTTGGACAGGTGGTGGCGCTAGAGGCAATGAGTTAGAGACACCAAAATTGGTGCAATTACTGTTGGGACTGTCCTCTATCAGAATGTCAAACCGGAACAACTTTCCCGGACACGGTTCTAGGGGCTGCCATAGACGCCCAGTCGGAAGAAGAAGAAGAATAATAATAATAATAATAAGAACCGGAACAGATACAATAGGTGCCTCCGCACCTTCGGTGCTTGGCCCCTAATAATAAGAACCGGAACAGATACAATAGGTGCCTCCGCACCTTCGGTGCTTGGCCCCTAATAAGAACCGGAACAGATACAATAGGTGCCTCCGCACCTTCGGTGCTTGGCCCCTAATAATAAGAACCGGAACAGATACAATAGGTGCCTCCGCACCTTCGGTGCTTGGCCCCTAAATATAGCTGCAAGCAGCCATTCCGGGGCCAAGCGCAAACGCAGACGACAAGACATGCCAACATGGCTGGAAGTTTCAGACCGACAGCAGCAAGGAGCAATTAAAGACATTTAAAGATGAATTTAGGCAAATGGCTAAAAAATCATATATACAGTAACTTTTAAGATGATTTAATGGATTATGACTTTCGACCAATAGGTGGCGCAGTTACGAAATCGATGTGATGTGGTCAGAGTGAGGTGACAATGACACATACAAAGTTTGGTGTCAAAATATCAAGGCATTGCAGAGATAAAGACTTAATAGTCATTTTGGCAGCATGTCTCAACTTTGCTGCTGCGGTATACGAAAACGGTTTCGTCTATCGTCACAAAATCCATAACTTTTAGTCGGCGCGGTATGGAGATGACACGATTCGATTTTGGTGAAAATCGGACGAATGGTCTAGGAGAAGTTCGAAAAAGAAGGTTTTGAAAGTAAATAAAGATGGCGGACAGGAAGTTCGTCCAAATACGTCAAACTTGGTATCTATGTTCTCGGCATGACCCAAGGAATCTATTAAGACCAGTGTCATTACAATATGCACATTTTAAAAAAAGTTATTAGCATTTTTGGAAATGTTATTTTAACTTTTGACCAACAGGTGGCGCTGTCTTGAAATCTTTTGAGTACCTTCAAGGCAAGGTGCTGGTAACAAATTCTGAGTTTCATAATGTTACAGCAATGTGTTCATTAAGTATAGCATTTCACATCACAAAACTGCATAGAAATCAATGGGATTTTCATGTTTTGTTCTATTATAGCGCCACCAAGAGGCAAAATCTCACATTTTTTTTCATGTGTCCTTGGAATGAGCCCATACATATGTGTGCCAAATTTGGTGAAAATATCTCAATTCGCTTCGGAGTTTTAGACATTTATATGAAAAAAAGCATCAAAAATGACTGACACGTGACTTTGATTTGATTTTACTACCCCTTACCATCAATATTTTGGCATTTGGGCTCTCACATATAGTTAACAAGCTATGGTTCCAAACTTCTGACGGTGGTTTCGTCTCGATCAGACTAGCGGTTTCGAAGATATCGGCAAATGTTTTTTAAGCGCTAAATCACAACGCTACACAAACCGTAAGTCGAAACCTAGCATGTTTGGTATCTGTGGACTCGGCAAGGATTCAGGACCTCAACGAGATGACTCCCGTGAAAATAAGTCAACCACAGCCAGAGTTATAAGCATTTGAAAAATAAATGTTACCACTAGGTGGCGCTGTTTCGAAACTTCTCAGGCTCCTTCAGGGCATCGTACCGATGACCCATACCGAGTTTCGTAACAATTCGTTCATGCGTTCAAAAAATACAGCATTTTAGCACATAATTCAAAATGGCCGACAGCCAAAATGGCCGATCTGGGAAAATTGGATATCAGTCGACTCGGCATGACGCCCTGAATCTACAGAGACCACTTTTATGATTTTTGGACAAACCGTTCAGAAGTTATGAGCGAAAATAGCCGTTTTTCATATCTCCGGACCAGTAGGTGGCGCTGCGCCGAAACGCAGCATGTAGCCTCAGGTCATGCTTGTGATGACATGTACCAAGTTTGGTCTGAATACGATTAAGCGTTGCGGAGATACAGCCTTACGTCTGTTTTCGCAAGCGCTACGTAAAATTTGTTTGCGCGTTTATCGAAAGCGGTTTGACGAATCAACTTGAATTCCATAACTTTTTGTCGGCACTGCCTGGAGATGATCTGGTGCAATTTTGGTGAGAATCGGACAAACCGTCTAGGACGAGTTCGCAAAAGTAGGTTTTTTGGACAATTCAAAATGGCGGCCATATTTTTATGACGGAAAATGACGTCATAGGGTGCGATCGAATCGTCATGAGCTCAGGAATCAGAGGAAAAAATAATTTTGTTGATAGGCCTAACGGTTCAAAAGTTATTAGCATAATAAAAGTGAAACTTTGGACAGGTGGTGGCGCTAGAGGCAATGAGTTAGAGACACCAAAATTGGTGCAATTACTGTTGGGACTGTCCTCTATCAGAATGTCAAACCGGAACAACTTTCCCGGACACGGTTCTAGGGGCTGTCATAGACGCCCAGTCGGAAGAAGAAGAAGAATAATAATAATAAATATAGCTGCAAGCAGCCATTACCGGGGCCAAGCGCAAGAAGCGGCAACAGATGCCATCATGGGTGGGAGTGGCAGACCAACTGCAGTAAGGAGCAATTAAAGACATTTGAAGAAGAATTTAGGCAAATGGCTAAAAAATCATATATACAGTAACTTTTAAGATGATTTAATGGATTATACCTTTCGACAAATAGGTGGCGCAGTTACGAAATCGATGTGATGTGGTCAGAGTGAGGTGACAATGACACATACAAAGTTTGGTGTCAAAATATCAAGGCATTGCAGAGATAAAGACTTAATAGTCATTTTGGCAGCATGTCTCAACTTTGCTGCTGCGGTATACGAAAACGGTTTCGTCTATCGTCACGAAATCCATAACTTTTAGTCGGCACGGTATGGAGATGACACGATTCGATTTTGGTGAAAATCGGACGAATGGTCTAGGAGAAGTTCGAAAAAGAAGGTTTTGAAAGTAAATAAAGATGGCGGACAGGAAGTTCGTCCAAATACGTCAAACTTGGTATCTATGTTCTCGGCATGACCCAAGGAATCTATTAAGACCAGTGTCATTACAATAAGCACATTTAAAAAAAAGTTATTAGCATTTTTGGAAATGTAATTTTAACTTTTGACCAACAGGTGGCGCTGTCTTGAAATCTTTTGAGTACCTTCAAGGCAAGGTGCTGGTAACAAATTCTGAGTTTCATAATGTTACATCAATGTGTTCATTAAGTATAGCATTTCACATCACAAAACTGCATTGAAATCAATGGGATTTTCATGTTTTGTTCTATTATAGCGCCACCAAGAGGCAAAATTCCACAATTTTTTTCTTGTGTCCTTGGAATGAGCCCATACATGTGTGTGCCAAATTTGGTGAAAATATCTCAATTCGCTTCGGAGTTTTAGACATTTATATGAAAAAAAGCATCAAAAATGACTGACACGTGACTTTGATTTGATTTTACTACCCCTTACCATCAATATTTTGGCATTTGGGCTCTCACATTTAGTTAACAAGCTATGGTTCCAAACTTCTGACGGTGGTTTCGTCTCGATCGGACTAGCGGTTTCGAAGATATCGGCAAATGTTTTTTAAGCGCTAAATCACAACGCTACACAAACCGTAAGTTGAAACCTAGCATGTTTGGTATCTGTGGACTCGGCAAGGATTCAGGACCTCAACGAGATGACTCCCGTGAAAATAAGTCAACCACAGCCAGAGTTATAAGCATTTGAAAAATAAATTTTACTACTAGGTGGCGCTGTTTCGAAACTTCTCAGGCTCCTTCAGGGCATCGTACCGATGACCCATACCGAGTTTCGTAACAATTCGTTCATGCGTTCAAAAAATACAGCATTTTAGCACATAATTCAAAATGGCCGACAGCCAAAATGGCCGATCTGGGAAAATTTGATATCAGTCGACTCGGCATGACGCCCTGAATCTACAGAGACCACTTTTATGATTTTTGGACAAACCGTTCAGAAGTTATGAGCGAAAATAGCCGTTTTTCATATCTCCGGACCAGTAGGTGGCGCTGCGCCGAAACGCAGCATGTAGCCTCAGGTCATGCTTTTGATGACATGTACCAAGTTTGGTCTGAATACGATTAAGCGTTGCGGAGATACAGCCTTACGTCAGTTTTCGCAAGCGCTACGTAAAATTTGTTTGCGTGTTTATCAAAAGTGGTTTGACGAATCGACTTGAATTCCATAACTTTTTGTCGGCACTGCCTGGAGATGATCTGGTGCAATTTTGGTGAGAATCGGACAAACAGTCTAGGACGAGTTCGCAAAAGTAGGTTTTTTGGACAATTCAAAATGGCGGCCATATTTTTATGACGGAAAATGACGTCATAGGGTGCGATCGAATCGTCATGAGCTCAGGAATCAGAGGAAAAAAGAATTTTGTTGATAGGCTTAACGGTTCAAAAGTTATTAGCATAATAAAAGTGAAACTTTGGACAGGTGGTGGCGCTAGAGGCAATGAGTTAGAGACACCAAAATTGGTGCAATTACTGTTGGGACTGTCCTCTATCAGAATGTCAAACCGGAACAACTTTCCCGGACACGGTTCTAGGGGCTGCCATAGACGCCCAGTCGGAAGAAGAAGAAGAAGAAGAAGAAGAAGAAGAAGAATAATAATAATAATAAGAACCGGAACAGATACAATAGGTGCCTCCGCACCTTCGGTGCTTGGCCCCTAATAATAAGAACCGGAACAGATACAATAGGTGCCTCCGCACCTTCGGTGCTTGGCCCCTAATAAATATAGCTGCAAGCAGCCATTACCGGGGCCAAGCGCAAGAAGCGGCAACAGATGCCATCATGGGTGGGAGTGGCAGACCAACTGCAATAAGGAGCAATTAAAGACATTTGAAGAAGAATTTAGGCAAATGGCTAAAAAATCATATATACAGTAACTTTTAAGATGATTTAATGGATTATCACTTTCGACAAATAGGTGGCGCAGTTACGAAATCGATGTGATGTGGTCAGAGTGAGGTGACAATGACACATACAAAGTTTGGTGTCAAAATATCAAGGCATTGCAGAGATAAAGACTTAATAGTCATTTTGGCAGCATGTCTCAACTTTGCTGCTGCGGTATACGAAAACGGTTTCGTCTATCGTCACGAAATCCATAACTTTTAGTCGGCACGGTATGGAGATGACACGATTCGATTTTGGTGAAAATCGGACGAATGGTCTAGGAGAAGTTCGAAAAAGAAGGTTTTGAAAGTAAATAAAGATGGCGGACAGGAAGTTCGTCCAAATACGTCAAACTTGGTATCTATGTTCTCGGCATGACCCAAGGAATCTATTAAAACCAGTGTCATTGCAATAAGCATATTTAAAAAAAAGTTATTAGCATTTTTGTAAATGTAATTTTAACTTTTGACCAACAGGTGGCGCTGTCTTGAAATCTTTTGAGTACCTTCAAGGCAAGGTGCTGGTAACAAATTCTGAGTTTCATAATGTTACAGCAATGTGTTCATTAAGTATAGCATTTCACATCACAAAACTGCATTGAAATCAATGGGATTTTCATGTTTTGTTCTATTATAGCGCCACCAAGAGGCAAAATCTCACAATTTTTTTCATGTGTCCTTGGAATGAGCCCATACATGTGTGTGCCAAATTTGGTGAAAATATCTCAATTCGCTTCGGAGTTTTAGACATTTATATGAAAAAAAGCATCAAAAATGACTGACACGTGACTTTGATTTGATTTTACTACCCCTTACCATCAATATTTTGGCATTTGGGCTCTCACATTTAGTTAACAAGCTATGGTTCCAAACTTCTGACGGTGGTTTCGTCTCGATCGGACTAGCGGTTTCGAAGATATCGGCAAATGTTTTTTAAGCGCTAAATCACAACGCTACACAAACCGTAAGTTGAAACTTAGCATGTTTGGTATCTGTGGACTCGGCAAGGATTCAGGACCTCAACGAGATGACTCCCGTGAAAATAAGTCAACCACAGCCAGAGTTATAAGCATTTGAAAAATAAATTTTACCACTAGGTGGCGCTGTTTCGAAACTTCTCAGGCTCCTTCAGGGCATCGTACCGATGACCCATACCGAGTTTCGTAACAATTCGTTCATGCGTTCAAAATATACAGCATTTTAGCACATAATTCAAAATGGCCGACAGCCAAAATGGCCGATCTGGGAAAATTCGATATCAGTCGACTCGGCATGACGCCCTGAATCTACAGAGACCACTTTTATGATTTTTGGACAAACCGTTCAGAAGTTATGAGCAAAAATAACCGTTTTTCATATCTCCGGACCAGTAGGTGGCGCTGCGCCGAAACGCAGCACGTAGCCTCAGGTCATGCTTGTGATGACATATACCAAGTTTGGTCTGAATACGATTAAGCGTTGCGGAGATACAGCCTTACGTCTGTTTTCGCAAGCGCTACGTAAAATTTGTTTGCGCGTTTATCAAAAGTGGTTTGACGAATCAACTTGAATTCCATAACTTTTTGTCTGCACTGCCTGGAGATGATCTGGTGCAATTTTGGTGAGAATCGGACAAACCGTCTAGGACGAGTTCGCAAAAGTAGGTTTTTTGGACAATTCAAAATGGCGGCCATATTTTAATGACGGAAAATGACGTCATAGGATGCGATCGAATCGTCATGAGCTCAGGAATCAGAGGAAAAAAGAATTTTGTTGATAGGCCTAACGGTTCAAAAGTTATTAGCATAATAAAAGTGAAACTTTGGACAGGTGGTGGCGCTAGAGGCAATGAGTTAGAGACACCAAAATTGGTGCAATTACTGTTGGGACTGTCCTCTATCAGAATGTCAAACCGGAACAACTTTCCCGGACACGGTTCTAGGGGCTGCCATAGACGCCCAGTCGGAAGAAGAAGAAGAAGAAGAAGAAGAAGAATAATAATAATAAATATAGCTGCAAGCAGCCATTACCGGGGCCAAGCGCAAGAAGCGGCAACAGATGCCATCATGGGTGGGAGTGGCAGACCGACAGCAGCAAGGAGCAATTAAAGACATTTAAAGATGAATTTAGGCAAATGGCTAAAAAATCATATATACAGTAACTTTTAAGATGATTTAATGGATTATGACTTTCGACCAATAGGTGGCGCAGTTACGAAATCGATGTGATGTGGTCAGAGTGAGGTGACAATGACACATACAAAGTTTGGTGTCAAAATATCAAGGCATTGCAGAGATAAAGACTTAATAGTCATTTTGGCAGCATGTCTCAACTTTGCTGCTGCGGTATACGAAAACGGTTTCGTCTATCGTCACGAAATCCATAACTTTTAGTCGGCACGGTATGGAGATGACACGATTCGATTTTGGTGAAAATCGGACGAATGGTCTAGGAGAAGTTCGAAAAAGAAGGTTTTGAAAGTAAATAAAGATGGCGGACAGAAAGTTCGTCCAAATACGTCAAACTTGGTATCTATGTTCTCGGCATGACCCAAGGAATCTATTAAGACCAGTGTCATTACAATAAGCACATTTTAAAAAAAGTTATTAGCATTTTTGGAAATGTAATTTTAACTTTTGACCAACAGGTGGCGCTGTCTTGAAATCTTTTGAGTACCTTCAAGGCAAGGTGCTGGTAACAAATTCTGAGTTTCATAATGTTACAGCAATGTGTTCATTAAGTATAGCATTTCACATCACAAAACTGCATTGAAATCAATGGGATTTTCATGTTTTGTTCTATTATAGCGCCACCAAGAGGCAAAATCTCACAATTTTTTTTCATGTGTCCTTGGAATGAGCCCATACATGTGTGTGCCAAAATTTGGTGAAAATATCTCAATTCGCTTCGGAGTTTTAGACATTTATATGAAAAAAAGCATCAAAAATGACTGACACGTGACTTTGATTTGATTTTACTACCCCTTACCATCAATATTTTGGCATTTGGGACTCACATTTAGTTAACAAGCTATGGTTCCAAACTTCTGACGGTGGTTTCGTCTCGATCGGACTAGCGGTTTCGAAGATATCGGCAAATGTTTTTTAAGCGCTAAATCACAACGCTATACAAACCGTAAGTTGAAACCTAGCATGTTTGGTATCTGTGGACTCGGCAAGGATTCAGGACCTCAAAGAGATGACTCCCGTGAAAATAAGTCAACCACAGCCAGAGTTATAAGCATTTGAAAAATAAATTTTACCACTAGGTGGCGCTGTTTCGAAACTTCTCAGGCTCCTTCAGGGCATCGTACCGATGACCCATACCGAGTTTCGTAACAATTCGTTCATGCGTTCAAAAAATACAGCATTTTAGCACATAATTCAAAATGGCCGACAGCCAAAATGGCCGATCTGGGAAAATTCGATATCAGTCGCCTCGGCATGACGCCCTGAATCTACAGAGACCACTTTTATGATTTTTGGACAAACCGTTCAGAAGTTATGAGCGAAAATAGCCGTTTTTCATATCTCCGGACCAGTAGGTGGCGCTGCGCCGAAACGCAGCATGTAGCCTCAGGTCATGCTTGTGATGACATTTACCAAGTTTGGTCTGAATACGATTAAGCGTTGCGGAGATACAGCCTTAAGTCTGTTTTCGCAAGCGCTACGTAAAATTTGTTTGCGCGTTTATCGAAAGCGGTTTGACGAATCGACTTGAATTCCATAACTTTTTGTCGCCAATGCCTGGAGATGATCTGGTGCGATTTTGGTGAGAATCGGACAAACCGTCTAGGACGAGTTCGCAAAAGTAGGTTTTTTGGACAATTCAAAATGGCGGCCATATTTTTATGACGGAAATGACGTCATAGTGTGCGATCGAATCGTCATGAGCTCAGAAATCAGAGGAAAAAATAATTTTGTTGATAGGCCTAACGGTTCAAAAGTTATTAGCATAATAAAAGTGAAACTTTGGACAGGTGGTGGCGCTAGAGGCAATGAGTTAGAGACACCAAAATTGGTGCAATTGATGTTGGGACTGTCCTCTATCAGAATGTCAAACCAAAACAACTTTCCCGGACACGGTTCTATGGGCTGCCATAGACGCCCAGTCGGAAGAAGAAGAAGAAGAAGAAGAAGAAGAATAATAATAATAATAAGAACCGGAACAGATACAATAGGTGCCTCCGCACCTTCGGTGCTTGGCCCCTAATAAGAACCGGAACAGATACAATAGGTGCCTCCGCACCTTCGGTGCTTGGCCCCTAAATATAGCTGCAAGCAGCCATTACCGGGGCCAAGCGCAAGAAGCGGAAACAGATGCCATCATGGGTGGGATTGGCAGACCAACTGCAGCAAGGAGCAATTAAAGACATTTTAAGAGAATTTTTGCAAAATGGCTGAAAAATCATATATAAAGTAACTTATAAGATGATTTAATGGTTTATCACTTTCAACAAATAGGTGGCGCAGTTACGAAATCGATTTGATGTGGTCAGAGTGAGGTGACAATGACACATACAAAGTTTGGTGTCAAAATGTCAAGGCATTGCAGAGATAAAGCCTGAATAGTCATTTTGGCAGCATGCCTCAACTTTGATGCTGTGGTATACGAAAAAAAGGGTTTGTCTATCAACACGAAATCCATAACTTTTAATCGGCACGGTATGGAGATGACACGATTCGATTTTGGTGAAAATCGGACGAATGGTCTAGGAGAAGTTCGAAAAAGAAGGTTTTGAAAGTAAATAAAGATGGCGGACAGGAAGTTCGTCCAAATACGTCAAACTTGGTATCTATGTTCTCGGCATGACCCAAGGAATCTATTAAGACCAGTGTCATTACAATAAGCACATTTAAAAAAAAGTTATTAGCATTTTTGGAAATGAAATTTTAACTTTTGACCAACAGGTGGCGCTGTCTTGAAATCTTTTGAGTACCTTCAAGGCAAGGTGCTGGTAACAAATTCTGAGTTTCATAATGTTACAGCAATGTGTTCATTAAGTATAGCATTTCACATCACAAAACTGCATTGAAATCAATGGGATTTTCATGTTTTGTTCTATTATAGCGCCACCAAGAGGCAAAATCTCACAATTTTTTTTCATGTGTCCTTGGAATGAGCCCATACATGTGTGTGCCAAATTTGGTGAAAATATCTCAATTCGCTTCGGAGTTTTAGACATTTATATGAAAAAAAGCATCAAAAATGACTGACACGTGACTTTGATTTGATTTTACTACCCCTTACCATCAATATTTTGGCATTTGGGCTCTCACATATAGTTAACAAGCTATGGTTCCAAACTTCTGACGGTGGTTTCGTCTCGATCGGACTAGCGGTTTCGAAGATATCGGCAAATGTTTTTTAAGCGCTAAATCACAACGCTACACAAACCGTAAGTTGAAACCTAGCATGTTTGGTATCTGTGGACTCGGCAAGGATTCAGGACCTCAACGAGATGACTCCCGTGAAAATAAGTCAACCACAGCCAGAGTTATAAGCATTTGAAAAATAAATTTTACCACTAGGTGGCGCTGTTTCGAAACTTCTCAGGCTCCTTCAGGGCATCGTACCGATGACCCATACCGAGTTTCGTAACAATTCGTTCATGCGTTCAAAAAATACAGCATTTTAGCACATAATTCAAAATGGCCGACAGCCAAAATGGCCGATCTGGGAAAATTCGATATCAGTCGACTCGGCATGACGCCCTGAATCTACAGAGACCACTTTTATGATTTTTGGACAAACCGTTCAGAAGTTATGAGCGAAAATAGCCGTTTTTCATATCTCCGGACCAGTAGGTGGCGCTGCGCCGAAACGCAGCATGTAGCCTCAGGTCATGCTTGTGATGACATGTACCAAGTTTGGTCTGAATACGATTAAGCGTTGCGGAGATACAGCCTTACGTCTGTTTTCGCAAGCGCTACGTAAAATTTGTTTGCGCGTTTATCGAAAGTGGTTTGACGAATCGACTTGAATTCCATAACTTTTTGTTGGCACTGCCTGGAGATGATCTGGTGCAATTTTGGTGAGAATCGGACAAACCGTCTAGGACGAGTTCGCAAAAGTAGGTTTTTTGGACAATTCAAAATGGCGGCCATATTTTTATGACGGAAAATGACGTCATAGGGTGCGATCGAATCGTCATGAGCTCAGGAATTAGAGGAAAAAAGAATTTTGTTGATAGGCCTAACGGTTCAAAAGTTATTAGCATAATAAAAGTGAAACTTTGGACAGGTGGTGGCGCTAGAGGCAATGAGTTAGAGACACCAAAATTGGTGCAATTACTGTTGGGACTGTCCTCTATCAGAATGTCAAACCGGAACAACTTTCCCGGACACGGTTCTAGGGGCTGCCATAGACGCCCAGTCGGAAGAAGAAGAAGAAGAAGAAGAATAATAATAAATATAGCTGCAAGCAGCCATTACCGGGGCCAAGCGCAAGAAGCGGCAACAGATGCCATCATGGGTTGGAGTGGCAGACCAACTGCAGTAAGGAGCAATTAAAGACATTTAAAGATGAATTTAGGCAAATGGCTAAAAAATCATATATACAGTAACTTTTAAGATGATTTAATGGATTATCACTTTCGACGAATAGGTGGCGCTGTTACGAAATCGATGTGATGTGGTCGAGTGAGGTGACAATGACACATACAAAGTTTGGTGTCAAAATATCAAGGCATTGCAGAGATAAAGACTTATTAGTCATTTTGGCAGCATGTCTCAACTTTGCTGCTGCGGTATACGAAAACGGTTTCGTCTATCGTCACGAAATCCATAACTTTTAGTCGGCACGGTATGGAGATGACACGATTCGATTTTGGTGAAAATCGGACGAATGGTCTAGGAGAAGTTCGAAAAAGAAGGTTTTGAAAGTAAATAAAGATGGCGGACAGGAAGTTCGTCCAAATACGTCAAACTTGGTATCTATGTTCTCGGCATGACCCAAGGAATCTATTAAGACCAGTGTCATTACAATAAGCACATTTTAAAAAAAGTTATTAGCATTTTTGGAAATGTAATTTTAACTTTTGACCAACAGGTGGCGCTGTCTTGAAATCTTTTGAGTACCTTCAAGGCAAGGTGCTGGTAACAAATTCTGAGTTTCATAATGTTACAGCAATGTGTTCATTAAGTATAGCATTTCACATCACAAAACTGCATTGAAATCAATGGGATTTTCATGTTTTGTTCTATTATAGCGCCACCAAGAGGCAAAATCTCACATTTTTTTTCATGTGTCCTTGGAATGAGCCCATACATGTGTGTGCCAAATTTGGTGAAAATATCTCAATTCGCTTCGGAGTTTTAGACATTTATATGAAAAAAAGCATCAAAAATGACTGACACGTGACTTTGATTTGATTTTACTACCCCTTACCATCAATATTTTGGCATTTGGGCTATCACATATAGTTAACAAGCTATGGTTCCAAACTTCTGACGGTGGTTTCGTCTCGATCGGACTAGCGGTTTCGAAGATATCGGCAAATGTTTTTTAAGCGCTAAATCACAACGCTACACAAACCGTAAGTCGAAACCTAGCATGTTTGGTATCTGTGGACTCGGCAAGGATTCAGGACCTCAACGAGATGACTCCCGTGAAAATAAGTCAACCACAGCCAGAGTTATAAGCATTTGAAAAATAAATGTTACCACTAGGTGGCGCTGTTTCGAAACTTCTCAGGCTCCTTCAGGGCATCGTACCGATGACCCATACCGAGTTTCGTAACAATTCGTTCATGCGTTCAAAAAATACAGCATTTTAGCACATAATTCAAAATGGCCGACAGCCAAAATGGCCGATCTGGGAAAATTCGATATCAGTCGACTCGGCATGACGCCCTGAATCTACAGAGACCACTTTTATGATTTTTGGACAAACCGTTCAGAAGTTATGAGCGAAAATAGCCGTTTTTCATATCTCCGGACCAGTAGGTGGCGCTGCGCCGAAACGCAGCATGTAGCCTCAGGTCATGCTTGTGATGACATGTACCAAGTTTGGTCTGAATACGATTAAGCGTTGCGGAGATACAGCCTTACGTCTGTTTTTGCAAGCGCTACGTAAAATTTGTTTGCGCGTTTATCGAAAGCGGTTTGACAAATCGACTTGAATTCCATAACTTTTTGTCGCCAATACCTGGAGATGATCTGGTGCGATTTTGGTGCGAATCGGACAAACCGTCTAGGACGAGTTCGCAAAAGTAGGTTTTTTGGACAATTCAAAATGGCGGCCATATTTTTATGACGGAAAATGACGTCATAGGGTGCGATCGATTCGTCATGAGCTCAGGAATCAGAGGAAAAAATTATTTTGTTGATAGGCCAAACGGTTCAAAAGTTATTAGCATAATAAAAGTGAAACTTTGGACAGGTGGTGGCGCTAGAGGCAATGAGTTAGAGACACCAAAATTGGTGCAATTGATGTTGGGACTGTCCTCTATCAGAATGTCAAACCAAAACAACTTTCCCGGACACGGTTCTATGGGCTGCCATAGACGCCCAGTCGGAAGAAGAAGAAGAAGAAGAAGAAGAAGAAGAAGAATAATAATAATAATAAGAACCGGAACAGATACAATAGGTGCCTCCGCACCTTCGGTGCTTGGCCCCTAAATATAGCTGCAAGCAGCCATTCCGGGGCCAAGCGCAAACGCAGACGACAAGACATGCCAACATGGCTGGAAGTTTCAGACCGACAGCAGCAAGGAGCAATTAAAGACATTTAAAGATGAATTTAGGCAAATGGCTAAAAAATCATATATACAGTAACTTTTAAGATGATTTAATGGATTATCACTTTCGACCAATAGGTGGCGCAGTTACGAAATCGATGTGATGTGGTCAGAGTGAGGTGACAATGACACATACAAAGTTTGGTGTCAAAATATCAAGGCATTGCAGAGATAAAGACTTAATAGTCATTTTGGCAGCATGTCTCAACTTTGCTGCTGCGGTATACGAAAACGGTTTCGTCTATCGTCACAAAATCCATAACTTTTAGTCGGCACGGTATGGAGATGACACGATTCGATTTTGGTGAAAATCGGACGAATGGTCTAGGAGAAGTTCGAAAAAGAAGGTTTTGAAAGTAAATAAAGATGGCGGACAGGAAGTTCGTCCAAATACGTCAAACTTGGTATCTATGTTCTCGGCATGACCCAAGGAATCTATTAAGACCAGTGTCATTACAATAAGCACATTTAAAAAAAAGTTATTAGCATTTTTGGAAATGTTATTTTAACTTTTGACCAACAGGTGGCGCTGTCTTGAAATCTTTTGAGTACCTTCAAGGCAAGGTGCTGGTAACAAATTCTGAGTTTCATAATGTTACAGCAATGTGTTCATTAAGTATAGCATTTCACATCACAAAACTGCATTGAAATCAATGGGATTTTCATGTTTTGTTCTATTATAGCGCCACCAAGAGGCAAAATCTCACAATTTTTTTCATGTGTCCTTGGAATGAGCCCATACATGTGTGTGCCAAATTTGGTGAAAATATCTCAATTCGCTTCGGAGTTTTAGACATTTATATGAAAAAAAGCATCAAAAATGACTGACACGTGACTTTGATTTGATTTTACTACCCCTTACCATCAATATTTTGGCATTTGGGCTCTCACATATAGTTAACAAGCTATGGTTCCAAACTTCTGACGGTGGTTTCGTCTCGATCGGACTAGCGGTTTCGAAGATATCGGCAAATGTTTTTTAAGCGCTAAATCACAACGCTACACAAACCGTAAGTCGAAACCTAGCATGTTTGGTATCTGTGGACTCGGCAAGGATTCAGGACCTCAACGAGATGACTCCCGTGAAAATAAGTCAACCACAGCCAGAGTTATAAGCATTTGAAAAATAAATTTTACCACTAGGTGGCGCTGTTTCGAAACTTCTCAGGCTCCTTCAGGGCATCGTACCGATGACCCATACCGAGTTTCGTAACAATTCGTTCATGCGTTCAAAAAATACAGCATTTTAGCACATAATTCAAAATGGCCGACAGCCAAAATGGCCGATCTGGGAAAATTCGATATCAGTCGACTCGGCATGACGCCCTGAATCTACAGAGACCACTTTTATGATTTTTGGACAAACCGTTCAGAAGTTATGAGCGAAAATAGCCGTTTTTCATATCTCCGGACCAGTAGGTGGCGCTGCGCCGAAACGCAGCATGTAGCCTCAGGTCATGCTTGTGATGACATGTACCAAGTTTGGTCTGAATACGATTAAGCGTTGCGGAGATACAGCCTTACGTCTGTTTTCGCAAGCGCTACGTAAAATTTGTTTGCGCGTTTATCGAAAGCGGTTTGACGAATCGACTTGAATTCCATAACTTTTTGTCGCCAATGCCTGGAGATGATCTGGTGCGATTTTGGTGAGAATCGGACAAACCGTCTAGGACGAGTTCGCAAAAGTAGGTTTTTTGGACAATTCAAAATGGCGGCCATATTTTTATGACGGAAAATGACGTCATAGGGTGCGATCGAATCGTCATGAGCTCAGGAATCAGAGGAAAAAATAATTTTGTTGATAGGCCAAACGGTTCAAAAGTTATTAGCATAATAAAAGTGAAACTTTGGACAGGTGGTGGCGCTAGAGGCAATGAGTAAGAGACACCAAAATTGGTGCAATTACTGTTGGGACTGTCCTCTATCAGAATGTCAAACCGGAACAACTTTCCCGGACACGGTTCTAGGGGCTGCCATAGACGCCCAGTCGGAAGAAGAAGAAGAATAATAATAATAATAAATATAGCTGCAAGCAGCCATTACCGGGGCCAAGCGCAAGAAGCGGAAACAGATGCCTTCATGGGTGGGATTGGCAGACCAACTGCAGCAAGGAGCAATTAAAGACATTTTAAGAGAATTTTTGCAAAATGGCTGAAAAATCATATATAAAGTAACTTATAAGATGATTTAATGGTTTATCACTTTCAACAAATAGGTGGCGCAGTTACGAAATCGATGTGATGTGGTCAGAGTGAGGTGACAATGACACATACAAAGTTTGGTGTCAAAATATCAAGGCATTGCAGAGATAAAGACTTAATAGTCATTTTGGCAGCATGTCTCAACTTTGCTGCTGCGGTATACGAAAACGGTTTCGTCTATCGTCACGAAATCCATAACTTTTAGTCGGCACGGTATGGAGATGACACGATTCGATTTTGGTGAAAATCGGACGAATGGTCTAGGAGAAGTTCGAAAAAGAAGGTTTTGAAAGTAAATAAAGATGGCGGACAGGAAGTTCGTCCAAATACGTCAAACTTGGTATCTATGTTCTCGGCATGACCCAAGGAATCTATTAAGACCAGGGTCATTACAATAAGCACATTTAAAAAAAAGTTATTAGCATTTTTGGAAATGTAATTTTAACTTTTGACCAACAGGTGGCGCTGTCTTGAAATCTTTTGAGTACCTTCAAGGCAAGGTGCTGGTAACAAATTCTGAGTTTCATAATGTTACAGCAATGTGTTCATTAAGTATAGCATTTCACATCACAAAACTGCATTGAAATCAATGGGATTTTCATGTTTTGTTCTATTATAGCGCCACTAAGAGGCAAAATCCCACAATTGTTTTTCATGTGTCCTTGGAATGAGCCCATACATGTGTGTGCCAAATTTGGTGAAAATATCTCAATTCGCTTCGGAGTTTTAGACATTTATATGAAAAAAAGCATCAAAAATGACTGACACGTGACTTTGATTTGATTTTACTACCCCTTACCATCAATATTTTTGCATTTGGGCTCACATATAGTTAACAAGCTATGGTTCCAAACTTCTGACAGGGTTTCGTCTCGATCGGACTAGCGGTTTCGAAGATATCGGCAAATGTTTTTTAAGCGCTAAATCACAACGCTACACAAACCGTAAGTTGAAACCTAGCATGTTTGGTATCTGTGGACTCGGCAAGGATTCAGGACCTCAACGAGATGACTCCCGTGAAAATAAGTCAACCACAACCAGAGTTATAAGCATTTGAAAAATAAATTTTACCACTAGGTGGCGCTGTTTCGAAACTTCTCAGGCTCCTTCAGGGCATCGTACCGATGACCCATACCGAGTTTCGTAACAATTCGTTCATGCGTTCAAAAAATACAGCATTTTAGCACATAATTCAAAATGGCCGACAGCCAAAATGGCCGATCTGGGAAAATTCGATATCAGTCGACTTGGCATGACGCCCTGAATCTACAGAGACCACTTTTATGATTTTTGGACAAACCGTTCAGAAGTTATGAGCGAAAATAGCCGTTTTTCATATCTCCGGACCAGTAGGTGGCGCTGCGCCGAAACGCAGCATGTAGCCTCAGGTCATGCTTGTGACGACATGTACCAAGTTTGGTCTGAATACGATTAAGCGTTGCGGAGAAACAGCCTTACGTCTGTTTTCGCAAGCGCTACGTAAAATTTGTTTGCGCGTTTATCGAAAGTGGTTTGACGAATCAACTTGAATTCCATAACTTTTTGTCGGCACTGCCTGGAGATGATCTGGTGCAATTTTGGTGAGAATCGGACAAACCGTCTAGGACGAGTTCGCAAAAGTAGGTTTTTTGGACAATTCAAAATGGTGGCCATATTTTTATGACGGAAAATGACGTCATAGGGTGCGATCGAATCGTCATGAGCTCAGGAATCAGAGGAAAAAAGAATTTTGTTGATAGGCCTAACGGTTCAAAAGTTATTAGCATAATAAAAGTGAAACTTTGGACAGGTGGTGGCGCTAGAGGCAATGAGTTAGAGACACCAAAATTGGTGCAATTACTGTTGGGACTGTCCTCTATCAGAATGTCAAACCGGAACAACTTTCCCGGACACGGTTCTAGGGGCTGCCATAGACGCCCAGTCGGAAGAAGAAGAAGAAGAAGAAGAATAATAAATATAGCTGCAAGCAGCCATTCCGGGGCCAAGCGCAAACGCAGACGAAAAGACATGCCAACATGGCTGGAAGTTTCAGACCGACAGCAGCAAGGAGCAATTAAAGACATTTAAAGATGAATTTAGGCAAATGGCTAAAAAATCATATATACAGTAACTTTTAAGATGATTTAATGGATTATGACTTTCGACCAATAGGTGGTGCAGTTACGAAATCGATGTGATGTGGTCAGAGTGAGGTGACAATGACACATACAAAGTTTGGTGTCAAAATATCAAGGCATTGCAGAGATAAAGACTTAATAGTCATTTTGGCAGCATGTCTCAACTTTGCTGCTGCGGTATACGAAAACGGTTTCGTCTATCGTCACGAAATCCATAACTTTTAGTCGGCACGGTATGGAGATGACACGATTCGATTTTGGTGAAAATCGGACGAATGGTCTAGGAGAAGTTCGAAAAAGAAGGTTTTGAAAGTAAATAAAGATGGCGGACAGGAAGTTCGTCCAAATACGTCAAACTTGGTATCTATGTTCTCGGCATGACCCAAGGAATCTATTAAGACCAGTGTCATTACAATAAGCACATTTAAAAAAAAGTTATTAGCATTTTTGGAAATGTAATTTTAACTTTTGACCAACAGGTGGCGCTGTCTTGAAATCTTTTGAGTACCTTCAAGGCAAGGTGCTGGTAACAAATTCTGAGTTTCATAATGTTACATCAATGTGTTCATTAAGTATAGCATTTCACATCACAAAACTGCATTGAAATCAATGGGATTTTCATGTTTTGTTCTATTATAGCGCCACCAAGAGGCAAAATCCCACAATTTTTTTCTTGTGTCCTTGGAATGAGCCCATACATGTGTGTGCCAAATTTGGTGAAAATATCTCAATTCGCTTCGGAGTTTTAGACATTTATATGAAAAAAAGCATCAAAAATGACTGACACGTGACTTTGATTTGATTTTACTACCCCTTACCATCAATATTTTGGCATTTGGGCTCTCCTATATAGTTAACAAGCTATGGTTCCAAACTTCTGACGGTGGTTTCGTCTCGATCGGACTAGCGGTTTCGAAGATATCGGCAAATGTTTTTTAAGCGCTAAATCACAACGCTACACAAACCGTATGTCGAAACCTAGCATGTTTGGTATCTGTGGACTCGGCAAGGATTCAGGACCTCAACGAGATGACTCCCGTGAAAATAAGTCAACCACAGCCAGAGTTATAAGCATTTGAAAAATAAATTTTACCACTAGGTGGCGCTGTTTCGAAACTTCTCAGGCTCCTTCAGGGCATCGTACCGATGACCCATACCGAGTTTCGTAACAATTCGTTCATGCGTTCAAAAAATACAGCATTTTAGCACATAATTCAAAATGGCCGACAGCCAAAATGGCCGATCTGGGAAAATTCGATATCAGTCGACTCGGCATGACGCCCTGAATCTGAAGAGACCACTTTTATGATTTTTGGACAAACCGGTCAGAAGTTATGAGCGAAAATAGCCGTTTTTCATATCTCCGGACATGTAGGTGGCGCTGCGCCGAAACGCAGCATGTAGCCTCAGGTCATGCTTGTGATGATATGTACCAAGTTTGGTCTGAATACGATTAAGCGTTGCGGAGATACAGCCTTACGTCTGTTTTCGCAAGCGCTACGTAAAATTTGTTTGCGCGTTTATCGAAAGTGGTTTGACGAATCGACTTGAATTCCATAACTTTTTGTCGGCACTGCCTGGAGATGATCTGGTGCAATTTTGGTGAGAATCGGACAAACCGTCTAGGACGAGTTCGCAAAAGTAGGTTTTTTGGACAATTCAAAATGGCGGCCATATTTTTATGACGGAAAATGACGTCATAGGGTGCGATCGAATCGCCATGAGCTCAGGAATCAGAGGAAAAAAGAATTTTGTTGATAGGCCTAACGGTTCAAAAGTTATTAGCATAATAAAAGTGAAACTTTGGACAGGTGGTGGCGCTAGAGGCAATGAGTTAGAGACACCAAAACTGGTGCAATTACTGTTGGGACTGTCCTCTATCAGAATGTCAAACCGGAACAACTTTCCCGGACACGGTTCTAGGGGCTGCCATAGACGCCCAGTCGGAAGAAGAAGAAGAAGAAGAAGAAGAATAATAATAATAAGAACCGGAACAGATACAATAGGTGCCTCCGCACCTTCGGTGCTTGGCCCCTAATAAGAACCGGAACAGATACAATAGGTGCCTCCGCACCTTCGGTGCTTGGCCCCTAATAATAAGAACCGGAACAGATACAATAGGTGCCTCCGCACCTTCGGTGCTTGGCCCCTAATAATAAGAACCGGAACAGATACAATAGGTGCCTCCGCACCTTCGGTGCTTGGCCCCTAAATATAGCTGCAAGCAGCCATTACCGGGGCCAAGCGCAAGAAGCGGAAACAGATGCCATCATGGGTGGGATTGGCAGACCAACTGCAGCAAGGAGCAATTAAAGACATTTTAAGAGAATTTTTGCAAAATGGCTGAAAAATCATATATAAAGTAACTTATAAGATGATTTAATGGTTTATCACTTTCAACAAATAGGTGGCGCAGTTACGAAATCGATTTGATGTGGTCAGAGTGAGGTGACAATGACACATACAAAGTTTGGTGTCAAAATGTCAAGGCATTGCAGAGATAAAGCCTGAATAGTCATTTTGGCAGCATGCCTCAACTTTGATGCTGTGGTATACGAAAAAAGGGTTCGTCTATCAACACGAAATCCATAACTTTTAATCGGCACGGTCTGGAGAAGATACGATTCGATTTTGGTGAAAATCGGACAAACGGTCTAGGAGGAGTTAGAAAAAGTAAGTATTTAGTGAAAATCAAGACGGCAGACAGGAAGTTTGGCTGACTTTGGCAAAATTGGTATCTTTGTTTTCAGCATTACCCAAGGAATCAATTAAGACCAGAGTGATTACAATAGGCAAATTCCTTCAAAAGTTATTAGCATTTTTGGAAATATAATTTTAACTTTTGACCAAAAGGAGGCGCTCTCTCAAAATCTTTTGAGTACCTTCAGGAGATAGTGCTGGTGGCAAATTCTGAGTTTCATAATCTTACAGCAATGCATTTGTTAAGTATAGCATTTTACATCACAAAACTGTATTGAAGTCAATGGGATTTTCATGTTTTGTTCTATTATAGCGCCACCAAGAGGCAAAATCCCACAATTTTTTTCTTGTGTCCTTGGAATGAGCCCATACATGTGTGTGCCAAATTTGGTGAAAATATCTCAATTCGCTTCGGAGTTTTAGACATTTATATGAAAAAAAGCATCAAAAATGACTGACACGTGACTTTGATTTGATTTTACTACCCCTTACCATCAATATTGTGGCATTTGGGCTATCACATATAGTTAACAAGCTATGGTTCCAAACTTCTGACGGTGGTTTCGTCTCGATCGGACTAGCGGTTTCGAAGATATCGGCAAATGTTTTTTAAGCGCTAAATCACAACGCTACACAAACCGTAAGTTGAAACCTAGCATGTTTGGTATCTGTGGACTCGGCAAGGATTCAGGACCTCAACGAGATGACTCCCGTGAAAATAAGTCAACCACAGCCAGAGTTATAAGCATTTGAAAAATAAATTTTACCACTAGGTGGCGCTGTTTCGAAACTTCTCAGGCTCCTTCAGGGCATCGTACCGATGACCCATACCGAGTTTCGTAACAATTCGTTCATGCGTTCAAAAAATACAGCATTTTAGCACATAATTCAAAATGGCCGACAGCCAAAATGGCCGATCTGGGAAAATTCGATATCAGTCGACTCGGCATGACGCCCTGAATCTACAGAGACCACTTTTATGATTTTTGGACAAACCGTTCAGAAGTTATGAGCGAAAATAGCCGTTTTTCATATCTCCGGACCAGTAGGTGGCGCTGCGCCGAAACGCAGCATGTAGCCTCAGGTCATGCTTGTGATGACATGTACCAAGTTTGGTCTGAATACGATTAAGCGTTGCGGAGATACAGCCTTACGTCTGTTTTCGCAAGCGCTACGTAAAATTTGTTTGCGCGTTTATCGAAAGTGGTTTGACGAATCGACTTGAATTCCATAACTTTTTGTTGGCACTGCCTGGAGATGATCTGGTGCAATTTTGGTGAGAATCGGACAAACCGTCTAGGACGAGTTCGCAAAAGTAGGTTTTTTGGACAATTCAAAATGGCGGCCATATTTTTACGACGGAAAATGACGTCATAGGGTGCGATCGAATCGTCATGAGCTCAGGAATCAGAGGAAAAAAGAATTTTGTTGATAGGCCTAACGGTTCAAAAGTTATTAGCATAATAAAAGTGAAACTTTGGACAGGTGGTGGCGCTAGAGGCAATGAGTTAGAGACACCAAAATTGGTGCAATTACTGTTGGGACTGTCCTCTATCAGAATGTCAAACCGGAACAACTTTCCCGGACACGGTTCTAGGGGCTGCCATAGACGCCCAGTCGGAAGAAGAAGAAGAAGAAGAAGAATAATAATAACAAGCAGCATTTAGCGGTGTTCAAGCAGTTAAGGCAGTTAAGGTAGTTAAGCTCAAAAGCATCAAAAGACATTAAGTTTCATGTAGCAAGCATGAAACACTGACATCATAGATGGAATAGACCTTGTTTTAGCATGATTTACCATGATATACCAAATTTTAGCGTGATTGTTCATGATTTACCATGTTCCAGTATGATTTACCATGAATCTAGCATGATTTACCATAGTTTACCATGATATACCAAGTTCTAGTATGATTCACCATGATTTACCCTGCTCTAGCATGGTTTACCACAATTGAACACATTCTAGTATGATTTAATATGATTCTAGCATGATTTATCATAGTTAACCATGATTTACCATGTTATAGAATGATTTACCATGATTTACCATGTTATAGAATGATTTACCATAATATACCACATTCTAGAATGATTTACCAGGATTGTAGCATGATTTACCATGATTCATCACATTGCTAGCATGATTTGCCATGATACTCCATGTAATAGTATTATTTACTATGATTTACCATGTTTCTATCGTGATTTACCATGATTTACCACATTGCTAGCATTGATGTGAAGTGTCAATAGCCATGAAGTGATAAACTGACAAAAAAATGATTGTCTTATAATAGTTAACATGGAAAAACAGGTTTGCTTTAGTGTAGAATAGTGATGAAAATCAAGTCTGTCAAAATGAAACTGAGCCAATAAGTGGTCTTCTACTGCCCTCTGCTGGCCATTATAGTTATTAATAAAGTGTTTTCACAGGTATCTTATTTAGACATATGCTTACACACACACACACACACACACACACACACACACACACACACACACACACACACACACACACACACACACACACACACACAAACACACAAAGACAAATGTTGTTGTTGATTTTTTCAATGCTATTGGGATGTGTCATTATGAAAATATACTTTAATGGTCTATAAGCATTTCACATAATGTCTTTGTAATCTATTAATCCGATTATTCAGCATTTATTCAGAAATATAGGACTACACACACACATTCTGTTGTAGATACAGACATTTGAAGTATGTGATGGAAAAAAATGTTTACTGCAAGTCTCCTTCAGGATTCACATTTCTCAATGTGCCACAATAGTCAGTAGCAATACTTCAATAGATGAATTTTGACTAAATGTGAGTGTAAATGTTAAAATAGTGATTTTATAAAGTCTAAATAACAATTATAGAATTATATTAGTTAGTAGCATGACAAAATGACTATTTTAAACAGCAGGGGGCAGTAGAATACCACTTATTGGCTTAATATGCCATTATGTTATAACTTTAACGTTTTTAACTGTTATAGATGCATTATTTCTTATCTTATTTAGAGTCACATGTTCTGACTTGTTTTTAAGAAGATCTGAGCATTCATTGAAGATATATAGGCTTTCTTGGTAAAGGCTTCATATTGAAGTGACCCTATTATAGCCATCCAAATGAAGAAGTTATAACTTTTCTGATAATTATTGATCTAGAGAGTCCAGAGAATTGTACTGCACTGGTTTTGAACATTATGATATGAACATTACATGATAATAAATGCAAAACACCATTTACAGCAAATACAGGCAATTTGCCATAGGAAATACATTGTTTCAAAGCTTTTTAACAGTTATAGCGCCACCTATGGTCCGATCTCCATAAAATTTGGCATGGTTTTTAAGGATGTTATGTCACATATGCTCACCAATTTTTGTGAAGTTCTGAGGTTTCGTATAGGATTTATAGGCTTTTGACTATATTTTGCCACGCCCATTTTATAAATGACCCTGTTATAGCCAACCAAATGCCAAATTTCAACTTTTTTTTGATAATTATTAATCTAGAGAGTCCAGAGAATTGTCCTAGACTGGTCTGGTTCCGATCGGGCGAAAAACCAGGGACTAGTTCGCAAAAGTAGGTTTTTAACATATTCGTGAATATTTAATGAACGGTCTGATTGACAGCAATGGTTCTAGAGGCAAAGTTGTTCATCATGAGGAGATCTATCAAATGATATGCATTTTGTGGGGATGTGTGCAACACCACGTGATTACAGAGCCGTAAAACTCGTTAGCGCCAACTAGTGGCCGATTTCTTTAAAAACTCTTACAGACCTCTTGGGCCATGAATCGAACATGCCCATTGAGTTTCGTTCCGATTGGCCTCCGTTAACCTCGTCTCACAGGTGCTCAAACTTCATTGGCCGATGGCGGCCATGTTTTTTGAGATATGCCAATATCCTTTTACACATACATGGGGCCTTGGACCAAGACACTGCATACCAATTTTCAGGTCAATCGGACTAACGGTCAGGTGGCCACACCCCCTTTTATGTTTTTTTAATGTTATAGCGCCACCTAGTGTTAGATCGACGCGGTTTTTTTACTGTGACCCCAGACTGTCCTCATACACATGTGTACCGAGTTTGGTGAAGCTATCTCATTTACTTCTCGAGTTATAGCCATTTTAGTAAAATAAGCTCCTCCCACAACGTCCATTTTGCGCCCCCTAGCAACCGGAAATCGAAAATTCAACTTTTTTTTGATAATTATTGATATTCAGACTCCAGAGAACATTTTGGCACTGGTTTGGTTCCGATCGGGCGAAAAACCAGGGACTAGTTCGCAAAAGTAGTTTTTCGACAAAATTCAAAATGGCGGAAAATCTATCATGGCGGAAATGAAATCGGAGATATACGTTTTGTTCGTCAGGAGTCCAGCTTTCCAATGATATAAGACACTTGAGTCTACGACATACGGTCTAGGAGTTATGAGCAGTTTCGCGCAATTGATCGCTGTAGCGCCACCTATTGGCCAATTGGGTTCATAATCTCTGAACCTCTCCTCGATTTTTGTACTACCATCTGACAAAGTTTCAGCTCTCTAGCCCTTACGGTTTGGTCTGCAGAATGCGTTTTACGGCAGAAGAAAAATAATAATAATAATAATAATAATTAAAGCTGCAAGCAGCATTTAGCGGTGTTCAAGCAGTTAAGGCATTTAAGATTTTTAACCACACAAGCATCAAAAGACATTAAGTTTTATGTAGCAAGCATTTAACCACTGACATCATAGATGGAATAGACCATGTTTTAGCATGATTTACCATGATATACCACATTTCAGTGTGATTTTTCATGATTTACCATGTTCCAGTATGATTTACCATGATTTACCACGTTCTAGTATGATTTACTACGTTCTAGGATGATTTACCATAGAGCAGTGGTTCCCAAACCTGTCCTGAAGGACCCGTTTTCTCTGTCCCTCTAATCAATCACACCTGATTCAACTCATCAGCTCATTAACATATGTGATTATGAGCTGATGAGTTGAATCAGGTGTGTTTGATTAGGGTTCCCAACACTGCCATAGAGTACCGTGATTCTAGCATGATTTACCATAGTTTATCATGATTTACCACATTGCTAGCATTGATGTGAAGTGTCAGTACAAATGAAGTGATAAACTCTGACAAAATATGATTGTGTTATAATAGTAATTGTTATACAAGTGATTTTATAGTGTCTAAATATGAATGCACCTGTTAAAAGACTTCATTAATAAGTAGAATGAGCCAATAAGTGGTCTTCTACTGCCCTCTGCTGGACACTTTCATTTTGACAGTTTTTCCATTTTAACTCCTTTATGCAAGCTTACACACACACACACACACACACACACACACACACACACACACACACACACACACAGACAAAATCATTATGAAAATATATTTGAATGTTATTTCATACATGTCTTTGCAAACTATTAATCAGATTATTCAGAATTTATTCAGAAACATAGGACTACACACACATTCTGTTGTAGATACAGAGATTTGAACTATGTCTCATTCAGGATTCACATTTGTCAATGTGACAGAATTGTCAATAGTGATACTTCAATAGATGAAATTTGACTTAATGTGATTGTAAATGTTGAAATAGTAATTTTATAAAGTCTAAATAGTAATTTTGTCACACTACTCAAGTATAATTCATATTTTAAACAGCAGGGGGCAGTAAAATACTACTTATTGGCCTCTATATGCCATTATATTCATTTAATTTTCTCATTTTTAACTGTTATAGAGGCAAATTTTGTCCGATCTGTCTGAAATTTGTCATGATTGTTTGGAGTCATATGGCACATGTTCTGACTTGTTTTTAAGAAGATCTGAGCATTCATTGAAGAGATATAAGCTTTTGGGGACACTAGGTCATGGCTACATTGTGAAGTGACCCTATTATAGCCATCCAAATGAAGTTGTTCAACTTTTTCTGATAATTATTGATCTAGAGAGTCCAGAGAATTGTACAGCACTGGTTTTGAACATTATGATATGAACATTACATGATAATAAATGCAAAACACCATTTACAGCAAATACAGGCAATTTGCCATAGGAAATACATTGTTTCAAAGCTTTTTAACAGTTATAGCGCCACCTATGGTCCGATCTCCATAAAATTTGGCATGCTTTTTAAGGATGTTATGTTACATATGCTCACCAATTTTTGTGAAGTTCTGAGTTTTCGTATAGGATTTATAGGCTTTTGACTATATTTTGCCACGCCCATTTTATAAATGACCCTGTTATAGCCAACCAAATGCCAAATTTCAACTTTTTTTTGATAATTATTGATCTAGAGAGTCCAGAGAATTGTCCAAGACTGGTCTGGTTCCGATCGGGCGAAAAACCAGGGACTAGTTTGCAAAAGTAGGTTTTTAACATATTCGTGAATATTTAATGAACGGTTTGATTGACAGCAATGGTTCTAGAGGCAAAGTTGTTCATCATGAGGAGATCTATCAAATGATATGCATTTTGTGAGGATGTGTGCAACACCACGTGATTACAGAGCCGTAAAACTCGTTAGCGCCAACTAGTGGCCGATTTCTTTCAAAACTCTTACAGACCTCTTAGGCCATGAGTCGAACATGCCCATTGAGTTTCGTTCCGATTGGCCTCCGTTAACCTCATGTCACAGGTGCTCAAAATTTATTGGCCGATGGCGGCCATGTTTTTTGAGATACGCCAATATCCTTTTACACATACATGGGGCCTTGGACCAAGACACTGCATACCAATTTTCAGGTCAATCGGACTAACGGTCAGGTGGCCACACCCCCTTTTATGTTTTTTTAATGTTATAGCGCCACCTAGTGTTAGATCGACGCGGTTTTTTTACCGTGACCCCAGACTGTCCTCATACACATGTGTGTCAAGTTTGGTGAAGATATCTCATTTACTTCTTGAGTTATAGCCATTTTAGTAAAATAGGCTCCTCCCACAACGTTCATTTTGCGCCCCCTAGCAACCCGAAATCGAAAATTCAACTTTTTTTCGATAATTATTGATATTCAGACTCCAGAGAACATTTCTACACTGGTTTGGTTCCGATCGGGCAAAAAACCAGGGACTAGTTCGCAAAAGTAGTTTTTTGACAAAATTCAAAATGGCGGAAAAATTTGCATACCGGAAATGAAATCGGAGATATACGTTTTTTAAGTCAAGAGTCCAGCTTTCCAATGATATAAGACACTTGAGTCTACGACATAGGGTCTAGGAGTTATGATCACTTTCGCGTTTTTGTTACTATAGCGCCACCTATGGGCCAATCGGGCTCATACTCTCTCAACCTCTCCTCGATTTCTGTGCTACCTTAATCCCAAATATGAAGTCTCTAGCACTTACGGTTTGGTCTGCACGACGCGTTTTACGGCAGAATAATAATAATAATAATAATAATAATAATAAAAATCAGTACAAATACAATAGGTTTTCAGCACTTCGTGCTTGAACACCTAATAATAATTAAAGCTGCAAGCAGCATTTAGCGGTGTTCAAGCAGTTAAGGCCTTTCAGGCCGTTAAGCACAAAAGCATCAAAAGACATTAAGTTTTATGTAGCAAGCATGATTTACCATGATATACTACATTTCAGTGTGATTTTTCATGATTTACCATGTTCCAGTATGATTTACCATGAATCTTACATGATTTTCCATAGTTTACCTTGATATACCATGTTATATGATGATTTACCATGATATAGCACATTCCAGAATAATTTACCAGGATTCTAGCATGATTTACCTTTTTTACTATGATTTACCATGTTTCTGGCGTTATTTACCATGATTTACCACGTTGATAGCAATTATATGAAGCATAAGAACAATTGAAGTGATAAACTCTGACAAAATATGAATGTGTTATAATAGTAATTGTTATTTAAGTGATTTTATAGTGTCTATATACAAAAAAAGACTATTAATAAGAAGAGTGGCCAGCAGAGGGCAGTAGAAGACCACTTATTGGCTCACTTTCATTTTCAACTACTTTGTTTCTCCAGTATTCTCCAGTGAAGCAAACCATTTTTTTCATGTTAACTCCATAATGCATGCTTACACACACACACACACACACACACACACACACACACACACACACACACACACACACACACACACATTTTTGGGATATGTTATTGTGAAAATCTGTTTTAATGGTATATGAGCATTTCACATATTTCTTTGCAATGTAATAATATAAAACTAATTAAAGAAAATGCTTTAAGCATTTGTTTGTTAGCCAATGCTGAAAGCTGATAAAAAAGATTAAAAATGTCTAATGCTGCTGCTACATCTAGTGGACAACAGTGCTATTACAGCCTACTTATACAATAGGCCATGTTTTTCATATAATTTAATCTACACACGCTCATTCTGATGTAGATAGAGACATTTGGAACTTCAGGAGCCAGTGTGACTCAATTGTCACTTCAATAGACGATTTTTGACTAAATGTTATTGTAAATGTTAAAATAGTGAATTTATAAAGTCTAAATATTAATTATAGTTGAGTAGTGTGACAAAATGACTTTTTTTAAACAGCAGGGGGCAGTAAAATACCACTTATTGGCTGTTAGCCTTTTTCAAGCTGTTATAGCTGTTCTCGACCTTTTTTTAAGAAGCTATGAGCATTTATTGAAAAGATATTGGCTTTCGGTCAAGGCTACATATTGAAGTGACCCTATTATAGTCATCCAAATGAAGAAGTTATACATTTTCCTATAATTATTGTTGTAGAGAGTACAGAGCAATAGATGCATTTTGACAAAATGTGATTGTAAATGTTAAAATAATGATTTAATAAAGTCTAAATATCAATTTTATATAAAAATATTAGAGAGTAGTATGATGAAATGACAGCAGGGGGCAGTAAAATACCACTTATTGGCTGTTATAGCCATCCAAGCTGTTATAGCTGTTATAGCCATCCGATTTACACTCTATTATAGCCATCCAAATGAAGTAATTATACCTTTTCTGATAATTATTGATCTAGAGAGTCCAGATAATTGTACTGCACTGGTTTTAAACATTAAGATATGAAAATTATACGATCATAGATGGAAAAGACCATTTACAGCCAATACAGGCAATTTACCATAGGAAATACATGGGTTTAAAGCTTTTCAACAGTTATAGCGCCACCTATTGTCCGATCTCCATGAAATGTTTCATGCTTCTTCACCATGGTATGACACATATGCTCATCAATTTTTGTGAAGTTCTGAGTTTTTATTTATGATTTATAGGCTTTTGGGTGCATTTTGTCACGCCCCTTTTCTAAATAACCCTTTAATACCATAAGAAAAATAAAAAAGTTCAACTTTTTTTCAATAATTATTGATCTAGAGAGTCCAGAGAATTGTCCTAGACTGGTCTGATTCCGATCGGGCAAAAAACCAGGGACTAGTTCGCAAAAGTAGGTTTTTAACATATCCGTGAATATTTAATGAACGGTTTGATTGACAGCAATGGTTCCAGAGGCAAAGTTGTTCAGCATAAGGAGATCTATCAAATGATGTGCATATTGTGGGGATGTGTGCAACACCACGTGATTACAGAGCCGTAAAACTCGTTAGCGCCAACTAGTGGCCGATTTCTTTCAAAACTCTTACAGACCTCTTGGGCCATGAGTCGAACATGCCCATAGAGTTTCGTTCCGATTGGCCTCCGTTAACCTCGTCTCACAGGTGCTCAAATTTAATTGGCCGATGGCGGCCATGTTTTTTTAGATACGCCAATATCCTTTTACACATACATGGCACCTTGGACCAAGACACTGCATACCAATTTTCAAGTCAATCGGACTAACGGTCAGGTGGCCACACCCCCTTTTATGTTTTTTCAATGTTATAGCGCCACCTAGTGTTAGATCGACGCGGTTTTTTTACTGTGACCTCAAATTGAACTCATTAATATGTGGACCAAGTTTGGTGAAGATATCTCATTTCCTTCTTGAGTTATAGCCATTTTAGTAAAATAGGCTCCTCCCACAACGTTCATTTTGCGCCCCCTAGCAACCGGAAATCGAAAATTCGACTTTGTTTTGATAATTATTGATATTCAGACTCCAGAGAACATTTCTGCACTGGTTTGGTTCCGATCGGGCGAAAAACCAGGGACTAGTTCGCAAAAGTAGTTTTTTGACAAAATTCAAAATGGCGGAAAAATTTGCATACCGGAAATGAAATCGGAGATATACGTTTTTTAAGTCAAGAGTCCAGCTTTCCAATGATATAAGACACTTGAGTCTACGACATAGGGTCTAGGAGTTATGATCACTTTCGCGTTTTTGTTACTATAGCGCCACCTATGGGCCAATCGGGCTCATACTCTCTCAACCTCTCCTCGATTTCTGTGCTACCTTAATCCCAAATATGAAGTCTGTAGCACTTACGGTTTGGTCTGCACGACGCGTTTTACGGCAGAATAATAATAATAATAATAATAATAAAAATCAGTACAAATACAATAGGTTTTCAGCACTTCGTGCTTGAACACCTAATAAAAATCAGTACAAATACAATAGGTTTTCAGCACTTCGTGCTTGAACACCTAAATATAGCTGCAAGCAGCCATTCCGGGGCCAAGCGCAAACGCAGACGAAAAGACATGCCAACATGGCTGGAAGTTTCAGACCGACAGCAGCAAGGAGCAATTAAAGACATTTAAAGATGAATTTAGGCAAATGGCTAAAAAATCATATATACAGTAACTTTTAAGATGATTTAATGGATTATGACTTTCGACCAATAGGTGGCGCAGTTACGAAATCGATGTGATGTGGTCAGAGTGAGGTGACAATGACACATACAAAGTTTGGTGTCAAAATATCAAGGCATTGCAGAGATAAAGACTTAATAGTCATTTTGGCAGCATGTCTCAACTTTGCTGCTGCGGTATACGAAAACGGTTTCGTCTATCGTCACGAAATCCATAACTTTTAGTCGGCACGGTATGGAGATGACACGATTCGATTTTGGTGAAAATCGGACGAATGGTCTAGGAGAAGTTCGAAAAAGAAGGTTTTGAAAGTAAATAAAGATGGTGGACAGGAAGTTCGTCCAAATACGTCAAACTTGGTATCTATGTTCTCGGCATGACCCAAGGAATCTATTAAGACCAGTGTCATTACAATAAGCACATTTAAAAAAAAGTTATTAGCATTTTTGGAAATGTAATTTTAACTTTTGACCAACAGGTGGCGCTGTCTTGAAATCTTTTGAGTACCTTCAAGGCAAGGTGCTGGTAACAAATTCTGAGTTTCATAATGTTACATCAATGTGTTCATTAAGTATAGCATTTCACATCACAAAACTGCATTGAAATCAATGGGATTTTCATGTTTTGTTCTATTATAGCGCCACCAAGAGGCAAAATCCCACAATTTTTTTCTTGTTTCCTTGGAATGAGCCCATACATGTGTGTGCCAAATTTGGTGAAAATATCTCAATTCGCTTCGAAGTTTTAGACATTTATATGAAAAAAAGCATCAAAAATGACTGACACGTGACTTTGATTTGATTTTACTACCCCTTACCATCAATATTTTGGCATTTGGGCTCTCACATTTAGTTAACAAGCTATGGTTCCAAACTTCTGACGGTGGTTTCGTCTCGATCGGACTAGCGGTTTCGAAGATATCGGCAAATGTTTTTTAAGCGCTAAATCACAACGCTACACAAACCGTAAGTCGAAACCTAGCATGTTTGGTATCTGTGGACTCGGCAAGGATTCAGGACCTCAACGAGATGACTCCCGTGAAAATAAGTCAACCACAGCCAGAGTTATAAGCATTTGAAAAATAAATTTTACCACTAGGTGGCGCTGTTTCGAAACTTCTCAGGCTCCTTCAGGACATCGTACCGATGACCCATACCGAGTTTCGTAACAATTCGTTCATGCGTTCAAAAAATACAGCATTTTAGCACATAATTCAAAATGGCCGACAGCCAAAATGGCCGATCTGGGAAAATTCGATATCAGTCGACTCGGCATGACGCCTTGAATCTACAGAGACCACTTTTATGATTTTTGGACAAACCGTTCAGAAGTTATGAGCGAAAAGAGCCGTTTTTCATATCTCCGGACCAGTAGGTGGCGCTGCGCCGAAACGCAGCATGTAGCCTCAGGTCATGCTTGTGATGACATGTACCAAGTTTGGTCTGAATACGATTAAGCGTTGCGGAGATACAGCCTTACGTCTGTTTTCGCAAGCGCTACGTAAAATTTGTTTGCGCGTTTATCGAAAGTGGTTTGACGAATCAACTTGAATTCCATAACTTTTTGTCGGCACTGCCTGGAGATGATCTGGTGCAATTTTGGTGAGAATCGGACAAACCGTCTAGGACGAGTTCGCAAAAGTAGGTTTTTTGGACAATTCAAAATGGCGGCCATATTTTTATGACGGAAAATGACGTCATAGGGTGCGATCGAATCGTCATGAGCTCAGGAATCAGAGGAAAAAAGAATTTTGTTGATAGGCCAAACGGTTCAAAAGTTATTAGCATAATAAAAGTGAAACTTTGGACAGGTGGTGGCGCTAGAGGCAATGAGTTAGAGACACCAAAATTGGTGCAATTGATGTTGGGACTGTCCTCTATCAGAATGTCAAACCAAAACAACTTTCCCGGACACGGTTCTATGGGCTGCCATAGACGCCCAGTCGGAAGAAGAAGAAGAAGAAGAAGAATAATAATAATAATAAGAACCGGAACAGATACAATAGGTGCCTCCGCACCTTCGGTGCTTGGCCCCTAATAATAATAAGAACCGGAACAGATACAATAGGTGCCTCCGCACCTTCGGTGCTTGGCCCCTAATAATAAGAACCGGAACAGATACAATAGGTGCCTCCGCACCTTCGGTGCTTGGCCCCTAACAAGCAGCCATTACCGGGGCCAAGCGCAAGAAGCGGAAACAGATGCCATCATGGGTGGGATTGGCAGACCAACTGCAGCAAGGAGCAATTAAAGACATTTTAAGAGAATTTTTGCAAAATGGCTGAAAAATCATATATAAAGTAACTTATAAGATGATTTAATGGTTTATCACTTTCAACAAATAGGTGGCGCAGTTACGAAATCGATTTGATGTGGTCAGAGTGAGGTGACAATGACACATACAAAGTTTGGTGTCAAAATGTCAAGGCATTGCAGAGATAAAGCCTGAATAGTCATTTTGGCAGCATGCCTCAACTTTGATGCTGTGGTATACAAAAAAAAGGGTTCGTCTATCAACACGAAATCCATAACTTTTAATCGGCACGGTATGGAGATGACACGATTCGATTTTGGTGAAAATCGGACGAATGGTCTAGGAGAAGTTCGAAAAAGAAGGTTTTGAAAGTAAATAAAGATGGCGGACAGGAAGTTCGTCCAAATACGTCAAACTTGGTATCTATGTTCTCGGCATGACCCAAGGAATCTATTAAGACCAGTGTCATTACAATAAGCACATTTAAAAAAAAGTTATTAGCATTTTTGGAAATGTAATTTTAACTTTTGACCAACAGGTGGCGCTGTCTTGAAATCTTTTGAGTACCTTCAAGGCAAGGTGCTGGTAACAAATTCTGAGTTTCATAATGTTACAGCAATGTGTTCATTAAGTATAGCATTTCACATCACAAAACTGCATTGAAATCAATGGGATTTTCATGTTTTGTTCTATTATAGCGCCACCAAGAGGCAAAATCCCACAATTTTTTTCTTGTGTCCTTGGAATGAGCCCATACATGTGTGTGCCAAATTTGGTGAAAATATCTCAATTCGCTTCGGAGTTTTAGACATTTATATGAAAAAAAGCATCAAAAATGACTGACACGTGACTTTGATTTGATTTTACTACCCCTTACCATCAATATTTTGGCATTTGGGCTCTCACATATAGTTAACAAGCTATGGTTCCAAACTTCTGACGGTGGTTTCGTCTAGATCGGACTAGCGGTTTCGAAGATATCGGCAAATGTTTTTTAAGCGCTAAATCACAACGCTACACAAACCGTAAGTTGAAACCTAGCATGTTTGGTATCTGTGGACTCGGCAAGGATTCAGGACCTCAACGAGATGACTCCCGTGAAAATAAGTCAACCACAGCCAGAGTTATAAGCATTTGAAAAATAAATTTTACCACTAGGTGGCGCTGTTTCGAAACTTCTCAGGCTCCTTCAGGGCATCGTACCGATGACCCATACCGAGTTTCGTAACAATTCGTTCATGCGTTCAAAAAATACAGCATTTTAGCACATAATTCAAAATGGCCGACAGCCAAAATGGCCGATCTGGGAAAATTCGATATCAGTCGACTTGGCATGACGCCCTGAATCTACAGAGACCACTTTTATGATTTTTGGACAAACCGTTCAGAAGTTATGAGCGAAAATAGCCGTTTTTCATATCTCCGGACCAGTAGGTGGCGCTGCGCCGAAACGCAGCATGTAGCCTCAAGTCATGCTTGTGATGACATGTACCAAGTTTGGTCTGAATACGATTAAGCGTTGCGGAGATACAGCCTTACGTCTGTTTTTGCAAGCGCTACGTAAAATTTGTTTGCGCGTTTATCGAAAGCGGTTTGACGAATCGACTTGAATTCCATAACTTTTTGTCGGCACTGCCTGGAGATGATCTGGTGCGATTTTGGTGAGAATCGGACAAACCGTCTAGGACGAGTTCGCAAAAGTAGGTTTTTTGGACAATTCAAAATGGCGGCCATATTTTTATGACGGAAAATGACGTCATAGGGTGCGATCGAATCGTCATGAGCTCAGGAATCAGAGGAAAAAATAATTTTGTTGATAGGCCAAACGGTTCAAAAGTTATTAGCATAATAAAAGTGAAACTTTGGACAGGTGGTGGCGCTAGAGGCAATGAGTTAGAGACACCAAAATTGGTGCAATTACTGTTGGGACTGTCCTCTATCAGAATGTCAAACCGGAACAACTTTCCCGGACACGGTTCTAGGGGCTGCCATAGACGCCCAGTCGGAAGAAGAAGAAGAATAATAATAATAAATATAGCTGCAAGCAGCCATTACCGGGGCCAAGCGCAAGAAGCGGCAACAGATGCCATCATGGGTGGGAGTGGCAGACCAACTGCAGCAAGGAGCAATTAAAGACATTTAAAGATGAATTTAGGCAAATGGCTAAAAAATCATATATACAGTAACTTTTAAGATGATTTAATGGATTATCACTTTCGACAAATAGGTGGCGCAGTTACGAAATCGATGTGATGTGGTCAGAGTGAGGTGACAATGACACATACAAAGTTTGGTGTCAAAATATCAAGGCATTGCAGAGATAAAGACTTAATAGTCATTTTGGCAGCATGTCTCAACTTTGCTGCTGCGGTATACGAAAACGGTTTCGTCTATCGTCACGAAATCCATAACTTTTAGTCGGCACGGTATGGAGATGACACGATTCGATTTTGGTGAAAATCGGACGAATGGTCTAGGAGAAGTTCGAAAAAGAAGGTTTTGAAATTAAATAAAGATGGCGGACAGGAAGTTCGTCCAAATACGTCAAACTTGGTTCTCGGCATGACCCAAGGAATCTATTAAGACCAGTGTCATTACAATAAGCACATTTTTAAAAAAGTTATTAGCATTTTTGGAAATGTAATTTTAACTTTTGACCAACAGGTGGCGCTGTCTTGAAATCTTTTGAGTACCTTCAAGGCAAGGTGCTGGTAACAAATTCTGAGTTTCATAATGTTACAGCAATGTGTTCATTAAGTATAGCATTTCACATCACAAAACTGCATTGAAATCAATGGGATTTTCATGTTTTGTTCTATTATAGCGCCACCAAGAGGCAAAATCTCACATTTTTTTTTCATGTGTCCTTGGAATGAGCCCATACATATGTGTGCCAAATTTGGTGAAAATATCTCAATTCGCTTCGGAGTTTTAGACATTTATATGAAAAAAAGCATCAAAAATGACTGACACGTGACTTTAATTTGATTTTACTACCCCTTACCATCAATATTTTGGCATTTGGGCTCTCACGTATAGTTAACAAGCTATGGTTCCAAACTTCTGACGGTGGTTTCGTCTCGATCGGACTAGCGGTTTCGAAGATATCGGCAAATGTTTTTTAAGCGCTAAATCACAACGCTACACAAACTGTAAGTCGAAACCTAGCATGTTTGGTATCTGTGGACTCGGCAAGGATTCAGGACCTCAACGAGATGACTCCCGTGAAAATAAGTCAACCACAGCCAGAGTTATAAGCATTTGAAAAATAAATGTTACCACTAGGTGGCGCTGTTTCGAAACTTCTCAGGCTCCTTCAGGGCATCGTACCGATGACCCATACCGAGTTTCGTAACAATTCGTTCATGCGTTCAAAAAATACAGCATTTTAGCACATAATTCAAAATGGCCGACAGCCAAAATGGCCGATCTGGGAAAATTTGATATCAGTCGACTCGGCATGACGCCCTGAATCTACAGAGACCACTTTTATGATTTTTGGACAAACCGTTCAGAAGTTATGAGCGAAAATAGCCGTTTTTCATATCTCCGGACCAGTAGGTGGCGCTGCGCCGAAACGCAGCATGTAGCCTCAGGTCATGCTTGTGATGACATGTACCAAGTTTGGTCTGAATACGATTAAGCGTTGCGGAGATACAGCCTTACGTATGTTTTCGCAAGCGCTACGTAAAATTTGTTTGCGCGTTTATCGAAAGCGGTTTGACGAATCAACTTGAATTCCATAACTTTTTGTCGACACTGCTTGGAGATGATCTGGTGCAATTTTGTTGAGAATCGGACAAACCGTCTAGGACGAGTTCGCAAAAGTAGGTTTTTTGGACAATTCAAAATGGCGGCCATATTTTTATGACGGAAAATGACGTCATAGGGTGCGATCGAATCGCCATGAGCTCAGGAATCAGAGGAAAAAAGAATTTTGTTGATAGGCCTAACGGTTCAAAAGTTATTAGCATAATAAAAGTGAAACTTTGGACAGGTGGTGGCGCTAGAGGCAATGAGTTAGAGACACCAAAATTGGTGCAATTACTGTTGGGACTGTCCACTATCAGAATGTCAAACCGGAACAACTTTCCCGGACACGGTTCTAGGGGCTGCCATAGACGCCCAGTCGGAAGAAGAAGAAGAAGAAGAATAATAATAATAAATATAGCTGCAAGCAGCCATTACCGGGGCCAAGCGCAAGAAGCGGAAACAGATGCCATCATGGGTGGGATTGGCAGACCAACTGCAGCAAGGAGCAATTAAAGACATTTTAAGAGAATTTTTGCAAAATGGCTGAAAAATCATATATACAGTAACTTTTAAGATGATTTAATGGATTATCACTTTCAACCAATAGGTGGCGCAGTTACAAAATCGATGTGATGTGGTCAGAGTGAGGTGACAATGACACATACAAAGTTTGGTGTCAAAATATCAAGGCATTGCAGAGATAAAGACTTAATAGTCATTTTGGCAGCATGTCTCAACTTTGCTGCTGCGGTATACGAAAACGGTTTCGTCTATCGTCACGAAATCCATAACTTTTAGTCGGCACGGTATGGAGATGACACGATTCGATTTTGGTGAAAATCGGACGAATGGTCTAGGAGAAGTTCGAAAAAGAAGGTTTTGAAAGTAAATAAAGATGGCGGACAGGAAGTTCGTCCAAATACGTCAAACTTGGTATCTATGTTCTCGGCATGACCCAAGGAATCTATTAAGACCAGTGTCATTACAATAAGCACATTTTAAAAAAAGTTATTAGCATTTTTGGAAATGTAATTTTAACTTTTGACCAACAGGTGGCGCTGTCTTGAAATCTTTTGAGTACCTTCAAGGCAAGGTGCTGGTAACAAATTCTGAGTTTCATAATGTTACAGCAATGTGTTCATTAAGTATAGCATTTCACATCACAAAACTGCATTGAAATCAATGGGATTTTCATGTTTTGTTCTATTATAGCGCCACCAAGAGGCAAAATCTCACATTTTTTTTCATGTGTCCTTGGAATGAGCCCATACATGTGTGTGCCAAATTTGGTGAAAATATCTCAATTCGCTTCGGAGTTTTAGACATTTATATGAAAAAAAGCATCAAAAATGACTGACACGTGACTTTGATTTGATTTTACTACCCCTTACCATCAATATTTTGGCATTTGGGCTATCACATATAGTTAACAAGCTATGGTTCCAAACTTCTGACGGTGGTTTCGTCTCGATCGGACTAGCGGTTTCGAAGATATCGGCAAATGTTTTTTAAGCGCTAAATCACAACGCTACACAAACCGTAAGTCGAAACCTAGCATGTTTGGTATCTGTGGACTCGGCAAGGATTCAGGACCTCAACGAGATGACTCCCGTGAAAATAAGTCAACCACAGCCAGAGTTATAAGCATTTGAAAAATAAATGTTACCACTAGGTGGCGCTGTTTCGAAACTTCTCAGGCTCCTTCAGGGCATCGTACCGATGACCCATACCGAGTTTCGTAACAATTCGTTCATGCGTTCAAAAAATACAGCATTTTAGCACATAATTCAAAATGGCCGACAGCCAAAATGGCCGATCTGGGAAAATTCGATATCAGTCGACTCGGCATGACGCCCTGAATCTACAGAGACCACTTTTATGATTTTTGGACAAACCGTTCAGAAGTTATGAGCGAAAATAGCCGTTTTTCATATCTCCGGACCAGTAGGTGGCGCTGCGCCGAAACGCAGCATGTAGCCTCAGGTCATGCTTGTGATGACATGTACCAAGTTTGGTCTGAATACGATTAAGCGTTGCGGAGATACAGCCTTACGTCTGTTTTTGCAAGCGCTACGTAAAATTTGTTTGCGCGTTTATCGAAAGCGGTTTGACAAATCGACTTGAATTCCATAACTTTTTGTCGCCAATACCTGGAGATGATCTGGTGCGATTTTGGTGCGAATCGGACAAACCGTCTAGGACGAGTTCGCAAAAGTAGGTTTTTTGGACAATTCAAAATGGCGGCCATATTTTTATGACGGAAAATGACGTCATAGGGTGCGATCGATTCGTCATGAGCTCAGGAATCAGAGGAAAAAATTATTTTGTTGATAGGCCAAACGGTTCAAAAGTTATTAGCATAATAAAAGTGAAACTTTGGACAGGTGGTGGCGCTAGAGGCAATGAGTTAGAGACACCAAAATTGGTGCAATTGATGTTGGGACTGTCCTCTATCAGAATGTCAAACCAAAACAACTTTCCCGGACACGGTTCTATGGGCTGCCATAGACGCCCAGTCGGAAGAAGAAGAAGAAGAAGAAGAAGAAGAAGAAGAATAATAATAATAATAAGAACCGGAACAGATACAATAGGTGCCTCCGCACCTTCGGTGCTTGGCCCCTAAATATAGCTGCAAGCAGCCATTCCGGGGCCAAGCGCAAACGCAGACGACAAGACATGCCAACATGGCTGGAAGTTTCAGACCGACAGCAGCAAGGAGCAATTAAAGACATTTAAAGATGAATTTAGGCAAATGGCTAAAAAATCATATATACAGTAACTTTTAAGATGATTTAATGGATTATGACTTTCGACCAATAGGTGGCGCAGTTACGAAATCGATGTGATGTGGTCAGAGTGAGGTGACAATGACACATACAAAGTTTGGTGTCAAAATATCAAGGCATTGCAGAGATAAAGACTTAATAGTCATTTTGGCAGCATGTCTCAACTTTGCTGCTGCGGTATACGAAAACGGTTTCGTCTATCGTCACAAAATCCATAACTTTTAGTCGGCGCGGTATGGAGATGACACGATTCGATTTTGGTGAAAATCGGACGAATGGTCTAGGAGAAGTTCGAAAAAGAAGGTTTTGAAAGTAAATAAAGATGGCGGACAGGAAGTTCGTCCAAATACGTCAAACTTGGTATCTATGTTCTCGGCATGACCCAAGGAATCTATTAAGACCAGTGTCATTACAATATGCACATTTTAAAAAAAGTTATTAGCATTTTTGGAAATGTTATTTTAACTTTTGACCAACAGGTGGCGCTGTCTTGAAATCTTTTGAGTACCTTCAAGGCAAGGTGCTGGTAACAAATTCTGAGTTTCATAATGTTACAGCAATGTGTTCATTAAGTATAGCATTTCACATCACAAAACTGCATAGAAATCAATGGGATTTTCATGTTTTGTTCTATTATAGCGCCACCAAGAGGCAAAATCTCACATTTTTTTTCATGTGTCCTTGGAATGAGCCCATACATATGTGTGCCAAATTTGGTGAAAATATCTCAATTCGCTTCGGAGTTTTAGACATTTATATGAAAAAAAGCATCAAAAATGACTGACACGTGACTTTGATTTGATTTTACTACCCCTTACCATCAATATTTTGGCATTTGGGCTCTCACATATAGTTAACAAGCTATGGTTCCAAACTTCTGACGGTGGTTTCGTCTCGATCAGACTAGCGGTTTCGAAGATATCGGCAAATGTTTTTTAAGCGCTAAATCACAACGCTACACAAACCGTAAGTCGAAACCTAGCATGTTTGGTATCTGTGGACTCGGCAAGGATTCAGGACCTCAACGAGATGACTCCCGTGAAAATAAGTCAACCACAGCCAGAGTTATAAGCATTTGAAAAATAAATGTTACCACTAGGTGGCGCTGTTTCGAAACTTCTCAGGCTCCTTCAGGGCATCGTACCGATGACCCATACCGAGTTTCGTAACAATTCGTTCATGCGTTCAAAAAATACAGCATTTTAGCACATAATTCAAAATGGCCGACAGCCAAAATGGCCGATCTGGGAAAATTGGATATCAGTCGACTCGGCATGACGCCCTGAATCTACAGAGACCACTTTTATGATTTTTGGACAAACCGTTCAGAAGTTATGAGCGAAAATAGCCGTTTTTCATATCTCCGGACCAGTAGGTGGCGCTGCGCCGAAACGCAGCATGTAGCCTCAGGTCATGCTTGTGATGACATGTACCAAGTTTGGTCTGAATACGATTAAGCGTTGCGGAGATACAGCCTTACGTCTGTTTTCGCAAGCGCTACGTAAAATTTGTTTGCGCGTTTATCGAAAGCGGTTTGACGAATCAACTTGAATTCCATAACTTTTTGTCGGCACTGCCTGGAGATGATCTGGTGCAATTTTGGTGAGAATTGGACAAACCGTCTAGGACGAGTTCGCAAAAGTAGGTTTTTTGGACAATTCAAAATGGCGGCCATATTTTTATGACGGAAAATGACGTCATAGGGTGCGATCGAATCGTCATGAGCTCAGGAATCAGAGGAAAAAAGAATTTTGTTGATAGGCCTAACGGTTCAAAAGTTATTAGCATAATAAAAGTGAAACTTTGGACAGGTGGTGGCGCTAGAGGCAATGAGTTACAGACACCAAAATTGGTGCAATTACTGTTGGGACTGTCCTCTATCAGAATGTCAAACCGGAACAACTTTCCCGGACACGGTTCTAGGGGCTGTCATAGACGCCCAGTCGGAAGAAGAAGAAGAATAATAATAATAATAATAAGAACCGGAACAGATACAATAGGTGCCTCCGCACCTTCGGTGCTTGGCCCCTAATAATAAGAACCGGAACAGATACAATAGGTGCCTCCGCACCTTCGGTGCTTGGCCCCTAAATATAGCTGCAAGCAGCCATTACCGGGGCCAAGCGCAAGAAGCGGAAACAGATGCCATCATGGGTGGGATTGGCAGACCAACTGCAGCAAGGAGCAATTAAAGACATTTTAAGAGAATTTTTGCAAAATGGCTGAAAAATCATATATAAAGTAACTTATAAGATGATTTAATGGTTTATCACTTTCAACAAATAGGTGGCGCAGTTACGAAATCGATTTGATGTGGTCAGAGTGAGGTGACAATGACACATACAAAGTTTGGTGTCAAAATGTCAAGGCATTGCAGAGATAAAGCCTGAATAGTCATTTTGGCAGCATGCCTCAACTTTGATGCTGTGGTATACGAAAAAAGGGTTCGTCTATCAACACGAAATCCATAACTTTTAATCGGCACGGTCTGGAGAAGATACGATTCGATTTTGGTGAAAATCGGACAAACGGTCTAGGAGGAGTTAGAAAAAGTAAGTATTTAGTGAAAATCAAGACGGCAGACAGGAAGTTTGGCTGACTTTGGCAAAATTGGTATCTTTGTTTTCAGCATTACCCAAGGAATCAATTAAGACCAGAGTGATTACAATAGGCAAATTCCTTCAAAAGTTATTAGCATTTTTGGAAATATAATTTTAACTTTTGACCAAAAGGAGGCGCTCTCTCAAAATCTTTTGAGTACCTTCAGGAGATAGTGCTGGTGGCAAATTCTGAGTTTCATAATCTTACAGCAATGCATTTGTTAAGTATAGCATTTTACATCACAAAACTGTATTGAAGTCAATGGGATTTTCATGTTTTGTTCTATTATAGCGCCACCAAGAGGCAAAATCCCACAATTTTTTTCTTGTGTCCTTGGAATGAGCCCATACATGTGTGTGCCAAATTTGGTGAAAATATCTCAATTCGCTTCGGAGTTTTAGACATTTATATGAAAAAAAGCATCAAAAATGACTGACACGTGACTTTGATTTGATTTTACTACCCCTTACCATCAATATTGTGGCATTTGGGCTATCACATATAGTTAACAAGCTATGGTTCCAAACTTCTGACGGTGGTTTCGTCTCGATCGGACTAGCGGTTTCGAAGATATCGGCAAATGTTTTTTAAGCGCTAAATCACAACGCTACACAAACCGTAAGTTGAAACCTAGCATGTTTGGTATCTGTGGACTCGGCAAGGATTCAGGACCTCAACGAGATGACTCCCGTGAAAATAAGTCAACCACAGCCAGAGTTATAAGCATTTGAAAAATAAATTTTACCACTAGGTGGCGCTGTTTCGAAACTTCTCAGGCTCCTTCAGGGCATCGTACTGATGACCCATACCGAGTTTCGTAACAATTCGTTCATGCGTTCAAAAAATACAGCATTTTAGCATATAATTCAAAATGGCCGACAGCCAAAATGGCCGATCTGGGAAAATTCGATATCAGTCGACTCGGCATGACGCCCTGAATCTACAGAGACCACTTTTATGATTTTTGGACAAACCGTTCAGAAGTTATGAGCGAAAATAGCCGTTTTTCATATCTCCGGACCAGTAGGTGGCGCTGCGCCGAAACGCAGCATGTAGCCTCAGGTCATGCTTGTGATGACATGTACCAAGTTTGGTCTGAATACGATTAAGCGTTGCGGAGATACAGCCTTACGTCTGTTTTCGCAAGCGCTACGTAAAATTTGTTTGCGCGTTTATCGAAAGTGGTTTGACGAATCGACTTGAATTCCATAACTTTTTGTCGGCACTGCCTGGAGATAATCTGGTGCAATTTTGGTGAGAATCGGACAAACCGTCTAGGACGAGTTTGCAAAAGTAGGTTTTTTGGACAATTCAAAATGGCGGCCATATTTTTATGACGGAAAATGACGTCATAGGGTGCAATCGAATCGTCATGAGCTCAGAAATCAGAGGAAAAAAGAATTTTGTTGATAGGCCTAACGGTTCAAAAGTTATTAGCATAATAAAAGTGAAACTTTGGACAGGTGGTGGCGCTAGAGGCAATGAGTTAGAGACACCAAAATTGGTGCAATTACTGTTGGGACTGTCCTCTATCAGAATGTCAAACCGGAACAACTTTCCCGGACACGGTTCTAGGGGCTGCCATAGACGCCCAGTCGGAAGAAGAAGAAGAAGAATAATAATAATAATAATAAATATAGCTGCAAGCAGCCATTACCGGGGCCAAGCGCAAGAAGCGGAAATAGATGCCTTCATGGGTTGGATTGGCAGACCAACTGCAGCAAGGAGCAATTAAAGACATTTTAAGAGAATTTTTGCAAAATGGCTGAAAAATCATATATAAAGTAACTTATAAGATGATTTAATGGTTTATCACTTTCAACAAATAGGTGGCGCAGTTACGAAATCGATGTGATGTGGTCAGAGTGAGGTGACAATGACACATACAAAGTTTGGTGTCAAAATATCAAGGCATTGCAGAGATAAAGACTTAATAGTCATTTTGGCAGCATGTCTCAACTTTGCTGCTGCGGTATACGAAAACGGTTTCGTCTATCGTCACGAAATCCATAACGTTTAGTCGGCACGGTATGGAGATGACACGATTCGATTTTGGTGAAAATCGGACGAATGGTCTAGGAGAAGTTCGAAAAAGAAGGTTTTGAAAGTAAATAAAGATGGCGGACAGGAAGTTCGTCCAAATACGTCAAACTTGGTATCTATGTTCTCGGCATGACCCAAGGAATCTATTAAGACCAGTGTCATTACAATAAGCACATTTTTAAAAAAGTTATTAGCATTTTTGGAAATGTAATTTTAACTTTTGACCAACAGGTGGCGCTGTCTTGAAATCTTTTGAGTACCTTCAAGGCAAGGTGCTGGTAACAAATTCTGAGTTTCATAATGTTACAGCAATGTGTTCATTAAGTATAGCATTTCACATCACAAAACTGCATTGAAATCAATGGGATTTTCATGTTTTGTTCTATTATAGCGCCACCAAGAGGCAAAATCTCACAATTTTTTTTCATGTGTCCTTGGAATGAGCCCATACATGTGTGTGCCAAATTTGGTGAAAATATCTCAATTCGCTTCGGAGTTTTAGACATTTATATGAAAAAAAGCATCAAAAATGACTGACACGTGACTTTGATTTGATTTTACTACCCCTTAGCATCAATATTTTGGCATTTGGGCTCTCACATAGAGTTAACAAGCTATGGTTCCAAACTTCTGACGGTGGTTTCGTCTCGATCGGACTAGCGGTTTCGAAGATATCGGCAAATGTTTTTTAAGCGCTAAATCACAACGCTACACAAATCGTAAGTTGAAACCTAGCATGTTTGGTATCTGTGGACTCGGCAAGGATTCAGGACCTCAACGAGATGACTCCCGTGAAAATAAGTCAACCACAGCCAGAGTTATAAGCATTTGAAAAATAAACTTTACCACTAGGTGGCGCTGTTTCGAAACTTCTCAGGCTCCTTCAGGGCATCGTCCCGATGACCCATACCGAGTTTCGTAACAATTCGTTCATGCGTTCAAAAAATACAGCATTTTAGCACATAATTCAAAATGGCCGACAGCCAAAATGGCCGATCTGGGAAAATTCGATATCAGTCGACTCGGCATGACGCCCTGAATCTACAGAGACCACTTTTATGATTTTTGGACAAACCGTTCAGAAGTTATGAGCAAAAATAGCCGTTTTTCATATCTCCCGACCAGTAGGTGGCGCTGCACCGAAACGCAGCATGTAGCCTCAGGTCATGCTTGTGATGACATGTACCAAGTTTGGTCTGAATACGATTAAGCGTTGCGGAGATACAGTCTTACGTCTGTTTTCGCAAGCGCTACGTAAAATTTGTTTGCGCGTTTATCGAAAGCGGTTTGACGAATCGACTTGAATTCCATAACTTTTTGTCGCCAATGCCTGGAGATGATCTGGTGCGATTTTGGTGAGAATCGGACAAACCGTCTAGGACGAGTTCGCAAAAGTAGGTTTTTTGGACAATTCAAAATGGCGGCCATATTTTTATGACGGAAAATGACGTCATAGGGTGCGATCGAATCGTCATGAGCTCAGGAATCAGAGGAAAAAATAATTTTGTTGATAGGCCAAACGGTTCAAAAGTTATTAGCATAATAAAAGTGAAACTTTGGACAGGTGGTGGCGCTAGAGGCAATGAGTTAGAGACACCAAAATTGGTGCAATTGATGTTGGGACTGTCCTCTATCAGAATGTCAAACCAAAACAACTTTCCCGGACACGGTTCTATGGGCTGCCATAGACGCCCAGTCGGAAGAAGAAGAAGAAGAAGAAGAAGAAGAAGAATAATAATAAGAACCGGAACAGATACAATAGGTGCCTCCGCACCTTCGGTGCTTGGCCCCTAATAATAAGAACCGGAACAGATACAATAGGTGCCTCCGCACCTTCGGTGCTTGGCCCCTAATAAGAACCGGAACAGATACAATAGGTGCCTCCGCACCTTCGGTGCTTGGCCCCTAATAAGAACCGGAACAGATACAATAGGTGCCTCCGCACCTTCGGTGCTTGGCCCCTAATAAGAACCGGAACAGATACAATAGGTGCCTCCGCACCTTCGGTGCTTGGCCCCTAATAAGAACCGGAACAGATACAATAGGTGCCTCCGCACCTTCGGTGCTTGGCCCCTAACTAAAGAATTGGCTCATTTTCAATTCATGTGTGAATCTGAATTGATTTGGACCACCTTGCAGGAAGTTTAATAAATATGATGCACTAAATACAAAATCTATAGGTATATGAGTTTCTCAGTTGAATACAAAGCCATGAATTTACAAGGCATTCTCAATTATAATAATTAAAAAAAAAACTAAATGTATATCTTTTACTTTCAATTAAATCTAACATTTTAATTGAATTTAAGGTAAACTGTGTGTTTAGTAATACATTCCTGGCATTACTGTAATTCCAGTAATATCAAAAATAATCAGTATGAGGAATCAGTCAAGAAAAATCAACCATAAAAAAGAGACATGGGCATTATAAACGAGCTATTGTCTACTACTGTTCTCTTTCCTGCACATTGAGATGAATTCAGACAGAACCAAATGGGATTCCTTAAAGTTTTCGTGTTGTGGCCAGAAGAAAACGTTTTCTATTTTTGTTCCTGAGAGGGCCACAATCCAGATTTTTTGTGCTGGGAAAAACTATTTACATATTGATTACATTTTAAATCTAAGCAACTGCCACAACAAGTGCAGACCATCCCTCCACTGTCTTGTCTCTGCTCACAAATATTTATTTGTGGTTTCTTTCTGCCAGATGGTTCACTTCACTGCTTTTCTAAATATGCATTTACCTGTCTCTTTTATTTTCCCTTTTCTTTTCACTAACACTGTGGGAATGTAAAGAAACATGCTCTTCTTTTTTTCTGACGGATTGTTTTTTAAATTGTTTACTTTCTCACAATATACACTAGGTTAAGGTCAGTGTTTCTATTATAAAACTTGAAAGCTTTACAACCGGCTAGTATCGGCTATCCTAAGCCTGATCCTTTATTTTACATCAGCCGCTTAAAGGTTGGGTAGGTGATTTTCAGAGAGGCTAGCAATAGAAAGCTAGCTTTGAAAGCATGAGATCCCAACCTCCCTTCAGTGCGCTCTACAAAGCCACACCTCCTTCAAAACACATGAATGAGTACAGCAAGGAGCAAAAGAAAATGTGACAAAAGATGGCATTAAAACTACATCATGACTCAAAAAATAATAATAAACGTTACTTAAAGAGAACTGACATGTACCACCTGACTGCTTCAGATTCATTTTGGCGTTGATAGTGTTGCCATTGAAAAGGATAAATCACGAGTATATCGTCACAGGTTTCCATCTTTTCTAAATTACAGAAGTTATGGTGTGAACGTAGCATTAGCTCATTTTTTTGGTTCAGGAAGAACTATGGCTGCTGTTTCGACTGCGGTGCTCGGACAGAACGCAATGATTGGACGAACATTTTATGGTCCTACGCCTTTCACAGATGAGATATATACATGTACAGTATATATAGTACCATTTGTTTACTATGGTTTACAGTACCATTCTTCTCTGAAGAGCATGAGGAGCTTATGAGGGCATGGACGGCACCTTTCTCTGGCAGAAACCACCTAAGTAGCTCCTCCGCCCTCACTACCCTTGACGGGGGAGCAGCGAAGGGTTATGAGGCCATCCCTCCAGTGGAGAGGTCTGTCGCGATGCAACCATGTCCGGCGACTACTACCTCATGGAAGGGGGATCATCGTCTCCCCTCTAAGGCCTGTAAGTTCTCGTCCGTCCTTACGGGCAAGGCCTGCAAAGCCTGTGGGCAGGCTTCCTCCTCTCTGCATGCCATGGCGTTGCTTCAGATTCACCAGGCCCAGGCACTCATGAACATGCACGAGGGCTAGCCCAGACCATGAGCTCATGGGTGAGCTCCGCACTGCAACCAACCTCGCCCTTCGGGGCACGAAGGTTGCAGCTCGCGCGATGTTCACCTTAGTGGTCCAGGAGCGACATCTCTGGCTCAACCTGGCAGACATGAGGGATGCGGACGAGGTTCGGTTCCTGGACTCCCTCATTTCACAGGTTGGGTTGTTCGACGACTCGGTAGAGAACTTTGCCCAACAGTTCTCTGCTGCTCAGAAGCAGACGGAGACCATCCGGCACATCCTGCCCCGGCTGCCCGCTGCTGCTTCCACTAGTCTGCCAGTGGCAGATCCTCTGCCTGCTCGTCGCTGAGGGCGTCTGTCTGCCGCCGCCTCCACCCAGGCCTCAGCATGGAGCTGGCCGCAGACAGGACACCCATCCCGCTCCAGGCACTGCCAAGCCAGGTGGCAAGCGTGAGTGTAAGTACTCCTGAGCGGGCCACTCAGGGATGGAGGGAAGAGCTCTTGGAGTTGGTAACTAATCCACTCCCAAAAAGGAGGAGGGCAAGGTTTGAGTTCTTTGTTTTTGTGTGTGTCTGTGTCACCCACATTTTCAAAGAAAGAGCAATTTTCTTTATTTCTAGGTCCCAAGAGGGCCAGACTGGCGGTGTGCGACCCTGTAAAGCCGCCACTTGGATGTGTTCAAGGTCCCGGTCACGCCTTCTCACGCACCCCCTGCCGTCACATGGAGACAGGTAAGTGTTGCACCACACACTCAGACCTCGCTTCGGGCCGACTTCGGGCCTTCCGAGTCGGGTCCCTGTTCTCTACCTCGCTGCCCCACCCTGGGTACGTCTGTGGTGCCTCTGGTCTGGTCCCCCTGGCCCGGTTCGTAGACACTTAAATGCTCCACTCAAATGTCTCCTCCGCACCAGCAGACTCAGCTTATTATTATGACAAGGCTTCATGACAGCTTATGGCCCAGGGAGAGTGGAGACTCCATCTCCAGGGGTTCAGCTGTTCTCGGACCACTTTAGGGCCGCACAGTTACATCTGTTTGCCTCTCCGGACTCGTCCCATTACCAGTTGTTTTACTCCGTCTGATCAGACAACCCACGCCACGGAGACACTGGCTCACAGCTGGCCCCAGGGCCTCTGCAGAAATGCGTTTCCCCAGTGAGCCTTCTTGCACCACTTCTTACATCATTTCTGCAAGAGCACCCTCTAACGAGTCATGCTTACACCCTGGAATGGAACCTGTTTGTTGAGTTGAGTCTTCTCTCCGAGAGGAGACCCCAAAGGTGTTAGACGATCACTTCTGTGCTTCCATGCAAGATGGGTTGAGTAGGGCTGTCTCCCTCCTCCCTCAAAATGTTGTTGCCTCTATATTGTCGCACATCATGATGCAGTGGATACAAATCCATGGGAAAGCATGACATGATGATCAGGTTCCTGAGGCGAGCAAGGAAATTGAATCGCCTTGCGCCCTCTTGGGACTTATCTCTGGTGCTACCGCACTGCATAGACCTCCCCTTGAGCCACTACAGGCAGCTGAGTTAAAAACATATTTTTAAAAGAACAGTTCTCCTGCTTGTTTTGCCTCTATCAAGAGGGTAGGGGACCTGCACGCATTTTCGGTCGACGAATCGTGCCTGAAATTTGGGCCGGCCAAGTCTCACGACATCCTGAGACACCGGCCTGGACTTGTGCCCAAGGTTCCTACCTCTCCTTTAAAAAGTGGACCAGGTGGTGAGCCTGCAAGCACTGCCCCGGAGGAGGCAGACCCAGCCCTGGCTTTCCTCTGCCCTTTCCACTCCTTGCGGTTATAACTGGACAGAATGCAAAGCCTCAGGACCTCAGACCAGCTCTTGTCTGTTATGGAGACCAGCAGAAAGGGAAGGGAGTTTCCAAGCAGAGATTGGCCCACTGCATAGTGGTTGCCATCATCTTGGTGTGTTGTTAGGGTTAGGGTAGTGAGATTCTCCAAAGAGAGTTTAGCTCCTGCCTAGGCGTTGACACAAAGTGCCTTGTGACAGTAACTCGTGACAGTTACAAATCACATGGAAAAAAAAAACTTTACATCACTATACAAATGGCTTAATATCAAAATCCTCATTCAACCCTAAAGGTGTCAAAGTACTTAAGGTATAAATCCAAAAATATGCCCTCTGTAATAGTTTCTTCTCATATTCTCCTCCTCTAGAGTGTTTTGTTACTTTTTCTATACCGATATACTGCAAAACGCTGACATTATGGTCTACTTGTCTAAAATGAGACGCTATAGGACTGCGCATATCTCCAGTTCTAATATTACTGCGATTCTCACTATTACGAGTGTGTAATTGTCTGAATGTTTTACCCACGTATGCAAGACCACAAAGACAGCGAATTAGATAAATCACATGAGTGGAAGCACAGGTAATAGTACCCCGTATCGGAATATCACAACCAGTATACGTGGATGACTAAACGATATACACTTGTGTGTAAAAGCACACTGGGCGCAATTACCACACCTGTAATTACCTGGAGGAAGAGTTGGAATACCTTGTTTTGTACGTGAAGGATATTCAGATTTTACAAGCAAGTCACGAAGATTGTTTTGACGGTTAGACTAATTTCGGACCATTTTTAAAAACACCTGATAATTTAGGATCACTTGAAATAATATGCCAGTGTTTGTTTAAGATTCTACGAAACTCCGCACCTAATGCTGAGTAGGCTACTTCGTCGTGCAAATGGGAGCATTAAGAACTTGCGTTTTATCATAGTTTTGTTTGCAAACACTGCATTTGAGATGTCTCGTTGAATTTATTTTTGGCATTTTCGATCCATTCTATACGGTAACCACGATTCAAGAATCTTTTAGTTAAATCATTGGATTGATGAGTATAAGATTCATCCGTGCTACAAACTCTAAACAAACGCTTAAACTGACTGATAGGTAAACTCTTAATTAAAGGTCTAGGATGGAAACTATCGTCTCTTACAATAGTATTGCGATCCGTTGATTTTTGGTACAGATCGGAGTTTCCCGACACATTTATATACTCGAATATCAAGAAAACTAATGCTTACCTGATGGCATTCCATAGTGAAATTTACATGATCAGTTCTTGAGTTAAGATCATTCAAAAACATCAACATCTCTGCAGGTGTGGCCTTAGTGATCATGAAAATGTAATCAATATACCGTTTGTAAAGCAATATCTTAGGAAAAAAGGAATTTGACTCATTCAGAATAAAGTCATTTTCAAAAACTCCCATATACAAGCAAGCATAATTAGGTGCCATTTTACTACCCATTGCAGTACCTTTCACTTGTAAATAAAAATCGTCCTGAAAACGAAAAAAGTTTTTAGTTAAGACAATACTTGCTAAATCCAATAAACATGCTGTACTAGGTTCTATATCCACTGATCTTTGTGTTCTTAGATTTACTGATCTAAATTGTTCTAAAGCAAATAAACCTTCAGTATGAGGGATGTTGGTATATAAACTCTGAACATCAAAAGTGGCAAGAAGCACGTCATCAACAGCAAAGTCAACACTATATAATGATTCAATAAAATCCATAGAATCTCTTACATAAGATGACGACATGGGTACAAATGGTTTAATATAAAAATCCACATAAGAAGAAATGTTCTTGGTGAGACTACCAATACCGCTCACAATATGAAGACCTGAGGGTCGAAATGTTGCCTTTTAATAAATTATTTTGGAGCAGTAATTTTCAGTGTGCGGACTTCACACTTCTTTATTTGTACTACTGAAATTCCCACAAGGATTTCAACATCATATTATTTGAAATCCATCATAAATAAAGTTTCCAAAGAGGTTTAATTTTTTTAAAACTTTCAAACAACACGTGTAACGCACGTGACTAAACCTGATTGGTTCCAGACCCGTTGAATGGCTCCGATTGGTTCTTATGATAATGAGATCGCTTCGCACCTAAGAGCTTCCGTTTATCAGATATGCTGTGCGTGCATCATCTCTGCATATGTTACTTGAATGTGATTAGATTTAGAAGTATAAATGTAAACTGTTAAATTATATAGAGCGATCGTGTTTCTTAAGAGGAATTGGAGGTAACAACACGATTCATATGGATTAGGTGATGTTTTTTGCGATTAACTTTTTGAAACGTGAACAGTTTTGGTGAATCGTTCATCGGAGGGATATAAATCTCTCCAGTTTCATTAAAATATCTGTTTTTCTTTTGAGGATGAATGAAAGTCTTAAATGTTTGGAACTATTGAAGGGTAAGTGAGTGTTATGCGTTTTATTTTTGTTTTGTTTTTACCCAGCTTCGTCAAGTTTGCATGGCGTGTGACTTTTGGAACCTCATTATTTTGTGATGGTAAGATTTGTATTAAATTAACGTTACTTGTCTGTGCCAGTCGTATTTTTGACACAAAGTGTAACAGCACATAATTTTCAGTGCAGCTACATTGAATTTGACCAATCAGAGCCAAGCTTTTCAAGTCGAAGTTGAAGCAGACTCAAGAGCTGTATCCCAATTCAAAGGCTGCATCCTTTGAAGGCCGAGTCCTTCGAAGTCTGCGGCCGAAGCGGCCTTGGAAGAACTCACCGAGACTCGTATTTTTACATTTTTTTATTGAAATTCAATTTTACAGACAAAATAGGTATTGAACAAACAATATTAACTTACAATTCTCAGAGGGCAGACATAATTTCAAAATACAATAAGTAACAGCGATGATGTCTCAAATCAAATATACAATCAAGAATAACATTTATGTAAAATTAAGTCCTTGCAAGGGGTAAATGTTCAAAAATCTGCATTTATGAATGAAGTATTTAGCAAGTTTTAAAAAGATTATTAAACCAAGTAGTACTGTGAACAATCTTTCTAAGTACACCAAACTTGATTTGTTTGTATTCAAGGGGGTTTACACATGTAATAATATTGGTACACATATTGTACTTTTTATGAAAAACTGACTTTTTACAAATGGATATTAGATATTGTTTAAAAAAATATGAACAGTATATAATAGAAACACTAAAAATAGGTCTTATAAATCAGGGATAGGCAATGTTCGGTTCTGGAGGGCTGCTGTACTGCAGAGTTTAGCTCATAGAACGGTTTTGCATGTTAAAATATTTTATGTAAGTGGTGTTGGGCTTCTTCTAATCTTATGTTCAAACGTAACTCAGAGTGCTGTATAGTGACGACAGACAAGAGGATAAAAATGGACACAAGTCTAGCTTGATGAGGATATAGTCAAAGCTTTGAAAGGTAAACTGAGAAATTATAATACACATTCAAACATGGATACAAAAATGTTAATCATAGGTAAATTTTTTATAAATTCTTCTTCCCTTTCACAGATCGTATGATAACGCAGTCTTCAAATACTACAGTATCTGAACCACATGCCCTCAGTTGTGGAAAATGCGAGTCGTACTCAAAGAAGTGACTGTCCACTTGGAGATGAAGATTTGACATTTAAACTCATCTGTTTCTTTGGTTTAGCTGTTTGTAGGCCTACGTTTGTAAATAATGTATTATTCACTTCTGCATATTGTTTATTTGTAACTTTTGTGATGCAATATTAATAGTTTTCAGTAATACAGGTATAACAGAAATGTTCTACAAAAAATATATAAAAATAGCACTGCCATAGCATTTCACTGATCTTTCATGTATTTTGTTCAAGAGATTATATTTGCTGCTGTACTTTTTTAACGTACTCTTGGTATTTATTTTGCAATGTACACAACAAGATATTAAAGTGTTCTTGATTTCAAAGTGTGTCTGAACATTTATATTAAATTATTTTTGCACTTTTAATATACCATTTTGAATACTGAAAAAAACAGCTTTATAATAAACTAGTACTTTAATGCTAATACATTTCTAATGAGCTCAAATGCTATTGAAATGTTCTTGAAGCACATTAAAATATGAAGCTTCACATATATTCTAACTAGTTTAAAAGTATGCAAGTATATTTTAAATGAACTACAGAGATACACTGAAAATGCACTAAATGTACTTGAAGTGGTTCAATTTTAGCACAATTTAATATATTAAAATATATTGTGAATAGCTTAATTTATCTTAAGCATAACTTGAAATACACTTAATATACTTGAAATTGATCAAAATAATGCATTTAATATGCACTTAATTGCATGTAGTATAATAGTATAATTTAAATATATTTATTTTTCACCTGGGATTCCACTGTGAGTTAAATAAATTTGATATTATATATATATTTTATGCAACTGTTACATATGGACTACTGAACAGACATTTAGTATCTGGTCAGTTTCGACAGAGACTTAATATTCAATGACTCGGATCGGATTGGGGGCACGAAAAATCATCCCCAATGGAAATAAATTGGATCGGATCAGGGGCACAAAAAATCATCCCTAATGGACACAAATAAATAAAAACTAAAACAGAATTGAAACTGAAATAAAAATGATTTAAATAGTGACATTAAAAGTAGTAATAAATTTGACAAAACCATAAAATCACTAAAAATGTAATTAAAATGAAAACTGAAAATAAAAAAATAAATAAAAAAAAATCATATAAATAATACTAATACTGATCCTGGTTTAAACACAACAAAAATAATAGCTATAGTAAATGTTGCATTTACGTTTGTCTGTGTAGATGTTACTGCACTGATGTGCAGCTTACAGAAACTGAAGAACACTTTTTTTTCTTTTTTCTCAGGCCCATAATGTGGCTTTAGAAGTGCCCAGAGGGTCGTCAGCACTCATTCATCTGACTTATGGCGGTTTCCTCACAGGACAAAGCTACAAGAACGCGGTTAAAGTGGGCCATTTGTATGTGCCAGACAGCGAGTTCATGCAGCCTAGTTCTTTTCACTGCGCTCAGTGGTCTGTAGCAGAGCCCTCTGGGAGCTATGTGTGGATGCGGTGAAGAGCTGACACCAGCTGAAACGCCTGATAAACTAAGTGTGGAATCAAACCCAAACCTGAGGTATTACATGGGGTTGATGAATACAGGTGCGGGACATAGTCTCTCACCCTTTGTGCTATCAAAAGATCTTCTGTGATTTTTCAAGTTGGCAGAGGCTTTGAACTTCTTCTAATGTGTTTTCTCTGAATGGGGTCTGCTACAACGCGGGAGTGTAAATCTGCTTGTCTATCCGCAGACCACCTATTGACATCTTTAAATCTGTCATTCTGCCAAGTGTAGGAAGAGTCACAGTACTACTTTGTGAAATACTACATAGTATGTTAATAGTCCCTTTCACAAAAGAATATTGCTTGTTTGGAATATAAATCACCCATGCATACCCTAGTGAACAAATATACTAAGATTTATTTGAATTACATGTATGTGTGCTAAGTATACAACCTACATTTACATATTTATGTACTTAAAAATAAAATAAAAATACCCTGCAATTGTACATTTGGGTATACTAAACTGTTATACTTAAACTCTGCAAAACTGGAACAACTACTTTAGTACAAAATGCACTTTTATTGTGCAGAGATATTGCTGAAGTTCAACTAAATATATACTTAAATATATCTTATATTTAAAGACTGATATTATACAGATATCATACAATCCTATAGGCTTAATATTAAGAAATGTGCATTTTGCAATAAAGAAATACTCCACATAAAGTTTAATTATAATTATATCGGTAAGTCTTAAACGATAGGTCAATAAATTTGTTAATGGACTTGAAGTACTTAGTATGAAATAAATGTATTTTAAATAGATTTTGGTATATACACTCACCTAAAGGATTATTAGGAACACCATACTAATACTGTGTTTGACCCCCTTTCGCCTTCAGAACTGCCTTCATTCTACGTGGCATTGATTCAACAAGGTGCTGAAAGCATTCTTTAGAAATGTTGGCCCATATTGATAGGATAGCATCTTGCAGTTGATGGAGATTTGTGGGATGCACATCCAGGGCACGAAGCTCCCGTTCCACCACATCCCAAAGATGCTCTATTGGGTTGAGATCTGGTGACTGTGGGGGCCATTTTAGTACAGTGAACTCATTGTCATGTTCAAGAAACCAATTTGAAATGATACGAGCTTTGTTACATGGTTCATTATCCTGCTGGAAGTAGCCATCAGAGGAGGGGTACATGGTGGCCATAGAGGGATGGACATGGTCAGAAACAATGCTCAGGTAGGCCGTGGCATTTAAACGATGCCCAATTGGCACTAAGGGGCCTAAAGTTTGCCAAGAAAACATCCCCCACACCATTACACCATCACCACCAGCCTGCACAGTGGTAACAAGGCATGATGGATCCATGTTCTCATTCTGTTTACGCCAAATTCTGACTCTACCATCTGAATGTCTCAACAGAAATCGAGACTCATCAGACCAGGCAACATTTTTCCAGTCTTCAACTGTCCAATTTTGCTGAGCTCTTGCAAATTGTAGCCTCTTTTTCCTATTTGTAGCGGAGATGAGTGGTACCCGGTGGGGTCTTCTGCTGTTGTAGCCCATCCGCCTCAAGGTTGTGCGTGTTGTGGCTTCAAAAATGCTTTGCTGCATACCTCGGTTGTAAAGAGTGGTTATTTCAGTCAAATTTGCTCTTCTATCAGCTTGAATCAGTCGGCCCATTCTCCTCTGACCTCTAGCATCAAAAAGGCATTTTCGCCCAAAGGACTGCCGCATACTGGATGTTGTTCCCTTTTCACACCATTCTTTGTAAACCCTAGAAATGGTTGTGCGTGAAAATCCCAGTAACTGAGCAGATTGTGAAATACTCAGACCGGCCCGTCAGGCACCAACAACCATGCCACGCTCAAAATTGCTTAAATCACCTTTCTTTCCCATTCTGACATTCAATTTGGATTTCAGGAGATTGTCTTGACCAGGACCACACCCCTAAATGCATTGAATTAGATAATGATTAGATAATTGCATTAATGAGAAAATGAACAGGTGTTTCTAATAATCCATTAGGTGAGTGTGTGTGTGTGTATATATATAATTTTTTATTACTAGGGTAATCTAATAGCTTTAAATAAATCACTGTGTTGCATCATGTCCCGCAAGATGATTTGATCCTTTTTGGATTTTATGATTTTAAAGGTGTTATTTAAAGCAATTTAAGAATAATACTTGCAATGAAGCTGTCTTGGACTGTTGACAGCATTTGACATCAACGTGAACAATGCATGCTTGGAATCTCATAAAAATGTAAAAGATTGGTAAGGGCATTTTAAGACAAATCTGTCATAATACTACACCTTGTGACACAACATGAACTACAAAACAGAGGAGTATTCTCTGATACAAACGCAAAGGTCATCTAGAGACAGTGAATAATGTCATATAGACACAAATAAAGATGATAAAAAAAGTACAGTTTTTTTCCTCAAGTTGATAAAATATCAATACAGCCAGTCTACAGAATCTTCTTAAAATAATCCTCATACAACATATATCAAATTAATGCCCAGATAATTGAGTAAATACAGTAAACAAAGTAAAGTAATCTGATGTTTACAGATACTTCCATGCTTGCCATTCACATTAAAAATAGATGAGATAGTACACAAGTCTCCACTCACAGAACCCCTTTTCTGTTCGACCATGGTTGCAGTAAGCTTCTATAAAAAGGGACTAAGAATCTCTTGGAATTAGTCTATGAGAAACAAACGCATTCAGTGGTTCAGCTTTTGTACCATATGTGAGATTGATTGCTCAGGACCTTGAGTCAGCATGACATCACACAAACGGTAGAATCAGACAGTGGAAAATGTTTCACTGATGGAGAGTTTGCATTGTCCATGACTCGCGTCAGCATTAACCACGTCACCACAGCAATGCCCACATGATCAGTACAAAGCAAAGCAAACTTTATAAACTATAATCAATGGTTTCCGGTAATGGCCATACTTGAGTCTAGTTCCAGCGGAAGATTGACCTCTGAAAGGTACAAAGGTAAATATATTAGTATAGGGTTGGTGGTAATTTAAAATTATATCAGTTAATGAAATATGTTTTTTTCTCTGTAAATTTAAGTTAAATCTGTAAAACCCAAAATGTTGCTACCGTATTTTTACGGTAAATTTCTGGCAACCACAGCTGTCAGTTTTTTTTTTACCATACAGTTTTTTTATTATTTAAAGTGTACATCTTTGGCTTTTCTGTAAACTGAAATGGCATCAGGTATTTTGTACTGAATAATGCCAGATCAATCAGTATACTAATGAGGCAAATGACACAAATCGGTCAGTGTTCATCTGGATGTGAAAGAATGAGCACAGACACAATTCCAGGCTAATAGAGGAAAAACAGAAACATTGCCCAGTAATGAGCCATGCCACCAGTTTCTGTTCATGCCAGGTACTCAAAAGACTTTTCTTCTTTTTCATTGTCCCTGTGCACATGGGAAACGTACTGCACTTCCACACCTGATAGGTCTAACTCTCATCTTAACGTCTTATACGCACATTGAGGCTTGCCAGCACTCACCACTTGTTTGGACACACAACAAAGCGGTGGTGGGTTTCACTGCCAAATCTGCTGCTGAAAGGGTAGAAACACCAGGCTTACGATGCGTTCCAGCCAAATAAGCGATCTGCTTACATAGACATGAAACAATACAGCTGCTTTATTTGCGTGCATTTCAGAACACATGCATTATGCATTAGAAAACATGCATAATTTAGGGGAACAAGCAGAGGATATGTCTGGTGCTCAGCCAAATCTGCTACCTCCTTATGGAGTGACACAAAACAAATTCCATCTTGTGGAGGCAGATGGTGGACAAGGTGACAGGGTGCCTCTTATCCAAATTGCAAGCACTTGAGTGAATGTTGTCATGGGAACCTGGGCGAAAGACTATTTTCTGATATCCTCGTTCCCAACAAAGAGTCCATAGGTGACCTAGTGGTGAGGGTGTGGAGGTGTGCAGAGGTTGACAAATGGAAAACCCTCTGCCATTATGAAACTGATTTAGTTTTTTTGATTGAGCGTATGATGATGAAAACTGACTTTTCACTATGTGGCGATCAATGATCTGCCTTTATTTTAATAATATTCTACAGCAGATTAATGAGATAATTAGTTTCTTTATCAGCTTTGTCTGTACCTTGTAAAGTTGATTTTGTTTGATTGATTATAATACATGTCAAACCATTTAGACTTATAACTCTGGTGGATTTAGCCACTCTAGACCTTAATCTTTTGCATAAAAGAGAATGCTTGGAGCTATTTCGTTGAAGTCTCTTGGAACTCTGGAAAGCTAACACTCTGTTTACTGACTTAAGTGTACATTTGCGTTAACTGAAAAGAAAAAAAACGTCAAAATGTAACCCACTTGTCATTTGGAATTTCCTCAAATGCATCATTTTCATTTTTCAAAGAATTTTGCCGTTTCAATGCAGCTCAGCTGTATAGATTTAAAGTGCTCCTATTATGGATTTTTGAAAATGACCTTTCATGTAGTGAAGCTCTAAGTGAATGAAAACACCCTGCACATTTTTTAATCTGAAAGTGCACCGTAAAGTTATTGTCTCTCAAAAGTAAGAGTGGACTGATCCAATTAGATGAATAGTTTTTCAAACGAACCCTAAGCCGTTTCGTTGTGACGCTAAGACGAAACATTAGCATATGGCCCGGCCCACTTATTGTGCGTGCAGACACCAGGGAAAACTTGAACCCCCTCAAACACTGCAGCTGATTCCAGTGGAAACTGGATAGCATCATGTCGAGAAGATGCTGTTCTCTACAAAGTGAAGGTAAAGCCAGTTTTTTTTTTTGTGACCAAATTATTTTCATATAATAAACAGCCAATGTTATTATAAGACAACATGCTGTTCATAAAATTAAGACAATACATTTCACAATTAATATTGTTCTGGAGCATATTTACAATTGCCTAACAACCCCTCAATGCACAATGTACCTCCCAAGATACAACACAAATCCAAAGTGTTATTGAAGTACTCTTTCTAACCAGTCTTTAGGCAGCTATAAAAAAATAAACTACAGAACTATACAATAATTTGTATTCGTAAAACTTTACAAAAGCACTTTAATGTCTGGTGTTTTTTTGTCTGGTGTTGTTTTTGTAATTTTCAAAGCAGTGATTTTAAAGAACTCTTTTGATAGTCAAAGCAAAAGCACTTTAGATGGTGCTAAGAGCTTCTCTACATTAGTGTAAGCATGTGTGGAGCAGATGAGTGGTGACACTGGGGCACAGTGCCTTAGGGACACCCCGACTCACCGCAGCTGTCAATATTTACTTAAAAAAAACAAAAACATACTACACACAAAACAAAGCAGCGAATGGCCATATGAAAAAAATCTATAGATGTTGATTGAATACGAACTTAGAAGTTCATTTAAAAGGCAAAACCATGAACTGAAACTGGAAGAGCCTGACATGAATTATCCAAGCATGCCTCATTTTGCACTATAAAAAGAGTGTTTTTTTCCCTTTAATGTTTCACTAAACAGAATCAGTCATGTGACTAATGTTGCCTTCAAGTTGGAAACATAACACAAAAGTATAGCCTAAACAACAAAAATTCATCAAATTGTGAAAAATAAACGGAAATAATAATCACTCTCTATATAGAGATAGATATATTATTATAGTTCAGTGTTTCCACTGTGTATCACATGGAGATGCCCCTTACGACTCGCAACTCATACTGTATTATCTAGAGTTATCCACTGTCATTCATTTGCTTGGAACTCATAATTATGATACAGTATCTCACTTAAAGGCCACAGGAGTTAAAACAGAAAAGAGCTTCTCTGACTTTAACGGTCAAGAATGTGTTTTTTGTTTGGTAATATTGCAATTATGTACTTTCCTTCATGAGGTGTGTGCTATTAATCAATTAGGACAGTTCAGTCTTGATAATGAGCAAATTACCATCCCTAATGCAATAATTGATTTTAAACACATAGATGGCCAAGCATTTTTCATATTGTTACATCTGAAATGAACCATAATGGCTGGTTTGCCCTTATCCAACTTTTTAAAAAAATGAGGTGCAGTGCAGCATCATGAACATTTGCCAGAAATTGACTGAATTAATATCGTCTCCCCATTACAATTGAAAATAGTCCAATCTGAAAGCCCCTGATAATATGCAGCTGTGCTTGGCATTAGTGTAAAAGAGCTCCGTTTGTCAGTTTCCTAGCAACCAAAAGCACTATATTTTCACTGCATGTTTTTCCACTTTCCCCGTGATGTATTTACATGATATTTATAGTGTTGGCCGAATTACATGACGCTATCTGCAAACCAAGCATTGCTGTTGTCAGACCTTTCTATACAAAAATCCTTCCACTCAGCGCCGCCGCTCCCACCACGCGCATCACGCGCTGTGCGTAGGGCACCAAGTGCTGAGGGGGGCACCAAAAATAGCCTAATGAAAAATCAATCATCATATCATAGTCATAATAATTATAGTGCCGATATTATTTCATTATAGAAATATTATTAGGCACTTTTTAGGGATGTATATAACAAGACAGGCGGAACAAGAGTATTTAATTGCTCTAGAAAGTAACGATGGTGCCGCCGCCGCCTCAGTGTTCCGTTGGATTGCGCGTTAAAAAGTTAAAGTTAAACCGGCAAAAATAAACGTTTTTTTTTTTTTTTTCCCGGGGGCGGGGGGCACCATAAAGGAATTATGCTTAGGGCACCAAAATGTCTAGCAGCGTTACTGCTTCCACTTCAAACTATATATACAAACAGGTTTTTCCTTTTCATCAAATATAATAAGACAACATATACATGCTGTGAACATAAACTCACAACAGATATAACAAATAAAAGTGGGAGTTTGTCAAAAATCCTATTTTGTGGACTGTTCATTCAAGTTTGAAAACTATAGGACCTCACAGATTTCAGCATGACCTTTTGTCTATATTACTCAAGCAATCAGTTCCTTTTATTTCAGAGGCTCTTGAATAAGCTTTTGTCAGTTTGTTACATGTTTGCTGATGAGCCTCCATTTATCAAACAATACCTCCATAATTACTGAGGTCACGTATGAAGCACATTCAGTCTGTTACGAATAAATTAAACCAAACTATAAACTATTGTTACGATATGTATAAATGTGCATTTATTATGTTATGCAAATGTATTATCTCTATGTTGATTATGTGGTGGTTCGAACTCATCTGATCTGATTCAGCTTGAGTCTGATGGATCCCTATACAGTCACATTCGTCATGATAGAGGAAAGGGTCAGTCAACCCGTCTTAGGCATCATCTGTCTGTCTTCATCTTCATAATGTGGCTGTCCTCTACATCTCTTCACAGCCACCGGGCAGCATTGCTGTACTTCACCAAATGCTTCCGTTTAGCACCTCATCATGGTTCACACCCATCATGTAGCAAACCCGCTGGCTATTTCTTCTCCATCTGCTTTCTTCCGCCAACAGGACAGCTGAGTCTTCAGCAACTCTGACTACGACAGAGGCACATTTCAAAATGTTTGATTTGTCTTTGGGTCTAGTATGCTAGTTTGACACATGTGTGGAACAAAGACACTAAAACTGTCACCCTGCAGCCAGTAGCTAGTGATCACATTTATAGCATTGGCCTGATTATTTACTCAGCTCTAGCTTAGGGGGAGGGCATTGTGCCGAGGATAAATTTGACTTCCCCAGCAGGTGCTTGAGGTGAACTGACCTAAATCTGCTCCGCGAAGAGGCATTGCCTTACAATGAAATCACAACAAGCCCCCTTCAACTACCTCTTTGACTAAATCCTCCTCAGCAATGTCAAGGGCTACACTGTGAATATGCAGAAGTATGACAGCATCATGCAAATGAACCTCCACATAGAGCGGATAGCGGTCTGGAGGCTGAAGTTTTGCTGACTTGGTGCAACGCTGAATATCTTACTTTAGAAATGGCTACAATGTTAGAAATATTGAGAATTGGTTATTGATGCACTATTGGGGAATAACTAAAAGCTAACTTAGCTAAATGACAGTAGTTCAGCTGTTTTCAAAATAGTGTAGCATCTCCGGTAAAACCTATACAATGATAAAAAAAAAGGTTATTCAATAAAAGCTATTCATATAAAATTATACAAAAGGTTATACAATAAGTCAGTGTTTTATTTGTCAAATGTGTAACATCACAACAAACAGCGGTACTTGATGACAAAGTATTTTTCTGCCATTTTCAACTTATTGCGCACATACTTTTTCAACAGCTTGCTGAAGCAATTATTAAACATTCTCTTAAAATTTCTTTAACATTTCATTTTAACACATCAGTTCATTATTAGTGTTCGGAAATCCCTGAAACATATTGTACAAGAGATATTATAATTTATATTGTTTACTCTTGAAAGCACTATAATTAAAGGTGTTGTAAGTGATTTCACTAAATATGACTTTTGCCTTCCCTTCTCCAAAACCCAGCCCTCCAAGTTTTTTCTTAAAAAACAGTCCCATGATTATATTTTTTTGTCATTTATAGAGCTTAACAGTGTAAAAGATATGATTTCTCAGGAAAGCTATTTATGTTCCAGAAAATGAATTATGCATTACCATTTAAAAGTTTGGTATCAGAACAGTTTATCAGTTTGGTACATTATATACAATTTTTTATATTACCAAAAGAGACATCTCTTATGCTCAACAAGGCTGCATTTATTTGATCAAAAATACAGTAATAAAAAGTAATATTGAGAAAAATTCTAACAATTTAAAATAACTGGTTTCTATTTTAGTATATTTTAAAATGTAATGTATTCATATGTAATCATTACTCCAGTTCTTAGTGTCATATGATCCTTCAGAAATCATTTTAATCCTGATTTGGTGCTCAAGAAACATTTCTTATCATTATTAATGTTGGAAACAGTTGTGCTATATAATATTTTTACTACAAACTGTCATTTATTTTTCAAGTTTGTTTTGATGAATAGAAAGTTTTTAAAGAACAGCATTTATCTGAAATAGATTTTAATGAGAAACATTATAAATGTCTTTAATGTAATTTCTAATCAATTTTATTTGTCCTAAATTGATCAAATTCTCTTGTTAACTTTTAAATGTCTTCATGTATTTGCTCCCAATTATTTATCTGAACTTCTGCAATCTGCACTATTATTCACCTCCTCGCTCTCTCCGGTCATCTGACTTAAGTTATACAGTGCTGTGGCTATGAAGCTCTGCAAATTCTCTTCCTCTAACTCTTCGTGACACTTGTAATATATCCTCATTCAAATCTCAACTAAAAACCTCTCTTTTCTTACAGTTTGTCCAAATCCTCCTCTGTTTAGTGTTCTGCTGTTTTGTTACTGTATATTTGTATACAGTATGTATGTACTATGTGATGCATAATGCTTGATGCTGTGTTTTTGCATTGTGGGCGAAATTAGGTGTGTAAAGCGTTCCTGTCCATGTGTTAGGGACGCAAAGGGTGCCAGGGGGTTAATTAAAACCACTAACCCACTGAGGAGGAAGAGGTAAGGGGCTCTTGGCATCAGGGCTGACCTGTGCAAATGACGCTGCGCCTGCCATGTTCAGAGGCAATTTACATTCCTTTGGAAATTATGCAGCTGTCAGGAAACATCCCCGAGGCCCCTGCTGTCGCTTCAATAATCACAAGCTAAGGTGCAGAGAAGCACCCTCCCATTCCTGTCCCATCTGGACTGCTCCGGAGTAAGACATTGTACTGATGAACTCTGTCAGCAGAAGGAGAAAGACAGGAGAACGTCAGAGAGACAGGAGAGGATTCAGAGGAAAACATACAGTATGTGGGCACAAATGTGACCACCGCTGCTCCCAATGATCAGTCAACACCAGCGGTTACTGGCAATATTTAACTGTACCGCATCATCTGTATGTTTTCATAAGAAACACGATTGCTGACAGTTACATAGCATTTGAACAACTTAGCTTGATCTATTGGCCTCAGTAAAGCTACCTCAATGTTTTCATTAAATAACCACAGAAATATTGAAAATATCTTAAAACCTTCACTTGGGTTTATAAAGTAGATTTTTTTTATAGCCACAGGCAATTTGCAAATATCGGTTTGAAAACCTCTTGTTTATAAGTAAAGCAAAATCACACAAACAAGAATGTTGTGGTATTGAATATGAGATAAAATAAAATAAAAAAAATGTTTTAATTAACCATTGAACCATTTCATTAAAAAAATGTTTTCTTTAAATAACTACTACAGGATAAGTTAAAATACCATCTTAAAATCTCATTTTGGTTTCATAATTAAAGCAAAATCATGCAAACAAAAATGCTGTTGTAAAATTAAAAAGTAATTATAATAAATAAATATGATAAAGCAGTGTGAATGATCTTTTTAAACCTTTTTGAAGTTATTAAAACTTTAAACTATGTAATTTCGGTTGCAAACTATTCTATAACTAATGATAATATTTAGATTCTAAAGTATTTAAAGGGAGTTCAATATATCAAATGAAAAGAGGAGATAATAGTGTGAGTGGCCACTTCATAGGCAGGGGTCAAGGATAGATTTGATTGCAATCACAACTCATCTAGTTTTTCCTCATCCTTAGATATTTGTATTGCCATAATAACTTCAAATGAAGTAACACACACTGACATGTGTTTAAGAGAGTCCTTGTGGGTTGTGCTGGTAACATGCATATGGTTTTGTGGAGAGGAGGAGGGACATGACCTAAGGGTTGAGCACAAATGAGTCCTAATGAGTTCATTGGGTAAAGAGACTAATAAAGGAGAGATTATGCAGAGACAAACTTCATACTAACACCGTGTCCTAACCAGACGCGATGCGATAAGATTCCAGCGACAAATAATTTGTTTGTCCACACTAGACGTGACGCGACTGCGAGATGCGTCAAAATCAATCAAAACCCACAGCCAATCAGAACAGAGTGTGAGTCTCGTGCCAAGTGCACAGCACCAGAGAGTAATATAGTACAGTAGGCTACATAATCAAATACACAACTATTATAGCATTTAAACATTATTATATATACATAGGTTACTGAGTTACTAAAACAATCTTTGTCAAGGAATACACTTGTCACTTGCCGCGAGACATCTCGCAGTTGCGTTGCGTCTAGTGTTGGCAGACAAATTATTTGTCGATGGAATGTTATCGCATCGCGTCTGGTTAGGACACGGTGTAAGAAGAGCAGAGGCTGATGAATGTTTTTCAGTTTTTAGTTATTTGTACAAAAAAGTTTACAGCTACAATTAGCACTTGAATACAACATTTACTTCTATTTATCACCTCTAGAGTTTGGTGGTAAAGTGTTTTTTACTTTTTTCAATAGCAGCCCATCTGTGAGGAAAAACAAACACTTGATTTTATACCCAGTGGAAGCACTTCATGTTCTCATTTCCATGACAATAGGAAGCCTACTTTTGTCTCTTCTGTGTTATCAGAGGATTACAACGACTGGAGATTAAATGTGTCTGTTTTTCAATTTTAGATAGTGCTTGATATTCATGTCTTAAAGTATTAATTTACTATAGATAATTGGAGTTATATGAAACTTTAAAAGCTTCTTAAAATACACAAATCTCGGATTTCTCAACATGTTTTTGAACATGCAATCATTCTAGTTGTTTGACATTTTATATGACCAAACAGTTTCAATTTCTGTTACTCATGAGCTACAGTATTTCTCCTCACATTTAAACATTCAAGGTACTGCTTACATTCTGCCGAGATGTTTTCAAGGGTATTGTGAAAGATAAACACTATTTTTTTACAGATTTATATTGCATTTTAGTATGATATTCATATAATGCTCTGAAAGTGTAGATCAAATGAGACTTGTTGATGCCACACAGTTGTGCAGACAAAATTTAAAAGGGTTTCATGCACTGGTGGGAGATCAAAGGCTTGCAGGCAATGGATTTATACTGTAGTAACAGAGTTCCTGCCCACTCACAGTGCAGTCTGAGCTGCTGTGGAAGCCATTAGCACATTACACTGTGATCTGCAGAAGACGACCAGAAATACCCATCTCACCAACTCCCATCTTTTCTGCCCTAATACAACAATAATAAATAATTCTGCTCAGATCAAGCCAATGTGAGGAGAGGGAGTGGAGGAGAATACGGAGAACAAGAGATCATTTTCCCTTGTAATGTGTCGACTACATGATTTACAGTAAGGTTATACTAGACTCTTAATACAAGGAAGTGTAGTGAGTGCTGCATTGTCTAAAGGGGGAATAACGGACCTATCCGCACACGTTTAAATGATGGTGGAGTTTAGATGAAGGTCAGAGTCTTTAAATCATTCTTCAACAATTATCAAACTATAGATATCTTCTCTCTTATGTATCTATGTATTTTTAGATGTATAGTGGTATATTGTGTATCTATAGTAACAAGAAAACAAAAAAAAGATAAACTTATTATCCATAAGCTCTTATTAAGCTCTACATTCATGCAATACATCATGAAGAGAACCAAGATGAAAGGTCATCCCTGATTAATAATGACCCTGTTTCTGAGCTATTAGGCATTGGTGAATGATGACATCAGAGCAGGTAGGTGTTTCATCTCCCAGTGGAGACTATGCTTAACATCTTCCCCTGTATAAATGAGTGGCCCTCCCTCTCCGTACCTGAAGATGAATGTGCCTTAGCCTACGTTTAGAATTAATAACAAGCTGCAAAGCACCGCAAAGACCCATTGTGCATGATGAAGACTTCAAAATGACTTTTAAATGAATGCCTTATCCATCAATGTGAGATCTCCCTAATACAGGATGTTTTCGGTGTCTTTCTTATTCTCTCGCTCTTTCACGGATGGTTTGTGCTCTTATTTGCTCTAAATTTGCAGAAGAGTGCTGTGCATGGCTATGAGGAAGGTTTATGCGCTTGAAGCACCAAAGTAGGGTAATAAAATGGTGGAAAATTTTCCACTCCAATGGGTGCCTTATACTTGAATTTCAAACATTTCATGCCTGAATGATGACTCCTGAATGATGATCCAATTTTACTATATATGTATACTGTATATATATATATATATATATATATATATATATATATATATATATATATATATATATATATATATATATATATATATATATTATAATATTTGTACTGAACCAAGTATTATTGTATTGTATTATTGTAAATGAAGTCAGGTACAGTATTTTTTTTTAAATAATTTTACAGTAAAAAAACCTGTAAACCGTTACCTTACAATATACAATGAAAAATTGTAAAATAGTCTAACGTTTCATTATACTTAACTTTATAGAATTTTACAGTCCAATATAGTTGCTTTTACTCCAAACATAACGACAGTTGTGCGTAACGACAGTCAATCAACGACAGTCAACAGCATAACGACAGTCTCCTGCGAAATGATGTGGCTTCTTACACAGAAAAAGACGTGTTAATTAGTCATTATTAATCAATCAAAGCATTTCAATCTTCTGTTTATTCAGCTACAGCGATGATGCCTGATAGGGATTTCCTGGAATCATGTGTTATTGTACTTCTGCGGCGGGGCATATGTGGCGTGTCTGCGTGAGAGCGCCTTCTGGCGCTCAGATGGAGCAGCATTTACTACCGATCAGATGCACTGCATTGACAAGCTGAGCATAAAATAATCACAGCCTTTGCCAAATCGCATGCGGTTTCTTTGCAATTTAATTGTGCAGTCCTAATCCCCATTGGTCCCCTCCAGCAAGTCTCCTGTCTCCCCTCTGGTTCTGCCCAGCTCGAAGTCTCCAGTGCCCCCTAATGGATCTGCCCAGCTCGAAGTCTCCCACATCCTCTGCCTTACCTCCACTGGTTTCCATCAGCCCCTTGACTCCTCTTATACCACTCGATTGTGTGGATTTTCTTCAGCTCCACCTAGTAAAGAGGATCCATTGGCTCCAACTCCATCCGTTGATCGGCCCATCAACCTGTCGGCTCGTCTTTGGCTTATTGCTCCCTCATCCCTCTGGCTTCGCCTTGGTCAGATGTCACCTTGCCTGTGTCACCGAGTTACGGGCCTTCAGCTAAGCTTCGTCCCTCCACCATTTCGGCTGCGTCGGGCTCTGCCTTCCCTCCGGCACCATAGAGGTCCTAAGTCCCACCGGCTCCCCCTCAGTCATCTGGCACCCTGGTTCCAACTCGGACAATCATCACTGCGGATCTGCTTTGCCCCCCAGGACCATTGGTGGTGCCCGGTTTTGCTGGCTCTTCGTCTGCACCCTGGTCTCCTCTTCCATCGGCTCAATCTCCATCAGTCGCCACCCTTTGGTCATCAGTCAAGTCTCCACCCTGGTTCCTACCTCTGTTGACTCCGCCGTGGGCCTTCGTCCTGGCTGTGGTCTGGATCCCTGCCGGGCTCCTCCTGCTCCTGGCTCCTCCCACCATCATTGTTGGTCTCGTTTTGTCCCGCCAATATCTCTTCTTATTTTCTGCTTTTCGTCAGCCCCTCGTCCTTCTCCAGAGGCCCCACCCCCCCTCCCCCTTCTCAGTTGGACTATTTATGGTGCGAGGACAGTAACTTGTGTTTTTGGTTTTGTTTTCACTGTTACAGGCACCCAAACGTGGCACTTCCTAGGAGATGGTTTCTCTTAAAGATTATTTCTTTGTGACCAAAAATAGTTTGTAGAAAAAAGCACAGAAGCAGCACAGCTCTATTTTATCCCCTTCCATCTCTTGCAAGTAACTGAGGCTGGAAGCAGGAGAGTCTTTTGTAAGAGGAGCGGTGGGATTCATTAAAAATGATTTGTGGTTGAAGTCAAATTTCAAGTATCTTCGCTCTGGCAGCATATAGGACATTGGGGATGTTGCAGCCAAACTGAAGATGGTACTGATGTACTAAATGAGAATGGCTGTGATGCAGAAAGGTAAAGGGGGTCTGAAAGTATATCTGTTTTATCCTTGATGGGATCTTGTTACAATAAACCACAGGTATATATTGCAAAATGATGTTTATGCATGCATGAGCAGTTTCGCCATGCTTCAGTGTTTTCGCCAATCTTGTTAATATAATGTTATTTATAGGGAATTTTTAATATATATAATTTTTTTGTAGGGAATTGAAGGAATATTCTGGGTTTAGTTCAAGTTAAGGTTAATTGAGAGCATTTATTGCATAAAGTTTGATTACCACAAAAATGAATTTCCACTTTATTTAATAAGAACCAAATCTGAGTTATAATGAGACACTTACAATGGAAGTGAATGGGGACAATTCCTAAACGATACCATATTAAAAGTAAAGCACCACATAAACAATCAACAATGTTAACATGACTTCAAGGTAAAAACAAATGCTTACAAATAATTTATGTGTAAAGTTTTATCCAAATTAACTTTGTTGCCACTACAACATATTGGCTAAGTCCTAATACAACAGCTTAAAAACAGCTCAAATTAATTTATAAGCCTCACATTTCTGCTAACATTGTCACAAATGCTCCTGGATGAACTTGAACTTGCACTGAACTGAAATGAAGACTATTCCTTTAACTAACCTCAATGGAACTTGCTAAGTTCTTGTTTTTATGCCAAAAGTGTAAAGACTACCTGGACCCAGATGGAAGTAATAATAATAGCACTTTGAAAATGATTAAACTAATACAGTTTCTGAACAAGATTTGCAATGTATTCAGCTTCAAGGACAAATCTTTACAAACACATGGTGGAAGTGGTAAAATAGCCTACATACTTGACGTCACTCAAGTGCCACACAAAGAAAACTGCTTGAATTGGACAGACAATTTACACACCTTCTAAAATGTCTATTTATGGCACTTCAGCTACAGGGCCTCAAATTCACAACCCAAAGACACCTTGAATTTTCAAACCATGCAAAATTGTTTTAGTAACCTCACAAATAACCCCAGCTGTGGCATCCTGAAGTGTTTACCAAATTATGGCATGTCACCTTTCTAAAAAACCCTGTCTTCAAACATCAGCTGCAGGTAGAACAATCTCCATTGGCCCTCAGTAACTTCAGACATGGTTCTGACTGATTTGAGGTTTAGTATCGGGGTGTTACTGTGCCCTGGCTTCTCCAGGTAGGTCACTCACTTCCATCTGTCTGAATGATGGTTAAGGGCTCTGTTCCTGCCACCGGCCCTTCATTTTCTCGTCTCCTCTCAACCTCTAAAACTAACAGTGGAGTGGAACAGCAGACACTTTATTTGAGCTGACATTTAAGGTCCCAAATTTAGCAGCTGAGCTTCGGGTTTCTCCTACACGCGGTGCAGAGCAACACAACCTGAGCTTTGTGCCTGAAGTACCTGTCTGAGTGAATCAATGGATTTCAATTGATTGGTTTGAAATTTGTGGTCACCATGAGCAGAAGGTGAGAACGAGAGCTTTTTTGTCTCTCCCCAGGACAGGTTTCAGGTTTTTGGGTGAGCTGGAAACAAGCTAAAGCCTGTTGCTTGCAACACAATCTGCAGATACAATGGCTAAAACAAATGGATTGGGGTGGTTGCAATATGGGTTAAGTTGTAACAACATCAGTAACAACTTAAGTAAAATCACTATATATGACCAGCATCCTCAAAGGTGACTGTAGAAGTTATAATAATAATAATGATAATAATAATAATAATAAAGTTATAATAAAGTTAGAGATGAAAGTTAGAAGACAACCAACCAACCGATCTCCCATACTCAAAGTAGAGGGGATGAAAAAGTAGAAACTTTAAATGTAGTACATTCTGAAATGGGCTTTGAGTTTTTGCAGTCTCATTTAGTGAAATGATTCCTTATATTAGATGAATCTCCTCCATTTTCATACAAATGTAGTGTTGCTTCCATGACTCTGATAATAAATTCCCTCATGAAAATATTTTTCACTTTAGCACGGAATACAAGATGACAGAGTTTATGAACTTTATGTTCTTTATTTCTTTCATTTGCATCATTCACTGAGGGTATAATATTGAATAAACGAGTGCTCCACTGATTTTATAATCTCAACAGGTGGTTGTTGTTGCTTCCAGAATGCACAGTGATCACATTTATAAATCTTTGTATATCATATAAACTACGGCCTGTATATTGCAACTGATAGCGTTATTATTTATTTAGGATTTAGATGGTCAGAAAAAAGTGACAATGTATTCGCTCCTTTCTTTTCGGCCTTACGGAAATAGATGCAGTGTATATCCCTCAACACTCTGTAGCTGTGCGCTGTGGTCATAGCCTTAATCTCTTTGTGTTTGCTTCTTCTCAAAACGGATTAAAGGAACGGATCAATACAGAGCTGTTAACAGACTGAGAGGAGAAGAAAAAAACAGCATTAACAGCTCAGAAGTAAATATGCAGGATCACTGTGACCACCATGACAACCGGAATTGGGAGAAAGAAATGACCATCTTACTCTAAGACACACATTTCAGTCAGTCCTCGATTTTCTCTGATTAATAATAATTGCTTGTTACATTTATACAGCGCTTTTCTCTGTACTCAAATCACTTTACAAATGGAAGGGGGGGAATCTCCTCAAACACCACCAATGTGCAGCATCCACCCGGATGATGCGACGGCAGCCATATTGCGCCAGAATGCCCACCACACACCAGCTTACAGGTGGAGAAGAGACAGGGTGATTAAGCCAATCAGTATATGGGGATGATTAGGAGGCCATGATTATGGACAGGGACCAATGGGCAAATTTGGCCAGGATGCCAGGGTTAAACCACTATTTTTTTCGATTGTTCAATAAACCATCTTTTATCGATGGACATCCTGGGATTTTTTATGACCACAGCAGGACTTCGATTTAACGTCTCATCTTTTTGACAGTAAAGTGTTTCAATCACTAAACTGGAGCGTTAAGACCCACGCAGACAGACAACAGGGTAAGCAACCACTACTGGCCTCACTAACACCTCTTCCAGTAGCAAGCTAGTTTTCCCAGTAAGTCTCCCATCCAGATACTGATCAGGCTCAACCCTGCTTAGCTTCAGTGGGCAACCAGTCTTTAGCTACAGGGTGATAGCTTATGATCTGATCATATATTTGGGACTATTAAGGGAGGCTATTTAAATGTTCTCTAAATGGCACATTGAATTGCTTGCTGATCACCTAAATAAAATAAATTATGGAGAACTGAAGGATATTTACTTTGATTATTTTTTGTCATTCTTAGCATGTGCTTTTAGATAAAAAAAAGTACACAAAAGACACAGAAGATCATCTTCCGAAAAGTCCATACAATAGAGAAGAAACCAGTGTGAATTATTCTATTTATTCTTATTTTATTTTACTTTACAAGGAACAAATAGCTATTTTTGGTGTGTGAGGACAGCCCTTTTGTTTTGTTCTTTGGTCTCATAGTTTGAATATCTAACTTTTTCCATTCTACTTGAGTTCCCAGCACAAAGTCATATGTATCATTTGCAGGTTTATAGGGGCCGCCTGCAAAGCAAATAAGCAGGACACTTCCCGAGTGAAAAAGAGAGGACTGGACCGCTTCCTATCGTGCTTTGGTCACAATTTACTAGGGAAACAGCCTCTGTGTACGTTTAAATGAGAAATTTGAAGATACTATTCTGCTTCAAATGTCCTACACATACCCTGTTGATTAAAACAGGTAAACAGTAAGGTTATTTTTAACCTTTGCATTTCAAGGTGCAATAAGCAATTTCTGGTAAACACTGTTGATATTTGAAATTATCAAAACAAACATGCCTCTCCCCAAAAGGATCACACTCCTATTTTGATGCCTCCATCCCCACATTCACGCACACTCTATGCAACGACTATCATCAAGCGGAATCTCATCATCAATAAGTGAAAACAATTTGTGTTACTATGATAATTCAGGTCGAATGTCTAATTGTCATTTAGCTCCTCTAGTCCTTCGATGGCAAAGTCATCCCTTCCATCCCCAAAAAAAAAAACAGTTTGCATGATGAACAGCTCCCTACAAAACATGACAGTCCAAGTAACTAATATATTACAAAAGTGAAAAGATTAAGGGGTTATAGGTAGGGGTGAGGGAAAAATTTGATTCTTAGATGCATCGCGATGCAGACATGGACGATTCTGAATCGATTTTACATATATATAAAAAAATGTTTTCTTCTTTCTAATAACGTAATATTGACAGAACAGATGGCTGAGAGCAAAATCCGAACGGCACCCTCTATGTTAAAAGCTAACATATGGAAAATTAGCATATTTCACTGTGGCATTTTTTCTATTTTTGTATGAGAGCTGCTGTATTGTTTTGTTTTCACATTAATATGCTGTAAACAGATCTGTACGTTATACGTAGGTTTACTGTACTGCCCTCCACAGTCACAGTGTGTGTCAGTGCAATGCCAGTCACAAAAAGTTACGTTTTGACTGTGCTCTCTGCAGATGTTCATTTACTTTTTTTGTATAAGCTGTTTTTTATTGTGGTATACAGCATTAATTTCAAGTTATAGCTACGTCTTAAGACTCTTTATTATTTAGTTGTGTATAAGAGCAGCTTTGTACTATGTTACTAATTATTCAGAATATGCATATGCAAAGTCCACAAGCATTATTTTTGTATGAGAGCTGCTGGTACATAATTCTGTATTTTTGGTATGAAAGCTGTTTGTGATTTTGCTACAGCAAAATTTTAATTTATTTTTTGTCTGAATGATTATTTTTCTCATTGCACATAACAGACGGATGTTGGTTAGAAGTCTATTATTTTATGTTAGAGATTAAGAAAATGCTTAAGTTTGTATTCATTTACTACAAGTATGCTGCAAGTACAGGCACACATTTCTTTTCCTGTTAGTTGTTGCAATGTTGGGACATATGCTGGCAAATGTAACCTTACAGTTGACTTGCCAAATCATTTCCATTTGTTTTATTAACAAAAGATATTGGAAGTAAATTTTGTATGGGTCATTATAAATATTTGCTTTAAGAGTACCAAGTAGTCACACACAAAAAAAGATGCATTGCTAATCGTTTTAGCATCGCAGCCCTCTGAATCATAATCGAATCGAATAGTGAGGTGCCTAGAGATTCCCACCCCTAGTTATAGCTATCACTAAAAGGGGAAGCAAAAGAAAAAAACATATATTAGGAGTGTGTTATCTCCCGTTTCGGACACACTATCGGAGCTGATGCTTGAAACGGGCGGGGAAGGAGGTTTAGACGTTCCAGGCTTATAATAATAATAATGAACAAACAAGTGAAGATGACATGAGCATATTCAAGCAAAAGAGAGAATATCTTAGTTCTGTAAAACACAGCAAAACCAAAGTTACTCATGTATCGAGAAGAAATAAAGGAAACTCTGCATCCGTTTTCAGGCCTTCCTCCTCCTTAAGGTATCTCCAGCGCTGGAAAGCTGCTTCCCTTGCCTGATCATAACCCTTCTTTTTAAAGGTATATTCCAATGGTATTTTCCTAATTTTGCTCTTTTACATTTTCTCTGCCATCTCTCTCTTTCTGTAGTTGTTCTGCTAAAGTCTGTCTTGTGCACTGAGCTCTCTCTCCTCTCCCATCATGAGTGTATAGGCACCTTCATGCTGATTGGCTACAAGTGTGTTTTGGTGCTCGGTCCGAACCATTTTTCAACGGCATTTTTCAAACATCGCTAACTGCTCCTTTAAGGATTACAGGCTCTCTGAAACATAACAATAAAGGGAAGGAAGTGATCGAGGGAAGACGAAGGGACGAGTGAAACTTGATAGAAAGCACTCAGATATCAAAGTTGACAGTCATTCTCTTTTTGCACTTCAGTAAATTCTTGGATATAACTTAGGTTTGTAAAGTAAGTGGTAAGTTTAGTTAGTAAGTAGTAGTAAGTGATTTTTTTCCACACTAAAATCATGTTTATCAAAGACTTCGATATTGTAAGACTGGAAAAACTTGAAGGACTTTAAGAGAGGGCCACTCTCTGAGAAAACAAAGGAAATTAACATTTGAACTCCCCCTCATGCACTATTGAGATGAAGGTCTCACCTCCCTCATCCTAATCTACATTTCTGTCCCCCATTCTTCATCCTGGCAGAGATCTCCCAAACTCACACAAGAATCTAAATGGTTTAATGTGAATGATTATCATCTAGTTTTATACATATTTGATATTATTTGAAATGTCTCGGTACGACTGGTACAAATGTCTCATTCCCAAAGAAGTAAACCCAAAAGGTAATAAAGTTCTTAGGAAGTTTAGAAATATCTTCCACACCCTCCAATACTGGAGGGTGTGTCTTTGAGTTAACACCTTCGACCATTTGACTGAATGCTAATTTTCCACTGCTAGCAAATGGTGACTTACAGGTAAAATTCCACTGTGAATGATGTTTAGATTTGAAATGAGGTCTGGGTATATAATGAAACGCAGCGAGAGCTCAGGGCCTTTTTCTATATCTGAGATCGGCCCGTGAGGCTGAGAGTTGCGATTCTCTCTGCCTCACGCATTTCTTGTCGGGTAAACTTTTTCCTCTTTGTTCTAGAGTATTTGATGTTTTGCATTGATTATACTTGAATTGATTATGAAATTATAATGATACATTTACCTGACATATTAAATTGTGACATTTGATTATTCTAATTGACTTTGACATTATTTGCATTCAAGAGTTTAAAAGAATAGTAAAACATTCGCTCACATTTAATGATGCACAGATATCATTGAAAAACCTTTTCATTTTATGGAGTCAGATGAAACGAGTTAATACATAAGATAAAATGTATTGCATTTAACTAAAAATACTTTGCCACGAGAAAAGACAGTAACACGCAGAGACCTTCACCGCTAATTCGAATACCGCCATTGGATCGAGTTAGACGGCCTTACAAAGTGGCGACCTTGACGTGATGTCGCAACAAATGAATTTCACGAGCAACGTCTTTTCCAGCAAAGTATGGGGATTTTAAAATCAACACGAGGTTTGAACATCTTCTCTTTCTTCTGCCGCTGTGGTAAGTCAACTTTTTCTTCCCTTTTGAGAAGTGTTGAGAAAATGTTGTTTGCATTGTTACGGATCGGAAAGCCATTTGTTTAGTCCGGAACTGAAAAGCGTGAGGACGTGATAGTGGCGGCGCAGATGAAGAATGAAACCCCTTGTTAATAGATTTTAAAGATATCCTTGTTTGCCTAAGCAACAAAAAAAAAAAACGAAACCTAAAATCGGAATAACATCTTCCAAATGTTTTTCGTGTAACGTTACTTGATGAGGAGCTGTAAAACAAACCCTAAAAGTTTTCAAATCAGCCGCATGTTTGTCGCCATTGTTGTATTGGCTTTGTTGAAAAAACCAGCAACACGTGAAGAGAATCAGCAAACAACAGAAAGAAAAATCTAAGTTTGTAAACGATCGGAAAAAACATGATTTTATAAATAAAAGTCAGGCCGATGATGCATTGTTTATAAAAAGCTAAATTTGGAAAAACAGGCATGATATGATTTACAGGCTAAAATCGGATCTCAAGGCTAAGCTAAATGCTATTGTCCATGCTGTTTCCAAAACAAGGCTAAGCTAAATGCTATTGTCCATGCTGTTTCCAAAACAAGGCTAAGCTAAATGCTATTGTCCATGCTGTTTCCAAAACAAGGCTAAGCTAAATGCTATTGTCCATGCTGTTTCCAAAACAAGGCTAAGCTAAATGCTATTGTCCATGCATTCAAAAAACGCTTAACCCTTTGTGTGACCACCAGCACACCATGGGCCCTAGGCCACATTGAATAATATTCTATAATAAACCTAAACTAATCTTTACAAACTTTATATTGCATTTGAAAGCTTCCACTTTAACACAGATGGGATTAAAAGGCAATAATGCAATAATTTGTATTTTCAAATTTGGAGTTGTGCTTCACACATTGTAATGAACTCATAGAACACACTTTATAGTTGTTTGTGCTACTATATGTGCACATAGGCTAATTGTAAGTTTATTCTTTAAACACAGGATTGCTTTATTGTGGGTGTATTTGGAACACTTAGGTAAAGGCTGTTGATGTTGTATTCTAGGCCATGTATCCTGTGTGAACTGAATTGAACAAGTGTGTGTCTATGCTGAATGTGGTTATAATGTGATTCACAATGAATTTGAAAGTCAGAAACAACAAACGCGCATCTCATTAATTCTTGAAAGTCCCGAGACAGAAATACTTTTCATATTCGGAGAACGAAATATTATCACGTTTGAACTAATTCTGGATTGCTCTGAAATTATTTTTCAAAATAGATTACAGGATTCGTATATTTCCACAAGTTTGCGCCAGACATTAGTGACGACTAATACTGAATATCAGATTCAAGTGTACTTGAATGAGGGGAACGAGTTATTTCCGTCCAGAATCAGCAAAATGCTGTTTGATCAACCTGGATTCGGGTGCGTTCCATAACCTCTGTTCCTGAGGTGGCGTTCAAGGGGGCTATTCAAGTGTCTGTTATTGTGTACGTGTGAATACGGCACATCTCAGATATTTAGCCAATTACCTCTGTTTTGATAAGTCAGACTGGCGAGATTGTGTCGTGCATCCTTAGAAGAAGGACTGCAAAGTGATATAGTTTCCTGATCTATAAACGAAAAATATAAAGTAAGAGAAAATAGAATAATCAAACGTTAAAATGACTTTGCCTTCATATAGTCTGAATTTTTGTATCCTTGGTGGAAAACTCCCATAGCTGCGATAAAACCACGCAAAGGAACATAGATGAGAATCAGAAACTGTGAACGCGCATCTCATTAATCCTGAAACAAAAAACTTTTTCATATTCAAAGCTTCAGGGAACGAAATTTCCCCAAATATAAATAGGAACATGTATAATGATCCTGTCCTGTTTACATTATGGGCCGAAAAGGTCGAGCCTACACTGTATAAACTCAATAAAAAAGGTCTTAACATGGACGCTATTGAGAATGAAATTTCCACTTGGTGGAAAACGGTGGGTAGTAAGCAGAAGAAATCAAAACATGGTGAAATAATTGAGGCTTTAAACTTCATGAGTTATAAACGGCTAGATAAGTCAACAACATTTCTATCTTCGCTTATGGATATTAAATGTGAAGAAGTGCATTCTAAAAATGCAGAGGCAAAAATGTCTGAGGCAAAGATTCAAGATCTCCAAACACAGCTAGATAAATTACTAGCTGAGCAGTTAGCCCTGACTGAAAAGTGTAAAAATCACAAATACACCATTGCAGATCTTAAGACTAAACTAAATGCTAAAAAGTGCATGTCTCCCAAAACGCTCAACAGCGATGGGACTAAAAATGTGCACTTCTTAAATGAGCCAGCCTGCTCTAACAATCCTGTATCTTTTCAGACAGGTGAAGCATGTGATAAAGTTTTGAACAGAGTGCCTGTTTCAGCCTTTAAGGTGATACGGCACCCAAATGGCACAGAGTCAACCATTCGGCGTCCTCTAACGGTAACTGAATGTAGCTTGTTTAAAACCGAGATCGGACCATTCCCCTTGAAAGGGCCATTCGAACCATGGTGGAGACGCATTGTTAGTCTAAAACATGCATTTCAGCTTGAACCAAAAGATATTTGGCAAATTGTTATCAGCTCAATTCCAGACGTTCTGAACTATAAGATACCACAGGCTTTGATGACAGGGAACATCGTGCAGTCAATGTATCAAGATGAGCCTGAGGATGAAATCTTTAATAGACTAAAACAATGTCTTCGCGATCTACGTGGTTGTAGTCCTGTTGGATGGGAATTGATTTTCAATCGGAAACAGAATACTGAAGAATCGTTCGAGACGTATGCAGAAAATATGTTTGAACTGTTTGAGGAGTATTCTGGAATTGAAGGTGTTAACCACAACAATGTAACTCTCCTTGATTTACTACTTACAAATGCAGGACCGCGTGTACAGCAATCGCTCATGTATGGTGCTTCTCCAGCAAAAAATACATTCGAAGGTATTGTTCAGAATCAGAATCAGAATCAGAATCAGAAAGAGCTTTATTGCCAAGTGTGCTTGCACACACAAGGAATTTGTTTTGGTACTGAGGCTTCCAGTGGACATATACAAATACAACATTAAACATAATACTACAAATTATAAGAATAAAAAATAAAAATATAAATATATGAGAATAAAACTATCACAGTTGGGTTTAGCCAGAATAGACATTTTCAGATTTACAGATTATGAACCTATTTACAGTGTTTTGAATATTATAAATAAATAAATCTACATATAAGTATCACCTGAGTTGTGGGATATTGCACTAAACAGTGGGAGTATTGCACTTACAGGCATATGCCTTGGGAGGAGTGTTAACTGTTCAGGAGGGAAATGGCCTGTGGGAAGAAACTGTTCCTGTGCCGAGATGTTCTTGTGGCCAGTGATCTGAGTCTCCGTCTTGACGGTAACAGTTCAAACAGGTGGTGTCCAGGGTGAGTGGAGTCTGTGATGATTTTACCTGCTCTCTTCCTCACTCTGGAAGAGTACAGGTCCTGGAGGTTTGGCAGGGGGGCACCAATAATCCTCTCCGCAGTCCGGACTGTCCGTTGTAGTCTCCTGATGTCTGATTTGGTAGCTGAACCAAACCAGACAGTGATGGAAGCGCACAAGACAGACTCAATGACGGCTGAGTAGAACTGAATCAGCAGATCCTGTGGCAGGTTGAACTTCCTCAGCTGGCGAAGGAAGTACAGTCTCTGCTGGGCCTTTTTCACAGTGGAGTCAATGTGATTGTCCCACTTCAGGTCCTGAGAGATGATAGTGCCCAGGAACCTGAATGACTCCACTGCTTCCACAGTGCTGTTCATGATGGTGAGTGGGAGGAGTGCTGAGCTGTTCCTCCTGAAGTCCACGATCATCTCCACTGTTTTGAGCGTGTTCAGCTCAAGGTTGTTATAACTGCACCAGGCAGCCAGCTGTTCAACCTCCAGTCTGTAAGCAGACTCGTCACCGTTTCGGATGAGACCGATGACAGTGGTGTCGTCTGCAAATTTCAGGAGCTTGACAGTGGGGTCTTTAGAAGTGCAGTCATTAGTGTACAGGGAGAAGAGCAGTGGGGAGAGAACGCACCCTTGGGGAGCACCAGTGCTGATTGTGAGTGTCTTGGATGTGTGTTTCCCCAGTCTCACTCGCTGCTGCCGGTCCGTCAGGAAGCTGGTGATCCACTGACAGATCGAGGATGGTATGGAGAGCTGGGTCAGTTTGGCTGTGAGAAGACCAGGCATGATGGTATTGAAGGCCGAACTGAAGTCCACAAAGAGGATCCTTGCATAAGTCCCTGGTCTGTCGAGATGTTGCAGGATATAATGCAGTCCCATGTTGACTGCATCATCCACAGACCTGTTTGCTCTGTAAGCAAACTGAAAGGGATCCAGCAGGGGTCCAGTGATGTCCTTCAGGTGGGCCAGCACCAGTCTTTCAAACGACTTCATGACCACAGACGTGAGAGCGACAGGTCTGTAGTCATTAAGTCCAGTGATTTTGGGTTTTTTGGGGACAGGAATGATAGTGGAGCGTTTGAAGCAGCAGGGAACTTCACACTGCTCCAATGATCTGTTGAAGATCTGCGTGAAGACCGGGGCCAGTTGGTCAGCGCAGGCTTTTAAACAAGCAGATGAGATGCCGTCTGGGCCTGAGGCTTTCCTAGTCTTCTGTTTTTTGAAGACTCGGCTCACGTCCTCCACACAGACCTTAAGCTCAGGTTGGATGGCAGGAGGGGGGAGTGATAATTGGAGAACAGGAGGTGATGCTCAATGTGTGAAGTGCAGATCAGACCGGGTGTGTGGTGTGAATGAGGGCTTTTCAAACCGGCAGTAAAATGAATTTAAATCGTCAGCCAGGTGTTGATTGTTCACAGATCGAGGGGATGGTGACTTGTAGTTGGTAATGTTCCTCAGGCCATTCCAGACTGATGATGGGTCGTTGGATGAAAACTGTTTTTTCAGTTTATCAGAGTAGTAGTCTATTGTTAGCTGGGCAACAAGAATTGAGTCACGAAAACAGATGCATGGTGAGGTAGCTGTGTTAGAATGTCATGAAAATCCTCCATTTGCAGGAGAATTCAGAAAGCCACACAGTGAAAAACTGAGCAGACTCTGTAATTCCTGTCACAAAACAGGCCATACAGAGGAAAAGTGCTGGTCATTGGGCAGAGGCAGACCTCCACCCTATTTCAAAAAACGCAGAAAACCACACTCTGATGACACAAACCAGCGCTCTGCAAGCAACCAAAGCTCAAATGCATCCCTCAGTGAGCTAACAACTTTGGTCACTCAAGGCCTTCAGCTATTAGCCTCATTTGCTAGTCGGGTAGCAGCCCAATAGCAAATGGCTTAATAGTTTATCATCTAAATTCATTGAATCTGTCACATTTTTCCCTTAAATGTATTGAAACAAGATCGAGCAGAGACTCTTCAGAGACCAGAAACAATATAATTTCATTTATATTCTTAAATCATAATATACATTATATTGTAATCGCCAAACAGGGCATTAATTTGAAAAATATGACATTAACATTCATCCTTACAGTTCGATTTCGTTAACCTGCTACCCAGTGCCAAAAGGGCGGAGGTGTGTTTTAATTTTTTGCCTTTGAAAAACACTCCCGGAAGTGTGGCACAGGTAAGCAAATTTACAAGGAGGGTGTGAACTAAACATCAGACAGACCACAGCCTTTTGCAGGTAACTAGAGACCTGCACTAACCAAACGTGTGAACGACACCATGAACTAATTCATGCCCACAGATCTGGCTGTAATGAAAGCAACTTGTAAAACCCGAAAACTGGGATCTCTAATGCTGTGACACAGCAGACTGTGAAGGCTCGACTGCAAGAGCAGCTTTAAGGTGTCACACACTGCACCGAAAAAACAGCAATAATTCAGACCTGGTCTATGAAACTCGGTTTCATGTGACAACTGGAATTAAAATTGCAATGGACATGATAATGGAGCAAGCAAAATAATTCAACATGTCTGAATTTGAAACTGTTTGAAAACATCAGAATTAACTGTGGTTCTCTCTGCATTTGTTTCTGTCAGGTTTACTTCTGCAATTCCTCGGAGGACGGATGCCAGGACGGGCCGGACCTCACGATTGTTAGAACATAACCTTCGGGAGATGGGTGAAAAGACACTTCAAGAGGCCATTAACATCTCACAATAGCACATCACTATATAAGCATGGCCTCCCAGTATAGAACTGGAACTAAATTTACAACACAATTATCATAGATTAGATTCCACCCATCTCCTAGACATGAACACTGAACACACACCTCCATCACTACACCCTCACATCACCATCACCTGGAATAGATCAAGTCTATCCAGACTGAACACTACACATCATGAGAAGATAAAGATGACATAGAATCCAAAAGTGTCACTTCACTAAAGATCTATTGTGCATCTTCACACTAACAGAACCGGATAGCTTCACACACATAGGATGGGAAAGCTGATCCCATGACATAGCATACGCTATTCACAACACTCTGCCAACTCATGGGAAAACACTGGAATATACATATTAATGGCTACAGTCACAAATCAATGCAATGCATCGAAAAGCAGAGGCAGACCTGCTATTCAATTTTCAAAATGTTAAAATTTTCTGAATGTTATTAGGGTGGTTGGAAAATCAGAGGGCCCCTGATTTCTCAATAAACCACTAATAACAGAAACATCATAACTAAGTAGATCGCTTTGTGTGAACGCTTCAATCAATTACAGAATTTACAATTCAACCCTGTCATTGACTGTGACTTAGCCAACAACACACACACATACACACACACACACAGACACTCTCTCTCTCTCTCTCTTTCTCTCACACAAACTCTCACACTCACACACAGACACACACTCTCGCACCTGTTGCAAGGAATGAACAATCTCCATTCTTGAATACATTTAAGCATGTTCCAAGTCACTTCTTAGATTTGCATAAGTGGCTGGCATTGGAAGATTCCTGAACAAACACTGATTATTATATACATATGCATTTATTGAATAGTATTGTTGTTATTACATGACTTCTTGATCAATAGAATCTATTTGATTGGTTTGATTACACTGACCTCTTGCTGCATTTCCTTTATATAATTCAGACCAAAAAATATATATATTTAAGAATTGGATATTTAATATGAGACATCCTTACCATTCAGGACCTTGAGAAACATATGAGACAGATGTACCATTCACACTTGCTGACAAGAACATGGTATTTTACATTGAACATGACATGATTTTGTTTTGTTGCATTATGCGTTTCTATGCATTTCTTCACGAGTTCAAGTTCATATGTGTTCAATCGTGAAGCGGACATTTAAGATGCTTTTCAGATGTCTCACACAAGGCAGTGTGAAGCCAAGGAGAGCCCCTTCATCCATCGAGGTCTGCCCAGACAACCACACCGCTGAAGGTTACAGGATTGGTCAAGAAGGGTCAGATTATCATCATGGGGATGGTGCCAGAGAAGCAGAAGTTTCTCTATGAAGGAATGACACGTCGACTGAACAAGTCACAAAGGTCCAGATTGACTCTATGAACTTTGCTCACATTCTAGGCTGAAACGCAAGAAGAAAACCTGAACGCATTTATCCACCTGCTGCTCCAACTCAAGCTACATACACCTGGTGAGACCAGGTGTTCTGCAGGTGAACACAGCACTCTGAAAGCTTCTACAGATGCTAACATTGCAAAGACAATTTTTGAGTTACGTCTCGAGGATTACAACAACCGTCTTACTGTGACCACGTAAGTGTTCATCTGAATTTGACCCACGTGGTCAAGAGGCCAATCTGTAAGACTGGAAAAACTTGAAGGACTTTAAGAGAGGGCCACTCTCTGAGAAAACAAAGGAAATTAACATTTGAACTCCCCCTCATGCACTATTGAGATGAAGGTCTCACCTCCCTCATCCTAATCTACATTTCTGTCCCCCATTCTTCATCCTGGCAGAGATCTCCCAAACTCACACAAGAATCTAAATGGTTTAATGTGAATGATTATCATCTAGTTTTATACATATTTGGTATTATTTGAAATGTCTCGGTACGACTGGTACAAATGTCTCATTCCCAAAGAAGTAAACCCAAAAGGTAATAAAGTTCTTAGGAAGTTTAGAAATATCTTCCACACCCTCCAATACTGGAGGGTGTGTCTTTGAGTTAACACCTTCGACCATTTGACTGAATAGTAATTTTCCACTGCTAGCAAATGGTGACTTACAGGTAAAATTCCACTGTGAATGATGTTTAGATTTGAAATGAGGTCTGGGTATATAATGAAACGCAGCGAGAGCTCAGGGCCTTTTTCTATATCTGAGATCGGCCCGTGAGGCTGAGAGTTGCGAGTCTCTCTGCCTCACGCATTTCTTGTCGGGTAAACTTTTTCCTCTTTGTTCTAGAGTATTTGATGTTTTGCATTGATTATACTTGAATTGATTATGAAATTATAATGATACATTTACCTGACATATTAAATTGTGACATTTGATTATTCTAATTGACTTTGACATTATTTGCATTCAAGAGTTTAAAAGAATAGTAAAACATTCGCTCACATTTAATGATGCACAGATATCATTGAAAAACCTTTTCATTTTATGGAGTCAGATGAAACGAGTTAATACATAAGATAAAATGTATTGCATTTAACTAAAAATACTTTGCCATGAGAAAAGACAGTAACACGCAGAGACCTTCACCGCTAATTCGAATACCGCCATTGGATCGAGTTAGACGGCCTTACAATATACCAAGATGATTCACTCTTTTCATTACTATGAATGGGAGAAAGTGCATCACGAAATATTGCGGAATAAGTCCCACCTTCTAAAAAAAAAGAGCCAACCACCAATTAGAAAAGTCATTACTAATCAATAATGGCAGCTGCCGTTAGAACAGGGATGTCCAATCCTGCTCCTGGAGGGCCACTGTTATGGAGAGTTTAGCCAATCAGGTTTGAACATGCCAGAGTAGTGCAGGCGACAGGCATAACCGCAGCAAAATCCTTTTAAAACGAAAACGCACTAATGTAAACTGGGCCTTAGAGTTTGGAGAGCAGGTGTCTAAGAAATATGTTTCACCTTCATATCACATCAGCATTTGCTCCTGGCATGATCTGGGTTGCAAGAAGTCTCAGGGAAACAGATTACCCAGGGTATTTCTTTTTTTAGAAACGGAGCTGAGAAAGCTATGAGCAAACATTACTCTTTGACAGCTGTAATGAGCCAACAACCAAACTCATCAATGCTGGATGAATCCATGGGGCAGAAATCCATAACTCCCAGCTACTGTGAGTTATTTGAATCCCAAAGAGAAGAGTGTGTAATATGGAGGAAATGACTATTGATTCGGCTTGGCTAGTGTGCATACCACTCCCTTCTGCAACAAACAATCATTTATTGTGATGTTTTAGAAGTATAATAATACAGGACATTGCCCCCTCTTGTATTTTAGACTTTAACGGTATAGTGAAACTCAGGCTATTCTATCAATGCGTGGCCCATTAAATTCTTCTTGAATTGATTGGAAGAATAAAAAAATAAATAATAATAATAACAAAAAATATATATATATACATATATTAGGGGTGTTACGCATTCGAACGAACGTTGGACCATTTTTCCTGCTGACAAAAATCCACCATCACAAGGTTGCACAACATGAAATGGCAAACGTAATGAAAGCGTAACGAAACTGCGCTACTCATTATTTTGTGTTCACGGATCGTTTATCAATTCGGACTATCAACATCAGTGCAGCGCGAGCCGATCTTGATCAAGCGACACTGTTACATAGCGCTGAGAGATCCGGTAAAAAAAGCATTTGAATTCGCCACTGAAGTAATAACATCGCTGCGAGATCTAGTGAGAAGCATTCAAATTTCTCCGTTATTAATGGATCAAGCAGCGCTGATGTGGAAACCAGGAGAAACATTGTTCCATGAATGAACTAGTTATATGTTTTAAGTCCAGAGATCAGCAACATTCACCATGGATTTACTGTAGTAACACTCACTGTAACCATGGAAGTTTGGCAGAAATAGTAAAATGCTTTCAAGTACATCACGCATCTTTTTCCAGCACTTCAAAACTCAAATATTATCATAAAATGTTATTTTTAATGTGATGACCAAAACATTATTTGTTCATCCTTCAAAGATTACCCCCATTTATAAAACTATAAGTTTCAAGATGTAGGAAAACTCACACTTATTTAAAAATAAATTTTCTTTTAATAAATAGGAAATTTCTCTGGCATTTTTCTTTTTGCTGTATTGGATCGAACCAAACCGTGACACCACTGTATCGTATCGAACCGAACCGTGACACCACTTTATCGTATCGAACCGAACCTCGAATTTGGTGAACCGTTACACCCCTAATATATACATATACACTTACCTAAAGGATTATTAGGAACACCATACTAATACTATGTTTGACCCCCTTTCGCCTTCAGAACTGCCTTAATTTTACGTGGCATTGATTCAACAAGGTGCTGAAAGCATTCTTTAGAAATGTTGGCCCATATTGATAGGATAGAATCTTGCAGTTGATGGAGATTTGTGGGATGCACATCCAGGGCACGAAGCTCCCGTTCCAACACATCCCAAAGATGCTCTATTTGGATGAGATCTGGTGACTGTGGGGGTAAAGTGAACTCATTGTCATGTTCAAGAAACCAATTTGAAATGATTCGAGCTTTGTGACATGGTGCATTATCCTACTGGAAGTAGCCATCAAAGGAGGGGTACATGGTGGCCATAATGGGATGGACATGGTCAGAAACAATGCTCAGGTAGGCCGTGGCATTTAAACGATGCCCAATTGGCACTAAGGGGCCTAAAGTGTGCCAAGAAAACATCCCCCACACCATTACACCATCACCACCAGCCTGCACAGTGTTAAATTCTGACTCTACCATCTGAATGTCTCAACAGAAATCGAGACTCATCAGACCAGGCAACATTTTTCCAGTCTTCAACTGTCCACTTTTGGTGAGCTCTTGCAAATTGTAGCCTCTTTTTCCAATTTGTAGTGGAGATGAGTGGTACCCGGTGGGGTCTTCTGCTGTTGTAGCCCATCCGCCTCAAGGTTGTGCTTGTTGTGGCTTCACAAATGCTTTGCTGCATACCTCGGTTGTATACGAGTGGTTATTTTAGTCAAAGCTGCTCTTCTATCAGCTTGAATCAGTCGGCCCATTCTCCTCTGACCTCTAGCACCAACAAGGCATTTTCGCCCACAGGACTGCCGCACACAGAATGTTTTTCCCTTTTCACACCATTCTTTGTAAACCCTAGAAATGGTTGTACGTGAAAATCCCAGTAACTGAGCAGATTGTGAAATACTCAGACCGACCCGTCTGGCACCAACCACCATGCCACGCTCAAAATTGCTTAAGGGGGCTTTTACACTGGGCTCGTTTGCCGCGGTTCGAAGCCCGAGCGCGATTGTTCCCGGCGTCCCCCGCAACGTTGGTCTGGTTTCACACTCAACTTGATTCTATCGAACTCTGGTGCGTTTGCGTGCATCTTACGTCATTGCAAACGTGCACGGCGCATGGTAGAAAACACGACGCGGGTCAATATATTGTGTTTTTTATTAATTTGGTGCTATTATTCATAGCTGAGTAAACAACGCAGGTTAACTGTGTGTGTGTGTGTGTGTGTGTGTGTGTGTGTGTGTGTGTGTGTGTGTGTCGCATAAGCTGTCTTTCCGCTGCTTGCAAATGGACTCTTTTGAGGAGACAGTGGATTTCCATTAATTTGTTGCCCTGATTGCACGCACTATGCGCGAATACACTGCAGACTCACTCTTGCTCGTATCCAGGGTAAATTCACCCTGTGAATTTGTGTTTTATTTAACTAAATACCTCATAATCGACTAAAACGCATGTGCAGGATACTTTACTTCCTGAACAAGTGCGCACCCGAGTCCGTGTTGCTTTCACATACACGCGAATCGCAGCACGGTTCGGGAGCAACCGAACTCAGACCACCTCCTCCAGGTAGTCTCGGGTTCGGTACCCCAGTGCGCACCCGGGTCCCATGACAGCGTTCACATTAGAGATTTTTCATGCGAACCGTGCCCCGTTCCGAACTAAACTGCCAGTGTGAAAGCCCCCTAAATCCCCTTTTTTCCCATTCTGACATTCAGTTTGGATTTCAGGAGATTGTCTTGACCAGGACCACACCCCTAAATGCATTGAAGCAACTGCCATGTGATTGGTTGATTAGATAATTGCATTAATGAGAAATTGAACAGGTGTTCCTAATAATCATTTAGGTGAGTGTGTGTGTGTATATATATATATATATATATATATATATATATATATATATATATATATATATATATATATATGACACTTACACTTTGGAGTGCTGTGAGTCTTTGACCTATTGGTTAGTAGGTTAGGCAAGCAGAAAGTCGCCTACTTCAAATGACATTAAGACACTGAAACACACGACTCTAAGCTATTTTGAAGTAGGATACAGTACATTTCATTACAAGGCACATTGCAGGAGCAACTTTTTTACTGATAAATATGAGTAAAAACATTAAAAAAAAAAAAACATGATATGGCACCTTCATCTCCCCCATATATATATATATATATATATATATATATATATATATATATATATATATATATAAGTACCTTGATATGCGTGGACATGCAACATCAAACCTGAGTCTTTGAATTTGATAAACTTCCAGAGGCCAGATGCATGAGGTAAAATAATTTAAAGAAATTAAAGAAGAGATTGTCAGTCTTATGTCAGCTCAGATATGATCTAAACAGCTTGTAAGTGTTTTTTACCCTTGTGTGTTATTGAGAGAAACCTTGATATCTTTTGAACTCAAACAGGTCTCCAATAAAATACCTCCTATCTTACAACAACACAGACATCTTTACAAGAAAACCTACTCACATATTGCTTTTAATCACAATAGATGTCACCTTTTCACATCATGATATAACCACTCAAATGGAACTGTATCTCAAAAGTAATTTCAAAGTTCAAAGGGTCTAAAACAAGTACATAATCAAGCAATTCAGTCAAGTGCAACTCAATAACTAGAATGTTTTGACATTTAATTTTACTTTGCTCAGGTAGAAATGTTAGTTTTTACACTGAGTTCACTATCAAGAAAGAACAAGAAATTAAGAACAAGAAAGATAATAATATACAGGCAATTATTCCTATTGATCAATGTATAGGCTATAATCAAGCATTCAGGAGAGCTGTGTAATAAATACAAGGTCTACACATACATTTACAAAAATATATAAATGTATGCTACCGTGAATTTTTTTAACTGATTTTAATATATATATATATATATATATATATATATATAAATATACTGTCTGAAATATAATAAAATATAAAATATACTGTGTACCTTACAAAATGTATAAAACAACAATGCTCATAATGTAAAGCAAGCCTGAAGTCATGTCCCTTTGTACATCAGTGGAACATTGGAGAAGTAAAGTCCTTTATGAGGCCTTGACAAAGACTTTGGCAGTAACCCAAACTCAATGTCCTGACAAGCACAGTGAGTTTATACACTCCCAGGTCATTGCTTCTGGCCTTGATTTCTTGTTTCTCTTTAAAAAAAAAAAAAAAAAAAAAAAAAAAACCATACAGACAGACCCTTATTTAAAATTCAACTTAACTGTGAGAATATTATTAAGGATAGTCCAATAACAATTGTTCAAAAAGATGGCACAGAAAAAAGAGGAGTTAAGGGGGTGCAGCCAACAAATATGCAACAAATGCGTGATGCTATCATGTCAATATGGACCAAAATCTCTGAGGAATATTTCCAACACCTTGTTGAATCTATGCCATGAAGAATTAAGGAAGCTCTGAAGGCAAAAGCGAGTCCAACCCAGTACTAGCAACGAGTACCTAATAAAGTGTCCAGGAATGCATATGTATACATAATCAATTAAATATTTAAAATAGTAGTACTCGTAATAATAAGCCAATAACACACATTATAGATGTGTGGTCTGCACAAACCATGCATACCTTTATTGCAAGTGAACAAGCATTTAAAGCAGTCTGGGTCATACTCGTTTCATGGTTTTTAAGGATGAGTAAGGCTAGTTTGACTTATTGAACTTATTGATGGATTTAACTAAAATACAGAGTCTGATTGGATGCACTGCTTTTGATGTTAACAACAAAAGATGGGAATACTTTTCTGCTTCCCACTGATAAACTTGATTTACCAGACAGAAATAAATAAAGCTAAACAAGACTGCAGGTCTGAGCAGGTCAAACCACATAACATCAAAAATTTGTCTAGTACTGTCAGAGCTAAAATATTGATTTGGACCTTCATTTGTGACACTGAACTGATCTCCATTCACAAGGTTTTTTCCATGCAATTTTACAAGGCTGTAAGACAGTACAAGATTACTTTATTAGTAATCTTACAGTGATTCAGTGGCTTGAAGCTCTGATCATCACAAAACGAAGACTGACGACAGAGAGATGTTAATTGACTTCAGCAATTTCAATATCTTTGTAAAGCTTACTTATTAAAAGGTCGATAAAACCAAAGAGACGTCATTTGTGTTTTGGCTTGATAAAGCTAAGTGGCTGTGAATTGGCATTCAAGTCTAATTCCTGCTTGGAGTTAATGCTGCAGTCAAAAGCATTACCTTTGAAAAAGACAGACATTTAAAAGGGCCATAATTATAATAAAACACTTTGTTCTACACATTCACTCTCTGCATTACACTTTTTTTTTTCAAATAAAAAAAACTTGGACTTTAAGTACACAGACATGATAAGCTGGATGATTCAGTTAGGTCTAACTTATTGTTTTGTTACTTGACGAATATGGTGGTCTTTGTACGGTTAGTCCTTTCATGTTTCTCTTTTCCATTTTTTCCTTGTGCTGTTCTGGATGTTCTTTGGCCAACCTCAAATACAATTGTTCTATTGTCACTGTAGATATAGAAACAATTAAGGTATATGCTAACAATCCTCCCTATCGGCAATATACACTTTGGAATAATCATGTTCCTTTCATTTTAGATTGAGCTTATGAATTATTAAAGCAACCATTTCTACAGATTATAATTATTATTATTTTTAATCTAGTTTCCATGTCTGCACAGATCTAAACTATTCTGATTATAACTTCATTTTATTTTACTGAAATGGAAACGTCTTAACCACCCACCCTTGTCAGAAAGATTGTAATTTCTACAATTAGAAAATTTAATGCTCACTGATTTTCTTAACAGCTACTTTTTCATCAGGAGCTCTCTATTTCCTTTGGTAATTCACTGACAGGATAATTAACAACAAAAAACTATTTGATTATCAATTAAAGTGCCCCAATTTTGGTTTTCCGAATATTCCCTTTCATGCAGTGTGTAATGTAGCTGTTTCTAAATGTAAACGTTCTGCAAAGTTGTATAATCAAAAGTGCATGATAAAAAAAGTTATTGTCTCCCAAAAAGAAAGAATCGACTCTGAACCGCCTTTACGAGTCATTTGTAATTTGAATCCCACTGTGTGACGGTTCTATATCACAAGAAAATACATTTGCATATGCCTATGTTGTATGTTGTCCGCCTGCTGGCCCACCCTAAAACATCATTTTACTGACAACTACTTAAAATCTCGAAAAATCCATGCCATAGTTACTGTCTTTACGGTGTGTACAATTGCTGAGGACTGAGGAAGCCTCCGGATTGTGCTGAAGTTTGGTAATGGACATTTTGTTTTCTGACAAGCGCTGTAAGCGGTAGACCAATAACAACAGACCGGTAAATGACTTCCGCGAGAGGATAACAGATCTACACGCGAGGAAACGGGAACATGCGAGCTCATTCAAACCCTGGGCTCATTCCCTATGCTCTCGCCCCTGATCTTCTGTGGCCTGCTGCTTTTGCTCGCTCAAAAACTTTTATTTTTGGCAGTCGAGGGGCGGGACTTACTGTTTTAATAACCTCAACTGCCATTGGTTACTTCCCCTTTTCCGGAAGCCAGTTGTGATTGGACGGCTGTCCAATGACCCGCAATTCACTTGGCTTGAGAAATGAGACATCACTTCATTACAGTCTGTAAATATCTCTTAACAACACAATGCAATCACTAGTAAGACGTACTGTTAATAAAGTATCTGGTAAGACCCTGACTCCGCCCTCCTTTGTACTTCCGCTCAATTTTCATTTTTCTTCAGTACTACGTCTGGGATTCTGCTGTAGACTTTGGTTTTCTCCGATAAATTTTTTACCGGGGCCAATCAGTGTAAAGAGGGAGTGGCTGAGAACGATGAGGTTGATGTCGACTCGTGCATTATTTTGAGTTGTAGTTCAGTAATGGCAGCGGAGAAAGCGAAGCCATTCAGTCCGTTGTGGCAACGCTGCCGAAGAAGTTAAAGCCGGAGCAAGAACAATCTTTGCTTAGTATTGTTGGTGGCCATCTTCCCCACGGGGTTCGGGAAAATACATGTCACGACCAAACGTTCGCGATTGGTTATGGCAGATACAGTGACTCTGGGCAGATCCAATAGTTTTAGACTTCAATAGAGTACCCGCCTACAAGGAAGTTAACGCTTGTCAATGGAGCGGTGCCAGACTCTGTGTACAAATGAAATGTACGAGAGTCGGGTGGGACCAGGCTATTAATAAACCACAATAAAACAAACAAATTAAGTGATGTCTATGTCTCTCTGGCCGATACTCGATCCAGCAAAAATTGGCAGTATAGGAGCAATACGGAGTATCAGATCGTCACACCCCTATAAACTATCTGTGTTGTATAAAGCACTATATAAATAAAGGTGACTTGACAAATCAGTATCATAGTTTCAAAGCCAGTATTTAAGTGCATTTAAGGTCCTGGACTCTTGTTAAAGCTGCAACACATTGGGAGCAGAGGTCTCTCTTTCCCATGTGGCGCACTCAAATGCATCCAGCAGAAATTTGCCTTTGAGCCGGTATTGTCCATCACCTCATCCACAGAGAACAACCTCTAATCTGCCTCACCAACACGTCTGTTTTGAAGAAATATTCCTGCAATGCCTGAAAGCCCTCACCACTGTGGGTTCACCTGTAGGGTGACCCGTGTCAAATTCCACCTCATACCACCTCTTCTGCTGGGAGCCTCCATGGAGCAGGGGGCAAGGTAATACAGAGATGCTACACATATTTTTAGCCACGCCATGAATATGGAAGATTTTAGGGAGCAAATGAAGAACAGGAGTTGGTGATAACACCTAGCAGTCTGATGTGAACTGTCATATTTCACACAAGATCTCAGAGGCCTACTGTCTCTTCATTTTATAAAAAATCAAAGTTGTAAAGCGATGAATTTAATCTGCTCATGTTGTATATACAGTAGCGTACCGTGGGGTTTCAGTCAGGGCCTTCAGTAACGCGGAAAAAAAAAAATATTTTGTGAAACGATGATGTCATCACCCCACGTTTCGACTAGTCAGACACGCTAAATCAGTAGCCTAACATCAACAACTCCGACTACATGCTTGTGTTCCTGTTTCTGAAGCTACTGAGCCTCTTTTATTTCTTTATTTATTATTTAGGCCTACTTTAATGTATTTTTATTTTACTTCTTTATTTACATTTCTTTCTTAAGCTATGATGCTTGTATTTTGTCTGATTAAGACATTTCGTATTTTGTTGGGATGGGCATTTCAAGCAAAAATTATATTCGACGATCGCAGGCAATAATTTGATTATTATTATTCAAAATACCAAAATAATATGGTATTTTTTCCATTTCATCTATGTTGATTATATGAAAAGTGATCAGCCTATCAGCCAGTATGAGTAGCCTAATCATAAGATGCGTAATATCGAGAGACATCATTTTGACCGCTTTATTAAGTTTTCTTTTGTATAAAGCCCTTCTTTAAAGTGAATTTCGTTTTGTATAAATGGTATCTTAATTTTAATCAATGTTTCATCAACCAATTTCCTGGATTTAATAAATAAGTAGCAAATATAGCAGACAATAGCCCATAATCAGGACATGGAGGCGCCGACGCGATATAACTTGCATCGCATGTGAACTGGAGCTTGTCTCATAAATGAACAGAAACTCAGAAATATATCTAAGCTTGAAATGTCTACTTTTAAACAAAACATTTCAAAACGAAAAGAAACAGACAACTCTCTTATAATCCGTATGAAGTGCGCATTTCTCTCTGTAGGCACCTTCACAATACTGCGAAGGTGGCGAGTCAGCATCGTCACAGAAAACACTATTTATTAAGAAACAATTAAAATGTCTCCTTGTTATATTTGACACATTCATAATGATTAGGCTACATTTGCCGGTTCTTTGTGGCAAGCTTTATGCGTCTTCTAACTGATCCAAAATCGTGACATCCCTATTTTGTACCAGGCCATTTATGGTTTTTCAAAGAAGCTACTGTGCCTAATATTATTGTATACAGGTTGTATTTATAATAAGTCTTCTTCTCTGTTTAACAAACGGCTCTTAGCCACCAATTACATTAAACTGATAGTTTAGCTAAGGACTTATAGTTTAAAAGTGTATAACATGGATTTAAAAATAATATGAAACACACAACCATGAATGCTGAAAATATTTTTGTGCATTTATTTAAAATGATTAAAATGTATTTAAAACTGATTACAATATTTACATACATAAAAAATAATTCATACAACGTAACTTTTTTTATTAATAAGCTAGTCGATGAAAATGCTTGCATAGCGACAAAACTTACTCTTACTCTTTTACAAAACATTTACAAAAACTTGGTCCCAACAGGGCCTTTAACGTCAACATGTTGAACAAGTCTGCTGGCTCCAGCATTAAACAGACAGACGTGAACGTGGTTCCTCACTGCACTTTGGTTCTTCATCCCGTTCCTCACTGCACTTCCTGTGTGAATGATACTGTGTGTGTCTGTGTGTGTGCGTGCGTGCGTGCATGCATGTGAGGGAGAGAGAACAGGGGGCAGCTGACAGCACTGCGAGGGTAACAAGCTTACTAACACCCCTAACAGTGTTGTCAGCTGCACCCCGTTCCTCCCTGCACTTCCTGTGTCAATGATAAATAACCTGTTCCGGTCAGTGATAGCTGTTAGCCAGTCATAGCGGTCATAGTTACCCTCAGTGAAGTGCCGCACAAAACCTTTTCCTGCCTTGGTCAGCCCATCCAGCTTAGGTGTAGATCTTCCTTTTTAAATGATCTCTTTCTTCTCTCCAAACATACGCCTTGAAAAAGGCACACTAAGGAGATCGTCAACTGGACCGGTAAGAGGTGTGAAGGCAGCGGCCATAGCTCAGTTCACTGACATTGCTCACAACCCGCCAACATTTCAAACGGTTGATGACATCAGCGGGGGCTAGCGCCGACACATCGCTGGGCCCTGAGGGCGTTCTGTCACTGCGCATCGAAATTTGATTGGCTAATGATACACGTCAGTCAAACTTATGATCAAATGGGAAATGGCAGCTTCAACGGAAGGGTAGCTATACTTCTAGTGCTGGTCCACGGAGCTGTGATTCGTTTAGATGACCATATGGAAAATCCAGCTCAGCCTCACAAAAAATAACCATATTCTTTATGCAAATATAATCGTAAAAATGAAAAAAAATATATTTTACATATTATATATTATATTATATTATATTTTAGATTCTGACAGGGCCAGCAGAGAAGGCCCTGATGGCCCTGACAGCCCACCTCTGTGTATATATAGGACATCCTCCCAAGTGCATGTGAATGAGAAGTGAATAATTGAACGTTTTTCCAAGTCTTTTCATACAAATAGGTATCAGGATCAAAATCTAAACGCAGGGGTGGTAAAAGTACTCAAAAATTATACTCGAGTAAAAGTATATATACCTAAATAAAAAATGACTCCAGTAAAAGTAGAAAGTCCTCCATTCAAACATCACTTGAGTAAAAGTACAAACGTATCCGATTTAAAACGTACTTAAGTACCGAAAGTAAAAAGTAAATATTCAAACTGTAAATATAAATAATTAAACAGATCAATTGTTTTGGGAGTGATATGCAATGTTTTAATTGAACAAATTATTAGATACTGCAATTAAGAATTTGTTAGATTTGCAATCATAAGAGACAATGAAGCACCTTGCATCAATTCTAAACAATTTAATTAAGTTTAGTGAAAGCATATTATGCTTAATTTTTAAATTAAGAAAATCTCACCTAATTCTGTCAACATAGGCCACAGAGAGCCCTGTCAGATGGTATTATTACATGTTAAAAATACATGTGATTTTTATTATAATAACAACTTTATAATATCATAATGATATAATTAAAACTATAATAAATATATAGTGCACATTTAACAAAATACTAATTTATACTAATATTAAATATATTATAAAATACTAATTTTTCTAGCCAACTAACATGCTATGGTCATTAAATGTTTTTTTTTTTTTTTGAGGTAAATGTAACGTTATATGACCTATTGTTCTCCAGCTGTTTTATTGACCTCTTTCCGCGGTTGAAAAACACTGATTTATTGATATTATGTATAAGGTATATACATTTCGGTAAGTTGTACTGTATCTTTCAACATAGGCTACCTATTATTGTTCATTTGTGTTTATTTACAATTAACTAGTAGTAAAGAGATTAACGGCACCCCATATAGCAGGCGCTAGCTATCTGTCACGTCACATTTAAAAGCTCCAAAACGGTATTTATTGTTTAAATACAATACAAACGGTATTTATTGTTTATTGCTTTGCTTCGTGATTTCTCTCTGCATGAGAAAATGGATGTGTGTCGTGAGAGCGTGTGGAAAGTGTCAATTGCGTGAGTCTCACACTGAATGAGTGAGAGTTGGCAGCTCTGCAATAGACATGTTCCATAACATTAGCTGTATCAAACAGAAGATGTGCAAGTTTCAAGGTAAGCGGAAATCTCGGGATCATTGCTGGGCAGAGCTGCACCTTCACCTGTTACTGCGGTCATCTTCCACAATGGCGAACTGACTGCTATGTGAGCGTATGCTGGCAAAGAGCTTGCGCATTCTTTTTTTCAAAATAAAACCAAGTTTTTCATTGGTTTGGAAAGCCAGTGTAATAAATACTTGGAGCAGGCATAGGGAAATGTAACGGAGTAAAAAGTAAACTTTGTCTTTAATATTGTAGTGGAGTAAGAGTAAAAGTAGATGCAAATAAAACATACTCAAGTAAAGTACAGATCCCCGAAAAAAATACTTAAGTAAAGTAACGAAGTATTTCTACTTCGTTACTTACCACCACTGTCTAAACGCAGCAATATGAGGGCAGACTAGGTTGCTGTTTATCAAAAGGGAAACAAATCATTTAGCACAGATACAAATTACTTTTCTATTCTTTTAAAGGTGCAGTGTGTGACTTTTAGTGAGATCTAGCGGTTCGGTTGCGAGTTTACACTAAGGGCTCAGCCCACCGCTCACCCCTCCCTTTCGAAGAAGCTACGGTGGCTAAAACGGGACAAACATCGTCGTCTGAGACGACAGAGAATAGCCAGAGTAAATCATGTTTCTGTACCACAGTCCATTATAAACCACATCATGGATAAAGTTTACAAAGCCATAGTCAGGTGAGGATCAAGGGTCTTAATACGTAATATAATAATAGTAATTAGTTGATTGTCTCACGAACGTAACCAGCACATTTCTCCCCACATAGCAAACCCATAATACAGCGAGGGAGAAGAACCACATGAAACTATGCAACTATATATTTTTTCTAACAGGGTAGTAAAAGTTTAGCTGGCTAATATGAGCTGTTACTGTGGCTGAGCTGGTTAAAGCGTTTATATGTGGCTGAGCCTTGTTTATACTGGACGCGTCCGCATGAGCCCAAACGTGCGTGCGGCAAAAATAACGTGATTGTAACAGCGCGCGCCTCGCATCCCCTAGACACCACTTACTACACACAATAGGCCTTTTTTCTCTGATTTTGGAAACTCGATCGACTTAAAATGCCTCCAAGATCGACGGGTTGGTGATTCCTGTAACTGTTTTACGGTCATGACAAGAGTACTAATCAGCTGTCTCACGAACGTAACCAGCACATTTATCCCCACATAGCAAAGCCATAACACAGCGAGGGAGAATAATTAACTTACATGAAACAATCCAACTACATATTTTACCACTGTCAAGGGAAAAAGTCACTACTCACGGTGTTTATGGCTAGCTTCTAGCTTTCTGCGGCTTCTCTTTCAAGGTAGTGACGAAATGCGCTCTGTAACGCTGTTTGTTCGCTGTCGGCTACGGTAGAAACATGACGTCACAATATGTCGACCTTCATAGAAGGGGATTCCCGCGCCTATGTAGATATAAATGCCTCATTCTAAGGTAATAAAAACATTACGGTTTATTAAGTAAGTTCTTTATGCACCACTGAACACATAGTTATGGATGTCATATTGCATTTCTGTTAATAGATACTCAAAATGTTTACACATTGCACCTTTAAGGCGAGACACGGCAGGCAAAAACACTGGTCAATTTTTTTATTCACTGGTCAATTTTAAGATTTTGGGATATTTGTCTTCAATAACAATATTTGTCTTTTTTCAGACTTGTGGTGTAAAAAAGTCAGAAATAAGCATTTAGGTCTTTATTTTACTACACTTTGTCTGTTTGCGACTGTAGATTTCTCATAAATTCATCAAAAGTTGTCGTTATAAATCATCCCTCTGCTCCGCGATCGCGATCTAGAAAGCTCTCTCTCTCCTGAACAACACTGCCGGATCCAAATATGGTCATTTCCTTTTTATCAGCAACCAATCGTGAAACTAAAAGGGGGATTTAACTCTAAATGCGTAATCTTATTGGCTGATGCTAAACCTTTAAAGCCCGTTTTCTCAAAATGACTTTTCTATCGTACTCAAAGTCCGAAATCTCCAGTTCAGTATACACCAAATTTCCCAGTCTTGTACCTAGTTATATTATGAAGACATTTATAGAGGGATTTGTAAATATATTATTCCTAGCCTGATTTATATAACATTTTATTCCAAAAAACATGGCGAAAATAATTTTTAAGGCTATTGACAGTATATTCTGATTTACAGGATAACAAAAGTAGATATCTATAAATCCCTCTGTAATTTTTTCCCCATCTAATATGTGAACACAATGAAAAAATAATTTTGAACCTGGCTTTATCCAATACTCAGATTTCGTTTTTTAAATATATGCAAATTAGCGCATATTTAATTAGATAATGCCTAATTTGTATATTTAAACATTAAATTACAGAAAACGTGCAATACATTTTTTTCTCATTTTAATGAGGGTAATCAGGTGGGAAAGTTTCATGGTGATATCTGCTAGCTAAAAAAAATATCCTATTCACCTGTAGTATCTCGCCTTAAATATCTCAATATTTCCATTGGCTTAAAAACATTAGAGTATTTCTGGATTAGATTGTTGATCTTAAAGGGATATTTCACCCCAAAAAAGAATAAATGTAATAATTTATTGACCCTAATGTCATTCCAAACCTGGTTGACTATTTGTTTTGCTGAACTTTTATATTGAAGAATGTTTAAGCTGTTTCTGTCGATACAATGAAAGTCAATAGGGTCCAAAACAACACTGGACCTCACTAACTTTCATTGTATGGACAATTTTTTATCTTTCATGTTCCACAGAATAAGGAAAATCATACAGGTTTGGAGCGACATCAGCAAATGATGACATCTTTTCATTTTATTCTTTTAAATTTAATTTTAAACAACTTGAAAATAATGTTATGGGCTTGTCAAATGGCAAAAGTGTCCATTTTTCTGCACCACATGTCTACCAGTGAACCAGAAACAGTTTGGTCACAGCTGGGAATTGGAGATATGCAGGAAAACACTTTTTGGTGTGACAGCTTCAAACCACTCTTACTTAAACCATGAGGTATTTTTTTATCCTTTAGCACATGCACATGTTTGCCACCTTCAAACAGGGATTCTAGTACAGAAGTCTAAGGTATTTGTTGACTTTCAGTTCATTGGTATGGTTCTTTTGATTAAATTCTTTGTGGTTTATCTTTAAAATGTCATTGGTATGGTTCTTTTGATTAAATTCTTTGTGGTTTATCTTTAAAATGTTTCATATAGGGAGTAAAAGAGAAAAAAAATTGTTTGAGGGAATATGAAGGAACAGTTTCTACATATATAAGGAGCTAAAGTAAATCTCTCTACATGGAGATATTAATACACTTTTTTATTTTAGTAGAAGTTTTTCAATTACAATATGCCTTGGAGATTTACCACAAATGTTTTCCCAGTTTAAACCAAAAGAAAATTACCTATTTTCTTTTCACAACATAGAGGTACTGAGCTAATGAGGCACAATTTATGGTCAGCTGACTACACCGTTCTTCACATGTGCTTCAATTATTGCGCTTGTTGCATTTATTGATGTTACGGCTGATTTTCTGTTGGCCAAAACAAATGCAAAATGCAACACATTTTATGTTATGTGGAGGTCACGACAAATGTTTCACTTTCTGCTATTCCATCTCCAGTTCTTCCATGCCCAAGGCTAACCATTCTAACCATTATCCTGTTAATACAGTAGGTTATACAATGTGAATGTCAACAGCAGTCTTGTTCAGGACTCTTAAAGACTTTGTCCAACTGTAATGGCCGCTTCAATGCTGAATCTTTAGCTGTGTCCCAATTCAGAGCATGCATCCTTCAAAGAACTCAGACTTCAAATGCTGCATCTTTCAAAGGCCACGAAGGTCAGACTAAGCATTGTTAAATGGGATGGTCTAGCCTACAGAGGGTTGTTCTTGTCGCCTTGCAACTGTGACAGCTGCCGTTGATGAGTGGCAGAAACGTTGGTACTGGACTTTTTTTGAAAGTTATATTAAACTGTCTGAAAACAAAACAGGGTTCACAAACTGCCTAAATATGTTCACCACTATAGTGGTGTATAAACTATATTTAATCGCATTTTGGTAGGATATAAGTCAACATTTGAACTGCTTCAACATTTTGTTTTTTTTGTACATTTGTGTCATTTAGATATTTGAGTAGCTGAAACCAAATACTTAAGTTTAAAAGTGTAATTCAGCAATTTCTCTCCAAAAAGATTCTGTCCTCACTGGCACGCAATGAATTCTGGGGTACTAGGAAAGGCCGCGAAGGATCATGTTGTATCCTTAATTTCACAGGTAACGAAGGACGCATTTAGAGGCCGCATTTTGAAGGAGTCTCAGAATTGGGACAGGCTTCGTCGTGCTGGGGTGAAGCAACCGGCCTTCAAATGCGGCCTTCAAAGGATGTAGACTATGAATTTGGATCCAGCTGTGTCCACAAGTTCTTGTTGAGGCACGACCATAGCTGTACATTTTTCTCTAAGATTCTCTATCTGTCTGATAGCCGTCTCCAGATGGACCCCAAAGAAGTGTACCCTAAGGATATTCATTTGCAGCTCTAATGTTCTGTGGCAAAAGGACTGAAGTAATTTCATCTGAAATAAATTGAATCTCAAAGCTCATCGGAACCTTAAGTTAAGCCCGCAGGTACAACAGCCTTCCTCTTTCCGAGTAAAATGGACAAAAAGAGAAGGTCTGAAATCACATATAAATGATAACATAAACAGTGGCAGAAGGGAAAAGTGAAATGAGGCTTTGCCTCACTCTGTGAAAGTCGAATGTGCTGTGGGAGATGTTGTGATGGATTTCTGTTTAGAGCGTGTAGAGCAGCTGTTTGCTCTGAGCCTGTTTTTGAAGAGAAAAGCAAAGTGTGGACACATGCCAACACAAAATGCAGCAGTCTATTAAATGGCATGGTTTCACCCAGGGCTTACTGCTTCTAACCACTGAATCAGAAAAGTCAGGTTTTATAACGCACATTGACATATTCTCCTTTGCACTTTTAATTACAGTCCTCTCTGCAATCTATTTTCCCCATGTTCTTGTTTTCTCCAGAAATGATTTACTGAGCTATGACATCAACTACCTGTTCAGCCGGTATCTTTGTGTCACCCTTTTTTTGCCCTCCCCCTTTTACAGATCCGACTGAGCACATGAAAGGGGATTTTGAGGCACATCAATTCTGCACTCAGACACAGACACATCGGAGCATTTCTCTCCTGTTGTATCCCCATCTGACTCTTACTTTTTAGAAACACCACCTCCTCCTATTTTCTATTACATTATGTACATTATATAGACAGCTAAGAATAGACCAACAACTCTTTTAGAATTCTAGGAATAAAATGCAGTTTCAAAATCTTTTTGAATTGATCCTTTTCAGTGCGATTACAAGAGCACTGATCTTTATGCCTTATCTTACACAATTGGGTCATTCCAAGAAATGGGTGTCGTATCCGTTTTTAAAAGGTGAATTTTTAAAGCAAATTTCTTTATAATGATAATAATTCAACCAGATGAAGAATGTTAATAAATTGCATTTTTGCCATCTTGAGCCAAATTAAAAATGGTCAGAAATTTGCTATACGCAATCATAGATTAATCGTTTGGGTTGCAAACCTAACAAAATATAGGCTATGGTGAAAAATATAATAAAGTCAAAAGAGAGATAATGTCTTGAAAGAATGGTGTCATCATCAATAAAATATAAAGTAAAATATGTTTATCTATGCATCTAATCTCTGTATAATATGCCTAATTTAAGAAAAGTAGGCTTCTCATCATTGAAGTCATTGTTTACACATCTTCATGAGGGACAGAAGGCTCCTTTTTCATAGAATAACCCAATCATGTCCATTTTTGTTCCTCTACACTTATTTTCCATGGACACTCCAACTAGTGAAATAAATAGACCTCATAAATAGATAAATACTTTGCTGTAAATTTGATCGTCAATATCCCCAGCAGAGCTTCCCTCACAAGATGTGAAATCAATACGCTTTAGAGCTCTAAGATTCTCGTCCCACGCAAACCTGCCGTATTATGTTTTTATTTCGGCTAGAGGAGAGTCGACGGAAACGCATCGACGCACACAAGACTCATGGTACATATTTCGTGTCCTTTTTGGAGAGACACACAACGGAAAGTCCGTACAGTCTGTCATTGACAGCATTCTTACCTTGTTCTCTCAGAACGAAACTGTCTTTTATTGAATGGGAATTTACAGCTTCACACAGAGCAATAATCTAAGGTGACTTTATGAATTCATACAGTAAAATTAAAGGGACAGCGAAAGATTTTGTAGCAGATATTGTGTTTTAAAAGCTGCGCGCGGAGATTCGGACAAGAAAGTTCGCGCTGTCTTGAACAGCTCATGATTCAACTGAAAGATGCGCGCGGACTCCTACTACTATGAGGTGCGGTGTACAGTAAGACTGTTTTAAAGCTGTACTGTGTTACAGTCAGTAATTTTACCGACTTTTATCATATATATTCTGCATTAGTCAAGTTGGATATCTGTTGCTCGAGAAATGACTCACGTTGAGCAGGTTTATTGTTTCGTTGCTCGTGTTCATCCTTAGAAATCAGAGGTATTGTTGTTCGCTGAGTTTACCGGCGCCTCACGGGCTTCTGCAATGGAGACTCGGATTCAAACCGTTTGACATTTCTGTGGAAAGCCATTCGAATGCCACATTGTCACTGAATCAAATCGAATGAGCCGGACACCTGGATTACTGAGTCGCAAGGTAAGACATGGACATTTCCGAATATGAGGCTGAAATTTGTCATAAATATAGGCGCTTAGCTACTGAATAAACAGATAATCTGATTTGATCACTGTACACAAAATGCCTATGTTAATGGCTACTATGAGTTATACTGTAGCCTACAAATGTCTATTGTATAAGCCAGGCTTTGGCCAGAGTGTATTCCAGTCTGAACACCTTTAAACACAAAATAACATTTTATGCTTTTGTCTGTGCCCTTAAGTGAAAAGTACACTGTACTGTTGTTTACAGATATGACATAAGGATTTACTTATTTTATGTTGCAATAATGAGGCTTATATTATCGTTATTGACACATCATTGATATGATAAAATTGTTTTACGCACGTTACTTACTAATCTGTGCCGTATACACTACACTGTCCAGTACAGTTTACAAGCATACATATGTATTATGCAATCAAAGCATTATATATATATATATATATATATATATATATATATATATATATATATATATATATATATATATATATATATATATATATATTCAGCTCTCATTCTGTTTGTTGATCTGTACATTCGCACTGATTTACCCTTCACTGACAGAGTGCATGAGTCACGACTAGCTTGTATGACTATGAGTGAACAACATCAACAGATAATTAAATATGCAAATCAAATGAATACTAGAATACAAATAGCCTCTTTGTATTACAAGTCCACATTACTTCGTTCTTCCGTCCCTCTCTTGTACCTGCATTGTGCACAGGGAGATTACAGTGCATACATGAGTAGCAAAAGTTTCCATTATCCATTTTACCCAACACATTAACACTGCTAAAGTGTTTTCAGCCTCTATCCTATTAGAATTCAGAAGGGCCGAGACTCATAAGGCTTAATTGACTAAGACACCGGCAGGGGGGTTTGAATGCACCTTAGCACAAGGAGAAAGGGGCTGTAATCAATGATGGAAGCATGTTGCACCTTTCTTTGTTTTGGTTACCTTGCTGTTATTGAAATGGAGGAGAACGGTTATTCACAAATAGTTAAGGACTGAAAATCATTTAAAGCTGCTTTGAAACAATTTTGCTGCAATGGACAGATCGATTCAAGTATAACACAAAAAGTCTATGAAATGGTTCTCGATTTGTTCTAAATCACTGTCAGTCTGAGTCACTGCACCCATATGCATTAGTTATATTTGTATTGCATGAAAGATAATTATTTGCATATTCATACTAATAACTGAGGAGAACGGTGTTGTGACCCTCCTCATCAGCGACCCTGTTAAATAAGGGAGACCTAAGAAATCTGCTTTAATGTATATTTACCAATTAAATGCTTGCCTAGGATAAAAGGTCTGTGTTTCTGTATGTTGGTCTGATGCATATTTTATTTAACCCCAGTCATTTCAGTTTTACATGTTCTTAGAAGGTAAACAGCCTTTTTTTAAACCATACAGTTTATCTCTGCCTACAGTATACGGATGCTATTCAAACTCTCATTTAGACCTGACCTTGACAGAGGATATTTGAACACTTAACAGGTGTTTCTACAGATGTAAATGCACAACTGTACACACCATAGTCATAATAAATCGCTAAATAGTGTTTGCCGTGATCACCATTTTAAAAAGATGTTTCCAGTTTGAATTTCTTTTTTTTGAAGGGGCTTTAATATTAATCTTTCCAACTTCCAGTGATAAGGTTCCACACAAACACATTCAAGGATCTAAAAAAGAATGTAGAAGAGAAATGCACAGGTGTAAAAGCTTTAGAAGTTTATTGTGAATGTATGAATTGAAGACTCTCTGACTCACCAGGCAATTATTTGTCATTTAGAAGTCACTTTTTATCCTAAGCTGAATTGCTTCTGCCTAATTTATGAAATGAATCATGAGCAATTCTACCATTCAATTATTTTAACATAGCAATTCTGACAAATTATATCTCTGATAGCTCTCTCAAATTAATCTAGACATAACTGACATCGTCTACAATAATATTGTCATATGAAATTATGTAAAGATAAACTAAATTAAAAGGCATCTACAGTACCATTAAAAACAGAATCTGTTATTTTATTTCATCTTTGCTCTGCAAAGTGTAAAAGTTTATTGCGGTGTCAGTTGCATTACAAGCAGTCCTTTTAATTCAGTTTAAAATTCAGCAAAAAACAAGTGAACACTCTTTACTAGGGATGTGCGTAACAACTAATTTCATAAACGTTTGAATGGAAATTTTGCAACCGATAGTCTGCTTGCTTGCTTTGTATTATTATCATCGTATATTAAACTTAAGCATTCACTTAAGCAACATTATCCATTATAGATATATGTATTCAAATCAACTGAATCAAGACCAATAAGTTCAAACCTAATAGCCTCTTATAAACAGATTTCCTCAAATGAAATTTAATCCACACAAGTCAGCACGTTAAGGTATTGTTGTCCGTTACCATGGCAACCACCTGCGTGTCGGAGTATGACAAGTATCTGTACACATGACAGGTGGGAAAATCACAAGAAAAGCTTGAAGTGTTGACAACTACATTATTTAACCGTATTCTCTTCGTTAGGATGTTAGTAGAAACTGTTCAAGTGTCAGTTTCATTCATAAAGTTTCTCCTTTACTCCGATATAAAATTTCATATAATATTGCCCCTCCCAACCGGTAGTATAACAAGCCTATAAGCAAGCTTATATACTAGTTTGACATGACAGAAGAAAATTAAGTTTGTGTACGCTTTCAAATGCATAGGAATTGATGAAAATTAAAATCCCACAATGATTTTCCGCCAATGAAAGAGTCCTATACAACCAATTCTAAAACTATATCTGTACACACAGTTTCTGACCTCTCAGCTACAAACAACAGCATATGCTTGCATGTTTCACAGGCCAAGGCCTGTCTCTTTTTGACAAGAAAGGCTTTAAGGCCATGTGAAATTTCACATTTCCAAGATCCCAATGGCAGTTAGAACCTGGGGGATTTTTTCTTTTCTGTTTTCAATTGCCAGGGTGGTGGAGCCTACAAGCATAGAGTAGCAGAAATGGAAATTAGGTCTGCTGTGACATCCTACTGGCAATTTTAGTATGGCCTCATTTTAATTACGAAAAACAACACTAATTAATGCTTTCAGATGATTAATGACACAAAAAAACAAATTGTATTTTAATTAGAAAACAAAGACACCATAAATAATGAAAACATAATAATTATTTTTTAAATATATTTTATTTAAAGATTATTTAATATATTTTAAAATGAAATGATATGAACAAATACTGTATATACTTAAAAATAAATAAAAGCCGTAGGTGTTTTTTGTTGTTCTTTTTGACATTATACAACTTAATTGCTATAGTTAGGACCAGCCTTACATAAGCAACTAATGCACACACTCTTCATCCGCTACCACTAGTCTCTTTCATCACAAATAGACCCTTGTTTTAAATAAGCGGGTTGAGAAATGATGATAGGAGAGGAAGCTAATGCGAGGAATGGATCTGTAGCAGACACGTTGTTGAAGATGCAGCTCGAAACGGTCCAGGAATCAATTCAGCGAGAGGAAAGATAGAGATTGACATTCAAACTGGGAAGTCTCCTAGAATAACTAATCATCAATCTATTCCCTAATTCATAATTTGATCTCGACAGCATCTTTTCATTAGTTAGCTCTAATGGTGGAGTATTATTGCGCTGGGAGAATGTGCTCAGTTGATGCTGACTGTGTTGAAATGCGTATTGAGAATTGGGGGAGCTCAAACAATCTGTCAAGCATGAAGTCAGCATTCCTTGACGCATGATCCTACATTTGACGATCCCTGGAGGCATCGGCACAATCATATCAAAAGCTCTGAAATAATCTGCTTTCTATCGGATTGTGTTGCTATTTTAATCACAGATTAATGAGGAGAAGGTAGGAGAGGGCACACCAACCACTGTGGCCACATGTCGTTTTCTCCAATCAAAAGAGAGTTTTGACAGGATTTAGATCTGAGTACAATTGATGTGCTCAGTTAAAGAGCATCAATAACCTGCTAGACTACTTAACTTCACATCAGTCGCACATTAAAGAAACTGATACATATTAGTCTCAGCCTCAGACAACACACCTACAGACCACCCACTGATCGTCTGATGCACACAAAATTGGAAAGCAGTTTCTAGATCTGGCAAGGGCTAATCTGATTGGCTGACTTTACACCGCTTCCCGGAGTAAGGGCACGCAAGTATGTTTTAATCAGTTCACTATTATTCCAAGTTATGATGCAAAAATGAATCAATGATTAGTAACATAAAAACTTAAAAGATACAGTTTAAACAAGATTTCGGGTCAAACACTTGGGTTTGCAGTAAAGATATTTATGATTAATTGACAATAATTTATTTATTAAATTAATCTATTTCAGCACAAATATGTTTTGTAATCAGAAGCAGATGGTGAAAACATTGACTTATCATAAATAAAGTCATCGTAAGCTAGAATCCAGCTCAGCTTGCACGTTGGATGTCATGACACAAACGTCCACATAAGAAACGAATAAAAAAAAGAAAAGTCTGTTTTTTGGTAATACTATTAACAATTGATTGATAGGTAATTTACTCTATGCACACTGACTGCATATTTCCACAAAATTAATGTTTTAGTAGTTTCAGAAAATGTTAGTACGAAGGTACTGGTAGATTGTATCAATATTGCTTTGTCCTGTCATATAACAGACTAAATGTGGAAGTAATCATGCATAATTCATAGTCCATTTAATTGCAATCGAATATATATTAAAAATGGACAATGCTAGTTTTCTGGGATATGTCTGTGAAATAGTTTAGATTAATTATTGTTTTCTGTACAACCACCCTCCCATTATTACTTTTTCATGCCAGCCTATTATTGTGAAATAAATATTTACAGACACAAAATGACATAAAATAAAAGATGACAAAAGAAAAGAAAAGAAGAACTATAGTGTGGTGGACCAGAATGCCATTTAGTCAAATATCTGCCTATGTAAGACTAAATACATATTTCCCCTTCAATTCAATTCTGGATGGCCAGTTAGGCATTTAGGATGGGTCATTGGGCATGTTTGGGATTCCCTTTGTAACAAAAATGTCTACTTTACCTTCATGGCATATGAACTCTCAGGCATGCCCATTCGGCAGGGTTATCAGTGAGTGTCATGGGGCAGCAGAATAAAGTTAATTAAAATCTGTCTGATAACCACATTTTATCAGTTAGATGGAGAGGAATGGGACATTATGACTTTTTTGTAATCAGAGAGGAAAAAGCTCTCTCTCAGACTGACAATCACTCACTCACCCCAATAAGAGTCAATCTGCTGTAGCTTAAGCCACTCTTGGTGCCACAGACATCATTGTGTTGTCTGCATGGATGCCTTTCCACTGCCCAGCACCTGTCCATCGTGGCAGTTCGGTCTTATTAAACTCTCCTCTACATGTGCTCAATAGTCCATGTCTTTTCCTCTATCTCGCTCACTTCTCTCTCCTCTCACTCCCCCTACAGCTCACGGCCTATTGAACACATTAGCACCTGTCACATCAGTTCAGGCAAGGTCATTGCTCCTTCCCTTCATTCTCCATCCGGCTGTTAAACTCCGAGTCCCGGCGCTCTGCACTTCAACAATGGAGAGCCTAAGTGAGCTTCAGAACCCACTTCTAGATAAAAACAGTAAGCATATGGTTATGGCCGACTATGGTTATGGTGGCGACTTCGACAGCAACCAGTATCAAGAGAACATTATTAACTACTTTGTGACTGGTGGAGGAGGTGGAGGAGGAGGTGGTGGCGGAGGTGGGGTTGCAGTCACAGGAGGAAATGGCCAGGCTAAAGCCCAGCTACTGGACGCCACCTCGCTTCATCTGGCGGTGGAGGCCTTTTACAAGCCTAACTTCATCCTTTACAAGGACGAAGTGAGCAGCAAGGGCAAGGATTACAAAAACGAGTGCTGCGAGACCACCTTCATGGAGAAGAAAGACAAGGACGTAGTGGTGGAGACCCCCAGTACGGAGGACCCGCAGGCTAAACTGCTGGACGAAAACGAGGTGAAAATTCAGACTGTGTCTTATGAGGTGGAGGAAGAGGAATATGTTGAATATGAGGTAAGTTTGCTTTTTAAAGGTTTCTTTGAAGATGCTGAGCCGAACTCATGTGGTTTTGTATGGCTGGATTAATTCATCAGGTCCCTGACAGGTGGCCTTAAAGCATCGCAGCTCAATTCTCCCAGGGAACACCAGTTTCTAGTTATAGCCTACACTACAATAGAAGACCCTTTTTTGGAAAGGCTTCACATTTCAAAAAGCTGTCCTCCAAAGGTTTAATTTTCTATTTGGAGGTTGAAATTGCTGTAAAACATCACTTTATGCTCTAGCAACATCTGCTGGCTCTACTGGATCGTATGTGACAACTACCACTTCAATTTCTCAGCAGATAGGCAAGGGCTAATGAGATGGGCTGGGCAATGATCAGTGCTGCTGATAGGATGTAATGGTGCTGGATGGGGGTCCGTCACCCTCGAAGCTCAGTGAGAGGAATATGTATTCTGGTCATGTCCCGGATTCTGAGCCTTTCAGCGTCTCACAATGGATGTAGCTCCATGCTAGGCAGCACCGGAATTCGCTGCGGTTGTCTGATGATATTAAAGACATTCTCCGCGTATGGGGCTCTGGACCTCTGCAGCCCATATGGTGTGGTCTGTCTTCATGATATGTTCTGTGGCTTACAGTACATTAGAGAACCTACAAATTAATTATCTCCCCAAAATTTAAGCCACAGCCGCATATATCTGCATATAATGTGAACAGGACCAAACTGAATGACTAAATAAAAAATAAAAATACAATATCAAAAACAAAAATCCATTGTTTTTAAATGCTACAAGTATAGACATAGCAACAATACAGAATGAAAAATGGATCTCTATTAAAGTTTATAAAACAAAATAGAAGAAATGAGCATGAACAGTTAAATATAAAGTATTGACTGATGCCAGTAAAATCTCTGCAAAATTATAAAGATTTTCCCCAAAAAGCACAGATGTGAATGTAAATAAACAATCTATAAATAAACAAGCCTGAGTTATGTCAAGTAAAAGTCATTACAGTGAGCATGTGTGAAAACAGAACGATTCATGTGAATAGCTAATGATTCATCCGGTTCACAGTCTTTATATCTGATAATAGGATATTCATGAGCATCCTTTGAGAGATATTTCAACAGTGCATTAGTAACATCGCTGTGACATTGAGGCTTGTGTTTCTCATTTGTATTCTATAGCTTTAAGATCCCTCTGTGGCAATGATAAAGTGAACGCGGGAGCTTGCCTCTAGAGACACCTCTGTTGTTCCCATTCTTGTTCTTTATTCTGAGATTTGTGAAATATTTTTTGTGTGTAACAGAAAAGTGTGAACTGTGCCTTTCCACTCTTGGAGAGTGCACACACACACAAACACACACACACACACACACACACACACACACACACACACACACACACACACACACACACACACACACACACACACACACACACACACACACACACACACACACACACACACACACACACACACACACACACACACACGCACGCACACGCACACACACACACACACCTGTCAGAGCTTCTCGCTTGAAGGAGGATTGACGGCAGGTCTTGGTTAGCCAACATCCTCTAGTAGAAAACAGCCACTAATGGTCCTAGTGGATTTGTTTGGAAGTCACAGAATGTCATGAAAGCAGTATTTGAAAGGATTAAAAAAGAAATTACATCGCCTTGAATGGCAAAGTGCCTAAATATCTTAATTGAGATTTTAAGAGATTCTCATCAGTGGATAATAACTTAAAAATCCTCAATTAGCCTCCTTTAAATGAAAAGATGATGCAAAGATTATGTTGAAGGAGAATGTCATGCTCATTATCCCTGTTGGTTTTTATAAGCCTAACTTAAATGGTATAGGAATCTTTATCTAAATGTCATCTTTTAGAAATCTCAAAATGAATATCCATTTTTTAGATATTATACACATAAATTTCATAAATTTTCACACAATGCGTTTTGAATATGTAATATTGGCCATAACATGAAAATAATTGTCAGCTTATCAGTGTTGGGCAGGATTTTAATATTGGTTTTAATATTGGCTTTAATTGCATACTAAGCCACATGCTGAGACCAATGGAATACTGTGATGAAAAATGTCACTCACATATAATAGAAACTATACTCCAATATTAAAATTCTGTCTGTCTGATACTGGCTAATATTTATTTAAATTGAATGGATTATAACTGATAAATAACAGTAGGATAAACAGTATGAAAATAATAGTATGATAAATAATAATAAATAATATTATAATAATGGATATTTATTTTAGATATGCTAAAGAATACATTTAACAGTGTTTTTAACTTTAAGTGAGCATTAGATGACAGCAATCTAAATATAAAAATAGGGGAAATTATGGAAGCATATGGGTAGCAATATTAAATTTGAAATGTAATATGCAAAATGACAATGCAGCATGTAAAATGGCAATGTATTTCTTTATTTAAATTTACATTTTCCATTACATCTGTGCAATGTTTGGTGAAAAATGAAAATGAAAATTCAATTAAATAATTTACATTTGCCACTTCAAACACTAGTTTTTATATGTAAATTCAATATATTATATATGTTAACGCTTTATAAGTTTCAAAATTAAAATTAAAATGTATTACAGAAATTATTAGATATGTTTAAAATGTTCAAGCAAAAACTGTAGCAAAATGATAATTTAAATGGGTTACACTTTATTTTAAGGTGTCATTGTTACAGTGTAATTAAATATTTAAGTACAGTGTAATATTAATTAACTACATATACTTACTATAGGGTTAGGGTAGGATTAGGATTTGGTTGAGGGTTAACTGCGTGTAATTAGGCATAATTCACTGATATTACTATGGTAATTACATGTAACATATGTAACAAGGACACTGTAAAATAAACTGTTACTTTTAAATGTTATTTTTCTTAATTGCATTTACACTCACAGTTAAGACACTTGCGAATGCATTTTCATTTAATGTACCGCAATGAATGTAGCAAAATTCAACGTGCAAATCAAAAATGCATTCCGAGCTGATCACGCTACACTGCATGAAGTTGGCCCCACCCCCTCCCACCTTGTCAATCACTGCGTGAAGTTGCCCCCACCCCCTCCCACCCTGTCAATCACTTTGTGAAGTTAGCCCTGCCCCTCCCACCCTGTCAATCACTGCGTGAAGTTATCCCTGCCCCTCCCACCCTGTCAATCACTGTGTGAAGTTAGCCCTGCCCCCTCCCACCCTGTCAATCACTTTGTGAAGTTAGCCCTGCCCCTCCCACCCTGTCAATCACTGCGGGAAGTTAGCCCTGCCCCTCCCACCCTGTCAATCACTGCGTGAAGTTGGCCCCATCCCATCCCACCCTGCCAATCACTGCGTTAAGTTAGCCCTGCCCCTCCCACCCTGTCAATCATTGCGTAAAGTTGGCCCCACCCTCTCCCACCCTGTCAATCACTGCGTGAAGTTGGCCCCACCCCATCCCACCCTGTCAATCACTGCGTGAAGTTAGCCTTGCCCCTCCCACCCTGTCAATCATTGCGTAAAGTTGGCCCCACCCCCTCCCACCCTGTCAATCATTGCGTAAAGTTGGCCCCACCCCCTCCCACCCTGTCAATCACTGCGTGAAGTTAGCCCTGCCCCCTCCGACCCTGTCAATCACTGCGTGAAGTTAGCCCTGCCCCTCCCACCCTGTCAATCATTGCGTAAAGTTGGCCCCACCCCCTCCCACCCTGTCAATCATTGCGTAAAGTTGGCCCCACCCCCTCCCACCCTGTCAATCACTGCGTGAAGTTTGCCCTGCCCCCTCCCACCCTGTCAATCACTAGGCTTGTTCGACTTGAACCGGCGCTGCACAGACCGATCGGCTGATGACATCAAAGTACCGCGAGAGCGATTTCAAAAGCATAAGGAGCCGTCTGCTCTCTAATCGCTCTTGCGGTACTTTGATGTCATCAACCGATCGGTCTGGGCGATATGGCCTAAAAAAAAATCCCTGATTTTTTCACAAAAAATTCAATTCACGATTTAAATCGTTTTTTTCTCTCTTCCTACTTAAAATCAATCTGCAGATGACAAAGAAATTGTTCAAAACAAGTTTTAACTTTATTTTGATTTAATATTCCCTTCTGGGATTTGATCTCCATTAAAGTCCAATCAGAAACAACAAGCCAAAAAGACAAGAGGACAGGCCCTGTCTTTGAAAACAATGAAAATGTAAAATAAAATGGCTGGATTGGGATTGGGGGGATGTGTAAAAAAAACAAAAAAACTTGCATCACAATACGTGTATTGTGATTGTCAAATTATTTGGTAACTAAACATAATTTTATTAAGTTTACTGGTATGCTACTGTTTTTATTATTGCTTAACACAAATTTCACAATTTCAAGTCAATTCTTGTGATTTGATTCTGATCTTGATTCAATATAAATTCCTTTGGACAAATAGGTACAGTAGATACGTTAATGTGTTAATTGTTCTCCCCCCAAAAAAATAAAAAAATAAATCACCTAATGCTGTAAACATACAGAGAGCCCTGTCAGCTGGTATTATTAAAGGTTAAAACGAACTCAAATTAAATATAATAATTTTTTATTTTATGATGCGTCTAACTAACATGCGTGCTATGGGTCATTAAAAGGCATCCTGAGGTAAATGTTTATTTTTTAAAAAGGTTTATTACATTTCGGTAAGTTGGTAGTAAAGAGTAACAGATGTTCGGTTCACGTGCCGCTTGAACTGAGATCTGCCAGCTTTCTTTCATGTCACATTTACAAGCGCCAAAACAATGTTTATTGTTTGAATTTTGTAATAAAATTGACAGAATCTGAGAGCTGAGAATCTGTTTCATATACTAATCTATAGTAACCTGCTCTGTCTTGTCTGTCGGTGTCAGTGTCCTCTTTGCTTCGCAATTTTTCTCTGCGTGAGAAAAGGGATGTGTGGCGTGAGAGCGTGTAAAAAGTGACAGAATTGCGTCTCTCACAGTGAACATGTGAGAGTTGGCAGCCCTGCAGATTCAGCTTGTAGCCTAAATGTTTTCGTCGGCTGTGCTTCTGCTGCCGCGTCTTGCTCATTTGCCATGTTGTTTGTGTATCTCTATCATGGCAAGCGCTGAGCCCGGTCGGAACTACGGGAGCCCAGATCGGAGCGTTGGCGGTTGTTAAAGAGAAAACCGATTTTCATTCAAAAAAATCGTCGTAAACTACACATTCGAGTTAATCGATAAAATCGATTTATCGCCCAGCCCTACCCCGCCCCCTGCCAGGGGCGTAATTTGTGGGGGGGATGGGGGGGATATAACCCCCCCAATATTTAAATCTATGCATTACAACCCCCCCATTATTTATACCATGATCACAATATCAGGAGGCATACCCAAACTTCAACCCCCCCAATGTTCAAACCAAATCTACGCCCTTGCCCCCTGCCACCCTGTCAATCACTGCTTGAAGGCGGGGCTCGGCAACAGGTAACCGTTACGTATTTTGAGGTGTTGGAAAGAAACATGGCGGCGGCATATCTGATACGAGCGCTAAATACACTGGCAGAAGAAGTGGAGCGTGAACAGAGAATTGGTAGTGTTTCCGAAGATTATTACCCGTCTGCAGGTGATAGAACCAGTACGTTGTTGGACCGTCTGGGAGAATTTTCTGCTGCGCTGTTGTTGTCCGATGCTGGACTGTGTTAATGATGGTTTTATTTTCTATAAAATATTCTCATTGTCTGATACACATATGCTTATCTTTATTCTTATTGCTATTAACTATATTCGGCATTCTGAGCCGATCACACCCCCGCCCCCTCCCGCCCTGTCAATCATGCGTGAAGTTGGCCCCGCCCCCACCCAATGCAAAACTCCGGCAAAATAGGCTCAATCGTTTTTAAAATCAATCGTTTTTACTTCGTTTGTACTGGTTTGTGCTGTAATTCTTTTTTGTTTGTGCTGCTTCAGCTTTTTAGATATTAAAAGAATAGTTATAGGTCATTCTGAGGTCACCCAGCCCCCCACGTGTAATTATTCTGTGGATTAATTTCCATCGTTTGGTCTTTTTATTCTAATTTAGTATATGTTTTCAATATGATCAATTGTAGATGGCCTAAAGCTGGAGTGCTCTTGATGACTGGAAGTCTGCACTGTTGAACTTTATAGTCAATAATGTTGTTTGTTTTCTTTCGCCACCCATTTGATAACATCTGCCATCACTCACCATCTGTGTTACTGTGCTGTCAAATAAATAAGTTTCTTCCAGCTGTTAGTGCATTATATATGGTCAAAGTTTTCAGAGAATGTCCAATGATCAAATATAGAACATCCAATAAATAGTTTATCTCTCAAATTCGAGAACATTTCTGTTCCGAGAGCTGTTTACCACCAAGTGCCACAGGGACACATTTCTGTCAGTTGTGGAGATGATTAAATTGAATTTACTAGGCATAGAAAACTTTTACTTGGATGATTGACTGCAAAAAAACAAACAAAAAAACAGAAAAGGCACTGGGTTTTTTTCTGTGTACAGTTGTATACTGTCAAACTGTCTTAATTTCTCTCTTTCTCCCTTGCTAACAAACTCTAACAGCTGAAATGTGGCTTCACAAATATGTCCTTTATGACAGAAAGAAAGAAAGAAGAATAAGTTCTTCAACCCCTAATCATATTCCGCTGAAGCTGTGATGCACCTGCACTTTCTTTCCTGCATGCCGGATGCCAGTCTTAAGATTAATTTCTCAGGGTCATGCCAAAACATCAGCCGCCGTTTTATATAAAGCTCCTAAAAGACACACGACAAAGCACGACAAGCTAAAATCAGAAGGAAAAAATTCCTTTAGTAATTTCCTAATAGTAATTATAAATTCAAATACTGCTATCAGTTATTTTTATTCTACAAAAAAAATCTAACTATTTGATCAAATAATACATTAAATAATTTACCAAAAGCATCAAAATGTATCACATTTTGACACAACATTTTTTGATTTACTGAAACCAACATATTTCGCTATGTGGAAAAAAAATCTGATCATCATTAAAATCTGGTTGTATGGGTTCTACTCATGTTTCTACTCCAAGCACAACCATTACATTGAATGGTATTTCTCTTATGCTGCTCTGTAGCCTAAATAAAAAGCTCTGGCACCAGGAAATGAATTAGTCTTTAAATTATTAAGACCCAGAGAACTCTGTCAACACTAACCCATTCTTAATCACATTACTACTACATTGTGGGTGAGAGGGTACGCTGAGTTCTCAGGTGATCAAAGGCTATTTACACAGACTGAAGATAAATAAGCTTGCTGTGTATTCCACAGAAAATTAATTTATCATAACTGCTGATGGATAGGTAAGCAAGAGTAAACATTGCAAAATGTATTATTGTAATAATATCTCTCTGTTAGGAGGTTGCAGATATCAATTACAAGAGTTTATCCCAAGCTTCAATATCAAATCGAGCCCAAGTACCAATAAATTATTAATACAGCATTGAGCTTTTTAAAATAATATTCTTTTAGCCCTCATCAACAAGCATTTGCCATCAAACATCATGTAAAACAGCCTATTCTGGAAAGAGAAAAGTAATCCATTTGAAAATATAGTTTAGAAAAAATATGGCACAGAATTATTATTCTTTTCACTATTATCATGCACACGTCATCCTGGTTATCTGCTCAGTGATTGAGAATCCCATTGTGGTCCTTGAACACGGGTCATGCCATACGCAAGTGTGGTCCTGGGGTCTATAAATCAGCCGGGCTTATTAACAGCTCAGTAAGTCAGTATTTTTTATTTGTCTGGCATGCGCTAGACGTTAATCAAACCCCATGATGAATTATATCCTTATGACCCGTGCCTGAAATGCTGCCAGCACCTGGCAGGACACAACTTAACTACTCTCTGCCGTGAGACTACCGCTTATAATCTCTGAACAGTCCCATTAAAAATGTATGCGGCTGTTTTCAGCAACGCCATGACACCTGCTGGGACAATGACCTCCCAATGACATATCTGATGCAGTTACTTGGCCCTTTGTAGAAATATAATTGCCTGGGAGAGCTTTTCACCTGACAGCTCTTTTATTCCATGACCCCCACCACCACCCTCTAGTTCCATCAGTTTACTGGTTGCTGTTTAGATCGCCTCATTCGCTTTCCATCCTCAACATCAAATTCCATTACAGACTGCTCGAAGTCAGAACGATGTGGAGGGAGACTGCGGCAAAGGAAGAATTTTATAAATCCTATGTTTGTCCAAGTTGAAATGCATCCCGGAATAAAACCCCACAAGTTGCGTTTAGCTTCATGAAGGGACAAAAACAAAGCCTGCACTAATTTCAGTTTAGTCTTGCGGCGAAAAATCTGGTCTTTTGTTGTACCTCATTCAGGCCGCTTGGACAGGAAGACTGCCTGAACTCAGAAAACAAAACTGAATATATATAGCTTTGTTCATGGTTATCTAGTTAATTTGAAATGAAATGCCTCTAACTAAATTCTGATGCCACTAGTGTATACAACAAATACAAGAGTTATTTTTTCATCAGATACACCGGTTATATATATACCTGCTACCTACTTGTTCCCAAGAGGACTTGGAAACAAATAATTAGGCAGCGGTCCGACATAATAGCCACAAACAACAATTATCTAAATTCAAGGAGTTTGGAAAAGTGGAGATAAGTAACTAAAATTGCCAAATTTGAAAGAATGTAATTTTATAAAAATACACTTTAAAAAAGAAGAAATTATTATTTTTGAGCTAGGATCCACTAAATTGATAAAAAAATTACAGTAAAGACATTTATAATCAGGGCTTAACATTACCACCTGCCAAATGCGGATGGATTTCAGCAGTGGCATGTAACGCAGTCACTCCTAGTAGCCACTTTGGCTGAATTTTGTTGAATTTTATGAATAATAAATTATTTTTTCCCCAATTGTTGTCTTTTACAAAGGCATCTGAAAAGTGCAATGTAGTGTTGTCAAAAATATCGATTTTTATATATATAGCCTATCGATTACTCATTTTCCGTTAAATAGATACATTATTTTGCTCTCTCATCTCTCAAACAGCGAGTTGACACACAAACCCGCCTCGCCTCAATCACTCGTTTAATTTGCTCCGGATGAATATTGTTGGTGTTACAGGGCTTGAATTTCGGCATGGGATTGCATGTATTGCACATAATTGTACTCATTCCCGCAGATTTTTTGCTCACATCCAAAGTGTGCGCACATAAAGCCGCCTATCAGTACCGAATTGATTTCTTTTCCGCTGCTTATTGCATTTAAAGGGGTCATATGATGGTTCTAAAAAGAACATTATTTGTGTATTTGGTTTGCAATGTGTTTACGTGGTTTTAGGTAAAAAAAAAGTAATTACTTTACACATACTGTACATTATTGTTAAAAATCTATGCCCCGCCTTTCTGAAACACGTCGATTTTTAAAAAGCTCATCGTTCTGAAAATCACGGTGTGCTCTGATTGGCCAATGATCCAGTGCATTGTGATTGCCCAAAAACCTTAAGTGTGTGACGGAAATGTCACACTCCTTACCATATTTGGAACATCAGTCCTCAAAGCAATAATGACAGGTGATACTGTCGGAAACTACCTTATCAATTCGAGCCCGAATCTGACCAGGAAAATGCAGATGACCAAGCTGATCGATCAACTTTGCCAGCGCGACTGGACCAGAACGTAACAGATTGGTAAGGTTTTATTTCATTATAATTATTATAATGACTTTACTGTCTTTTTACGCGTCGCGCTGCACTACGGGGGAGGGGGGGGGGACACTATGTAAACATAAAACCATGTCTGCATTTGTGATAATAGAAACGACAAACAAGCACTACTCTATTCTGCTCAAAACTCGCATTTGAATAGTCAATAATGTCATTTGTTTTCTTTTGCCACCCATTTGATAACATCTGCCATCACTCACCATCTGTGTTACTGTGCTGTCAAATAAATAAATTTCTTCCAGCTGTTAGTGCATTATATATGGGCAAAGTTTTCAGAGAATGTCCAATGATATAGAACATCCAATAAATAGTAAATATTTTTATTGTATTTTTATCAAATAACTGCAGCCTTGGTGAACATAAGAGGCTTCTTTCAAAAACATTTGAAAAAGTCTTACTTAACCTAGACATTTGAACGATAGTGTATACATATAAAATAATAGAAAAATCTGTACAAATACATTAGCTTTCCTGCACCGTTAGTGTTCGGACCCCTAAAAACACCCAAACAATCAGATTGAAATTGAGGACATTTTTTTGTGCAATTTGAATCAGATGTTCAGCGAACAGACTTTGGGAGGTCTGTGGCCATTGCCATCTGAGGCTAATTTCAGTTTGACATGAAGCTATTTTACTCCTTTTGCATTGTGATAAAATCGTGTCGGATAAAGTAACTGGAATTTTGATCAATTTGATTAAGCAGCTAATCACAAATGTATATGGATTCAATTTCCTCTCCGCCAAAGGAGGGCACTCATCCAGAGCCCTCACACATGACACATACATAATAAGTTTGAAAGTGTTGACATCGATCACCTTGAAATTGAGATGAAGTTCTATTAGCTGAGCGATGGATCGCGTAAGAACAGAAAAGACAGAAAGGGGAGAAGGAAGAAGGACAGGACTCATCGTGCTCATGCCAGGGGAGGCATTTTGGTAACATAAATTACACGCTTTCCTTCCTGTGCCTCCTGCCACCCTGAAAGGATAAAACCATCCATTAATCTGTCATTACCTGTCAGGAAGCTGGCAGGCAGGCAGTGACAGCATCTGCCGTCGCCCCCCGCACACCCTCTTTCAGGAGAGGCACCTGAGAAGGAGAAGCAGGGGTGGAGGTGGGCTTATCGGTGGCCAAGCTGTGGGTCTCTGGCTCTGGGGCTAAATCATTTGACACTGCTGGCAGATTATTCACATACAGCTTAGATCAGTAATAACATAATGCACAAATTTAATGCCTTTCAGCTAAATGTGGAGATAATGAGATTGTTTTTGGCTTTTCTGTTTTTATTCCATTTTTTGGACAGTTCAATGCATTAGGCAATTGAATCCATGCAGGATATTGGTTGAAAGATGTTTGTACATTTTCTGTTGCACGATGCTTCTACGTCATTTTTAAACATGTTGGGGAACAAAAATCAGGTGTTGTCGTTTGAATTTGTTACACTGTGTCCTCACCAGAGACGATGCAATAAGATTTTATCGACAAATAATTTGTCTTTCCACACTAGACGCGACGCGACTGCGAGATGCATCAAAATCAATCAAAACCCACGGCCAATCAGAACAGCATGTGGGCGGAGTCTCGCTCCAAGTGCACAGCACCAGAGAGTAATCTTGATGGCACTCGCAAGAAAATGGATAAGTAGGCTACATAATCAAATTCACAACTATTACACCATTTAAACATTATTAAAAATACATAGGCTACTGAGTTACTAAAACAATCTTTGTCAAAGAATACACTTGTTTGTTCACAGTTTGAACGTTCTTGTTACCATTTGTTTAATTTCAAGATCTGAGGTGAATTATCCATTGTTGCTTTTACAGCTGCAAAGCTGGGAGCACTAAAGTCACATTGCATGCTTTTAACATTAAATAAAGCACACGAACAGTATCTGAGATTATCATTGCCACACTTTGTGTTTGTTGTTCCAGCCACAACTGGCTAGGACACAAATTCTGATTAACATGGAAAAGATACCTTTTATTCAGACCAGAGCAATCAGTGTGGTGTGAAAAGGAACCAAAACGCCTGAAAATGATACAAAGTATAATTTTTCACCCTTAGTCCAGACCAAATGAACCGAACTACAGGTGTGAAAGTTCGATATTTCGCCGGACATTGTTTTCCCTTGCCACTGTTCTATAGGGTCGGCAGTCTTACAAAGATATCAATAGCAGGATTAGTTTTAATATTATGTAACCATTATCGACATTAAATATTCGTTCAAAATCACCGTGCTTTAATGCTGCATATTAATACCTGAGAATGCTTTGACGCGTTTCCACAACGCATGCCTAGGGAACGTTTGCCAATTCCACTAACTGCATTAAACGTAGCCTATAATTTGTATTATTTAAAATTACTTTTCAAATTCCAAAGCTTGTAGAAGGTTCCTATTGGCAATGCTGATCTGGTAGCCTTGAGTAAATTAACTTATCTAAGAAAATGATTCATAAAACTCATCAGTTGAGCCTATGTTTACTTTCTTCACTGGCTCAGACGAAAATTTAAAGACTATCAGTCAAAGTTCAGCTTTAGGAGGGGAAGAAATACGGCAGGATAAGAGGACTGAGAGAAAAAGAAAGATTAAGATGAGAGAGCAGGTATTGACAAATAATCTAATGCACACTGACATGGTTTTAAAGCTATTTTTTGTCCATTTTATTGGCCTTCAAAAGTTTTAAATTGCACATATGTAGGTAAGAGAAATCAAAATTTTCTCGGTGGAGCATGACCCCGAACCCCCCTAACTACCTCACATTTAAATGCACATGGCTGTGGGGGGTAATGTGGGCTGATGTGGCTACAATGCCAGGGCTCAATTTTTGGCCCAGTGTTCAGCAATTTTAACATTGTATCATCATATCAGTGTAGATGGACCAAAATAAACCATTAAAATATCAAGTAAATAAGTATTGTGATATGTGGTGCCACAGTGACACTCTTGTCCAAAAAAGTGTTGCTATACCACAATACTCAATATGTTGTCCCACGGTGAGTCATTTTCCCTGTTGCACCTACACAAAATTTGAGGGTTACCCAACCTACCAAATTCCACTTTAACCACTGTGTATATATATATATATATATATATATATATATATATATATATATATATATATATTAGGGATGCTCCGATTGATCGGACGCCGATCATGATCGGCCGATATTGGCTAAAAATAGATTGATCGGCGAACCCCAAAAGCGCCGATCAAAAAAGCCGATCACGTGACGTAATTTACTCGCGCGACTTTTTCCCACATGCATGCGTGGTGCACGGGCACACAACAGCAGAGTGGAGCTTGGCCGTGGCAACATGAGTTCTCCTTCACCGGAACGAATAGGGAGTCTCCCAACGGATTGAAGCGCGCTTCCGAGTGAAGACCGTGCACCGCGCGAGCCACAACAGAACGCGGTATCTGCGCCACTGATCGCTGCGGCAACGAGCACTTTGATCACTTGATAAAAAAAAAAAAAAATTTCAGTGCTAGATCGCCTCTTATTTAACAAATGAACAAAATGTATGCTCTCAGTTAACTGGATAAGTTTTTATTTATTCGTATTGGTACATTTGTGCCGCGAGATGTTTCAAAAGTGGTGGTGGTATTTTTTTTTTTTTTTGATCTGACGTAGTTGGTTCCTCAACTACATCAGATTCAGATTCAGATTATTTTATTTAATGCCATGTCAGCATTCAAAGCTATTTTCATGGCAAAAATTCAATTATAAAAATACAAATATCAAATAAATACAATAAAACAAAACAAAACAAGAAGTCATTTCATACAATATATATTTTTAAATGAACATATGATAAAAAATCCAAAACCTTTTCAGGCATAATCTCATTAAATATGTCCTTTAATGAAGTAACTTCATAAAAGAGCATTCTGCTCAACTACATCAGACGTTCATAATAATAACAGAAAAAAACTTGCCATAGTTTTGTCCTTTTATCAGTAGCCAGTTTTGGTGTAACAAGTTGTACATTTTGTTGCCAATTATTAAATGTAGTGGGTGTATTAAGAGGCTACAATTTCCAAATATGCCTAAGTGTAACTTGATCCCCTCCCATTAGGCTGATCTGATGTGTGTTGGTCTGCCTGACCCTCTTTGTTTGGAATAATTTAATGTTACTCTGCCTTATTTGGGAAAGCTGGCCTACAGTAGCCTTAAGACATCTTATTTTCTAAATACAATTAAATAAACACATTTCTACAAATGGTGCAAACTCTGCTAGATTATAGATAAAGATTCCCATTCCCCTGCCATTCTGTGATCGGCAGTGATCGGCAATCGGCAGATCATGATTTTTGTGATCGGTAATCGGTGATCGGCCCCAAAAATGCTGATCGGAGCATCTCTAATATATATATATATATATATATATATATATATATATATATATATATATATACACGCACATCAACATGCATGAAAATATTTAAGAAATATTTTGTATAAATATTTATATATAATTTGTTATGTATATAAATGTAATTATTATATATAAAAAATAAAAAAAAAATTCTTAAATATAGAGATGCATGTGCATTTATATATACAAAATAATTATAGACAAAACACAAACACAAATTATGTAAAAAAACTTTTATTTTGGATGCAGAACTATTCAGTGTTTTCTACCATATAATGTTTACATTATGTTTATGACTTTAACACTCATGTTATGTAGTGGGTCAATTTGACCCATTTAGATATTTGAGGTTTTTTTTCTTCTTCTCATTTAGGGTCATGAACATGCATGCAAAGACAAAGTTTCATCTTGCTGATGTGTTTCGACATGTACACTCATAATTTCTATTACGTTTGTGATGTTCGTGGGAAAATTCATACAGAATTTTTATACAATCTTGATGTTCATGGGTCAATTTGACCCATATAGGCAGCTATATGCAGCTATAAAGGCAAGCAAGCGAGCACTTGGCTCAGTGTCAACTCGCACCCTCTGAGGGGGGTTCAAAAACAGTCAGTTCGGTTGGTTCCGGCCACTATGCTTCAGGCCACCGAAGTGGCCGTTCCAGTTATACCAGAGGCCAGTCTCGAGAGGCTGGTACCCTTAGTAGATTATCTGACAGAATGGAAGAATCTGCCAAACATATCTCAATGGGTTCTGCACATAGTAGAAAGAGAATTCAGTTTAGTTCTCGTCCACCACGCTACAGCAGGGTGTTGCTCATTAGGGCTGGGACAATAAATCGGTTCATAGCGATTCGTTGATCGATTCCAATTTTTTCCGAATGCATAGCGATTCTCTCTCGAATCGATTCTGAGCTTAGTTTTCAACAGCAGATGGCACCCTAGTCTAGTTTTTAACCGCACACTCAAATGCTCACAAAGAAGAGCGCTCGTGCGTTCGGGTGATTCTGAGATTATACTTGCTCCTCAGAATGCTTTTATGGCGTGAGATTAATGTAAATGTAATTTACCGACAAAATATAGACTATTTACTTGCACGTATTTGTGAATCAGATTACCAGAAAAAAAATTAATATATCCAATACATCAGTCATACAGCGTGGTTTGTAACGTGACAAGCATGACACATTATCATGGAAATAATAATGTACCCCCTGAAAAATAGTGCAGGACACCCCTGACCAATGTAACCAATATATACACAATATGAATTAATATAGATGAAAAACAACAAATATTAGTCTCCAAAAATCAACCGATTTAGTCAAAATATATTGTGCATAGTCACTATCATTTAATGCTGCAGAGATGCTGTACAGTTTTAAAAAAGAATGCCATATGGTCCATCCTCCAAAACCTATAGCACTCATTTCTGTCATCACTGATTTTGTGTGCGCATTTGCAGTTACGCAATAATGCCACTAGCCTTGCAAAGTGAATCGGTTGTGAAAACTATGCATACAAATGATGCCATCAACTGGCACAGTTCATTTGTAAGTGTTTCAGTTTAAAGCACTAAACTGCTAGTCCACAGCACACAGCAGAATGGCTAACAAACACCCAATTAAATTATTTATATCCTCTTATGTAACGTCAAGGTGTACAGATATAAGCAATGAGAAAGAGTGCAGGTGTGACGATTCGTTATATGGACTGAAATTTGCCAGGTTTCTTTTGCATTAACGACAAGGTAAACTGTATGTTGGTTTTTGCCAAGAGATGTACTTCACCATATAGCAGAAACATGACAATATCCATGTGCACAAGCCACTTCACCCCTTTCTTACAGAGAAATTCAATCTAATATCTCATGTTATTTTATAGAGAGGTAGGCCTATTATTTGCACAGATAAAATCCCGGTGACAGAACTATCCTTCACCACTGATGATTGCAGCTTATTGCCGGGAATCAGTACAGAAACATTTTCCTAACAGCTTTCCTCTTGGCACACTCTACAGGCAGAGTTATTTTTAGTAACTCAAGTGAATCACTGGAATCAAAGGAGAGAACTGACAAACAATGCAAAATTCACAAATTGTTGTAGAAATGCTGCACAGATTCAATAAAAGTTGTCATTATAAGCCCTATGAACAGTATGTGATGCTTAATGTTCATTATCACAGAAAATAATTTAGACTTGGCCATCCCAAAAAAAATTTAAGTAAACTAGACCAGTGTACTATGTGGGGTTTCAAATGTGTTCATAATAGTATATAACTATTATATATAATGAATTATTACTTATATATTTTGTTTTTTATACTTTTAATGTACAATGCAATTCAAAGGTTTGGGGCCAGTAAGATGCTTTTTTTCCCCAGAAATTTATATTTTTATTCAGCAAGGACTCAAAGTGATCACAATTGACATTAAAGACACAAATATTTCTTACAAAAAATATATTTAAAATAAATGCTGTTCTTTTGAACCTTCTTTTCATCAAAGAATCATGTGACATTGAAGACTGCAATAAATTACATTTTAAAATATATTCAAATATTTATTTAAAATGATACTAATATTTCTCAATATTACTTAGTCTCGGTATGATACTTTTTATTTTTTATTTAAATACATCACCTGTTAACAAACTGCAGTGATTTTAATTAATCTTCTCTCTCCCTATAGACAGATTGCTCCAGTGACAGTGAGAGCGAGGACAACTTTATCGTCATCCCTCCTCGTGATCACCTAGGCCTCGCTATCTTCTCCATGCTCTGTTGCTTCTGGCCTCTGGGCATTGCTGCTTTCTACTTTTCTCAGGGGGTAAGTGCAGAGCCCACCAACCAAATCCAGAGCCTAACCACTGAGCCTGCTAAAAATCTGCTACGACACAAGAGAAAGAAGAGATGAATTCTTCAACACTTTTTCATCTGTGCCCTCCAAACAAGCCTGTAGTCTCTTGAGAGAAAAGTGTTTTGTGATCTCTATCAGCTCCCTCTAATAATACAGAACATCTTCATTATAAAACCCATCATACGAGCAAACAGCTCTGCTTGCGTGACTGCAAAAATGACCAGGCACTCCTCTAATATAAATGGTGTAAACATGAATGCACTGATAAAATGGGTGTGACTATGATGATGTGCCATGATTTCAGCTCCAATTTCTCATCCTGCACAGAACACATACATTTTTCTACCTCAGAATGAGCCTTTTTATTCTTATCTATAGTTAAGTTTGTGGCAGACACGGGCAGAGTGAATTATTTTGTCAGGAGCTAAGTGCATTCTCCCAGAGTAATTATGATGATGGTGGTGTGTTCAGAAAAGGTTCTCCAGAATGCAACTTCAGTGTGTGTGTGTGTGTGTGTGTGTGTGTGTGTGTGTGTGTGTGTGTGTGTGTGTGTGTGTGTGTCTGTGTGTGTGTGTGTGTGTGTGTGTGTGTGTGTGTGTGTGTGTGTGTGTGTGTTTGTGTGTGTGTGTGTGTGTGTGTGTGTGTGTGTGTGTGTGTGTGTGTGTGTGTGTGGATGGAAATGCGAAAGTTTTTGCCCTGTCTCCTGGCTGGGAATATTCCTCAAAGAACATCCTGAATGGATTGTCTCACCTTCCTCGCGGCATAGGGTTGAATGTTCATGAGAAGTGTCACCAACTGTTTGCCTCAGACTCCTTCCTCTCAGCTTCCACCTCTGTCTTAGTCTTACTAATAACTAATTAAGCACTTTGGATTGTATAGGACTTTGAGTATGTTAAAATCAATATCAATATTTGTTCTACACAGGCCATGACACATACTGAGCCCATGCATATAGAGCTGGGCTATATAACAATAATTTTCAGCTTTTTTGCTTTTTTTTTTTGCTCTAAAATGACTGAAAGGGGATCCATCATTCTGTAGATACTACTTTACAATCAAAGTACTTTACAATCTACTTTACAATCCTAGTTAAAATTAATTAGTTTTTCACATTTAATCTTTTTAATTTAAAAGCGTCAATATAACAATTACATAGAAATAAAAGCAATATTTACCTTCATACAGTATGTTGTCCAAGTGCATTTTTGAGTGAGGAAACAAACATAACGACTCGGTTACTAACGTAACCTCGGTTCCCTGAGAGGAGGGAACGAGTATTGCGTAAGTAGCTTACGCTATGGGAAAACTCCTTTTCTCGAGAATATTGAAGTCTTTATGTAAAACGCATTGCAGCTGCACAGCAGACAGCAATGAGCGAAGGAGCTCGGTCATTGGCTGTGCTGCGGCAACTTGCTCAAACCAATGACGGGGCGACTCTGAATGCGCGACCAATGAGCGCGCCTCGCGCCCGCGCGCGTCAGAGCCCGCCAAGATGGGCGTGGCCAAGAGCTATATATTGGGCGCCCCGTCATGAGAGTTATTTAGGTTAAAACGACTGAAGCGAACTAACCAAGAACAAGCACGGCAGCTTACGCAATACTCGTTCCCTCCTCTCAGGGAACCGAGGTTACGTTAGTAACCGAGTCGTTCCCTTTCGAGAGGTCTCTCCTATTGCGTAAGTAGCTTACGCTATGGGAACACCATGCAAAACGCCGTGCGTGCTGAACTTCGCCTTATGATAGCCAGAGGCAGGTGCCTGAGCTAAAAAGCAAAGTTATCATCCAACCAGCCGGCAGAGGCGAGCTTTATATGTGGGAAAAAAGTAAAGAGTGGCTAGAAGGCGCTCAGTGTGACACAAGCACATACATAATCTAGATACGAACTCATAGTTCTACTAGCATCATGCTGATAGTACATTGGAATGCAATGTCGGGACCTGTAGGTTGTAAAACCTGATAAATGTGGACGGTGAGGCCCAGCCTGCCGATCGGTATCCCGCTCGACCACGCCCAGGAAGAAGCCACACTCCTCGTGGAGTGTGCTTTGACTCCCCAGGGGCATTGAAGTCCCTTGGCTTCATAAGCCAGAGCTATAGCCTCAACTATAGCAGTGAGAGATTCTCTGCTTTGAAACGGCGGAACCCTTCGTACGGCCGCCAAAGCATAAAAACAGTTGTTCTGTCTGTCTGAATAAGGCAGAACGCTCCAAATACACTCTGAGAGCCCTAACGGGGCAGAGTAGGTTAGCGTCGTGTTCGTCTGCTGGAGACGATAGCGCAGTTAGGGAGATAACCTGTGCTCTGAAGGGAGTGGTGAGCACTTTAGGAATATACCCATGTTTTGGCCTAAGGACGACCCTGCAGTCGTTAGGTCCGAATTCCAAGCAGGCAGCGCTTGCCGAAAGCGCGTGCAGATCGCCCACTCTCTTGCCCGAGGCGAGTGCCAGCAAGAGCGCAGTTTTAAGCGAGAGCTGCTTAAGGTGCACGGTTCGGAGTGGTTCGAACGGGGGCCCTTTAAGAGCGTCTAGGACAGTAGCTAGGTCCCAGATCGGCACCGAGGGAGGGCGTGAAGGGTTCATCCTCCTAGCGCCCCTTAGGAAACGAATAATTAGGTTGTTTCTTCCCAATGGACGTTCCATCACAGGGTCGTGTGATGCTGTGATGGCCGCCACATATACTTTGAGCGTGGAGGGGGAGCGGCCCGCCTCCAGAAGCCCTTGTAGAAAAGCGAGTACGTTCGTAATCTTGCATGTTTCAGGGTTCAGGCCCTCGGCGTTACACCAGTCACTGAACACTTTCCATTTCTGGGCATATAAGCGTCTCATGGAGGGCGCCCGCGCCTCAGCGATGGTTTTTAGCGCTCCACTCGTGAGGTTCCTGGGAACCCGTTGAGGGGTCATGCATGAAGGGCCCACAGATCGGGGCGGGGATGAAATATCATCCCGCTGGCCTGACTGAGGAGGTCTGGCCTCAGTGGAATCGGCCGTGGTGCAGATTGCATTTGCATCAATTCTGGAAACCATGTTTGGTTCTTCCAGAGTGGGGCTATCAGGAGCACTGCGTTTTTCTCCTCTCTGACCCGACTGATGACTTGTGGCAGCATCGCGATCGGGGGAAGAGCATATAAGGGGCGGCTCGGCCAGCTCTGGGCGAGCGCGTCCGTGCTTTTCGTGAAGAAAAGAGAGCAGTGTGCATTCTCCTTGGAGGCGAAGAGGTCGACCTCCGCCTCGCCAAAGATTTTCCATAACCACTGAATCGTCAGCGGGTTGAGAGCCCATTCTCCTGGGAGAATCTTGTCTCTGGATAGCATGTCTGCCCCTTGGTTCAGCGCGCCTAGCACATGCGCTGCTCTCAGCGAGCGCAAGTTGTGCTGGGACCATAAGATGAGTCTCCTGGCCATTGAATGCATGGAGCTCGACCTGAGTCCACCCTGGCGATTTATGTACGACACTACCGTCATGTTGTCCGTTCGGACCAGGACGTGTGCGTTTTTTAGATGTGGAAGCAGGGCTCTGAGAGCCAAAGCGACCGCTTTCATCTCCAGACAGTTTATGTGTAGGCGCTTCTCCGGGTTTGACCAAAAGCCGGAGACAGGCCTGCCCTCTTAAAGGGCCCCCCAACCTATTTTGTAGGCATCTGTTGTGATCATCTTTCTCCTTGTGTTCACACCCAGGCTCATGCCTGACTGGTACCAGTCGGCGGCTTTCCAGTGCGTCTGGGCTTTTATACAGCCGTGGTTCGTTCTGATTAAAAGGTGGCCCGAACGCCACGTGTGAGCAGGGACGCTCTTGAGCCAGCGTTGGAGAGGACGCATATGCAACAATCCTAGCTGGAGTACGGCCGATGCTGAGGCCATGAGACCCAGCATCCTCTGAAACCGCTTGACGGGGGCGCGCGCGCCCGCCCTGAATGATGTTGCAAGGCGCCAGATGGTGAGCGCGCGCTCTGATGAGAGACGAGCTGTCATTTGCATCGAGTCTAGAACTATTCCCAGGAAAGAAATCTTCTGGCTGGGAGATAGTATACTTTTTGCAAAATTGATTCTTAGACCCAGGCATTCTAGATGGCTGATAATCCAAGATCTGTGTGTTATTAACTGACTCTCTGATTGTGCTAGGACCAGCCAATCGTCGAGATAATTCAGTATTCCCACTCCCCTTCGTCTCAAGGGGGAAAGTGCTTCATCCATACATTTCGTGAATGTACGGGGAGCCAGGGACAGGCCGAACGGAAGTACTGTGTACTGGTAAGACTGTCCCTCGAAAGCGAATCTCAGAAAAGGCCTGTGATGAGGCGCTATTGGAATGTGAAAGTAAGCATCTTTCAGATCCACTGAGAGAAACCAATCTCCTGGGCGTACTTGCGCAAGGATATGTTTGGTTGTTAACATTCTGAACGAGCAAATCATTAGTGCATTGTTCAGGTGTCTGAGATCTAGGATGGGGCGGAGACCGCCATCCTTTTTCGGGACGAGAAAATAGCGGCTGTAAAAACCTGCCCCGCTCATAGAGGGGGAAACAGTTTCCACAGCGCCCTTTTCTATTAATTTGCGCACCTCGGTGCATAGAACATGAGAACACTCCTTTCTCACTTTCGTCTCGACCACAGTCGTAAAACGTGGTGGTCCGCGAGCGAACTGGAGCGAGTATCCGTGTTTTATTATATTCAACACCCATTTCGGCATATCTGGAATGTTTTCCCATGCCGCTGCGTGTACAGATATGGGCTGAATACAGGCTAGGGGCGGGCCGCTGTGACGTAGGGAACCGGCCAGCGAATTGCCTGAGCTCGTAGCTCTCAGAGGCGCGGGCGCGCGCTGAGCAGCTGAGTGAATGGGCGCGTGTGTGATTACAACAGCTGGGGTTGTGTTTGACACTGTAGGGACAGTGTTTATAAGTGGGGGTGCATAGACAGTGGTAGGCACACGCGTCACTTTTATAATGTTTCCCGCTTTTACTGGGGATGAAATCATAACTGTGTGAACAGTGCTTGTGTGTAGTGGTGCGTACATGACCGTAGGCACGTGATCTACATTCATGGGGCGTGCAGCCTGAGCTGGGAATGAATTTGGCACTGTTTTGACAGTATCTGGGAATGCACACTTTGTGGACATGTGAACCCTTAGTGACACAGGCAGAAAAATACTCTTTTTGTGTTTTCTGTGTGTCGCCGTAAAAACGCCGTTTGTTTGCAGGTGAGCGAGCTCTGTGACTGGCCCATTGACTGCTGTATAGACATTTCCAGCTGCCTGTACGGGGACTGGGTAATGTTTGAGATTTTGCAGAGAGAGTGGTCCGGCTTTTGCGAGACACACACTCTCTCTTCTCATTCCTGTGGCTAGGAAGGCTTTCGAGGCTCAGGGTTCAGCACGATCTTGGGCCGAGGACCCCGTGCGTCAGGAGGCGGCTTGCGGTTGTGGGAGCGCGAGCCGTGTCGAGCGTCAGTCTGAGGCGCGGGCTGAGAGGCGGTGGTGGCTGCTCTAGCCCGCTGCGGCTGTGGCGGCCTCTGTCTGCTCTGCGATGAGATGGAGCGTTTAGGCAGGAAATGGCGCATAGCTTGTGAAGCGTTCTGGGCCTCAGTGAATCGTTCGGCGAAACCTTTAACTGCCGGTCCAAACAGCCCGCTGGTGGAGATAGGCGCGTCGAGAAACGGGGCCTTATCCGCGTCTTTCATCTCCGTCAGAGTCAGCCACAAATGGCGTTCGAGAACAGTCAAATTAGCCATGGCACGGCCAATAGACTGGGCGGTGGCCTTCGTGGCTCGCAGGGCTATGTCAGTCGCGCTGCGTAGGTCCTTGAAGGCTTCGGGTTCGGGGCCAGACTCGTCCAGGGAGCGGAGAAGCTTGGCTTGGAACACTTGAAGTACCGCCATTGAGTGAAGCGCTGACGCAGCTTGGCCGGCGGCGGCGTAGGCTCGACCAGCGAGAGCCGAAGTAGTGTGGCAGGGCTTCGAGGGGTGGGAAGCCTTGGCTTTCCATCCGGTGGTGGATGGCGGGCAGAGATGATTGGCCACGGCCTCCTCGAGGGGCGGCGTTCCCTCGTAGCCTCTTTCCTTCGCGCCGTCCACAGAGGAGAGCGACGAAGAAAAAGAAGGCTTCAGACGCGCAGAGCGGGGGGCTTTCCATGACTTGGTGAGTTCGTCGTGAACTTCCAGGAAGAAAGGAGAAGGCCTTTGCCGAGGGGCCTGCTGGCGCCCCTGCAGAAACCACTCGTCCAGTCGGCTTCGGGTTGGTTCTTCGGGAGAAGACCAATCGAGCCCGAGGTCCTCCACGGCCTTCGAGAGGATGCGGACAATCTCTGTATCCATAGAGGATCTACCACTCGTGTTAGTTAGCGTCGACGGGGCGGGGTCGAAAGTGGAGCCCGGCCAGTCGTCAGATGCAGCGTCAATGGACAAAGAGTCATCTACTCCTCCGTCGTCTGACGCACGCGGGCGCGAGGCGCGCTCATTGGTCGCGCATTCAGAGTCGCCCCGTCATTGGTTCGAGCAAGTTGCCGCAGCACAGCCAATGACCGAGCTCCTTCGCTCATTGCTGTCTGCTGTGCAGCTGCAATGCGTTTTACATAAAGACTTCAATATTCTCGAGAAAATGAGTTTTCCCATAGCGTAAGCTACTTACGCAATAGGAGAGACCTCTCGAAAGGGAACTGTATTAATCAATTAATTGAAACAGTTTGATTGCAACAAGTGAATTTATGCATCACAACATTATAATTTACAGTATGAAAAATAGATATTCGTTTTAGATGTGCTTACATTTAAGTGTTATTAAAATATTTTTTAAAAGTTTACTTAATTACATAATAGGTGTAAAGTGTACCTGAAAATCATATTTAAGTACCGATACCTTACAGCGAAAATGACCAATGAGTAAATGTCTTAGAGGATCTGATTTTAACAGTATTTAAGTATTTTACTCACACTAAATGTATAGGATCAAAGATGTCACTAGTCCTCAACACCTAAGAGACATGCCAGTGAAAAACAAGAAACAGTTGATTTGTGCAAACAATCATGAAGTCGAAATAAAACATCTCAATACTCCAATCGGCAGAACAACCTCTTAAACGTCTACAGAAACTAGTCTCAGTTAAGCTCAAGTGCGCAAAAAGGATATTAGTAAACGAATATCTTTCAAAAAGGTCTAATGTTAACAATAATTAAAGGGGTGATAGAATTGGTTGGGCTGGAAATGCCCCGGAGGCTCTTTTATACACCCTAATGCAACCCTGAGAAATAGCCCCAGAATGAAACGAGCGGTTTCCTCCCTTTGGTATGCTCATGAATATTTAGATGAGCTGCACGAGACTAGACCAATCAATGAAATGGCAGACTGCAATCAGTCGCTAATTTGTTGTGAATGACTCAAGGAATTGCTAAATGTACCCAGTCATCATAGTAAACATGCTTGGAAACACTCCCTTGCTAATACCAGTCATATGCTACTACACATGGAACACATAAACACCTCTTGTAACTCTAAACATAATAACGCAATGCCAGACTGGGAGAATCTGTTTGGCAGCAAGCATCTTTTGTGCGGTGTGATGTACTCTGAAATAAAATTTAAAAAAATTAATAAAAACATTAAATTAAACCAAACCGTCACACTAACTGTACCTTCTAGATAACTATAGCTAGTAGATAACGGATAGCATTGTTAATAACTGTTATCAACAAATTTATAACGTTAGATTACTTGCGGTACTTATGTCAGCATGGTCGGAACAGCCCCTCTTTTCAGAAGTAGCCACATAGAAAAGCCTTCTTGAAACTGTCCAAGGTTTTCGAAACAGTCTGGGGTGAAATTGTTCGAGCATATTGATAATTTCATGTTGAAGCGCACAGGGATCTTGTTGTATAAAAACATCAACCATGCCCATTGAATGTTTGGTTCCTTGGGACATAGGACCAAATGGATATTTGGGTATAAATAGGACCAAAGAAGACAATGAAAAGTGCCAACATTCCCTTTACAGCCGGGAACACTGCTGTAACGACCGTGACTCATTTTGAAGATCCTTTAAAAACGTCCAAACTTTTTATTTGAAATTCCAGAAGCAGTAAACTTAGCACGCCGGCTAATCTGTGTCTGATTGCACGACCACCATTGATATAACTGGGCCCAGAAAGTGTGCAGTGTGTATGCAAATGTAGGGGCGTAACAAAGATACAAACCAGATCCAAATAAGGAAATCCCCTAAGTGTTACATCACATCTGAGCTGATTTGAGATCCAGCCGTTTTACAGCTGCAGTTTAAAGTTTTGAGATTTTCATATTAAGGAGGTGACATAGGATTTTGAGATTCTGTGTATTGCCATTTTACCCACCGAGTTGCTGTTATTCAACTATGCCAAGGTTAACTTGGTTTTGCATTCTATCACCTCTTTAAAGCCTAAAAAGCCTACTTATAAAATGTAAAATAAAGCAAACAAATGAACAGTGTCTTACTGACGCGATCTGACTGGAGCTTAATTAAAAATAAAGTTCATCCACCCTTTCTTAATGTTAGGATCACAAGTGTGGCAATGCAAAGACAGTGGCCATGTTCACACAGTAGCAGATTACGGTTGTCAGTCCTGTATTTGAATCCTTAATACAGTTTGCCTACGTTCACACACAGTTGAGTTATTTACAGGAGTGACAATCACATTGTATAATCAAACTCACATCCATTCATTTTCAGGACTCACAACCGCTTTCTTGGAAAACCCACCCTGTGTAAACGGAACCAGACTGGACAACTAATTGTCAAGTCATACAGTGAGAGAGAGCCGTTCTGTGCAGCACAAACGTGTCTACCATGTTTTGCGGGTTTTCACGTGTGGTTTCGGTAACTTACAGCAACGAAGATATGAGCTGTGTGTCACCTGAATGTTTTAGATCAGTCACCCTTCTCCACAGGAGTGGCTCCCGTCAGTTTTATGTTCTACGCGTGACTCAAATGCTCAACTCTCCACCCAGATATAAAAGCTGCTGTCAATTTATAAAGATTTGACGAAGATTTGATGATTTTTAGTCCCCGTGATAGACTATTGCCGTGTCAAAATTGATAAGACTTCTCAGTTTTATGGACATCTCCATCTTTGCTATTACTTTGGTCACTGTCACTTTGGTTACTGGTAAGAGAATAGGATCATTTTAATATAAGGGCTTGACTCCCGTTGCACATTTATACAGACCGTATTCGAGACGCTGTTGTAAGTTGCTGTTTGAACGGGACATTTCAAGACTCACACCTATAAGTAAATGTGGTTGTCAATCCCAAAAACCGACAGTATGTGTTTTCCAAAATGTCTTGAAATCCTTAGAGCCATCTCTATTGTTTTGTTGCTGGAGTAATCCTCTGTTTGTGTCTGTCTTGTATTAACTTCTACATTACATACGCAAATCGGTGGGTGGGCTAAAGAGGCAATGATGTAGAAGTAGGCGTTGATCTTCTGCAGAGACTGTCTTTTGTCACACTATTACGTATTAATGTGACAATCCAAAACGAGTTGTTTTTTGAGCTTGGTTCAAATAAAAGGTGTTTTTGGACTATCGAGGATGTTTTGAGTTCTGAAACTTACAGGATATTTTTATACAATGACCTCATATGTCAAAAGATCAAGGAAAATTGTATTACTCAATTCATGGCCCCTTTAATATATCTCCCAGCCTTACAGGAAATGTTTGTATAAGAAGATGTCTTTAAATTTAAAGAAGAAAAAAACATCTTAACATGGCAACTCAGCTGGTGCACTAGCGCTGGTGTGTCTAAGCAACCCATTATTGACTCAAAGCGTAGTCACAAAGCGTAGGAGTGAAAATCAATAGTGTTTTCCCTGGACAACCGGGTCGGAAGCAGTGACAAAGAGAGCAAGACACCTCCCACAGTGACAGCCATGTGTGACTGGCAACTCTTTCCACTTTTTCATGAGTATACTACAATAGACACCAGATTCTGAGAGGTCATGATACAAATCACAAAAAGCGATTGTTCAAAGTATGTTTGCTTGCTTATACATATTGGACACCACACTGTGGGGAAATAGAATGTTGTGCATAATTGTGTCGGTTTAGTTATGTGCACGTTCTACAAAAATTCCCCCCGTTAAATTCATCCAGCCCTTGAGCCATGTTCTTGGTAAATGATCATCATAGTAGGACTTAATTATTCATTTGAACTAGGAAATGGATTGATTAAACTATTACACATGGGGCTCCATAGGGCTTGCTATTAAAGAAATTAAACCAGTGTGATGTTCACTTTTTCAGTCTAATAGCTCTCAGCACAGCGTACTTCCAGCATGGGGTTGTATGGAAAGTGAAACATTAGATAGGGCCATTCATTGCCATTTCAAGTCACATGTCATTTCTTTAAAACGCTCAGGGGGTAATAGTATAAGATTGGGTGTTTTACTCCATCAAGCAACCGCGTTGTTATTTGTTTGAGAGAATGTCGAGAGAACAACAGCTGAAAATGTATTTTCTTCTGATCTCCGATTCACATTTGGCTTATCCCTCCTGACACTGGCCATTATAACAATAAAGAAACAATGCAAGAAGTCAGTTGCTGACAAACAGAATGCCTGTGCAATGCATCACTGATTGTGACTGAAACCTCAAATGTGTTTTTTAGGAAGGTTTACAAGGTAAAACCAACAAGGACAAAGCAAGTAACAATTATATACAGTATATAGATAACACTATATAACTGACTGCTCACAATTCATGCATAAAAAATGTGATTCTTTTTATTAGTATCATTTAAATGCTATTTTTTTAAATATTTGATTCACGATTTTCCAACTAAACAAAAATAGAGACAAATGTATGATTCGCGATTAAGGCTAAAAAATAAAGGTATTTTTTAGCCTTCAGTGGTATTCTTAGATTAATTAAATGGGTGATTATTTTTTCAGTGGCAGTTTGCATATCAGCATGGCATTAATCATTCAATTTAGACTACAACCGTCTTTACGCTAAAAAGGCAAAACAGAATCTGAATCGGTGTATGTACCGAGAAGTGGTGCATTTACACAGACAGCCAGTGGTGAAAGTGAGATTTGGCAGGTAGGGGAACCCTCTAATTTTGTGTAGGTGCAACAGGGAAAAATGACTCACCGTGGAACAACATATTGAGTATCGTGGTATTATAGCAATACTTTTTGGGACAAGAGTGTCACTGTGGCACCAACTATCACAATACTTATTTACTTGATATTTTTATGGTTTTCTTTTGGTCCATCTACACTAATATGATGACGATACTATGTTAAAATTGACTGGGCTGAAAATGGACTGGGAGAAAAATTCAGGCCTGGCACTGTAGCCACACCAGCCCACATTACCATGCACACCCCCACCCACAGACAAGGGCATTCAAATATGAGGTAGTTAGGGGTGTTCGGGGCATGCTCACTCCCCCGAGAAAATTTGGATTTCTCTGACCTCTACATATGTGCAATTATTTTATCCAAAAAAATTGGATAAGAAATAGCTTTAAAACCATGTCAGTGGGCATTAGATTATTTGTCAATATCTGCTCTCTCCTCTTCTTCATCTTTCTTTTTCTCTCAGTCTCCTTATCCGCTCTATTTCTTCCCCTCCTAAAGCTGAACTTTGACTGATAATCTTTTAATTTTCTTCTGAGTCAGTGAAGAAAGTAAACATAGGCTCAACTGATATTTATATGTTTTTATGAATCATTTTCTTAGACAAGTTAATTTACTCAAGGCTACCAGGAAAGCTGTAGCCTAAGTCAGTATTACCAATAGGAACCTTCTACAAGCTTTAGAATTTCAAAACGTGTTTTTAAATGTTAAAAGTGATTTTAAATAATAAAACTTATAGGCTAGTTTACCGCAGTTGGTGGAACTGGCAGACGTTCCCTTAGGCATCATGCACTGTGGAAACATGTCAAAGCATTTTCAGGCATAAATATGTAGCATTAACGCAGGTGATTTTGAATGAATATTTCATGTCGACAGTGGTTATATAATGTTAAAACTAATCCTGCTATTGATATCTTTGTAAGACTCCAAACCTTATAGAACAGTGGCAAGGGCAAACAAATGTCCGGTGAATATCGAACCTAACTTTACCGCGCTCAACCACCGTGAGTGCATTCACGCATTTGTAATCGCTCGTGTTCAGCGGGGAGGGGAGGAAGGACTTTGTCTGCATTCGTAAACCGGCGTAGATGCACTCAAATCAGACAGGAGAACCGTGACTGAGAACATAACGTCGGGAAGCGTGTTTTCATTTTCGTCTGTGTCAGTGAAGAAAATAAACATAGGCTCAACTGATATGTATATGTTTTTATAAATCATTTTCTAAGACAAGTTAATTTACTCAAGGCTATCATGAAAGCTGTATCCTAAATCAGTATTACCAAGAGGAACTTTTCACAAGCTTTAAATGTGAATTGAAGACATTTTAATTATTTTTTAAGGATCTACGGACACCCTGCCTCCTGAAAGTGTACAGAATTGTTTCTACTTAAAAAGTAATTTCTACCTAAAAGGTTGCCTGAATTTTTTATACATTTAAAAATGGTACCATTCTTTGTGATACTGCCCTGCAAAGTGGGTCGAATGGATTTTAAATATGTCATGTGACTAAGCGTAAGATGTCTTGCCGATGTGCGTTAAACACAAATCTAATTTTCCATTGAGCCCTCAGCATCATCAAGGAAGCACTATATAGTTCAAAGCAATTTATCCTTGAATGGAAAACAGGTCAATGTGTCCTTTGATCTTTTTCTTTCTCACCATTCCCTTTCTTTGTTCCAGACCAGCAAAGCCGTGACTAAGGGAGACTTCCCATTGGCAAGCATTGCATCTAGACGAGCCTTGTTCTTGGCCGCTCTCTCCATCACCATTGGGACGGGGGTCTACGTGGGCGTGGTGGTGGCCCTCATCGCGTATCTGTCCAAACCAGGCCATATTTAGCAAGGTCAGGAGAGGACTACAGAACTCCACGATACTACACAGCCTCCTCTGAACGTCTTTTTTCTAAATGTCTCATTCTCATCCCTCCCCGTGGACCACCTGTCCGCCCAAATTAGAGAAAGGGATAAACCAGAAGAGGATGAACCAGAAGAACTGGAGACTTTATCACCTCAGTCATAATATATAAATGTAAGCTTCACCTCGTGTCACACCACACTGGATAAAACTTAACTAAGTCTAAGAGCAGTTCAGGTGAAGAATATAAACTACAGACAAATAAGCAATCCAATTAACCAACCCCAAAGGGAAGTTATTCCAAAGTACACGCGTAAGGATCAAAAGGACCAAGAGCCTTTGGATTTGTTTTTCACTTTATAACTGTGCTTCGTTCGAAACCTGAAAGAGAAGTCAAGCTGCTGTCCGTTTGTGCGTGTTTGTGCTGCTAACCCTGTATGTGCGTGTGGCCCAATTAAACCAGCACTGCTGAATACACCAACTGCAGTCTGTGAGCTCTGTTAAAAAGGATAGAATGTTGTCCACCCTATTTAGGAAAAATAACACAGCTTTGTATGTTATAAGCAAATGTGGAGTTCATGAACCTAAATGCTTATGATCACGATACAGAACTACAGGACAAGAAATAGCTATCAAAGACATTTCACCTCTAAGAATGTAAATTCATCTGTGAAATTCAGCTTATACACAACCTCTATGTAGTTCCCACTTCTTTAGGGCTCTATGCTTTGTATTGTAAATGCTTTGTCTTTTGTTTTGTCCAAAGTCTAAATCTTCATTTTGACTCAATGAAGGCTGCAAGGTTTGTGGACGCAGAAGATAGCAAGTAAACACGAATGGAAAACAAGGAAAACAAGTGTTCATTTTATATCGGTAATGATTTGCTTGACTTTAACAGATTCTCTTTTACACCAAGATGTCTGATCTGAATATAAATGAAACAACTGTGCACGTGGATGATATGGTGGTCTGTCCTCTTATTCCCCAAATGCATCACTTAATGTCTTATATGATTGGAAAAATTCAGAGGTGGCAAAACTCAAGGCAGATGGTAAAAAAATTACAATATACTTTCCTCAAATCCTAAAACGGATGTTTGAACAAAAAGGCAGGCTTTGTTTTCAGGTGAAAGGGCCTCAGATTGAATTGATTAATAATGTATTGGATGTCTGTAAGCTCACAAGCATGAGAACGAACACAGGGGATGTTGAGTTAAAGGTCGACTGGTCTATTTCAACAACAATGGAGCCAGAATCTGGTGTAGTCATCCATACAAGAACTTCACAACATGAAAACAATGGGTTCCCTAATGGCTAGGTAGTGATTCAAGGCTTGATTTGAATTCTTATGATTATGAAATAGAACTTAGTTGGAAGCTGGTAGAAATTAAATTGGCCACATTTTGAAGTATGTTAGCCAATTGTGCGTAACCTCCTTATTGCTTCCCATGGTGATTTGGAATACCCAATACTACCCTATTCAATGCTTTTAAATTTGCATTTTTATGCCTTTCAGGGGCTGGACTGACAAAACATTCATAAGTATAAAGTTCTTTGTGCTATTTTTCCTTTGTTAAGGGATAGTTCACCCAAAAAATCGGGGTCAGTGTTTTAACATTTCTGTTCATGCGTACCTTCTGTAAAATGACAGTTCCGAAAACAGTTTGATTAGAAAAAATACTGATTAATACAAAAAATTATACTTTGAACCAGAGATAAATATAACTGCATACCAAATAGCTTTATACTAGAGCTTGTGAATACACTTCATAACTCCAGTGGATCCTCCGACTGTCGGCAAAACCTCATGCAGTATATACTGTATGTCTCCCACCCGCCTCAATCGTGAATGAAGTGCTGCATAAATTTTTAAGACCCTCTCTGCTTGTTTCTGCTGAACACAAAAGAAGATATTTTGAAGAATGTTGGTAACCAAACAGTTGATGGACACTATTGACTTACAGTACATAGTATTTTTTCTCCGTACTATGGAGTCAATGGGGTCCATCAACTGTTTGGTTACCAAGATTCTTCAAAATATCTTCTTTTGTGTTCAGCACAAGACAGAATTTTAAACAGGTTTGGAACAACTTGAGGGTGAGTAAAATGATGACAGAATTTTCATTTTTGGGTGAATTATCCCTTTAGGATTGTTCATAGGAGAAAACTTCTTTCATCGTAAATCATCATATGTAACTTCTTTAAGTTAGGATAACCTTCAACGTCCATTAGACAAGGCAACCTCATGAGCATGATACAATCAGACAGCATCAAGCGTCATTTTACTCATATGCTCTTGAGAAAATTCTTAAAGCACATTCTAATAAACTTCTTAACAACCTTCTTTTTTCTTAAGTAGATTTTCATGAGTCCTGCCCCAAAACATACTAATAGCTGACATGATAGTACTTACAGGTTGCAGATGCTTTTTGAATTCTGGAGAAACTAATTCACAAGGACTTAAAGGTGTGTGGAGGACTGTTCATTGTGAAAAGAGCAAAATGGTAAAGGTCATGGTTTATGTCTTTATGTTAAAGAGTGAGTACATATTGTGGAAGTACTGAGCTACAGTAAGGAACAAGTTTGACTTGGAGTTCTGTTGTGAAGAAGCCTGGAGTTGCACATTATTTTTATTATACTGATGAATTATATGAATGTGTAAAAAGTGTTACCAGATACAAATACAGCAATTGAAAATACATTATCTCAAATAAAAGTCAAGATATTAGGGTTTTTTTTCCAGGAGGACAAGTTTCTATTGGTGTGGTGCTTTTGTCAAGGTTAGCAGATTTACTCATTGCCAGCACTGTAATTGGAAAAACAACGTTTGTGAGAATGAATTCAATGAATCACCAAGCTTTTATTAGACAAGAATGAGCTCAAATGAAAAAACGAGCGTATGGATGAAGATTTTACAGTTAATTCACTGTTCATATCTGTGCTGTAAGAACTAATTACCCTAAATGTTTAGTATATGGCACCAAAATGAGATTTCAGATTTTCACATAATAAAAATGAATTCGCATACCAGTCATACCAGAACTTTTGTATGTTTTTTATGCAAACACATCACCCTACATTCACATACTTGAAGTAGTATGTAGCAGAATGCACAACAGGGAAGAATGATGTTTGGATGGCTAAACACAAACGTCTGCTGCTTTCTCAGAGCCTATGATGCACAGCACACACTCAAGACCCTGCTGGTTTTGTTGCGGTCTTCGGCAAAAGCATTTTCACTGCAACCACCAGAGCATTGAAAGCCAACATGGGACACTTGCAGTCTCTCAGCGCAGGTCATGCATTAGTCATACCTGACATTTACGGTTCGCAATTAGCTTCCCATAATGTTTTTTTCTGAGGAAGTGTCTAGTCTCCAGAGCATAGCTGGAAATAACAAAACAGAATTGTTTTTACAAATAACACTCTATGCTACTTTGCAGCCACTTGAAACTTGACCAAGCAAATCTTTGCTATTTTGAAGTGAAAAAAAAAGCAAAAACTAATTTTGGTTTTGTAATGAAAATGGATTTTATTTTCAGTCAAGGTCTCAAGCCGTTCACGTTTTTCCTCATGTGTTTGCGTCATTAATTTCTAAATGAACAGTGTCAGTGTCTGCCCTCCCTTGATTATGTTCCACACTCCCACATCCCCCCATTTTGCATTTCCATAGTGACTAGTCATTTTCTGACATTCATTTTATTCCCGTGCTCGCTGTGTTTTGCTGTTAGTGTTTTGTTAATATTCTGATACTTGATTTTTTCTCATTCATGATTGGAAAATATGCTTGTAAGACAGTGACAATGTAAATACTGTAAATGAAAGACAAGAACAACCGGTATAAAATAAATAATTTGAGACAAAAATGATCTTGTATATATTATTGCAAATGCTGGATGTGTTTTGTTACCTCTTGTGAAATTTTGATACACTGTGGTCCTTATGCGTGAGTCTTTCTTGTCAGGAACAAAACACTAGTCAGATTAAACAGATGGATGACTCATATTTGAGCAAAGCAGAGGAGGTGTAGGTATGGAGGTGTAGGAGGTGTAGGTATGGAGCTTCCCCCCCTCCCCCTCCTTATTTCCATATATCAACACCCACAAGATCCTTTAGAGGAAATATAAAGAGGAATGTTGAAATATTTGATGTATCTGCAATTTGGTTTGATATCTATTACTGTAGGCTATTTGCTTAAATGCATTAGTAACGATTGTATAGAGACCAGGAAGCCAGTCTGACAAATACAAAAGGTTTGTTTTCTGAATCACTTGTGGTTTTGTAGGCAATACAGCAACATTCATTTACAAAGTTGGATGAATTGATTATTAAACTAGTGCAGTGCCCATGCAAAATATGTTTTTGTATATTTGGGTATGTGTACAGGTAGCAGGAGTTTAGATTAGATTAGATTTACATTAGTTTCAACTTTGTTGTCATTGTGCAGAGTACAATAAGAGAGACAATGAAAGGCAGTTAGCATCTAACCAGAAGTGTAAAAATGCAGAAAAGTGCAATGTGAACAGTATTCAGGTAGTGCAGTATAAACAGTATATGACACAGTATATGATAGTGCAGTGTAGTATACAGTTAATGAAGTGGTATGGTGTACAGTAGTACTTCAGGAGGGGGGAGGGTAATTAGAGTGGCAAGAAGCTATTTATGGCCCTTTCAATCATTTATTTCACATTTCTTATCCAAATAACGTCAAACTTGGCACTGCACACACTCGTGCCCCTAGCAAGAAACCTGTCAAGTTTGAACGGTTCGAGAAATATGCGAATAACAAAGACACTGACATATCGACGTTCCCGTAGCCTAATAGATAGCCTATTGAATAACTTGATACAGAAGACAAACCATTTTGTGGAATGATGCATCATCATGTGATATTTGCAACAATGTGACTCAAAAACAGAGTCTGGTAGCCTGCCTATAAGTCAGTCCCTCCAGAAAAACGCGGATATGCGATCGCATAATTCAATGCATAATCAGCCAAAGTCCACATATTTATGCGGGGGCCGCATTTTTTCAAATACGGCGCACTTTCGCCGCATAAATTGCAGATTTCCGCACAAAATATGCGGGGCTTGCAAAAGCTGTAAAACAGGAAGAACACATTTTATTTTTTTATATTTTATTTATTCATTTTTGGGTCAATGACGTATTTTCAGGATTTTCAACAGGCTGATTTTAAAATACAAAAAAAAAAAATTAATACCTGTTGCAATTGTTCAAACCTTAAGGATGTTGTGTACACATAAATTCATATAAAATGTTTAATTTAAGTTATTTTAGTGTTTCTTCATCTAGATGAAGTGGCCATAGTCTTAAAAAATGTCATGTGGTGTGACCGTGATTTATCTTAAAATTAATTAATTTCCTTAACATGCTTAACATTTTTTTTTACAAGTTCTTAGTAGTTAAAATGTTTAGAAACATAGTATTTGCATTTCTTTTAAGTTTTTGTAAATAATGATCAAATTTTTCTATAATTTTAGAGTTGCCGCCTTAAATCTAGTTAACAGACGTATTTTTCCTTTAAATATCATAAAACTGATAAAAATGTTTTAAAAATATCATTCACTATCAGTGATTCATATTTCAGCCACAGAAATAAGATATTTAATTTAAAATTTAATAGAGATTGCTTTTATTGGTCGCACCACATGATGAGTGGTCGCTCCAAATGACAACGAAGACATTATATAGTTAAAAATCTATTTAAAGAGATCAATGAACAATGCATTTTATACAAAAAATAGATTTAAACCAAATTTTATACAAAATTCACAGAATTTTCCTGAACACAAACATTTCATAAACATTTTTTTATAAAAATCACATCGCAAACATAAGTGCACCATTTCATTTAACTTGACTTAGAATTTCTTTCTAACAAATAATAATGTTATATATATAAATACAAATATTGTATATAGGTAACATTTGGGGTCAATAGTTTTTTTTTTGGAAGTAATTAATACTTTTATTAATCAAGGACAAATTAAATTGATAAAAAAGTGACAGTAAAGATATTTAGGCTAGAATGTTACAAAAGATTCCATTTAAAATAAATGCTGTTCTTTTGAACTTTCTATTCATCAAATAATCCTGACATATAAAATGAATCACAGTTTCCACAATTTCCAGTATAACAAAATATATAGTTAGTATAACTAAAATCCTAAATCCGGAAATTGAGCGTAAGATCTAGAGCATAGATCACCATCGATAATAATCAAGTTTCTTGAGCAGCAAATCATTATATTAGAATGATTTCTGAAGGATCATGTGACACTGAAGACTGGAGTAATGATGCTGAAAATGTAGCTTTGATCACAGGAATAAATTACAGTTTACTATATATATTCACATTGAAACCAGCTATTTTAAACTGTAATAAAATTTCACTCTTATCCTAGCAAGGTACTCCACTCTTCCTGCAGGGTCAGAATTTTTACTTCACTTGGCATTGGCATCTGGTAAAATAGATTAAAACAGTTTTAAATAAATAAATAGGCAATAATAAATACATTACTAATAAATGCATAATTACTAAACTAAAATTACATGCTATAACCTTTTTGTTGCATTTTCTCATATTGTACAAAGAGTAAACATAAACCGTCTGAAATATAAAAAAAATTCCCAAATTACATAAAAATCTCTTCCAAATTATGCTAAATTAAACTACTTTTGTATATAAACCATCAATTGAATATAAAAGCACAAAACCTGCCAATCTAGGACATATATCTATCATGAAAAACAGTCCGCAGTGGTCACACCACATTATATTTGGTCACACCACATATTTTCAAATTCAGTCAAAATTTACAGGCACATAATTGGTCACCTGAACAAAACAAACTAGCTTTCCACAAAAGGTCAGTATAAAATTTTGAATAAAAATATATATTTGTAGAAATAACTTTAATATATATATATTTTTAAGGTCATACCACATGACATCCAACTTTGGTAACTGCATACCAACCATTACAAAGTTTTATTTTTTTTCCTATTTGAGAGAATTACAAACCTGCTTGTGGCTTCCATGGGTCCTTGGTAAATTGGTATATGATGTAACTTCCTGTGTTTGAATAGTTTTCAACATAAATGTCCCAAAATGGTAGTTCCTTGATGGTCGCACCACATGATATTTTATAAAATGGACATCATCGGACAAAGTTTGTTTGTATATTATGATGGAAATATAACTACAAATGCTTTGATTTTTTTTTTTTTTTTTTTTTACAGAATTACAAAACACTTAGGAAATCATGCCAAAGAGTGCAGAAAATAATTTTAATAAATTTAGAGTAATTTCAAAGACGTTTTCAAAACGGAAGTTAGGGCTGGACGGTCGCACAACATGATATTTTGACACTTAATATATCAAAAAAAGTTACAAATAACTGTTTTTTTAAAAGTTAAAGTGAGAGGTACTACAAATATACAGTATGTTTTTATGCATTTAAACCCGTTTTTTCCGTGTTTATTAAGGTCTGAAATAAAACAAGATGAGAACTTAAATATTCCCAGCACTTTCTGTGATGTAGTATGCTTGCTTATCATATGACGTAATAAGAAATGACTCTTTACATTAATAGTAGCCTAGTGAGAACAGGGCGTTGGGGCTGAGAAATCACTTCTTTTTCTCTTTTTCATCAAACCGCAGTTTTTGCAAGTTCCCGCAATTTCATTGCATAAAATTGCACAAATATCCTGCATATTCCATCGCATTTTTTAAGAAAACGCGCCGCATAATCAAGGATTTTTGCCCGCAACAATCCCAAAAAAACTTTTTTCATTTTTCTGGAAGGACTGATAAGTGCCATCATGGTATGTCTGCCACTCGTTGGGATGGGATTCTGAAACATCCTTAAATTTGGGAATTGTCATTTGTTTATTCAAAGTCAAAGACAGTCCAAAGTAGTGCTACCTTGCACATTTTTGTGGGTCTGAGGTGTATTTTACATAGTAGCTGCCAAAGCTCAGCTGCTTTCTTCGACCATCTCCGTCTCTGGTCCTCCGCTGTGCTCATTCAGTGTGCCGTGTGAGAGGAGGAGTGGCCAGCGGCTAGAGCAGCAAAAGCCAATGTGTGCTTCTTTGACCAATATATATTTAATGATATATCTTTTGCATTTCTAATCCAAACAACGTCAAACTTGGCACTGCACTTACTCGTGCCCGTAGCAAGACACCAGTCAAGTTTGAAATCAATCGGACATACAGTTCGAGAGATATGCGAATCACAGACACGCAGTCAGACAGACAGACAGACGTTCCTGTAATTTATAGATAGATAGAAGATAGATTAATCGTCCACCTCAAGAGTTGTATCATCTACAGACCACATGCAGAGACACATTTCATTGTTTGATTACAAATGCAATCAGGCAAACTGGAGCTGTTATGACAAATGGGATTACTTTATAGCATTCATGATAAAACACTTTCTGTAAAGATGCTCTGAGACAATGTGTATTGTGAAAAGCGCTATACAAATAAATTTGAATTGAATTGAATGATCAAATGTGCTGGAGAATTTGTTTTTTTTGAAGAAAGTATTTTTGACATTAATTATGATGGAAGTGAAAGTGATAGTTCACCAAATCAGTGTCATTGATCTACATCATTAGTTATCATACGTGCTACCACAGCTCTCACAACACTACACCAGATTTCTTTTTATCCCACTTACACCTGGTATTAATATCTATCTGCAATAGAGCCTGGCACAACTGAGCTCACATGCATTCTCTATCTGTGACATCAAATGCATCTTCTGAAGAGGAACCGGAAATGAATTGCATTATTCTTGTTGTAGAAGAGTTTTATACTGCACATCTGCCTAAGTAGGGGCATGTGTAACCATTGCGGCAATAAATATATATACTTTACTTTATGATTTATAGATTTATAAAACATTTTAGGTGGTAGGTGGGATAGCATGCTCATAGCTTGAGGTGAAAGCAGCAGCAGGTACTGTATACTGTATACTGTATAAGATATAATGCCTGAGATGTAGTTTGAAGTTAGTGCTGCTGTGACACTTCTACAATCTCTGCAATATACGTTTATGTATAAAAAAAAAAATACATCTACTATTGAAACATACGGACCCCGGGAAGTCAGCTGTAGGAGAAAAAAAAAACGGTTCTGCAATCCGTCCTCTCAGTTTATAAACCGTACTCACGAATTCTCAAACTGTTCCCTCGGTTTAACAAATCATGCTCACAGATTAATAAACCGTACCCAGGAGTTTCTAATCCGCGCTCTCAGATTTTTAAACCGTGTCTTCAGTTTTTGCAATCTGTACCCACTATTTCATAAACCGTGCCCACGATTTCGCCATCCGTTCCCACGGATTTGTAAACTGTACTCGCGGATTTGTGGCTCGCCCTCATTTTAGAAGAACACCAGGAGATAAGTTGTTAATGAATCTTATTGTATATTGTTTTACTGTGAATTAAGTGGAATACATCAAATTGTCTTGTCTGCATGCTTAAAGTGATTCTCAATTGTAACGGGTATGGGGTGGAATATATGATTTAATATGAATGATGTGCATCAAAATCTTTTGTTTATTTGGGATAGGCTAATCTTAGCACTTTATTATTGTTGCCTAACCTGTATTATAACTGATAATTGCTTTGTTCCTTTTTTGTAAGTGTTGGACAAAAGCGTATTCTAAATATGTAGCCTAAAATGTAAAAATTATTTGCATTAAAATTATTATTATTATTATTTGAGTTTATAACTATAAATTAGTTTAAAACTTACAGAAAAGGAACAAAGCAATTATCACTCATAATAGAGGTTAGACAATAATAAAGTGCTAAGATTATCACAAATAAACAAAAGTTTTTGATACGCGTCATTCATATTAAATCATATACACTCACCTAAAGGATTATTAGGAACACCTGTTCAATTTCTCATTAATGCAATTATCTAATCAACCAATCACATGGCAGTTGCTTCAATGCATTGGTCAAGACAATCTCCTGAACTCCAAACTGAATGTCAGAATGGGAAAGAAAGGTGATTTAAGCAATTTTGAGCGTGGCATGGTTGTTGGTGCCAGACGGGTCGGTCTGAGTATTTCACAATCTGCTCAGTTACTGGGATTTTCACGCACAACCATTTCTAGGGTTTACAAAGAATGGTGTGAAAAGGGAAAAACATCCAGTATGCGGCAGTCCCGTGGGCGAAAATGCCTTGTTGATGCTAGAGGTCAGAGGAGAATGGGCCGACTGATTCAAGCTGATAGAAGAGCAAATTTGACTGAAATAACCAATCGTTACAGCCGAGTTATGCAGCAAAGCATTTGTGAAGCCACAACACGCACAACCTTGAGGCGGATGGGCTACAACAGCAGAAGACCCCACCGGGTACCACTCATCTCCACTACAAATAGGAAAAAGAGGCTACAATTTGCAAGAGCTCACCAAAATTAAACAGTTGAAGACTGGAAAAATTGCCTGGTCTGATGAGTCTCGATTTCTGTTGAGACATTCAGATGGTAGAGTCAGAATTTGGTGTAAACAGAATGAGAACATGGATACATCATGACTTGTTACTACTGTGCAGGCTGGTGGTGATGGTGTAATGGTGTGGGGGATGTTTTCTTGGCACACTTTAGGCCCCTTAGTGCCAATTGGGCATTGTTTAAATGCCACGGCCTACCTGAGCATTGTTTCTGACCATGTCCATCCCTTTATGGCCACCATGTACCCATCCTCTGATGGCTACCTCCAGCAGGATATTGCACCATGTCACAAAGCTAAAATCATTTCAAATTGGTTCCATGAACATGACAATGAGTTCACTGTACTAAAATGGCCCCCACAGTCACCAGATCTCAACCCAATAGAGCATCTTTGGGATGTGGTGGAACGGGAGCTTCGTGCCCTAGATGTGCATCCCACAAATCTCCATCAACTGCAAGATGCTATCCTATCAATATGGGCCAACATTTCTAAAGAATGCTTTCAGCAGTTGAATCAATGCCACGTAGAATTAAGGCAGTTCTGAAGGCCAAAGGGGGTCAAACACAGTATTAGTATGATGTTTCTAATAATCCTTTAGGTGAGTGTATGTTCTACCCCATACCCGCTACAATTGAGAATCACATATAGCATGCAGACGCAGTTAAGACAATTTGATGTATTCCACTTAATACACAATAAAAATTATTGTCTAACCTGTATTATGATTAAATTATCAATTTTTAAAAAATAAAGTTTATAAACACAATGCAATGCGTAGGCTATACGTATCCCACACCTGTCACAGTGTCTGGTTGTGTTTCCCTGGGGTTCACTAGAGGTCTTCGTTGTCACGGTGTCATTCACTATAGACTACATTTCCCAGCATTCTGTTCTGCCACTCATTTTTCATTATCACACTCAGCTGTTCCAACTCACCTTGTTAGTGTCTGTCTACTTATACCCTGTCTGTTTTATCACTTGTTCTGGAATCCTTGTATTTTGTCCCCACACTTTGGATCTCATTTGGTGTGTCTTGATCTGTGTATGTTCTTGTCTTTGGATTGCTTACATGGTATTTGACCCCTGCCTGGACTGGTTGTGAGTACGGATTATCCTTTAATAAACACTGCAATTGGATCTATTGTCTCACTCGTGTGTGTGTTGTGACAGAAGGATTCCAGCAAAAATTTATAGATCCAGCAGTTCGGGATTCCGTAACCCTCCTCCTATGAATGGGGGAGGAAGGGGACCACAGAGAGGAGGTTTGCAGACCCGGGAGGAAGCGCCCCGGTTAAACATCTTTCAATGTTTCGCTTTATGGGCCCGTCAAACTAAGGAAGCTGCGGCGGCAAAATCTCCAGTGACCACGTCCGTCAGAGGTGGTGAGTCGTTCGAGGGGACTCGTCTGGCCAAGTTCTCCGGAACTCGGGGAGGTTTCAGGGGAGGAGGTGGTCGACAAATTCCACGACATCGTCCTCCGCCTTGCCATGTTCCTGATCCGGAGCCGCTGGTCTGGTCCAGCACAAGACCCTCGCCACTGGTTCCGCCCCGCACTAATCCATCACCACGGGTCTCATCTAGCCCAAAGCCCTCACTACTAGTCCCGTCCAGCACAAGATCCTCGCCGCTGGTTCCGCATAGCACGAGGTCTTCACCGCTGGTCCCGCCCAGTCCAAATTCCTCGCCGCTGGTCCCGTCCAGTACTGAGTCTGCACTGAGTCTGTGAAGCCTGCTGTCGTCCCGGAGGCCGTCCCCGTGCAGCCTGCTGTCATCCCGGAGATCGTCCCGGAGTTGCCCACCATCAGTCCTGCCATGGCCACGAGGGCGGTCTTCCTCTTTTATGCAGTGGCAGTACTGCATGCTTGGAGGAGACACAGCACGTCTGCTGATCCAGAGACTGTTCGGGTCCCGTCTGCCGATCCAGAGACTGTTCGGGTCCCATCTGCCGATCCAAAGACGGTTCAGATCACATCTGGCGATCCTGGGACTGTTCACATGACGTCTGCCGATCCAGAGGCGGTTCAGATCACATCTGGCGATCCTGAGACTGTTCACATGACGTCTGCCGATCCAGAGACGGTTCAGATTACATATGGCGATCCTGATACTGTTCACATGACCTCTGGCGATCCAGTGACTGTTCACGTCACGTCTGGCGATCCAGAGGATGTTCCTGAGCCGGAGCCAGTGTCTGCTGTTCCTGAGCCGGAGCCAGTGTCTGCTGTTCCTGAGCCGGAGCCAGTGTCTGCTGTTCCTGAGCCGGAGCCAGTGTCTGCTGTTCCTGAGCCGGAGCCAGTGTCTGCTGTTCCTGAGCCGGAGCCAGTGTCTGCTGTTCCTGAGCCGGAGCCAGTGTCTGCTGTTCCTGAGCCGGAGCCAGTGTCTGCTGTTCCTGAGCCGGAGCCAGTGTCTGCTGTTCCTGAGCCGGAGCCAGTGTCTGCTGTTCCTGAGCCGGAGCCAGTGTCTGCTGTTCCTGAGCCAGTGTCTGCTGTTCCTGAGCCGGAGCCAGTGTCTGCTGTTCCTGAGCCGGCGTCTGTTCCTGTACCAATGTTTGTTTCTGTGTTTGTGTCTGTCCTTGTGGCTGTTACTGTTCTGGTGTCTGTTCCTGAGCCGGTGTCTGTTCCTGAGCCGGTGTCTGTTCCTGTGCCTGGTTCTGTTCCTGTGCCATGGCCGCCCGAGGGGTCTTCACCGCCCTGGCCGCCCGAGGGGTCTTCACCGCCCTGGCCGCCCGAGGGGTCTTCACCGCCCTGGCCGCCCGAGGGGTCTTCACCGCCCTGGCCGCCCGAGGGGTCTTCGCCGCCCGATGGGTCGTCTGCTTCGCTCTGCCCGCCCGATGGGTCTTCTGCTTCGCCCTGGCCGCCCGATGGGTCGTCTGCTTCGCCCTGGCCGCCCGATGGGTCGTCTGCTTCGCCCTGGCCGCCCGATGGGTCGTCTGCTTCACCCTGACCGCCCGATGGGTCGTCTGCTTCGCCCTGGCCGCCCGATAGGTCATCTGCTTCGCCCTGGCCGCCCGATGGGTCGTCTGCTTCGCCCTGGCCGCCCGATGGGTCGTCTGCTTCGCCCTGGCCGCCCGATGGGTCGTCTGCTTCGCCCTGGCCGCCCGATGGGTCATCTGCTTCGCCCTGGCCGCCCGATGGGTCGTCTGCTTCGCCCTGGCCGCCCGAGGGGTCTTCACCGCCCTGGCCGCCCGAGGGGTCTTCACCGCCCTGGCCGCCCGAGGGGTCTTCACCGCCCTGGCCGCCCGAGGGGTCTTCACCGCCCTGGCCGCCCGAGGGGTCTTCGCCGCCCGATGGGTCGTCTGCTTCGCTCTGCCCGCCCGATGGGTCTTCTGCTTCGCCCTGGCCGCCCGATGGGTCGTCTGCTTCGCCCTGGCCGCCCGATGGGTCGTCTGCTTCGCCCTGGCCGCCCGATGGGTCGTCTGCTTCACCCTGACCGCCCGATGGGTCGTCCGCTTCGCCATGGCCGCCCGATGGGTTGTCTGCTTCGCCCTGGCCGCCCGATGGGTTGTCTGCTTCGCCCTGGACGCCGGCTAAACCATCACCCCCTGTTTCTGTTCCCTTCCATGGACCTGGCCCCCCATCCCTCCCCCTGATCCTCCACCGTTCCACCTCCCTCCTGGACCCTTGTTTTGTCTTGTTTTCTGTCATGGAACATCTGGTAGCCGCTCCATAGAGGGGAGGTTCTGTCACAGTGTCTGGTTGTGTTTCCCTGGGGTTCACTAGAGGTCCTCGTTGTCACGGTGTCATTCACTATAGACTACATTTCCCAGCATTCTGTTCTGCCACTCATTCTTCATTATCACACTCAGCTGTTCCTACACACCTGGTTAGTGTCTGTCTACTTATACCCTGTCTGTTTTATCACTTGTTCTGGAATCCTTCTATTTTGTCCCCTGTTATGATCTTTAGTATTTTCTCCACCAGGTGGCGTTGTTCTATGTCCTGGAGGAGCGGTGTGGTGAATCTCCGGTGATCAGGTGTGCTGGATTACTGACTGATTGCGTTTTGTCAGGAGAGGGCGATTAAAAAAGGACTGACGGAGTTGGACTGAGACGTTGGCTCTTTCCTCTTCAGTTCCACATTGAATTATTTTTCTTTATTTTTGATTTATGGTTACTGTATTGTGTATGTTTTGTCAATTAAATGTTAATTGTTAAATTGAGTTCCATGTGTGGTCTCCCCAGTTTTATCTTGCTTCACCTTGCTTTAGGTGAACGTAACATAATGGGGGCTCGTCTACTAAACTGAGAGAGGCTCAGAGAAGAATTTCGGGTAAGGTTATTCGGCAAAATTGTGATTTGGGAGGTGATTGAATGAGGTTGATTCAAATTAATTTTGGGGACAAAACACCATGGAACATTTGATTGGTTTTATTATTTGGTAAATTATTGCTGGGGCTGAAGAGGAAAAAAATTGTCTGGAAGTTGAAATATCTGAATTTTGATGGGGTTGAGTCCTGTTGTGCATGACTAGAGGTAAGACGGATTTGTACTATAATTCCCGGGATGAATTAATGAGATTGGTTAGACCATCAGAGCCACGTGTTAGGTGTTAGAGCGGTGACGCTGTTTTTATTTAAATTTTTTATTTTAGTTTGTTGTTTTTGGTACGTCGGACGCGGGTAGACGGATTAGCCGTTGAGCTGCAGGTGGGCGTACTGAAGACTAGGGTTGAGTTATTTAGAAGATTTCTTAGTTAGATACGGGACGGCTTTTGATTTGTCCTGGCATTGTGGTGCTATCTGCCTTGCCCTGGTCTTTGTGCATTTTTCATTTTCCAGTTTGGGAGTTTAGGAAAAGGGGAACAACCAGTTTATTTTGACTTCGAAAAAGAGATGAAATGGTAATACGTGAAGTTTAAAATGGATCAACTACAGGCGTTTTTGGCAGCTCCTACGGGGGAGAAATTGAATGATCTTTCAAGAGATCAATTAGCCAAGGTAGTTGAACATTTTAATTTTGAGGTAGAGGTAACAAAAGGTACGAAGGTAAAACAGTTTCGGGATATGGTAAAAGAGAAATTAGTGGAGAGGATGATTTTAACTGCAGATGCACCATCAGAAGAAGTAATTTCACCAGACGGTACGTCAACGCCGCTTATGACGGGAGTACAGAGTGGGTTTACTTTTGAGCAACAGTTACAAATTTTGAACATGCAGAGTAGGGAACGTGATCTGGATAGACAGCTTGAATTGGAAAAACTGAGAATTGAAGAATGAGAGCGTGATAGGGAATTTGAGAAATTTAAGTATGAGAAACAAATTCAGGAGGCTAAGTTGACTCAAAAAACCGAATGGTTAAGATTGGTTGCTGAAGGGAGAATGGGGAGTGTATTGGCGACTCGGGTGGTCAACTGGGTTTAAATAGAACATTAAATATTGCAAATATGACCAAGTTGCTGCCCAGATTTAATGAGAAAAATCTAGAAGTTTTTTTTCTCGTTGTTTGAAAGCGTTGCTGATGATAGAGGTTGGAATGATGCAGAACGCATCTCTTTTGCTGCAAAGCGTTCTTGAGGGTAAAGCTCAGGAAGCGTTTATTTCACTCTCAGCAGCAGGGCGAAAAGATTATCAGGTCGTAAAAGACGCAGTTTTAAAAGCTTATGAACTTGTTCCTGAGGCTTATCGTCGGAGGTTTAGAGGATGGAAAAAGGGAGAAAGGCAAACACATGTGGAGGTGGCGCGAGAGCTCATGAACCACGTTAATCGTTGGTGCGTTTCCTTAGGAATAGATTCTTTTGAGTCTTTGTGATTTGATAATCTTGGAGCAGTTTAAGAATATTATCCCTGAGCGGATAGAGACGTACTTAAATGAGCAAAAGGTGAAAACCGCGGCAGAAGCTGCGGTTTTATCAAATGAATTTGTGTTGATTCATAGAAATTCAGTTTACCAAAGAGATCACCTTGAAAATCAAGATAGACCGAAGTCGTTAAAAGCAGAGTATAGGCCAAATAGAAATGTAGATCCAAGTTCTACTTGCAGGTATTGCCTGGAAAGCGGCCACTGAAAAAAAGGAATGCCCGGTGCTGAAAGGCAAGTATAAGGCCAATGCAAAAGCTGTTGGGCTTGCGTCAGCATTTACTGCGTGTGAAACATCATGGGTTGGGGGAATCCCTGTTGAAGGGAAAGCTCAAAACGCAGATAAGGTTGGCGGATTCCAGTCGGATTATGGTCCATTTATTACAACGGGGTATGTTTCGCTAGTTGAATGTTCAGTCAAAGTACCCGTAAGTATTCTGCGCGATACAGGATCTTCTGAATCCTTTATTTTAGAATCGAAGTTGAATTTTTCTTCTGTGTCTAGTACAGGAAATAGTTTTCTGATTCAGGGAATTGGGTGGGAAATATTCTCTGCTCTGTTACACAAGATTCAGTTTGATTCGGAATTGGTGCGTGGGGAAGTTGAAATTGCATTGCGCCCTTCTTTACCTGTGGAAGGTGTAGATGTAATTTTAGGAAATAATTTGGCCGGAAATCGTGTCTGGGGTGGGTTGGTACCTCCCATTGTGAAGGTTAATCCAAATTTATCTTCAGAGGCAGATAGGAGTGTCCAGGAGTTTCCCGATGTTTTTGTTTCCTGTGCAGTGACTCGAGCTATGAACACTGAAAAGAATGTGTCCCAGATCAGCAAAAAATTAGAAAATTCTTCTTTCGATCCTTTGGGTAATTTATCCTTGTTGCCGCCTTCGATTTCCCGTGATGAGTTAATTTTGGCTCAGGGAAAATATGCCGGGTTGACAACATTGTTTGCGTCGGTTAAATCTACTACCGAACTTGAAAGTATGGCTTCTGGTTATTTCCTGAGTGATAGCGTTTTAGTTCGCAAGTGGACGTCTTGTAATGATCGTGCTTTGGGTGAACCCATTTATCAGATTGTTGTTCCGGAGGAGTTGCGTGATTTGGTGTTGAGAACGGCTCACGGGGACATAGCTGGGCATTTAGGGGTCAAGAAAACATACAACAGTGTAATGCGATATTTTTTCTGGCCTAGATTAAAAAGACATGTGGCGAGTTTTATTAAGACGTGCCACACTTGTCAAATGGTGGGTAAACCGAATTAGGTTTTGGCTCCGGCGCCGTTGTTTCCAATTCCTGCGGTGAGCCATCCTTTTGAGTATCTTACCATTGACTGTGTGGGGCCGTTAAAACCGTCCAAAGTGGGTTCTAACTACTTGTTAACTGTCATGTGTCAGACAACTCGCTATCCCGCTGCCTATCCCCTGCGAACGATTTCCACAAGGTCTGTGGTAAAAGCTCTGTCCCAATTTATTTCAGTTTTTGGTATTCCTAAATTTATTCAAACTGATAGGGGAACCAACTTTATTTCTCGTATGTTTGAGCAGATTTTGCAGCAACTGCGTGTGAAACATCATAAAAGTAGTGCGTATCATCCTGAAAGCCAGGGAGCTCTTGAGCGATTTCATCAAACGCTAAAACAATTGTTGAGGGTGTATTGTAACGAACTGAATAAAGACTGGGAGGAGGGGCTTCCTTGGTTGCTGCTAGCCGCATGCGAGGTTGTTCAAGAGAGCCTTGATTTTACCCCTAACGATTTGGTGTTTGGTCACAAGGTAAGAGGCCCGTTGTCCCTTCTGAAGGATAACATGACTGGACCTGAAATGTCTGTAAATCTCCTGGATTATGTTAATGGCTTTCGACGTAGGTTATATCTGGCAGGGAAATTGGCCGGAGAAAATCTAGGTAAAGCACAATTGAGAATGAAGACCTGGTTTGATCGTAGGTCAGAGCGTCGCAAATTTAGTCCCGGAGATCAAGTTTTAATCTTGCTTCCTGTTATTGGATCGTCTTTCTTGGCAAGATTTGCTGGGCCTTATAATGTGATGAAGCGGGTATCAGACCAAAATTATATTGTTTCGACGCCAGATAGGAGAAAATCTACACAATTGTGCCACGTGAATTTGTTAACCTTATTTCTGCCGTACACGTGACAATGCTGTCCTTGGTGCTGAAGTAAAATCGGTGGCGGTGGTTTCAGAGGTGAGTGATTCCTCAAGAGCAAAGTTAAATGGCACTGAGGGTGATAGTCTTACGTCTGATCGTATTGTTCAACCCCGACTTTGTTATTCTGAACAACTGGAACATTTGCCCGAAGTAAATCGCGAACAATTGATCAGGTTGATATAGGAGTTTTCTGTACTTTTTTCTGATACGCTTTCATGTACCGACCTGATCTATCATGATATTGATGTTGGAGACTCTTTGCCAGTTAGACAGAGAAGTTATCGGGTACACCCTGAAAAGCAGAAGTATTTGGAAGCTGAGGTCAGGTACTTGATCAATGCTGCGCTTGCGAAACCATCTTATTCCAGTTGGGCGTCACCATGTATTCTGGTTGCAAAACCGGATGAGACGTTTCGATTTTGTACTGATTATAGAAAATTAAATAGCGTCACGAAGCCCGACTCTTTTCCACTTCCGCGGATGGAGGATTGTATAGATTCCGTGGGTTCAGCTAAATTTGTAACGAAGATCGACCTTTTAAAGGGGTATTATCAAGTTCCCTTGACTCCTCAGGCACAAGAAGTCTCTGCTTTTGTTATACCTTCAGGGTTATACTCGTACAGGGTTATGAGTTTCGGTCTGCGAAACGCTCCGGCTACGTTCCAGCGCCTGATGAATCGAGTGGTTTCAGCAGAGCCGGCCCGAGCCTTTTGGGGGGCCCTAAGCAGAATTTGATTTGGGGGCCCCCTCCCACTACGCGAAGTCACCTGTGCTTGACGATTATTGACACAAATGTCATGCAATAATGATACATTATAATTGAATACAGTGAGGTTATGTATTAATACTAAATAAATACTAAATAAAAAATAGATGCCTACTTAAAAGTTGAAACTTTTACTTTACTCTTTTCCTAACTCTTTGAAACTTCTTAAAACAAACTGTCTCAAAACGTATATAAAATAAATTATTTGCAAAAAATAATGACAAAACTGAGAAATCAGAGACATAATAAGAACAAGGGTTCAACAATGACAATTATTGTTGAAAACTGTAAAAATATTATTATTATTTCTCAACTGTCTCAATACAGTGTAACTGTCCTCAAAATCTTTTTTATTATTATTATTGTAACAGACTTTGTTGGATTGTACATGACAGAATCCAACAAAGTCTGTTACTATAATACCGGTAATGTACTGGTGCTCGTTGTATGTGTGTATGCAATCTATTTTTCCCCTCGGGGCTTGCCGTAGATAGGAATTGGTCGTGCGCACTTGGTACTGGAGTGTCGCGGGTTTTTGGAGTTAGTGATCTGATGTGTGGTATAATAAAGTGGAGAAGAGTTCAAACTGCTATGTTTATTATTTATTCAAACTGCTAACCTTACACCTAGAAGGTTAAGTTCCCCTGCGGCTATTTTCTCCAACTTAAACCGATACCGTGACTATGCGCAGTTGCGCACGAATTGTCTATGCACACGAGGTGTCTAGATTATGCGCATGACTTAAACGCTGGCAGACACAGCAGCAGTTGTTGCCAGGTATATTGATCATGAAATCAGAATTTTCTTGTCTTGAATTATTCATTCATTCATTCATTCATATTCATTCATTCATTTGTCACTTGTTTAAGTCATCTAAAAAAAAAAAAAATTTAAACTCGATGGGGGGGGCCCCCTGGCCACCAGCAGCCCCTTAGTTCGCTTATGCCTCGGGCCGACCCTGGGTTTCAGGGTTGGAAGGATGTGCGGTTTACTTGGATGACGTTGTGGTATATAGTCAGACGTGGGAGGAACAGTGTTGCCGGTTGCGTGCCCTGTTTGTTCGTCTCGTTGAGGCCAAGTTAACAATAAATCTCGCGAAGTGTGAGTTTGTTAAAGCCACGGTAACTTATTTGGGAAAAGTGGTGGGACAAGGGGAGGTGCGTCCGGTACGGGAAAAGGTGCGAGCTATTGATGATTTCCCCGCTCCTACTACAAAAAAGGAGCTGATGAGATTTTTGGGAATGATCGGATATTATCGTAGTTTTGGCGCAAATTTCTCGACTGTAGTTGCCCCGCTGACTGAGTTGTTGAAGTCAAAAAATAAGTTTGATTGGTTTTCAAGCTGTCAGGGTGCGTTTAGAAATGCAAAACTTCTGCTGAGTACTGCTCCGGTGTTAGTTGCTCCTCGGTGGGATCGAGCGTTTCAGCTCCAAGTTGACGCAAGGTAAGTAGGTGCAGGAGCTGTTCTATTGCAAAAGGACGATAATGAGGTTGACAGGCCAGTTAGTTATTTTTCGAAGAAGTTTAATTCGTATCAATCGAATTATTCGGTTATCGAAAAGGAAACATTGGCTTTGGTGTGGTGGGCATTGCAACATTTTGATGTGTATGTGGGGGGTGGTTCGATGGTGGTTGTTTTTTCGGACCACAATCCACTGATTTTTTTGAAATCGTTGCGAACACCTAACCAACGACTTATTCGTTGGGCCATATTATTACAGCCATACAGTTTGGAAATTCGCCATATTCGGGGGCGAGATAATGTAATGGCGGATGCATTGTCCCGTTCCCCAGTGGATGAATAAGACCATCTATGTTACCGCATGTTATTTGCCCTTGATCTAGGTCTTGTCTGTTTAGTGTTTTCAAGGCGTCTGAGAACATTGAAAGTTGGAGTTGGGGTAGGTGATGAGAAGAAAAGGGGTAAGTGACATTTGTATGTGAGCCTACGAATGCTGAGTATGTTAAGTTGGAGTTTGCAGAGTTCCCTTTTAGGGGCCCCTGTTTTAAGAGGGGAGGTGTTATGGTCGTTAGTATTTTCTCCACCAGGTGGCGTTGTTCTATGTCCTGGAGGAGCGTCAGGAACAGGTGTGGTGAATCTCCGGTGATCAGGTGTGCTGGATTACTGGCTGATTGCGTTTTGTCAGGAGTGGGTGATTACAAAAGGACTGACGGAGATGAACTGGGACGTTGGCTCTTTCCTCTTCAGTTCCAGATTGAATTATTTTACTTTATTTTTGATTTATGGTTTGGATCACACTTTGGATCTCGTTTGGTGTGTCTTGATCTGTGTATGTTCTTGTCTTTGGATTGCTTACATGGTATTTGACCCCTGCCTGGACTGGTTGTGAGTACGGATTATCCTTTAATAAACACTGCAATTGGATCTATTGTCTCTCTCGTGTGTGTGTCGTGACAACACCGTGACAGATTGCCTGGTTGAATCTGCCGGCACAGACTGGGGGAGGAGCCACAAATCCGTGAGTACAGTTTACAAACCCGTGGGAACAGATTGCGAAAGCGTGGGCACAGTTTATGAATTTGTGGGTACAGATTGCAAAAACTGAAGGCACAGTTTACAAATCTGAGAGCACGGATTAGAAACCCGATTTGTTAAACCAAGGGAACAGTTTGAGAATACGTGAGTACGGTTTATAAACTGATTGCAAAACCGTCGCCACAGATTGTTTTTTTTTCTCCCACAGGTGACTTCCTGGGCTCCGTAGTACCACAATTACATCTTACGTCATCTATTTCCAAAAATATAATGTATGACATTAATTGGTATAAATTGGTTCAAATGAAAATCCGTCCTGTCATTTCTGTAAAATGATAAAAAAACAAAAAAAAACATGTAGACTAAACTCCAACAAAAATTAGCAATTTTTCTATCAAGACAGTGACTATCTAAATTCTTTTAAATGCTGCTTCAGTAGAGGTATGAACAAGAAACGTATTATATTGCCGCATAAAAAAATAAAACAGTTGCTTTTTTTGTTCAATGCTTTTAGTTTCACTAGCAAACATAAATAGACTGCAACTTATTTTCGATTTCTCTAAAGAGTGCATGTGTTACGGTGAACGACGTGATTTCACCAAGTACAACATGTCCCTGGATCAACATCTTTGTTGATCCTGGAACAACATTCTAATCAACCAATCAGATTTGAGGGACACGTTGTCAGGGTTCTGTCACTTCTGTCAAGTTCTTGGTTTTGTGACAGAGCCCTTACACTCCTGTTTTGTATTGTCTGTGTGCCTTTTTTCATGTGCTTTCATGTCATGTTTTGTCTTGTGCTGTGTTGCATGCAGCTTGTGTTTATCAGTGGCTGTGTGCTTTCATGTTGTCATGTTTTGTGTGAATAGGGCTGGGTACCGAGTTCGGTACTTTTTAGGTACCGACCGAATTGCCTCGATACTACCGAGTATCGAAACATGTCTTGTTTTATGTGGAAATTATCAAAAGTGTACCTACCTATGTCAGAAGGCAACACGGTAAATCATAAGGCACTTAAAAGCGCACAGAATACACTTGAGAGTAAAAAGTTTATCCGTCTTCGACTGCAAGAACTGGAGCGCGTCACAAATGAACCGAAACTCAGCGTATAGGATACTTGCTTCACAGACATGAGGAATAGTCCTATATACAGTCAAAATATATCTATTTTTAAACTAAACAATTTGAAATAAATAGTTTGATTACCTAATCCATATAGGCGCGTTCACTACTGCAGGAATGACGAGTCAGCATCGCAATAATCATCTTTGCCGCCAACACACTGTAAACACTTGTTCATTAATAAACAATTAAAATGTCTCCTTGCTATCGTTTCACGACACATCCATAATCATTAGGCTACTTTCGCAAGTGCTTTGCGGCAAGCTTCATGTGTGCTGAGCGCGAGGCATATATCCCGCCCCCCAGTAGCCTATATTTAATTCAATTCACATTTATTATAGCATTTTTCACAATACATATCGTTTCAAAGTAGCTTTACAGAAAATGCATGTCTAAATTACAATTTAGAGTGATCTGTTATCAGAGGTGACTGTGTGTAATGCATTTCAATTCATTTTCATTCAGTTTCATTGTTAAACAATGCATTAAGAAAAATTAGCTAATTGAAGTAAAGAATACATGTTGTTAAATGATTAGGAAACAGAAAACTTTAGCATTGGTGCTTTTTTACATACTCAAAATATGTGTAAAAAAGTCAACAAACTGACTGAAAAAATAAAAGTTTTTTTTTAGGTAAAGTTATATTGTTAAAACTGGTTTCATAAAATTGGTATCGAAAAAATTATCAATCATGAACCGGTATCGAAGTCAAGGTATCGGTATCGAAAATGTTGTTACGATACCCAGCCCTATGTGTGAATATGACGTAAGATGTATCAATAAAATTAGGGCCCTATAATTTCCGCGATCACGGAATCGCGGACGGAATCGAGCAATTGGCAAATTAACGCGGAATCTAGTGTTAATGTGGAATTTTGCGGAATTTTACATATTTGGAATGAAATTCTGTTTTTGTGTGGGAGAAGAACGTATGTCTGTGGAAAATGCAGACCCCGGAAGCAAATCTGGGCGACACAATCCCTCCTGTCATTTCAGCTGCCTCTTCCCCTTCAAAACAATGGAAGCATGGCGAAGGAGATGGTCCTGCAGAACATGAAATCCACGGGAAGGGCCCTCCCACCTCACATATACCTAAACCTACCCATCTCCACCCCCTGATCCCTAAACCCACCCCTAATCCCTAAACACACCCCTAATCCTACCCATCTCCACCCCTTGGATCTTGATCAGACTCCTCCCCGTGGATCTCATGTACTGCATTGAGGTGCTACTGGGGCGAAGCGGCTCTCCACGGCTCGTCGGCGAAAAAGTTAAGAAACTTGACGCTAAGCCCTCAGTACCGAGCAGAGCAGTTCCCACATGACTTTTATGCGGTTTCCCACATTTCTCAATACCAAGTTCGCAAACTTCAGACTTGCGTCCTTGGTAGTTCAGACTTGCCAAGTTCGACTCAGGAGAACGAACTCCCGAGGACGAGAGGACGCGAGTCCGGTTATTCTGCTAATGGAAAAGCGGTGTTCTTGATCACGTCACTCAGCACACTCTGGCTACTCCGGTTATCTCTTCATGTATATTTTAGGCAACAATAAAACGAAAGATGGTATAAAATACAACTTGCCTCTTTTCATCAACAATAAAACGAAATATGTAATAAAACACCACTCTGCCTCTTTTATAATAATAATAATATAATATAATAATAAACTTTATTTTATATAGCGCCTTTAAAAAGTATCTCAAAGCGCTTCACAAGAACACAATTAAAACTTATGAACTTTTCATTAAAAAAAATCTTAAACATATTAATGGCCACTGTTACGTACGCCGTGCTACGTAGTTATGTTTTTATATACGTTGCTGCGTATGTGTGTATGTCTGTGTACTCTGTTTAAGGTGTGGAATTTGATTGGAGGTTCCGCCTGTCAAATCTGCTGACGTCAGGAACTGCGCCACCAATCGCCTGTCGCCGTGCGGTTTATGAATGGCTCTGACTACAATGGCGACAGTCGACACAGACTCTGGGGTTTGAGAGAGAGCCTGCACGCTCGGTGAAGACGGAGCTCTCGTTTGAGAGACCAGTCTGAGAGACTGATCAGTGTCTGGGGTTCGCTGCTCTTACGATCTGGCAGTGAGATCAGTTCTCTGTTTGTTTTGTTTTATTTTGTGTTTTTGAGATGTGCGTTCTTGTTATGCGCTTGTGGTGCACGATGAAATGTTTGTTGCTCTTATGACATTCTCATCTCAGTCCCCGTCCAACTCTTTGTAGACTGGCGGGAGAGGTTGTGAGTCAGGTAAGCAGGTCGCGACCTACATTTTGCACACGCAGTTGTCATTGAGATGTATTAGACGCACTAGTTTAGGAGTGGTGCTATTTATGTATGTTTTATTTGGTTAGTTAGGGTAGTTTTAGTTATGGCGACTCCTCGACGCTGAAGACGTTTCTTTCTACATCTTTTGTTGATAGTTAGTTTAGCTCTTTAAACTTTAGTTAGAGGATTGTTCTTTTTGGTTATATTTAGTTCTTTGAGTTAAGCACCACTCTCTTGCTCCTTCCTCTCCACCAGATTGACTGTTGATCTTGATGATTTTTGCTACATTGTATTGCCTCATTACTTCATTACTTTACTATTTAATTATTTCACTATTAATTCACTTAATTGCAGTTGAGGAATTAAACCTTTTTTTTCAACTGAAGTTTGGGTTGTCTGTTTTCTCTTCCCATACGGTTACCCGCTGCTGTACTGATACACACGTAAATGCAAAATATGTGTTCTGTCCAATATTATTCCTAGACAAGTATAATCTCTAACGAGGGACATAACATATTTGGGGGCTCGTCCAAAAAAAATATATATATATATTTGCTTGTGTGTGTTTTGTAGGGTGTGGGAAAGGAATTATTTGTGCATGTTGACGTGAGGATAATGAAATATTGATATGAGTACTTTTGATTTGCAAGGATTTATTGCTAATCCAACTTTGGACATTTTTGAGCTCTGTAGAAAAGACGATTTGTTGCAGATAGCTGGACACTATCGCATTCCTGTGGTGAGGCAATCGCTAAAGCATATTATTAAAAATGACATTTTGAAACGCTTGATTAAATTAAAAATACTTTCATTTCCAGATACGGATAGTGAGAGGGCTGACATGTCGGTTGTGGAAAGGCGTCTGATTAGCGTGGGGAGTATGGAGGAGGCAAAAGGTGAGACTGCCGAGGTGGAGGTCGAGGCTGAGCCCAAGGCTGGTTTACCGCCCTTCTACCCACTTTCTCCGCCTTCCATTGAGTCTGGGGGTGATGCGCGACTGAGGGTCCGCTTAGCCGGAATCCAGATGGAAGCGCAGGAACGAGCTGAGACGCGCCAAGCCGAAATGACGTTACGCCTAGAAGTCCGTAAACTGGAAATTGAAGCTGAGACACAGGTGAAACTGCGACAGCTTGAGTTGGAGTCAGCGAAGGTTGTCTCGGACCGTGCTGCGCAGCCTAATCCTGTTATTTCAGTAAATTCGGCAAATTCTGTGAGTGATGTTTCGACCACTACATTTGATGTTAGTAAGCAGATCGCTTTAGTGCCTCACTTTAGAGAATCCGAAGTGGATGCGTATTTCGCTGCTTTTGAACGTGTGGCTGCTGCACTTCGTTGGCCAAAAGAGGTTTGGTGTCTTTTACTACAATGTCGATTAGTTGGAAAAGCACAGGAAGTTTGTTCTGCGTTAACTTTAGAGGAAAGCTTGCAATATGATGTAGTAAAGAACGCTGTTCTTCGCGCATATGAATTGGTACCTGAGGCATATCGGCAACGTTTCAGGAACCATAAGAAGGTAGCTCAGACGTTTGTGGAATTCGCTCGGGAGAAGGGAATTCTTTTTGATAAATGGCTGTCTTCTAATAACGTGCAAGATTTGAGTTCGTTGAGAGAGCTAATGCTTTTAGAAGATTTTAAGAATTGTTTGTCAGAGCGAGTAGTCACCTATCTGAATGAGCAGAAGGTCACGACGTTATCACAAGCTGCAATTCTTGCGGATGAGTACGTGTTAACGCACAAGAGTGTTTTTGTTTTACCCCGACCGGAGGAAATATGGAGTTCGTCTTCAACTCAAAATTCGAATACCCGTACTAAACTGAGTTCACCACAGAATAAAGAAACACAAGAATGTTTTTATTGCCACAAAATGGGACACCTCATTTCTGATTGCTTAGTGCTGAAACGTAAGACTCAGCAAGGACAGTTAAAGCCTGTTACCTTTGTGAAGACGGTGTCTAACACTGTTTTAGAGAAGGATGTGCTTGACTCGGGGTTTAAACCATTCTTGTTGAAGGGGTTAATCTCCGTAAATGGCAAACCTAGAGAGCAGAAAGAGGTACAAATTTTGAGGGATACAGGATCGATGCAATCATTTGTAGTCTCTGATGCACTTCCTTTGTCAGAACAGACGTTTTATGGGTCAAGTATGTTAGTTCAAGGGATTGAGATGGGGGTTGTAAAGGTACCGCTGCACCGGATACACTTACACTGTGATCTGGTCTCAGGTTTTGTTAAAGTGGGAATACGTTCTTCTTTTCCTGTGAAAGGGGTTGCATTTATTCTAGGAAATGATTTGGCAGGGGGTAAAGTGTCACCTATGCTCGAAGTCGTTGATCGACCTGATTGTTTTATTCCTGCTGATGACATTTCTGATAATTTTCCGGATGTTTTTGCTGCTAACGTAGTCACGCGTGCTCAAAAACGCAGAATTGGAGATGACATTGTTTTGGCCGACTCTTTTATGTCACCTGTGTTTACAGAGGATAATTTTGGGACAGATCCAAAAGATGCTGAAGATGGTAGACATGATGGACATCCGGTTACGGCAGTGGCCGATTTTGAATTGTTGGTTGCACCTATATCTCATGAAGGGATTAAGGTTGTACAAAGGAAAGATGTGTCGCTAATTAAGTGTTTTTCGGCTGCCAAAAATCCTAAATCTGATAAAGTTGGCACAGCTGATTACGTGATCGAAGATGGGTTGTTGTTAAGGAAATGGCATTCGCGCAGAGATTGGGAGAACGAGTGGGATGTTGTGTGCCAGATTGTTCTGCCTACTGTCTATCGAGAACAAGGGTTGAGTATGGCACATGATCATGAGTTAGCAGGTCATTTGGGAGTGACAAAGACTTACAACCGCATTCTCAGACATTTTTTCTGGCCTGGCTTGAAGAGCGATGTGTCTCATTATTGCCGCACATGTCATGAGTGTCAAGTGATGGGTAAACCGAATCAAAAAATTCCACCAGCCCCATTAATTCCGATTCCTGTCATTTGCGAACCGTTTGAACATATAATTTTAGATTGCGTTGGTCCCCTGCCGAAATCAAAGACAGGTAATCAATTTTTGTTAACTATAATGTGTTCTGCGACACGTTATCCGGAGGCTGTTCCCTTGAGGAAAATAACGGCACCTGTCATTATTAAAGCCTTGCTAAAGTTCTTCTCCACGTTCGGATTGCCAAAAATCGTGCAAACCGATCAGGGGACAAATTTTCTTTCCACTGTTTTCAGACAAGTGTTGAAAACTCTGGGTATTTCACATCGAATCCCAAGCGCTTATCATCCTGAGAGCCAGGGTGCTATCGAACGATTTCACCAGACCCTGAAGTCAATGTTGAAGAAGTACTGTCTCAGCTCTGGTAAAGAATGGGACGACGGAGTGCCGTTAGTGTTGTTTGCAATTCGTGAAGTGACTCAAGAATCTCTAAGGTTTAGTCCAGCAGACTTAGTATTTGGGCACACTGTACGAGGTCCGCTGAAGGTGTTGAAAGACAGGATGTTGAATGAGACCAAGTCATCTGAACGAAATGTGCTTGATTATGTTAGTCAATTTCGAGAAAGTCTCCATAAGGCAAGTTCATTTGCACGGAAATCGTTGTCTACTGCTCAAGAGGGTATGAAGAAATGGTATGATAAGAAAGCTGCTGTGCGTGAAATTAATCCTGGCGATGAAGTGTTGGTATTGTTACCAGTACCAGGTTCGGTTCTGACTGCTCGTTTCTCTGGTCCATATAAGGTATCAAAGAGATGGAGTGAGACTGATTTTGTAATACACACCCCTGACCGCAAGCGGAAATTTCGAACATGCCACATTAACATGTTGAAATTATATTGTTCTCGGAAAGTGTCTGAGAAATTTGCGGAAGAAAAGCTTGTTGTTCCTACTGATGTTTTAGCTGCTGCTGCTGTTGCTGTGTCTGATTTTACTGAAGTGAATGTCGAGGTGATGTTGCCTTCTTCTGGTCAGTGTGATCCTGATGACGGTGTTACATTTCGTAATGATTTATCAACGTGTGGTAGACTTTCGAATTCTGAAGTTCTGAAAAACTTATCCGAAAACCTTGAAAATTTGCTTGAATCACAGAAACAGGACGTTATGCAACTAATTCAAGAATTTTCCATGCTGTTCAGTGATGTGCCAACTCAAACACATGTATTACAGCATGACATCCAAGTGACGTGTACTTCTTCCATTAAACAACACTCTTACCGAGTGAATAGCTTCAAACGTTCTGCGATGAAGGCTGAGGTTGATTATTTATTGAGGAATGACCTAGCTGAACCTAGCTATAGTCCATGGAGCTCTCCTTGCCTTCTTGTTCCGAAGTCTGACGGTACATTTCGGTTTTGCACAGATTACCGGAAAGTAAATTCTGTGACTGTACCGGATAGCTATTCTCTTCCTAGAATGGAAGATTGCATCGATAACGTGGGTTCTGCTAAGTTTGTAACGAAATTAGATTTGCTGAAAGGGTATTGGCAAGTGCCATTGACAGCTCGAGCTGCGGAAATTTCAGCTTTTGTTACTCCGGATAACTTCCTGCAGTACCGGGTTATGGCGTTCGGGCTGCGAAACGCCCCAGCAACTTTCCAGCGTCTTGTAAACATTGTATTGTCAGGAGTTAAAAATTGTAATGCATACCTCGATGATCTAGTGATCTATTCTTTGGATTGGTCTGAGCATTTGGCTGTTCTTCGGGTAGTTTTTGAAAGGTTGGCTGACGCTTCTCTAACAATTAATCTGGCCAAGTGCGAATTCGGTAAAGCAACGATCACTTATTTGGGCAAAGAAGTAGGTCAAGGTCAAGTCCGCCCTGTTAGTGCCAAAGTATCTGCTATCGCTGACTTTCCTAGCCCAACGACAAGACGGGAGTTACGTCGGTTTTTAGGTATGGCTGGTTACTACAGAAGTTTCTGCCGAAATTTCTCCACTGTAGTACACCCTCTGACTTGTTTGTTAAGTCCGGCGAATGCTTTTATTTGGACTGACGCATGTTAACAAGCTTTTGATGGAGCAAAACTGTTGTTGACCAGTGCACCTGTTCTAGCTGCTCCGGACTTTACACGTTGTTTTAAATTGGAAGTTGATGCTAGTGCTTTAGGCATGGGAGCTGTCCTTGTTCAGGAAGATGATGATGGTCTTGAGCACCCAATTTGTTACTTTTCTCGAAAATTTAACCGACATCAGAGAAATTATTCTACCATCGAGAAGGAAGCTTTGGGTCTAATCCTGGCGTTGCAATTCTTTGAGGTTTATGTGGGTTCTTCCGTTCTACCTGTTACTGTGTACACGGATCACAATCCGTTAGTTTTCTTGTCCAGAATGTACAACCACAATCAACGTCTTATGCGTTGGTCGTTGATTGTGCAAAGTTATAAATTAATCATAAAGCATAAAAAGGGATCAGAGAATGTCATTGCTGACACCTTATCTAGAGCTTAAAAAAAAAAAAAAAAAACTGGTTTGGGTTGAGTTTTAAGGGGGTGAGTGTTACGTACGCCGTGCTACGTAGTTATGTTTTTGTATACGTTGCTGCGTATGTGTGTATGTCTGTGTACTCTGTTTCAGGTGTGGAATTTGATTGGAGGTTCCGCCTGTCAAATCTGCTGACGTCAGGAACTGCGCCACCAATCGCCTGTCGCCGTGCGGTTTATGAATGGCTCTGACTACAATGGCGACAGTCGACACAGACTCTGGGGTTTGAGAGAGAGCCTGCACGCTCGGTGAAGACGGAGCTCTCGTTTGAGAGACCAGTCTGAGAGACTGATCAGTGTCTGGGGTTCGCTGCTCTTACGATCTGGCAGTGAGATCAGTTCTCTGTTTGTTTTGTTTTATTTTGTGTTTTTGAGATGTGCGTTCTTGTTATGCGCTTGTGGTGCACGATGAAATGTTTGTTGCTCTTATGACATTCTCATCTCAGTCCCCGTCCAACTCTTTGTAGACTGGCGGGAGAGGTTGTGAGTCAGGTAAGCAGGTCGCGACCTACATTTTGCACACGCAGTTGTCATTGAGATGTATTAGACGCACTAGTTTAGGAGTGGTGCTATTTATGTATGTTTTGTTTGGTTAGTTAGGGTAGTTTTAGTTATGGCGACTCCTCGACGCTGAAGACGTTTCTTTCTACATCTTTTGTTGATAGTTAGTTTAGCTCTTTAAACTTTAGTTAGAGGATTGTTCTTTTTGGTTATATTTAGTTCTTTGAGTTAAGCACCACTCTCTTGCTCCTTCCTCTCCACCAGATTGACTGTTGATAATGATGATTTTTGCTACATTGTATTGCCTCATTACTTCATTACTTTACTATTTAATTATTTCACTATTAATTCACTTAATTGCAGTTGAGGAATTAAACCTTTTTTTTCAACTGAAGTTTGGGTTGTCTGTTTTCTCTTCCCATACGGTTACCCGCTGCTGTACTGATACACACGTAAATGCAATATATGTGTTCTGTCCAATATTATTCCTAGACAAGTATAACCTCTAACGAGGGACATAACAGCCACACAAATGTGGTTCAAGCTACACCGATTGATTATCTTCCCTGCATATATTTATAACAACACAAAATATATAACACAACCCTGTTTCTTTTTGTTTTAATTTTTAAATATGAAACATTTTTGATCATTAAAACGGACTTAAATAGAGACAGGGTTGTGTCATTTTATTGTATTATACATGTACATACAGTGAAGAGAATGTATAGTAAAATAATATATATAAAAAAAGTTTTAATGATCAATAATATCCAGTATAAAAGTATAAGTAGCCTAATAGGTATAAGAAGCTATACAATGAGAAATAAAGCAAACAATTCAGTCAAACATAAGTCAGCTCTCAAAGTTAAAGTTAAATAGCCTAAATATATAAAGTTATGACTTCCCTTTACCATCAGCCAAAACGATTTGCCATGGAACAAACTATAGATTAATGAGACCAAAGATCGACTTGTAAACAAAACAAATGACATCTCATATAACCACTAGACTAGATACATCAGAGCCATCGGCAAACATCAGAAGGACTAGCCAAGGAAAAGCTGTTCCAGTCAGGGTTAATGAGCGCTGAACTCCCGGTGATCGCCTGGATCTCAAAACTCCGAAAACGTCAGATACATTATTCAAATAGGCGCTATCTTTATAAATAAACCACAGATTTGAGCTTTAAACAACTACATTCTCGCCTGAAACACTATTAAAATTACATTTCATGATACAATAAAAGTAGTATTTTTATATTAAGTGGGTTTTCTCTTCTGCTATTGACGCTTGCTGGTTGGTGCGAGATGCATTCTGGGACACCATTCTATCTCAAGTCCGCACAAGTCACCTCTCGATGCATCCTCGGTAAAAGGGGCGGATCAAGAACACATCCGGGGATTTGAACTGGACTTGGCTAGATCAAGCGTGCCGCACAAGCCCTGAAAAGTGACGCCAAAGCGTCTCGATCGCCCCCCGTTGACCGGTTGTAGTATAGCTCATAAACCCCGCCTCCCCATGTTATTCAATGGGACGTGAGACCAACTAAACAATTAAATTACACTTCACAAATCTTTTTTCCAAAGATAACTACAGTAAATGACAGAAACTTTCATCACGCTGATGTAATTTCAAGTGTTTGTTTATAAAATAAGTTTGTTTTTAGTTAGTTACTTGATGCTATAAAAACGGCGCTGTGGCGTCATGATTGACAGCTGTGATTGACAGGTTCTCTGAGCAAAGTAGTCACTGAAGCAACAACTGACTTTTTTTCGGGATCTTTGGAGGACTGAGGAGATTGGAGCTTTAAATTTAATATCTAAATTTCCATAATGAATTATTTCACACCGACATAATGGGTTGTTCTGCAGCAGAGGCGCGTGCTTACGATTGATTCAGCGAGACTGAGGGCGGGACCAGAGCGGGACGTTGATTTCGCGGCTTTAATTCCTGCTCACTACTGCGCATGCCTGGTCCCCAAATCGCAACTGCGCAGACTCAAGTCCCAAGATGTCAGCGCCATATCGGGACAATGGCGGCTTCACTTCTCGCCCATGGAAAAGAACGAAGGGGCGTTGTCCATCTTTTTTTACAGTCTATGGGCTAGATGTGAACTTTGAATTGGAACAGTACTTTGGCAGCGACTGATGACGTTTCACAAGTCCACAAGAACACAAGTACAGACAAGAACGCATATTCAGAAACGGCCATAGACTAATTCGTCGCGGTGTGCCACAGAATCAACACCGGCCGCCACATATTGCGTTTCGTTATTCATTTTTTTGAACACTATTTAAAACACGCAGCGTATTCTTTCAGTTGCATTTCCTTTCCCTGCTCCCCCTCCGTCCCGGTCACTCACGTGTCTCTCTCACATAAACACACACACCCCTCCCCTCCGTGCACACCGCGCCTGTCCATGAGGCGTGCCGGACTGAACAAAAGCAAAGCTAACTCCGCGAGCGACACTGCGCGAGTGAGACTGAGTGTGTCCGAGAGTGCGCTTTACAGTGCGCAAGAGAGAGACTGAGTGTGACTTTAATTTAAACTTATATAAACTAAAACTAATATAATTTATTTTACTGGACAATTTAAAGCTCATAACCATTAGGTAATATTTTGTTGTTACCTTAAGTACTTCGAGTGCAGTGTTTGCATCATGCAGTATTTGTCCTGAAAAGTACTGAATAAGTGTGATGTTTGTTACCTCAATAATTTAAGGTCATTCCTGTTTTATTTGTGTACATTTTAATCATTAACATTAAAAGCACACTCTTTTTTACAACTAAAATAACAGTGAAGGGTAAAAAAAATGTGAATTCCCAAAAATTACAACGGAAAAAACGGAAATTTGCAAAAATTAAAACGGAAAAAACGCAATTTGCAAAAATTCGAACGGAAAAATTGGGAATTTTGGAAAAAATAAAACGGATTTCATAGGGCTCTATAAAATATGTTGATCCAGGAACATGTCTTGCTTGGCAAAATTACAGCGACCCAATGACTCAGATCATGTAAAAGCACACAAACCTAAAGTTCAGTTAATACAAGTACTTGACTACAATATGCATTCTTCTAAAAAATGTTTGTGTTAACATTAAAATAAGCAGCCACAAAAACCGTTCACAACTGGTCACAGGAGATTGGCACTTGAGATGCATGTAAACACCATGTGAAAATGGGCCCAAACACACTTTAATTTATACTTCAACAAAATAGTAGAATAAATTTATGAACTGGGCGTGTTAAAGCTGAAGTGAGTCATTTCTAATGTCATCGAACAGAATTGCTAAAATAATGATAGTTTTCAGGTTTCCCCAACAATTCCCCATCTGCCAATGGTCAGACAAACATATATTCCAGGCTCAGTAGTTAAATTTACATTTTAATTTTAAATAAGAGAGACATTCATAATCCACAGTGTCATGAGGCCTCTAGATGAGACAAGGCGGTCTATGAATGATAAACAGTGCATTCCATGATGCCTCCGGATATCTGGAAACTATTTAGTTTTCTGCATTTGTACCACCAGACTCTTACTTTTCTGCAGAGATTAGCATGCCATCTAACATCTGTCTAATTATGTTCATATCTAAGTATCGATTTGCCTTTTCCCATTTTGCCAATTCGAGCTTGCTACAACAGGAGGCTGCATGACAGGAATAGCTAATTGTGCCAAGAGAATATTGGGCAGAGGTAAAAGGCAGATGGGTTTCAAAGCAGATCCGCCTCTCGAATGGCATTTTCAGAGACACCTTCAGGGCTCCTCCCAGCAATCTCAAAAAGCGACTGAAGTTGATGAGAAAATCTGAAACATGAGGAGTGTGGGTGCAGAAGAGTGTCTCTTCCACTCCCACTCAGGTCAATATGCACCACAGTAGTTCATATCTGCTCAATATGAAACTATGCAAACCGTTGTGCATATTTCCCTAAAGCACCAGTTTCACTGATTATATGCATATATTGGGATTGTTTCATTTCTTTGCACCAACATTTGTTTTTCAACTTCTATTGTGGGATAATAACTGCAAGTTTGGTTTTGCGCTTAAAGCGGGAAGTGTTTCTGTTATGAGGCGCTATTTACATTCTATTCAGTCCTCATGAAATTATAATCAGAGATGGGGTATGGAAATCAGCGAGTGCTGTTTTCATGGATGAAGCATGAACTGGTCAGGTAAAACGATGCCAAACCTAGGGGAATATGAAGAGACCCAGAGTCACATAAGTGAGTGAATCCTCAGGGAGTGAGATGCTTGCTGCTGACAGCTCAGCCTGGATAGTTGTACTTTCATATATTGCCCCTGTAACCCTAATCCATTAGAGTTCCCATAGTGCTCTAATGATTAGAGTGGCCCCTCAGGCACTCAGCCTCTGGAACAGCATGAACTCCCTTGAGGCAACAGATCCACTCAGTTGACATATATGCACTGCTCTTCCTACGTTCGGAAACACCCCCTAGATTTCAGACAATCTCAAATTTATTTCCTGATAAATGCATTAAAATTACTTGCAATTATGATTGAAGAAGAGCGATAATGTTTTTTTATTACATATATACAGTTTCTTTTTTGAAGATTACTGTGTCCGCCGCACACCTTATATTAGTACACAACAGAACACTTAGTATACAGTTAGAGTCGGTTTATAATTACCTTTAGTAGCCTACTTCCAGGCTGAAAAAATAATGCATAAACTAATCTAAGCTGGTTTGTTAGTTTTAGCTGGTTTAAATTGATTGCAGATTGTCTTCCAGCCTGCCTAAACTGGTGTTTAGATGGTCTCCTAGCCAGAAAACCAGCTTTATTTACAGCAGGGTTTCCATGTTCCTAAATCAATTTTATATTGTTTTATATTTGTTTTTATATGTGTTGCCACTCATCAATGTAAAAGCATAACAAAATGGTATGAATTTATGCTGATATTATCCAAAACCAGACTTTGCTAACAGTGTTTCCAAACTTTCAGAGGCACGATCTCATGAAAAAAAATGCTGAAAGAAATACTTCATTTACTGGTAGAACTACAAATTATCTTTTTGAAAATATTGTAACATCCACAAAAATATGTTTGAGTTGCCCTTTACCTTTTATAGATTGTAGCTGCAATGCACAGTAACAGTCATTTTGAACATGATTTCATAATTGCTTCTGGATTACATTGTTTAGCCTAATTAACAGCAACCTTCATCATAGTAAATTAAACCTCCTACACTGTTGCATTTCATTAAAAGCGATCTTTAAAAAAAAAAACATATTTTTGATATCTTCCTGAGATGAGTGGCTCTAAAAAAGCCGTCCTTGTCTCATTGTTTACACCGAAAGAGGCCAAAAAAATAAAAAAAAATAACAAAGGATCACTAGAAGCTTTTGTTCTCACACCTTTTTCCTTCAGCCTTTTCTTCACTCTGGTATGCACATTTCCTGAGAGAGACAGCCATGAAAGAGACAGATTTATATCTCCTAAAGCCTCTCATGTGGCCCTGCTATGTCTATGAGGATTTTGTATCGACTTTAAATCGTATAAAAAGTGAAGAGCAAAACTTGAAGAAAGAGAAAGTTACACCATGTACCTTGGTACACAAGAACATTTACAAGCTGACTGGAATGCAAAATGGCACCTTCTGGTAAATGATACACTGCGTTTTACAGCACATTCAGGTCACCAAATGGATAATCTTTCCATGTCAACAAAGCAGGAATCAACTGAAACTAAATGCCTTAAACATCAATGATACCATTATAGAATTATGTATTTTGAACAAAATGTAATAGCAACGAATCAATAAGTATCAGCGTACACCCTTCTTAACATATACCCTGAGTGCACAAGCTCAAGACTCAAACACTAATGAGTCATCTGGCTCATTTGGACCAGCAAAATTTAAAGAGACAACCACTCAGATCACAGATCATTAGTCTCAATAACAAAATATTTCCTGTTTTATGGTTGGATTTGTCTTTCAAATATGAATAACACTTAAAATTAATTATTTTTCAAATCAACTAAATTCAACGCTATATGTTGAAAAAATAAAAGATGAGTAAGATGAAATCTAAAGAGCACAGACAATATCTTACCCAAGAAATATCAGGCCTCGCTTTGGAACGATATAAAAACTCTGCCACATTCTGTCAATATCCATGTCTACTGACAGAAATCAAAGCAAATGTTTGAGTATTTCCACAAGCTTCGGCACAGTGTAAGCACCAAAGATAAATGAGATTTCTCATTCACAGGAGCTTAATTTGAATGCTAATTCTTGGGTAACTGCCTAGAGCTTATATGTAGTAATTTCAAAACATTTCTGGAACATACAACCCCTGTTGCCATGGTGATAAATTAATTATAATAATATAATTAAAATATATAAATTATATATAAATAATATAATTTAGAAAGAAAGAGAGCGAGAGAACTTAGGTCTCTATTTCACAGGGTTTTTTTGTTTGTTTTTTAAGTTAAACAGCACAACTAGCTGGTGGTGGGTTTTAATTACATACTCTGGTTGTTGTTTCTATAAAGGCTGTTTTTGAAATAAAATAAATATTTTTATTTGTATTTGCCAAAACAAATCATTAATACTTCCATAATTTAAGAAGTTTGCAAATGGCAAGAAATCAAAAAATAGGATTAAAATGATCCCTGCACACAAATTCTTTCTGTTCTGATGAACATGAAATAAACACAAGTAGCTCACAAAGCTCGCTTTCCTCTCAGTTCTCAACTTAATAGCTTTCTCCAGGCCAAAAATCTTGCTGACAGGTAACATCACAGACTCTGGTCATTAAAAGCAGCACTCTCACCTGCGTCCTTTTCAGGGTCACAATTGCGAGCCAGCTTCCCAGACAGTCTAATGAGGCTATGCCTCTCTTCCTCCCTTTCTCATGTAATGACATCTATCTTTGGCCCTTTCAATCCGTCCATTTCATTATTTCTGTTATAACAACACCAACGTTCCCTCCAATTCCAACAGTGAGGACAATATCTTTTTGCCTTAAAAAAAAGTCTGCTATCATTTACTCACATGCATGCCTTTTCCAAACCTGTGTGACTTCAGAAAAAAAAATCTGTTTTTTGTTTTTTACTGTATTGACAAGAACAGTTTAAACATCAAAATATCCTCTTTTGTGCTCCACACAAGAAATAAGTCATACAAGTTTGGAACAAAATGAGGGTGAGTACACAATGTCAGAATTGTTATTTTTGGGTATACTGGTATTCCTATTGGTATTTGACTTTGTAAAGCTTTTTCATAATGGATTTGTTCATATTCTGTAAATCAATATAAATGTGACTCAGACCATGAATGTAGGAGGTGACTCTGGCACATGTAAGAAGTAATATGTTCTATCAGGATTATCCATTAAATCTGGAACATTTCTTTATTAACGCAGGTGGCTAGAGCACCTCTCCATAATTCAGAAAGGTAATTAACTTTCGAGACGTGTCTAAACCAAAGCAACGGTATTAATTCCAACTCAGAGAAAGAGATACGCAGAGCAGTTGAGCTGTGACATTTTGCCACCAAAACCAACTGGAATAACAAAGTCTGAGAGGAACAGATCCTGGTTTGACAATTGACAGTGAATTACCACCATAACAGCAAAGTCCAATGACGTGGTGAAGCTTTCCTGAAGCTTTCTTGACACCCCTGTAGAGGAGGTAGGTTTATGGCACGTCCACTAGCAACAAATCAATCTCACCTGTAACTTCTCTTTCAAAGAGCCCAATATAGGAAACTGGGTAAAGAATGCTGAAAAAACAGAGACTGGAATCAAAGACAGACAATTTGGTGATAACAGATGGACAAGACCATGATTGTGGAGTATTGATTCCACTCAAAGACTGAGGATAATCTAAAAGATAGAGGCTGTTTTTGGTGAGATGAATGACGATTGAGGTCTTACCTCTGTATTTGTCACTATTTTTCTGATGTATCTCAATTCTAGTAGCTCTGTATGTGACTATGCAGAGATGAAATGGCTCAGGTGGGTATTCAAAAAGGACCTGTGAGGTATTCACAGCCTGATCAATTCTTAATTAGAGAACACCAGCCAGCTGTCAGGGTATTCATAGAAAAACACTTTCCATCAGGTCAAAAGGTGGCGGTGACAACAAGAGTTGCAGCAGAAGCAAAAGCGAGTTATATGCAAGTGAAGTTATATGCATATATGTTATATTTCTTGTGTTTGAAGGCCAAAGAGGTCCGTCATACCTGGAGAAATCTATCCGCTGGTATTCCCATTTTGTAAATGGCATGTGACTAAAGGTGCAGTCACATTAGCGAAATTTCATGAGCAAAGAAGTTCCAATGTCTATTGTCAGTAGTGTAGAGATGTGAATCACAGCTTAAAGGTCCATAAAAAAAAATTCGGGCAACTTAGAAGTTTAAGCAGAAAAATGGCCCATTTTTTAATGGGATGCAGAATTGTTCCTCTAGAGCCACAGGAAAATTACATTATGGCACAGGTGATTGGCTGATGGCACACATACAAAACAGTCCCAAACTCTGCACTAGCAACTATCCTGAGCCACATCCTGTTTTTCTATTAAATGTATGATAGCTGTGACCTTGGTTCTTTAAAGAGGAAGAAATCCAGTGAATAAAATAGTATGAGTGATATCATGCGTGTTTTGATTTTGACCAGTGCTGTATGACAAGGGTATGATGTAAATATAACTTTACAAAGTAACTAAATCAACCTTCTCAGGCAGCAAAATGCATTAAGTCTTCTACTTTGAGTCTTTGTGTGATGAGAGAGAGAGAGAGCTGTAAGTGAATTTTATTTGTTCCTTCTCGTATTATTGTCTTGCTTTCATGGATAACTTCAAACTAATTAATCAGGCCATGAGAATGATGGAAACGGTCATTGTACCCTCTTCCCTTGTCTTTTTCTATGAACATCTCTTGCAGTGCTGACAAAGGCCTTTTGAAAGACACTGTGTTATGAGCAGGTAAACTGTAGGGGGGGAATTGTGAATATTCAATACATATATCTTTGGTAAAGATATTTAGTGTGTTCATTTCCACAACCGCAGTTACATTAAATGATTTTGTTTTTATATTATCTCATCCAGGCCTCAAACTGTTGAATTTTAAAGCACATTTTCAAAGTGTTTTCCTTATCACAAAATTAAAATAAATGAATAAATGAGCCTCACTTTGCACATCAATCAGCATTTAGATGTTTAATTCTGTGCATTTAATTTTCTCATACTGTGCAGTGCAAATGCAGAAACAAAACATTATGATTTGGCCTCTCTAACTCAAGAATTAAAAAAAAAAGCCTCATTTGATTGAAGAACATAAGAACGATTAAAAAACATGCAACCCATTAAACCGCCTTAGAGATGAGATTTGCTCTCCTAATCAGCCACTTTGTTAAGAAAACATCAATGTAATATGCATGTTTGACACAAATATAATGCCAAGGGATTCACGTTCAGATGTTAAGTACCCTAAATGACCAAAGTAAGTGGACACCCTCTAATAAACAGATTTGGCTATGCCAGTAATTCCAGTGTACTGTAGTGAATAAAGAATTTCAATGGCAAGAAGTGTCTTTCTATTGAGTTGTCCTCACTCACTGCACAAAAACAAACATACAACACAACCAGTATAGTACGATTTACAAATGAATGACTCTAAAATATCAGCATCGGCCGATACGTTTTTCAGATTGGCCGATGTGTTGGAACATGGAACAACTTATATTTTGACGGGTGGCGCTCAGCGCCTGAGAAGAGAACGGCAGCGCCTGATCACACAGCGCTCACTCACATTCTGCGTCTTCATTAGTTTACAATCTCTGTCAGTCATATATAATACTTTGTTAGACAGAACTGGTAAACAAAGAAAGTAAATGCATGCGAAAAAGTGTTGCTTTTATATTATTTGTAACAGAAAAGGCAAACAATCATGCTAAAATAATTTCTCATTTACCATCAACATTCAGCAAATGCGCATCTACATCATTTAAACAAATCTCTGAAAATCTAATAAACATTTAATTTCACAAACCTTGCAGATTTAATCGAAGGCAGCTGTGATATCTTGTGAAGTGTGCATTTGTAGCACTTCTGCGAGTGACGGTCGGTCCGTGCGAAGTGAGTGAATGCGAACAGAAGATCAGCGTCACTGGAGACGCGATCGAAATTTAAAAATATGCTGTGCTATATCCAGTTGCCCACTGTGTCATATTCATATCGTTTTCACTGTGTGCTGTATGTAAAATTAGGGTTACCTTACCAGTGTGCACGAAATTAGCAGATTACTGAGTGCCCTGTTACAGTGTTTACTTCCTTTTTATTCACATATTCATGTATTTTTTAGCAATTACTTTGTGAAAAATACTGTAATAGAATTGCAGATTCAAGAAGTTGTCCTCTAAAGTATAGGCCTAAGCATGTCTATTTTAAGAATTTGTTTTCTAATTTATTTCTAATTTATTAAATATTGATTAAAATAAATATAAAGTATATATATCATCGGCCACCCTGCTATCTAAGATATCGGCATCGGCCATCAAAAAAAAAAAAAAATATCGGTCGACCACTACTTATAAATCAATTATATTTAAAGAATATAAAACATAGAAAGAAAAAAAATCCCAGCAAAAAGAGTATAGCTTGATTCCTGAAACAAATTACTCTTATGTGCTGATTCAGAGAGAGAATTTATTTTACAGTAGGTGTCCAAAATCTGTACATTATAACTGAATCAAGAAATCTGTATCGATATCCAGAAGGTATGCTCATGTTTGTGGCCATACACTGTAAAATCGAATTAGTTGGACTTTAAAAAAGCATGCAAATTGATTGCCTTAAAAAAAACAAGTGTAGGAATAGTGTGTGGTACTGACAAATGCTTAGTTATTATAGTTCACTAACACAAGAGTTCTAGTAACTAAAAAAGAACAGTAGAGACTACTTGATCATTTACTTTAAATAAAATATAATTGTTACCATTGTTGTGTTTGCAGGCTGAATGTTCAATTCTGTGTGACTAGTATGATCAATTGCAAGATTGTCACAAATATAGAAGGATTATGTAAACCCAATTAAAAGTTTCACAGGTGTTTAGGAGATAAGTGTAAGCAACAAGATTATAATATATCATTAACTGACATGAAATATAGTTATGTTATACATCATTTCATTCATACATATATATATATATATATATATATATATATAAATAAAGGAAGAGAAGATCTCTTCCTTTGAAACCGAATGACCGAGTTCTTGTTGCATCTCTGCATCATGGGATGAGAACTACAATCGTATAAATGAAGTTCCAAGAGCCCAACCAAAGGGAACAATAATCGGCCATAATGGTGACTAAAACATTTTAGGAAAATCAACATTTTAGGAAAAATTTGTAAAGTCAGCTTATGTGCTGTTATTTCAAAATTTTAAGTTGTATTGACAATTCAACATTCAAGATGACTTTGGGAAATTAATGAGTGTATGCAAACAGAAAAATAACTGCAGAAGTGGAGGAAATGAGTGAAAAGTCCATTAAGAATTTCCCCGCCTCAAAAACCACACTCAAACTAATCAATTAATCGTAACTTGGGTTTTCTGAGTGAAGCATAGTATGTGAATAGTACAGATTACTAGATTTTCACAATTAAGTTCAGACATTAAGTAAAGTTAACTAAATTAGTTAGAATCACTGTTGGATTTTACAGTGTAGTAGTGCATGTCATATTGGTGTAATGTCCTAATGTGTGAAATTCATTAACTAGCATGACAAATTTTCCAATTCTGTTGGATTATATTTTGCATGACAGCTATCTTCCGAAAAAGAAGAATTTAAGGGTGCTTTTATACTAGCACTGTTGCTGCACCCAGGTCAGAGTTCAGTTCCTTTGGATGATGTGAACGCTGTTTTCCGTACTCGAGTGGTCTGGGGTACAGTTCATGTGCACTCCGGTATGGTTCACTGCTGATATGAACACAATCGTACTAATTTGCAGAAGTGAACCGTTATTGATGACATATGATAAGATAAAACTGGGTGTTGGTTCACACTCCTGGCAAGTGTGAATGCTCACCTTCAGAAATGGACTCCCACGTTCTTTAGAACATTTGCAGAAGCCTATATTTGCGGCAGATATACACAAGTGCCGTTATGTGCTGGTGCTTTTAAAACGAAACCAAAAGTTAAAAAAACGTTACCGAGCAACAAGCTACTGCTTTGATGATGCAAACGTACCGCAGTTCGGACTCAAATAATATAATGTGAACACAGTCCAGGGGGGCAGGGGGGTGCACTCAAACTCGGGTTCGGACCAGGCAATGGAATCAAGTGTGAAAGAACCCTAAATGTCACCACAATTAAAAACTGTGAGGAACTGAAAGTATTTAGTGTGAGTGTGTGGTGGTCTCTTAAATGAGGCCTGCTTGCTGTCAAACTCTTAAGTGGATCTACGTGGGCTAAATTCAATGATTTAAAAATCCCAGACAAAAGTTGTCATTATCACAGCATAAATCTCTCATTTGATGCAGTCGCCGCAGGCTTTGAGACATAATGACTGCTGCTGGATTTACAGGCACTGCATGCTGCCCCTGTAAAGTGGCTTAACTGCTGGCTGCTTTTATAGCCCCAGTGGTTTATTTTAGCAGGATATTAAGGTAGCCAGAAAGGCACACAGGTATAAAGCAATAACTCTTAAGTTTATAGCAGTGGACCATGACCGCACAACCTAACAAAAGCTAGGACAGTTCTTCCACAAATCCACTGAGAAAAGAAAAGGCCATTTCATTGTGCCTTCTACAGTATGTTATTGAGTTCTCCTATTTATTTTACAAATCAGGGATACTGACTGAAATAGAATAGCAAATATTCAAATGATACTTTGATTTAAATAAAAAAACAAGAAGGGCAAAATCAAAAGAATGGATGTAACAATCTCAGACAACTAAGGCAAGTCAGGTGTTCATCTGCAAAACAATCTCTACAAATTCTCTGAGAGAGCATCTGTGAGAACGTACCCATTTGTTATGCTGTCTGAAATAACCAGGAGGTAAGTGATAACCTGTAACAGACTGCATGTGAAAGCAGCTTTCTCTGGTTTCCCCAAGCTTAAATTTAGTAAACATCAGAGTGACTAAACGCGCAGCTTTTTACAGAGCTTTGCTTTCTCAATAGGGCTAAGAGTAGCAATTCTTGCAAGACCTCAGCAAAATGTCTGGATTTCTTGCTAGATATAGCAGTATTCGATTCCAGAGGGTATGCAGCTCATGTGCCCACTGACAAATGGCCAAAAAAACATTACTGGAGAAAAGCGAATATGGAGGACTACAAATACCATTTGCATGTTGTTTTTACATTAAATTAATATACTTAAAAAATAACATGAGGCAGATGAACAGATGAACATTGCTTGTCATGTACTTTCACACATTAATGCAGAGTTTGCAGTGAAAATCATTTTTGATTGCGTTAAGCCAGCTTTATTTTTACAAGCATGGCAAGGGTGCAAGTTTGTGTTAAGACATGACATGCACAATCTTGCTTCACATGACTGCATGCATGATTAATGCATTTTTTTTCGGCTGAAGTTAATATTCAACAATCAAATAGGCTTAATCAATTAGTATTTAGATCAGTATTCAGAGATGCACCAATATAAAAATTCTGGTCAATATGATTATTTACATGTTATGGCTGAAATTAAAATTGTATCTTTTTTTCTGTAAATGAAAAATAAAACACTTAAAACTAAAATTGCTAGAAGTGAATTCAGGCATCATCATTCTAATGTACGTTATGAAAAAAGGATATTAATTTTGAAATTTGCTTAAGATTAGAATTTACAGTGATATTGCATTATTAAAAACTATAAACCGTTTAATTGATTAAACATCAATTGTTAATAGACTTATTCAACACAAATGCATTCAATAATCATACATTTTGAAGGTTAATTTTGAGTGTTATATAACCGAAAGGGAATCTAAATGTAAAAATAAAGAAAATGACGAGCACAATTAAATATCAAATATAGTAAAATTAAAAAAAAAAAAAATCAATCATTGATAAATAATACATTTCTGTGGTGCACAAATGGCTCCAAAACGGAAGATAATCAAGAGCGCCGCATATAAAACAAGGGCTTGTTCTGTGTAAATAAGCAATTATTCTCTGTGTGATTATGCTCTTAGTTCAGTGGTCTATAAAGCCTGTGTTTCCCCAAATAATAAAGCAAAAAGGAATAAGGAACAACAAACATAAGAGTGATTTCACTTTTCTTATCGATATGGGCCCAGAATTGGTGATGTATCCTAAATTTTAACCTTTAGTCTACAGCAGGGATGGGGAACATCAGTTCTGAAGGACCGCTGTCCTGCAGAGTTTAGCTCCAACCCTGAAAAAAAACCCTCACCTGTAGCCTTAGTGATCCTGAAGACATTGATTAGCTTGTTCAGGTGTGTTTGATTAGGGTTGGAACTAAACTCTGCAGGACAGTGGCCCTCCACGAATGACGTTCCCCATCCCTGGTCTACAGGATACAGTTTCTAGTGTTAAACCATAAACATATAACAAAACCCCATTTAGACCGCAAGCTTCCACTATAAAATCTACAGGGAAATTATCCCAGGGGTCTCATTAGTTTGGGTTTGGAATCGAGAGCTGTATATATCTGGGAAGGTCTCTGCTTTAGCCCACTTATCATTGAGTCTCACAGAAATTGAGGTCGGAGAAGGTGAGACGCAAGAAAATGCTTTTATTATAGTGCTTATGAATGCTTGCCCATGCAAAAGCTGTAACCGTTTACAACGGCAAATACGCATATCCTGAAATATTATAAAGCATGTGTGCATTTAGATGCTTTCTAAAAAACATTTCCCTCTCAATTTACTCCCTTTTGTTCATCAGTGACTCCTCTGGCCAAACCTCAGGGGACAATTAGTGCTAGGCTAACATTAAAATGTAATTATCACGGCAATAAATTATGATTAACTGCAGGGCTGTCATATTCTCAATGGACCTGTTACCATCTCAGAGTGGTGCAGGAGGTACACAGTCATCCCTCAGGGACTGCAGTCAGCAGTGCAGAGCTGAGGGCACAAAATCTTTGAACAGCATTCATCCAACATCAGCCAAGCACTTCCTGTTTGAAAAGGACTGCAAAGTTTTTCAGTTTATTTTCAATCCCGCTATTTAATCATAAAATCACATGATCTATGTGATCTAATTAACTTTTGATCAATTGAATGACCTTGCCGAATTTAAATTCTTCACAAAAATAAAATCTTACTGACCCAAAACTTTTTTCTGAATTCAATAACATTTAAATTGGAATTGAATCAAATTGAGAGCTTGTGAAACTGAATCAAATCAGGAAATCTGTATCAATACCCAGCTAATTACTGGATTAAATCTAATATAGTGGACATATCATTTCTTTCCAAACCAGTTAAGTTTAAGGGTTGTTGTAGTATTGTGTAGGGCAATGCCATCAGCACTGTGATTGACATCAGTAATGAAATCTTTTTAAATCAGCTGCGGGGCAGAGATTGCACTGAACTGCTTTGGGGAAAAAATTACACTATGTATTGGATTTAACCCACTACGTCATCACACTACAGGCTGCAGCAACAACAGTCTCCTTTGCTCTCGCAAATGTGCTCGTAATAAAAATAGTGTTTTTCACATCTCAAAATGGCTGTTACAGTGAATACAGTGAATGCAATGCACTCCATTTCTGAATGTGCTGTGAATTTTGCATGTATTAGGGAATGTAGAGGGCACCCGTTAAAATTTTATTTGGAATTTGTAAAACACAGAAACTAGTTTTCCGCCACAATAAAAGCTCAACTGCAGTTTACAGCAAATAAAAGCTCAAGGGTTTATTTCTTGCAAGTGAAGTTAGGACAAAAGTATTGTAATTTCCCTTCCCTGTTATATTCTAATTGTTTGGCTTCCTAAAACTCCAGTGTGAATGTAATGTAGAATGATATCACTGTATCACAACTAAAATGGGTTGCGCCCCCTTTAAAGTTCAGGTACAAGTCAATTTACAGACTTTTTCCTTTGTTCAATTTTCACACTGAACATGGGTTGGAGCTAGGCTTGCTGTGGTAGTCGTTGTTACCGGCGTTACACGGTTTTCGGCCGTATACAGATTACATTACTTGCCCACCGTGGCATCGCCCCTCACTGTCAAAAAACTTTTTTTATAGAAATTAAAGCAATTTAGTTCAGACGTTACAAAAAGCGTCTGCTCTGCTCCATACAGCACAAGCTACACAATCGCAGCACAGTGCAGCAGGAGTCAGATTTTACTTATTACATGAATAGAGTAAGGAGAGAGACAAACAAGACGATAGCGTGATTTGGTGCCAAACAGATCCTGAGAGTCATTGACAAACATCTTATGTTGTAAAATGTGCATCAGATGCCCCCTACAGCATGATTGTGAATTTCGAAACCTAAAGTAAATAGTGAGTACGTTTTCGAAGCGCTTTCAATACTGCGCATATTGATCCCGGCTCCCTGATACCCGCAAATTATATACAATATCCCCCCACCCCACCCGATGCTATCGGTAATACTGGTGTTGCTGTGAAGTTTATTTAATGATGTGAAAATTTCCTCACCATGCTTTATGGTGCCGGCCCCCCGAAAATTCTAAGTTTTCCCACCCACTTCAAGGGTCCTGGCGCCGACCCTATACTGGGAACCACCACCCACCCATAGTCTCACAAAATTCTATTGATACTCTCCCGGACTAGCGTGTCCGCCTGATAACTACCCATGTCCACAATGGCCTTTCCTCAGACATGTAGTCCACCCTGACTTACTCCCGAAATAAATTACTCTTACTAAAATGTGACATTCGTCCACAACAATCAGATGCTGTATCGCCTGCCAGTGCTGCCAGCCATTGAAACCCAACTGCACAGCTCTAAATGAAGATGTGAAAAGCAAATTTACGTTCCAGCAGGAGAGGGAAGTAATTTTCTCTTCCCGCCTCTCTATTGATCTCAGCATGGCTGATTCAGAGCCCTGCTGCTTTCTGGGCACAGGAAGTAGAGAGAAAAGGCATCACTGGGAGGAGAGGGCAAACAATTGAAGAAAGACACTTTTGTCTTATCTTCAACGCACATTCAAAATCCCATAGAGAACAAACAAGCCACAATAGACACCAGATCATGAGGTATCCATTATATTATATGCTTCCCCTCACTGAGAGACCACCTCAGTGGGCATCAGACTAGTTTGGAGTTAGTTTTGGGAGTTCGAAACAGCTTGCAAAAGCAAACTTTCCAGAAAGGTTCACTACAGCTCGTAGTTTGCGTAGTGTCAATCTTAGAGCAATGGACCACTGGATTCCACCCCTGCAGACTGGTGGAAAGTGAACGGGAATAAGGTTCCCCGGGCTGGCCAAGTTAGCGTGGAGGTACCTGTGCATTCCAGCAGCGTCAGTCCCCTCAGAGCGGGTGTTTTCAGCGGCTGGACTGACGGTCACCAGGTTGTGGTCACGTCTGACCCTAGATCATGTCAACATGCTCATCTTTCTCAACAAAAATCAGACTGGTGCAGAAGTTGTATGTGAGTTACTAGTTATTTTTTATGAGGCTTTGTTAAGTAGCCTAATCTGTTAAGTAGCTGTTAGGTAGGCTAATCTCTCTCACCCTCTTTCTCGACTCCGTGCCTTGGATAGTTTTGATTTACATTTTGACAAAACCTGTCAGATCTAAGTATTATTATGTTTTTGGTTAAGTTATTGTTTAACATGATTTTTTAAACAGGGTCTCTGTTTAAGAACGCAAACTCGCAGCTGCAGGTTCCGTTGCTTTAGACACCGCAGCGCATATATCTTCAAGTTTAGCCTAACCGAACGTCCAGTTTAACTGCCACAAGTTGATCATCTTGTATTAAAATCTCACTGAGGAAAAACACACTGTATTTTTGTATTTTCGTTGCATTTTTAATTTATAAAAAGTTAAATAAATAATTAATTTTGATATAAAAATATGAATGATTAATTGATAGTCGATCGTTAATTCTCCTGACGATCGACTAAGAAAATGTAATCGAATGCCCATCCCTAGTGGCGATTACATTATAGATGTGGAACATGATGCGTACATGTCGAAATCTTTACCGGTTCATTTCTCCTGTTCAGTCCGTCGAGGTCAGACGTCCGAGAGTGAAAACATGAACACACTGGAGAGCTGCTTTATAGTAGAAAAATAAGTTGAACTTCTGATGAAACAAGACACTGACACTGTTTTCATGTTTAATACAGTAAAGCTGCTTGATTTTAAGCAATCTATTGCAGGTTGCTATCATATCCAGGTTGCTATGATCAGATGCTTTTCTTATGCTTTATTTAAAATAATGCTTGCCGTTTTCTCATTTTTGCTGTGCGTCTATTTTGTTATTGAGAGGGAAGCGCACAACACGTATTTACATATTCATCTAAAAACCGATCTCAGCGGTGTGGGCGGCATCGGATCTTCATTAACAATATATCGCTGGTCAAGTATTTCGAACTTCGTTTAACCCCTGAGCGAAGAACAAAAAAATAACTTTGCCGCAAGTATATCAGGGCCTTTATTGTTTCAGAGAATATCCTTGGTTGCTTTCTTAGGCATGTACAAAAGCCTCTGCTGGTTCCACAAAGCATAATGAGTTTTTATACATACTTAAGGAAAGTCATTTCAACTGCTACAGTAATTTCTGGACTTCTGTGCTGAACTCTTGAACACAATGCACACAATACAAAAGAAAAAAAAAACCAAGGCTGGAGCAACAGGTATACAAATTAAGTAGTCACTTTTTTAAAGTTTTGAAAGTACTTACTAACTTTCCTCCCAGAGATGACTGGAAGCACACAAACAGTCTTCATGTATCAGTGTGTAGCAGTAAATCTTCAGCTCACTGCCTGGGGGAAACAGCACCTTACCTCAGTGACAGATGTGTTGCTGAATAACTTTGGTAAAATGAGGCGTAAACAGCCAATGGGCTGGTGCCACACATTAGAGACGAATTATCAAGGTGCCAAGCTGCAGGGAAGTTAGTCCCCGGTGAGAAACTGTTGATCCAGTCATAAGGGGACAGTCTACATGCTTGCAAATAAAATCTAAAATCTTTACTTATTGCCACACAACCAGGGCTATGCGAATTGGCTTCTGTTTATCACATGGACAGACACCCTGGGACAACAAAGGGTGAAGTGCTTTGCTCAAAGGCACAAGGTTGATGAGGGCATGATTCTATGTAAGGTTGCCAAGGTTGCCATGATTCTATGTAAGGTTTCCCTTCAATGTGGCAAAATAAGGGACACCCATTCACGGCCCCCAATAAAATACTGGACAAATCGCGTTCCTTATTGATTTGATACGGGACGCATCATTTTACTTGTAAATACGGGACGATTCCATATTTTAAGGGATGGGTGGCTGGCAAGCCTAATTCTATGGGGTTAGAGTTGTTGCATTATCTCAAATAAATAGATTGAGATTCACAAACAAATGTAAAGAGATTCACAAAAATGTATCAAATACCCATAGATTAAGATCCACAAATAAATATAAAAAGTTTCACAAACATTTATAAAATTCACGAATAAATAAAATGAGATTTGCAAATAAAAAATATATATATATTTACAAATGTGTTTTATGTCACAAACAGAACTCTGCCTGGTATTTATTTGTGAACCGCTTTCTGTTCATTTGTGAATCTCTTCTTGTGCATTTTTAAATCCCCTCACGCATCTGTGGATTTTGAAACACTCCTAGCGTCGACGTACAGAGAAATCCACAAATAAGTGGACTCCACCCACCGTTTACCCAAGCCTATCAGATAACGGCCACATTGGTCGGACCAATCGTAGGACATTCTCGCTACAACCAATCACGGTAAGGCTTTACACTCGGGGCGGGACCGGGAACTGAATCCTATTAATTTTGCACCCTTCAAATTGAGCTGTTTGTGTGGTTAAAAATCCTGTTTCCAAAAGATTCTTGGAGTTTAAAGCATGTGCCCAAAAAATCAGCGAACAGCACGCAAATACTGAACTGAGTTCTTATCTCTTACATCTTCTTGTGCTTGAAAACTAAATATTACTGTACGTTCACATCGCCGCCGACTTGAGCTTCCAAAGCTACTGGAAGTCATTCATTTTCAATGGAAGCTGGCTTCTCTCAGCTGCAAGGAGCGTCAAATCCATCGGCGTCGTGTTTTGGGCGTTTTGAGCGTCAATCAGAAAGTTGAAAGTATCTCAAATTTATGGTAATGAGCTCTGACGCGGTTCAGCGGCAAGCAGCGGCAAAAGCCAGCAACCAATCGGAATATAGACGTCCGTCGCGCTGGCTGATTCCGCTGGCTGATTCCAGAGAAACATACCATTTAAACTTTCGTTCCTACTAAAACATTAGTTCTGAGAAAATGGAGGAGAAGCTAATCATCACCGTTGCTAAGTTTCCTATCATTTATGATATCACGTTGTTTGCATATAGATAACGGTCCTGGAGGGTGTCATGAACCCAAAATCTCCGAGTACGACGCCAACTACAAAACAGCAGCACCAAACACAACTTTGCGATTATCCATGATCCAGTGATACACGTTTGATAATGAGCGCAACTTTTATTTGAATATATTTACAAACGCTCGTTTCAAGCAGGAATGCAATTCATTTGCTCACGGTAACACCGATTTGACCAATTGCACTAATGCAAATAATAATGCAAATAATAATAATAATAATAATAGCTAATAATTATTTTTCCCCCCCGATCAAATGTGACCAAAACGGTCATAAAAATGCTGTCATTATAAAAGGTTTCTTCAATATATTGCTTGTTTTTTCTGTTTATTACATTTAATGTTGTGACACTTCTCTTCTGCCTGCTACGTCAGAGCAGCCAACAAGCTTCCCCGTACTTTTTGACAAGCGTCCTTGGCAGGGCGGCCAGAGCTTCTATGTCGCTCAAGTCAGCGGCGGTGTGAACGTACAGTTACTGTTAAATGCAATTAGATATCCCATATCAGTAGGTACTGATAAATATCTAAATAAAAATCACTAATATCTAAATAAAAATCACTAATATCAGCCTTTTAATTGATATGGCAATGGTTCTCAATCTTTTTGACTCCAGGGCACCTCATTGTCCAAAACGATATTCAAAGGTCCCACAGTTTTTTCTTAATGTACTGGATAAGGATTAAGGATAAGGATTTTTACAACAAAAAAAAATCTAAATTTTCAACACAATAAAATATTTAGAGCTTGGCATTATAAGATTATATTTATGTACATTAGCAATACAATAACAATAGTGTGGAACCTATTAAAGAATGACTTAAAACTTGATAACTTGGTCTCCTTTGGTCACTTTAAGAGGCTAGTAAAGTATCGGGAAGCAGGCACAATGGGCACCTGTCCCTGCTTCCCAAATTAGGATAAGTCTATTGTATTGTAATTTGATACATTGTATTTTTAACTGTTGTAAGGCCATTATATTTTTTAAGCGTGGCTGATTCATTGTATTGTTAATGTATTATGTCTTGCATGTTTATTGTATTTATTATATTTTGTATTTTATGTGGAACTTTTATTGCGCCTTCTTGGCCAGGGCTCCTTCGTAAAAGAGACTTGTTCTCAAAGGATTTCCCTGGTTAAATAAGGGTTAAATAAAATAAAATAAATACATTATTTAATACAGGTATAGAAATATTATCACAAAATTAGGCTAACTCATATTCTATCTATCTATCTATCTATTTCTGGAAAGTGGGAACCCTGGTGAATTAAAATAAGAATTATCTTGATGTTTGTTATTAGACTTATTTTAATGCTTGTTTTGTCTTATTTTAAATAATTTTAAGTCATCACTGGAAGTGTGCTGACACCCCCTAATGAGCCTTAGCCCTCTGGTTGAAAACCACCGAAAAATGGAACTGATATTGTGCATACCTATCTTTTTTTACCATGGAATAACATGAGAACTAATTTTAGAAAAACATATTCTTAGCACAAGCAAACAGCTTCAATCAAGTACCAGATACTGAAGTACACATTTGACTCTGCAGTACTCTGCCATCCCACTCACTCTCTATAAGAATAAAAGTGTGTTGAAGAGGGCATTTGTATACATGATCCATTAAATGATACATGACCCCCCTGACCCCCCCCCCCCCCCCCCCCCCCCCCCCCCGAGCCAGGCAAAGTTAAGGTTTGTATATCACTGCCTGAGGGTCTCTAGGATACTCTAATGGAGGTGAGGAAAGGGGTTATTTTGCCGCCTGGGGAACTGTGAGATAGACTGGACTCAATTGCAGCTACCCTTCAACGAACACTGTCGACTGCATTCCAAGTGGAGCTGTGCATCGGAGGTGTCAATGTGAGCTCCCATATGGCGACAGGCCTCTCTCTGTCCTGCCTCACACATTTAGAAACTCTCCCAATCCATGCTAAAGGAGCAAGTTTCAAACAGTGAAGCATGACCAACTGTGAAATTGTAACAGCTCATATTGATCTGAGAGTTGAGAGTGACCCAAAGTTGTGCAAGGCTCAATGCTGACACCTTGTCTTTCATTCCGCTTTAATGGTGCCTTTGGGTTTCTTGTTGAACCTGCACTTTTAAATTAAAATGTTTAGTGCTAACAAATACACCTGTATTTGAACTTGAACTTACATAGTGTAACCATCCCACTGTAAGAGGTTACCAACAAAAATGTATATTTTTGTCTCCTCTGCGTAGCTTTGGCAACAATAACAGATAGGGACAAAAATATGCATAATTAAATTGATAATTTAATAGAAAACAAAATGACCTTTTAGAAGTAGTAAAATGTAGAACATACAATATAACTATTCTATTTCAAATAAATGATGTTCTTTTAGGGTGTATTCACACCTGCCTTGTTTGGTTCGATTGAATCGAACTCTAGTTCGTTTCCCCCCTTGGTGCGGACCTTTTGGGCAGGTGTGAATACAGCAATCGAACTCGGGTGCGGACCAAACAACCGAACCGAGACCCAGCTGAAGAGGTGGTCTCGGTACGGTTCCAAACGAACTCTGGTACGGTTCGTTTACGGTGTGAACATGAACCGACCCAATTGTAAGAAAGCACTGTGCCTTTGAGTTAACAGGCTTCCGTAGTCGGAGTTGCGTTATGGGAAAGTGATCTGTTGTAGCCTACTAAATTACATCTGTTGCGCGTCTTTCTGCGCGTTGTATGTGCATCATTCGAATGGAAATGAATGAATGAGTGTGTGCATCAGGACATTCACATACAGAGCATTCTCTTTAGTCTAATCGCGCATAGATGCAAAAAAAAGCATTTACAGTTCATATAATGTAACGATAGTTAGCCTACAATACAAGGATGATGCTGCGTTCATTTACGTTAAGCCTTTTTTGCACTTCCTGATTTCCCTACTTGAGAATCCTTGTCCAATTAATGGACGACCTTAGCACACCTGTGGTTTTGTTTACAAATTTTGGTTCACTTGCAAAAAGAGCAGTGTGAATGCGAACCGTACCAAAAAAAAAATAATTATTTGGTCCCGACCAAAGCAAGTGAACTATCGGACTTTCCTGGTGTGAATACACCCTTAAACTTTCTATTCATCATAGAATCCTGAAAAACGAATATTTTATTATATTCCTGATTGTTTGTACTGTATTTTTGATCGAATATTTGCCGCCTTGGTGAGCATAAAATATTTATTTTGAAATATACCTATTTCATTCAAAAACATAAATGAAGTATGAAAATATACTGAACCTTTGAACAATATAAAATATAATATATTGCTGCATATTAAGAACATTTTCTTCAAAAGACAAAAATGATGACCTAACCAGAAAACTAAAGATTGCATTTGTATTGTTACACAGACAGCAACAATCTATTGCCCATAGTAATAATCTACCTTGTCATTAGCATTAACAAAACCACCTATTGGAAAATATTCCACAGTATAGGCATTACAGATTCAGCAAAAGGCTTTGATGCTTTAAGAAGCTAAAGGCTAATTTAGATTATCGCCGTGACCCTCTTGCTGCACTCAGTATTTTTAAAGATACAATTCTATATCCTCCCACATCCCCTGCTCCCTCAGGCTAGCAGCACATAGATAGAAGAGGTTGTAGAAGTTGATTAAAAAGGCATAAACCCAGGGAGAGTAGTGTGACTACACTGTGACCCCTAGAGCTCAAACATGGCAAATTGAAAGCTGATAAACTCTAGCAGAGCCCCTCCACAATAACCAGCAATGGAAAAAGAGGGTCAGCTGTTATGATGGTGCCTGAAGAGGAATTAACTCCAAGTCTGGGTGGGTGTATATCGAGGCAAAAGCATGGATTCAGTTAAACCCAGATCCCAGTGGACCATTGACTTCCAGTATAACAATCAGAGGGATGAGAACTGAAATATGAAAAATGGCAAAATACTATTTCCTGAAATGACTTACTTAGATAATGGGTGATAATTAACTTAAAAAATAGCCTCAGTTGAACCAGTCAGTACAAAAAGGATGGATATAAATAGTATAAAGCGAAGGAATTAAAAGCTTTAGAGAATTGATGACGGCATTACATGGCATTGCTTTGGTCTCCAAGCTTAGGTACCCTTCAACTGTAAAGCAAAGTTAAAGTTAAAATAAAAAGTTACAAGATTATTGGAGACCATGTAATTCCCTAGACAGAAAGTACAAGCTCGCCGAGCGCCAACTATTTTGGCAACAAACTGATATTTTAACATGCGGCTGTACACTATTAAAAGGAAGTGATAAGGAAATAATTCACCAAAGACATGGGGCAAATCCTGTATTTACATTATGCACACTGTAAACAGTCTGGTTCTGTCCTAGTTCACTACACCTCATACTACGCTGCATGCTAACACTGCATGTTGTGCCTGCATGCCCAGGCACAATATAAGAGTATCAAATATGCATAATGTGAGGCTAAAAAACAACTGAGACTTAATTTACTCCTTCGATAACTGATATGCATTTATAAAACAGTCTGACGTTTGATGGGTCACAATGTCCATAAAGCTACTTTGAGATCATTAATGTTTGAAAAGCTTAAGAAATAGGCCTAAGCCAACTGATGTGAGTGAATAATAGAGGCGAAAGGTGACTAATGGACTTCAGTCACAGCTCATTCACCTGCTGTGGCCTTAATTATTATTACCATAGCTACCAGCTAAAAAACCTAATTTAACAGTCATTTGAAACCACCATTGGTGATTCCCAGTCATGTCTGTTGCAGAAATGCAGTAGCATGTCACACCTAAAGGCTGATTTATACTTCTGCGTCGGACCTACGCCGGAGCCTCTACGCTATAGACTACGCGTTGGTTTTCATTTATACTTCTGCGTCGTTGTCCGCGTTGAAGTGCAATTGAGGGAGGGGTTCTAGCAGACCAATCACGGCGCTTGTGTCCGCGTAGAATTGACACGTTGTTACAATTTTGGAGAGGTGCACGTCAGGGTATGCCAAAGGGTACGCGCGCTACACAGAGCCCACGACGTAGCTACAGCGTAAATTCGACGCAGAAGTATAAATTGGGCTTAAGCCCACGACGCATACTGTATGTTATATCATGAAGTATTTAAAGCTACAAGACTAACCAAATGTCACTTAAAAGGTGACATATTATTCCCCTTTTCACATTATGTAATATAAATATTTGGTGTCCCCAGAATTTATTATAGCTTGTCAAAGTTGCTCCTTTTTGGGTGTGAGCAATAACACACCGTTTTTGTATGTGTCCATTTAAATGCAAATGAGATGCGTATCCCCGCTTTTGAAGGTACCCTACAACAGGTTTACATGCATACAATTTTTTCTCATAATATAAATTACACATCCGCACATTTTTAAATGATTCTCTAACAACTCGTCCGAAGATTCAGTCTCTCCAATTCCCTCTTTTCCGAGAGCTATTCTGCTCTGATTGGCCAGACGGCCCATTGTTCTACCGCTTCCCGCACATGTCGGAATTCGAAATTTCCATTACCATAACTTAATTTCAGCTCCGGAGGCTTCCTAAAGATCAGCGATTGTAAAGACAGTAACAACTTTGCAGACCGTTTAAATTCACATACAGCTATATTACACACTGCATGAAAGGTAGCCTAATACCCTTCAGCATAGAAGAGCAGGCTATCAATCTTTTTCAGTGGGTTTGTAAAACCCATTTAAAATGGGTTTGTCCCGGTTTATGCAACATTTGGTCCTCGCTTCTCGGACCGGTGAATATGTGCCAACATAGAGAATTTATCCAGTTTAATGAATTTCTGCTCTAAAAGTGTATCATAAATTCCAGTGTTGTGGTGAAATACCTGCCAGCGATAAACTGACCCCTTTCCTAGCGAGTGCTAACCAGGTTTGCTTTCCTGAGGAATGAATCAATCCGCAAACAGTCAGTTAATTATAAATCAAAACCAGCAGATGCTGACAGGAATAGTGTGGAAAAGCTCCCACGCAAGTCTGCCTCAGTTACCTTCAGTTGAAACTGTTGCTCAAACGTCAAATCACATAACAACTCTCTCAAAATTTACCCTGTACACTACAGACCCTAATAATCACTAATGACTACTGCCATACTGACCAATGGGGAAAGATCTTCTCTTGTTGAGACTAAATCTTGCAGTACAATTTAACACTATCAATGGAAGAAGAGAGAAATAAACCAGTTCATCTGAATACTCAGATACTCTTGTCTTGACTCTATTATAAATAGGGCCATGGTCAATTCCAAATATAACGACGAAGGTGAATGCTACATTTCTTTTGCATTTGACTCAATAGATTCTCTACAATACAGTCTAGCTTGTGTAGAGAAATCTGTGAATGAGCTGAAAAAGCAATGGCCATAGAAGTGCACAGCAACATTCTTCCTTTCAAAAATGGAAATAAGTCCACATTCTGTCATTTTTGGTGGGGAAAATACAATTTTTTTAAAAAAAATAATAATTAAATTTAAGTTACTATTTTATTCACATTCAAAAAAATTAAAAGAATCATTTATGTATTATTTAATAATTATTTTCAAAATATTATTTTGAAGAATTCATCAAATTTGATCAAATCTAAAATCTCCAATATAGCTAAAAATATACCATTAATATAATACAGAATAAAACACTGTAAAATAATGGCATACATAGCAAAATGTTAGTACTGATTGGATTGTAATGTTTAACCTGTTTTTACTTGTGCTACCAAGACTAAAAACCTCACATGTAAGGCAGTTAGGTCATAGATCATTGATCATGAACCCTGCTCCTGAAGACCCACCAAGTTCACTTCCAACCTGCTTCAACACATCTGCCAGCAAGTTTCGAGTCATCTTTCTAAAGACCTTGATTTGCTGGTTTCGGCCTGTTAGATTTTGGTGCTAAACTCAGTGGGACAGTGGGTCCCCAGGAGCAGGATTGAAGACATCCGAGTTGATCATTTTATCTACTGACAGGCTAAAACATATTACAAACAGAATTTAGTCTACAACTAAATGTTACAACAACAAAAAAATGACAGGCATGAAATTAATGAACATGGCATGATCAAAAATATGTAAGATATAGCACTGGCTCAAGTCAATACAGCACGAGACAGTTCCCAGTGTTGGGCACATATACAGTATAAGAAGTGAACAGAGCCATCTCATTGGAACTCAGTTGAGACAGTTGAAGCCCATTTTTAGCGATTTTTTAGCACTTCCGTTCCTGACGCGCAGACTCAAACCGACTCAAACTAAGCTTGATGATGTGAGCAACCTGTCTGACAGACGTAAATCTTCTAGTAGCTGTGCGTGAAAATTGCCAACGTTAATCACTTCATATGTATTCACTTGCCACATACCGAATTATTTCCAATTCCCAAAAAGTTTGTTGAAATATTTTGTCCCGTTGCTTTTATGGACTCATTATCTATGGGCTTCTCCCTTGACGGGATGTCCCCCCGATTGCCTGCGAGCTTCTCCTCCTGTCTATACGGTAATGTCTCTATTGTGCGACAAAAAGTCGCGTAGTTATGACGCAATCGTTAGCCTGTTTTTAACAAAAACGGCTTCTACGGGGCCATAACCTAAGATACAAAGTAATGGCATATTTATACATTCTCGTGTTTATTTAGAAATATATAATGGACAAATGAAGTCTTTGGACGCCTCAGATGTAAAGTTATTCGCTGTCAAAGTGACGCCAAAATGAATGGGAGTCAATGGAATGCTAACAGCAGGTGAAGTTCTGCTACAATGGCGGCTACCGCGAGACTTCAACTTCCGGCTGATGGATTACCCCTTTGGTTGGGCAGTAGCGTCGCTACAAGTAGTGACGCTACTAGTTTAACTACATTTCTCAGTAGCGGTAGCGTCGCTGTTTTCTGAATCAAATAGCTTTTCAGAAGCGAAGCTCTGTTAAGTAGTGCGGTAGCGTCCACACAAGCTAACGTTACATTTTTCCAAGCATTTCTAAAGCTCAAGCTCAAATCGGAAATACAACTGCTAAGTATCACTGATGCTTGATCAGTTAGTGACGGTGACTTCTTCTTCTTGTTTTACGGTGGTTGGCAACCATGGGGCCATATGATTTCATTAAGTTACCGCAATACGGAAAACATGGACTGAATTGCGATATCCATGCATAAAAACAAAATTTACTGTATAACGCGGAATTTCACGGAATTTGTCAGATCTTGGATGAAAAGAAGGTAAGTAGCCTAAACTTAAATAAAATCGCGATATAGACTAGTGTCTGTGAATATTAAACCGCTTAAAGACTATTTAAAAAGGAATCATGCATGTTCTGCATGTCTCTGTGAATCAATGGCTCAGACGCGCAGATTCATTTACCACACACTAAGCACCCATGATGCTTGCGATGTTTTCAGTAATGGATCGATGAACTTCATCTATACAGCCGCTCTGAGAGTCACTTTAGCAGCATTTTAGCTTGATTTGAGAAAAACTATCGTCATATCAAAAAAACAAAACAAAACAGAGACTCAAAGGTCTAGCTACATGGCAACCTGTCAAAATAAAAGGTTAGTTTTAACCTTTGAAGAAAGTTTTGCTTAAATCATTAGGCCTACATTTTAAATAATTGGTCATTACAATTTAAACCATTAAAAAAAACTATTTTATAGAGCCCTTAAAATGTAATTTATTTAAAAATGTTAATAAATTATTGATAAATGATATACGTTTCATGATTTCAATTAATTACACATTTTTGATTACTAAAATGTTATTTAACCATTAAAATGGGAGTCCAGAAAAATGAAAACAAAATAAAACTGAATTTTGAATGTGGGAAAAAATAAAACGGATTTCATAGGGCCCTACAAACCAGCTTTTTGGTGCATTACCATCACCTTCTGCTCCGTATGGTGTGACATCACGTACCAGTATCAATCCTTGGGCTGACACGTGAGAAATGGAAAAAGATGAACACACTCTTGACACCTGGTTTTGTTATAGTTTTATATAGTTATATGGTTTTATATAGTTATGTTTTTTTTTTTTTTGCCAAATTGGTTTGGAACAGTTGTTGAATAAACAATTGAACTGACAAATTATGCCTGCCTATATGTTTGATTGACAATTTTATTGATCACTGAGATAGCACTGACTTGGAATTAAGTTGGTTCAATATAAAAATTAAATTTGAAAAAGTAGCTTTAGATGTAGTAAACTACTTTTGCCATATTGCTCAGCTTAGCTTGCTACATTTCCCAGGGTGGTAGCTTCAGTGTAGTGAAGCTACATTTAATGTAGAGTAACTGCTAGCTTAGCTCACTACATTTTCTAAGTAGCTTGCCCAACACTGACAGTTCCATCAGCTGGCCCAAAACTCTCTCACTAATGGTCTCCTGGCTATCCTCATTCACGCCCACTAAAATGTATTTAAAATAACTATCCATTTGCGTTGCAGTTTTTATTTATACCCTGTTATGGTTATTTTGCTATTGCTTAAACAAAACCACAAGAGTATCCTTTGTCCTTCTCTTTCACCTCTTCTACAGCAGACAAAAGGTGACATGGCTTGTGACTGAGGATGTTTGCCTCTTAATCACAGAGGAGAGAGGCCATTAGGGAGGCGCAGCGGTGAGCAGGATTCCACAATGGAAGTCATTTGGTCATTATCAGGGATGAGGTTAAATGAGAGAGTTGGCTTTACTAATGAGGTGGTCTTATTACGGGAGAGACACAAGGCATTAGCATCACATGGATGGAATTAGGTTTGCCAATCTCACAATTTCTTTCTTTCCCATGTAGCCCCAAAGCAATCTCAGAGGTGTGCTGTCACATTTGCTGTCTGATGGAAAAATCTGTTTAACGCCATAAAACATTATATTTATGATATTTACAACCTTGCACAGAAGGCACACAATTATTGCATTGGTAACGGAATGGTAAATTCAGCTCCAGTGCTGTCTGTGTAGGTTATTTCACCGTAAGTGCCCCTGAGTGACATAATGAAAGATGACAGCAAATTGACTATCAAACGAGTTAATTAGACACCTTAGTGATGAAAAATAAAAAGTGCAGGGATCGGACAAATTTGAGCGAAAAGTTTGTCAATGCTTCTGAAAATCTCAGGGCATCTGTCAGGATTTTCTCACATATATGCACATCACGCGTTATGAGCAGTACAACAAATTACTCAAAATGAGCAGGAGCAGAGCGCCATGTCTAATCTAGCAAAAGTGTGTACAATTAGTCAGAGCTGACTGATCACCTCACACAAATTAAACAACTGTATAACACATTAACAAAATCTCCAGTCATTCTGTTTGAATTCGGTGACATAATAGGAATATCAAACAGAAAAGATTATCTGGACTAGGATTATTGGTTCATGACCCCTCCACCCCCCTCTCGTCTTTTACCACCGTTTTAATGGCCTTACTAACTTCCAATTCCTGTCAGTTCAGTTTTGACTCTGCATTTACCTGAGGTCCCAACTGTAACTGATTTTTTTAAAGTGCACTCATTATGTTTTACGATTTTTTGTACTTTTATGTTTGTAAAGTAAACGTATAGCCTCTTCTGAAAGCATTTTACAAGGGTCAAAGACGAAAAGGGGGTTTCAAGCATAACAAAAATAAAAGTGTAAAACTTCTTTAAGTTCAGTCTTTTTCACATACATTAGAATATGTCCTGTTTAAATTTATATTTTTCTGAGGAAAAAAAAATACTACCATACATTTTTACTGTGATTTTACAGAAGACACCCACTAAAATTTCATTCAGTGTAACAATATTTTTATGCAAAAAAATCTTATCAGACATTTTTAGAAAAATTATAATTTGATAACATATTATAGGACTCTATTTAAAGATCACAGTGCAGCCCCCAAATACTAATATGTCATTTTAAATCTTTATCCTTCGCCAATATCCTTTAAACCATTAGGTTTTACCCATTTGTCAGCAAGAAGTTTTTGTAAGGAATTGAAAATCAATAGAAATCTAATAAAATTTAGTAGGAGCACATATTTTTTTTTACATATTTTAAAAAGTACAGCTCAGAATAAGTATATTGTTTAATTTTTACATATATCTGTTACACCGAATGACCATGGTTTGTTACTCTGAATGACATTTTGACAAAAATGGAGAAAATATTGTCATTGTTCCCATTATTGCAATGTTTTGAATATTATTCTGTATCATTAAATTCCTGAGCAAATCACAGAAGCAGATGCTGAGAAGAATAACCATTTTATTCCACAATGCATATCATATTCATGTAAAAATGAACTGAACTGGTGGTAATACTGTATAATCAGTATCTCATTTCATTGAGAACTTGGAACTTGAAGGACACACACCTTAAAGGGATAGTTCACCCAAAACTGAAAATTAGCCCATGATTTACTCACCTCAAGTCATCCTAGGTGTGTTTGACACTCTTCTTTCAGACGAACACAATCAGAGTTATATTAAAAAATGTCTTGGCTCTTCCAAGCTTTATAATGGGAGTGAATGGCTGTTTATGGTTTGAAGTCCATAAAAAAAACATTCATCCATCATAAAAGTGCATCTATTCATGATTGAAGTGCTTCACATGGCTCTGCGGGGGTTAATAAAGGCCTTCTGAAGCGAAGCGATGTGTTCGTGTATGAAAAATATCCATATTTAAAACTTTATTGACTGCTTCCGACAGACTTACTTACTTTCGACTTGCATTAAAAGAGTAACCCTTGACGATGTATGACGTAGATCTAGGAGTAGTGTAAGCTTTGACGGATCTCGTGCTTCAAATAAACAGGGCTGGGAAACAACCTCAAGCTCCTCGCACATTTTTCTTTAAAAATTCTAGTATTAGACTCTTATTCTTGACTAGTGTTTTGTTTTGCTCTATCCTCTGCACTGCCCCGTTCGTCATTAAGATGTGCATCAGGTCAAGTGTTACTCTTCCGCCGTAAATCGATGCGTACGGCCATCTGTCGGAAGCTAGTTATTTTAGTCGATAAAGTTGCTATGGATATTTTTCTTACACGAACGCATCACTTCACTTTAGAAGGCCTTTATTAACCGCCGCAGAGCCGTGTGGAGCACTTTTATGATGGATAGATCTACTTTTAAAACATAAACGTCCATTCACTGCCATTATAAAGCTTGGAAGAGCCAGGACATTTTTTTATATAACTCCGAGTGTATTCGTCTGAAAGAAGAAAGTTACATACACCTAGGATTGCATGAGGGTGAGTAAATCATTGGGTAATTTTCATTTTTGGGTGAACTATCCCTTTAACTATTGTGAAACAAACTGGTGGTAATATAATCAATGTCTCTCATTTCATCGAGGACACACACACACACACACACACACACACACACACACACACACACACACACACACACACACACACACACACACACACACGTAGTGTTTCCATGTTTTATGGGGACTTTCCATAGACATAATGATTTTTATACTGTACAAACTGTATATTCTATTCCCGTACCCTAACCCTACCCCTAAACCTACCCATCACAGAAAACTTTCTGCATTTTTACATTTTCAAAAAACATCACTTAGTATGATTTATAAGCTGTTTTCCTCATGGGGACCAAAAAATGTCCCCACACGAACAAGGATTTCTGATATTGCCATCCTTATGGGGACATTTTGTCCCCATAAGGTAGGGTTTACCAGGCCACACACACACACACACACACACACACACACACACACACACACACACACACAGAGAGAGAGAGAGCTGCCTAGTCGATAACTTTCTCCCAGTCTGTTGTGGTGAGTTTTGACTTCTTCAGGGTTAATGGCTCAGGTTCAGACACTATTGCCTTCACACTCTAGGCCTAGGCTTTGACACAAATTCAACGATTTGATTAGATTTCAAATCAATTTGATATTGATTAAAATCAACTGAAAACAGCATAGACAGAAAGATCAATTAACAAATCAGTACTGGTTCTTCAAAATGAGAATCGATTAAAATCGAGAAATATATCTTTTTAACCCAGCCCTGTTATTTTGACATTGCAATACTCAATATCTTTCTTGTCTCCTTGCTAAAAGCGCTGCCCTAGCTACTGGGTCTGAATTAACTATCTGCCGGTGCCTACTAACTCTCTCTTTGTTTGTGGGGATCTAAAATAAATCAGTAACACATAAAAAAAAAGACATTAAAACATTAATATTTATAAAGATTAATATGTTCTTTTAGTGTTAAACATCCCTCATTTATCTGAAATATAAATAAAATGCTAAAAATGTTATCTAAACAGTGACTGTCATTCAGTGTAATGGATGACACTGTGGTGTAACAGACAATTTGCATTACACAGAATGACAAAACATTACCCTGAATGACGAAACTTCTACTTAAGCTAATATCGCAGGCTAACAACTAGCCACCTATATCAAACAGTGAACTATTTGGAATGGAATCTACTTATTTTTCAAAAACTCTAACAATAAAAGTGTTTTTTTGGCATTTCACTGAATGACAAGTGTTTTTGTTACTGTAGTTACAACTATGAAAAGGTGAAATTATCACATATTTAAGAGCAATAAACTTAACTTGCTGCAGCACCACAAGATCTTCAGGGTGCCCTTTGATGATGTCACTGACTGCTTGATGACTATTGGATGTTTATTTAATTTAAAAATTGCTTCCTGATCCTGTTACACTGAATGACCTCTGACAAACTGCATATTCGTGACAAAAGTCCTCTAGTTATTTCAATACTTAAGGAAAAAAATAATACATAGTCCTTTTAATATAATACACCCAACACTTATGTGATTGTGAACATGCCAAGGAAGCAAATATTTTTTTAACATTATATTTTATATGTTTATATAAAAATGTAATAGTAAAATCAAAGTCCGGACCATTACGCTGAATGACAAGTTTACACTTTGGAGCATTATTTTACTCATATTTTGTCATTTTATTTTCACTAAAGTTATTTGAAACATTTGAAAGTAGACTCTTTACTTGCATTTACTATGTTTTTTTAATGTAAAATCCCTTTTGTAAATTTAATTTGATGTGGAGACCAAAATGGTGACGTCTCGTCTTTGACCCACTAACGTTAATCCACGACCATGGGTGCTTCTCATTTCTTATTTGTGCATCCTCGTTTCGTTTCCTCGCTTCCTTTCCTCGCGTCTCAGCTCCACCCCCTGTAGGATACGAGGGAAAGGTGCGAGAAAAGAAAACGAAGACGGGGGAATCGAATTAAAGCTTTTTTTTTATACATTTGTATACTTGATCACTCGAGCGTCACTTCATAGCGTCATCAGCAGCGCTCAAATGATCTGCCCTCATGTTGTTGAAGTTTGTTTATTTAAGAAATTCATAAGAAATAATGATAAAGCAAGATACCCTGTTGAAATATGTGAGATATGTGGTTTACGTATATAAACTGCAAAGGTAAAGAATAAATTAAAATGATTGTGACCGATATGAAGGGGGAGGATAATTGATACGTGCGTCACTTTTAGTCAATAAAACACTTCCGCATAGGATACACCTGTGTATCCTCGCTCATGACTCCTCTGGAAGCCTCCTCACTCCTCGATCCTCGCCTCCTCGCGGAGCAATTAGAGAATTGAGATGTCGTTCAAGATGGCTGAGCTCGATCGGTTTCCGGGTCATAGGATGGAGGACTGAGGAACGAGGAGACGAGGAGGGATATTGAGAGGCACCCCATATCACCATGCAACCATACCAAGACGTCAATTTAAAATCAAATACACACTGCGAGAACGTAAAAATAGCCAAAATGATTATGCTAACAAATTATAAATGACAAGTGTTTACTTATGACACCATGCCATTTAAAACAGTTATTTGAATTTGTTCAGATCAGATAAAACATTGCATCTTTCACGGAAAAACAGACATTAAGCGCTAGGTAAACCTGAAAAATATAATGAAAATGTACTTTACATATTAACATTTTGATTAATTAAATTATCAAAAGTCACAAAATTTCCCGAGGAATATAAATAAAATACGTAACTTACTTTCTTTTTAGTGAATAAGGCGTCTCTTTCTGAACTTCAGGTTCAGCATCATCCGATCCGCGCTCATTTTTGCTCTGACATAACTTGCAGGTAGCTGAATAAGCTGGTGTCAAACTAAAAGTCCCACCAAATACTCAAAATCAAACTTAAAATATGAAAAAAAAAATATATATATATATATATATATATTTACTCTAATCACATAATCGAAAAACGAAAGAACAATTTAAGTAGGCTATTTGCTTTCATGAGGTGTAGGCTAGTTCATATCGGAACGCTTATAGCGATCAAACAACATTTATAATTTAATGTAATAATATAAGAATCAACCATTCATAAAAACATTTAGCCTATGTAAACCACTGCACTACTAACTCTGAATGCAATTATAAAGACTAAACTCTGTTGATTTTGTATCTAAAAACTCTATGTAGCATTAAAAGTGTGCATTTTGATTTAGAAGTAATATTCATTTATAACAAGCAACATGGGGAATTCCAGCAAGAGATTGCTGAAAGGAGAACTCTGTAGCTCAAAAAAAAGCCCTCCACTGCCATCTAGTGCATCTGTACATACCAGGCCTTCTCTTCTAGATTTGTAGCATGACGTGCAAAAACTGAAAAGAGGTTCACTGATACAATCATATAAGTAAAAATTAAACCAGAAACAGGAAGAAAATATTCCTAGATGTTTAAAGGTTTTGCTCTAACTCTTATGGATTTTCTATCCCTTTTAATCGTTTTGGGGATGCTTAAGATCTGTTGTTCTTTTGATCGGTCCATTAAAAAGGTGCAAATTCAAGACTCAAGAGACCTGTTTATTTCTGCAGATTTATGGCATCCATCAACAAAAACACTCGTTGATTCTGATGCTCATCCTTGAATGCTTGGCCCACCTGTCAATTATTTTCCTGCTCCTGGGAGGTAAACACTTGTACAGTGTTGATATGGAAAAAAATGTGGCTGAGGAGTGCTCCAGAAAAACAAGACAGACATCACAATGTTGATGAATCACACCAGCAAGCTCCCTCACTCTCATTTGCTATTTTTAAAACCAATTACACATTGAGAAAAATATCAAGCTGATAACTTAAACATGCAGGTGCAACTTTTACTGGGCCAATTTAAACAACAGTTTCTTTTCAAAGGCTGTTAGACTAAATTATCTGCCTAATCTGAAATCATTTATTTTCAGAATCAACCCCAGAGCATCTTTGTTCTCAACTCTAACACAGGTCTTTAATTAATAAATTAACTCAACACTAGATGGTTAATTTCTAATACTTAAAAAAAATTCACCTACAGAGAGAACAGTGGGCATAAACCAGATTTTATTGCACAGAGCAATTGGTCTCATACATGAGATGCTGAACATGATGAAATGAACCAAATTAGCTATGTGCTCAACCAAATTTCAGCAAAATGATCCAAGGAACACATTGTGAACTAGTGTAATTTTTTAGACAAGTTAACCCGAAAGTTATAGAACACCATAAACGTGAAGCTGAAAAACAAATCAGCTAGGTAGTTGAACAACTTCAGCATACACTTCAACAGTATCAAGTCAGAGATTGTCAAATATTTACACCTTTAGCAGCAAGAAAAAAAAATACATGTGTGAACTGAATCATGGTCAAAAACAATGTGCAAAACAGCAACAGTAACATTCAATTGTGAGACATCCATTTTAAATTGGCCACAAAGTTTTCCAGAGCAGAGATCACATTCAATTGTCCGTATAAAAATATATATGTATAAAAGAAGAAATAAAGAACACTCCAATGTAAGAATTAAAATAATATACATTTTTGTTTAAGAAAATCCTCAACTGGAACTTTTTCAACTGGAAAAAAAAACCAAGTATAAAACAAAATGATAAAAATAAAAAAGACCCAAAAACAACTATTAAAGAAATAGACAAGAAAATAAAATGAACCTAATCAGACCTTAGAACTCATTTAAATTGTAAATATTTGGGGGTGGGGGTCAGAAGAGAGCCTGATAGTGTCTTTGAACTGCCTTTTGCCTGGGGGCTATCAGCACTTACTGTAGGTGGACACAAAGACTGTCTGATTTCACACACACGCAAATGTCCTTGAGCTAGAACCAAGTGGTCAAATAAAGGAAAGGACAAATAATTAAGATGCATGAACTGCAATTATGCGGGTGACTAAAAAAACAAAAACAAACAGTCAGTCTCAAAGAAACATTGCATTGTGAACTAAAAGAAAAAATTGTCAGTTTTGGATGTAATTACTGGACTTTACAGTGGTGAAGAAAACAACATTATTCAGCCATGAATTAATGGCACCCCGTGATGCAGAGCCCTTTTCCACATGTAGTAGGTGGAACGAGGAGTAAGAGGAAAGTAGGACCGGAACTCTTTGAATGTGGGAAAGGACTTCTCTTCAAAGCGCTGTTGCAAAAACAGCTTTGCTTGGGCCTTGAAATTAGCGAGTGCCACGACATCCATTACAAACATATGTTCATTATTGGACTGGTCAGGCAAAGTGTATTCAGGCAGTGTGAATTCAGAGGGACGACCTGTCTGTCCATTCAGACAATCGATGTTCCCATCAAAAGTAAACATTCCTGGAGTTTTTATCTTTTCGAAGACCTCTGGTGAGACAGCCAAGCTCTGGGATTCCTCCCTCTCAGACATCATGACGGGATTCTTGGTTTTCCCTTTCAAAGGATCTCTCCAGAGCCAGTAGAAAGAGGAGGAAACTGAAGGGAACTTGAGTTTGAATTTAATGAAGGACATCTTTGACCTCCGGATGTGCATTTTGGCTTCATCCCTTAACATTTTCCTCTGGTGGTATGCCAGCCTCAGGTTCCTTTGTTTGCGTCTGGAGATCTTCACTCTTGGTGACAGTTTTTGTCGGTCAAACTTAGCAAGGGACACTTGACTTCTGGGACTCTGGTTTTTATCAGCATCTGAGCTTTCCTCGCTGCTACCTGAGAGTTCTTTGAAAGGGGTGAACAGCATGGCTTCCCTCCTCCAGTTGTAGTATGTGGATCTGGAGATGCCTGGAAACCTTCTTTTGAAAATTCTGTAAGGGAAGGAGGCATTCGCAATGATACAATTCTGCAAGCTCTTCTTCGCCTCCTGCATCAAGGCCACATTTTGGGCCCGTTCTCCTTCCAGTTTCTCGCATTTGAACGCCAACATGCTAGCAAAGCTCCCTTGGTTGGGCTTCTTCTTGACTTCTGGTGAGGACCAGTAGTCCTGTTCAGTGCTGTCTCCAGGACTCAGCTCCCCTGTGGAGCCGCCCGAGATGCTGCAAGTAGACACAAGCTCTTGCTTCCACGCGTAATAGGTGGATCTTGGAATTTCTGGGAAAAGCCCTTTAAAGTGACTGAGGGGAATCAGCTTCCCTTGCTTGTATGATGTCAGGAAAAAGTGTTTGGCCTCATACCTGGCCACCGATTTCTTGTGGTACTCGATGCTTTGCCTCTTCCAGCGGTAAAAGGTGCTCTTGGTGATATTGAACTTGTCTTTGAGGTTTGAGTATGACAGCTGGGCATCCTGACTCAGAAGCTCCAGGGACTTTACCGAGGGCATTCGCTGCTCGTTGTTGGGACTCCCGATTTTGAGGTCGCTAGCATGAATCAAAGCTACAAAGTTGAGGGGTTTGAAAACGGAGCCTGCCTCCAGGTCACCCGACCACATTATGTGAAGGGTCAAGGGCTCAGAGTCTTTCAACCAAGTCCTTGGGCGAATGAGTCGATTAAAATAGGGCCGAATCTTTAAATTGAACATGGGATAAACCGAATAAATGTTGCACTGCAGGACAGACGCCAACGCATACACATGCCACATGTTTGCATACGAGCCAGGGAAGCAGGAGGCCTTGACATCTGCGTCGAAGATGGCCTCCAGCACCTGAATCGGCAGATTGAGCATGTCCTGAGACTCCTCTGTGCAGAGGGAAAACCTTACAGCCTGCAGCATCACCTTTGAGTCGATCATACCGCACAGGTAGTATCTCTTCCAGAGAAGCATCTCCACCACTGTCCTGACCTGCAGCTCCAGACTCAGGCATGTAGAGCCCACGAGAAGCATGCTAGCTGCCTCAAACAGCATGTTTCCTTCTCCTTTGCAGACCAGAGGAAGCAAACCCGCCGGGGCGTCTGCCGGGTACAGTCTGTGAGCTAGTGCGTCAATGCCAAGCCATGAGGAGATCTCAGAGCAGAGTGCTGAAGGAAGACAGAAAGAGGCCAGGGCCTGTTCCACCTCCACAGCAACTTTAGTGAGGGCATCAAGACCCATGCACTCTGTGGCCTCCTGCAGCTCTCCCAAGACCGAGAGCACCACCTCCATCCTCTGAATCATGCCTACACAGAAAACACACGAAGAAATAATAAACAAGATTAACATTAGCAGATCTATATTTTGAGGGGTTGCAAAATGTGCATATATTTTTTTTTTTTGATATACAGATATAAAATATCCATGAAGAGAGATCTCTAGCTACTTCAGTACTGTGATGAGAGAAAAAAAATCTAAAACATTTGTATACAATTAATTTAGTTTTTTGGATAATACAAATAGTAGTGATAATAACAGGAGGACTTATGAATCATAATAATATACTATTACATTTGATCAAATTACAAGTCATTGCATCAAATATCATATGCTATGATAATGCTGAGTAATATGTAAAATGACGATGAAATGACTTGTAATTTGACAAAATTGAATTGTTAACCCATTTGTGTGACCAGAATTTACTTTTCAGTTTGAACTGTCTAAAATAATTACCAATAATTATCATTTCACACAGCATTGACAACTAATACTGTCTTGATTTCATGTGCACATTTTACATAATTATTTAGTTCCAGTTTGCCCCTCGTTAAATTGCTGAAGCTCTAGAAAAGTAGAAGCCTATTGCATATAACACTTATAGGGTGTATCTGTATCATAGCTGATCACAACATGTAATCATGTCAGTAGTCACTGAGCCCCGTTTTGATTAATAAACTGATTGATTCACATTAAAAAATGGAATATGTATATGTATTGTTATGTGAAAAAGTAAATATGCATTAATTCTTGATTTATTCATCCATTTTTCCACAGCTGTGTGGGAAATTAAATTAAATATTTAATTGTTACTTTATTTACAACTTTCCATTAAGTCTGATTTTGTTGTACTGTAGATAGCCTACCCATAGCCTACTCTCCCTGACTTAAATGAAACCCTTTTTTAAATAAATAAAAATTATATATATATATATACACACAGAGGCCATCAAAAGAGTAAAATAGATAGCTGAACATGTATTAAATGGAATCAAGAAACCGCAAGTCATTACACAGAGATCAGTAACAGATACTTTTCACTAATAACACAGTGAAGCCCAAAAGCAACAGAGACGAGCCTACGTTGACAAGGCGAAAAACACAATTCAGACGAAAACTTAGCAAAACTTTCGTTACTTTTTAACATGCACTGTTATGCATTAACGTTTTGACCGGTTCCTTTGAAAACGCCAATTAAGAATTAAGTGGATCATATACAATTAAGTAGGCCTAATTGAGAAAATAAGATAAAATAGTACTACACTTGAGAAAATAAAAGTGGACTAATATATAAAACTGAATCACTGAATTATTCCGACCAATTACAAACAATTTCGTTCAGAGTAAACTATTCAAACGGACAAAATTATCGCGTAAATAGGCTACCTTACCTAGCTTTTTACTGTTTCCCTCCCTTGAGGTTTAAATCAGTTCGTAAAGCAGTCAGGTATATTGCAAAACTGTGACCTTCTCACAACTCCAAGTTTAATCCATTGTGTGAGGTAGACAACGTGCTCATCATAGGTGACAACGAGCGCAATCTGAACCCACGCAGTGGAAATTTCACATGATAAGGGAGGGACCTCCCTCCAGGAAATTGTCAATCACTGAGTTGCGTTGTACACACACACACACACACACACACACACACACACACACACACACACACACACACACACACACACACACACACACACACACACACACATATAATATAATAAGGACTTCTCTCTGACACAATGGTTTTTATACTAATGTTTATTGGGCTATATCCTATATAAACTTCACAAAACGGTTAGCAGATGTAAAGTGAAACACAATTTGATTCATTTAGTGGCCTTACAAAAAGTCCACACATTTCGACATACTTCACTATATATGTGAGGATGTTTTCCAAATAATTTTGCTCTTACTGATATAGACAAACCACACATAGGCCCCTGGAAGTAAATTTCCAATGGGAAGTGTAAACAAAAGCCAACTTTTTTATATGGCTATCAGTACCACGAAGACATGCAAATGATGTGAAAGTGCTGCATTTTAAATTAGATCATTTGTTGAGTTTAATTTAATTTTGAATTATATTTAAAAAATATGGATAATTTATGGTAAAGCTGCATAGCTTAAAATAAATGCTGTCACACGTGTTAACTGTATTCATTGTTACTTTAATCTGTTAAGAAATGTTACTTTAGAAAAGGCCTATACTAAAAATGAACAGTCTCTCTACACAAAGTTTGAATGAAAAGTTTGTTGCAAAGTTCAGACTTATATGTTTGCATTTTTATATTAGCAATAACACTTAAAAAAATGAAAGATTTAAATGGACAACAAAGTTTGAACAGGGTCTATTGCTTCCTTAGCAATTAAAGTTAAGCTTCACTGCGCTTTTGGTGTTAGCCAATTATCATTGAGGAATGCTGGAAATTTCCATTTCCATAGCTCAAAGTGAACTCCCTCAGACAATGGCTTTGAAGTGTTTTCTTTCCATGCCAAAAGCCTGGGGTCCAGTTTCAATCAGATGTAGATAGATTTTTCTGTATACCCGGGGATGTGTTTAGTGTAGTGCTCTCTTTTAATGGATTAGAAAGACCTTGTTACACATAAATTCAGCAGGTATGCATTTTTCTAAAACCATTTACCTTTTAGTCATAGTGCTGCTCATGCTCCAGTTATCTCACTAAAAGACGAGTCAGACCAGCAGGACACACAAGGTCAAGCTCACAAATTTGTTGATTGGAGTTGTGCTAGAGCAGACAGTATGTGCAAATGGCAGAGAGAGAGAGAGAGAGAGAGAGAGAGAGAGAGAGAGAGAGATCTGGGAAGGTGTATATCTGCCTCTTGTTTCTTCAGGGTATAACTTTTAACACTTCTGCCTGCCCACCTTTTGCACCCTTTCACAGAACCTTTTGTTTCCACTCCTTCAGCCACACACCCCCTCCACATCAGCCTGACCTCATCTACCCACTAACCTACATCTCTCCCCCTGAATTTATCCTCTCCAGTTCAGTTTTTTGAGGGGAGAGAGCTTGGTGCCAGGCTTAAAACAATGCGGAAGATCCATGTAGCGTTTATATATCTATTCTAATGCCAAAATTGACTTAATTTTTGGTTCAGTTGTCTTAAACGGCCAGTCCGAAAGTTGCAAGTCAAACAAACTTGAACTCTAAGTCAAGCATCATGCTGTTATGGTATATATGGGTAAATTGTACCTGTGAGGAGCTGTAATGTAAAAACTCACTGAAATGCTGAAATCTTGATGAACAGTTGTGTGCTACAACACCTCAAGTGTTCTCTTTCCATCCTGTGCTTAAAATGCAAATGTGGCAACATTGGGTCGGCTCCGGTAGTCTGCCACATGCTGAGGTTGTATGTATGTGCTGGGGTATGGGCCGTGCTTGTGTATGTTGGGGGTTTGAGGGGGGTCGTCAAAGATCTGTGGGACACAGAAAAGGAGAGTCTTGCAACCCTTTGTTCTTGAGCTTGGCCATGTGGACTCAGGCAGAGTCAAGAGCAGGCCCTTGACACCTATTGGGGCATCTCAACATGGGTTCTGCTTTCGTGAAAGCACATGCAGTCCGTCAGAGTTTGCTTCTAAACATTGTTTCTTTCACCTCATTAACTGACAAATACAAACTAAAGGTGTGTAGAGATAAGGAAACACATTTTTAGATGCCATTTTTCCTTGTTTTCAAACTATCTGGTTAAGAACTTAAGTTCGCTCTGGCAATAATACAATTTATTTATTTATTTGCATTTCAATGTGATTTTTTTCAAGGAAATAAACTATTAAGAATTTCTTTTCTTTTATGAAAATGTATCTGCATTTTCTTTACTTTTTTTTAGCAACTATGGTTATGATTAATTTCTATTGAAAACGGCAATTAAAGGGATAGTTCACACAAAAATGAAAATTCTGTCATCATTTACTCACCCTCAAGTTGTTCCAAACCTGTATGAGTTTCTTTCTTCTGTTGAACAAACAAGAAGATATTTTGAAGAATAATGGTAACCAAACAGATGATGGACCCTATTGGATGAAAAATACTATGGAAATAAATGATGACAGAATTTTCATTTTAAGTGACTTAATATCACTTAAATATAATTAATAATAATTAAGTTATTTGATAAAATAAGAGAAAACACACTAAAGAAAATAAATGTACCCTTGTGCTAATAATGAAAGAAAGGCATGCTTGCTAAATAAGGAATAGCCTACATCAAGATCACCGAGGTGAGTTCATGCTCGAGGAATATAACCGCTTTAGTCCTTATATAGCAACTTGTTAACAACTTACATTTAAAAAATAACAGCTTCAAAATTCACCTTCCCCCCCAAAAAAAGTTCCCATAGGAAAATTAGGAAGGAACCCAAATTGTTGCTCTTTTGGGTTAGCCTGCAATTTGACATCATGACTGAATGGCTCTATTGGGAGGTATGACGCACACTGCTGTTATGAAAAGTTTTATGGTTGTGGTCAGAAGGGTGCAGCTTCTAGCAAACGGAAAAATGGGTAATGTGACATATTTCTCCATCTTCAGATTTGATCCAACACATAGTGGCTTGCAACTAAGCATTTAAGGTTTTTGCCATCAATATAATGACATGCCACATGTAACAACATCATGTATTGTGTTTCTATCTGTGACGCTTATTCTCGTATACCTTTTATTCCACTGATTTGTTTTTCAGTTCCTATTTTAGTGTCCATGCACATGACTGTATTGGTTTCTGTTCCCAGTTTATCTTCAGACATCTAATTTTGTGAACATTACATATTTTACATAAAACAAAAAACTAAATCAGAATTAAATAAAAAAAGATTCATCAATGTATATGCTTCATAAAACATTTCTTTTAATAAACAAATTCTAACAAAACAGTTAGAGTTACTCATTAAATGCACACCTAAAGAGATTTAAATGATAAAGATAGCCTATAATGTGCTGAAAAAACACTATTTGAATCATTTGCCTAGTCCCATTTGTTGGATTGTGATTTAAAAGTCAAGAATGAGGCCAAAAATTGTTTAATAAAGCAAATAAAGAGAAGCTAAAAGAATAAAGAAACAAAAAAATAGAAAAATAATTGTGATGGAAAATAGAAAAAAACAAGAGTTGACCTAGCCATTGACTTCCATAGTATTTTTTTTTTCCTACTATGGAAGGCAATGGCTTCCGTCAACTTTTTAATTACCAACATTCTTTAACATGTCTTCTTTTGTGTTTGGAACAACTTGATGGTGAATACATGATGACAACGTTTTTTGGGTGAACTACCCCAATAAATTATTTTAAAAATTGTATTCTGTTACAACTGTTGTAGCATGTAAATGTATACAGTAGAGAATCACATGCCAGCTTATCGACAGTGCTTGTCGCCATCTGGCATTTGCCTACTGGCATCCAGATTCATTTTTATAAAGTCCTGAATACTTGTAACTCTAACTCAAAAAATAGTCTGTTATTGGCCTGCATTGCTAAAAGTCAAGCCATCTAGTTGCAACACTTATCCTCAGTGTTTTCTCTATTGTCTGGTTACTGAAAAAAACGAAAAAGAGAAAGAAAATCCGCTGTGTGAAAAACATGTTGAGAGGTGTCAAACGGACAGTAAGTAAAAACGACAAGTTGGTATTGGGAGTACAAAGAATGAGACATCTTCTCTCCAAACATCTTCAAATATGTCTCTTCAGACAATCAGATATATTGTATCATCACGATAACTAACAGCAATAGAGTACCTTGTTTGACCAATAAATCGAATATTGACTTGTAATCTGCTGAATTTTTTTTAAATCAGTAATAGTGCAGTGTAGCTGTTTGCCCAGCTGGTGGCATCAGTTCATTGATGAATATCCATGAATAATGTGTCAAAACAAAGGCACTTTGTTTACACCAAAAATTGTATTTAGACAGATCTGGTAAAATCTTTGACTAGTTTCTAAAAAAAAAACTCCAAATTAAACTATTCAATACATAATATATTTAATAGCCTATAAATATAGCCAATATGAAACCAACTGTCCTGCGTCAGGGTTTCTAAAACAGGATAGAAAACTATTAATCGAATCAAGACAGGTGACAAAGAACTGAAATTTATAAAAATGTCAATTTGTGTACAGTTGTTTAATGGTTTACTTAGTTTGCTAGAAATGTGTGTTTGACATTAAGTTTCTAGCAGAGACAGTGTCCTGCAAAATAACAGACTTTCCTATACCTATTTTATAATTATTTATAAGCGAATTGATAAATGCAATACTGTTCAAATGTATTTGTGGCCAAATAGGCCAAATACAGTTTCACTTTAAATGTAACCATGTCCTGTGTTATTTGTCAGCTACCCAAACAGTCAAGGGGATTCTGACAGGATGACGTTTAGCTGTGGGCAGCGACTTGCTATTGCGCACTAGTAAGACCCACCTCCGTTCATTTTAGCTGTAGCACAAGGTTCCCTCACTGCACAAACACAGAGGCTGTCTGCATGTCATTTCTCATGTCATTTAGCAGATGAATCCCATCTCTGCCGTGCTCTGGTTTAGATTTAGCTACCGGTCATCTCTGCATGGAATAACGACCACACGCTACTGTCATGCTGGAAACATCTCGCCATTGGATCGATATTGGATCGGATTTGCAAGATTGGAGGAATGATGAATGAATAAAAAACAGCGACGTGGATAATCGACAAGCGCTGTGTTTTAAACCGTCAGCAGTTCTCTTGAATTAGTCGTCAATAGGCTTGTTCGACTTGAACCGGCGCTGCACAGACCGATCGGTTGATGACATCAAAGTACCGCGAGAGCGATTAGAGAGCAGACGGCTCCTTATGCTTTTGAATCGCTCTCGCGGTACTTTGATGTCATCAACCGATCGGTCTGCGCAGCGCCGGTTCAAGTCGAACAAGCCTAATAACAAGCGTTCAAGACGGACGGCGTACTGGAGCACCGAGGGAGAATTCGCGCGAACATGAGGGAACGGGACTTTATGCCCAACATGGAACGGGGCAAACCGGCTACATACACGGGAGATAAAAAAGCTAAAATGGCTGCTAAAACCAATAAAAAGTGGGTGAGACTGGCTACTGTATTCGCATATGTTTTGTCAGTGTCTTTGGCTGCTATAATACTGGCGATTTATTACAGTTTGATATGGAAACCGACGTCTGCCTCTGTGTCTGGACGGTCAGATGTGTTGGTGACGGCCGCAATGATGCCCATAAACATAAGTAATGTCACAACAAGTGATATACCAACCATTAACAAGATGAATAATACACCACCAGTGAGCTTGAGATCAACACAGACTCCCACCTACACCCACTCTACATCCCCACAGGGACAACCGCACTTGGTTGACAACAAAGGTCATGAAGGCCTTTCAAATATCCCCACAACAAAAACAGAGAAAACTGATCAAATAGGAACATTTGACCCAGTACACCTTCACGAAAAACCAGGACGTTTCAGTACAGCAGAAGTTAGCGATGAGTCGAAAACTAGTAATCTAGTAGCAGGTGCATCAATTGAACTTCCTTTGTCGCTTGAAGCCACATCTTCGACTAAACAAAACGTCCATGGCAGTTCTATGTTCGGCACCCCTGAGAATCAACCAAATATTTGGGATTCAGCCTCTCCCACAACTGACCAAGCATCTTGGACAAGCTACAGTGCAAGACCTGACGTCTCATCTTTGACAGAACATGGTCTAGAATTAATGGAGGGTTCGTCACCTTTGCAAGAGGAGTTGGTTACCAAGGACACTGAGAATGCAGCTATTGGAGTGTGACACCAGAATGTTTGTGTGGCATCACTGGGATGTAATTATATGACATTATCGGCGATGACTGTGCAGTGAGAGAAACAACAACTGTGAACATCATACAGTTTCTATAAATTTTTTTTCTTTTTCAAGGACAGAAACTGTGTTGACCTACCTGTTTCGGAAAGCTCTTTTAAAGGTTGTCACATTATAGAGTGCAACAGTCAGGTTTCAGAAGTAAAAATCGTATTTATTTTCTCCAAAGGGGAATTCATTTTGAATGGTAACGTAACTTATAAACATAGGCTATAAAGACAGACATACTGTGAGCTATGAGGTTGTTAAATAATGGTATGTGTTGTTATTGAAGCTACCAGCCCGCATTGCTCATCGCACATTATATATATATTTTAAATACTTGTGTTTAACGGCAGAATTCCTGTACAAAAATTCCTGCAAATTAGAAAAGATTCTGCAGAGAAACCTCCACTCCACTCTTGAGCACTGTGAATGATGTGTAGTTTACTTACATTCTAAAATTACTTAAATATGTGTATATTTCTATATACTCAATCAACACCCTTAAATAAATTAGGCCTATCCATCATTTTTAATTCAATGATGTAATTTGTAGTGTTTCATGAGATTGTAGTTCTAAAAGCCATTAAGTACACAGTCATGTACCTTGATCTTTTTTTTCCTGATTTTCAAATAATATTTAGCTTCAAATCAAAGTTTGTAATGTGATTATCTCATACCTTGTTTGGTTCATGGCTTACAACTATTTAATGGAGTTTATTTTTATGTATTACAAAAATACATCCATCCAGGCCGTTGCAAAAGTGGTCGGGCACTGCTGCACTCTAATTCTTTTGCAGGTAATCACAGCAACGCTGATATTCAGAACAATGGAAGGATTGCTTTTATACAACAGATCTATAAACATGGAAATGAATATCCCTACATGTTAGATAACAATTGACCAGTTAGTTTGTATATTTCTTTCCAATGATAATAGTTCCAAGTCAAAGCATCAAATCTTTGCATGTGCAACAGACGTAGGCCAGCAAGAGGTGTGTTTGTAAACCTCACTCCTTTTGCCACAAGAGGCATGCCAGTGACTGGCAGTCTTTAGCGTCCTTAGTGCGCCCGCCTCCCACGCCGGAGACCCTGGTTTAAATCCCGCTCAGAGCGGGTCGAGTGGGAGCAGTTACATTTGGTCGAGGGGGATGAGTGTAATGGACGTAGGCCAGTAAGAGTTGAGCATGTAAACCGCACTCCCCTGACCTCAAGAGATTGTGGTCTTTAGGGTTCTTGTTAGCGACCCCGGTTCGAATTCCGCTTGGAGCGGGTCGAGTAGGACCGGTTACACATGTCATGAAGCAGTACAGAATAAACGCCGGTCTAGAGCAGAGTTAAATGGAGCGAAGCAAAGCTAAAGAGATTTCCTAGCCCCGCTCCACATTCACTTCAGGTTTTCCTAACATAGACAAATTAAGTTAAATAATTTGAGAACAAGAACTGTTGTATAGTGGATTATAAATTATAATAACAGCCTTTACATACAAAGAACGACAGGATTATGTTTCCTTTGGTACAACATGATGATGTCCTTTGGAACAACATGATGATGTAATTTGGAAGAACGTGATGATGTCCTTTGGAAACAGGAACAGGAAAATGAGTCATTCACATCACCAACATTGGACACACATCCTTCAGTAGCATCTATTTCATTGTGTAGTAATTGTGAGCATCACTGTTAAAGCAGGTTAAAACACTTTGCCAATAGAGCTCAGGAATGCTCAGGAATGAAAAATCTGAATGCAAAATACCTGGCTAGTAGGAAGAATACACTGTGCAAACTCACCCATTTTAAAAAGGGTGTTTTATAAATCAGCGTGGGTTGAACAAGATATATAAGATGCAAAATATGATGTATGAATAAACAAATATTTTCCTTCAGTGCACTGTTATTCAACTTGATTATAATGTACTCACCTTAGGGACTATAATGGTCCTTCTTAAACACCAGATAACATGTAGGCTATATATCAGTTACACTGTTTAAATATAAAGCAGTTTTTTAAAAGTGGAGTTATGAGGCCCTTGTTTTAAACTGGCACATATTTGGGAATTAAGCTTTTCCTGTAATTTTATAATTTTTTATTTAATAACATGATTAAATTTTAAAAATGTGCAAAGTCATCCTTATTGAATAAAAGACATTAAATTTAAATCTAGTACTAGTACTTTTTGGTCATGTTTTATACCAATATTTTTGTATTTATATTTTATATTAAAAATAAGACCAACTAGTCAGGTTTTATTTCTCTTGATTAGACTCTTAGCTTATAATTATATTATTATTATTTAGATTATATGTATTTAATAATTTTGGCTAGATTTAACCCAGATAACTCTAACTTTGAAATAGGTCAGACTCAGTCAGATTTAAGTGTCGAACCATTCTGTTTAAAGCACTTGAAGATAGCAGCAGGACACTCACAGTGACAGTAACCAGATGTGTGCACAAATAATGCTCAAAAGTGAAGCTTATTGCCATCTCTGAATCATCAATCTCTCTGAGAATGCATGAAATGTAAACCAAACCCCACAGAGGAGTCTCAGATAATTATGCTTAGTCTACAAATACAAATAAGTTCATAGAAAGATGTCATATTGTAAAAGGGGAATGCACGTTTGTTACTGGAAATGAATGGATCAAGGGATAGTGCATTAGGGACATGATGCATTTAATCAGTGCAGTTCTGTCTAAAGGGAATCGTTTGCCTAATTAACACAGACTTTAACAGTATACTCTTTCAACTACTTGGCATTAAACTAAAGTAGTCCAATAAACAAAAATCTAGAAACAGTTCTAGAAACAAATTCTTGAACTCCTGTTGGACAAGCCATAAGGATATTACAAATTTGTATGAGTTGCTGCTGTTTTTAAAGTGACCTGAAGTATCTCTCGACTCCAGCCATCAGTTCTCCATAGGGACTTCTTCATCACATTAAGCCTCCAGTCGACCAAACAAATAGCACTGCCTCTCAGAAGATTCCCATTAGCTTTAGATGAGCAAAGAGTGTTCACACCATAGCAATATCAACTTAAAATGGGACCTCACTATTTATTTTTTCACCTTTTGGCCCATTTAAAACACATGGAACTTGAAATTCCCTGCAGATGGTTCTGTGGGTAACACTTAATACAACATACACTGAAACCATTAATGGAACACTTAAGAGAAAATTATTTCAAAAGTTTATGGTGGATTTTGACTCGTCTTTGTCTTTATCAAAAATATAAGTGGAGGATATCTACCACTATCCAAAGCTAAATAGCATATGGTGTTTTTAAATAGACTTAGCAACTGAACAAAGATCATCTAACTACCTGGCAGTGGTTAAGACATAAGCATATTGTGATAAAGTTCATTATTTAACATAATGTAATGATACAAATTAAACTTTCATATATTTTAGATTCATTGCACACCAACTGAAATATTTCAGGTCTTTTATTGTTTTAATACTGATGATTTTTGCATACAGCTCATGAAAACCCAAAATTCCTATCTCAAAAAATTAGCATATTTCATCCGACCAATAAAAGAAGTGTTTTTAATACAAAAAAGTCAACCTTCAAATAATTATGTTCAGTTATGCACTCAATACTTGGTCGGGAATCCTTTTGCAGAAATGACTGCTTCAATGTGGTGTGGCATGGAGGCAATCAGCCTGTGGCACTGCTGAGGTGTTATGGAGGCCCAGGATGCTTCGATAGCGGCCTTAAGCTCATCCAGAGTGTTGGGTCTTGCGTCTATCAACTTTCTCTTCACAATATCCCACAGATTCTCTATGGGGTTCAGGTCAGGAGAGTTGGCAGGCCAATTGAGCACAGTAATACCATGGTCAGTAAACCATTTACCAGTGGTTTTGGCACTGTGAGCAGGTGCCAGGTCGTGCTGAAAAATGAAATCTTCATCTTCATAAAGCTTTTCAGCAGATGGAAGCATGAAGTGCTCCAAAATCTCCTGATAGCTAGCTGCATTAACCCTGCCCTTGATAAAACACAGTGGACCAACACCAGCTGACAGGGCACCCCAGACCATCACTGACTGTGGGTACTTGACACTGGACTTCAGGCATTTTGGCATTTCCGTCTCCCCAGTCTTCCTCCAGACTCTGGCCCCTTGATTTCCGAATGACATGCAAAATTTGCTTTCATCCGAAAAAAGTACTTTGGACCACTGAGCAACAGTCCAGTGCTGCTTCTCTGTAGCCCAGGTCAGGCGCTTCTGCCGCTGTTTCTGGTTCAAAAGTGGCTTGACCTGGGGAATGCGGCACCTGTAGCCCATTTCCTGCACACGCCTGTGCACGGTGGCTCTGGATGTTTCTACTCCAGACTCAGTCCACTGCTTCCGCAGGTCCCCCAAGGTCTGGAATAGGTCCTTCTCCACAATCTTCCTCAGGGTCCGGTCACCTCTTCTCGTTGTTCAGCGTTTTTTGCCACACTTTTTCCTTCCCACAGACTTCCCACTGAGGTGCCTTGATACAGCACTCTGGGAACAGCCCATTTGTTCAGAAATTTCTTTCTGTCTTACCCTCTTGCTTGAGGGTGTCAATGATGGCCTTCTGGACAGCAGTCAGGTCGGCAGTCTTACCCATGATTGCGGTTTTGAGTAATGAAACAGGCTGGGAGTTTTTAAAAGCCTCAGGAATCTTTTGCAGGTGTTTATAGTTAATTAGTTGATTCAGATGATTAGGTTAATAGCTGTTTAGAGACCCTTTTCATGATATGCTAATTTTTTGAGATAGGAATTTTGGGTTTTCATGAGCTGTATGCCAAAATCATCAGTATTAAAACAATAAAAGACCTGAAATATTACAGTTGGTGTGCAATGAATCTAAAATATATGAAAGTTTAATTTGTATCATTGCAATATCGAAAATAATGAACTTTATCACAATATGCTAATTGTTTGAGAAGGACCTGTAGAGTGAAAACTGGTGAATGCAGTTTACAGGTTTCATAGAAAGAGAATGATGTGAGCACGTGTGATTGGCAGTGAGTCTTGCGTGCGGACCAAATAGCTCAATACGAGAGGCAACAAGAAACGCAGACATGTGAAATAAAATCACATCATAATGTTTTAAAGAAGAGTGGTTTGATTAAAGTGGTAGAAATAACTGTTGATGGACACAGAACGGTAATAGGCTATCATTAGGCTATAAAATAGGCTATCATTAGTTTAAATCTATGTTTTTGTGTGTGTGTGTGTGTGTGTTTGGGTTCAGGCATGGTTAGATTACTATAAAAGAGTTCACATATTCACTTTTCTTGAAAATATTTAGCTATTCGATCTATTTAAATGCTTCAGTTTGTTATATATTATAATAATATAATATGTAAACAAATTGAAGCATCTAAACTGATATGTTATATCACTTCAAATACTTTAATTCTTTTTTAATAATATATTATATTAGGCCTATATTTTATTATATTATAAGCCTAAATAAAGAATCTCACGGGCTCATTGCCATTAAAAACTTTGAAACCCCCTGCTAAAGAAAATATTGGAAATTCACAAGAAATAAACAATCATTTAACTTTGATGGTTTAATGCTTCCTGTACACAATTAATTGACTGTACAAAAACACTTTATGTTTTTCCCAAGCCATCTCAGTGTAACAGCTTACTTTTCTTTCATACTATATTCTATTATTGTAAAGAATTGAACTGTCCTGCAGAAGATTTTGTAAATTATTTTTCATAGGATTTCTTGGTAAAGACTGTACAGTTAACAGCACTGTGAAAAAAATATCAGGTAACCTAAAATGGGCTTCATTTAGTGACTTCTTAATTAACTGCTTGTTTTTCAAAAATATGATTTAATACCAATAAGTTACATCAAGGGTCAAATAAAATAGAAATGCCACATTCAAGATAAAAGTTACAAATGAATGTTGAAACCATTGTGTTTCTACGTATGCTGTACAGGTCAGCTATAAAGAATATTTTTGCTCAGGTGGCGTAATATGTCCGCCCAATAGAAAAATGTTTTGCTCAGCAAGAAAAAAAAAATTAGAGGGAACATTGCGCAGAAGTATAAATTGGGCTTCAGGTAGATCCATAGACCATGCAACATGATTGTGATGTCACAGCAGATGGTACTTAATTTTCCCCGACCCCACCCCACTCAATCTAGTGTATTATATTAGAGTTATTTTGACATTAAACCACATAATACTTGTAGCTACCTTAAGCTGACTGTTATAGGCCTAGTATATTGCAGGCCTATTTTTATTTATCATTTTCGTTTGTGTAATTTTTTTAATTTTGGTCAACAGCCCAAGCATACATACAGGCCTATAGAGTGGTGTGTAAAACAAATTGTACAAAAAAAAAAAAAGAAAAGTGTTCCAAGTGCCACCTTCCTAAACATTGTTGCAGACCAAGTACACCCCTTCATGACATTGGTGTGGAAGTTGCCTCTTTCAGCAGGATAATGCACACTGCACACTGCACACATTGTTCTGGAATGGTTTGAGGAAAATAAAGAGTTCAAGGTGTTGATCTGGCCTCCAAATTCCCCAGATCTAAATCCAATTGAGCATCTGTGGGATGTCCTGGACCTACAAGTTCGATCCATGGCGGCTCCACCTCACACCCTACAGAACTTGAAGGATCTGCTGCTAACGTCTTGATGGCAGATACCAGAGGACACCTTCAGGGGTCTTGTAGAGTCCATGCCTGAGATGAGTCGGTAGCACGCAGAGGATCAACAACATATTAGGCAGGTGGTCATAATGTTTTGGCTCATCAGTGTATATTTAAAAGTGTAAAGTGTAACCACTAGGGGCAGTAAACATGATAGGTACTGTATAAACTTTTGTTTTTGAAAAGAAACATACAGATATCAACATGCCAAACAGATATAATGTACAGAAGATGCACAAAGTTGACCATTCAAATGTTTGGGGTCTTTTTCTTTTTTAAAGAAGGTAAAAAAGAATGCCTTAAATTGATCAAACAAGATATTTATGATGCTACAAAAGATTTCTATTTCAAATAAATGCAGTTCTTTTAAATTTTCTGGAGGATCCCGTGATACTGGAGTAATGGGTGCTGAAAAGTCAGCTTTGTCATTACAGGAATAAATTACATTTTAAAATATATTAAAATAGAAAGAGTTATTTTAAATGGAAATAATATACACATTACTGTTTTACTGTATTTACAATCAAATCAATTATGCCTTTTGAGTATAAGAGACTTATTTCAAAAACATTACAAAATAATATCAACTCCAAACTTTTGAACTGTCATGAAATTGAGTTTCCAATTTAATTTATTCTCCTATAAGGCATGTATAGTGTATCAGGGGGACAATGTGTATGAAATCTCTGTGGCATCAATCATGTTGATCAATGTCACTGTGAACAGTGAGTAATTTCACCTGCAGCAAAATTATGTCTATCGATTAAAGATTAAAGACCTTTTAATCTCAAAGATTAAAATGATTTGTTCTTTGAGACATAATTCTATTATGGTATATGTTCCAAGAGTTTGTATGAAAGCATTAGTTCACCTTGATTGGCCTCTTTTACCTTTTGTGGATCCTGATTGATTCCTGATGATACTCTGTCTGTGGTTTCTATCTGACATTTCACAGGGCAAACCACACAAACCCCGTGGGATTTAAAAACACTAGGGGAGCAGGACAGGGGTGTTTTCCAGAAAGCGAGGTTAACTTACCATCAGATAAACCTTGAACTCTTGGTTGATTAACCCCAAACTTGCTTACTCTGGGTACGTCGGTTCCAAAACACCTGTGAGGAATTAGATTAATCAACCTCCTATTGGTAACCTAGAGTTAATGCGCGCGCACGGCGAGTATAAAGACATTTTCAATGGATCGACGATTTCAGGAGTCACCATGGAAACCAAGGGAGAAAAAAAGCGAGCTACATACTTCAGTGAAACTGAGTTGGAGGTTTTAATGCTTGCTTATGAAGACTATAAGCCCGTTATAACTAAAAAAAAGTAATACTGCTGCATCAGCAAAAGAAAGAGAGTTGGCTTGGCAAAAAATAACGGACAGAGTAAATGCGTGAGTTTAGAAAATTATAAATGGGCTATTTTCCCCTTTCATTAGGCAAAAATTCTTTGGCGCATGTAAAAATAGACAAGTAGCCTATTTACTTGTTGGCCTCCATACATTTCTTAATATTACAGTAAATGCACATAATTGGCTTGTTATATGTTAGCTTCTTCTTCTTATAAGGTGTAATCCTTCTGGAGCCAGAAGAAGTGAGTCAAGTCAAAATGAAACACAAAAATATTCTCCAGCAAGGTAATGTTTTCTAAACTTACTAAACTTGTTACTGACGCCATGTAATTTAGTATTTAATGTAATTTAGTTTTCTATGTAGCCAAAAGAAAGAAGGCTGAGGCCCATAAAACAGGTGGGGGTCCACCTCCACCTCCCCTCACCTCAGCTGAGGAGCTGGCACTGTCCCTTAATAAAGGGCGACCTGTGGTCGATGGGATTCCAGGGGGCAGTTCGTCAGACTCAGCTACCAAGACTTAGTAAAATGTAGGTGTACCATATTAATACTTACGATAAATGATCTGTCATAGAATATCATAGAACGGACAAACCCGCCACTCTTTGGAATTCCTCTTTAATGGCCCTCGGTGGTTTATGGCCAGGGAACTGTACAAAAGTGTGAAGGAACCGTTTGAGTGCAATGCATACTCTCCAAACAGCCCTACACACAGTTGCCTTTCCCACATGCTCTGCATCGCCTACTGTATACAAAAAACTCCCCGTCGCAAAAAAGCGAAGGGCAATGCACAAAATGTGCTCCGTGTTAAGCGCTAATCCGCGATGTGTCACGTTTGCTATGTATGGTTTCAAAATCTTCGTTAAATAAATTAACGATTCTTTTGAAGAACGGTAACGCTCCAGCAAATATTCATTTGGATACGAAAACACATCGATACGTGGTCGTATCATCCTCTCACGGCGGAAAAGATTTCGTATTATCTGTGCTTCCACATCCACTGGATCGTCTTCAAAAGGGCACGCCATGCTCCGTCACCACTCTGAAACAAACTGACTCTGGAACATAACCTGCTCCGGAGCAGGTTAAATTCAGAGAGTGAGTTGCTATGACTACTAACATACCCTGAAAGTTACCTCCGTTTTTGGAACCGAAAGTTGAGGTTATCCGCTTTCTTACTCTTAAACATACCCGGGTATGTCACATAACCTGCTTTCTGGAATACACCCCAGGTGCCCTCAGATGAAAATATTTGTATATCAGCCATAGGGCTAGAATAACTGACATATCTCACCTCTTCATAATTAATATTAATAATTATTATTTGAATAACAGAAAAGGAAATGAGGGCAAAAGGTAGCAGGGAACCCATTTTGCGATTGGTTTCGTCTCTCTATATGTATATATCTGTCAGGGTTCTGTCACTTCTGTCTAGTCTATTTCTTGGTTTTGTTACAGAGCCCTAACACTCCTGTGTGCCTTGTTTCATGTGCTTTCATGTCATGTTTTGTCTTGTGCTGTGTTGTCATGTTTTGTGTTGTCATGTTTTGTGAACACGTGGTTTATGAGTTTTCATTAGCTTCCTGTTCATGTCTCGTTTTATGTGAGCACATGGCTTGTCATTTGCTTTACTGGCCATGTGCTTGTGTTTTTGCCATGTTTGGTGTGAGCACATGGCTTGTCATGTATGTTTCCTTGTGCCATATGCTCTCCAGTCGATTGTCTAGCCCCTCCCATCTTTTTACATGATTACTGATTAATTTGCCCCACCTTTCATCCCTCGTTACCCCCTTTGTTTGCTCTCCCTATTTATTCTCCCTGTGTTTGCAGTCTTGTGCTGGTTCTTTTTTCGTATCTACGCCGTGTGTTTCCCTGCTGTCAAGTCCAAATCTGTCTTGCTTTCCCCCTCGGAGTAGTTTTTGTTTTAGTTTATTTTTATTAAAATAAAGCCCATCAATTCTGCACCTAATGGCGCTTTTCCACTGCATGGTACGGCTCAGTACGGTTTGGCTCGGCGCGGCACGGTTTGGCTCACTTCGCTTTTCCACTGTGTGGTACGACACAGCACGGCTCGGTTTGCTTTAGCTGGGTTTGCTTTTCCACTGCAGTTAGTACTGCTTCAAAGTGGGTGGGATTATAGATTGATTGTTATAGTTTATCCGCTCCTCGGCAACCAACGAGAGGAACGTCTGCACTTCGTCCACTGACCACGATTCAGCCATTTCATTTTTGGAAGTTTTTTTTTTTCTTCAAGCAAGTCAAGAAATTAGTTTTAAAACTAGTGCTACTGCGGTGGCTGTTACTGGCTGTTTAAATCTAGCGGGTTTGATGTCTTGCAAATATAATGATGCTGGTAGTGACGATTCTGTCTGACCAATCAGTGATCTGCAGTGTTTTCACATATCATTTTAGTATCGGTACGGTAGGCTTGGAACCTCAACAGAAGTGGTACCATTTGAAGCGAGCTGTACCGTACCGTACCGTACCATGCAGTGGAAAAGCGCCACAAAGTGAGCCGAGCCGAGCCGCACCGTACCATGCAGTGGAAAAGCGCCATAAGTCCTCACTCCTTTCACCACCCCCACACCTGACAATCTTTCAAAAAACAAATACATCCAACTTACCATTGAAAGGTTTTGAAACTAGTGTCCCAATCTGACCTTAAATTATACAGAGAAATATAGAGACAGAACTGTGCACGTCACATAACCAGGATTTGCAGGATCCAACCTGCATTTGGTGATCAAAAGTAATTGTGTTAACAATTTTTAGTCAAGGTTATTCACAAAAGGGAGAAATTGATTTGGTGACGCACACATTTAATCTCATCAAATACCATCAAGAGCCAACCTTGATTAATTTCTACACTCGTCAAGCAGGCCAAAATACAGTTTTGACACTTTCCTCTGTGGATTATTGTGAAGATATCATTAAAAAAATACACAGCCAACATGTGCTGTCTTTTTCCCTACATTACAGAAGAAATTTATAGCCCACATTTTTTTTTCATGTATATTGTTTCCCCAGCAGCTGAGGTTCTTGGCAAATAATGTCAGCCACATTTTTAACCCATGCAGATTTAAGGAGCTTTGTGTTAAGCCATAGACAGATGGGTCAACTGTCATTTTGAAATATTTCAAGAATTGTTTATGTCCTTTTAAGGCATGAGACACTAAAAGCTATATCTCACAAATACAGTAGCACAGAAGCTATCTGTAAACATTCACACCCAAAAAGTGGGTCAAGAAAAAAAAAGACAATTTAACTCGACATACAGTAGGCTACATATTTATTTTATTTTATCTAAAGGCTACTGAGTACATGACTCAGCTACATGAGTCCAGTCACAGCTGCCTCTTGTGTGAAAGGACAGACTGTGGGTGTAACAGATAAGGAGTAAGTGGAAAAAGCCAAATAAAAAGCGTGAACCTATTTTGGGGTTTTCTAGCATCACATGCAATTGGTGTAAATAAATAAAAAGTTGTGTTTTTCTTTAGGCATTAGACATGATGACCTGGGTGCCAGTATTAAATATATCCACACATGACACATTAGAGTGTGGGTGGACTGAAATAAGAAATTAGCAAGAAAACGTCTCGGTTATGTATGTAACCCTCGTTCCCAGAAGGAGGGAACGGAGACATAGTCAAAGTGTCGACTGATTGAGATCACGGTTAGGGAGGCTGTCATCTTCGAGTACTGCTAAAAGGAGCCAATGCACACACACACGCACACACACACACACACACACACACACACACACACACACACACACACACACACACACACACACACACACACACACACACACACACACACACACACACACACACACACACACACATATATATATATATATATATATAATTTATTTATTATTATTATTATTTTTTAACACCTAATTTAACCGTCAGAGGGGGACAGGGAACGACATCCGCACTATGAGATGCACCGATGGAATGACATCTTGAAAAAGATGTTTGAACTTCAAACACTCTTCAGAGACATCGACACTGATCGCCTCCGAAACGAAAGACAACTTGTGCGTGTTCCGTATTTATACCCGCGCCTCGGAGCGGAGTGTGAGATGCAGATCTCGCACGCCAATGTGCATTGGCTCGTTTTAACTTTACTTGAAGATCACAGGCTCCCTAAGCGAGATCCCAATCAGTCGACACGTCGACTAGGTCGAACGTGAGCGACTGAAAAGGAACTAAAGATTTTATACGGTCAGCCCAGATCGAACGAACAAACCATAGTCGATGAACTCATCAAAGTTCAATCTCAAGTCACTCTGGACAGAGGCATCTGTTGAATGCCTTACAAAATTGCTAACTAGAAGTGTCCTTTGGTTTATCTGAGCCTATAATACTCATGAAAGATTAATTCGGTAAAGAGGACTGACAGCCACTGTCTGTGCTAAATGACAAGTAATGAAGCAACTACAAAAGGACCAGGTGGCCGTGAAGTGCTGTAAAGTACACCTTCAAGAGGACCAAGCCTGTTAACATATGACTGGAGTGGGTGGATGATGTATTATGGAAACTCTCCATTACTGAAGTCGGAGTGACCAGCTCCCATGAGGACCAGACACCCACAGTCATGACAAACAGACCTGCCCTAAAAGGACATCATGAAAACCAGACTAAATCAGAGGGGCACGAAATGAGAGACGGTCGCTCTCTGGGTCTGTGATCTAAGGCAGAACTATGCTGTTTTGGAACATATAATTATGGATAATGGAGCAGAAATTCAATTAGCTGGGTGTAACGGAAACAGACTGCGGCGTCAAAGATAAGACAATTTTTTGAGAAAAATAAATATGTGGTTTAAGTCATTTCTGGTTTAAGCAATTCTAAAGAAAGTTTTCTGAAGAAATTCTTCATGTTATAAGGGTTGAAATATACTTTACGCAAGAAGGTGAATAAAAACCATTAATAATTTATTTGTCATTCTGTCATTAATCTGGATGTATTTTCTTAGGTAGGTTGCAAGAAACATACTGTACCTAACTTTATCAGCAAGGTTCTCTTCAACCTATTCTTAATTAAATTATATGAATATGTGTCTGAACGTGTCTAAATTCAATTACAGTCTACTTAAGTACGTTACGATTAGATTTCCAGAAAGAATATGGTTATTATCCGGCTAAGCGGGATTTTCCATATGTCATCTAAACACAACTCCGTGGACCAGCACTAGTAGTAGCTAGCCTTGCCTTGAAGCTGCCATCTACCATTTAATCATAACTTTGGCTGACGCGTGTTATCAGCCAATCAGATTTTGATGCATAGTGACAGAACGTCCAGGGGCCCAACGATGTGTCGACGCTAGCCCACGCACGCTGATGTCATCAACATGGGTGGGGGGAGGTTGCTATACAAAGCTAAATCAGATACAATACATGTGTACAATAACAATTTTCAGGAAAAATAACATTACGATGTCCAGAAATCAATTTCAATATACATTGGGTCATTTTGGGTACATTTGTCATTTAATGAGATCTACTAATAATATATATTGTTAGTGGCGAGAATTTTCATGTGAAAAAATGCATGTATCAGTAACTAATATTTGTGTACTTTAATGGTCCAGTAGCAGAACTTTTGCTAAGCCTATCAAAGGTTTTGGGTTCTAATCCACACTCGTATAGTTTTTCTTTTTCTTTTTTTTCATCAAAACTAGCTGTTGGGTAGTGGAGATTGTTACCGAAGGCCCTGACCGAAACCCTATAGTACGCCACCTGATACTAGATACCACACGCTGCAAGCCCACACAAAGACCATAGAGCTACTGATCCGGCAGCTGCTGTTTGCTGACGATGCCGCCCTCCTTGCTCACACAGAGGCAGCTATGTAGCGAATCACGCCCTGTTTCTCAAAAACTGCTCAGATCTTGAAGTCAGCTTGAAGACTTAAGTTCTGCATCAGCCCACACCACAAAAAGAGTACCATCCACCAAGCATCTCCATTGAACAAACAGAACTGAAGGCTGTCCACCATTTCGACGCCAAGATCGACAAAGAAGTTGACAACAGGCTGGCCAAGGCAAGCAGAGCATTCAGCAGACTATACGGACGTGTCTGGAACAACAACAACCTCAAAAAAGACACGAAGGTCAGTGTATACAAAGCTGTTGTGCTGACCACTCTCCTGTATGGCGCGGAGTCCTGGGTCACGTACCGTCATCACCTGAGACTCCTTGAGCGTTTCCATCAGCGCTGCCTCCGCACAATTCTCAACATTCGTTGTAGTCCTCGAGTCAGCGGAGGTTACTAGCATCGAGGCCATGGTCCTCAAGTTACGACTTTGCCAGACAGGGCACGTCTCCAGGATAGAGAACCACCGCCTACCTAAGATCGTGCTGTACGGGGAACTGTCCTCTGGCTACCACAACATCGGGGCACCACGAAAGCGGTACAAAAACTCCCTGAAGAAGCTCCTCACTGCTTGCTGTATCGATCACCATCAGTGGGCAACAGAAGCAGATGACTGCAACTCCTGGTGGCCCACAGTCCATCAGGCCACCTCCTCTTTGAAGATACCCACAGGGCCAGTATGGAGGACATAAGGAGAAGAAGGAAGAACTGTGTCCCCTCAGCACCCATCCTGGACCAGACCGTCACCTGCAGCCAATTTTTTTGTTGTTATTAAAAAAACAAACAAGCAAGCCCAGCCCAGGTGAGAAACAGTAACGCAAAAGTAACGTAACGCATTACTTTTCATAAAACGTAAGTAAGTAACGCATTTAGTTACTTTTTTGGGGAGTAATATAATGCCTTAGCCTACTTTTAAACTTTCCCCAACACGACTGGTAGGTCACATGATAATGACAACATGGCGAATTTAGTATGTCCAGATTACGGTCATACTACATTCTAAAGAATGTACTTTTTTAGCAGTCGTGAAATAATGGTGCGTTCAAGTCCTCCTGGGAAGATAGTACTTATGAGGTGGGAAGTCATGTTTACGACGGCAGGTGCATTCAAATCACTTTTGTCAGAGTAAGATGGCGGTGTACTTTCTCTTAATTAATTACACAAAAATATAGCAAGGTTTTTAAACTCTTATTCTAGAAAATGAAGAACAAAGAAATGTGCATCAGCTGATCTTTGCGTTTTTTATTTTTTAATTAATTTTTTACTTTATCATTACATATTACATTGTTATATTATAATGCTATCATATTCTGTGCAGGCAATTAGCTTACTTCGCTGTAAATAGAAAAGCCTGACAATATCACAGCTAAATACCATCCGCCATGTTTCTCTCTGACACGCCCCCAACTCATAAAGATCGGGGCTTAAAGGTACAATATGTAAGATTTCCTGCAGTTGTGTACTTACAATATCCCAAAAGTTCCCAAAGATTTTTAATTTCAGAGAAGTTCCAATTTTAAATAATGGCTCGTCCCTGGTCATTTTCGCTTGGCAATGACGTAATATCCGCATTATCCGTGGTTTCCGCTTGTACTGCCATAGTAACCATGGCAATAGACGTGGACAATTGTGTTATGTCTAGCGGCACACTTACACTGTTGTTGTTCTGTTCAAACATTATGGACCAAGGCAAGTAGACTTTGGGACAAAAGGAGAAATAAAACGAGGATCAATATCTGCGTGGAGTTTTCGAGATGCAGAGAGCTCCACGTCAGCGACTAACTTGGACTTGACAGAGCTTCACGAGTCACGACTTGACAGAGACGCCGCTCTTGCATGTGCTTTGTTAAACAGGTGAGTACATAAAACAAATCAATGTTAATGTGAAATCAATCAACATGATGAAATGTTAGAATATGATCAGTATGTTATTCTAATGTTGATCTAGCTAACTGCTAGTCTCATACAGCCAATAAACTTACATAGAATAACATTATAACTTTCAACACACTCAAATGCAGTTTAGTATGATAGTGTAGACCAAGTGAAACAGCGCTGCGTTACCTCACAAGTTAAATGTACTGACCTGTGTGAGTAGTAATTCGGCACTTGCGGGTAGTTCGGTAGAATGAAATGTCCTTATTCCTTTATATCCAGGGGACTCAAGTGTGGTGCTGATATCTGTCTATTATTAGCAATCGCACCCTGCTTCATACCACAGTCATGTTAAAAAACATCAATGTATTCACTCATCCATAAACATTATTAGATCTATCGGCATGACGACAAGTTCCATAATTCCGCTTATGCATCAATAAACCTGTGCCTTTGTTATTGTAAGAGGTTTCCCCTAGCAGGAAAAAAATATATTGTAGCTTTAAAAAGAAAATCCAGAGCTTCCCACTCGTATTTACGACATTGTGCGTATTGACATTGTTCATGTGCATTACTCGTAAATACAATCTTTATGAAATGACTTGAACACACCATATTTACTTATTAAAATATGTACCAACTAGTTTGCAATTTCTGACGCAGCCGCTGTAAAAGAAAAAAGTCACTCTATAGCTCCCCTTGAGGCAACGCTAAGAAAGCATAGCTCATTGGCAAGGGGGCCCCTGACGGTGTTGGGGGAACCCTGAAAAGAACAGCGGACAAGCTGGTGACCAACGGCCGCGACATACCCGATGCCCATGAGCTATATAAGGCCCTCTCTGAAACATCTACAACTGTTAAGTTGTTTTATGTAGCATCTGAAGCAGTGGAGCAGGCAATGGAAAAGATGCCAGGCCAGATTCCACCAGTGCCATCCACAATGAAAACCCACCAAGTGGTCACATTCACTCCAGGAGAAATCCTTTACCGGGAAGTTAGTTGCATGTGCTCCACGCAAAAGCAACTGAGATGTCAGTGCTTCAACACACTGCATTTCACTTTTAACAAAACAGCCCAGAAGGTGCCAACAGAAGCAATTGCTTGGGGAAGTGGAGATCTCATTGGGAAGTGGTGCGTTCTTAAATATGACAGTGACCTTTATCCTGGGATCATCATGGAAACAGATGAAACACATGCCCTTGTAAAGTGTATGCACCGTGTTGGTGCCAACAGGTTCTTCTGGCCTCCAAGAGATGACTTCCTGTGGTATCTCTTCGATGATGTGCTCGAAATCATTCAAGCACCACAGCCTGTGACATCCCGCCACATGGAAATACAGAGGGATGTGTGGATGCGACTCTCCCTGTCACTGATATGATGCTCTGTTTTTTGTTTTTCAGAGCATGACCAATGTTTTCCATTAAATCTCCTATTTGAATAATTGCCCTCCCCCAGTTGTATAAAGTTTAAAACAAGCAAATCAGAAACAGAGAAACAGAGAAACAGTGTGTCCATACCACCCTGTCACAGTGAACCACTCCGTCACATCAGTTACCACCCCGTCACGGGGTAATGTTGTTAAAAATGTTTGTAAAATAAATACAATTTTACATAAATTAATGTTTAATAATGTTCGTGTTGTGTGAACTAATAAAATTAATGAAACTTTATTTTAATTTTTTTAAGTGTATTTGTTTTTTCAGTTCAAACAATGAGGCCATTGAAATGTCGAATTCATATTTCAAGATAAAAAAACTAAGAATACAAAAAATTGATTACATTTCAGACTTTCTATTGATGGTGTACATAAAAGGGACATTTTACTATTAGGAAAACATTATATTTAAAAAATAAATTTCTTGTTTTACAACTCTACTGGCACACATTTTGTCCGTGACGGGGTGGTACAAGAAAGACTCCCTTGCCTTAATAAAAAGCATAATATTACTAAGGATTTTGTGCCTGAGGTGGGAAAATATGTTTTTTTGGAAGATTAATATATCCTTAAAGTTGTAAGTAAAAAAAAAAAAAAGTTAGTTCTTAATGAAAATTGGGAAAATCGCAACGTGGAAATGGCACCCGTTTCGTAGAATGACTCGTTTACATATTTTGTAGGCTACATGTAACAGTGAATAGCCTACCGCTGTGACCCGGTAAAATATTACAGATAATTTTTGGTCGGCCAATAAAGAGATTATAGTAAACCAATCCTGAAAATCGTTTATATATTTAAATAGAAAATTATATTTCAGCAATGATTCTTTGATTTCTAGTAGCTGTTCAGAATCAGAATTATTGATTCATTCACTCACGCACTGAATCGTTTGCAGCGGCACTCCGAAATAGTTACGGGTTTCTTTGACAGAACAAAAATAACATTGAACGAGGTGAAACCATGTAGGAAACAAACATGTTTGTCAACGATGAAGCAGCTCTTAACTGCGCATTTAATTAAAAAAAGGACTGCCCTAGACTGTAGACCTACTGTTGAAAGGCTAGAAATGCTTCTGAGACTTCAACTCACTCACAATGTATAATGTATGTAATCTGAGCCAAGCTCAATGCCAAACACAAAGCCAAGACCTGTAATATATTACTTATTTAGTAGTATATGAATTTTGTCAGCCAAGCAGACACAATAAACTTCATGCACTCATGGGGCATGAGTACAAAACCTGCTCATAACGTAGTATAAAAGTTACAAACGCATTGATAAAAATAAAACAGTGCCATCAAGTGGATAATAAAAGAATAACGTGAAAACACATAAACAAAAGCAGGCAGCTTGTGCTTTGTGCTTCCACTAAACAAACATGCTGAGGAAATACAAGCTGAGCTACATGATGACAAGACATTAGGTTCACTTGCCACTTGCCAAAAATGTCTCTTAATTAAGAATTTCAAGGTAAGCCTATAATACAAAGAGTAGAGTTAATAGAAAAGTGAGCTAACACATTACATTTATTGTACATTAAATACGAAAGGCAATACCGCTACTTTGAATCCTTCAAATTTGTTTGGTCTGAAATATAGAAGAATTCCACATCTCTACTCAAGGGTCTTTTTATTAAACACATTCTGCCATCTTAGTCAGGTATTTCCCCAAAGAGAACGAAAAGTTCCTTTCCATGCTAAACTAATTTGGTTGGACAAATACAGAGTTTGTATGCGTCACAGTGAGCACCGCAAGGCATCTAGAAATGGTTTCCAAAACCACAAGCTCATTGGCTGCAAAGGCAGTCATGCTGGGGGAACATGTTGACATTAAAAGGCTTTTAAACAGACATAAACTCATTTGAAAGCCCCTGTTTTTATGCAGATAATTATAGCAAAATACAGGCTATGTATGCGAGGGCTGGTTTTGTGCTAATATCTAGAGTATGGGATAGAAGTGGCCTAATGACAGTGAGGGATACGATCCAAAAGGAAATGTCTAAGATGATTTTAAAAGATAATTTAAAAGCCTTTTAATGCCTACATATTCTAACAGCTCGACTGCCTTTGCAGCCAATGAGCTTGTGGTTTTGGAAACCATCTCTAGACTGCCAACAAAGACTGTAATTCAGATGTATAAATCCCTAACATAATCTCCCCTAAACCTAACCTGTAGATTGAGGTATATGCACCTCCAGAACTTCAGACCGAATATTATGACAGAAATGTCACCATCTAGAGGTTAGTGATGGCACTACCTTGGAAACAAACAAACACGCTGGTTCAATTTGACCCGTGTGTTTGATTAGTTCACAATGTTTTTACTTTCCTACAGGCCTATACAGATCACTCCTTGTTCCAACTTTGCACCTTAATTACAAATAAGAGTCGTGGCTTTCTACTTTTCTTTTGGACACACTTTTAGAGGGCACAGGTAGGATGATTGGTATTAATGCTAATGCACATGAGCCAATACACAACTGATATATTCCATTGCCACTGCAGACAATGCAGCCAAAAGAAATCAGCAAAGCAAGCCATTGGCATAAACAATCCAGAAAAGTGACATGTAACCTAAAATGCATGTTGTTGATCTTGTATGTTAAATTAAGCTTGCAGTTGTAAACAAAGTTAATTTCACAGCAAACAATGCACCAAATTATAATACAAGCCCTTATAATTTTGGGGATTTATCTTTGCAAGTTATTGTGTTTGATATGGTTGGTTAAATAAAGGGATAAAATATCCCGGATGGGTTTGGAGTGATCATTTGCATGGCAAATATTACACTGCCATTGTCCAACAGTCAGATGGCTATAATAATTCAGCAGTCAGCCTGTATCTGACTACAGAAAATACTTAATATGATAAATTAATCATTGTGTAATAAAACAGTAAATACATCCAATACAATGTTTTGCATTCCTGTTTGCTAGAATTCCATGTCAATTACATCAAACAAATCACCAATTTTTAAACTTTTATTTAAATCCATTGTTTTTAAATCCATTCTTTTTAAATCCAAGAAAGTATGAAACACTGAAGGAACATTTTAAAATATGAACAAAAAACAGTATTTGCATATATTCCTTTTAATATTTCTACCACATTTTTTCACAATAGGTTTAGATCACAACACAACTCAAATACACAGCTGAAAAGCCTGTGCAAATGTTTGAGCTGTTTGTCTGTAAATTTATATTACTTGCTTGTTTGGGTCCTTATATTTGTTTGATAACCCTTGACAAATGTGACTACTTATGAAGAATAGATGTGATCTGCATGAACCCTACTGTAACAGTCTTGATATACTTTTACAATATCAATACATTACGTCATTAAGTTACCTTAGCCTGAATAGGTCAGTTGACTTGAATGTGACAACTTATTTCAAACGGAAGCATGGAGCACCAACTGTCCAAGGTTTAGCCAGAGTGCCTGCTCTTAATCCAATCATTTACAACATCTAGATTAATCTGTATGGTCTCATTGCCACGTTGATGGTTCTCATTGATCGCAGCTCCAAAAATCTGCTCAGTGCCCTGTATGAAATTATAGTGGCCGCAATGCAATTCAACTTTTAAAAACACAAAAACAAACCAACCTGGTTATTTCACAGGATATTTCAGACAAGATAACGATTGCAGAAGTGCTTGTTTATTAATACAAACATGTAATAATTTACCCTACACCCTTGTGCAAGCATTATATTGCATTTTCACATACTTCACATCAAGCCACAATAACTCTAAAAGGTGTGAAATATTTGAAATGTTAAGACCTCTTATAAGCCGATTTAAGCTTTATCTGGACCCTAAACAAAACCACATAGCTCAATTGCTCTGAACAATAGTCACATAGTCCTTATTAGAAACGGATACTGTAGTTTGCGTAAAAACTGGGAGACTTTATAAATCTGTTTATACGAATATTACATGAACATCTTTGGGATACTGAAATAACTACACACAATAAATGTTGCTTTACTCCATTAAATTCCGCTCACATCAACTCTGAATGCACAATAAATTAGGGTTGAATTTACAACAGTCTGCATAGATTCCTGGGTTTTGTATGAGTGACGATTAAGCATGGACAGCTAGCTGAAAGGCATCAACAAGAGTGTTTTTCTTTGCTTTGTACAGTATTTTTAGTGTTCTGGTGCAAGGAAGGAAAAGTGCCCGCATACTATTAGAAATCTATTCTCCTTATTATATCTGTGCTTTAAAGGGACAGTTAGCCTAAAATTAAAATTCTGTGATCATTTACTCACCATTGTGTTGTTCCAAACATGTGTGACTTTCTTTCTTTTGCAGAACACAGAAGATATTCTTAACAATGTTTTCATTCTCACAGTGAAAGTCAATGGGGTCCAAAACTATAGATTAGACCCTGTTGACAAAAGCCGTCTATAAAAAGCAGTCATTTTTCAAAAAAAAGTTGTGATACCAGTCCACAGAAAAAAGAAAGTCACATAGGTTTGTAATGACATGAGGGTGAGTAAATGATGACAGAATTTGCACTTGCCTAAACTATTGTATATGGAGCATTATGACAGGTAATGGCACCAGAGCTATTTGAAATAATGATGAAATGGTAGCAGTATGTGCTTGAATCTATGCGTTCACAAAAAAAGAAAGAGCACCACCAATAACATAAAAAACAAATGACCCCTTTGACAAAAGTTATCTTAAATACTAAAGTTAAAATGTTGGTAAACTTTAAACTTTATCAAGCCAATGTGCACCATCATTAAAGCTTTATGAACAGATATTATTAATTGGATGTAAAACTAATAGCCATGGGTCAGTCTCATAACTACAAACCTATATAGCATTTTCAACTGAAACACCACTGATAGTGTGATTTAGACGATATCTAGACTTGTGTCTGGGTATCCATCTTTATGTATAAGAAAATGAAAACAAAAGTTTGAGGCACCATATCCCACCAAAAACATTGAGCAAGACATCCAGAATTTGCATACACATAGAAAGTGCAGTTGTAAAGGTTACAATTGGTGTCTAAGTGCATAGATTTGTTCTCACATTTACAGTATGGCTTATTTCAAAGATTCAAAGGTTGCAGAGAGAGGCCTCTCATTGTCTCTTGGTGTGCTTGGAGTTGTAGTGGCTTCGCATGTCTTTCCGGAGGCGGAACTTCTCTCCGCAAACGCCACAGATGTACAGATGCACATCCATGTGCTTCTCCAGATGCTCGGCGCTGGGGAAAATCTGAAAACACACCTGGCAGATAGTCTCTCCGGCAGATAGGTGAGAGATCATGTGTCGCACATGATCATGTTTAAGGAACGTACCTTGATCGCACACAGGGCAGACGTACCGCGCCATTCCCTTGTGCATGTCAGTGTGCAACCGAAGCTGTCGTTCGCGCAGAAACTGTTTCCCGCAGGTCTGACAGGTGAACTGCTTTTCCTTGGTGTGCACGGTGTAGTGCTCTCGTAGGTGACACCTTTGGTAAAAGCCTTTGCCACAAATTGCACAGAAATGCTTGCGCCGATGGTCTGGCTCGCCGCTGTCTTCCAACAGTACGGGTCGGAAGGGCTCCTGTTCTGGACAAGACAACGTATGCTCCACTGCAAGACTTTCACTTTCAAATATCAACCCACAGAGCGGACACCGAAAGCCCAGGTCGGCTCCTTCCAGCAAGCTTTCATCCATAGCCTCGGCATCTTCAAGTAGAAGCGAATCCTCACCTGGGGAGTCCGTCTCGGCTCCTTGGGGTTCACCACAGCGCTCTGCGTGCTCCTGCAGCTGCCTGCCTTTAATGAGCACTTGGCCGCACCTTCCGCAGGCACAGATATGTCCCATGTGGCTGGAGATATAATGAGCAGACTGATTCTCCTCCGTCAACAGGGTTCCGCACAACTCACATGGAATGCACGCACCATCTTGCTTTTCCTCTTTGATCCGGTGCAGCTTTGGATCCGTCTCTAACCCTGTGCTTTGGCCTTCCAAAGCATCCATGGCGGATACTCCAGCCTCTTCCTCGCTCTCAAACTTTATCTGGTCAGCAAGATTGTCTGTGTATGCCCTGGTACGAAATTTGCAGCTCCCTACGTTATGGTTCCCTACCTTCACGACTTTTATAGTTTCCAATTCGCTCTCGGAGTCATTGTCTCGTTCCACTTTAATGGTTATATTCTTGGAGAAGGCAGCTTCGCTGTCCATGCCGGTGGCGACGGACCTGATCACGGTCTCTGCATCCAGCTTGTGGTCTGACCAGTCCTCTTCGCCCTTGCAAACTGCTCTGTGTTCATCTGTACCCTCCGAGTTCAAACTCTCGGCTTTGCCAACATCACCATTACCCTCTTTGCCGACTTTGGGTGTCTGGAAAGCTTTGCGATTGGTGCATGTGAGGATGTGTTCGATGAGCAGCTTTTCACAGCTGAACACAAAGCCACAATCGTCGCATGTGTATGTGCGTCCAAACCGAGGACGTTCTTTCATGGCAGAGCTTCGGCCTGAAGTTCTCTTCCTCAAGTCACACGGCTGGTCTACAACAGTCTCTGAGTTTGGCTGAGGGTGTGGAATGACCACATCTTCAGAAGGCCTGACAGTTGAGATGTTAATGGTTTGACGAGCAGTTGTGGTTGAGGCTTTTGCTGTGCGTTCATTCTCAGAAGGGCTTGGCCGCTGCTGCTCAAACATTCGAACGCCAAACATCATCTTGCCTCCAACCACGCTGGATGAGGACGAGGAACTGGACGATGAAGAGGACGACGCAGATGACGAGGGTGTCAAATTGGACGTTCGGATGTCTCGGAGGTCCTCGAGAGAGTCTGGGATGTAGTACATTTGTAGGTAGGTCATAGATGATTTCAGCTCCTCAAACTCATAGTGATCCACAACGATTCGGCCAAGGTACATGAGCTGCAGGATGAGATCGAAGCACTCTGCGCTGATCTGCATGTTGCTGAGATCAAACCGCGCAGTCCCCTGCTGATCCCGGATGAACATCATTCTGAAGTAAGAGCTGCAGGCTGCCAGCACGGCCTTGTGGGCCCTGAAATAAATGTCCCCTATGGCAATGCAGCAGTCACAGAGGAAACCCCATTCCCTTTGGTTGTTGAGCTGCTGCAGGACATGCTCACTGTGGCTTGGCCTTGCCATTACCCTGTAAACAATCATAAAGAAATACATAGTAATTAGTAAGACACAAGTTTGAGGAATCTTCTTTTTCACAGGTGCCCTTTGGCCATGACCATCATGATAATGTATTGATTTGCAAACTAATTGTGGATGTACAAAACATACCTTTGAAATGGAATATAAACATGGAGTTCAGGTGTCTCTAGATATGTTTTTAAAAGTTTAACTATTTTTAACTTGAACTGTCATGCTGTCAAAAAATAATAACACTCATCATGACAAGACACCCAAAAAAAGACAAAGACAAGTGAATGCGTATGCCTGCTTAAAAACAGGATGAAAAATAGAAAACAACTTCTATGAGAGGGTTTTATTATGCAAATCTTCAGCTGAGGAACAGCACACTAATTCAAGCACCGACAGTAAAAAAGCTTTTTAATGGTTTGGAAAGAAGTCTCTTGCTAATTTGATTTGATCAAGAACAGAGTAAAACATTTTAAATTGTAAATAATTATTGCAGTTTTTGCCGAATTTTCAGCATCATTACTATTTAGTGTCGCATGATCTTTTAGAAATTATTCTAATATACTGATTTGGTATACTGCCCCCTAACCTTTGAACAGTAGACTAGTGTATATAAGAAAAATAAAGATAAAATAGTCCAACTCACTAATCAACTAGATACATAGTCAGTATTGAACACCTAGTCGATATTAGTCACTCACACCTAGATATATAAAACTAAAGTAATTGTCATTTGGCTACATTAAACAAATATTTGCACTATATTGTAACCAAATGAGCAATTCACCAGGTAAAAATTCCCTAAAAGGAGCAAATTGGTCAATAAACTCAATTGATGTGGCTATAATAATTAATGGAAAATACAGTATAATTAATTAGCTTCAAATTTAGCTCGTTTCCGTCGTTCAGCTTCATCATAAAGCCAACAGAGAGGTTTACATCCCGCCCCCGCGTTCTCATTGGCCCATTTCAGAGACAGAATCATGCGGGCGTTGTGGCTGTCAATCATACACCGCACTTAAAAGTAAAATCAAACTACTTGGCCAACACACAAAAGATCTGACCATACGATTGCCCATACTGTCAACATTAAGTTTTAAAAGGATCTGTTACTCAAGAGACAGCAGAAAAGAATATATCTGACCGTTGTCGTAGGGAGATCTCTCACGCAAGCATGCAGTGCCACCCCCGCGCAGCTTCCCGCACATACGCTATGAGCTTCACATTATTGCAGCTCGTGTTTACACGCAAAACACACGGAAAATACTCACCGACGGTAATGGACGCTAACTTGTAGCGAACGACAGAATTCGAGTTAAAACACAGAGCGAAGAAGTTCCACCTCTTTTGCCTTCGTCCAAGCGAAAACTTGGGACGAGAATAGCTAATCTCGAGGGCGAAGCCCCTTCTGTGCAGCGCGGATGAAAGAACTTCCGCACAGCCGCTCTGCGAGCTCTATCACCGCACTGAGATCCGGCCCCGCTCACGCAAATCCAGCCCGCCCCAGCACGCGCAGCACAGTGAAAATGCAACCAAACCATGTATGAAAATATGCTCTTCAGGACGAATGCGGCAACACTTGTGTTGAAAACGAAATAGAAATGTATCTTACATTTTTCATTTTTTCAGCAAGAACTAGCCTACTTATTTGGTAGTAGTTTTATATAATGTATTTTTTATACAACTAATAAAAATCGCTACCACCTTGCCAAGCATTTTGGGGAACTGAATTTCTCCCAAATAAGTTTGTAATTGATTATAATTGAAATTAGTAATATAACTATTTTTATAGGCCTACATTAATTTTACATCACATAGCCTTTTAGGTCATTAATAAATAAACATGTTGTTTACATTTTTATATTTGATATAATTACAATTCTGAAAAATTAAAAATATAGGCTAAAAAAAATATTTGTAAACATTCAGTCAATTGACTGTTATAGCTATTATGTTGTTAAATCTATAATCTAAGATGTGTGATAGGCTTTTTTACTCAGATGAGTTTAGGCTATCATTTTTTTAAAGTAGGCTATTTAAGTTGTTAGTTAAGTGTCCCTATGTAGGCTATGCGTGTTAAACTAAAACAATTTCACGAGCGCCTCGGGTGGTCTTTCAGACTCTTTTGCAAACCTGGTTTTGCTCGCTCGTCCATGGAAGGTTACAAATGTTTTATTCTTTACACATGTTCGTTTAGCGAGTTTACCACACTAGACTAGCATTGTCTATACCGGGTCTGAGTGATCTTTCGACATAAAAGAACAAAAATGTAACGAACGATTATTTAAATGAAAGCATAGCGTCTGCTTTATGTTTTCAGTATGCCTGCGTCTGGATCACCTAATGTACAGTACGGTCACGTGACGGATAACAAGCTAAGCCGTCAATCGCATGAAGAACCGCGAGACCAGAAGAGAATTTTCCTGCTGCAACAAACACGAAATTATTATCCGTTCTCTATAGTTGGTAAGATTGCATTTTTTGACCGCGTGAATGCATTTTGTCTGTGCTTTGGTTAATGCATGTTTTGTTGGCCAAGGTGCATGAAAACAGACACCTTTTCTTCGACAACACTTGGTCGGTGTAGCATAGACGTGTAAAAATTATTATGATTCTGTCGCGGGCAAATCTGCTGGGAGTCAGACCATGCATGTTACAGAAGCATGAACTAAATAGCTCCTACATGATATTTTGTGTAATATCCATTCATTGACATTTTACTATGCGATGTTTGCTGTTGGTAAATGTCCTTTTGTGTAATGCAATATAAGAATCACTGTCAGGTATTGTCTGATCAGGTCTGCATGCAAATATGTTAAAATGTTGCACTAGTCTGTAACCATTAAATACAATCCAGTCGTTGCTTCTTATCCGTCGGTATTACGTAGGCTATACTTGATACAATGATTCAAGATGTTATTCTTCGAAGTTATAGAGTAGCCTATATTAAGAAAAACGTGCCGCTTCAGAAAAAAAATCTTCCTATAAAATCCCCAAATAGTAGCCTACCTATAAATAATGTAAGAATGTAATTTACACATGCGTTTCGATGTAAAAAACTAAAAATCCAATCCTCTCCAGATGTAAACATCTGGTATGTCTCAAAATTTGTTAAAATAATATGTCAACTTTGATCGATAGAGGTCGCCAGTTACTCAGTAAACTCAGGCTCTTCTGAGAGACTCTTCATTGGTTGGCTATCATGTATAACTATGCATCTGCTGGACAAGGAAAACATTGTATATCCGAGAGGATTAAAAAAAAGAGAAATATAGGTTGAAAGTATGTGCTAAGTCATTTCACACGATTCTTTGTATTTCTGTTGGAGTCATGCATTTTAAAAACATTTTTCATGCATTTTTTAAGAATATTTTAAATATTTCTTTACATTTTTCGAGTATTTTTTATGATATTCGTTAATATAAAAAAGAAAGTTTTCTCAAGGTCGCTGTATTTGACATGAAAAAACCCAGCTTTTCATAAAAATTTTAAATAAGTGGATTTAAAAAAAAGATATATATATGTAAAGACATGAGACAGAAAAGAGATGTAAAATATGTTTATCACATAGAGAGGATGGTTTTTGAATAACTCAGTAAATACAAAAGATACAAAATTTATGTTGCTAGAAATGTTGACTAAATACACTACACTTTAATATAGGTAATAGCCATTATTACTGATTGATACCATCATAACAGTAGGCTATTCAAGTTATGCATAGGGATTTATTTGGTTGAAATCTGTCTTCTACCTATGTATGTTCTATGTAACAGGTTGAGATGGACGTGTCTGGTCATAGTCTGTTCCTCCTGCAGCAGCTGAACGTCCAAAGGGAGTTTGGCTTTCTGTGTGACTGCACTGTTGCCATTGGCAATGTATACTTCAAGGCTCATCGTGCAGTCCTCGCTGCCTTCTCAAACTACTTCAAAATGATCTTTATCCACCAGTCCAGGTTAACTAAAGCTCTAAAACTACCAGTTTTTAAAACTACCACCTGTTGACTTTATCTTGAACTGTACCAACATAACAGTACTGAATTGAAGGGTCACCCATCATGCTTAATAGTCTGATAATCAAATAAGATTGTGGAGGAAGTTAAGATAACTTGATTGATAAACAATAAAAGCTGTTGCATGTTAATAATAATATTAAATATAGACCAAATGACAATTATTAAACACAATTAGTAGAAAATTAATACATTGCTTATTGTGTTTTTAATTGACTGTTGGCTTTTTTCAGTGAGTGCATCAAGATCCAGCCCACAGATATTCAACCAGATGTCTTCAGCTACCTGTTACACATCATGTACACAGGCATGGGTCCCAAACAACCTGTAGACCAGGGCAGACTTCAGGAAGGCATCAAGTTCCTCCATGCATACCAGCTCTGCCGTAAAACAGGCGAGGGTGGCCCCGATGCATCCTCTGACCCCATCCGCATGTCCAATCTGTATGGCATCCAAATCTCTTCACAGCTGGCCAGTAAAGAGAACTCTGGCCTGAAGGCTGGTGGTTCACGGGACCCTGAGGACAGCTGCTCCAGCACTAGGGCTGATCGTACACATGGTCGTTTAGCTCTCGCTGTAGGGCTGGAGGGCATCGCATCTGAGCGACAGCCTCAAAGCTTCCGTGCCACGTCCTCGGTGGCCTCGGGGGATGAATCTGACATTTCAGCACGGATCAAACAGGAACGGGTAGAGGAGGAAGAACAACAGGAAGGCGACAAGGAGCTTTGCTCTCTCTCCCCAGCCCAGGTGAGCCCCTGTCAAGCCAGTCTATTCAAAGATGGCCCTCTAGCGCTTTTGTGCCCCCGATGTGGTGAACGATGTCTGTCACCCGAAGGCCTACAAGAGCACCTTTTTACCCATACAGCCTGTGCCCTCGAGCCTAGCAGTCTGATGGAAGGCCCTTCAGGGGACAGAACTGGGGAGCACAAATCCCTGGAGGAGAGGCGGCTTCACAAGGAGCGCATAGACTCTGGTAGTCTGGAGGAGGCCCTACGGCAGAGCCAGGCCCTGGCAGATGAGCTGGCTGTGGAACTCAAGCGAGGCGGCGGGACCGGACGGAGCAGCAGCCCATTGGCAGCCTTCACGCGAAAGCGCAAGATGGCCTGTGCCGTCTGCAATCTTCGTTTCTCGCAGAAGAGCCAGCTGCAGGAGCACATGTTCTCCCATGTGGGCAAGCCCCTGCGATACCATCGCTACAGCCGCTTCTGCGGGCAGCTGCTCCATGGCTGCGAGGGCCAGCCTGATATTACCACAGCCACAGGAGAGGACGCAGCCAAAGACACTCAGGATAATGGCAGCTCCTGCTACTCACTGGACTCTGAGGTCTCTCAGGAGAGCGTGGACGCAGTGACTGTGGAATGACGTCGTGTTTGACATATTCATGTGAACACACAATGTAAGGTAAAGGAACGTTCTGGGTTCAGTACGTTAAGCTTAGTTGACAGCATTTGTGGCATAATTTTGATGACCACAAAAATACATTTCGCAAAAACAAGAGCAAAAATCTGGGTTAGAGTGAGACACTTTGGAAGTGAATGTGGTAAATCCCTAAAATATTTAAATAAGCACTCTTTCAATAGTACAGCCACAAGACGTAAAAAAAAAAAATGTTACAACGATTTTAGTTTGAAAATAAAATCACTTTCCTTTTCTGTGTAAAGTTATATATCCAGGCCATTTATTTTAAAGTCGACAACAACAGGCGCACATGTTGACGAGCGCTTGTGTGGGGTTAAGAAATACCTGCAACCCAAATTACAAAATTTTAGCGGCCATAACTTATGGAAAGAAGACACACTAATTAAACTTTATTTGGAGTACTTCTTTATTGAACAATGCACATTTCTTAATACTAAGCCTAATATGTTTTTGATATCACTAATAGTAAGGATAGTATGTACTAATATTTAAAGTGCACTTAAAGTATACTTGCAATAGTTCCACTTTAGCACAATCAAATATTCTTAAGAAAATTTTTAGTTGGACCTGTTTCCTGATAACTGAAGTGTATTAAGTACAAAATTAGTTGTTCCAATTTTGCAGACCATAAGTATATCAATTTAGTAGACCAACAGTACAATTGCAGGGTATTTATATATATGTAAATGTATTTGTAGTATACTTAGCAAAAATCCGGTTTGGTATATTTACTTTTCACTAGGCTACTTTGTGCTTAATGCTGTAAACCCTAAAACTTTCATACAACTTTTAAGTTTCATTCCAAGTGCCTTACCATAATGTCGATTTTTGCTTTTTTAAACATGGGCAAGTCGAAATGTCTTGTGCAAAATGCCATAAATGCTGTCGATTGAGTTTAACTTGTACACAGAATATTCCTTAACTGAATTTTTTTTTCTGACTCAGCACTTCTGTCCTGTCCCAAAAGTCTCTGTCAGTGTTAAACATAAAATAATTTCTTTTAAAACTTAGTGTTGATGATTGTAGTGTTGATATATAATGATGTTGCTGACTCTTGGATGACTGAACACTGTTGGATCAATTATATATTCAAAGAAAGTATTACATCGACAAGCACATTCACAGAAAACTCAAATACTATTATAAAGTGGCACATTTGACAAATGACCGCAATCGTAATATTTGTTTTTAGAGGCCAATTTAAGCTAATATAAAATGTTATTATTTCTTGTTTATTTTTGGGTTGTGGCCTAATGAGTGAAACTGACTGTGCAAAGAGTCTAAATGATTTCTTCCCTAAATCGAATTTCCTACAAAACGGGTTCAGTGCCTTAGAATATATTTTGCCAAACATCTCTGTAAAGAAAAGCACTTAAACTATTGCTCAGCCTGTTGTACCAAATCCAGTTGTTTTTCATTTTCAAGTTAACAGTGAACAGTGCCTATTTGTGCAAAGTTGTCCAAGACTTCTACACAATCAGTATAATCTATACAAATGAATGTGAGCAACTGGTGCTTTTCTAAAAGCTTTTTGATGCTGAAGGACTTTCATGATTATATTGTGTATGAAACAAGAGTATAATCCAAGTTTGCTAACAATCTTGCTACATAAACTGGGGCAGTGCATAACTAAGATGGGACAATGCCACTGTAAATGGCAAACATAACAATTCTGGACAAAAACAGCAATGGCACATAGTTTCCTGTCATGTTTCAAACACTGACACATGACAAAACGTTTTATTTAGAATTACGGATCAACTTTAAGACATCACTGATGGTAGACATGGTTTCTTTGTGCTGTTTTGAACTGTCAAATCACCACTTTTTGCAGCTATATTAATTGAATACTCAAATTGAGGCTGGTGTACTGTGATGAGTATTTTAAATCAGCAAAACTTGCGTTTGTGTTATTTGTGTGACTTGTGTAGTGCATTTAAACAGTCCCATTTAGTTTTATTCATCATCAGCACTCAGTGCCGTTGTGTGATAATGTGTTTGGTTATTTATTTATTTATTTTTTTAAATAAATGGCACATTGAATAAACTGTGATTTATAATGCATCTGCTTTGTTTGCATACTTGTCACTGGTTTTAATGGTTCACCCCTAAAATGAAGATTCTATCATCACTTACTCATCCTCAAACCCTATTATAATAAACTGCATGACTTTATTCTATTACTTTTAACACAAAAGCGCGTTTCCAGTGAAATTACCCGGAACAATTCATCCCAGGAACTTTTTCCCCCAGACCTGTTGCTGTCTGCATTTCAGTACTGTTAAGATTAGAAAATTAGTCTGGTGACGTAGTAGGCCTGCGGGCGACTTTCCAGTTCCTGCTGGATTCATCACCCAAGTCCCACCCCTGAAAGTTCCTGAAATTTGAAAAAGTAGGCTACTACCTATCGAGCAGGGACTTTCTGAGTGGGAAAGTTTTACCCACAACTTAATTTAGACCCTAGTCCCTGCGGTCTAAACACACTGAGTACCACCCCAAAGTCCCTATAGTTCCCACGGGGAAAGTTCCTGCGGTGGAAATGCGGCTAAAACATTCTATACAATGAAAGTCAATTTGGACCCCAAAACAGTTCTTCAAAATATTTTCTTTTGTGTTTTGCAGATGAAAGAAAGTCACTCAGGTGTGCAACAACATGAGGGTGAGTGAATGATGACATAATTAAAATTTTCAGGTGAACTATCCTGAAACTGACCATCTTGTAGTAGCATCTTAGTGCCACAAGAGAGTAGCATGTAGTTACAAAAGCAAACATCTTCCCTGCTGCCAACTCTGTCATCCTTATCTTCAAGCATTAATCCCAAGTTTGTCATGTATACAGTCACTTAACATAACATCTAACAACTTCACTGTCTGTAAGCTTCAGTCAGGGCTTCATTTAAATATGAATTGAGCAACCGATACACACACCTGGGTTCTTAGACCAATTATTATCATAAAAACGTTGCCTCAACTTTTACACAACATAAGCATGTGGCTCAGTGCCTTCTTGCAATCATGTGAGATATTCATTGCTATAGAAACTAGACTGCAGTAACAGCGGAAATAATATTGCAGTATAAAAAATATGAACAATAAAAGGCAACATTAAATACAAAGTGTAAATAATAATAAAAAGAGGTTAATCATGCAAACAAATTTACAGCATTTAAATCACACAGTGAATACAAACTTTTCCACAATCTGACATCAATCACATTTCCAATGTGTTTATACATGCGTCATATTACATTTAATGAAATTCCTCTTCTCTTTTATGCAGCTTATTTATACCATCTCAGAGAAATATGAAATTCACTCGCTAAATAAAGAATGTGAATATGTGAGGTTACGCGTGGTCCAAACTTATCTGATTGTGCTGCTGCTCGACAGTGAGCTGTTCCACAGCACCACGGATGGCTGCTCGCACCATTGAAATTGCCGTCTGAATCAGTAAGGTCTCATTACATCGGCCATGGTCATATTCAGTAGGCACATTTAGGTCAGAAGGATGTAGTGTGTTTGTTATTTTTAAATGTTGCCAGGACCCATTCATTATAAGATCATCAAACTGTGGTGCCTCATACATGTTCTCTTCCTCTGATAAGTATGCATGCTCTATAGTAATCACTGGCCTGCATTTTGTATCATTCTCTATAGTCTCCTTATTTAACACTAGCAGATCACTACCTGGTGATGTGGCCGGAAACTCAGAGTCGAAACTACAGCCACTGCAACATGACTGAGGAACCGCAGAATCCAAAATACCACTAGTTTGTAACACCTGATCTTCTTCTTCATTCAAACTCACATCTTGGTCAGGACACATTAGCTTCTCTTTATCCATGTCAGACTCCATGGTAATGCTCACATCTGCACTGAATGTAAATGTCTCTGGAATACTTTCTGCTTGTATTTCTTGTTCTTCCTTTTGGTTATCTTCTGTCTTGATACAGGGAATGTCCATAACAGCTGCAGGGGATTGATTCAGTTGATCAGCTACTTCTTTTTGTGTTGGATTGTGAGCACTACACTCAAACTGATCAATAGGATGTGCTTTCTTCCTTCTTGGAAAGATGCAATAGATCTTTTTAAATGTCAAATCTTTTGGTGCCGTTATCTCCTGAAAAACCATGCCACCGCCTTGCTCTTTACACCCCCTTCCTAGACTGACATTGGATGTGGCTGATTTCTTAGAAATGGGCCACACTGTGAAGAAAACTTTCTTTTTACGTTTCCCATTAGGAACTTCCTTATTGTTTGCATTACTCAATTTATTCTCACACACAGAGTTGCACATGTTGTGTTGAGAATTGTTTTTGTTTACTGTTCTGTCTGATTCCTTCCTCTTGCCACACCTGAAGAGTGAGGAAAATGTCCTCTTAATGGATATTTTTGAAGTTTTTCTGGTCATTTCCATTTTACTTTCAATATTTTCGCCTTTGCTTTCACTCTCCTCCAGTGTTACAAGAATCCCTGAGGTATCTCCTGGAGAATCTGTGCTGGTTTCCCTCTCCCCTGAGGCTTTTTGAGGGCTGTGGTGGGTAATAAGTGAGGGTTCATTGTCTTTGCCATTACTGTTCTCTTGATCATTATTCTCCACTGTGCCATCACATTTCACTTGTCTTTGCCTCCTCTGTGATTTACCTTCCAATCTCTCCTTTGATTTTGACTTCCCCAGCAAAAGCCTGGGTGGACCCGTGAGTTTTCTCTTCAAGCCCACCTTCTCCGAACAGTCTGGAAATTCAGTCTCATGTGTGGACATGGTTAATCAAACAGTACTACAGTCAATAATAGTTCTCACTGGCAATATTGGATCAATTATATGAGCGGGTGTTTTCTCCACTTATTAGCATATTGTCTGCTTAAAGATGTGGAAATTCTGCAAACCAACACAAAAACATACTGAAGTTAGGCTGTATTTCACTTGTTGGTTGAATCATATTAAGTGACTTACCTGTCTTTTTATATATCAGGCATTTAAAATGTGTATCTTTAAGTAAATATTTTTTTTATTCAGAGACGACACATGGTGCAACAGCACAAACAACAAACTCGCATATTACTGCAGTGTGTGACACCAATGCGAAGTCTCTTTGTATGAAGACATCCTAAATAATTCAGGCTAGGCGTTTTGCTTACCAGTTCTAACAGTAAAAGTTAACTATAAAAATACCATTAATGGCAAATAACAACTTCGTCTCTTTAAATTAGAGGCGACATGAAAAAATAACAGCTAACGTTACTCCGATTAAAAACGTATTTTTTTTTTTTGTGGCGTTTGTGACAAATGTAAACGGTCATAACTTTTGCATCTTAATCTTTATGATGATGACAATATAGGTTAACTCATGCGAAGAACATCATGGGCTAACTTAGATTTAAAAAGTGGTAGGCTACAACAAAGTACTCATTAATGTTAAGTTAAAACACCTACCTGTATAGTGAAGAGCACGACTTAAACTTGTCACTGTAGTGGCGAAGAGATTCATGAGCGTTTATTAATCCACTCGCTAGTCTGCAGATCTGCCGCGCGCAGAGACATGCGCTGACACTCAGCACAGCAGGTTACACGCCTATCGTTTCCATAACGACCAACTGATTGACGCTTTATTTATGTGAGGGTGCCCGTCATCCATCCAAACAACACGGCGGAGGCTCGACTTATGTGAAGATTGATATCCATCATTCCGACCACATACACAATTTCCTGAAACAATTACTATATTGCCATTTTTGTCCACACTTAAACGTCGAAAATACACTAAACTGTCAATTTATTCAACTATTTTTGGCCCCTGAAACACTTTTCACACTCTCATTAGTTTAATTGGATCGTTTTAACACTTTTTGAATATCTGATAAAATGACAACTTCACTGGAAATTATAAATATTTCACATCCATTGTCTTTGTTTCATCTGATCAATTTTGTCTCCTTGGTAAACAAGTACCAAGATTTGAGTAGCCTACTTAGGCTACTTTATGGGCACAATTTTTAGTCTCGATTAGATGAGATGATTGTAAAACTGAGGGACAGTTTTAATCTCTCTCCGTCTCTCTCGCTATGATTTATACATGCTTTTTTGTTTAAACTAAATTTGTAGGTTAATAATGACCTTGGCTCACCTTGGACTATATATACCCGGTAAAAATAGGCAATATTCACTTTATTGGTTTAGTGACCCTTAAATGATCACAGACAAAAATCTTTAATTTGGCATTTAAATGAAACGTCCATGATGAGCAGATGGCACACAGAAATTAATTATCATTTGGAAGCTTGCTTGATGTTTGCAAAAGACATATGTGCAAATATGACCTGTTATCTCATTTCCACAGGGTATTCTTTATAGTTATGTTTGTAGCAGACATTTCCATTTTTTTAATTTATTTTTTATCATTCAGGTATGTTTTAAACTTTGTTCAGAAGAGGGATCACCTCTTTTATTCAGGATATATGACACAAATCTTGATATCTCATTCATGAAATGTTATCTCAGACTCAAAGCCACCAATACACAGTGACTTGAGGTCCCAGAGGTCCGAGGAAAATATGCCCTTGGAAGCCTGTGAATGTATGCCAGTTTTCCATGAAACCTATAACATTTTAAACAAGAAGGCAACAATTTGTTAAAATAAGCCCATAAAACTTTGGTTGATTAGCTCATTTATTCAACAGTTTCAACACAGCAATTAATGCAACATTTTTTTGGCTGTTATGGGCAGATACAACTCATGGAATGTAAATATATACTGTATACACAGGCACATAAGTCATGTAATTTGGAATCAGTAACAAACTACAATTTGTAATCTACCCAGCACACTACCGTTCAAATGTTTGGGGTCAGTAAGATTTTTTTGGACAGAAATTAATACTTATTTTCAGAAAGGACTAATTAAATTAATCAAAAGTGACAGTAAAGCCATTGATAAAGTTACAAAAGCTTTCTATTTCAAATAAATGCTTTTCTTTTGAACGTTTTATTTTTTAAAGAATCAAAATGTATTACAGTTTCCACAAAAATATTAAGAAGCAGAACTGTTCTCAACATTGATCATTTCTTGATAATAAACAATATAATAATATTGTTTCTTGAGCCCCAAATCAGCATGTTGGAATGATTTCTGAAGGATCATGTGACACTGAAGACTGGACTAATGAGCTTTACCATTTCAGGAATAAATTACATTATAAAGTAGTTAAAAATAGATAGATATTTCACAATATTAGAGTTTTTACTGTATTTTTTTTTATCAAATAAATGCAGCCTTGGTGAGAATAAGAGACTTTTTTCAAAAATATTTTAATACCAACCTCAGACTTTTGAACAGTACACTATGGTTCCATCCAATAAAAACTGAATGCTTTGCTAGCCAGCACCAGATAACTGGAGACATATGTGATCCTTGACTACTGGACAGCAGCAATGGCTGTTGGGTAACATGTGTATTGAAGAAAAGGCTAAAAAATAAACTGGACTAACAAGCTGGACAAATATAATATATATATCTATACTGTATATATACTGTATATATACAGTTTATAATATATAGTATAGTTTACAATATATATAGTTTACAATCAGGCTGTCAGCTTAGCATATATAGTAATGGGAAACTTCATTAAAGGCCAAGCCAAGACTTTAATTAAGTCATATAAGATAACAATGTGTAGACATGGAAGCTATCTCATAAAATCAATGCGTCACCTACAGTATAAAATCAAATAGGACTTTCAATAATACTGGCAAACTGCAGCATAAATGTGCTAAGAAAAATACTGACAGACTGTGCTGCAAAAGCTCAGTCATGGCTAAAAATATCTTATGGTTAAAGGAGCCCAGCGTAATAACTGTGAAATCTGGAGTGAATTAAAATAATGTGCACAGCAACATCATTCGTCAGTTTACAAATAATATAGCGACAAAGATATTGATATAGCGTTTTTTTGTTTTTTGTTGCTTTTACATAGGATGTTTTATAGCAAATTCAGTAAAACATGACAATGGTCTATTTTGACCATTTGGTGCTCGGATTTGATGCAATGATTTGACTGTCTTTGTAGGTTTTTTAAAATCATTTAGCCATGTTAAATAGAAAAGTGTCTCTTTCCAGTTATTAAAAGTTTGATTGACCATTAATTAAACCAATTTCAGCTTTCCCAACTAAGCAAGTAACCATTGAGCTACTTGCTGTCATGGTAAAGGTTGTTGCCATGGAAACAGGGCCACATGGGATCATCCATTTCTGTATTTGTCTGTTGGAGAGTTTGAAGAAATTAGTCAATCTGGTGTTATCATGAAGGAGATTATCTTAATAACACACCCCATTATGTTTTGTTTTGGAAGAGAAAAAAATAAAAAAAATAAAAAAGCTAGCTCAAGCAATGAACAGAAAAAATTAAAACTGTCAGACAAGTTAAAGAAAACCATCCTGAGCCAAGTTAACCAAAAATTGATATGGATATGCCAGCTACGCTGAAGAGCAGTTCAACAAATTGACTTGCATTTGTAATCTGTAATGAACATAAACGTTGGATAAGGTCACTTGGACCACCAGTGGATTTTGTTGAACAGCTCATGTTCAGCACAGCATGCAGCCTAGCAACGTGTCTGGATAAAAATATCCACAACAAGTGTGACCAAATATTCTCTCTTTCTTTTCTGCAATGTAGACTCACCCAATGAGCGACTGACTTAAGGGGACAGAAATGAGTCAATGACATCATCTGACTAGAGGTTAACCACCCTAGTGTTCATGTAATCTCATCATTTAATCTTCCATTAGTATGTTCAGCCAGTTATCATAAACACAGTTGACGACAACAATCACTTTACTGTTGTGTTTTTTCCTTCTTCAGGCATGGGAAAATATAGTTTAATGTGACAAGGCTCATTTGATGTAGTGTTTTAATATACACCACCAAGGTGTGAGAAATATAGCCTTTACTGTACATACATTACCATTCAAAAGTTGGGGATTGTTAAGATTTTTTTACTCCAGTCTTCAGTGTCACGTGATCCTTCAGAAATCATTCTAATATGCTGATTTGGTGCTCAAGAAACATTTCTTATTATCAATGTTGAAAACATTTGTCCTACTTAATTACTACTACTTAAATTTTAGAAAACTGATATATTTTTACAGGAATCTTTGATGAATAGTTAGTTCAAAATATATATATTTTTTGTAACATTATAATTTCTACATGTCTTTACTGTCACTTTTGAGCAATGAAATGTGTCCTTGCTGAATAAAAGTATTAATTTATTTAAAAAAAAAGAAAACCTTGCTGACCCCAACCTTTTGAATGGTAGTGTTATATATGTATATATATATATATATATATATATATATATATATATATATATATATATATATATATATATATAATATTACAGCGGATAGATAAAGTACAATAAAGCTCACCGAGTTAATCAGACAAGAGAGGAAACCTGCTCCAGCATTGGCCTTGATATCAGTTATGGGCAGCATTAGGTTGGGGGGTTCTTCTTTCATCATAGGTTCATTACTCAAGGACAGGTGTGTTTTGGCTATGCAAATAGGCAAATTCCCAAAGCCCTTTAAGAGAGATTAAAGAGAGAAGTCGAATAAGAGAAAATGTTTCACTCCCTCAGGCAGAAAGGGATACATACAAGAAATACTGTAGTGCAAGTTTAGAGCTTCTGGAAGCAGAATGAGTATGTGTTAAACAACACATTGAAATTTCCCAGAAGTCCAATAATTTCCCAAAATAACAAGAACCCCCCCCCCCCCCTCCCCCTCTCTTTGTACACACAAAATACAACACACACAAATTCACAACAGACAAACCTATCTCTTCAACAATCTGGTACACAACATTTTCCACTTTCCACCAAAGTATCCACAAAACTGTATGTCATACCATATATTTTTAAACATCTCATTAACTTTCAACAGCTGCTTCCACTAATTATAACCAACCCACATTATTTAACCAACAGTATTAGTATTTGTGTCATAGTATATATTGCATTTGATGGAGAACTTCTCATTTATCCAGTTCATTCTATAACTAAGCAAATATCTAAGAAATGGATGTGAATCACTGCATGCATATGTAATTAAACAGCCTTTTTTGCTCTGAAAATTTTGAGATTCAGGCAATGAAATGGGGAAAACACACAAGGTCTCGAGACGCGTTTAAAAAAAAAGTTGAACTGATTTTAACTTGAGAGACGCATTTTTAAAACGCATGCGCGAGACGCTGCAAAAGACGCGAGCACAACGGTTATACACGTCCGTCTAGCACGTTTACATAGAAAAACAATGGAAAAGTAGCGCATTGGAATGGAAAAACACATTATGTGTGAACTGTGTAAAGGAAGCTCACCTGTTTTGTATAAAGAGCAAGCTTTTCCTTTGCTTTTGGAGAGAGCTCGATATCTTTCGCACCATACATATTCTGTGCCACAGTCCTTAACTTATCAGCAGCTGGAATCTGGAGGAAAAAAACAACATTTATTTGTGTTTAATAATGCATTAGTTTGAGCAATTGATTTTGGATTTATTCCATCAGTGGAATCTTTCCGTACTTAATACACACAGGCATCTTTCTAGCCTTAATTGGTGTAATGTGTGATGAACAGTTTTTATACTGGTTATATTTAGACCTTGTCAATTAAAAAGATTTAATGCATGATAAAGTAATTGGCTGGTAATGAAACAGCTCTATATTTAAAGTGTTAATTGATCTCAGAATATGTGTGGGAGAGAACAGTACAAGGACCTTGGGTAATGAAAAAAAAAATCCTGAATACTGTATACTTGTATAAGGCATTTAATGATGCCGCTAACAGATATCATTTCAGTGGTAAAATTAGTGGATGTTCCCTTGTGGGATTTAAACCTTGGTTACCTTATTTGTACTTTATGTTCTTCTTTTGTAAGTCACTTTGGATAAAAGCGCCTGCTTAATCCATAAATGTAAATGTATCAGAGCAAATTTTACCCTCTCTGCCACTTCTTACCTGCGAGTCGTACAGGAACCTAAACCGTCCAGGTAGTTTTGCTGCTCTCTGAACAGCTTCGGCCAGAGCCAACGCTCCAGCGCCCCCCTTAGACCAGTTAGTGCACTTCACGGCATCAAAGGCACCAGCCTGCCTCGCCTGGCCACACACCAGCTCCAGCTCAGCGTCAGTATCAGAGCTGTGCCAAATACAATCAGAGCCCATATTCACACACATTCACTCAGAGTGGGAGGGCTGTGTGTGGTTCAGATTGGCTCGTTAGCATATGATTAGTCTACAATGTATAAAAACCTAAGAGACTATTTGAATATAATTAGTGATATTAGCGATAAAATGGTACATATTTATAATGTATGAATAGTTGCAAATAACTTGATGATAAGAGGCACAGACAACACTTTTTGTTGGCTGCTTGATGTCGTACCTGAATTTGTTGACAGCTACGATCACTGGCAAACCAAAAGCTTGTGCATTTTCCACCTGTCTCCTCAAGTGGCAACAGCCTCTCTCCAGCTGCTCAAGGTTCTGCATTGGAGAAAACACCTCAAGTCATGTGGTATATAAACTCATCTACTCATAGGCATGCATGTAATTAGAATTGTCCCCTAATTGTTTTACAGTAATATGGCTTCCACCTGACTGACGATCATCAACATTTAGAACTGAACATTAAATGGTTGTCAGTAAATTATAGGTTATAAACATATTTAAAATATTAAGAGATTAAAAATATGCCAAAAAGTGGCAGCTGAAAGATTGCACTACCTCCTGTGAATACTCTTTTGGAAGGGGCAGACCTGCTTGGACCTATAAATAAGAAAGAATAGAAGCATAAAGACAATGTGAGCTATTGCCTCTGTCACAAGCACAAGATTGATCATTTAATAAACAGTTGATGTGTTATTGGTTCAATCGAACCCATAATGGAAATCTATCTATAGATTTGTGGATCTGACTCACAGGGGGGGCGCCGCCATGCATCTTCAAGGTACGAACAGTGGCCACCATCACAACCACATCTGGCTGCAGGCCAGAGTAGCGGCATTTAATGTTGAAGAACGTCTCCAAGCCAATGTTAGCCCCATGACCAGACTCAGTAACTGAAAATACAGGAAAGTAGCTTCAGATTAGCCAGAGTTTGAATATTGTGACAGTTTTATTTGTGTTTGCCATTTATTTTCCAGAAACCTAGACCACGTGAATTATTGTACTTTAACGTTGAAAGACGTCTCATCCTCACTAAGGCTGCATTTATACGATGATAAATTCAGTAAAAACAGTGATATTGTGAAATATTATTACAATTTAAAATAACTGTTTTCTAATTTTAAAAAATATATTTAATTATATTTTAAAATGTAATTTATCCTGGTGATGGCAAAGATGAATTTTGAAGCCATTATTACAGTCTTCAGTGTCACGTGATCCTTCACAATTCAGTCTTATATGAGGACTTGGTGTTCAAGAAACATTTATTATTGTTATCAATGTTGAAAACAGTTGTGCTCCTTAGGATTTTTGTGGAAAACAAAAGTGATGTTTTTTTTCAGGATTCTTTGTTGAATAGAAAATTTAACAACATTTAAATAGAAATCCTTTGAACATTATAAATGTCTTCTTTGATACATTTAATGTGTCCTTATTGAAAAAAATTGTTCTTATTTCTTTAAAACACTTAATAATACTAACCAAAACGTTTGAATGGTAGTGTATTTGTGGAGTATTTTTTTCTAACATGAGTGCACAGCATTTAAAAAGTAAAAATTTTAATTAATCATTTTTATAAAAAAATATAAAGCGTATTTCTTCTTCACCTACAAATCCTTTGGATCCGACCATTTTTAAAGCCATTTTGTCAGCCAGAATGGAAGGACTGCCTTGGGCAATGTCAACTAATGGGCTGGTGTGAAGAAACACCGGTGTACCCTAGAGAGAAAGATGTGCTGAGACAGAATCTGACAGAGCTGAAATAAATAAGAATGATTCTGTGTGCAGTGATTCTAAAATATTTATTCTGAAAAATGACAATGACATTGTTAGTGGTCATGCAACATTTTTCGCAATTAAACCTTACCTCTACAGTTTGCATCAAGACAGGTTTAAGGGCATCTTTCAATAGCATGGCCAATGGGCCACTGACATTCTGTGATGACAAAGTTGTGTGCATTAGATCACACGCATAATAAAGACACACACAAACACACATACACATACTTACTAAATCCTCTGAGGTGACAGGTTCTCCAGATTTGTTTGAAGCCACTACTATCCTGGCCAGCCTCTGCTGCATCTCCTCTTCACTGCTGCTGAGTGACAGTATAGCCATGATCTCGTTTTCCAAAGAGTCAGAATCCTGAACAGCACAGATACTTAAAGTAAACAAATCACTTAAGTATATATATACAAATCACTTTATATATATATATACACACACACACACACACACACACACACACACACACACACACACACACACACACACACACACACACACACACACACACACACACACATACACACAACATAATACAATGTGAATTACATTATCAAGAAAGGCACAATAGTTCAAATGTAGTGACAAAATGACATTGTGATACTGATACATACTGTTGTAGTTCCTAGGTCAATGTCCAATCGGACAAAACGTCTGATCTCGGTCCCTGTGAAGGTCAAGGGGTCAGATTTCTCAATACCCAGTTTCTACAGGTCATAAAGGACACAGTGACCATGTCAACATACTTCTCTTCTGCAGTGGTTTTGAAATTAATATTTGACTCTAAATTGTGTTTTCTATGACTTACCTTTAGCCGGCTAAGCTGGGCTGGGGAGACAGATCGTTGACCCTCTTTGAGAGGAACCAATAAGTCAAACAAAGCCTGTAAGGTACAAGCATATGAGATCATACCAAAAGCCATTGAAACTCATGAGTATAACCACACACATATCAAACACAAACCTGACCTTCTCAGAAAGCTTGGTCTCATAGTGAGCATGTGCTTTAATAGTGTCCATCACAACTCTACTGGCAGCAGAGATGAGCTCATTCTGGCCTGAAGGCTGAAGGCTGACCTGGGATCAACGTGTTAGAAGATATTCACGTTCCATTTGATGAAATTTGCCATCGAATCTGCGCTACAAGAGGAACTCAAACATACCTCTTCCAATGGGATAATCTGAGAGTATCCACCTCCAACAGCAACCCCTGTAAACAAAAAGCAACCAAAAATATTTTGAGCCACTTAAGCTATAAAAGCCTGTTTTTTTTGTCTCAGAGTCTAAATTAAAATGGATAATTATGAGTTCCGTAAATTAAAATAAGAAGTAAGCCACACTGTGAGACATTAAGTTGCATGGCAAGATATTATGAGAAATATAAGTTTACAAATGTTTGTAATCAATTTGCAATTGTGAGATATTAAGGGATAAGGAAGAGTCATAGTTGACTTTAGATTTCATAATTTCAACTTTGTATGAATTATTAGCTTTTGTCATAATTCTAACATTTTATCTCAATTTAAACTGACATAAGTCACAATTATTAGAGAAGTCATAACATAAACAAGCAAAATGATGTAATTATAATTATAAATTGATTTCATAATTCAATCTTTTTGTTATTATTCACTTTGTTCACATCATTTTTTTGATCTTCATTTTTTATCTCATAATTATGATGTACCAAACTGATCTACAAATGATTTTTTCCTTATGTTGCGGAAATGAGCTTCTACAGTAATTATCTTGGAAACTTGAGAAAAAAAACAAATGCTTGTCCCTCACCCCTAGCACCAAAACAGGATCCTGGGGAAGGCTCTTGCACACAAGCAAAAGCGTTGATATTCAGGAGGGCCCCGAAAGCCTGAGCCAGTCCGAGAGCGGTGGTGCGTTTTCCCTCGCCCAATGGAGTAGAAGTAATTCTGGTCACAGTAACAGAATGGATTGACTTTGAAAGCAATGCATTTAGGTAGTTTGGCGAATTGCTCAGAGACAGAGCTTAAGCTGGATGTGAATGCATTGTGTGACCCAGGCTTAATGGAGCCTGGCACCAAGATCCCATTTGGTGCCTGTGGAAAGTTACTACTCTATAAGATTATGCTAATGTACATAATTATATTTCAAGATGCATCTTACCCAGTGACAACCACATATTTCCCATCAGGCTGTTTCTTCATGCGTTTCAGAACATCCAGTCGTACTCTTGCCCTACTTCTGCTATATGTCTCCACTTCCTCAGAAAACAGGCCCACCTCTCTTGCAAGCTGACTGACTGGTTTGCTTTGGCATGAACGTGAGATTGCAGCATCACTAGGAAATGTACAGTAATAGGCATTACATGAGTCAGCAAGAGTCATGATGCACTTCACAGAATATGCTTAAATTAAACAATCTTTATAATAGCAATCAAGCCACGACAGTACCTCGGCTGAGGCTCTTGGGGTTTCTTCTTTGTGAACACTATGTTCCACTTCCCTGGAGTGTATGTCTGCAGAAACCGCTTTGCACTTTCAACTGTATTCTGATCCAAATCCAAATGAGAATAACAAACATTTGTAAAAGCAAATAATATCAGTTATCGGCCGATATTTTATTTTAATTCTTTTTATTTCCATTAGTCAATATTTAACTCAGCAAGCTCACTTCCCCATATTTTTAAATGTAGATGACATTTTGTCATCAAATGCTTACTTAAAGCTCCACTTTAAAAATGTAATCTTTAGCAAATGTACATCCATTTTCATACTTTACACTACCGTTCAAAAGTTTGGGGTCATTAAGATTGAATGTTTTTGGAAGAAGTCATTACCCCTGTCTTCAGTGTCACATGACCCACAGAAATCATTCTAAAATGCTGATTTGGTGCTAAAAAATGCTGATGTTTAAAACAGTTGTACTGCTTGATTTTTTTTTTTTAAACGGAAACACATTTTTATTTTCAGGATTCTTTGATGAATAGAATGTTCAAAATGATAGAATTTATAGTAGAAATCTTTTCTAACATTATAAATGTCTATACTGACACTTTTGATCAATTTAATTCTGCTAAAATTTTGAACAGTATTGTATTGATGCTTAAATTCCCTTGGTTTTAATTTTTAGTCAATGGTTTTAATTTTTTTATTTACTTAGAAGAATTTAAATATCAGCCATAAAATAAAAAAATTTGAAATGGTAGGCAAAAAATTATTTGGCTACGGTTTTGCGTTCTCTCACAAATTTTCTGCGTTTCCTGAGAAACTTTGCGTTAGCTCGCAAAGAACAAAAAAAGTTTTTCGAAGTTTTTACATTTTTTGAGGGAATCTAAAGGTTTTGCAAGCAAATGCAAAGTTTCTGGGGGAACGCAAAACATTTCAGAGAGAACGCCAAAGCAGAGACTTCTCGTTTTTCCCCCCCCATCTCATATTTTTTTCCACCACCATGTCCCGTTAAGGGCTCCGGAAGCGTCAACTATGACCAACATAAACTTTTAATTTGTGACAAATAATATTGTTCAGTACTCTACGGAAAGCTTGTTCAAGGAAAGCAGGTCCAAATTTCCACTAATTTTAACAAGTGAGCATGAAATAAACAAGACTCAAAGTCTTTTTCAGTTACATTACTCAGCTGATTGCAGTAAATCCTCTCTCCAAAAATCTCTATAGTCTTTGCATTTGTTTGGGAAAATGCAGAGTAGGCCTACATCTTACTGCATTTATTTGTCTGTACTAGTAATTGTTGGCACAATTGCTGTTCACTTTACAAACAAGTCAAACAGAGTCATTTGCTCCAGAAATGATACCTTCATCAGCATAGCTACAGTCATGGGTCCAACTCCACCAGGCACTGGGGTGATGTATCCAGCTCGCTCTTTAGCTGAGGAGTAGTGTACATCCCCCACCACTCGTTTCCCACTGGCTTTACTGCGGTCTGTGTGTGAGTTAAATGTAAACACGTGAGCTAAAACCAGTAGCCATTTAATATTCCGTAACTGCTTTAGACAAGTAGATACAGTCAAGCAGAGAGACCTGGTATATGATTGATACCGCAGTCTATGACCACTGCCCCCTCCTTCACCCACTCTCCTTTCACCATCTCAGCTCTGCCAGCACCCACAACCAAGATATCTGCTCTGCCCACCTATAAAAAACATGACACTGAAAGTTACTCCAGCATTCACTCCCGCACTCCTTTCATTACACCAAACTGCACAACAAGTAAAGGTCTGTACTCAACGATAAAGCAAACGATAAATACATCTCACTATTTTGTAAAGAACCGAGTCATGAGCTCTTCTTTGTTGTAGAATCTAGATGAAGAAAGTCTCAGGTTACGCATGTAACCATGGTTCCCTGAGAAGGGGAAGTAGACACTGCATCCTCTAGAGGACAATTTGGGGAATGCCTCTGGCGTGACTGGTGTCTGAAGCATGCGTTTAAACGGGACAATTACATTGGCCGGCAACAGTCCGTGATGTCACAACTGGTATAACTGTGAGTATATAAGGACACCTGTAATAGACATAATCTTCTTTGTCTTAAGGAGACGTAGACAGGCTGGCCCGACGCATGGCAGAGAGACGCAGTGTCTCATTCCCCTTCTAAGGGAACCATGGTTACATGCATAACCTGACACGTTCCCTTTCGAATGGGAACTCCTCCTCTAGAGGACTCTTTGGGGAACCAATGCCCACTCCGCCATGCTGAGGGTATGACTGCCTAATTGGCTGTGACAAGCACAAGCAAGGACTCAACAGACTTAGATGCCAGAGTCAGATTCCCTCACTCAGGTCCTCGGAACTGTGAATTACACAATTCCTTATGGCCACCACCCAAGCTCCAAGCCCTAAAATGAGCAGAGCTCAAGGTCTGGTAATGGCAGCCTGTATGCCAGACATAGTGCCCTATCATACACCCGGCACAATGCGACGAAAGTGTTTTTTGCTAGTTTCAACCAGATGCAGTTATCATTTTCACGTCCTGCGCCACGTTGTTTAAATAGAAAATTAATTTGCGCCCATGGGCGTGCTGGTCTGAAAACGAGGTGTGTTCGGGTGCATTGTTGCGTTCAGCGTTGAAGCGTTCAGTTTTTCCGCTTGTAAACTCCGCCATGTAAATAGCAAATCTGCCATGGCGCGAGCGCAACTGCCTTTCAAAGGGAATGGGAGATGAGACTCTGATTGGTTTATTGCACGTTACGCCCAAAACACACCCATTACTCATTAAGAAAATAGGGAAAACTCTTTTAGACCATGCGCCGGGCACGCCGAGCATCATTAAACTAGCAAAAGTGGATTCGGACACGCCCGTCTGCTTTTAAACCCTACCTGTTGGGAGGCAACTGTGCTTCATGAAAAATAAGGAAGATGCCTACTTAGAAACCCGCCATGAGAGGGGGAGGCATGCCTTGAATATATATAGGGGGATCTGGTTCAACCCCTAAACACCATATTTTAGTTGAAAAATGTTCTACCCTGTCTGACCTAGAGTCAGCATCTCGCAAAGCCAGCACTCCTGAATTATGGGTGCTCAACCAGTGAGAAGGGTTGCAAAACTCAGGCAATAACCACTTCTTACCATGGCCCAGAGATGGGTTCTCTGTGGAGCTGAGGACTCAGCAGAAAGACTCTCTGAGCCACCAGCTCAACCTGTGATCCCCACGATCTGAGTCTCTGCTGGACCTCGGCTGCAGCAGGTCCCGAACTGCGGAGTGTAGACGCCTGTCCTTATTCCCTCAAAAAAGGGTACAGATGTGAACGGAGGCTTCTTCATAGAGAAGCCCTTGCAATCAGTGCATTCTGCACCCTCGAGAACGAAACGCGCATGATCCTCTCCAAGACAAATGACGCACAAGTCATGTGTATCGTCTGGTGTCAGATAACACTGATATGGTGGCACACACTTCCTGAAATGATTGTCAGAGCATGCATACACCGATGCCAAATAACGCTTTCAAAACAAACAGTCTCCAGAAGACAAAAAAGCTGATGACGTCAGAAGTGACCTCACGGACTGTCGTCGGCCAATGACATTGTTGCGTTTAAACACGTGCCCTCTAGAGGACGCTGTGCGAGTTCCCATTCGAAAAGGAATTGCTCATTTTCAAAACTGTAATGGGAAAAGGGATATAAAAGAGAGTGAGAGAAGCAAATGAAACCAACATGTTCAGCAAGGTCGAGGGTCTTTGAATGGCAGGTGGTCACTGTGGCGTGGTTCCATAAGAGCAGATCGTGCATTGGAGCTCCAACGATCTTACTGCGGCCGATCACGACAGCATTCTTTCCCATCACGCTCACACCTGCACACATGAATCACACTTGCAGAGAGGCAGCATTTTCTGAAAATTCTAAAAGCTCTTATCTTAATTGTCCTGCTTTGTTTGAGTAAAATTATAAAGCAGAAACACATGTTTGTGAGAAGGCAGAATGCATTGCAATAAGATTGGCGAAAAGGTTATAGAAAATAAATATTGGTTGCGAATAAAAGTGTACACTTGAGGTCAGTTAGTTTTTTTTCAGCAATTTAGTGACAGTAAAGACATTTATTATGATTTATATTTCGAATAAATGATGTTCATTTTCAACTTACAAGAAATCCTGAAAAAATGTATCATGGTTTCCACAAAAATATGAAGCTGCACAAATGTTTTCTACATGGATACTAATAAGAAATGTTTCTTATTAAGCAGCACATCAGCATATTAGAGTGATTTCTGAAGGATCATGTGACACTGAAGACTGGGATAATGGCTGCTGAAAATTCCTTGCCATCACAGGAATAAATTACATTTCAAAATACATTAAAAAAGAAAACAGCTATTTTAATTTGTAATAACATTTCAAGACATTACTATTTTTACTGTATATATGATCAAGTAAATCCAGCCTCGTTGAGCATTAGACTCTTCTTTTAAAAACATTAAAAAAAATTACAGACCCTAAACTTTAGAACGGTGGTGTATATTTTATTAAAGACTGCAAAACACCAATAAAAAAGAAGTGTATAATTAAAATTGAATATTTAACTAAATATGTTTGGTGTATTTTTAAGCTTATCAATGGAGATGCTGTCCATGTAGACAGTAGATCATAAGGAAGCTCACTAGGTTTTGGATCAGAGCTACTTTCTGACTCATCTAGATGTGATGCAAAAATAGATTGTTCTGGATCCTTCGTTCTTTTCCTTAGGGTGACAGCACATTTCACCACCCAGTCATCAGTCGGCATTGCTCTCTCTGTGTGTGTGTATATATAGATCTCACACCTATCCAATGACACTGCACACTGATTGTGCTGTAGTATGAAGGCCCCTTCGACAATCATGCTATGTTTCTGACTGATGAGAGCTAGAGCTCATGGGTAAAGGTTCACAAGATATCCACCCACCGGTCTGACTGATTAGCTCCATGCAGCCATTAGGAGTGCAAGGGATGAAACAGTCGCCCAGGTCTCCACGAGACAGCTTCCCTGCATTTATACTGGTCAATCTTGGGGGATATTTGACAAATCAAATAATATACAGTTACAATCATCTGTGGAGGGTTTGTTTTTTAAATATACCATGCATTAAGGAAGTTTTCCTAAAAATGTATATCGACCAGGCATGAATATTTAAAAAGTTCAATATAGATCAGTTCTCCTGTCAGTAATCACAATAAACACTGTGATGAACCCATTATAAATCACATACGGTAACACAACTGAACACAGATGATGAAACTATGAGGATGTGTAAAGATCCTGCAGGTGGATATTGCTTATTTGTGCAGATTTTAGACTCAGCTGCCCCTCAAATTTTACTCAGAGATAACTCAGCTGAAATCAGAAGAAAAAGGCCAATATTCACAGATATCTACAAAGAGGACATTCGCTCTCTGACTTTGGGCGAAAATAAATACAGATACGAGAGCAAAGTGATCAGACCTGGAAACTATTGCAGTGGATTAATAGATCAACTCTGCAGTCTGCACCGTATCTTTCTTGAAGAAAAAAAAAAAGACTTCACCTACCCATCAACATCTTTCTCTGGGGCCACAGCATTGGTCACTTTCTCTGTGTTTATTGGGTCGATGGAGTCAAGAGGTAGTTGTACGATGAGACCATGAACCGCAGGGTTCTCATTCACGGCAACTATGCTCTGAAGGACCTTAAGGAAATCAGTGAGATCAGCCTTCAAACTTCTTCTCACAAAACAAGGTTTAATTTGCTGTGTGCTGCATTTTATTAATAGTTCAGAATGCTGTTGATTGACCAAAACAAGATGAGATTGAACTGCATGGCTCAAAGTTAATATGGACAGTCGATTTCCCACAGCTCTAATTTTCATTATAATGAATTGTGAGCAATGGCGCATGTATATATGAAAGGAAAAAGGAAAGAAAATGAGGTGAATCACACATTTGTTATTGTTTGAGGCCTGTTTCTCTTACTTCATCTTCTGTGGCTGTTTCGGGAAGCCTAATGTGGTTCGCATTGATTCCAATCTATGTAAGGGAGAGAGACAGTGTCAGCGAGAGGTTTATGTTAAAAATGATCTGTGTTTATTAAATCAGCTTACTGAACCTCAGCTGCTGCCTTGAGCTTCATGCTGATGTAGAGGTTTGAATCATCTCTGTCACCGACCTAGAACACACCATAGGCCACATGAGAGTGTAAAGAGGATAGTAATATATATTCTGTATATATATATATATATATATGTGTGTGTGTGTGTGTGTGTGTGTGTGTGTGTGTGTGTGTGTGTGTGTGTGTGTGTGTGTGTGTGTGTGTGTGTGTGTGTATAATTTATTTATTTATTTATTTTTTAACATGTTGACGTCCTGAAAAACAGAATTAGCAAACACACTGATCTAATATGTCTAATATATCTATGATCTCACACAATACTGGTAGGCTAAAAATGTTGCTAAATAATGCTGTATTATCTGAATATTTTGATATTTCTGAGAAAAAGTTTTTTTATAGATTATGCTTAATATTCTATAATAGTATAAATATAGTATAAATAGAATATATAAATATAATGAACAAATGTTCAAATAAAGTATAACTATTTTGCATGTCGTTTTTCATTTATTACATTGAATATTTGTGAAATTACTGTATATGAATATTTAAACACAAATATGTATCATGTACATTACATCTTGATACTGATATGAAATGCATTTTATTTATTTATTGTTTTAAATATAGTTATTTGTATGTAATGGTCAAATGCATTTATCAAAACAGACCGTAAATATTTAAAAGAACAACAAAACAACACATAACAAGCAGTGAGGTTATTATGAATCAAGACATGAGTCACACACCATATCAATGTTATCTTATCCCAAAGACCTTAAACTAACACACCTTTATTTCACGTTGCACACTTTTGCATTTATCAACGCATGACCATGAAGCCATAGAGAGATTATCTATTTTAACAAAACACCCACAACCGTGAGAGAGAAGAAAATGGCACATTACCAAATGACCATCTGGAGTAGAGTGAGAGAAAAAGAAGAAAGATGAGTCAGAATATCAAGAGAGATGAAATCATAAAGCTAGCTATCAGCACAAAGTGTATTATATGGACCAAAATAATGAGCAAGAGATCCAGAATGACCTGCAGCACAACCAGGCCGGGCCTGAAGCCTGGGAACTGAGTCTTCATCTCTGCTAACTCCTTCTTCAGTCGCTCCTTCACCTGTCTGAACATACAGAGAATAATGGCATTTGATCTACCTCCAGGGTCTTAAAGGGGGGATTTTTTCATTTATTGTTTGATCAAATTATTGATCAAATAATATAATTTTTAATATTGTTTTATATTTTTAAAATGTCATTTATTCCTGTGATGGAAATTTTCATCATCATTACTCCAGTCTTCTGTGTCTCATGATCCTTCAGAAATCATTCTAATGTGCTGATTTGAAGCTCAAGAAACATTTCTTATTATTATACATTTTGTGATGCTTAATAATGTTGTAAAAACTGTGATAGGCCTAATTTTTTTTAGGATACTTTAGTGAATATAAATTTCAAAAGAACAACATTTTTGTGAAATAATGTTTTATCACATTTCAACAATTTAATGCATCCATGCATTAAATCTTGCAAAATAAATCTTACTGACCCAACATTTTTGAATGATTGTGTATATCTATAAATAACAATACATTAATATATTATTCTTATATTATTTATTATTAATAACTGCATGAAGTAATTCAATTATTATATTATGAGCGTATGGCCAGGCTTAAAATGCAATACTGTATGTCTATACATCTATAAATAACAATAAATAAATATATTAATTATTATATTACTTAATATTAATATCTGCATGTAATAATTCAATTATTATTTTATAAGCGTAAGGCCTGGCTTAAAATTATATATATATGTATATATATATATATATATATATATATATATGTATATATATATATATATATATGAGCGTATGGCCTGGCTTAAAATGCAATATATATTTGCATATCTAAATAACAATAAATAAATACATTAATTACTATATATTACTTAATATTAATCTATGTAATATGCAGTATTATTTTATGAGCATATGGCAGCCTTAAAATTCAATTCAATTTGATATAATATGTAACTTTTCTATATCCAAAAAAGGGGGACTTTGGCCTGAAAATGATTAAAGACCCCTGATCTACCTGAAGGGCCCCTTAAACACTCAAACTTACTGCGAGGTCTTGTTTCCGGACACAATGGTTGCCATGGTGCATTGGCTGTCACGGTACCTCAAAGCTCCTCGCCGGAGCACAGAGGCAGTGAGGGCAAACATATCCAGGCAGCTGCTACTGAGCAAAACACAGAGGCAAGGTTAGTAGGAAAACACTATAAAGAGAAAAAAAGCACCTAAAACTCAAGCTGCATCGTTATATTCTACAGATACCAACACCTGTCCTGTGTGAAAACGGAGCCTGCACAGCACACCCACTTCTGCGCGCTTCTCCTCTGCTGTCACGGGAAACTGTGCAGTGCGCAGCTCCCAAACCAGAGTGTTATCACGGGGTCCAGCTGCGGCATTCCACACTATTCCAGTATGAGTGGGGAAGTAAGCTGATAAAGGAGCCCTGTCAAGGCTGCAAAGCTTAGACAAGCTCAAACAAACAAAAAATCACATGGTGTGCGGGAAAAGCTTACACTGGGCCAAAGAGGTTAAAATACAACTGCTGGGCTGTAAAGGAAGTGGGATGTTTCATTGCAAAGAGCCAGGCAGCCAATCAGGGATCCTTTGAGCTGGGAGAGGAGCATTCTTGGGACTCTGAGCTCTGTCCCCTCCTCTTCTTTCTTGCCTGCGAAAGTCCCCCCTTCTCACGGTTCCGTAAGCTTCAAAACAGCTGTCAATCATACCGTGTCTTGGAGGAGTCGAGGGCAGAGAAGTCTAAACACTTTCTTTTTGTGTTTTTGTGCTGCCTGCAAACTCGTATAGGCTACGTATTTGTTTGTTTTAAGGCATTTCTGCCACGATACTGAAAATTATATAGATGAGGTGTGTCTTAAACTTTCACTTAGGCTACTTAAGTAAGTTTGAAGTGCTACGGATTTCAAGGGTAGCATAAAATGTATTTATGGCACAACCAAAGAAAAAAATAAATTGATTTAAAACATATGCATATTATGTCACATATGTCACATACGTTGTTCGAAAATAACAACAGAAAACTTGAGAAAATCATGAAACGTTTCTTGGTTTGTTGTTAACTTTAGCGCCTACTGCTGAGAAACGGTTGCATAACAACGTTGAGACGCTCGCTCTGTGACCACAATCACTTATTTTTTGTTTTTAGATTTTAAACTCAACCATGAGCATATCGTAGGCTATTCATTATTTGGGTGTTTATTCAAGGCATTTTTGGCGGATTATCCTCTTGTTGTTATTTATGGGGGTCCCTCTTTTTTCAAAACATGCCTTCATACTTCAAACGCACAAATACATAATTTAATTTAATAAAATATGACAGTCGCCCAGATATGGTGTAATTTGAACGACAAACGAACGCTTTTATCTCTAATTGATAAAAATTCATTCATGAAATTCAAACCATGTATTTGACATAAATGCATCTCATCTTGTGTTTTATAGGCTATAGTTGGAAAATAAAGGTAAAAAAAATATGATTTTGAACTGCTACTCAAAGAATCATGAAAAAATGTATCACCATGTAATCATGTAAGCAGCACAACTGTTTATAACACTGATAATTATAAGAAAGGTTTATTGATAACCAAATCAGCATAGAATGATTTCTGAAGGATTATGTGACACTGAAGACTACAGTAATGAAAATTCAGCACAAATACATATATTTATAAAATAACAGATATTTTAAATTGTAATGTCACAATATGTTTTTAAATGGTTTGAAAATAAATAGACAAGTTTGTAAATAAATAAATAATTCTACCAAAACATTAGTTGTGGGAGCAAAGATTGCCTTTTAATAATAATAACAAAAAGTTAATTTCTGCCCCTGCCACCACTAAAGCAAAAAGTTATATGACCACTAGGGGGCAATATTGTGTTAGCTTTCAATGTAGCCTAAGTTACCTCACAAACGAGTCAGGTGGTTATCAGCTCTAGAGTCAGTACAATTTGCTTTCAGTTTAGAGAGCTCAAACATTTTAGTCCAGGACTATGCCTTGTCTGTGAAACTGGGCAATAGTGATGAAGTTTAAATAGAATAAAATAAAACAGTCAAATAACAGTCTATAAAACAGTCAGTTTTAATAAAACAGTCAGCAATTAAACACTGACAAACAAAACACTGCAGTCTACCCAGAAAAACAGTCTGATGAATGTTCAACTTTTAAACCACAACTATGCTTTTCTCATGTACACAGTCCAATCTCTGGTGAATCCCCACAAATGAACAGTCTTCACCATGCAGATCCACCAGGCTCTCTCCAGAACACCATTAGTGTCCTATTTAAGCATTAAAATCATTAGGATTATTTCCTGCTTAAGGGACATTAGAGTGTAATTGCTCTGGTCTGACTGAGCTTGTTAGCTAAATAATATTAAGCCTGACTTCCTTCTGGTGCCGGGGAGAAATTGTTTGAAGAGTGATTTTACATTTACACACATTGCCAGAAGTAGGTCCATTACATCATGCCACGAGTCTCTGAGACGCCACTGACCCAGAACTCCTGGACTGATGATCAAACAAGAGGTGGATACTGGCTATTCAAATATTATTAATATACAGTTAAATACAAACACACAGTTAATCCAAAGCTAGAGGTGTAGAAGCAGTAGTCCCTTTGCATAGCTACCAGCTGGTATTAGAACTCATTGAAATGGCTTGTATTAATTTTGTACTCCTTATTTGTCTTCAAAACCTGGTGAACAGCCTGATCAAATCCCTAAAGACTCACCTAAGTTCACTGGCATTGGTAGGTTATCAGTTTATAAAAGGAGGACATGTCTTGCTGCTATAAGTTACATACAGTAAATACAGCTTCCTTTAAAGTGTCCTGAAAGCCCCGTTTTATCACTGGTCATTCACACTGTCACTTGTATCTGATGACATCCAAAATCTCAAACCTTGTTGCTTTCGCTCTTATTTTGGAAAAGCACTTTCAACTTTTATTGTGTCTGACTGGCTTGGTGAGCTTTATACTTCTATTTCTGTCCACAATCTAAAGTGAAAAATATATCTGTAAACATCAAATAAATTCAGTTCTTTTAAAATTCAGCAAATAATTAAGCAGCACAAAAATGACAAAAAAATAAATGAGCATGATTGTGTCAGAATGATTTCTGCAGAATCATGAGACACTGAAGACTAGAGTAATAATGCTGAAAATTCTGATTTTGAATCACACGGAAAATTTATTTTACAATATATTAAAACAGAAAACAGTTCAGCTTTAAATTTCACAATATTACTGTATTTTTACTTTTGATCAAATAAATGCAGTCTTACTGAGCATGAGACTCTTAAAACATTAACAATTCTTACCAACCCCTATGTGATCTTGATGCTTAAATCATTATGCATTAATAGGAAATATTAAGAATTATTTATAACTTTTCATTGAATGCATCTAGTCTAGAGTGATATGTGTGTGTTCAAATGAACCTTGAGGCTGACAATTAAAGTTGATCTAAACAGAGTTATCACAAAGTTCTTGAATTTTTCAGCGCTTTATGAGTTTGCATTACACACTTTTAGCTAACAATAAAAGTGTACTCTATTTAAGGCTTTTAAATGCATAAATCCATTTGATAGTATGGGGGGGGGGGGGGGGGGGAAGTAAAAAAAAAAAAGAGTTTCCGTCTGGCCCTACATACATTTATTCAGTTAACAGCTGAAAAAGCCCTTTTCTCAATATAATTATACATCAAATAAAGCCCTGTCTTGCACAACATAAAAACTGAGGGCACACCATGTGATCTTGATTTACAAAGGGACTTCCTTTGCCCATGTGATGATGGATATTGTCATAGTTGTGTGACACTCCTCCTCCTCCTCCTCCTCCTCCTCCTCCACCTCTTCCTGTATAGCCTTAAAGGGATAGTTCACACAAAAATGAAAATTACTCACCCTCATGTTGTTCCAACCCCATAAGACTTTCGTTTGATCTTCGGAACACAAATTAGATATTTTTGATTAAATCTGAGAACTGGATCACTCCTCAATACGCTTCTATGGGATTGAAACTTGCCGGCCCAGAAAAGTTATTAAAGACATTGTTAAAATAGTCCAAGTGACTACAGTGTCTCAATCTTAAAGGGTAAGTTCGGCGTTTTACAAGTAAAGCCCTGTTTTAAGATCGTTTCTGATGAAATAGAACGGTTAAGATTAAAATTTGTACACATGCTGCTGTCCCGAGAATTTTAGGTTTTTGTGTTAGCACCCCCCTAACCGCCTTTATGCATTAAACTTTAGTTTACAAAGATGTGAAACTCACCGAGTGGTCTGGGGTGTTCACTGATATGCTCACGCAAAAATCGCTGCAAAAGAAGTTTTCCAACATGTTTTATCGTAGTTTTTGGAAGAATGTCCGGTTGTGAGGCGTTGGAAAAATAGGTCCACAGTTTTATAACGAATGGTAAAACACCTGTTGGAAAGCATCTTTTTTGCGATTTTTGCGTGAGCATATCAGTGAAAACCCCAGACCACTCGGTGAGTTTCACGTCTTTGTAAACTAAAGTTTAATGCGTTTATATGAATGATTGTTCCAATGCACCTATGAAACCATTGTATAGGTGGGGGGTGCTAACACAAAAACCTAAAATTCTTAACGAAAATTGAGTTCACGTAGTTTAACAGCGTAGTAATTCTGTGTTGTACGTCACACGTAGGCTCACTATTGGCCGACGCTGGCCATGTGTGTGATGCGTGTGACGTACAACACAAAAGCACTACGCTATTACACTACATGAACTGACTCGAAGCCCACAGAGAAGGAAATCAATAGTTGAATATTACATTTTTTTTTTTTTTTTTTCGCGCACAAAAAGTATTTTCGTCGCTTGATAAACTTAAGATTGAGCCACTGTAGTCACTTGGACTATTTTAACAATGTCTTTAATAACTTTTCTGGGCCGGCAAGTTTCAATCCCATAGAAGCCTATGGAGGAGTGATCCAGCTCTCAGATTTAATCAAAAATATCTAATTTGTGTTCCGAAGATCAAACAAAAGTCTTACAGGGTTGGAACAACATGAGGGTGAGTAAATACTGACATAATTTTAATTTTTTGGGTGAACTATCCCTTTAACATTCCTTCTTCTTTGCTGACAAGCTCAAACTTGCATGACACAACACTAATAATACTAAAAAGTGTGTGGGAGTATATGTTGGTGTCTCGCTTGTTAAACAGATTGGCCCGTATGAAAATGATGTCCTTATCAGGGTTGACGCATTCCCTGGAGAAACATGAGCTAGCCAACACAAACAGAGAGAAAGTAAAAGGGATTGGTACATGTTTTACATATATATAGTTAATTTGATTCTAATACTTGGAGACACATGCACATACTCACTGCAATATGCAAAGATGGTCCAATTATCTCTCCTTTCCGGGGTTCTTTTGGCCTTTCGTCACCTTTTTTCCTTTTTCTTTTTTCTAGTTTAAAGTAATGGACTCGATATCACACAGTGCTCTATTTACACTCTGCTTTTACATTTTAATTCACTAAGGACAGAGCATTTTGTGACTCAGATTGCTAATAGGGATGTGAAAGCAAATTTACTTTGTGCTTGTTTCTGGGGAAGTGAAAATCACATGAATTCCTGAGGACGGTCACCTCTGTCCCACTTATGTCCTCATAAAACAGAGTAAGCAAGACAGTGCGATAAATCAGCTATGGTGATCACCAGTGGAAATGAAGAGATGAGACATGGTGATTTAGGGGCAGCGCTGTGCTTTTTTTTTCTCCCTGCATGCCAGCGTGGACTCACTTGTGTCAAAACGCATGTATAGGTAGGATGGCACATCCCTAAATGGGTCATTGAACTGGGACAGGGTGGAATATTTGCATTCGAGATCAACCTAAAGGCAGATTCACATAAATTAGACTTATGCTTATGACAGGCTTAATATTTTGGAGTGTTTGGTTGTTGACTTGTTGTGAAACAAAATGCTTTCATTGCTGATCCTACTGTGCTTACAAATTGCATGATTCATCAAACGTTTGCAGTCAACAAGGTTTACAGTCAGTGCGATAGTAAAAGTTATTGTGAGACAGCGTTCATTATCGCTAAATAAACAGCGACAGATCAGGAACAAGACGAACACAGCAACAATATTACAGTAATATTATATAAAGGAGTTTTTTCAACTTGTTCAATGCAATAGCATTCACTCAAAGACATTAACTCTTTCCCCGACAGCCTTTTCTTTTTAAGTTGCCAGCCACTGCCAGGATATTTTTTGTATAATTTTCACAAAACATTTCATAGCCCCCAGAATAATGGTAGTATGAATATCTGAACATGTAATATATCAAAAAGATAGAACAGAAGCTCTGGGGTCTTTTTAAAAAAAATCTTTTTATACTGTTTTTCTAGCTTCATGCATTCTTTTTTATCAACAATAACATGTGGGTAAGTTTCCTAAAAAAGCAATATTTTGAACAATAGAAGAAAAAAATCTAGTTTTTCCAAAAACTACAACATGAATAAGCAATGCTTTTATCATTTGTTTCTGCTCCTTTTTTGCCTGTTTTGATCCAGAGATTCTCTACTGCATAATGTGTAATAGCGCCCCCTATCGTATAACAGATAAAGCACAGGAAATTCCATCAATGGAGGGGAAAGTGTTAAAGGTAGGGTAAGGATTGCATGAGATCCCACCCTCCCTTCAGAGGGCTCTCCAAAGCCTTACCTTCATCAAAACACATGAACGTGACCCTCAGCAGTTTGCAAAGCATCACGAGACAAGAGACGCCATTAAATTACCTCATGTCTCAAAGCACATGACATTACAATAATAATGAACATAACTTACAGAGCACTGACCTGTACCACCCGTGACCTACTGCTGCAGATTTATTTCGCTGTTGATAGTGTTGCCATTGAAACGCATAAATTGGAGTCATGAATAGCTCCGAGTATAACTTCAAGGATTTGCATCTCTTCCAAATTACAGTTGTTGTGTGAAAACTGCATAAGCTCACAATAAAACAACTTTGGTGTAGGAGGAACTGTAAAACGCAGCTGCTGTTTGCGGCGCTCGGGTGACTGACTTGGTCTGGTGACGTCTGGTGACTGTGATGTCTGCACGAGTAGCACATGTTGAGGTATGGAAATACATACGCTGACAGTCAGGTAGGACATCGAACCATTGCATTCGGACCAAATGCAGTGATTGGACGAACATTTTATGGTCCTATACCTTCCACAGAAGATATATATATATGTATATATATATATATATATATATATATATATATATATATATATATATATATATAAATACAAATAAATACATTTAGACCACTTAACTTATGATTGCTATCAGGATGTGAAGAGACTTTCAACCAGCATAACAAAAATGTTTCTGGAACAAATTACATATACCCTGCCTATAAAGTCGGCCAGAAACGGAAATTGTGATCGCCTTTTCTTCCCTTTTGTGACTTATATACGAGTGATTGTTGCAATCTCACTTGAGTGACAGGTTGCTGGAGAGCTGAGATTATTGTCCTGCCCTCACACCAATGTACACATAGCCTAATCAGAGAAGAGATGTTGTTGCCAGGGGGAGGGGATCACGTTTTTGATTAAAGATTATGAGGGCACATTGATTTTTCAAAAATAATAATGTACACGGATAAATCATTTATTTGTAAAATCTGCAATATTCTATAAAAAATAAGAACTGTCAATTTTGATTTCGTGGTCATTAAGTAATAGCCATTTAACTCCAAATTTGATTTTCCATTAAACTAAACTGCCTGTCCAGTAGATGGCGCTAAAGTTAATTACATTAGTGAGCCGTGGAAAGACTAGCAAGCTCCATAAAAAAGAAAACGTTGAGCACCACAGGTTTCCATCAACAGGCTTTAATGTGACAAAACAAAATTAGATATTATCTAAAACGTATATATAGGATATATACACCCAAAACAATGAAGAACTGAGCCTCAACCCCCTTTGAAGTGTAAGGAGCCATTGGCTGACAGTATATGAGCTGAAAAACATTTGAGGCCTGACTCACACTGTGTGTGAATAAATCACCCACTGAGCAGAGCAAAACAGAAATGTTCATTTTAGCGGACAGTGTACTGTGTGTCTGCCGATTAGAATTTCTTTCAGATTTCCAACTAATCTGGTTTAACCTGTAAATGAATGGGTGGATTTTCTTTTTAATTATTCATCCCCCATTGCAAATCAGGTTTATTGGCAAAATTTACAGACTTTCAGCTGTTTGCAATGAACAAATCAAACAAAAGTAATTGAAATTGGTCAACACAACAAGTGTTTCAAGTGGTTTTCCCAAATTCAACTGAAAAGGTATCTTTCAATGACTTCTGCAGTCTCAAAATAATTTGACCCCCCTGAATAGAATCCCTCACAAAAACACAAATCAGCAAAACAGGTGTTGTCTCAATCACACCTGATGCAACTAATCAAGGGCTTCATTGTTGAGCTAGAACACATTAAATATCTGAACTGGCTAGGTTTGTTGAGTGTCACGTTTGACTGCATGTTAGAAATATGACTAAGGCCCCATCCACACTACTACGTTTTAGTTTAGAAACGCAGACCTTTTGCTACGTTTGCACTTCCCGTCCACACTAAAACGGCAAAAACGAAGACCTAAAAGGGAGAAGTTTAGAAACGCTGCCGACCCCGTTTTGCGTTTTGAATCTCCGGAGGGCGTTTTAGTGTAGACGGGTCAAAACGGAGGACTTTAAAAACGATGACGCAGAGGCACTGAGGTTTCAGCTGCACAGAAAGGCACATACTTAAAGTATAGATGGTTTCCATGCCAGATCTCCAAGACGTACACCACCACTGACCCAAAAGCACAATAAAAGTCGTTTCCAATTTGCTCAAAATCACATAAGCCAGATAAGTTTTGGGATTCTGTTCTGTGGAGCGATGAAACAAAACTGGAACTTTTCGGCCCTATGGATCAGCGGCATGTCTGGAGGAAGAAGAATGAATCATATCTTGAAAAAAACACTCTGTCTACAGTTAAGCATGATGGTGGCTCAGGATGCTCTGTGGCTTACATTCTCTGGCACTGGAAACGTCATGCCGTAAGTGAGGAAGCTGAAGCTTGGGCATCATTGGGCCTTTCAACAGGACAATGATCCCAAGCATACCTCAAATTCCACCAAGTCACCTGACTTCAACCCCATAGAAAATCTCTGGTGGGATTTGAAGAAGGTGGTTGCAGCACGCAAACCCAAGAATATTACTGAACTGTATAGGCCATTGCGCATGAGGAATGGGCTAAGATTCCTCAGAAACGCTGCCAGAAGCTGGTTATACATCTCATTTGCAGCAGGTCATAACAGCAAAATAGTGATCTATTAAGTACTAAAGATGCTTGCCATGAAGCTGTTGAATGATTTTAAGACTGCAGAAGTCATTAAAAGTTGCATTTTCAGTAGAATTTGGGGAAACATCTTGAAACATGTGTTGAGCTTGCAATTACTTTCGTTTGATTTGTTCAATGCAAACAGCTAAAAGTCTGTACATTTTGTAAATAAACCTGATTTGCAATGGGGGCTGAATATTTTCGATTACAACTGTTGCTGCATTAGCAAATTATTTGCAATCTTTGCAGGTGAGACCAACTACTTTGATCCCCTGCTTGACAGTAATTGATGCTTGGTTTATTTGAGCTTTTTATACTCTTTTAAAATGAAAAAACTACATTATGTTTGCTACATTAAATTTAGGGGAAAAAAGCAGCCTAGAAACCAGATATAAGATGTCGACAAAAATAAAATCTGATCATATAAAGCTACTTGATGTTATTTCACTTATATATTTAAATCATTGGGGAATCATGGAGTGGTAACGCATTTTTGAATCACATTTTGGAATCACCTTTATTAGACACAGTCACAAATCTTCTATTAAACCAGCTAAACTTTGTTATTTTTTCATTTTCTTCAAAAATATAAAAAGTAGAAGCTCAAGAGGCACTGGGGAGATAGACAAAGCCTGAAAGAATTGCCCAAAGCCAGTTTGAAACCATTGCACTTTAAAACCTTAAAGGTCTTTTTGCCGTTTTTAATAAGAGCTTCAGTTTGTGAGGAGTGGGATTAAAATCCCTGAATACATTTAGGACACTTATGCATCTCTCTGTCCATTTTCTACCATTTTCTTCTGGTGGGGGAAGGGGTAATGTGCTCTTTCCTTTCTTCTTTAATGACATCTTTTACTTGATAATCCCTTGATGCAGAGAAGCTTTTGAAACCCAGAGGAGAAGAGGGTCATGGGGTGGTCCTTTACCATTAGCACAGAATTAATTAATAGACAATCTAAGAAAAAAATGACTTTCTGATCAGATGTGAAGCGAGACGAATATGATGAGGTCTGAATTCCATGAGCTCACTTTCTTTTTACTTTTTTTATTAATTTTTTGGCTCAGAGACATAGCACTCAGTGTATGAGGGATCATATCTGTGTTGTCAAGCAGAAGAGCACCAGATATACAGGTCAGATACAAGTCAGGGCGATCCCGAGGCCAATAATATAAAGTAGTAGAAAAAGACAGACAAAGGTAAACACATAATGAACGTCTGATGGGACAAAACAAACAATTTAGACCGATTAATTAATGCTAATGTCACATTTAAGATACACAAAACAAAGTCTCATGTTAGAGCCAAAAAGTCAATATAATAAGTTAATGTAGCCTGATAAACATGGCAAAGCATGGCCTTCAATGTAGTAAAAACTAATTCCAGACAAAATGATTGGAAAGCTATTGGCCAGTAGATGCACTGTTACATTACTTGCCTGGTATGCTCAAATCATAGTGGAAATAATGCCTACTAAGTTACGTTTCCATTGGTCAAAAAGCACTGTCGACATACCACCAGACTTACAGTTCCAAAGTTCTCAATTTTGTTGGGGTGTAACTTGGTAAAGGTTGTGAAAATCAAAAACTCATACTTTCATTTTTGTGAGACATGGTCTGATGTTCATATAGGCCAAATATGCTGAAAAGTGGACAAGATTAGGATATTTACAATATTGGGTTACGAATACGATACTTACTAACAGCAATTTCTGTGTAGTATTTTTCTTTAAATAAAATTGTGTTTGTGCTGTATGTGAATACAGGGAATACTTTTTATAAACTGTATTTTCCACAGAGGCCAATAAAAACTACCTGCTTACTATATAGTGTCAGAGCAAAATCCCATTACTTATCAAGCTATTTCACATGCTTTTAGCATTACCTGATACTATTATAGACAGACTGAAGCTTATTTTGTATTACTTGTGTAAATCTGGAAGATTTCAAAGTACAAACATTTATTTACTCTTTTGAAACATCTGATGGTACTGCCTTATAAAGAGTTTTTTTTGTAAAGATTATCAAATTAGCCTTTACGTGCAGTGTCTATATCAGATAATATGGCTATCTGAATGAAGCTTCCCACTTGAGAGTAAAAGCATGATATCAGGACTAGATGCAATACCTCTGACTATCTCAGAGGGAAAGGGAAATTTCATTTTTTTTAGATACCCTGCTACTGAATAAACCAGGCATTTTTGCCCATCACAGAGACAAAATTACACATAATATAATCAAATATCCTCTCACAGACAGGGCTATAAATGGATGAATCTTATAACACATGCATGAAGTTCTCGCATCTATTCCATTGCGATTATTATGGATTCCCTTGCTAATGGACAGGCACTTTACTTTACCCCAGTATCCTCATCTGCAGTGATTGCAAAGGTGATTGACTAAAAATGGATGTAATTCCTAATGATTTAGCTATCAAGTTCTCAATGCATTATGCAGGAATCAACAGTACAGCAATTTCGGTCACCTAGATTCTATGAATATATCCATATACAAAAAGAGGATGAATGTTTTCTACAGCTTATTCCAATGCAGTTTCTATTCTGGAAGCAGGTTCATTTTAAGTTTAGCTCTAAAAATAATGAACACCTCATGAAGCTCTCTGTATTTCTGAACTCTTAAAAATGTGTCAAGTAGCAACAGAGACAGCATTAAGTTCAAAGATTTGATCTATAAAGTAGAGACACTGAGTGACAATGTGAGCACCAGACCTCAGTAATGGTTTTTCCCTTGAGCCTATATGTACTGCAAAATTCAGGAACAGAGAATATTGAAAATAAAGACTAACCATAAGCATGAAAAGAAGATCAGTGACACCAGTGGAGGCTATCCTGAAGCACTGGCAAGTCTGTTCTCATTTAATTGGATATGAATTTTTAATAACATTTTGGTGAAGGTGAGCTTGGGACCAAAATGGTGAAAGGATTTCGTCAATATTGCATGTCAGGTCTCAAGAGGTTAAAAGAATGGAAAGAGGTTAAAAGAATGGAAAGAACCTCAGTGAATTAGGGAACAAGTGATGGAGTCCTTCACAACCTCTATATGAAAGGGACAGAAAGTATACAGTAAATAGTCTTTTTTAGCTAAATACTTGTATTCAACATTTTAAAAGGTGAACAAGAATAAGTGTGAACAATGCACAATAAATCATGCTTTAGGTGTTATGTGCTAGACATACTCATTAAAAAAATAATGAAATGCCATGGATAAAACAACAGTTTTGCTCTGGGCAGAGTTACAATGCATGAAATCCACTAATTAGTACAATGCTGAAATTAATTATTGCATGATAACAGTAAGACAACAGGGCCTTAACATCTATAATTCAAAACTACAACATTTAAGTCTCGATTTTAATACATTGACTAACAAAATACAAATTTGCCTTTTTGCCAATTTTTTTGTCAAAAGTATGATTCAGGAACAGTGATTTACTTTCTATCGAGCTCAAGTTCCTCATGTTCATACCTCCATCTCACATGTTTGGAATACATGATACTGATTGGTCAGACACTCGTCTGTGGACTTACGCTCTCTTGTTTCACAGAAACACTGGTGCCATCTTGCCGTTAGTAATTGATTGTAGTGAAAATGACTCAGACTTCAGTATTATTATTACGTAATAGTGTTACAATGGTCAACTTGTTACTATGCTGATTGTTTTATTTTGTAATGGATTTTTTTTCTTAACAAAAGCTATAAGAAAGTATACATATAAAATTATATAATTTTTAACTCCAATAAATGTTTCATGTCCACATATTTATTTATTTATTTATTTATGTATTTATTTATTTATTTGGCAAGTAGACATGTAATGAGCTGGATAAATGTACAGTCTGTCAGTCAGTCGTTATTACAAAATATACTGCTATTTAGTGTTTGAATCTACACTGTTATTGTTACGTGTGGGTTTTTGTTGTGTCTTGTATATCATGTGATTCCTTGTTTGTCATGTGATCCTGCCATGTGTCTTGTCTTTTGTTTGTTGTTGCTCAGTGTCCACAGGTGTTCCTCGTCTATGTTTATTAGTCTCCCAAGGTGTTTCTTATTAACCACGCCCCCTTGTTATCTTGTTTAGCTTGTTTGTCTGTATATTTAAACCCCTGTGTTTCAGTTGTTGGCTGTTGTTTAATGTTACTTGCTTCCTGTAACTATCTCTGTCCTGTTCTGAGTTCCCTGGATTACCTGTTTATGTTATTAAAAAAGCTTGCGATTGGATTCACTCTCCGTTTCGTTCCTGACCGGATGTAACAGTTATAACTAAATATAGAAATATACTTTATTGAGCTCTGATACATTTTCAAACTTTCACACTCAGGTCGTCAGGTGCATTGTTCACAAGTAACAATTAAAGTGTTTTAATAGGGACATTAATTTCAACCTGAAGAGCTTGATCATTATTTTAAAATGAATTCACAGAATAAGACAAAGTAGTTGTTTGTAAAGGGTTCGCTGAAGGGAATTACTGACTGTTGTGATCTGTGTTGCAGCAAATTGCAATGCTTGGGACTGCGGGTAGGAACAGCCTATGAAAACCTCGATCCTTAGATTTCTGCACCTAATGAAGAATTCATGAATGTACCCATTGGAGCAGGACAGAAGTCAAGTGTAAGAACACACAATACTACTGCCATTTCAGAGGCTGAGCACTTAATATTCTCAGTCTATTATCACACATGGGCTCTGATCTACTTTCTATTGAGCTCAAGTTCCTCATCTCGTATGACTTTGACCCCACTGAATAATGCAGGAGGTTCTTCTAGTTATAACCAGAGGTGGACACTACTTTGACCCAGAGACTGCTTTATTTTCTCAACATCTTCAGACCTGACTGTTTGTTTGCTCGTGTGTATTTTTGATATTCCTGTTCTCTTTTTGATCTCTTCCGATTTCTCATGTCATGCCTTGGATAAAGACTGACAGAAATACTTGCTCCATTTCCATAATTCCTCCATTTGTGGGAGAACTACGGCTATTTGGTAGAAAATTGCTTTTAAAGGTGCCAGTACTCAGAGGGCAGCTCACAATTTTACTTTGATTCTGTAATGGCCCCTGACACATACACATACAGACACAGGTTTTCACAGTTTCATGTTCACTTACCCCTCTGTCTTCAAAATCAATACCTTGCTTGCCATACTCGGACTAGGGGACCTTGATATTCTGCTGTTATTTTAAGTTCAGTTCACACCTTTTTCTCACAGCTCCTGTGAAGTCTGTTGGAGTCTGATAATAGTTATTATTTCAGTGCTGAGAAAAACGCAGCCAATATATTCAACTTCAAGGACTACAGAAATAACATATGGGTCAGTGACAGAGTGTCCACCATGAAGAAAAGGAATATCTTTTTAACCTTTTATTTGAAATCTTTTAGAATATTTAAGATATTTAAGATTTAAAGATTTAAGATTTAAGATTTAAGATTTAAAGATTTAAAGATTTAAGATATTTTAGATTTAAAACATGAGCCAAATTCTTAGAAATTAATTATTTGTGTTCATGTTGATTTAATATGCTTTTGAAATAACATATCATTTTCAATAAAAGTTTATGTAACACATTTATTTCGATGGAGTATTTAAGAATATTTAAGATATTTAAGATTTAAAGATTTAAGATTTAAGATTTAAGATTTAAGATTTAAAGATTTAAAGATTTAAGATATTTTAGATTTAAAACATGAGCCAAATTCGAAATTAATTATTTGTGTTCATGTTGATTTAATATGCTTTTGAAATAACATATCATTTTCAATAAAAGTTTATGTAACACATTTATTTCGATGGAGCACTTTAGAAATTCTACTAAATGTAAGTAATTATGTCAACTAACACTCAGAGAATTAGAAGACTGTAATGGACTATAAGGTTAGGTTTAGGTTTTATGGTTTGGGTTTGTATAATAAGTTGACATGTAGTTGCAAAGTTACTTATAGTCAGTAGAATGTCTGTTGGGTGAACATCAAAATAAAGTCTGAGCAGATGTTGTGCAGTCTTACTCTACTATAATGAGAGTTAGTTGACTTGTAGGTGCAAAGTAACTTATAGTTAGTCCAATGTCTAAAGTGGACCATCAAAATAAAGTGTTAAAACATCAAAGTTTAAAATTAAAATGTAATATGGTCTATCAAGTAGAAAGCAATAACTTGTTTATTAAAACTCAAATACATGCACGTAAGTGTACACATCTATATTATTTTCATTTTCAAGTTTTTAAATATACAGTATATATATATAGATGGGCAGACAAATAGACAGATGAGTCACTTTAAGTGACAGCAAAGACATTAATAATGTTCAAAAAGATTTCTATTTATAAATAAATATATATTTTCCAATGTTAAGCAGCACTGTTTTCAACATTAATAACAATAATTGTTTCTTGAGCCCCAAATCTGCATATTAGAATGATTTCTGAAGGATCATGTGACAGTGAAGACTGGACTAATGATGCTGAAAATTCAGCTTTGCCATCACAGGAATAAATAGCATTTTAAATTATATAAAAAAGTATTTATTTGATATTTTATTAATTATTCATTAATAAAATAATTCACCTTTACCACATGGCATTTTACAACTTGAACTAACCTAAGATTTCAAAGAAGAAAAAATATGTGTTCAAGTCATTAAATTAATGCATTTTCTGAATTTTAATAGATCTAATCTAAAAAAACAAAAAACAACATGTCATTGACCCATATACTTCTTGCATATATGCTGGCATTTAAAGTAATAAAATGCACACAATCAACCACACAGCAAGTGAAGAGTACTACTGAGTGGTGACTCTGACACTGATGCTTGTAATGGTTCATTACAATAGTTCAATCGTGTCTACATTAACCGTCTATTGACTCTTTGTCTTTGATTAAGTTCATACACTATAAGCAAATCATCCATCCTTGTATAATTAGCGAGACGATATTGCTAAATACTGATGTGGGTTACTGTACATTAATAATAAACCTATTAATGTTTGCATGTTGCAATAGATGCATCTGCACACCCATTGGCTGTCAAATATCAGCCTGTAAATAATAGCAAGAGAGGCCGAGTGCAAAGCACAATATAATAAACCAGACATGATCAGGTCAACACAGGCTTTTTGAATGATCTATCTCTGCACACTCATGCAGTAAAATGTGTTTTCTGCAAATATCAAATTGTCATTACTCAAAAGCTTATTCACACTGGTCAATGGAAATATCACTTTAATAAAGCATGCCTTTCTCATTTATTTATATCTTTATTGGATTCAGCTCATTTCTTTGGGCATTTCAAAGCATGTCCAACATAAAAAAGGACGCATAATCAATGTTCCTAAAATCATGTGTTGGACATGGCATAGTTCACATCAATAGCTGTATGTGATAATGTATTGCTCTCCGAGTAAGTAAAGCAACATGGCTGTATGAAAATTCTGTGTATAGACGGTTCCAGCATGGCATTTTACAATCCTCACACCCTTTTTCCCTGGAAATTGAAGCAAACTACACAAACTCAAAGCATTTTCATTTCAGCCTGAAAAACCGCAGCGTTCGTCTAATTGTTGTCTGACTAAAAGGCAGAAAATCTCTCCCGAATGTGAAAGTCTCAGCGCCTGAGGCAGCTTCACACAGCTCGGATAGCACACAAGTTATTTAGCATCTATCTCTCTGTTACTCTGTCAAGGCTGATAAACATTGAAAAATGAGGCAATGTTGGCACTTTTATGACCATCCTCACTTTTGTGAAAGTATGTGTGGTCTCTGATGACTGCAGGTACTTATGTCAGATATATTTAGAGCTGCATAGATAGACCGCAGACATCCAGAGCAGTCAATCTAAAGACAGATGTGAGAAAAATCCCACCAAGCACGTTTTTTTAATATTTTTTATATGAGAGCTGGCTGTTTTTGTGCTGTGCCAGGGCTAGATTATTGACTTGAGTCAGGGCTAGATTATTGATTATTGAGTCAAGTTGGTCACATTGTTCTTGGATTAACAAGAATAAGACAATAAACCTAAAGCTAAAGAATGTTGCTTATATTAAAGGGTTAGTTCACCCAAAAATGAAAATTAAGTCATTAATTACTCACCCCCATGCTGTACCAACCCCGTAAGACCTTCGTTCATCTTCGGAACACAAATGAAGATATTTTTGATTAAATCTGAGAGGTGGATCACTGCTACATAGGCTGCCAGAGGGAATGAAACTTGACGGCCCAGAAAGTCATTAAAGAACATGTTTAAATATTCCATGTGCCTACAGTGGCTCAACTATAAGTTTATCAAGCGACGAGAATACTTTTTTTCCGAAAAAAACCCATAAATAACGACTTTATTCGACTATTCCTTTTCTTCCTTGTGGGCCTGAGACGAGAGTTCAAGAGATTTCCAAGACGCATGCGCGAGAACTGAGAAGAGGACGTTCTTCTTCTAATACTTCTTGTTCAGTTCTCGCGCATGCGTCGTGGAAATCTCTTGAACTCTCGTCTATAAAATAATTGAATAAAAAGTTCAATGCCTGTTCCTTAGAAGACTTATAAAGGGCTCACCCACAAAGTTTTTACGAATTTTGGAGAAGGAGACTTGAAATGTGAGAGGTTTAATTTGCATATACTGAAATAAAATTTATGCTGAATAATGCTTTCATTCATCCATGCATATTCTTAAATGTAAGACCACATGCACATTTTCTCCATCACATGATACTAATATCTCTCAGTGCCCCTTCTGTCAGTGATTTAGAGAAGCCGTTTGACATGCCTGAATATCCCAAACCAGTCATGACTAATGAGCTCATGTGATGAGCACAATTACCAGTGTCAGAGCTCAGAAGCACATTGAACTGACTGACACTTTAAGGCTTTAAGCCCATGCTGAGATGAGTCCTGCCCTTTGGGGACGGGTCATTATAATACAGGCGGGACATTGAAGATGGGGGGGGGGGGGGGGGGGGTGTCACCCTGTATATAGCAGCTGAGGGAATAGCTGAACCTGTGAACCTATGATCAATTTTAATGAGGATATTAGGAGGTTGTGTCTCCTCCCACAAACCTGCCATCCCTGCTGGAAAATCCACCTTAAGCTGATAGCTGCGTTTTTGAACATTGTTCACTGGTCTAAACTGGTTATTGGTGTGTCCAAGCTGGTCATTAACTGTCTAAACTGGTCATTAGCTGATTATTACTCGGTAGACCATGTTAGACCAGCGTAAAGCAACTGCTAGCTGATGATGATACCAATTTAAGGTAGTCAGGCTGTCTTTTAAAACATCGTGACTTGGTAACCAGTCTAAACTGGTCATTGGCTGATCACCCAGTCACCATTTTCTAAAAAAAAAAAACAGCCTGACCAGTTGTTTTTTGCTGGTCTAAGGTGATCTGCCAGTTAATGACCACCTTGTAACACTTTATGACCACTATAGACCATCTAAGGACCAGTTACAATGTTGTTCCAAAACACAGTTACCATTTTTAACTGGAGCTTCCAGCACTGTTCTCATTTTCAGAATAATAATAATAGTAAAATTCTATATTGCAGGATATAAATTAAGACTTTTAAATGGTAATATACAATTTGTCTACAAATGTCTTCCATTTAGAAAATCAGCACAGAATCCTTATTTAGTCAATCATATTTTTTAATAGTTTTATTTTACTTTTGAATCCAATTTTAAAGTTTAGTAGAAAAACAACCGCATATTGCCTGCTTGACACTTTCCATTTTCCCTATTTAGATGATTCCTATCAATTAACGGTTTTATTTTCAAGACTTCTAACTAGATAAGATTGATTTTCACAGAAACACTGATTGACACACAATTTACTTACTTCAGTCATAAGTAATGAACCTCTTTTCCTCCCTGACCCTACTTTCCTTCATCACCATTTCATTCTATCCATGGGGTGGTTGCACTCGCTAATTAGAGAAAATGGGGCTATTATTATCGTTACACCTTGATGAGTAAGGACGAAGCATATGTATTCTCCCGCACTCTTTCTATCACTCCCGCTCTCATCTCAGAGCTGCAGGGATTAATGCCATGCTGTCGGTATTCTGTTTGGTATTTGGACTGCGTCTGCGTTTACCTGACTAGCATGATGATGCATCTGCTTACTAACATGGGGCTTTAAAAAGAGTTTAAGAGGCCAAGCACAAAACAATTGCTTTTCACCATAGCTGATTTTCATAATATGGCCCTTATTTGACACAGATATTCACATTAGTTCACTTCAATGACAAAACAATTATATTTTTAAGTGCAAACGGCACTGATGCTCATGAATGTATAGACTTCATGTTCTATCCAAAAAACAAAAAACAAAAAAACAGGAGAGCTGCTTATTCCCTTCTTTTCAATTCAATGTCAGTTTTCATCATGTGTTCATTTGTAGGGTGGTATTAAAAAAAATTGCAGGCCGCTCTCATTATTCATTGCCTTAAAGCAACCGCAACACCATCCTTGCAATCAAGACGCCATAAACAGCTGCCCATGCATATATACATGCACAACTGTAGGAAAGGAACAACTAGGACCGTTTTCCCGGGTGCACCGAAGCCCAGGATTTGTTACCCCTGGGCAATCAGCATTGCAAATGGTTGGGGGTGTGTCAACAATAGATGATGGACAATGCGCTGGTAAGGTCGACAGATCAATATCTCTTCCATTGATTCACATGTTTGAGAATGCAAAACAGGTGGTAATCATGGGCAGCACCTATAAAGCTTGGTGAAAAACACAATTCAAGGCAGTGGAAATGTTTGGTGAGGGGGTTGGGTTATTCAGATTTACTGAAGCTTTTGTTCTGACTGAGGTTACTAATGTGCAAAGCTATCATGTAAATCATTTTTGACCTGTAGAAGAGAGAGATAGTACCAAGGCACTCATTACTGACAGAGCTGCAGCGGGGATGTGATGTGACATTATCAATACCCCATCCCCGTTCATTTTTGTGGCTTTGTCATATTTGTTTGGGGCTAATTTTAAACAGGTACAGAGGGTCAGAGGAAAAAGGGCTATTGTATACACACAATTGAAGGCTGACATGCTATGTTACATTTAATGAAGGCTAAAAGGCTATACATTTGGGTAGAAACATTTTTACCAAAGTACAGACATGGCAAGTGAGAAGGCAAGATGGGAATTTAAATCCTGCATTATTTTCAGAATTTTAGAAATGGATTATAAATTAGTAAAAACTAAAAAAATATTTTTGCTGCTTGTTCAAATTACTTAATTCAAATGAGTTAACCAACACAATTGTAATGCATTTTGTCCTAACTTAAATTTATTGTCTTCGATCCACTATGTTTGAAATTGAAGTTTACTTAATCCATTTGTGTTGGACTATACATGAATGATTTTCTACTTGCACTGTGCTGCAGAACGCCTTTAGACTTACTACATAAATAAATGTAAAACTTTTACGGTTCTTTACTCAAAATCACAGACTTAAATATATTGAAATATACTCAATATAATTGAGCTGATGTAACAAAACACTAATTTATAAAACATATGTAAAAATTTGTTTAAAATGACAAATTTTGTGTAACAACTTGCCTAAATTGATTTAGTAATAAATAAATAAAATCAGTTTAATAAACAAATGATTAATTAATAAATTATTAATTTAATAATATATTATATTATTAATATTATATTATAACATAATTTTATTTTTTAATAATTATGTTTTACTTTATCTTTTAATTAGCTTATTATTGAAAATATTATAAATAGATTATTAAATCTAAAGTTGATTGTCATTATTATAATTATATTTATTAAAGCTGAAGTATAATGAATAACAAATATGATAGATCTATAAGGATCATCATCATTTTATAAAATAAAAAATGATTTTATAAATTTGTAATTGTTACTATTATTTTTATTATTATTATTATCATTATAGGGATCATTTTATAAAAAAGATTTTATTAAAAAAAATTCTCCCAGTTTGATACTGAGGGTGATTCAGGATTCAGAGTTTTCCTCTGTAAGACTTCAAATGTACTGTGTCTTATATCTAATTTCGGCTAATATTCCACTTTCGCTGACCTGCTTTTCGACTGAGGTCATAATTGCTGACTCAGTTGTACTTTGATCTGACAAGTTAGAAGTGAAAATTACCCTAAGTGACCCAAACAGTAATGAAGAAGAATAATTCCAGTCATAGCCAAAGGTGTTTAGATATACTGGCCTTTCTGAATTTCAGTTTTACTGTATGATTTTTACAAGATATAACTGAAATTCGCAATTCCTGTGAGTCAATGTACAACTACATGAACAAATTGTAAGCCCTAGCTTTTGTAATTCCATAACGCTTACCTTCCATTCACATAACTCAGATGATTCATTGTAATCACCCAAGGCCAGTCGCTTCATATTTGCTGGTGCTATTCGTCAATGATTGGGTGAAGGGAAGCGATTAGTGAGATTAATCAACCATATGGTGTTTCAAACATATGTTGAGCCGACATACTGTTTACCGTTCCCCATCGATCACCTCTACAAATGCAGTGCACAAGTCCTATGACAGCCTGCAAGTGTGTGTTCATGAAGACAAAGCCAATAATATGTCGATGAGAAAATGGGGCTTATAGGGACATGAGGGGCAGATGGAAAGTTAAGTTCTTTAGACAAAAAATGGCTCACAGTCTGCGAGTCTGTTTTCTCTCAATTATTTTCAACCCTCCAGTACGGGAAATTTAAATTATGTATAATTTTCTACAATATAAACCACACTTAAACAGTTAGGCAGGTGCGTCGGGCGCAGGAAATTAGTGGTGTCCAATTCTTGAATAAATTGTTCTTTTGAGCCAGTTCTCAGGAAGCAACTGGTCGAGCCGATTCACTAATTGAACTTAATCGAACTTTAGTTCCGGGTTGATGAGGCAAGACGCACGTCCAACTCAAAAAGAACCGAATGAGCTGGTTCAACCAACTGTTGAAGTTAGCAGAGGATTACCGAGGAGTCTGATGAGTGATGCCTACTATGCAAGCCTAAGACACGTACTGAAAATATGCTTATTATGACAACTTTTATTAAATAACATTTTAAAACCCTTCGGTCGAGAGATGTTAATACATTTTACTATACTTTATTGTGCTTGAGATTATATTTTAATTTGTTAAAATAAATCGTGAACTGTAATATTTTATGCAGAGGATTACAGAGGAATTGCAATGCATTTACTTTACAGTAGTTAATAAAACATTTACAAAAAACTTGTTTATGTGTTACTTTTGAATTTTATAACTTTGAAGTCCTTGCTCTACAGGCAGGGGCCCTATCTGTGTAGCGGGGCTTTGACCTCTAAATTAGCTCAACCCACTAGAACCCTTCCCTGTGGCTCCGACATACGGACTGAGTCTTTTAGAAATCAATGTGGATAACGAGAACGCATTAAAAATACAAGGTGTAAACGCAAAGGTAAGATCAGAACACTTATTATCCGGATAACTTATCTGGATAAAGATCGCATTTTAATACCAGGTGTAAATGGGGTGTTAGTGTCGGGCGGTTACCTCGCTCTAACTAGCCTCGGTGCCCCCTTATTCAAGTGTCCTGGGCCAAGGCCGTAGAATGATTGTTGTTCCGCAGTTATAAGGCACGATTGGAGTGAGTTCCCAATGCATCTAGTGACGCAGTACGAGTGAATCATATCGATAGCGAACATACTCGGATACTAACGTAAACTCAATTCCCTGAGATAAGGGTTGGAGACCATGCCTTAAAGCGGTTTGACTGTTTTGCTACAGGGGAGTTGGGCGGAATTGACAGAACAGCAGTTTCAGTTTTTTCCCTCCATTTGGCCCAAAACACTGTGTTCGTAGTCTTCCAGTTTGAAATGTTGACCAGAAAAAGAAGTTTTTCAGATTTTCTGACACTGTGTTCTCTCTGTATTTACAATTCGTTGCAGCTTTTAGCTACTGCCTAACGTGGCGGGAACTTTACTGGAAAGTGGGAGCTGAAAGTAACTCACACCCACTAAACGTTTGTTTTTTTAGTTCTCGCACCCTAGAAGTCGACACCATTATGACTAAAAGTTTAGAAAAGCTATAAGAAATATTTCCTACTAAAGCAAGGCAGTATCTGACTCTGGAAAGTGTATCCATAGCAGGCGGGTGGGAGTGGCCTTGGACAGCGACATGCCCAGTGCATTATGGGTGTAGAAGTTTTCCTACCTATTTGGCAAAAAGGAAGACAACATTTTTTACAAGATTTTTTTTTCTTCTCTAGTCAGGTAGCACAGATTTCAATTTATTTTTGCCTTTCTACTGTATAGGCAGCCAAGTTTTATTGAAAGCTCATGAAATTTTTTTTGTAAATATTTTATAACATAAACTAATGAATAAAATTTGATTTGTTGCTTTGGCAACTAACTGGTTTACTTTACTCAATGGGGAAAAAACTAAAACTTAAAAAAAATTCAACCTAAATTATAATATTAATAATATTAATGTAGATAATAGTAAATTGAAACGAAAATTTAAATGAGAAATGAAAATTTAAATGCTAATTCAGAATATTCATAATAATAACTATAATGGTATATAAATAATAGCCTACTAAAATAACAGTAACTTGAGAACAATATTTTGCTCGTGAAAAACCAAGCAGTGAAATTCAAAAGTTGGAAATATTGTCGCTAACCCAAGCAAAAGGTTAAATTTATTGCTTTCAACAATCATATTAAAGTTAATGTGGAAGTATGTTATTTCTGCACTAGCGTCATCAAATGGAAATAAATTTCCCAACTGGTTTCCCTAAATGTGTTTCAATAGTGAATGGTGATTCACTAATATAAAATACCAAATACAAAATACATACAGCTTTTGATCACTGAAATACTAGTGGATGTAGTTGGCTCTCAAATTAGTACTTTAAACATTTTATGTTGCTTTGCTATATTTGGCTCTAATGGTACTTTGTTCAAGACAACTGCATAATTAAGGGCTGTCATTAATTTCTTGTTTTTGGACACACATCCATTGAGGCGGGACACAACAAAAGGGGAAGCAGTAATTGGCAAAGAAACTGTTGGGATAGTGGCAAACACCCTCGCGTTCTGTCTCTCTGGCTTTGTATGATGTGTGATTAAATCCCTCTTTGTCTCTTCATAGCCTCTCACTCACTCACTCACTCACGTACTCACTCACACACACACTTATACACATGGCCCCGTTCCATAGCAACACAAAATTGAATTAGATCTCCTGGACCCAATCTGAAAATGATTAAAGCTATCTCTGGAAGGCCGGAAATAACATTTTATTCTAACGCACCTGGCACAAGCACATAATCTCTCTCTCTTGAATCACAGAGTGAGAAACTAACATTTCCCCCCTCTCAGGCTTTCAATATGTATGCTTTGTATTAATCAATTACAGGTTAATTTATCGTTCACAGTTTCTATACTTTTCTAGATTTTTCAAATAGCGTTTTATTTTTTTTTCAAGATTTTCCTTAAATGTAAAAAAAAAAAAAGTCTTATGTTTATAAATAACTTCAGAGTCTGTCATGAGTGAAAAAGATAAAGAAATGTGTTTTTCAAGTGCCTGCAATTGCAACAAAATTACAGTAGCCTGCCTAATATTAATATACAGAAGTCATCAGCAGTCATTTACAGTAAAAGTGCGAGTCCATAGTGTTGTTCGAGAGGCATGAAACTATCAGCCGAAACAGTTCACACCAAGGACACAAACTATAGCCCAAGTTTTAATAACCATTCTAATTTGATCCGAATATCGAAGTCCACACTACAACTATAAGAATAATGACACAGATTAACAATATTGTTGTAATCACTTTCAGAATAATATTTTCCAGTTGATAAACAATAGAAAAAACCCACACAAAACCAATCAGAATCCATCAAGCTTTAAAGAGGGTTCCACTTTATTTTGATGGTCCACAGAACAGAACACATTCTGTTAATAATAAGTAAAGTTGCACCGAAATGTCTACTAACTCTCATTAGATTGTTAGAAGAGTATTAGTAGACTGGTAGGGTTAGGGTTAGACTATTGACATGAGTGCAAAGTTACTTATAGTCAGTAGAATGTCTGTTGGGGGACCATCACAATAAAGATTTAGCCGATATTAAGCAGACAGTGTACTAATAATGAGAGTTAGTTGACATGTAGTTGCAAAGTTACTTATGGACTGGTAACAGAAAGTTCAAAAGGGACCTGTGGTGTTCTCTATGGAAATTGATTGATCGGTGAGGCTAATTAGTTACCATTATAATTATCATTCTTTGTATGAACTAGCCTTATCCCAGAAAGATGTAATATTTAAAATATTCAGCCATTTAGAAGGTTTGAAGGATATAATACAAAATACTCCTTCCTTATAGCCATAGAATATACATATATTAATAACAGAAAGAGATTGAAAACTAAAGAGATGAAGAATGTTTCTTTCTAACAGTGTACCTCTAGAGCAATTTAGCAGTCATCTCAGCTTTGAGGAAATAATGTGACCATACACAAATATCAGGGAAAAAGGAGAAACTACCAGACTCAATTATCTTTTGAAGCGATACAGCCTCTCCAGGGACTCCAGTCTAGTGTTAGAGCCTCTTAGCAAACTGTCTATATCAATATGACGCCCCTGTTTGTTTCCACTACAGTCTTCCATGAATAAAAATTACTGATTTTCATGGACTTCATGCATAATCTTTTATTGGTGTCTTTTCCCTCTATGAATACCTGAAGCCATGTACGTCCTCTTCCTGTAGTGGTTCTCTTTTCAAGCCTCCCTCAAGTTTTAAATTGTATGCAGGGGCGAGGCAGTACCTCTCATCCTAGTGTGTGTATCATCCCAGAAGGGCGTCAGGCATCCATATCATTACACTATGTATGAGACCACTTTTACATTGTATATTCGCACAATGGCTCTCTGGTGCATAGACTGCAGAAGGATGCAAATTAAGGGTACAAAGTGTATCTGATTCTTGTCCTCAATGACATTGCTAAAGTGTAAAAGGTTTTCAGAGGCAGTGGCTTTACATTTATGAGGGTGCAAGCAACATAGTTTCACCATTTCCTTCACTCCGAGTTCAAATGAGCTCATCCTGTACCAGAAACCTTATCTTTCTCTATTGTCTCTCTCAATCTCGCTTAATGTAGTTGCTTTGTGCTGACCAGTGGCCTTGCTGTATTAATAGTGGCTGACATGGCTTCAGCCTCTTTCCCACAATGCTCTATTTCTGTCACAATTGCTGCTTTCATGCATAACATGATTGCTGCTAACTGATCTTCTTTACACTCAATGTTCCATTGGGATCCAGACTGCCATTTCTTTCATGCACTGCCATTTTTATGCAACACACACACACACACACACACACACACACACACACACACACACACACACACACACACACACACACACACACACACACACACACACACACACACACACACACACACACACACACACACACACACACACACACACACACACACACACACTAAAGAGTCATTTTGACCAGCAAGTCTCTTCACATAATACAAAAAATAAAAAGTGCTGATGCTATTAGAGCTAATTTACTTTTGATATGGATATTTGCTGCATTAACAGCTTAAATCTCTTCTGTTATTGTTGATAGCATTTTAATTAGTTTCTATGTTTCAACTCGTTAAGCTCTGTAGATCAATGATGACTCCTGTTTTGGACCATTTACTGAAAGCCTGCATTGCAGTGTCAGTGGTGCTGGTCAATGGTGCTCTGCTCTGTTACATCCTTTGTTTTGATTTAACTTGAATGTTTATGCGTCCATACAATCTGTCAGGTAGGATTAATTCAGGTAAATTGGGACACTTTTTGCCATTGAGATGACTGGGGGGAAATGTAATACAATCTAATAAGCTCTTACATTTTTCTGTGTATCTCACATCAGTAAATATCTCTGTAATTGATAGTGTATTTAAAAAAAGTATATAGTAGATATACACACTGATTTGATGTAATATACTATCTATCTCTGGGTCAGATTTTTTTTAGAGAAATTAATACTTTCATTCAGCAAGGATGCATTAAATTGTCAAAGTGACAGTAAAGACTTTTATATCATTACAAAAACATATTTCACCAAAAAATATCAGCATTGTAGAATGATTTCTGAAAAATCGTGTGGCACTGAAAACTGGAGTAATGATGCTGAAAATTCTGTTTTGAAATTCTGAATTCTGAAAATTCACAGAAATAAATTACATTTTAAGATACAGTATATTAAAAAAAGTGATCAAATAAATGCAGTCTTGGTGAGCATAAGAGACTTTCTTCAAAAAAGTTTATAAAATCATATATGTACGTATGACATGTCTGTATACTTTTTGGTGTGTGTACGATTTATTTATTTATTTATTTATTTATTTATTTTTTACATTAAACTACCAGACTAATTGATCCAGTGCTTCAACAAATGTATCTTAGAACAGAAAACCATAGTTCATGCAATATGCCAAATGAATTGATTTACAACTTATTCAGACATCCATAATGTGAAGTAATGATGGAGTTGATGCTGCAGATAATCCTAGAGTAATCTGGTACATATTGATTTAGCAAGCGCTTGATAAAAACACAATCAAGTGGGCGGTAGAGTGTGTTCTGCTTGGACAGCTGAGATGGATGTCTTTACGCCCTAATGACAGATCCCCTGCAGAAATATTAGGGTGATTCTTTTTCATAATTTTAATGCATTGATATTCTTGATGTTATTTTCAGAGCAAGTTTGCTAAATAAGCTATAGATCAGGGGTGCCACTAACTTTGTTGAATTAACTGTAATAGAGTATGGACATTTTAAAGGGTTAGTTCACCCAAAAATGAAAAATTCAAAGTGGTAGTTGCGTGGCCTGTCAAATGAGGGACAGAAATCGCAAATTTCATTAAAATATCTTAATTTGTGTTCCAAAGATGAACAAGTCTTACAGGTTTGGAACGACATGAGGGTGAAAAAAGTTCATAAAGAGAATGTAAAACTAATCCATATGAATCGAGTGGTTTAGTCAAAATTTTCTGAAGAGACACGATCGCTTTATAGGATGAACAGATTGAATTTAGGCTTTTATCTACATATAAACATTGATCAGCAACCATAAACAGAAGCTAAACCATACTTGTTTGACGCGCTTTTATCTACATATAAACATTGATCAGCAACCATAAACAGAACCTAAACCATACTTGTTTGACGCGCGAGAACAAACCTCACTGGTTCTTGCGGAAGCTCAAACGTGCAGCATAACACACAAGAATGAACCTCATTGGTTCTCACACGTCAAGCAAATATGCTTGAGCTTCCATTTACCGTAAGTGATGAGTGCGTTGATGAATGTTTATATGTGAAAAAAACCTATATTAAATCTGTTCATCATATAAAGTGATAAACTCTCTCCAAAAAATTTGGACTTAACCACTGAATTTCTATGCATTAGTTTCATGATCTCTTTATTAACTTTGTGACGCGACAAAGCGGTAATTGCGTAGCTGACAACAGAAATATCTTTGTGTTTTGAATGGTAAATGGACTGCATTTATATAGCGCTTTAACAGACCCAATGGCCACCAAAACGCTTTACATATTGCCTCACATTCACCCATTCATACACCGACAGCGGTGTCAGCCATGCAAGTCGGGAGCAGCTTTCAGTTTGTAGACAACCTACATGAACCACTGAGCCACTGCCACCCAAGACTGAAGATGAATGTTTTGGGTTTGGAACAACATAAATGATGAACTAACCCTTTAAGTATTTTCATCGCAAGAATGTAATAATTATAAACAGACTGTGTACAAACTTGACTTCTTAAATTTATACTAAATATGCTAAGAATTGGTATTGCTCATTACTTTGTCTTCAGGATACTAATAGTGCTTAAAAAAACACTACAGCACCAGGAGAGCTTGATTTATGAAAAGTCGACTCCATATCTGTTCCCTAAAATGTGCTTATATAACATGTCAAGATATAAGTGCTAAGTAATTTCCAATGAGAAAATGATAAGAGAAATCTGTGAGTGCTAGATAGAAATGATCTGCACATGATTATCTGTACTGGAAACAGATATTAAGAATTTTATGGATGAAAGGCTTGTTCCGGTGAAGGATATTAAATATTTAGCGTTCTGAGACTGGAAAACCTAAACTACTCCATAAAACAAAATGTTGTGTTTTTCATTCTTAATTGTTACCCAGAACGCTTCATCTTGGGTCTGGATTAATGGTTATGAATAAATGACAAATAAAATAAATCACAGTATGTGCATGTGTTTGTATGTGTGCCTCTGCATTAGTGTGAACACCGTATGGTGTAATTTTCCTGGACTATTCTCTTATGTATACAGTTACATGTGGATATAGAGCCCCTGGTTCCCATTGAGGCAGGTGAGTAATGTTTTAACATTGGCAATGGACCGATCAACTTTATTGCAGCTGTAAGGTGCTTAGCATTTGTGGGCACTTACTGCTTGCAACATGAATAATGCAAACTGGTTATCATTTTAGTAAAACGTTGTGTGGGAGCACTTCAGATGATTCACGTACTGAAAGAATGTGCAGTCATGGCACAAGATCTGACTGCTTGATTAATACTTGAGAAACTGAATAGAAAAGGGATTTCTATGATATTTCAGGTTGTATTGTGGCCTAATATTCAACTTGCAGGGTTAGAATCTAATCACAAAATAGAGATGCATTCTAATACAGTTCACATGAAGTATGGAGTAATTGGTGTTCTGCTTTGATAACATATATCATATACAAACTTAGCAAAAAAGAAATGTCTCCTTTTCAGGAAAGTGTGTTTTAAAGATCATTTTGTAAAATCCAGCTTTATAGATCTTTTCATGCTTGTTCAATGAACCATAAACACTTATTGCTCATGAACCTGAAGAACATCCTTAAGACACTAACAGTTTACAGGTGGTAGACATTTAAGGACACAGGACACTTAAGAGAACTCTCTACTGACTCAACAGGAGAAAGGTGCCCAGGGAACCTGATCATCTGCGTGAAAATGGCATAGTCCTGCTGCAGGGAGGCACGAGGACTGCAGATGTGGCCAGAGCAATAAACTGCAATATCCGGAATGTACAATGCCTAAGACAGTGCTACAGGGAGACAGGAAGGACAGCTGATCGTCCTTGCAGTGCCAAACCACGAGTAACCACATGTCCCCAAAGATGTGTTCGAGAACAAATGCCCTATGTGGAAAAGTGGAGAAACGTCTCACACCAAGAACTGGCAAATCTGTTGCAGTCCATGAGGATGAGATGCACTGTAGTACTTAAAGCAGCTGGTGTCACACCAGATTCTTTTGAAATGGACCCCCTCCTTTTGTTCAGGGACTCATTACTCCATTTCTGTTCTTCAAATATCTGTGAAATTTGTTCAGTTTATGTCTCAGTTGTTGAATCTTTTTTATCATAAAAATAGTTACACGTTAAGAAATTTGCTGGAAAAAAAGGCAAAAGAGAGCAACAATGACTTTTCCAGAAGTATTATAATTTTCTCCATTGTGATTTCAAAAAAATCATCACTTAAGCATTCTAAGCCATGAAGAAAACCAAGCAGCTCCTTAAACATCACAAACTTGGAAGAAAAATAAATAAATAAAAACAACAGTACAAGACTTTTAAGACACACTGAACATTACTTCTTAAAGCCAGTGAAACATTGTGAATTACATAGTCAAATAAAAAAAAATTATAACAAATAATTAAAATGCTAAATATTTGAAGTTTATTGCAAAATAGTCAAACATAAAACAATGTGTACAAATATGTACACTGGTGCTGCAGGATACTTCTGTTTATTGTATTATGTTATACATTTCACACAGTGTTTTGACTAATGGCTACTCAGAGGTGGACATAGTACACAACTTCCATACTTGAGTGAAAGTACAGATACTATTGGTCAAATATTACTCTGTTACAAGTAAAAGTTATAAAAAACGATTTTTAATTAAGTAAAAGTACAGAAGTACGTTTTTAAAAGTACTTCAGTACCATAAGTAAAAAGTAAATATCAATGCATTGTTTTATTATTGTTGCATTGTTGTATGTAATACTTACAGTAGCCTACCTTATGCCTCTGAATCTATGCCTGCCTACCTACCTCATATCAATATCAAATTTATTTCTAGAACACAGTTCCAGTGGGATTGAATGTGAGATTGAATAAGTGCACTCAATAACGTCCACAATGGTTTCGGACACCCAAATGGTTGTTCCTTCAAGTAGTGTCCTGTTTAAAGTTTTTTGCCTTTTAGTACGAATATGTTAGCCTTACTGTTATCTATAAGCTAGTGTACTCCAAAACAATGACAAAATCGGTGGGGTTCTGACGTCAATCCGGACTTTCATTTCCAACCAAAATGCAACCCCTTCAACCAAAATCATCCCCTGACTGACTGACGTTACCACTTTCCACTCAAGGACCTTGACAGAAATGTAGTACAGCAAAAAGTACGATATTTGTCTTTCAAATGTTGTAGTAAAGTAAAAAGTTTCCAGAAAAATAACTGCGATGTGATACTCAAAAAGGGTACTTACGTACAGTTATCAAGTAAATGTACTTTGTTACTCTCCACCTCTGCTTATACTGCAACATTCAGAGCTCATTGTAAGTCAATAATGGAAGGTTTATGTTATCGTAGCAAGGTTCAGATATTATGGGAAAAAGGAGGCGGGAACCGGCGAACATTTAACATCTTTAATCAAATAAGACAAATGCAAAAGCAAAAGTATAAGCCAGCAGCCCCTCACGGACTGCTGGCCACACAAACAGAAACAAAACACAACATAAAACCAGGCCTGTTCCTCTCTCAATCTCCTCTGTCGTCGCTCCACCTTTTATGCTTCCGCTCCTCCGTGAGAGATACGAGACCGGTGCACTGGCCTCGTGCCATTCTCCCACGGCCCTCGGCCTCGTCCTGCTCGCCACAGTTATTGTTAAAAATCTATTTCTCTATGGAGAATGTGAATGGGATTTTTACTTCAAAATTAACTGTAATGTTTAAAAAAATGTATTGACATTGTGTAAATAAATAAAAAGGCAAATGGCAATGAAAATAAAAAACAACAAAAAAAACACTTCATTACCATATTTGGAACTTATATAAGAGTTGCATCGTTTCACCTTAAAATCATGTTTGTGCTGAAATTTAGACTATATATGAAGCTTAGAAATAGATTTAATATATTTGTCATTATACTGTTATTCATACTGAACAAAAAATCCTTATATTTTACAACATACATACTGTACAACGTACAGCATACACCATATCCCAGAGGACTGATTGGACATCAATATTACATGCCTATGCTTACAAATGTCCCTCAGAAGTGTCATGGACAGGGTGTTTAATTTTTTATTTTTTATTTTTTTACTGTATCACATTTGTAACATCAGATTTTGTGATGGGATATCAGTACAGTGTTAAGGAGATAAAAAAGGAACGTTAAAACACATCTATTCATCTATTTTCATTCTTAAAAAATTATTTAAGAAGAACTGGACCTAAGTCACTCCTCAAATTTATCAAATTAACAACACTACATCATCTTTCTCTTTCTATACTGACTAGATCATCATTTATTTGTGTGCATGTGAAAATCGTTTACGGAGACATCTCATTAAATAAAGAAGAAAAAACTCACAGGGGAGCTCTTCAGAGAGAAAGCAAAGCAAGCCTGCACATGGATCAATGAGAATGATTGGAGTGGTTGGAGCAGCAGGGAGGTGTCCATCCTGCTGATCTAAGCACAGTCCACACCAGGACCATCCATCTCTGCTCGGCTGCACATTTGTCCGTAGCTCCTCTATCCTAACCATCTGCTGTTCTGCCCCTGCTCAACTCATCCTCTAGGAGGTCACAAAGTCGAGTCCCAAAGTTCAAATCAAAAAGCCCAATGCATATTTAATGTATTCATACAGGACACAGGACATAACAGTCTCAGGCTTAATGTAATTTACACTGTTACAGGACATGTTCTAACATGAACAGCTTTTGTTTTTTCCTGTGTGTTTGAGTGTTATTCATTATTTAGTCATTTAAGATGAACTTAGCTGTCATCTAACTCTCACTATTAATATCTAAATATTAGGGGAGGTGAAGGGAAATGTGCATGCATAATTACATTTTCAGTATCCTACTATCCCATTTTTGTCTGTGTTATGACGGTGGAAGGTGAACCCAGGCACAGAGGGGATGCAGTGACACAACGTTCAATATAAACAAAACAGAAAACAACCCACGAGGGGGCAAAACATGAACAGCAAAAGAAATGACAAGATTAGACTAGGACTGACAAACTAGACCATAAACTAACAACAGAAACAGGATTTGTAATTCACCAGACAAAACTCACAAGGTACTGACAGGTAAGTTAACACACAGATAGAAATCACAATGAACCGACACAGGACAGCAAACACAAGGGGCATATAAAGGGAGACACTAATTGACCGTTCGCAGGGAGCTTGATTGACAGGTGATCTGACCAATCATACTTCGCCATCCGCCATTTTGTCCGACACAGCAGTCAGGAGAGTTAGTAGATTAACATGGGAGGATTTGAATTAGAAAAACTGAATATACTGACGCCTTTCCGTGGTTTAAACAACATTCCTTCTTATGTTTATTCATGTTTATTTGATACTATAAATGAACTAGAAGGAAGAGATGATCGGCTCACGAGCAGTTTTAACTGATGCTCTACAGCGATCTGTCACGACACATTAAAGAACCACAAAACGGTATTTATTGTTTAAATTTCTTAAAAAAAATGACAAAATTTGATAGGTGAGACTTTGTTTAATATCAAAAGTAACCGAAAAGTAAGCTGGTGTGTCCTGTCTGTCAGCGTGTTGTCAGTCTCCTCTCTGCTCCGCGATATATTTTTCACTGCGTGAGAACATGGTGTGTGTGAGAGCGGCGTAGCTTGACGGGCATAGCGACAGTAACTAAGGGGGGCGGGTCTTTGCCAAACAAAAGGCCATGTGCTTGTACAAAAAACATGGGTCTGTCATGATCCAGTCTCAAGACTAGGGAAAATCAAGGACAAGGCCGGATCATGACAGAACCCCCCACTTAAGGAGCGGCTTCCAGACGCTCCTCAAGCGGACATCAGACACGAGACAAGACTGACTGTGACATTGACAAAAACCAACAAAGCATGACAAAAAACAGCAAAGGCATACATGAAAAAACAATGACAGGGTTGGGATGACACAATAAAAATAACAAATACGGGAGGGGGGGTTGAGGGACATGAGAGATCATGGAGGATTGTCCAGTGTGCAAAGGTGGAGGAACGTGAGAGTTCATGGGGGATTGTCCAGGGTGAAAGGAAATGCTGGGGTTCTTAGGTCCACGGGAAGAAGGCTGGGGACAAGGAATCCGGGCAGGCTTGGACTCGGACACACAAGGAAAAGTCTTGGGGGAAACAGTCCGGGGTTTAGTGGTGACAGGGGTGACCGGGGAAACATTCAGAGGTTGGGTGACAGTGGGAACCGCTGCAGCCGGCTGAGGAGCGAAGACAAGGGGTGTGGTAGGTGGTGAAGGATCAGGAAAGGAAGGCGCTGCGGCTGCCTGTAAAGCTGGGACAGGATCCGCTTTCTCTGCAGTAGTCCCGGTTCTCTGCAGTAGTCCCGGAGACAGCCTTCTCTGCAGCAGGCCTCGAAACAGCGCTCTCTGCGGGAGACTTGGAAACAGCGCTCTCCGTGGGAGACTTGGAAACAGCGCTCTCCTCAGCTGTGGGTACAGGACTTGAGGACATGACAGGAATCTCAAAGATTTTGACTAGACAAGACAGATAGTCAGACAAAGTTTTGGCAGCAACGACGACAGGCATCTCTTGACGAACAGAAACTGCTTGCAGAACCTTCCTAGCGGCTAGATCGGCTGCAACTCTCTCAGCAGGTACTGGGACAGCGCTTGCAGTAGAGGGCTCTGGGACAGCGCTTGCAGTAGAGGGCCCTGGGACAGCGCTTGCAGTAGAGGGCCCTGGGACTGCTCTTGCAGTAGAGGGCCCGGGGAGAGCGCCTGCAGCAGTGGGCTCGGGGACAGCGCCTGCAGCAGCGGTACTGGTACTGACAGGTAAGTGAACACACAGGTAGAAATCACAATGAACCAACACAGGACAGCAAACACAAGGGGCATATAAAGGGAGACACTAATTACAGAAAGTAAGTAATTTGAGAAAGAAGATCAGGGAGGGAAAAGCATGCTTCAAGAGGAGGATGGAGGATCAGCTGCAGCAGAACAATGTCAGCGGTGTGTGGAAGGGGCTCAAAACCATCACGGGTCATAAGGAGTCCAGTTTCCAGACTGAGGGTGACCAGAAGTGGGTGAATGATCTCAATCTATTCTTTAACAGATTCGATCGGCTACCCTCCACTGACCTCATCCAGTCCCCCCTGCTGAAATCCCCACTCTCTGCCTCCACAGCAGGCAGCTCCAGCCCTACCTCTCTCTGCACAGCTATCAGCTCACAGACAATACAAAATACATCTGTCTGCCTGGATATTGGACTACCTCACAGACCGACCACAGTATGTGAGGACTCGTGACTGTGAGTCTGACATGATTTTCTGCAATTCTGGAGCCCCGCAGGGTACGGTTCTTGCCCCGTTTCTTTTCACCATCTACACCGCACACTTCATTTTCAGCTCAGCAACCTGTCACTTACAGAAGTTCTCTGACTCTGACTCTGCCATCGTCTGTCTGATTATGGATGATGATGACAGGGAGTACAGAGGACTTGTTCAGAACTTTGTGGACTGGTGCCAACGGAGCTGCCTCCAGATAAATGCGGGGAAAACGAAAGAACTGGTGGTGGATTTCCGTAAGAACAAACAAACTTTATCACCAGTGAAGATTCAGGGAAGGGACATTGGGAGATTGGACTCTTACAAATATCTGGGTGTTTACCTAAACAATAAATTGGACTGGACAAACAACACTGAGGCAATTTATAAGAAGGGGCAGAGCAGACTCTTTCTGTTGAGGAGATTAAGGTCTTTTGGGGTGCAAGGAGAGCTACTGAAGACTTTTTTTGACTCTGTAGTGGCCTCAGCCATATTCTATGGAGTGGTCTGCTGGGGCAGCAGCATCTCTACTGCAGACAGGAAGAGACTAGACAAGCTGATCAGGAAGGCCAGCTCAGTCCTGGGGATTCCCCTGGACACTATACAGGATGTGGGAAAAAGGAGGATGGTAGCAAAAATATCATCATTGCCGCAGAACGCTTCTCACCCCTTGTATGTAACCGTTACATCACTGAGCAGCCCCTTTAGTCACAGACTGATACATCCTAAGTGTCTGAAGGAGCGTTACAGAAGGTCTTTTTTCCCTGCTGCTGTTAGACTTTATAACCAAAGCTGTTCCCAGTAGACCAGTCATCAAAATACACTGTTATTACTTTTTAGCTTATACAATGTATTGTGTATATACTGTATATACTGTTATTATAGTATATTTTCTTTTTTATTTATTTGTATTTATTTTTTATATTTTTATTTCGTAATTTTTGCTGCTGTAACACAGAAATTTCCACAATGTGGGACGAATAAAGGTTTATCTTATCTTATCTTATCTTATCTTATCTTATCTTATCTTATCTTACAGGAACAGGTGAAACTTACTAGACAATAATGACAAGACGAGGGTAACAAGGGGATGGGGTAACGTAACGAGACAACACAAGCACATGGCCCAAACAAAAGGCTGAAGAAAAGCTCAAGACTAGGGAAAATCAAGGACAAGAAGGCCGGATCATGACAGTATGATTCTAATGGGGAAAAAATTGAGGGAAAAAGTGCAACTGGCAAAATTTTCTTCAGTAGTACAATAGTTTTGAGTTATCCTCTCCTGACTTTGACCTTTCAGCTGATGAGTTTGGCATTTTGTACTGTTTTCTAAGTCACTTTTGTTACAGTATGTGCAAGCTCTGGGGCCTATAAAGACAGTGTTCACAGCCTGTCAGGCTGCTTATTCTAAATGGCACTTGCTTGTTCATGAGCTTATGCCCCATAGCAAGAGGAGAACTTTATGAATGATGGTCTTCTTCATGCAGATTCTGAGTGGGCTGCTCCTCTCTCATATAAACAAACATGAACAATGTTATTGGAATGAAGTAGCATAGTCCAATGCTGCAACAATGTTTCCCCCCATTCAGATCACTTACAATGTATTTTAGCCATTTATGCTTTGGCTTTTGCTGTGTCTGTAAATGTTAAAAGCCTCCCAGATACGTCACGATTTAGGCTTGTTCAAATTTTACAAGCCATAACTGTCAGAGGCTCAGTTCAGTGGCAGTTCAATGGCTCTTTCAGGTGTATCCAGATTTTCTTGACTGGGGTGGTCCATGTTGGACTCTCTCTCACAGGGGGAAAAAGCATAAAGTCTAAAGACTTAAGTCTAAAGAAGTGAAAGTGGTATAACTTTGCATGAGTTTGGTATTTTTTAAACAAAACAAAATAATTATCAATGCCAGTTAGTGAAAATGTTTTTCTAATTACCTATTATTAGGGGAGATGATCTCACCCAGGAGAAGCTCCATTAAAGAATGAAGAATAAGCATTTCAGAGGTCCCTGTCTATATGAGAGATTTATCTAATTGCCTGCTGAAAGACAAATATATTGAACTCAAATGATAAATGCCACTGGCAGTCCCTTTCAGGGAGGAGGAATAGTGATTTTTTTCTGCTGAATGAGTTATTTCTCCACATCTATGTTAATGGATCTTTTAGGTGGGGAAAAAACAGCAGACTTATATATCATGTAGTGAAGATGTTGCGTGGACCTGAATGGGAACCTTAGGCTGATTGGAGCTCTCTCTCTCTCTCTCTCTCTCTCTCTCTCTCTCTCTCTCTCTATATATATATATATATATATATATATATATATATATATTGCCAAATGTTTTGGGACGTCTGCCTTTACATGCACATGAACTTTAATGACATCCCATTCTTAATCTGTAGGGTTTAATATGGAGTTGGCCCACTCTTTGCAGCTATAACAGCTTCAACTCTTCTGGGAAGGCTTTCCACAAGGTTTAGGAGTGTGTTTAGGAGAGCATTTGTGAGGTCAGACACTAATGTTGGATCAGACTCTGTGCAGGCCAATGAGTCCAATGAGGTCAGGACTCTGTGCAGGCCAGTCAAGTTCCTCCACACCAAACTCACTCATTCATGTCTTTATTGCTTTGTGCACTGGTTCGCAGTTATGTTGGAACAGGAATGGGCCATCCCCAAACTGTTCCCACAAGGTTGGGAGCATGAAATTGTCCAAAATGTCTTGGTATGCTGAAGCATTAAGATTTCCTTCCACTAGAATTAAGGGGCCAAGCCCAACCCCTAAAAAACATCCCCACACCATAATCCCCAGTCCACCAAACTTTACACTTGGCACAATGCAGTCGGCAAGTACCTTTCTCCTGGCAATGGCCAAACACAATCTCGTCCATCGGATTGCCAGACAGAAAAGGGTAAATTTCATCACTCCAGAGAACACGTATCCACTGCTCTAGAGTTCAGTGGCGGCGTGCTTTACACCATTGCATCCGACACTTTGCATTGTACTTGGTGATGTAAGGCCTAGATGGAGCTGCTCCGCCATGGAGACCCATTCCATGAAGCTCTCTACGCACTGTTCTTGAGCTAATATGAAGGCCACACGAAGTTTGGAGGTCTGTAGCTATTGACTCTGCAAAAAGTTGCCGACTTCTGCACACAGTGTGTGCCTCAGCATGCGCTGACCCCGTGCAGTAATTTAACATTGCCTAGCACTTCGTGTCTGAGTTGCTGTTGTTCCTAACTGCTTCCACTTTGTTATAATACTAACAGTTGACCGTGGAATATTTAGAAGAGGAAATTTCATGAATAGACTTATTGCACAGGTGGCAACCTATCACGGTACCACACTTGAAATCACTGAGCTCCTGAGAGCGACCCATTCTTTCACAAATGTTTGTAGAGGCAGTCTGAATGCCTAGGTGCTTGATTTTTATACAACTGTATATCAAAGATATAAATATCAAATATATAAAATAAAATAATTATATAAAATATGATTTTTGTTAATATAAAACATTATTACAATTTGCAGATTTCAGAACACATTTTCTTGGCTATTTGACCAGGTCTCGTCAGACTCCCTCCTAGGTTGTGCATGGAATAACCCTCATGTTTACAGATTGTTTGGAGCTGGAGGTTGTACTCCCTAGGGTAAAGTATGCACAGCGTGTCACGTCTGTTCTAGCCCTGCGTGTGTCCCGGTGGACCCTACTTCAAGGACACTGCTCCATCAGCCCTGCTCACAGAGACGCCAGCACAACACATTAGCATAATTGGGTGTGAAAATTGCAACTCAAATGCCTACATCTCCTCCCTCACATTCTCCAACACATGAACCAGTCAAGAATAAGATCTCAATGTAACCAACAGAGTAAAGCACACTTGAGGAAGAGCAGGATTGAAATTAAAATCCTCTATGAGATTTATAAGCAAGCCGTTCATAAGCAAGAATGTGTATCTGTGTCTTCACTTTGTCAGTGTGTCTGCTAGTGTGTCATTCTGTGGCAAAAATCAGTAAACTGTGGGGAATCTGCAGTCCCAGCAGGAGGCTGTTGAACTGAACAAACCCATGGTGTTATGACAGATTGAAATTAATGTGGACTCGTTTCTGTGGTCATTTACAGAAACATCCTCATCCTGGATATATATAAAGGGGAAAAATGGAAGATAATGACTTGATTTATCATTAATCATTTTAACTTAAAAACAACTGATGTTTTACAAATGATATACTTTTCAATTAGCTATTTGCTGGTATATTTACTTAATTATGATATTAATAGTACAGAGATTTTTTGTTAGAAATGAATTATAGAGCCAGAACACAGGAGTTTTATTTATTTATTTATTTATTTTTTACAGAAAAGTATAGTAAAAATGCTACAGTAAAAAACAGTTGGTTAAAAAGGTCACTAGGTTAATGGTAAGTTGTCTGGCCATATATGATGAATGATGAAAAAATTGTTTAATCCCATTAATTTTACTGTAAAAGTGTCAAATTTGGGGTTTTTACAAATAAAAATCAGACAATTTGGGTTTTTTAACCCAAAAAGGACATTATCAGAAATCTACTGTAAGGGGATTTACAGTCAAAGACTCAGAACCAGATATGATGAATTAAGATCAGGAGTCAGAATTATAATTAATTGAAGAAAAGTTTTACTGAATAGTTTGCAGTTTCATCAGCAAAAGTCAGCTTCAAGACTCACACAGGAGTTCGTAGGCCGCCCCGCTTACAGTTACAAAGATCACAGCAGTTATACCCTTCAAACTATTGGTTCCAATGACTCTTATATATTTTAACATGTTGAAGACCTTTTTCAAACAAAACGAGTCCATATCTCATTTTTGGAAGTCGGGCTAAATGAACAACCACTGTTACTGCATTCAGATATCAAATACAGACACAAGAGAATACATGAAAAGAACATTTCAGTAAAAACACTGGTAACTTCTATAACAAAGTAAAATCTCATGCGGAGAGATTGTGAGATTGTGGTTAGGTCTCAGCAGCACTTTTGGTTTATTTGTATAGGTTGTATAGTATTTACAGTCATTACGTTCCTGTGTATATTGCGTGAATGACGGGATGTTGGGCAGATTTTGTGTTTTGCGGTAGGTGGTATGCCATACGGAACCGTTGCCACTGAAACTGCATATTAACGCACCAGTGGGGCTCGACAGCCTTAGTCAAACGGGTTGGCGCGTATGGTTGGGTTGCGGAGAGATTGTGAGATTGTGGTTAGGTCTCAGCAGCACTGTTGGTTTATTTGTAGAGGTTGTATAGTATTTACAGTCATTACGTTCCTCTGTATATTGCGTGAATGACGGGTGGTTGGGCAGATATTGTGATTTGCGGTAGGTGGTATGCCATACGGAACCGTCGCCACTGAAACTGCATATTAACGCACCAGTGGGGCTCGACAGCCTTAGTCAAACGGGTTGGCGCGTATGGTTGGGTTGCGAAGAGATTGTGAGATTGTGGTTAGGTCTCAGTAGCACTGTTGGTTTATTTGTAGAGGTTGTATAGTATTTACAGTCATTACGTTTCTGTGTATATTGCGTGAATGACGGGTGGTTGGGCAGATATTGTGTTTTGCGGTAGGTGGTATGCCATACGGAACCGTTGCCACTGAAACTGCATATTAACGCACCAGTGGGGCTCGACAGCCTTAGTCAAACGGGTTGGCGCGTATGGTTGGGTTGTGGAGGTCAGTAAGCTGGGCTGAGTTGAGTGGGGGACGGAGGGGGGTGACTCTGGGACGCCAGAGTCACTGTCGAGCCCTCTTGAGGTGTCGTGGGCTAGTCGACGAAACACTGAGGACGGAAGGTGCCCACTTGAAGACCCTAGAGATGTTCCCTACTCCGCTCAATCCAGAGGGTTGTTATGGGGGGACCGCACTGTGGTTGCAGCCGTTGTGTGTGCTGAAGCGCAAATACACTATTAACACCAGACAGAAGGAGATTCACGTCACCAGATGGAAAGAAGCGTAAATGGATGGAGAAGCATAGGTTACTGTAAAGCTACGTCTTAGTTGGTGCTTATCTTGGCGAAAGCAGAGTACAAATCAGCATGAAGTTTTAACATCTACTCTCGTGTAATGGAAATCATTAGCCTAGAGAAGTCATTCACCTCCTTTCATATTTAGAAGGAAAAATATTGATTACTACCTTGATTATCACTCATTAGAAATACACTGAAGCAGCAGTGGATTTCAGAATCCACCCCCTTCACTACCTTAAAGGCAATATATTATGCAAAATTCACTTTTACATGGAGTTTGAACATAAATGTGTGTTGGCAGCAGTGTTGGGGAAAGTTACTTTTAAAAGTAATGCATTACAATATTGCGTTACTCCCCAAAAAAGTAACTAAGTACGTTACTTAGTTACTTTTTATGGAACGTAATGCGTTACATTACTTTTGCGTTACTTTTTCTCACCTGCATGGGCTTGTTTGTTTGTTTTTTAATAACAGCTAAAACAATCTATTTTTGCCAATTGTTAAGGCCCTTTCACATCAAAAGTTAAATGAATAAGCCTAAGGCTGAAGGAAATGCATATTTACTACTGTACAGTAGAGGGCGCCGCTCAAACAAACCTTTCAGCTGTGCTGTTGTTCTTGATTAAATAACAATAGGATACAGGAGAAGGAAGTTCAACACTCTTATTTCTAAACCTAATCTAAAGTCATTTTTGCTTATTAGATTGGTTGAATTAGATCATTGTTGGTCAGCAGCAAAGACATTGGTTAATAAAGTGAGATTAAATACATAAAGTATATTTGTGTAATTTAACATAGTTAATTATAAAACTTTTGCACAAAATTCTGAGATTGCATTTGACTGTTTTTATTAATTTTGAGGAATACTGAAAGAATGTTTTTGTGCAAGTGAGATGAGTAAATGCATGTTCAATGCAAATGCACACAACACCTCACTTTATTTCTCTCAACAGGGGGACAGAAGAGCTGTCAGTCAATAAATGTGAAAAAGTAACTAGTGTTACTTATTTGAAAAAGTAACTCAGATATTTTGTTGTAAATTGAAAAAGTAATGCGTTACTTTACTAGTTACTTGAAAAAGTAATCTGATTACGTAACTCAAGTTACTTGTAATAAGTTACCCCCAACACTGGTTGGCAGTGTGTGTACACAATCACCCTATAATGATAAAAATCCACCCAGTGCTTTTTAAAAAAAATCCCCATATATCATAAGCACTGTCTTACAACAAGCCATTCTCAGATTCAAGGCAATGTGACGTACTTTTGCACAAGCCCATCCCACGACTGTTGACTGACACTGCAGTTTTAGTATAGACCCGCCCTGAGTGAGCTAAACACAAGACAAGAATGTAGACAAGAATGTCTCCTTAGTGATTGAGGTGTTTTGTTGTTGGATGTAAGAATAAACATAGCAGTCTTAATTTACTCCCGTTGTTACTCGATAATGGATGTACGAACTGTTCGTGATCCAGCTTACAGTCTCCGGAGCAATAGGCCTAACGTTGATCACGGCAGTATTCTAATGAAAGGGAGAACGCACACTTTATTACAGTTCGTCTAAATCGTTTTAAGGATATAGAATTTACCAGTATATTAAGCACCCCCTGAAAAGGTGTGTACATAATGGTTTACTGTTAGTTGTAACCAGAGGTGTAAAGTCCAGGGGTCAGAAAGTAAAAGTCCTGCCATATATTTATTCCACCCATGAACTCCTCCAGCTGATTTCATTAATTAGTTCTATCTCCAGGCTGAAAAACTGTGCTAATTAGCAAATCCAGGTGATTGGAACAAAATACTGAGGACGACTTTTATATTCTGAACCTTATCTTCTTTCTCTGTGTTGATGATAATGAAAGGGGAGAGAGAGAGTTTATGGATCAGACTTCAATGTGCACTTCTTACACTGTGTTTGTTCAGCTCTTACAGTGATTTCCTGGAGTTTCCAACGCTTCATCGTTTGTGTGCTGTGTGATAAACTTCATTAACCCTTTATGACCTGCCATAGAACAAAAATAGAGTATATCTTTGTATTTTTACATGCTGTGCTGTCATTCTTTTGAGCATTTTCATATGCCATACATCAAAATAATCCTTACTCTCCCAATTTGAAGGATATGTTTGTAATCAATCAATAGTAACTAGATAAATATCTCAAAAGTGCAATAAACAAAAAGAAAAACAATTTTAAATTTTTTTTCAACATATATTATTCAATACAAAAAATGGATAAATGTCAACCTCAAACTTGTCAATGGGAAAAACGTGCATAAAACAATTTAAAACTATACAGAATTGATTTGAACTGTTTACATAAATTAGTTCCCCTTCAGGGACTACCGCTGCGTGTAATCGCAGTGGGAACGCCCTCCAGCGTAACGCGTCTGAAGCATGAATGAAATCAGTCAATGGAGAGATGGAGCGTCATAGCGAGTGACGTCATCGACCAGGAAGCTATAAATATCCCCTGAGCACACAATACGCCAGCTTTTTGTTACTTCAGCAAGCTCTGTGTGTGTCTGAAATCTAGCGATTGTGTTTGTCTGTTTAGACAGGAGTTTCTCACTATATATATATATATATATATATATATAAAAACCAATATGAGTGTCAAAGTGACGAGCGAGCAATATAGAAAGTGTGTTTCCCCCTGTACACGATACATCACGGGTGGGGATACACATCAGCTGTGTGTTGCTTGTTTGGGATTGCAGCATGCCCAGTCGGCTCTCGAGGGGGTCGATTGTGAGCATTGCGAGCGTTTTCCCTTGAGAACTCTGCGCTCGCGGCGATCGCTCTTCGAGGAGAGTGGTTTGCTGCGAGCTCCACCAGGCTCGGGTCCCGCTTCTGTTGAGGCAGAGCGGCGGCGCTTGTCTTGGGGCTCGCAGATGGATCTCACTGGCGACGTTGAGACGGGCTCCGCCCTATCTCAGCTATCTCCAGCGAGATCTAGTGCCTCTCACCCGGCTCTGGAAGCACGCGCTGCGGCGGTTACTTCTGCCCGGGTCGAGGCACATGATGTCGAACTTAGATTATCCAGTTCTGAGGAGCTCGATGTCGAAAGTTTTGCATCAGTAGAAACTGACTCGTCACTCCAGCATACTGCTGAAGATGGGCTGATAGATGTGTTATCTCGGGCTGTAAAAAAATAAAAATCAGAAAAAAAAAATTGGCCAACTGATAGGCAGGAGTCTAGAAATGAAAGCAAATTAGATGATAGACTTCTGTCTGCACGTCCTCAGCCTTCTCGCCGGTGCTTACCATTCTTCCCAGATCTTCACTCTGAGGTTTCAAAGACCTGGGTTAGACCTGTTTCAAATAGAATTTATACTAACCAGTCTAATGCTTATGGAAACATTTTTGGTGCAAAAGCTTCAGGGTACGTGACCATGCCGAAGGCAGAGGAGCCGCTCTCCAGCTATCTCTCTCCTGCTTCGTCATCTTCACTTAAAGCACCGGCTCTGCCCTCTAAGCCACTAAAAAATACTTCTGTGTTAGTGGGGAAGGCTTACTCGGCGGCGGTCAGGCAGCTGCATGTCTACACACTTTGGCCATTATGCAGGCTTATCAGGCTGACCTGCTTAAAGATGCTTGTGAGGGGGGTGAAATTTCTGTGGATATGATTAATGAGCTCAGGCAGACTGCTGATCTCACTCTCCGGGCCACCAAGGAGACCGCTAAATCTATCGGCCGGTCTATGGCATGGTGGCCACAGAGAGACACTTGTGGTTGAGTCAGACCTCTATGAAGGAGAAAGATAAGACTCTCCTTTTAAATACCCAGTTTCGCCTGCGGGCCTCTTCGGTGACGTTCTTCACACTGTCACGGAGAGGTTCCAGGAAGAGAAGAAACAGGCGGCTGCTTTTCAGAAATTTATGCCCCTTAAAGTGCGTGTCGCTGGGGCTGCTGAGCGAGGGCAGTCCCAGCCGGCGAGTACTTCAAAAAGAGCGCAGCAGAAACGGAGTGTCGCGTCTCGTGCCCCCCCGCAGAGAAACTGGAGGGACGCGGCGGGGCGCTCTCCGGCGCGACCTTCTCGGGGTAGGGCTGATCTGAGGACAGTCATTATCGCCAAGAAGGCCGCGTCGAAAAAATCCTGACGTGCTGAACGTCAGGACTCTGAGGGTGGTTCCCATCATGGAAGACTTGAGTTCACTGCACAAAAACACGGTGCCCTGTCTTTCCCGATGCCCTCAGGGGTCTGCTCTACTAACCCTGCCTATACAGGGCGTAGAGAGACTCGGCGAGTGATTTCCCGAGGGACGCTCACCCCCTCCGAGGAGGGTTGTGGAGTGCCCAGACCAGCTGTTCCCTGCCAGTACGTTACAGGGCGCTGTGTCTGTCACTCGGGATGTTCATCCAGAGGCCAGCCTCGAGAGGCTGGTTCCCTTAGTAGAGTTCCTGGCGAAAGGAGCTATAGAGCGGGTTCCTCCACCCAGCAGGGAGTTAGGATACTACAGCCAGTTCTTCATCTTTCCGAAAAAAGATGGAGGGCTGCGTCCCTTTCTAGATCTGCGTCTCTTAAATCGCGCTGTAGGGAAGCTCAAATTCAAGATGCTCACTCTCAAGCAGATCGTGTCAAATCAGATCCGAGGACTGGTTCGTCAAGATAGATCTAAAGGACGCTTACTTCCACGCATCTATCCTACCTCAACACAGGAAGTTTCTGAGGTTCGCTTTCGGGGGCGAAGCTTACCAATAACAGGTTCTTCCGTTCGGCCTAGCACTGTCACCCCGCACGTTCACGAAGTGTATGGATGCGGTTATAGCCCCGCTGAGGCTGCAGGGCATCCGTATTCTGAACTATATAGACAATTGGTTAATTCTAGCTCAATCAGAACAACAGGTGGTTCGGCATCGAGATGTCGTTCTTGCTCACATCAAGAGGTTGGGGTTGAGGCGCAACGCCAAGAAGAGTGTTCTTTCTCCATTACAGAGAACCACTTTTCTCGGTGTAGTGTGGGATTCGACGACGATGCAGGCACAGTTGTCACCTGCTCGTGTTGCTTCGATTCTCGCCGCAGTAGATCAGGTCAAGCTAAGCCACTGTAAAACAGTTCCAGAGACTGTTAGGTCTCATGGCAGCTGCGTCCAACGTGATACCTTTTGGCCTCCTGCACATGAGACCGTTACAGTGGTGGCTCAGAACCAGGGGATTCTACCCGAGGGGAAATCCGCTTTGCATGATCATGAGTTCGCGACGTTGTCATCGCGCCCTGGTTATGTGGAAAGATCCTCGGTTTCTGTCCCAAGGCCCTGTGTTGGGAGCTCCTTGTCGTCGCGTTATGCAAATGACAGATGCCTCTCTCACGGGGTGGGGGGCGATCATGATTGGTCGCCCAGCTCAGGGTCTGTGGGAGGACCGTCACAGTCTATGGCACATAAATTGTCTAGAGATGTTGGCAGTGTTTCAGGCTCTGAAACATTTCCTCCCAGACCTAAGGGGCCACCATGTTCTTGTCCGGTCAGACAACACATTGGTGGTCTCTTATATCAACCATCAGGGGGGTCTGCGTTCTCGCCCACTTTACAAACTGGCACGTCAGATCCTTCTATGGTCCCAGGGGAAAATTCTTTCTCTGAGAGCTATTTATCTCCCGGGGTATTTAAATCAGGGGGCAGACATCCTGTCGAGGCAGGGGCCAAGGCCCGGGGAATGGAGTCTTCCCCCCGAGGTGGTGGAGCTCCTATGGGAACATTTTGGTCAAGCCGAGGTAGACCTATTTGCTTCCCGAGAGACATCACACTGTCCACTGTGGTTCTCTCTCAGTCTGCCAGCCCCACTGGGGTTGGACGCGATGGTACATCTGTGGCCGAGGTCACGTTTGTACGCTTTTCCCCCGATCGCTCGGCTCCCGGGAGTTCTGGAGAGGGTTCGCCGGGACGGGCTCAGTCTTCTGCTAATAGCCCCGTTCTGGCCGGCCCGAGTATGGTTTGCGGACCTAGTGTCTCTCCTCGACGGCTCTCCCCTGGAGATACCAATCAGGAGAGATCTACTCTCTCAGGCGAGTGGGTCGATCCTTCAACCCCGCCCAGAACTATGGAGGCTGTGGGCTTGGCCTCTGAGGGGGCCCAGCTCATAGATTCTGGTCTCTCGACTGAGGTCCTTGAGACCATCCTCCAATCCAGAGCTCCCGCCACGAGGAAGTTATATGCCGCGAGGTGGAAACTTTTCACCTCTTGGTGTGGAGAGCGCCAGCAGGACCCAGTTAGCTGCCCAGTTGGGACAGTGCTGGATTTCCTGCAGGACCGTCTCTCCACAGGGTTGTCCCACTCCACACTGAAGGTTTACGTGGCGGCCTTAGCTGCTTACCACTTCGAGCGGAGGTTCTCTCGGGAGACACCCACTTATATCTCGCTTCCTTCGTGGCGCCTTGAGGCTGAGACCTGCAGTTCGCACGAGGGTACCAGCTTGGGATCTGGCCATCGTCTTAGAAGGTCTCTCCCTAGCTCCTTTCGAGCCCATCGAGGAAGTTTCGGAAAAGTTTCTTCTTCTCGCTATCTCATCTCTAAAAAGAATTGGAGATATTCAAGGACTTTCGGTGGCTCCCTCGTGCCTGGAATTTGCTCCTGGTATGGTTAAGGCCCTTCTCTGTCCGAGACCAGGGTATGTTCCTAAGGTGCCAACTACTTTTGTTAGACCTATAGTTCTGCAGGCTTTCTGTCCTCCGCCTTTTCTGACGTCAGACCAGAAGTGACTTAATTTGCTGTGCCTCGTTAGGGCTTTAGATGTTTATGTCCACAGAGCTGCCCTGTGGAGGAGATCGGAACAACTGTTTGTCTGTTTTGGGTCACCTAAGAAAGGGTGTCCGGCATCTAAGCAAAGGATGAGCAAGTGGGTGGTCGAGGCCATCTCGCTTGCTTACGGTTCGGCCCATCAGTCTTCACCTTTGGCTGAAAGGGCTCATTCCACCAGGAGTATGGCTGCCTCTACAGCTCTTCTTTCAGGAGCTTCTCTTCAGGACGTTTTTGATGCGGCAGGCTGGTCCTCACCGCACACTTTCGTTAGATTTTATTCCCTTGATCTTAGCTCCACTCCCGGGGCTCAGGTTCTCTCGTCGGTTTGTGTCTCCTAATGACACACGACGGGGATTTGGTCGTATGGGGATGTGGGTATTGCGTTCCCACTGCGATTACACGCAGCGGTAGTCCCTGAAGGGGAACGTCCCGGGTTACGTATGTAACCCTGGTTCCCCGAAGGGACGGACGCTGCGTGTCCTGCCATACTCCCGGCATCCCCTTGGGTCGCTTGCTTCAGTAACTTTAAGCTGGCGTATTGTGTGCTCAGGGGATATTTATAGCTTCCTGGTCGATGACGTCACTCGCTATGACGCTCCATCTCTCCATTGACTGATTTCATTCATGCTTCAGACGCGTTACGCTGGAGGGCGTTCCCACTGCGATTACACGCAGCGTCCGTCCCTTTGGGGAACCAGGGTTACATACGTAACCCGGGACGTTTTTAAGATACACTCATTTTTACACTCATTCAAAAAAAGGGGGGAAAAATGCCATGTAAAATATTCAATTACATTTGTGGTCAAACAGATAACATTTTGCTTTTGAATATTGATTGAACATTGAATTGGTTAAAATATAAAATAAATTGACCCTGTCAGAACAATTAATAATAAAATAATTATAAAATAAATAAATAAGCTGTACTTTATCAGACCTAAACGACATACAGATAGGCACCCCTACATAAACACAGGCAACTCTAGCTGTGATAATTCTTGTGACAGTTCCTGTCCAGAATAACGCAGAGGGGCACTTGGCATGCCTCACACATGAACGGAGTGCATTTCCCACACAGCCTGCATTTCCTGCGCCCCTATGTGGCTTTTTTTGAGCCAACTGTACCAGAAATGGCAACAGGTAAGTGCTGGTATCTCTCCCGTGCTTGTTGTAAGGACACCCCACACAGCTCCGCTGACAACTGTTCTTGGAAGGCCTGGTGTGTCATGGGCTGCTCCTCCTTACTGCTACACAGTAGCTTGTGCAGCAAGTAGCTGTTAGTGACAGCAATGTCAATGAAATGGTGCAGTACAGTCATGTACCACTTCCTGCTTTTCTTCCTCGAGGAATAGTAGCCAATCAACTGATCTGACAGGTCAACTCCCCCCATGAAGCGATTGTAGTCTTTCACAGCTGGAGGAATTGGAACATCCAACTTCCTGTACTCACTGCTGGATTTGCACACTCTTTTCACTGTGTCTCCCAAGTATGCAGTGTGCAGAGTAGTGCACACACTCACCTCTCGTGTGTCCATCCACTTTGTGAAAAGAAGCGATCCCTGTCTGATCCACCTTATTGATCCCCGTGGAGATTTCTTTGACAGTGCATTCACTTTGGTGTTTGGGACACCAATTCTTGTGTCCCTGATGGTTCCACAGGCTCCAAATCCCAGGTCATAAAGGTGCTGAAAGAGTACTGGGCTGGTATAAAAATTATCACAGTAAATGTGATATCCAGATCCCAAGAACTCCTTCCTGACCAGCATCAAATGAAAGTCCCTTCCCACTTGCAACATTGGACTTCCCTGTGTAGATGTTGAAATCCACTGTGTAGCCACTACAATCACACAAAACAAAAAGTTTTATTCCCCACTTTGTTGGCTTATTTTTGATGTACTGTTTCAGGCTGATTCTGGCTTTGGTGGCTACCATGCGCTCATCCACGGAAAGGTTTCTGTCAGGGTGGTAGACAGCTTTGCAGGCGACGCGCAAACTGTCATATAGAGGCCGTATTCTATGCAGACAGTCATACTCAGCTGTGCCTTTTTTTTTGTCATTGGCAGCATCTTCTGCAGGGTCACTCAAGTGAATATTCCACGTGATGCTGAGGAACCGGTCTCTGGACATAACCTTTTGAGGGAAGGGAACATGGAAGATGGATTCAACCCGCCAGAAATCTCTGAGCTTTGGAAGCTTTAGAATGCCCATGTACAGTGTGAGGCCAATGTATTTGTAAAGTTCTTTTTCAGTGATTTCAGTCCACTTGAATTTTTTCTCTGCAGCAATATTTATTGCTGCTTTTTTATTAGTGTTGGAACACAGTGTTTTGATAGTGGACTTATCAAAGTACATTTTGAAAAGCTCAGTGGGTGTTGGGTTGTCCACAGAAGTTGACAGAGGTGGCTGCACACCTGGGTTTCTTTTGGGCAGGAAATGATGGGGGGGTCTAGGCAACTGGTCAGGGTCCTTTTCTGTTTTCCACCCACCAGATTGATTAGGGGCAGTCTCTAATGTAGAGCCCTTACCACGGGACCTTTGGCTCTGACTTCTGTAGCCTCTGGTGTTAGCCCTCCGACCATAACCTCTCCCTCTGCAAACTGGCATGGATGGCTCAGAGGTGCAGGGTGGCTCCAATGGCTCTCCAACATTTTCAACACTACAACAAAAAAGGTAAGTAAAACGGTAAGTAAGTTAGATGTTTTTGTATAGAAATGTAATATAGAATATAGCAATATAGAACTGACTAAATGAGTAAATGGTGCGTCATAAGTTCAAGTTCATTCTATGTTTGTTTTGTTTATTCTCTACCTCAAAAACAAAGTATATTTCATAAATATATACTTTCATGTCCTGGGACGGATCTATTCCGTCAAAAAAGTCGCCTTCGTCCCCACTTGAAACGGAATCTGGAGCCGATGAGCAGACGGAGAGTTCATCGTCATCGGACGCAAATAGTATTTTCAAAACCTCCACGTCCGTGTACTTTCGTTTAGACATAACGACATAACGTTGCGTGTGCGCGCGTGTGTATGTGTGTGTGAATGTGCTTGTATTTGTGAGTGTCTAAAGGAGAAAGAAATGATAAAATGAATCAATGGTAAAAAGAAATAACGATAAGAAGGAACATATGGCAAATGGGAGTCAAACGGGAGTCAAACGCATGGTCAAATGACGCAGCTTGTGACGTCACAACATGCGACACACCCGGGGGTCATAGTGCACAGAACGTGATGCGTCAATGAGCCATCAGAAGACGTAACTATCAATCGCAGATCTACAGAACATGTGTGCAAAGACGTGCAATGCATTTTTGTTTTTTTTTGTAAACGCATATTACGCAATTTGTACAGACTCATTAGAGGGTGAAAACAACGCAACATGAGCATGTTGGAGGCTCGATCTGAACAGGTTACATCTCTGGTTTTGTATGCAAAAAGAATGATTGAGCTAGCCATTTGGTTTCAGTTTCTATAGGCTCTAAACAGACACGCGCAAACGGGAGCGCCGGCGCTCCGGTCGGTCTTAGAGGGTTAAAGTCATCAGTATAGAGGGTTTGCACCTATGTCACGATTTGGTCAGTTACCTGGATGCGCGGCCTTATTGGAGATACTCGGATGTAAACAGCAATCCATACTGTTGAGATGTGATTTGAATATTGATTTCCTGAGATGTGATTTGAATAGGATTTCAAACCAGATCTCAGGAAATCCGCTTCAGTCTGAACGCTCTGATTGGATTTCGCGTGGTATGTGACTTTCTCACGCCACATAAAATGTAAACATCAGAGGTTGTTATAGGGAACATGCTGAAAGTTGCTGCCGAAACAAGGCTGTGCTGTTGCAAAGGGCCGGACAAGCAGAAAATTATTATTTTTGAAACATATTTTGAAACCAGCGCAGATAAGAGTGCGGAAAAAAGCTGTGGATACCAGCCTCCTACAGTTCTGTAGCTCAAGACGCAGGAGTCCAGCGTGCCAGCTACACATTTGCATGTTGTAAAATTTAAATAAGACAACATCTCTATTGCAAATGCAAACACCTCCATCAACGCAACGTCATTGCCATATTGCCAAAGAGCTGCATGAACACACAATTCGGATCTGAACAGTTGCGATACACAGTGTGGACATCATTTTAGATCAGATTCCAATCGGATACAAAGATAATCGGATTTGGAATGACAGTGTGAATGTAGCCATAGTTAACTACTTTAAGTCAACATTTTAGCCATAGTCAACGCTTCATTTACACATGTGGCTGATGCTGTGCCTCTCTCAACCACAAAAGCCAAATATGCAAGTCCGTTCAGTTCAGTGGCATTGTTTACGTTCAGTGCCTCCAAAATGGCTGACTTCCAGTTTGATGACGGACGGGGTCCGTACAACATGCTTGTATTAATCGTGGATAAAAGCAAGATGACAGCATAAATTATAACTGTAATTAAACTAGACTATACATGTTCTATCTCCATACAGCATATATTCTCTGCCTCTGTAGGCATTATTGTCCTACTCCGGATCGAAATGAACACCGCTACTGAAATTTCTGTGTTTTAGTATTATCATTCCGTGAGATGAGATTGTCCTGCCACTGAGTACGAGCTCGTGAGGCTCCGCCCCCTGTGGGGCAACAGCAGCTCATCTGCATTTAAAGGGACACACACAAAAACGGAAAAGAAATTTTTCCATTAGATTCGTTCATGTAATCAATGCAAACAATGTAAGCATTAACATGTCAACCTGTTCTCCATTAACATGTCAACCTGTTCTCCATTTAACAGAGGCAACTCAACACACAAATCCATCTGCTGGAAGTCGTGTTGTTGCCATTGGTGATTGTAAACTATAGCTTTACTGGCATCTATGATGGATAAAATCTTAAATGCAAAAATTAAATCTAACTATAGTTTAATTTCTAGTGTGGTGTGTATGTCCTTGCTAATATCTAATGTATATGTAACTGCATAATAAGGTAGCTAAACCACAGTGTTTAGAGTGGGATTGGTCTTCCATTTCTTTTTACTGCAGCGAGGGGAAACTGCACACCCCATTACTCATGCAGTAGGCTACTTCTACAAGACAGGGACATCAGCTCACATCACTCAGAATGTGGACTAACACTCAGTAACATCTCTGGACGTTTCTAGCGGCAGGTCTCACCATGGCCTGTGGTTTAGAATGTGAATTTGATTCATCTCTCACAACTTCTGTGTCAGCCTCATTCTTTATCCTTATATTCAATTCTCATTTTCAATTTTACATATGCTCTTCTAATGCATTTTTCTCAGATTTTATCAAACATGCTCACATGTGAATATGATTCATCTCTCACAACTTCTGTGTCAGCCTCATTCTTTCTCCTTGTTTCTATATTCAGTTCTCATTTTCAATTTTCCAGATGCTCTTCTAATGCATTTTCCCCAGATTTTATTAAACATGCTCACATGTTAATTTCTGGCCTGCATAATTTCCTGACCCCATTTCACTTTCTCTCTCCCTCCACTTTTCTTTTAATCTCAACTGTCCACAGGACCAGAGCTCATGGTATTACTAACAGAAAGAAAAAAAACAACAACTTTACTTTACTGAACTTTGCACCATCAAAGTACAGTGATTGTAAATGATCTCCCCAAGTCCACCAGAGTAGCTGAAGCCTTTCCATCTTCACAGAAATGTCTGAATCTGTACTTATTCTTAAACCATTTATGGGATAAAATCCTAAAGTAAAAGTCCCTTAGTACTTCATCATGTTTTAAACTTACATGACTCTCTGAATAACTAAAAAGGTGACATTTTTAAGAATGTATGGGTTCCTATTTTCCATGAAATTACAATAAATTGGGTCTGCTGCTTTTAAGCTTAAAACAAGACATAAACATACCATAAACATGTTTAATGTGTACATATGACTTATGTTCTGTATTTAAGCATATTCGCTAGTACTTATGTTGATGCATGGCTCATTTCTAAGAGTCTATCTATCTGTTAAGCCAATATGAAACTATAACACTGTTTCAGGATCAGGTGCTGGAGCTATGAGACTAATTTTCTGTACAGTTCATGAATTCAGTGAAAACTCCAGGAGTCCTATTAAATAAATTCAGTATTCCCCTCAGCTCAAACACAGCTGCGCTGACAGGTTTACACAGCAACTGAATGTCAATATGCCCTAAACATTCTTCTCCACACACACGGCGATCATAAACGCAATGTAACATGTCTCCTGAGAGTCATATTGCCTGCCATTTCAAGTGTTGCCATAAAACTACTGATGCTACAACATAAACACAACATTTTAAAGCCTTAAGTGAATTTACAGCATGAACACGCACTCTGCCGTGCTATACCAGGTGTTTATAGCAATCAATCAAGATTACTGACAGTTAAACAGCGTGACTGCTAGTATTGCATATTTGTGGACTGTAATGCCAACTGCAAGTGGTTAAAAAGATCATCCTGTCTCTTTATTGCAGGTTAAATTTAGTTTAAATATTAAAAATTACTCTATTTTTCTTGCATATGATTCAAATGGTAAATCATGCAAGCCAAGGCAATTTGTGAGTTTTGAGTTTTCTTATTATTGCCTAAGATTCATGAATATTCAAAAGGTTGACTGCACACATAGGCCTTTAAACTATTTTAAAGTGTACAACTGCTAATTACTGCCTCTTAGCAAACAAAGTTCACATCTTATCCTCGGTCTCGCACCTTCCAGACACTAATTAAGCCAGTAATGTTTTCTACATATACATTACTGTAACAAGAACAGTTAATTGGATTCTGAAATAGAGCAGACAAACTCTTTCATGATGACTTACAGTGCATTAAGCAACACAGCAGGATGGCATTTCAATTTTATGTGACAGATTTGTGTGGATTTAAAATCTAAAAGTTAACTTTATTACAGTTAACAGAAAGTGTAGAATAATCCCTCTTAAAAAATTATTCAGCAATTATTTACTTCTCAAATCACGTTTGCTATGACTTCCTGACAAATTCCTTTATTCCGTCTTTCAAGTAGTGTGATTGTTTGCTGCCTTTGTGTGCTAAAAAGATAAATGACCTTCAAAGGCATAAATAAATGCCAGCAATAAAAACAATAAATGAATGAGTTCCCCAGTAAGGATCACATCCATGTTTTTAAACAGGATTTGCTGTTTAAATCCATAGATGCATTGTTGTGTGTGATGCTAATGCTTTGATTTACTTACAGTTGAGAATTAGCTGGTTTCTGCTTGAATTTTTCGTTGTTCATTATAATTTTTATCCATTTCTTTTTGTTGCTTACCCTGTTGACAACAATGTGTTTTTGTCAAAGCATCTTTGACTTATTTCTTACTTAAAGAAACATGCAAATTGATTTTGAGGTCAAGCACAGACTACAATGTTTATTACAGGGGAGTGAATATTTAGCCTGATAACATAATCTGTCATTTTTTTTGAGGTGGACAAAGTACACAAATTCCTTACTTGAGTGAAATTCCATTTACTACTGGTCAAATATTACTCCGTTACAAGTAAAAGTTGTAAAGACCGGTTTTTACTTAAGTAAAAGTACAGAAGTACTTGTTTTTAAAAGTACTTTATCAAAAGTAATCCAACGCCAGATTGACATTAATCTACAACCAACATCAGTCGGGTTCTGACGTCATGCATTTTCAACCACAATTGTCTGACGTTGGATGTCGGGTTCTGACGCCAACCCGACTTTCATTTCCAACCAAAATGCAACACCTGCAAAACTATCATTATTTTTGCACTTCTGTTTTGGTGCCTCTGGTGGTGCAGAACTTACACACTTAAGACAAAAAACTATAAGAACAACTACATGATAGAAATGGTTTATTTAACACTAGGTTTGAATGGTGCTGAATTAATAAAGTGATTGTGTTACATTATTATTTCATATGAGGCCATTCTGTCGCATACCACACAACGTAAACTAGAGACAACACTGAACAATGAACAGACGGAACTAAGGGCTTAAATACACACAGGGACTAATTAAGATAACATGGAACAGGTGCATAACTCAAATCAGAAAACATGGCTGCATTTAACTCCACTTTCAGACATACGTACATGCAATCTTCCCTAAGCACTTCCCCTCTGGAAAATCCCTGCGGCCATTTTGAGGTGAGTTTTCAACAAAAAACTGAAAACATTTTACACATTTTGGCCATTTATACAACATTTTGGGGGGCCTGAAAATGCAAGCTTTTGAAAACGGCTTTCAAAGTGCAAGTTTCTGAAACCGATACTGTTAACGTCTCTGTGTAAAAAAACTGTCTATAGGCGCATAGTGTTTCTTTACAAAGTGACATCGCCAACTACTGGCATGCATACGTCATGAATCAGAAGGATTCACACAGGTAAAGTAATCAACAGGTTTATTTACAGCAGATGACTGAAGGCAAATCGTACTGGTAGGTATCATGCAGGTAAGAGTCTGGCAAGTGTTCTTTGAGGGAACGACGAGACCAGACAATGGTGAACTGCAGTGGGAAGAGTTATGTAGTCCTTCCTTTTTAGAAAAAAATGGTATCTGCGAGGATTTCCAGTCAGGATTTAGACCGTACCATAGTACTGAGACAGCTCTCATCAGAGTCACAAATGATTTGCTCTTACCATCCGATCATGGTTGTATCTCTCTATTAGTGTTACTCGATCTTAGTGCTGCATTTGATACTATTGACCACAACATTCTTTTAAATAGACTTGGACATTATGTTGGCACTAGTGGAATTGCATTAGCATGGTTTAAATCATACTTATATGACCGTTACCAGAGATGTCTGGACCGTTGCTGTTCACTCTGTACATGCTACCCGTAAGGTGATGATACACAGGGCAACATTTTGAGCAATGTTGTGGGATGAGACACAGGGTCCACGACCAATCTAATTTATCCAGATAGAAATCTATTGCCCATTTTCAATTGGAAAGTGCCCAAGCAACAATCTCTTGGCAAGATTGCCCAGCAACATTGCTCAAAAAGTTGCCATGTGTATCATCACTTTCAGGAGACATCATTACAAAGCATGGCAATAGATGTCACTGTTATGCTGATGATACTCAGCTCTATATTTCTTCACGACCTGATGAAACTTACCAATTCACAAAATTAACGGAATGCATAGCTGATATAAAAAACTGGATGACTAGTAATTTCCTACTACTTCATTCTGAAAAAACAGAGATTCTAATTATTGGACAAAAAACGTCTTCACGTAATAACCTAGAATACTGTCTAACACTTGATGGCTGCTCTATCAAGTCTTCGCAGCCGGTTAGGAACCTGGGTGTGCTCTTTGATACCAATCTTTCATTTGAAAGTCACGTTTCTAGTAGCTGTAAAATCACATTTTTCTATCTTAAAAATATATCTAAATGACATCATATGCTCTCAATGACAAATGCAGAACAAAAAGTTCATGCATTCATGACATCAAGGCTAGATTATTGTAATGCTATTATGGGTGGTTGCCCTGCATGCTTAATAAACAAACTACAGCTGGTCCAAAACACAGCAGCTAGAGTTCTAACCAGAACCAGGAAGTATGACCCAATTAGCCCGGTTCTGTTAAGACTGCATTGGCTCCCTATTAAACATTGTATACATTTTAAAATATTGCTGATTACTTCCAAAGCCCTAAATGGTTTAGCTCCCCAGTACTTGAGCGAGCTCTTAACACATTATAGTCCTTCACGTCAATTGCGATCTCAAAATTCTTGCCAGTTGATAACACCTAGAATACCAAAATCGACTATTGGCGAAAATAGATCATTTTCGTATTTAGCACATAAACTTTGGAACAGTCTTCCTATCATTTTCCGGGAAGCAGACACACTCTGTCAGTTTAAATCTAGATTAAAAACACATCTCTTCAACCTGGCATAGACATAGAACACCATACATTCCTATTATTCAAATCAGTTAAATGATTATTAGGCTGCATAAATTAGGTCAGCCGGAACCGGGAACACTTCCTATAACACTTGATGTACTCGCTACATCATAAACCGAATGGTATCTACGCTAATTTAAGTCTTTCTGTTTATTCCAAGGTTTACTGTAATCACCTGGATCCGGGCCATATCCAGATCAGATGGTGGACCTGCGCCTAGACACGACCAAAACTCATCCCTGAAGTGTCAGCAGAGCTTGTGTCAACTAGACTCTCCTCTGTGAAGGTCTCATCGACAAGACAGCCATTTGCACTGATCCTCAACAAACTCGTCCCCATAGGCGCGTGATGACTCCAATCTTCAACCAGATGAACTCCATAATATAATGTTCCGGTCCAATCTGACTTCTGACCTGTAATGCTGCCTGAATCATAATCATGCACTGTTCGTTCGTTGGGCAGAGGAGAACTGGCCCCCCGACTGAGCCTGGGTTCTCCCAAAGGTTTTTTTTTTTTTCCATTCTGTCACCTGATGGAGTTTTGGTTCCTTGCCACTGTCGCCTTTTTCACCTTTCTTCGGTGTATCTTATCTTGAAGATTGGTGACAGGTGACAGCAATCTCTGTGATTGGAAAGTGCATGTAGGTGAGGGCCAGGGAGGATGATAGGAAATGTAGTCAGGAGGTGGTGACTAGCTGGTGACCTTGACAGCATAACACAGCACTTGTTTAGTCTTTTTCACAGATCCGTGTGAACGGGGATCGTTTTCACAACATTGTCATCTGTATGAGGAAAACACATAGGCAAAACGTTTCCGTTTTTAGTACATCACCGTCGTGTAAACGTACAGTACCCTCAAACACAATGGAACTAAACATAACCCTGACAAATGACAATATAGATATGTACTGTATGAAAAAAACTACATTGAAAAAACAAATGAAAAAACAAATAGGTTATCCTACTTTATTTTATTTTAACTTGAACAGAACTATGTATTTCCTCAGCAACCATAACTATCAATTTTGAACTGTTTCTGTAAATATTTAGACTTCGTAGTGATGTTTACAGTTTACTGTCAGCGGAGACAGAGGAAACACAGCCGGATGGTGCAATGCAATTAGTATACTGGTCCAGCCAGCAGCAATCAGCAGAACCTAACCTCATTACTGTCTATGGACTACACGATCTGTTTCACTGAGAGGGGAATTAATTACACCAAATTAACCTTGCCGGCAATACGAGACATGTTCAGTATGAAAAAACACAGAATATTCCATATCAATGCAAATGAATGAGAACCTTTGGACATATTATACTGCATCCAAAAGCGAGAAATGAAACTGACAGGTAAGAAATATTTTGCCTTTCCTGTGTAATGTCAAAGTGAAGAGAAAAACCATGTGAACAAAGTAATTAAAAATGCCAGTTCCTAGACATATGCTGATTATCTCGTAACACCATTATGCTGGATTAATCAGTGGTAAATCATATTTCCAATGACTGGCTTTGAAGAGACTTGCATGAGAATAGATATTGGCACTACTGTTTAACCCAGGGGTCAGATGTTTTCATACACACACTGCAATAGTTTATAAAAAAGGGACTTTGATTAGATTCTCCTATCCAATTACTCCCCATGTCATTATCATTACATCATCCTACTCTGGACTCAATATAAAGCAGCTTACCATCATGTGGTCTTTCTATTAGAATGAATTAAGCTTTTATGTGAACCATCTATGAAAACTTCACTTAACAATGGTTTAAAAATAAGTTATCTTTGTTTCTAAGAAGGAATCAAGATCAGAACATAATAGGATGTTTTAGAGGTTATCAGTCTATAAGCTTTATTATGTCCAGAACATTGTGAAAACAAAATCGCAATTTATATTCAATGTTATCATCAAATAATGGCTTACTGTATGGAATTATACAGCATAACGGAACATGCCCTAGTGTGACGAATAGTGGCAGTTACACCAGCCATCAACCTCTTCCTCTCCACAAAGAGTCAGCGGGTCACCTCAATTTAACTCTTGAGCTAGATGACCAGTGTCATATTGACCACGACACATATACATTCCTCCCCCTGAAACCTGAGTGTTATCCAGCCATGAAGTCCCAGACTAAAGGAACTAAAGTAATTTAACACTGAATTTAATGGAAATGCATGTGCCGATATCATGTATTTATAAAGAATGTAATTACAGAAGAGCAAGTAAATGAAGCAAACAAATCAATTCTAGACTTCATCTGTAGTTGTCTGACAATAAATTAAACTGAGTTATGGGCTGTACCTGAGATAAGAGGGAATGTGGCCATCATATGTTTTTCTAGGTTCCTCTTTTGCCAAATGTGTGCACAGTGCCAAAAAATAATTTAGCACCAATTTGAGGATAAGTAAAATAGAGCATTATGAGAAATTAAGTGTCCCGGCAGTCCACAAAATGAGAAAAAGTTTCTACATAATAAATATATAGACAAGTTTCTATAAATTTCAGGCCATTTGATTATAAATATTATTGAATGTAACTTTTTTTCTATTAAAAACAGAGCATGTAAGACAAGTATAATTTAGCTTTTTGCAAGTTTTTAATAATTTTAAGTACATTTCAATAGGGAAAAAAGAAAAAAGTAAAATCAAAACTTTGAATATTGAATAAAGTGAATTAATGACTAAATCTAATATAAAACCTTTAAATTAAACACCAGCATCATAAAGGTATATAGATTTTACTTATACTTTTGAATTTAATCAAAATTGTTGTGGCGAACAGGACGGCCGAGGGACGTGAGAGAACGGCGCGAGGCCGGTGGTGCGATTGCTAATAAGCAACACCTGTGAAGCACACCGGTCTCGCATCTCTCACGGAGGAGCGGAAGCATAAAGGAGGAGCGACGACGTTGATGATCGAGAGAGTAACAGGCCTGTATTTTAGTTGAGTTTTGTTTTTTGAATTTGTGTTTTATTTTAGCCAGCAGTCGTCCGCGAGGTGCTGCTGGCAGTTCTTTATGTTTATTTTCGGTAGACAGCAGTCGTCCGCGAGGGGCTGCTGGCGGTATTTTGGTTTATTTGTTTTATTTTAAATAAAGTTTATTTGATTGTTCGCCGGTTCCCGCCTCCTTCTTCCCTGAAAATTGCTACAATTGTCTATATGGGTTTGTCTCATTTGGCCTCCTACTTACTCCAAATAAAACAAACAATCCTAAGTAATATTTACTTTCAAATTTAGTACAACTTTTTTGCTATGATTGTATGAAAAAATACATTTACAGAATGAATTTCTGTGAATACACCCTGTTCTACCTCAATTCAAATCCCTGAAATGAAGTGGAATGTTGAAGGCATTCTCCATCCAATTCTGAAAGGTGCACAATCCAGGCCCACATCGCAAATTCAATTCAAACTGCACTTGTTTTTGCTGCAACATGCTTTCTTAAATATGTTCAGAAAAGGGTATGAAAAAGGTTGGATCAATCCTCATACAGAGCTTGTGGGCAGATATACATGCACTCTTCCCAAGCATCAAAATCGCTTCTGCTTCATATGAACCGACAGGGCATGAAGACAAACGATTGAGATTGTGTGAGCTTGCATCGCCAATCTCTGTGTTGTACAATCCTGTACCAAAGCTATGAGTCAAGTACTGCAGTTGTGGATGAGACGTCCTCGGGAACCACACTAAAAGCAAATGCTCTCACTCCAACCCAGGAGCTAAACTACAGTCTACAGTATTACATTATGCGATAGCACGTACTGTATATTTCGTAACACCAGTAATGGATCCTCTTGAAACAAAGCATTTTCTTTGCATGCTCATAACTCAGAATGAAATGAGACATTTTAATACAGTGGCCTCAAAGAGTATTTTGTACACTTAAGTGACACAGAAAAATGTCTGAATGTCACTGCATTTGAAACAAAATATCATGAGTATTTCCACTTTTTTTGTAAACCTTTACAATTACATGTTCATAAAGTAATTTTGAATGGATGTGGTCAGTACCCTCTAAAGGGGACCTATTTTCACTTTTCCCAAAATTCACTTTTATAAAGTTTCTGTACATATTTATGTGTCCGCCGCATGTGTGAGCCACCCTAATGTGCATGCTAAAAATCCATTGTCTTTTTCCCCATAAATCTGACACGGTGTCTCAATTTCTTTCGTTGTTTTATTCATATTAACAGCATATACAGCAGTACTCTAGACTTTATTATGCTGCCTTCACTTTGATACACAGATCTAACAAACACATGTGATTTCGTTCACAGACATAACCAACTGTGTTTATGTGAAGCTTGTGTGTTTTTGACATAACCTTGAGTGTATTTTACAGTTTAAGTGCAATTAGATGTGAAAGAGAACTTAGTTTAATACTCATGGAATGCACCGCCTGACAGCCAGCTTTCTGTGCGCGTGCCTCAGAAAACAATATATCAGAAGTTAAAGATGAAATGCCTTTAAAACGCATGCAAATAATAAACTTTTGTAATGACGAAGAACAGCAATCTCACGTAAGCTTGACCGTATTAGAGATGATAATCAAAATCAAACAGATGTTTTGTTCATTTTTGAATATCTGAGGCACGAGCTGTAAAGCTACAGCATTCTGTATGGGGTGGGAAGCAGTAGCTCATTTGCATTTAAAGATATACACACGAAAACAGTGTGTTTTGTTGATTATTTACAGTTTAACGGAAATTAACTCCGTGTCTTGGGATGTAGGATATAATGCAAATTCCATTTATACATTTGTAATTTTGGTATCAATGTCCAAATACTTTTTGGACTGACTTTTTGAGGTCATTATATGTCAGAAGCCCCAGCTCTCATTGATTTTGATACTGAGAGACCTCAACTGTTTCATAAATTATTTCTCCTTTGCTCTTCAAACCGTTTGCTCATGCTACAGTTGGGCAGCACATGCAACCCTCACTAAAGCTGTCTTGGCAATTGACAGGCCTTCCCAATGTGAGAACATGCTGTCTGAGAGACTTGGAGAGCAACCAGGATTGATCTGAGCTCAAGGCAGTAGCTGAATCTTTCAGGGGATAGTGTGTATGAAAACTCTGCTTTTCTCTTCTCTCTTTTCATCAGCACCATCCTCCTCGCAGTGGTTAATTGAGGTGCAGGGGGATGGAGACAGGCGAATCTATTTCAGCAAAACATCAGGCGAAAAGGACGGTTGAATGGATAGCCAGCCGTGTCCTGAATGCAAAAGCCTCATGGCTCGGTGGATCGTGGCGGGCAATGGTTGCCTTATCTTCTTAGTCACAGCTCCTTTGTACCCGTAAGAGTGACTTCTGAGGCAATACAGACGCAAACAAAATGAGGCTATGTTTACATGGAAACGATCTGAAGAGAAAACGCAAAAGTGGCATTGCGTTATCACTTTTTATTCTGCGTTTAGACGAGCGTTATCGGGGGGAAATCCGCGTGCATATGCTGATGAAAAAGTGTGTGAAATTCGATGTAGTATGCACTCCAGGCGGCTAGGTGGCAATGTGAAGCACTGCCACACAACAACACCAATATCTGAGAATATTTTGTACAACAGCTGAAAAGACTCTTGTACGTTTATCAGAGCTGCTATGGCAACTTGAAGGTCCGACTTTGGAAATAATCTGACATATTGGGGTTATTTTCCTGTACTGGCGCATGCCTGTGACGTAAACGCGTAACTTACGCAACGAGAGTCACAGTGAGCAGATTTGCGTTTTTACCGTTTAGATGGGAACGTGACGGTGGATGGTTTTTAATATTTCCACTCTGGAGGGTGGTTTCATTTTTTTGCGTTTAAGCCCCCAAAACGCCGTCACCTTGTAAACGAAAGGCACAACCGATAGAATATTTTTACGTTTTCACCCAGAATCGTTCTCGTGTAAACAGGGCCTGAGACTGGAACTGTTTGGGTCACACTAGTAGGACAGAATCAATGCAGGTACAGCGGCATTTCCACATTGTTCAGGGTCCATTTGCTTCGGCTGACAATGTGAAGATTATAATAAATGCTTCTCGGGCTGGATGTCAAGAAGATTGGTGACATGGACCTGGACTAAAGTTTCTTAGCAAAAAACGGGCAAAAAAAGTTCAAATATCACTCACAGCTTCATTGCAAGATACACCCAGTGACCGAGCCATTTACCGGGGATAATGATGACTTAAGAGGAATCCCGAAATCAATATGGTGTCGAGACAGCCCAAGCGTGAAGGGGACTGAGTGACAGTACACCTATCAGAAGACACAGCTGCTTCAGAAAGCTGTCATTTCTGATCATATATTTACTCGCCCTCATGTCATTTTTGGGTCCTGTCCCATCAAAGTCAGCAACGGTGTACAGGTTCTAATAAAAAAAATAGCTTCTTGTCATTCAGAGGCGCACTCAGAACAGCAAACCTTTATCGATTTTCGTGCTGTGCTAGGAGGCAGCACCAAGAATGCTGTCAGTCTAGAGAATTTCTCATATTACAGTTACTTTGTTTTTTTAAAGGGGTCATGACTTTGATTTTTTAATTAATATTATTCTAATATGTTCCTTGAGGTTCACTTATTTACATTCACATTTAATCATTTAACAGACACTTTTATCCAAAGCGACTTACAAATGAGGAGAACAATATAAGCAATCAGACCAGCAAGAGGACAACAGTATAGTGCTGTGCAAGTGCAAGTCTCAGTTAGTCTAACGCAGTACACATAGCAAATTTTTTTTTTAAATCAGAAAAACAAAACAAAACAAATAGTATAGAATAGAAAAGGTATGTGCTAGTATTAATTGGTCAGGTGCTGACGAAAAATGTCTTTAGACATTTTTTGAAAACGGCTAAAGACTCAGCTGCTCGAATTGAGATAGGCAGGTCATTCCACCAGCTGGGAACAGTCCAGGAAAAGGTCCGTATGTAATGTTAATAAAGTTTTTTTGCACAAAAAAAAAAACAAATATATATGAGGGGAAAAAGACAATTTACTGATAAAGCATTACAAAATCATTTACTTACCGTTTGTTATGCAGCCTCTGTCAGATCCAATACAGTTGGCTGCTTCATCTTTCAACTAAAGTTTATTTGCGAACTTCATTACACTGTTCGGAGCATTTTGTTTGATAAACGAGGCACAATCATAAAATACTCCAACGCTATCTAGGACTCCATTCAAATAAACCATCCACTTGTTTCCTATGCTGGGATCCTTCTTTAGTCTGTACAAAGTTGTAAACAAGTGGTTTGAACTGTGTGACTAAGTGACTGAATGCCGGTGGGTGTGGCCTATGGTGCGATGATGTATAACTATTTGTTGATGTCTTGCTCTGGAGGCTGTCATATGCAAATGTATTTGCCTGTGTAATATCAAAACTAGCTGTTTTTGGAGCTTGATTATATAAATGCATTTTTCATAATGAGGATGTTTTAAGCTATGAAAATTGCAGGATGTTTTAATGGTTCAAATACCTCTAATATGACAAAAGATCAAGGCAAATTTGATTTCTCATGTCATTGAAATCAATGGAATGAAAAGTGTATATACAAACTAATAATCTAGTGTTAGTAAGTGATGGATTTGTTAACAAATTATCGATTAGCACCAATGGACTCCAAATATGATTAGGTTTGTGTGTGTGTAACCAGTCCTACTCGACTCGCTCCGAGCAGAATTGGAACAGAGGTCTCTGGCCTGGGAGGCGGGCGTGCTAACAGCCGCCAGCGTGCCTCTTGAGCCCAGGTGAGCGAGGTTTACATGCACAGCTCTTACTGGCCTACGTGTGTTACACTGAGTTTTGATATTAGGCAACCAATCCGTTCTGTAGGTGAAAGAAATTTAAAGAAAAGCAGTTTAGTGATGCACTCCAAACTAACAAAAGAGGTCTTGTCATTGCCAAGGAGGCTGACAACAGAAGAAGAAAAAAATTAGGAAGGAAAAGGCTAATTCCACTTCCCACATTGTCCTCAACCCCTTTCCTGTCACAGTTTAGCATTCATTTCCATCTGCCATGTCTTATAAATATAACATGCTTTCAGGGTCCTTGAATAGAAACAAAGACTCCTTTCTGGAAGCAGGAACACACAGACCCCCTGCAGAGAAAGTTCATTTGAACTTTGGGATGGAAGAGACATTGGACAGCTTCTTAAAACCATAAAACCCTTCTTCATTTTTTTTTTTTTTTTTACTCATTCCTGGGTTTAGGATGCTGTGATGCTCTAGACCTTTGGATGGTGACAGGCCCTGCAGACTCCTTAGATCCAGGGCTCTGTTTGAAATCTGAGGCAAAAGTATGCTTTTGACTCCAGGCACAAAAATTATGCCTTGATTTTACAAAGCTATTACTCCAGGATTTTTGCTAGAATTCTTATTTTAAAGGTGCACTCAGTAGTTTTAAACATAAAGAAATGAATAAAACTAAATAAAACATAACATAAAATTATCCAATCTTCTAGAAAATGTATCCTATTTTACACAGAGTAGGTCAAGGCACTTTACAAAACAAAAAACATGACATTGAAACAAAATAAGCAATTCTAACTACAGTATAACAACAAACAAAACATTAAAGACACAATAATACAAGACCAAAAATAAAGCCAAGTAATCAGTCCACATGAGCCAGATAAAACACAAACAAAGCATTTGGGACTGGAAAAGGATGAATGACAACTGAATAAAAAAGAGGATATAATACTGAGGAAAGATGAAAAGCAAACAAGATGAACTTGGGACATTCAGCATTCGGATTTGACCTTGTTCTGTCTCAGATGGAGCCACGTTTTCCACCTTGAGTATCTCAAGCCATTTGAGGGATTTTCTCCCTGCATGTGTCTGTCCAAGCATGTTTATTCCTTGAGGACCCCAGTGGGCTTCAATGTGAGAGCAGCTTTTTCCATTCCAATACGAAAGACATTATCATGGTAAATGGGCTGGAACAAGAAATGGCTCAATGTGGGAATCGTCCGTGGATTTAAAACTGCAAACTCAAAAGCCTATCTTCATTTTACAGCAAAGGGTGAAGGAAAGCAAAATCAAAGCTGTTCACTATGCATATTGATTCTAACATAGATGTTTGTGCTTCTGAAATGCAGCTCTTTGTTTTAATTTAGAGTTCATAATAAAATAAAAATAAAATGAGGAGCTCTGTAAATTATTTATCTCAGAGTGATTCCCAAATAGGAGTATGTATACACATATTATTGAACTGTTCTTTTGCTTTGTTTTTTGTTGCTATTTATGATTTCAGAACTTTTTAAAGTTCTAAAGTATAAGAAAAATTAAATATAATGATACATTTGTGTGGATGACACTCATAGCAGATGATATGTGCTGCTGCTTTTTTACTTAAATACTATATTTCATACAAATGCTGTTCTTTTTAACTGTAAGATTCATCACAGAATATTGAATATATATATCATGACTTCCACAAAAAATATTAAGCAGCACAATCGACAATTAAAATAAATTTTCCTTGAGCACAGCATATAAGAAAGTAATCAAAAAAGTAATGCAACACACTATTACGTTTTTCTTTTTTTACTGTATTTTTTATCAAATAAATGGGCTTGTACGGGTATGAAGAGTGGGAACTTTTCTGTCATGCTTGCCTGTTGCCTGTATTTGCATTGAAGCAACACAAGCTCTTATTGTCGTGCATGTTCAGATAAGCTGATCATTTCCGTCAGATCTTGACCTGAACGAACTGTAACACTAAAGCAGCTGACAGCTAATTGACACGAACAGTTTGGCAGTTGTCATATGACAAAGTTTAATTAAGATTAAACTTAAAGGGAATCTGCACAAGTACTCTGAGGAAGGGAAAACAAAATAGATCGCTCCAGGCAGTCTTCAGAGCAAAGGCTAATTTGCACTGAAATGAGTCAATAAACACATTTCATCTGAGCTGGCAAGGCACGTCAAACAGTAAAAATGATATATAGTCTCCTCTCCCGGGATGAGAAAATATCTATTTCAAAATGTAAAGGCAAAAACAGCTTTCTGTGATCTAGATGCATCATGTAATCTACCTTTCTGACAGTGAGATTTTTTAAGTTTATTGTTTGTACAATATGGTTCTTTTGCAGGGTGCTCCAAAAGTAGCCCATTTTACACCGTATAGCTGGCACCCCAAAAGGTCTCTTATTGCACAAAGTGGCATACATGTACAAAGAATGGAAATATCCGAGCCCAGTCTACACTTCAACTAAAAATGAATTTAAAAACTATTACCGCAGGCTAGGCAAGGCTACTCTTAAATGGGAGTCACATCAACTGTTGCCAAGCATTTGATAGGCACATGCTGCTTCTGATGGGTTTAATGCAATAGGCGTGACAGGCGGCACATTGGCTCCTTACAACAAGGAGCAATTAACCCCACTACTATTCACCCTTACATTTCAATGTGCCAGTAAAAGAAAGATACCTCACCCTGTCACCGCTATGTGCCAATCAAACTGTATTCACCCATGCATAATCACATAGTTTGTACTGTCACTGCAGGAAATAAGCCTTGTTCATTGCAAATGACTTCCCATTGCTTGGTTCACTGCTTCAGCTCCCCAATCAAGGTGTCAAGGCAAACTCAATCATCATAGAAGGCAATGCTTTGAGAACAAGCATTCTTGCTGTCCAAAATAAAAATGCATGCAGGAAATATAAGCAACATTAAAATGCAAAACAATACACAAAAAAACAAAACCCAGACAAAACAATGGTTATTTGCTTGTGGAAATTATTATAATAAATATAATTTCTTCACATTACATAAAAACAGCAGAATTAAAATCCAGTTGAGCCAAAATAGTTAGAATAAACTATGGGTTTGTTGTTTGTACATTGGCTTTTTTATTATTCAGTGCATTAATATCAGTTTATGCACACTTGGTTATGGTTGGTGTGGTTTATATCTCCGTTGTCCTGATTTTTCATGCATTCTGTTATGCATTTTCCCATTTATGGTAGTTTTCAATATAAATGCAAGAAGTAGCACTGTGACTGAGGATGGAATTGAAATAGCACGGACTCCACCTCCATTTTGTCCGTTTCTGTTGCACATATTCAGAGGGTGTCAGAGAACTCAATCACATTCAGAGCCTGGGGGTTGGACTGTCTGCTTTTGAACATGCCTTCCCCCATCCATGTATGTAATGAACAGAGAGAGGCAGATACAGAAAGACATGCATAGAAGGTTCTCACTGTAGGAGACCAACGATTGGGGGATGTGTAGAACTTTAGGAATGATGGGTGATCAAATTCTCCTGAGATTTCCGCGGGAACAGATTCTGCGTGTTCCTAGTCAGCCAATTTGACAGGGTCACTTGGTGACTCTCAGTGACACATTATGACATAAATGACTAGATGTCTTCAGAGAGACTGATTAAAACATTGCGATCCATTTGATGAGACCATCTGCTGAGGAGAACAGGAGAGAGCAGGTGGAATAACCCGGCGATGGAATTACTCATAAAGGGAATTTACCCTGTTGGCCTTTAAAGCTATCAGGTCTCTTTGGCGTGGCTAATGATATTCTGTAGACTCACATTGCCCGAGAGCATAAATTAATCACTAGACCCAGTATACCATCATTTATAGTGCTGAAAACCTGACGGAGCTCAATCTGTGGTATGATTAAATTCTCAAATTTGTTTTGGCTCCAGCCATCTGTGTAGGAGCATCTCTTCACCTGCCCTCTTGTGACCAGTAACAAGTCCACAGTGAACCACTACTTTAATGTCAAGCCATCATTACTTTAAACAGTCTCTTCTCTAGCAAATATGGAATGATCAGGGGAAGATGTGATCTTTTTCATCTGACTGGTGAATTGTACAGTGTTACATATGGACACATTACATTATATGCTACCATTCAAAAGAGTTTTATGAAAGAACTCTCTTATGCTCACAAAGGCTGCATTTATTTGATTAAAAATAGAGTAAAAATTTCACTCATATTGTGTAATATTATAGACATTTAAAATAAATTTTCAAATATATTGAAATAGAAAAAAGTTACTTTATTCCTGTGATGGCCAAGCTGAATTTTCAGCATCATTACTCCGGTCTCCAGTGTCACATGATCCTTCAGAAATCATATAATATGCTGATTTGGTGCTCTTGAAACATAATTATTACTGTCAATATTTGTATTATTATCAGTGTTAAAAACATCTATGGTTACGTATGTAACCCTCGTTCCCTGAGTAGGGAACGGAGACGTTACGCCGGATGACGACGAATGGGGTTTCGCTTAGAAAGCCTATCAACTTCGAGTATTACAAAACGAGCCAATGGCAAAGAAATTCCATGGGTCTGCGGAATTTGCATGGCGTAACTCCGCCCCACCTCGTGGGTATAAAAGGAGGAAGCCGTCAACATGCAGATATGTTTCTTCGCTGAGGAGCCAAGACTGAGCTCAGGCGATCCCCGCGGTACAGCGGAAAGTGGCAGGCAGACGTAACGTCTCCGTTCCCTACTCAGGGAACGAGGGTTACATACGTAACCATAGGCGTTCCTTTCGTTGTCACTCCGAGTTACGTCGGATGACGACGAATGGGGATACCAGTCTAACCACGCCACCTTCTCAGCTGTCTGCCAGTGCCCTGTGTAAATCGAGATCCCTGTCAAGACTGGACGAAGGACTCCATTTATCACAGGAATACCAAGGTACACTGAGAAGCATATCCCACCTTAGGGGAAGTATGCAATTAATGCCAACTCGGAGGGTGGGGGGGGGGCTTAGAGAATACACATATGACCCGAAGGAAGCATATGGAAAACACTGGGGTGTCCAGCCGCAGGTGGAATATTTCAACCCCAGGGCTGGCAAGGTGGCTTGCCGAGGGAAAGACACATGCTCAGAGAGGCTTACGGTGGAAATACACATGTGGGGGTTGCTCAGAGGAGGGACCATGCACACGGGAGGCACCTAGCCGACGCGCAGGCAATAGACACTGGCGCTGACGTCAAGAGTGCTGGAGGAGCTCAGGGCTTTCGGGGAAGCTAACCTGAGGAGAATATCGCACGTATCCAGTCCGTGGAGTAGAATGGCGAGCAAGCGAAGACACCTGAGCGGGTCCGGTACTAGCTGGTTGAGGCGAGTACATGAGAGGACACAGGCTCCACTCGGAGATTATAGAATCTGGCGAATGTGTTAAGTGTCGCCCAGCCTGCAGCTCTGCAGATGTCTGTTAGCGAGGCGCCATGCGCTAGAGCCCAAGAGGACGCCACACTCCGGGTGGAGTGGGCAGTCACACCAAGGGGGGCACGGTCGACCTTGCTGCTGGTATGCCAAAGCAATGGCGTCCACTATCCAGTGAGACAACCTTTGCTTGGAGAGAGCCTTTCCCTTCAGCTTCCAACCATAACAGACAAAGAGCTGGTCTGAGGTCCTGAAACACTGCGTTCTGTCTACATAGGCGCGGAGAGCGCGTACTGGACAGAGCAGTGCCAAGGCTGGGTCTGCCTCCTCCAGGGGCAGCGCTTGCAGGTTCTCCACCTGGTCCTGGAAGGGAGTGGTATGAACCTTGGGCACGTATCCAGGCCAGGGTCTCAGGATCACGTGAGAGTAAGCCGGCCCGAATTCCAGGCACGCTTCGTCAACGGAGAATGCGTGCAGGTCCCCTACCCTCTTGATGGAGGCCAATGCAACCAGGAGCGCTGTCTTCATAGACAGGAATTTAAGCTCGACTAATTGCAGGTGCTCAAATGGAGCACTCTTCAGGGCAGTTAGAACCACTGAGAGGTTCCAAGAGGGAACGAGAGGAGGGCGAGGTGGATTTAGTCTCCTCGCTCCTCTCAGGAACCTGATGACCAGGTCGTGCTTCCCCACCGACTTACCTTCGATGAGGTCATGGTGTGCGGCAATGGCGGCAACATAGACCTTCAGGGTGGAGGGAGTCAGCCTTCGCTCCAACCCCTGTTGAAGGAAGGAAAGCACAATGCTGATCTAGCATCTCCGGGGGTCTTCTCGGTGAGAAGAGCACCAGCTGAAGAAGAGGTTCCACTTCAACGCATAGACGTGTCTCGTGGACGACGCCCTAGCGGAAGTGATGGTAGCCACCACGGCTGGTGGTAGGGTACTCAAACCTTTCTCGTCCCATCCAGGAGCCACACGTGGAGGTTCCAGAGATTGGGACGAGGGTGCCATAGGGTGCACCGTCCCTGAGAAAGAAGGTTCTTCCACAGAGGGATCGGCTAGGGAGGTGCTGTCGCGAGGAGTACTAGTTCGCGGAACCAGGTCCAGTTGGGCCAGTAAGGGGCAACCAGAATGACCTGCTCCTCGTCCTCCCTGACCTTGCGCAAGGTCTGCGCAAGAAGGCTCACTGGGGGAAACGCATACTTGCGGCCCTGCGGCCAGCTGTGCGCCATAGCATCCGTGCCGAGCGTGCCCTCGGTCAGGGAATAAAACTGGGCGCAATGGGTCGAGTCGTGAGAGACAAACAGATCTATCTGTGCGTCCCCGAACTGGTCCCAAATCAGCTGAACCAACTGGGGATGGAGTCGACATTCTCCAAGGAATGGCTGAAGCCGTGAGAGCTCGTCGGCTGCACAGTTCACCGCTCCGGGAATGAAGATGGCTCGAAGCGACCTCAGATGCTTCTGACTCCATAGGAGGAGGTGGCGAGCGAGTTGTGACATACGGCGGGAGCGTAGACCACCTTGACGGTTGATGTACGCTACAGTGGCGGTATTGTCTGAACGGACTAGTACGTGTTGACCCCTGAGCAACGCCCGGAAGCGGTGCAGGGCAAGGCGTACTACCAACAACTCGAGGCAATTGACATGCCATAGCCGCTGGGGTCCTGTCCAGGAGCCCGCAGCAGCATGTCCATTGCACATGGCGCCCCAGCCCGTGGTGGAGGCATCTGTTGAGACAACAACATCCCGGGAAGCTCGTTCCAGGGGGACACCTGCCCTGAGAAAACTTCGACCACGGGGTGAAGAACTGACGGCAGGTCGGAGTAACTGGTACTCGGAGTGTGCCGTGTTGCCATGCCCACCTCGGGACTCGGTCGCGAAGCCAAAGCTGAAGCGGTCTCATATGAAGCAATCCGAGCGGCGTGACCGCGGCTGCAGATGCCATATGCCCCAGGAGCCTCTGAAAGAGTTTCAGTGGAACCGCACTCCTGCCCTCGAATTGTCTCAGGCAAGTCAGCAGTGACTGCGTGCGCTCACTCGTAAGCTGCGCGGACATGGCGACCGTGTCGATGTCCATACCGAGAAAAGAGATCCTCTGCACAGGGCAAAGTTTGCTCTTCTCCCAGTTGACCCGAAAGGCCCAGACGAGCTAGGTGCCGAAGCACTAGGTCCCTGTGTTCGCAAACCTGATCTCGAGAGTGAGCTAGGATCAGCCAGTCGGCGATATAACTCAGGATGCAACCCCCGAGTTCCCGAAGGGGAACAAGGGCAGCCTCGACGACCTTCGTGAAGATGTGAGGAGACAGGGCTAGCCCGAAAGGGAGAACCCCGTACTGGTATGCCTGCCCCTTGAAAGCAAACCGGAGGAACGGTCTGTCTCGAGGAAGAATGGAGACATGAAAGTAGGCGTCCTTCAGGTCGATCGTTGCAAACAAATCCTGGGGCCGTATGCATTCGAAAACGCGTTTGGCGGTGAGCATCTTGAACGGCATCCTGTGAAGGGAGCGGTTCAGCACGCGCAAGTCCAAGATTGGCCGTAACCCACCGGTTTTCTTGGGGACAATGAAGTAGGGGCTGTAGAAGCCGGACCTCATCTCGGCTGGAGGGACAGTCTCGATTGCACCCTTCGCCAGCAGGGTGGCAATCTCTGCACTCATGATAGGGGCATTGCCACCGACCAAAGTGGAGCGGACTCTCCTCAAGCGGGGAGGAGACCGTGCGAAATGAATCGCATAGCCGAGCCTGACGGTCCGCGCAATCCAGCGTGACAGACGGGGAAGCTCTAGCCAGGCTCCCAGGAACTGAACCAGCGGGATCATGAGAACAACAGGTGTCCCCCCGGAGGGGCAGCGCAGCGGAGTAACTGGCCCAGACGTGGACGGCATAGCGGCCGGTGTGGGGGCACAGTTAGCAACCGCGCCATGGCAGAGGGGGCCAGGTGAGGACCAGGGTGGTCGTCCCGCGGGGGCCTGCTCTGCCAGGGGTCTGGCGACAGAGGGGGACAGGGGCGAAGCGGTCCGTGGACGGCACGCCGTGTCAACCGCCTCTGGGACAGAGGGGGGCGAGGAGAGCACGGCTTGTGGGCGGCGCTCTGTGTCGCCCGAGAACTCTGTGAGCTCATGGAACAGGGGATTGTTTCTGTTTTTAACCACATTAGGGTGCTGCCCACCCGTGGGTGAGCAGCGGGGAGTGGAGAACAAAAGATTCTCCCCCGGCCCTCCACCGGGGGAAGGAGTGGTCCTGCTACCACCTCCTGAGAAACAACCATCATCCCTGAGCAGCCCGTCTCAGGAGCGCCGCTTGGCCCGGCGTTGAGCGGGGGGCGGGGCAGGAGAGGGCTGTGGCGCCTTCTTATGGCTTCCTCCGCGACCGGCCCTGGCTGGAGGCTGCTGCGTGGTCCGGGCGGGAGGGGCGGGAGCCGCAGGAGGGCGCCCTCGGCGGGAAACAGGTCGAGGCGTCTGCCCGGCCGGCTGGGTGGAGGCAGCAGCGGGCCAGCGGGGCAGAATGTGTCTGAAGGCCTCGGCCTGTTTCTGGGCAGTTGAAAACTGTTGGGCAAAGTCTTCAACTGCACCGCCGAAGAGGCCGGCCTGGGACAAGGGGGCGTTAAGCAGACGGGTCCGCTCGGCGTCCCGCATGTCAGCCAGGTTCAGCCACAGATGTCTCTCCTGGACCACAGCTGTGGACATCACCAAACCCAGGGAGCGCGTGGTAACCTTCGTCGACCGGAGAGCAAGGTCGTCACGGCGCGCAGCTCATCAAAGAGCCCTGGGTTTGTCCTACCCTCGTGCATGTCTCTGAGCATCTGGGCCTGGTAGACCTGCTGAGTGGCCATAGCTTGCAGTGAAGCAGCTGCCTGTCCCGCCGCTCTGTAAGACTTCGCCACCAGGGTCGACGAAAATCTACAGGCTTTGGATGGGTGCTTAGGCTCGCCCCGAGAAGAAGCACTCTGAGGACATAGTTGCATGGCAACAGAGCGTTCAACCGGGGGAAGCCCAGTGTACCCACGGGCAGCTGCCTCATCGAGGGGAGGAAAGGTGGATGAGACCAGCGAGCGGTCCCGAGAAGACAGGGGGGTCTTCCAGGACTTCGAGATCTCATCATGCACATCCGGGAAGAAAGGTATTGGGGTTTGCCGAGGACGAGTGTCGGCGGCCTTACCCAAAAACCAATCGTCAAGCCGCGAGCGCTCGGGACAGGCTGGAGGCCTCCACTCAAGTCCGATGCTCGCGGCTGCCTGGGAAAGCATGGCCGTCATCTCCGGATCAGACTCGAGCACAGCCGTATGCACACCGGAAGGTGGCAGCTGTGACGAGCCCTCACTTCCAGAAGACTCAAACCCACCTAGTGATGCTGCAACAGACATGGCATCTTCCTCTGTAGCTTCAACTGAAACACGCGGGCCACCAGAGGGTAGACCCGCGGGAATCAGCAGTTCACTAGCGGGCACCGTCATTGAAGAGGGGGGCTGGGGTCGCGGACACATAGTCGGTGCCTTGTTCTAGACCGTAACCCTCAGGTCACCCTGGCTACCAGCCGCAGGACGGGGGGTGGATGAGGGAACTCTCACTCTTGCGAGTTCACGGAGTCTCGACCGTAATGACGCGATGGTCATGTTCCCACAGAGAGAACATGAGTCATCCACAAGCGCTGCTCTAGCATGATCAATGCCCAAACATACTATGCAACACTCGTGCCCATCAGAGTCCGATACCAATCTGCCGCAACTAGAAGTACACGGGCGGGACATCTTTAAAAAGACGTGCCACGTGTAAGCTCTTTTAGTGAGAGAAAATTCAAGTGTTGAAGCACCCGGGGAGAAACGCACCGACTGGCAGACCACTGCAACAGATCAGCAGGAAGCACGCTCTCGCTGTAGATCGCCGTCACACCAACACTCGAGGTACTCGTTTGTGAAGCTGACAATTCAGAGATGGCTTGTGGAGAGAAGCATACACTTGGCTCCGAAGCGAAAACATATCTGCATGTTGCCGGCTTCCTCCTTTTATACCCACGAGGTGGGGCGGAGTTACGCCATGCAAATTCCGCAGACCCATGGCATTTCTTTGCCATTGGCTCGTTTTGTAATACTCGAAGTTGATAGGCTTTCTAAGCGAAACCCCATTCGTCGTCATCCTACGTAACTCGGAGTGACAACTAAAGGGAACAGTAGTTTTATCATCAACCTTTCCCTCGCATCTTTCCTTTGTTTAAAAAATCAGATAGTGTTTATATGTACTATCGAACAGATTAGAAAAGGAAAATCATCCCTTACAATCCAAAATAAAATTTGGAAGTAATATAATCAAAAATAAAATCATTCTGACTGACGTGGTTAAAAATGACTTTTTTATACCGACTGTGCTAATAGTCTGATTACAAACGGATTATTAGAGTCCATGTAAACGAAGTGGCTGCTTAATAATTTTGAGGAAACAGTGATAAAACATTTTCCCAGGATTCTTTGATGAATGGAAAGTTCAAAAGAACAGCATTTATTTGAAATAGAAAATTTTGGGGTCTTTACTGTTACTTTTGTAGCCTGGGAAAACCCAGACGAACTTCTGGCAAATTTAGATTTGCTCTGCAAGTTAACTCAATTATGACTGAGAAGGGTCTGGTTTTAACCAGGCTATAATTTTGGTCAATTTGATGTGTCCTTGCTACATAAAATAATTAATTTCTTAAAATAAAAAATCTTATTTGCCTCAAATATTTGAACATTAGTGTTTATTTTCCTATTGAAAATTGATGATTACGAGCTCAGACAGATAACTTGGTAAAATGCAACAAAGAAATGTGGAAACACAGATACTTTTAAAGTCATAATTTGTTAGAATGTTAGAATTTGTTATTCATTTATAATTAATTAATTTCCCTGTGCAAAATATTTTAATGTGATGACCTCTGGACTTTATAACAGGAAAAAAAACTCGATATTTCAAAAGAAAATACTTTTAAATAAATCAGTAGACATATGATATAGCCACATTGCACAAAGAATTATAAAGATGAGACATTCTTTTTATTCATAATTTCATGTTAATGCAAACTAAGGAGTCTATACATAATTTTTAAAAAGGATAAAAAACTGTACAATATAAAGCAGGAACACTGATAAAATGTCATAGACATTGAAAAAGTCTAAATGCTTGGCAAATCTGTTAAACGTAAACTATTAGTAGAAATCACAGACTAACTTATAAAGCAAAGAGAAAAATTTAATTAATTTTACAAAGAACAAATAAAAGATGTCATGCAGCAACTTGAAAAAAAAAGCCTGAGTCTTTTTTCATTCTTTTAAATAAAGATGCATTCAACAGCAACAACAACAAAAAGAACTTTGTAAAAAAATAGCCACAAATTCTACTTAAAAACTTTTGCAAATCCAAATAATCTCTTCTATTTGTTTCTTTATGAGAAACAGCAGTCACACTTCTCTGCAGAGACACTTTGAGGATTAACATGACAAAAAAAATCATCAAACATCAGAGGCTGAAGATAAATCACTGGACACAGTGAGGAGAAAGTCCTGTGCTGTGAAGTTGTCAACAGACGATAGCCATTTGTATATTCAAAGTTCATTTTCAGCGAAGAAAGGCATAATCTTTTGAAGTTCAGGTAGATACAGTGGATTTGTTTTGTTAAAAGAAACCAGCTTAATGCTGGATGTTGCATGATCAGAGAAGAACAGACACATGCATACATTACAGTATGATGCATACAGCACACACTGAAATTACAAAGCAAAAACTCACTTCGGTTCGATGTCCTGAGAAGTGTTTGAGACGAGCTCTAATTTCTGATCTGCCACCTGCACTAATCAGTTAAAGATCTGGATCCAGGGGAAATGACATGTGGTCTGAGAGTCAGTCATTATGCAGAACAACTGTAACTAAATGAGATAGACGACAATGCCACAGCTTCAGCATCTTTATCCAATCAAGTGACATCACATCTGTCAGGGGCAAGCACATTTTTGCATGTTAAAGTCGAACAGGTCTAATCGTGGTAATTTAGATATTAGAAAAGGCAATAGTATGGGGAGTTTTTTTCTCAACTTTTTTGTGTTTATTACCTAAAACTATATTTTTACACACTTTAGCTCTTATAAATACACTATACACCGCACTGCATTGCAAAAAAACTTTGTTTTTCAAAGTGTACTTGGGAAAGTTGGTCTCAATGCTAGCACCAATCATAAAACAAAGATAGTTCTTGGGATTTTTATTGGTTTAAGGCACTTCCTGGTAACTTTAATGAAGATCTCAGGACACAATCTTGTTTTTATTCTATTCTGCCTCTTTGTTTCTCAGCATTTCAGGGAGTTATTAACTATGCATGTTCAATACCTTCACTTGTTGCATTGCTCAAAGCAGGACAGCCTCAACCCCCCCCCCCCCCCCCCCCCCCCCCCCCCCCCCCCCCCCCCCCCCCCCCCCAACTTGCAGCTAAACAATGTCCTGTTTTTTTGTCTCTTACACCTCCATTTCTTGTTGTCCACTCTGTCCTGGTATCGCGGGCACTGCGATATCGAAGCAGGTCTCCATCATTACACGAGACTTGCATAGGTTGACACAAAACTCCAGGTCTCCTGTGGCCTGAGCTAGAGCCTCCAGGTAGGTCTGCGACTCCTGGTCCAGATCAGGGTCCACATCAACTAAAGAAAAAAAGGGTGAAAAATGTTTACAAAGTTAATATTTTGAAACGTTCAGATTATTAAACTAAGGATGTGAATTTGGATGGATGGATGGATGGATGGATCGATATGGACATAAATATACTGAGTTTTTGTCACTTTTTGAAACGTTTATTCAATGAGTTACTCGTTGTGCCACAATAACTAATGTAATGTTTTAAATTATTTTTATTTAGGAGTTTTTCCTCAGCAAGTATTGATTTGCATGGAAAATGTGATCAATTAATTTTCTTTTAAATCCAGTCGATTGATAGCCCTAATTAAAACATGAATACAAATATAAAAATCAAACATACACAAGGAAGCGACATTATTGTATGACACAATAAGGATGTGACTGTGGATCCCCACTGACACACCAAGATTGATAGTTTTATCTCTCAAGACATAAACAAAAATCTATGCAGGTGATAGTTGCTTGATGTAGGAGATGGGCTTGCAGAAACACCATCCTCATTTTACTGGGTTCTGAAGAGGAGCTAATTTATACAGCATGACAGCCCCAATCAAAGCTTTACCCAAGACAGCAGTCACGGATGAATAGTAAACATCACCTGGCCAGTGGGCAGGTAGTGATTGCAAAAGAGAAAAATAATACCTTATTGATTCAAGAACACACACAGGCACGGATATACACACTCTCTCTCCATGCGCCTGCCATTTTCTCTACATTATTATTTATATGTCCTGTGATTTCTGTTTACAAAAGTATGTCTTCTAGCAAAGCAGAAACGGATACTTTGCAGTATCAAGGTTCTTGTATTGCTCCTTTGTAATAGTTGTAATTCTTTTTTATAACTGAAACTGAGGGATGAATACAGAATAAAACAAAGATAGAGAATCAGCAGAGCATTTTTCTTTTTGCTGCTGGCAATGTTCTTTTTCATTCTCAGTAAACAACACTAATAACATGATTCATATTTGATACTGAAAGCCTCTGAATTTGTTTGAGAAAATCTTGAATTACAATAATAAACTGTTTGCTGAATAGTATGCGATGGTGATTCTAGTTATTGTTAACCTGAAGGTTAAATGTAGTAAAGTTCAGAGTTCGTTCTTACAGCTAACACCATGTCTACAACAGCTTGAGGCTGTCTAGTTTCATCCTCAGACATCACACCCACGGACCATTGGCTGAACATGCATAGGGCACAAAAAATTGGAAACAGTTCAGGAGTTTCATAGTCTTCATCTGATTGATTGAATTCTACAGGATTTCCAGGAGACGTGTTTTGCATTCTTTAACGATCCGCCTGGAAACAAGCCCGCTGACGGCAAAGCCCTCTCGTGGAAGAATATATCTGTCGTGTTTACAACTGTGACAATAAACGCTTATCAGGATCAGCTAATTGCTGTGTTTTCAGTATGTGAATTTCAAGCCATAGACTCTTTAAAATACTACCAAGAATTTTACAGTCCAGTCTGTTATTGTAAGGACATAGACATTTTGCGCCCCTAAACATGACGCTGAACAAAGCGAACTGTGATTGGTTGCTTGACATGTCAGTTACACAGCCTCAGGATGGTCCTTGGTCAAAGAAAGCTGCTGTAACTGATCCTACTCAATCCGCTCGGAGCGGGATTTGAACTGTGGTCCCCGGCGTGGGAGGTGGGCACTCTAACAAGGAGGCAGAGACCACAGCCTTTAGCGTCAGTCGCTAGAGCGCCTGTTGTGATCAGGGGTGTGACGTTTACACGCACAGCTCTTATTGGCCTAGGAAAGTTACACTGCTATGGAGTCCAGACCTTCTGTCGTCAATCTGAACGTCTGGCTACAAGAGACTTAAGGCTGTCTACACTGGATGTGACAAAGTGAATGTTGCAAATCTATTTGTTCTTTGTGTCAGAAGTACTGTGAGGGCTTGGAGTACATCAGATATAGAACAGGGCATCAGTTTACTGTTGGGGATTGGTTGTGTCGAGTGACACCGCTCAAGCATTGAAGGCAGCAACAGTAAAGGAGAATTACAACTACAAAATCCTCAATAAACTTTTTATAGGTTAGGTTTATGGAGAATAATCTGGAAAGCCAATGTCATCCATCCTTGCAATACATTGTCTCAGCCACCAATTCAAAGTAGTCAATGCTCAAGACATTTCTGTGAATACACCATTACCTCAGCATTTTCTTGTAAATCCACTGGCACTAAGTTCAAACACTTAAATTAAAGTCATAAAGGGAGCCATTAGTCTACACCACATTACTGGGAAACACATGTTGTTTAGGACGCAAGGTAAAATGAATCATTCGTGTCATTGATTCATGCTAGAGCATCACAGTAAAAATGTCAAAAGAAAGTCCTTTTGGCTAAAAGGATGTGGAATTGTGTGAACATGGAGAGTCGCTCATGTATACCACACCACTAAGCTTAGTAAAACAAAAGTGTGACAAAAACTAAATGTACACACTTTTTTTGTACACACATTTGTTTGTGATAATTGTCATCAGAATTGAACAGCACACATATTGTAAACACACCATGGTAATACTTGACTATCTTCAGTGTCAAATAAATAAGTGGGTTTCAAACATGGATCAAAACTGCCCACAAAGACGTCACCGGAAAATTTGCATAAGTCAGGCATCAAAGATACAATTTTAAATACATCATGTTCATTATTTTTTAAAAACAGAAATTATTGCACATTTTATTAAATTTTCAGCCCTAGTTTGAAAAAAAGTGGATTGAAAAAAGACTGGCCAGCTTAATACAAAGTAAATATTCTCTAGATAACATCTTAATAATTCGCTTTGGTTTTAGTGCAGTCATAACATAAAATTCAATAATGTAAGGAACTTAGCTATATGAAATATTAATAATCAATAATAACTTGTTATGATTAATTATGAATATTTGGGTCAGTTAACTGGATTAACTTGACATGGCTAAATTAATATTACAATCAATTAATCAGTTCGTCCAACGAACTCTTTTGATTATTAATTTATTCTAAGAAAAGGGTATCTTCCCTGGCCACAGAAGAATAATTATTTCTTAGCATTTACAGCATTTTGAGCATGTAGCAAGAACAAAAACCGTAAAGGGACTTCGTATTGCAAGCAAATCAGAACTAAATACATAAAGTGCATAAGTTTTAATAACTAAATCATAAACAAAAATAAACTAAACACACATATATACAGAAATACAGAAATAGGTTAGTGATAGGATTAAATTGGAAACCGGAAAAAGAGACTATGAGAAGAACCATCAGAATTTCATTTTCACATTTCATTGAATTGAATACTTGCATTTGTAGTGGGAACAATTCTTGAAGTTGTTGAAAATTTAAGTCGTTGATGGTTCCGGCAGTGTCAAGTGGAAGTTGGTTGAGAGATTGGCCTGCTCGACCAATAAGATCGGTGACATGTCTGAGAGGGAAAGTGGCTCTTAATTTATTTACGAGTCTTTGTCTCAAGCATGGTTATACCTTCATTAATGCTCAGATAGCTATAACACATCCACACTGCATTCTAGAAGAAGGTGATGTAGATCAAAGTGTGAGTCATTAAATGAGGATTAATTAGGTAGGAGGCATGATACAGGTGAGGTTACATTGATCGTTAGTTGGTGGTATACCAGGGTACATACCATACATAATAGTCACACAGTCACATAATAGTCACAATAGTCATCACAGTTTTATGCATGTTCATTTATAGATCAGTTAGTCTATGATTAATGCAGCAAAGTCTGATTTAAAGAGGGTTTCTGTGTTCCCATTGTATCTCTCTCTTGTGCATGTGGCCACATTCCTCGTAAAACGTTCAGATTCGTAAAATCCTTATCACCTCCTTATCATGCCCTGTAACATGACACTGTTTCTGCCCTTGTGTTCGTTCATTTGGGCTGTTAGTTTTTGGAGTTTCATAAACCTTTGTATATAATGAATAATTAGTGTGTGTCTGATTGGTCCATACCCTACAATAATTTCATTTAGAAAACAACATGTATATCTTTATACATAAAATATATATTTGCCATAATACCTTAAGGAGGGGGCCTCTCATAAAGTCATAATTTTGGGGTTGTTTCATAAAAAACAATCAAAAAATACAGAAATGTTTTCCTCAAAAAACTTATTTTCTCTTCCATTGAGGAAAGAGAGACATTGATATCTTGGATGGCATTGGGGTGAGTAAATTATTAGGAAATATTCATTTTGAGGTGAACTAATCCTTTAAGGTAGGCGTACGATGCGAGTTCGGACACTTGGGAGGTCGTGAGATATTGCACACATTACGAGTCAGTTAACTTGATAATCGCGTCAAAGCAGCTGGACACGACCGTCCTGCACAAATTTTATCCTGAGCCGGCAGCAATCACATCGGCTTTCGCGCTAAACACAGAGACCGGAGCTTTCAATGTTGTGTGTGTGTGCATTCGCACGCTGTATAGTTTGTGCCACTGAGTTTTATTTGTTTGTTTGGTTTTTTTTAAATAAAAAAATTTAAATAAAAAAAATGCTGCCACTGAGCTATAGTTCCATCGATCTAGCCTGTGACAGGGTTGTGTATGATTTGGTAATAGGGGACAGCATGGTGGTGAATGTCGTTCTCGGTTACATAAGTAACCTCGGTTCTATCTAGAAGAGGAAACGAGTATTGCGTAAGTTAACTTACGCTACGAGTAAAGTCATCTTTTCTCAAGATATTGAAGCCAAAAATTATCCTTAATTTTGCATTTATTGTCAACGCAGTGCAGCAGCCAGCAGACCTAGAGCAGGCAATCTTGCGTGCTCATTGGCTGCCGTGCGGCAAATGCTGCAGCCTACCACTGAGCCTCTCGCATGGCGTCGCGCCCTCTACTCGTCACAGTCCGCCAAAATGGGGGTGGCTTAACGTATAAAATCCAGGCTCAGAAGCTGCATCACTGGTTTCATCAGCTGAAGCGAAAATCGCTCGTGTAGTCAGAGTAGCCTGCCCATTATAATTTGGGCAGGACAAACACACCACTCACACTGACAGAAGTCTAGCCTGCAAGGCGGGAACTTCCAGGTTATAAAACCTAACAAATGTGGACGGAGAGGCCCAACCTGCCACCTCACAAATGTCTTGAATGGAAATTCCGCTGGACCAAGCTCACGACGAGGCCACGCCTCTGGTGGAATGCGCACTGATGCCCAAGGGGCATTGCAGACCTTTAGACTAATAAGCAGATGTGATAGCTTCCACTATCCATCTGGACAGGCTCTGTTTCGAGGCGGCGAGACCCTTGGTGCGCCCACCAAACGAGACAAAGAGCTGTTCCGAACGCCTGAAAGAGTCGGAGCGCGTAATGTAAGCCCTCAGCGCCCTGACGGGGCAGAGGAGATTAACATCACCCTCACTATCGGATGCTGGCAGAGCTCTGGATTGCGCAATCGTGTTCATCACTCCTTCTGGCAGGACAGCGGGTATCCATTGATTAACCATACGTGCAGAGGCCAGCGCTCTGGATGGGGATGCCAGATTGAGTTGCGGGCTTGAAAGAGAAGATCTCTCCTCACCGGAATCGGCCAAGGGGTTGTGTGAGACACCCGCATCAACTCCGGGAACCAGGTTTGATTCTCCCAGTGCGGGGCTATAAGGAGCACCGAGTGACGCATTTCCCTGATCCTCTTGATTACCTTTGGTAACAGAGTGACCGGAGGGAAAGCATAAAGCGGGAGGCTGGGCCAGGTTTGGGCCTCATCCTCGTTCTTTGAAAAGAACAGCGGGCAGTGAGCGTTGTCTTTTGACGCAAACAGGTCGACTTTCGCTTTGCCGAAAAGGCGCCACAATAACTGGACTGCCTGGGGGTGCAGGGACCATTCCCCTGGGGGAACGTGGTTCCTGGACAGTTTGTCTGGACCGTCGTTCAAGTGGCCTGGCACATGCGCCGCTCTCAGCGAGCGCAGGTGGCACCAAGACCATACAAGAAGGCGTTCTGTCAGATGGCAGAGGCTTCTGGATCTGACACCACCCTGACGGTTTATGTAGGACACTATAGACATGTTGTCCGAGCGGACTAGCACATGGTGGTCCTGAATGAACGGGAGGAAGCGTTTGAGCGCGTTCTCGACCGCTATAATTTCCAGACAGTTTATATGGAACTCCCCAACCTGAGTTGGAGGCGTCTGTCGAGATGACCTTTCGGTGAGAGACAGCCCCCATTGTCACTCCCCGCTAGTACCAGTCGGCCGCTAACCAGGGCTGCAGAGCCAAAACGCAGCTCTGATTCACTCTGATTCGTCTGTAGCCTGAAACCCAAGCCTGGTGAGGCACTTGGGCGTTCAGCCAGCGTTGTAGCGGGCGCATGCGCAGCAAGCCCAGCTGAAGCACAGCCGCAGCTGATGCCATACAGCCTAGCATCCTCTGGAATGTCTTCAGAGGTGTGACACTGCCTTCCTGGAAAGACGCGGCCAGGTGTCGAACACGGCGCGCGCGCTGTGTCGATAAGCGGGCCGTCATAGCCATAGAGTCCAGTTCTATTCCTAGAAAGGAAACTGACTGACTGGGCATCAATGAGCTCTTGGTCCAGTTGACCGTGAGGCCCAAGCTTTCCAGATGGCTGAAAAGCATTGAGATTGAAAAGTTCTATCTCTGACTGTGCTAAAATCAGCCAATCGTCCAAATAGTTCAGAATTTCGCAGCCCCCTCACTCTCAGGGGGGCGAGAGCCGCATCCATGCACTTCGTAAATGTACAGGGTGCCAAGGACAGGCCGAACGGGAGGACGGTGTATTGATATGCCCGACTGTCGAAGGCGAATCTCAAGAATGGCCTGTGACGGGGGACTATCGGGATGTGAAAGTATGCATCTTTCAGATCGAGAGAGATAAACCAGTTCCTCTTATTCTTGCGCGGTCCAGAGGGTGGAGTGACAGCGTCCGGGGTAAAGGCTTTGAGTCGAGCCCGCAGGGTCGACAACAGAAGCGCTTCACAGTGCACGCAGCTGCCCGATTCCAGGGCGAGGGCTGCGTGATCCGGGCCCAGGCAGAGACAGCAAATCACATGGCGGTCTCCTGCGCTGAGCGGGGCTCTGCACGAGCCGCAGGAAAGGCGAGGCATTTTGAAGCAAACGCTCGCGCTCTTTTAGTGAGAGAGATTGAGTGTCGCAGCGGCGAACACTCACAGAATGCAAGGACAGAAAAGGATACGTGATGCAGCTTCTGAGCCTGGCTTTTATATACTAAGCCACCCCCATTTTGGCGGGCTGTGACGCGTAGAGGGCGCGACGTCACTGACGAGGCTCAGTGGTAGGCTGCAGCAGTTGCTGCATGGCAGCCAATGAGCACGCAAGATTGCCTGCTCTAGGTCTGCTGGCTGATGCACTGCATGACAATAAATGCAAAATTAAGGATAATTTTTGGCTTCAATATCTCGAGGAAAAGACGACTTTACCCGTAGTTTACCGAATACGAGAGAACCTCTCATAAGAGAACCGGCCGACTCCCCGAATTTTTTAAACATGTTTAAAAATAATCGGGAGGTAACGTGCTCGGCTCGTAATTCCTCTCACACGCTGCGAGCCGCGACCATGCAAGCATATTTCCACGCGTCATCTGCAAGCTCGTTAAACAGCAAAAATCGCACCGTGTACCCCCGCCTTTACACATACAATAATACACTTGGGAACTTACATTCTCCCATCCATTTGCTGGGGTCTAGCATGAGACGAGACTTGGCGTCCTCCAACTCCTTTTTCAGCTTCTCGTGCTTTGCTCTTAACTCCCTGATCTCCTGCTGCCTCTTCTCCAGCATCCTAAGGCGGGCGTTAAAGTACTGCAGACCCTGCAAGTGTGGGACAGCAGTGTAAGTTGTGCAAGCACCTGCTAGACTATGTGTGGCCCTCCTCAGCGGCCCGATTTAAATTGCAGTGGCTTAAGCTGAATTGATTCAATGCTTGCTAACCTGTACAGAGGATATAGGTCCTCAGCCTTTTGGTCAGATTAATTAGGGCAAAGCTGGAAATAAAATTAGTATCCAGGTTAAACACTCACTGTTACTTAGATGCATGTTTGCTTAAGGGACTAAAAAGTTAGATCAAGTTCAAGAGGAACTGGTTACTGAAAGGTTGAATTACAGGATTGATTCCTCCTGCAGTCTGTCATTGACATTATAAAGCAAATTAAGAACTTTTTCTTTTCTGCAAGTATCTCAGTTACGTGAACTACAGATTCAAACTCATTCCAGCTGTTGTTACTACTGTATGCCCACAGAAAATAAGATTTAATTTCACGAAACATAAATAAACCTAGCAGTTATACAACCTCCAACCCAAACACATACAGATTCGCATAAAACAAGAGGGTGAACAGCCTAATTCTTCATGAGCAAACTGCCAAACTCTAATATGCGAGCTTTGATTTTTTTCTTAATTGAAAATAAATCAGAGCACTATTCGACTGAGTTAATTTATTTTCCTCTGGTCTTCTCCACACAATTGACTGTGTGAACAGGGTTAGAAACTCACAGAGAAACAATTAATGACCCATGGACCCGCTGTGTGGAGTGAGCCATAAAGACCGATCAGGCGGGCCACAGATTGTGGAGCTACACCTCATTCATCACAGACACCCATGACCATTCCCCAATGCACTCTCTCCTATCTCTCTCACCATCTCTTCCTCTTTCTGAAAAGACCTTTGCTAATCTTTACACTTCTTTTTCCAGTACAGCACTCAGTAATCCCAGTCTAACTAAAGTTATCAGTGCAATCTAAAATCAATTAGCCAACATAAGTAATTGTCACAGAGATAAGTTTCATCCCTGACAACTGCACTTGTCACAGGATGTAAGAGAGACATCAGAATTGTTGCTAATGCTCTGATGCTTTTGAGTTCAGCATAAATGAAAAACTGATTTTACTCCATCATTCTGGGACTGTGACACGTTGTAGTTTTGTTTTACAAAAAATAAATATTAATTAAAAAAGTTAGATAAAGGAGACATATCTACTACACTTCTATTAGCCTCATAATAACACTTATAGTTATTTTTTAACCAATGGCTTAGCATTGCATGACATAAAATACTTGAAAACATTCACAGTTTTTTATTTCTCTAGACTTTTAGTATATACTTTAGAATTAAAGCAGAATGAGATACAAATAGCATACAAATAGCATTTTACCTCTGCCAACCCTTCTTTCCGTCTCTGAAGTCGTTCCACATCATCAATCTCGTACACTTTGATCTCAAAGGGTTCCTTTATAGTACCCCCCAGTGGGGGTAAATCAACCCACTGGCCTGCTGCACCAACCTTCCTGCCCAGAGAAGAGGTGTCTGGCAGAGGAGCTGGAATCAGACGCCGTCGCTGCAGGCCTGGAGGGGTCACACAGGGCAATGCTCTTCATGTGGGCCAAAGACGAACAGTAGACTTTGTGGGCATGCTTTTAAATATGCATGAGGCTTGCAAAAGGTTACAGCATTTAAAGCAAAAGTGATTTTTGAGTAACTGCAGATTACAGCATGGGATGAATGCATATTAAACACCAGATATACTTGTAAGCTCGGATTCATAAATCTAAATGAATTAATAGACTGATGGGATGGGATTATTTATTATTATTTATGTATCTGTATTTAAATACAGATTTGAAATCAACATTTAAACTAAAATTTATTTTGTTTAAGGTGGGCTCACAGTTTATGTTTATGATCTTTTACAATTGTTGATTGTCAGACTGTACTGTATTGTCCCAGTGGTATCTTTGGTAAAAAGCCATGGCACACTGTGCAACATCATTGATCTTTTATAGGCCTTATGTAGCCCCGCCCCTTTTCAGCGCTGCACTTGTTGTCGTGTGTCTTTCGGTCAGATTTAAAATCTTCCCGGTCTACTGACATTTGTTAAGATATCTGCTTTAAACATTACAATCCTCATGATAACTATTGTTAACTTTACAATAAGTAAATCCACTTCACCAGCTTATTACTCCTCGACAGCAATGCCATAGAAATATACAGAGCGACCGAAAAACGGAAGTTCAAAGACAATATTCTAAAGATGGCTGCACGCTTGTTTCTCTGGCGCATAAGGTTATATCAAACTGTATAATGCACATCACAGAATTTGGATACAATTGTCCTATCATACTGGATCACCGTAATGTAAAAGACATTCTATCAAAATTGTGTGAAACTGTTTTTAGGTTGAAAATTTTAAAATGTTAAAATAATAATTTGTGGTCCTCTGTATCAAATGTCTAGATAGTTAAATGGACAGATGCATTAAACGTCTTAACTATAGAAACACTGAATTGCAGAGACTCACAATTCTAACTTTCAAAAGCCATCTAATAAATTAAACTTGAATTGATCACCAGTAAATATTAACCCAATTGCCTTGACAGTAAAACCTACCATTAGATCTCTTTTTGGGAGATTTTGAGGCCTTTGTTCGACTTGATGTGGACACTCCACTCTCACTCATGGAATCATGGGCAGAAGATGCACTGCCTGTGGTTTCACTGTCCCTGATCATGCTCTCATAGCCACTGCTGCCTCCACTGTGATAAAAAAGTGCAGTGCGCCCCATGGCAGGGGGCAGTTCACCACTAAGTACACTGCTGTTGTCACTACCGTGGCCACTACTGTAGCGCTGTGGATGGCGAGGGGCAGTAATTTTGCTGTACGGAGAGGGTAAACAAGCAGCCAATGGCATTTCGCTGGAAGTTCGGGCATCATTGTTACCATCTGGTTGGTCAGAGCCCCTGAGGTTTTTCTTGGAGCTACCAACTGCTAATTCACTGACCCGACTGTTAGCTGCACGAACCGCTTGCTTTGTGCCCATAATAGTGCCCCTTCCTTGTTTAACATTGGAGCCTGTGACAGAGCGATTTGGAGGTTTTCCAGTTGGAGGTAGACTAGTGTTCCGAGCAGCTGTGACGGCAAGGAACTTGGTGGATGAGCTAAGGGCCTTTGAACCAGTACTTGACAAGGACTTTCCTTTGTTGCCACTCCCAACAATGGCTCTAGGAGTTATACTGGCCTTTATCTGTCCAAGCTTACAAATTCCACTAGTAGATGGAGGAGAAGTAGCAGTTGGTGTAGATATGGAACAGGGAGTCCCAAGTTTTGGAACCATTTTAGCAGATTTGCCAGTGCTACTGATACTGACATTAATGTTCTCCCTCGAGGTTACTGGTTTGGAACCCACTGAGGTTAAACTCTCAAACCTTTCAAGGGACATAAGACTACCAAAATGCCTTCCATTGTCTCCTTTAGCACTATGTGATCTGAGACTAGAAGCTGTCTTCAGGCTAGATGATTTAAAGCTAAAGGATTCCCCACTAACACGCACATCAAAGTCCTCCTCATAAACCGATGCTTTGGATGAAGACAATCTTGTTCCATCCCTACCCACAGACTTTAAGGCACTAGGAGACAACAAAATTCGTGTTTTCTGGTCGAGGCTTGACTTTCGAACAGGTGGAGCAGGGGGTGACATGCTTCCAGACTTAGGGAGCATACCCCCCTTCTGTCCATTAGCTCTCTTTCCTAAGGATGAGAATTTCAGGCTACCAGTTGTGTGCGAGGCATCATTACCCCATTTCATCTCAAAGGAGCTATGGGGCACTGAAACCATGCCGAGAGTGGTGGCCCCCCGCTTGAGCTGAGGCATCTTGCTTAGGTCCCCTTTTATAAAACTGGCCTTCTCACAACCATCCACAACCCTTTGAGATGTGGATGACACATGCATTTTGGAAGGGCGAGGAACACTGTTGCTATTCCCGCTTGTCTTTCTAGATGGAATACCACTCATGACATTTTTTGGTGGTTTACCAACAGAGCTAAACTCAGAATTCCTGGCTGATGTTATCCCACTACTAGTGTGGCTCCATTGTTCGTCTATTCTGCTACCTTGGCGTTGTAGCTCATGGGTGTAGCTTTTGCTAGAAGATGCAATTTGGGTGCTCTTCCTAGGGAGTGTAGAAAGATATGAGATCTGGGCAGACTGTGAAGTCATGAGTCTATTCGATTTCATTGACTTTGGACCACAGAGGGATGCTTTGGTACTGTCATGAGAAAGAGGGCACTTTGATATGGACAATTTGTCAACGGTTGCAGAATCATAGTCTTGTTCTGAAAAGCAAATTCCACTGTCACCCAATGAACTATTTGTTCTTTGCTGGGAGAAAGACTCAACTTGTAAACCACCAGGTAATTCCATCATAGAGCTGCTGACCGGTCCCTTGCGCACTCCCTTTGATGAGAGGCTCCTTTCAGTCTCATCACTACTTGGGGTACAAATATTTGTCTTGCAGATTGAAGAGTGTGCAGTGGCATTTCCATCTGAAGATTCCTCTTGTGACTTGGAAGCAGCACCTTGGTTCAGCTGGGACCTGTTTATCTGGCATGTGTAAGCATCAAACTCATCGTTTATGCTGCTGATAATGCTAACAGGTCGTGAGTGAGATGCCAGGGCCTGCAAAGAGCAGTCGCTATTGAAGCTAATGATGCTGGACGGTCTCCCATTGTCTGGAACCAGGCCAGCAGGCAGCTCTTCAACCACTGTAAACACCAGCTCATCCTCTCCATTGAGCTCCACCGGCTGCTGCAGTGTAACTGTAGTCCTTATAACATCCCTATCAAGGCACCTGTTCCTCAAAGTAGCACGTAGGTGGCTCACCTCTATAGGACTTCTACTGAGGTGATGGAATCTTTCAGTAATTGGGGAGTCATTTTGTTCTCCCTGTCTTAGAGCTTGCTGGCTCATACCCACTGGAGGAGTCCGTGTGGCTAAGCCACACTCTGTATTAGGGACTGAGGTCTTTGAGATGTTCTGTGAGGACGAGGCATGGGTTTTTTGTATAGGACCTCTACTAAAGACTTTCTCTCTCACAACAGGCTCTGAATCTTGCCTTAAAGTCGTGTTAATTTCAGATGCAGCTCCATGTTGCAAGTGTGCAAGCTTTTGAAGAGTGGACTTGGCAGTCCTGGATGATACAGAAGCACCTTCTGACATTTTGTCCGCTCCACTTTTGGAGGCCCTCTGTTGGCCTTTTTCTTCACTGGTGAAAACAGATGTGCTCTCACTGCCATCAATACACTCAAGCCGTTCTTGTAACTCTGCAAAAGTGTTGCATTTGAGGTGGTCCCCATCAGATTTCGGTCCTTCTTTTACACGCTTCTTGTTTAGGGAGGGAATGATAGGAACAAATGCTGGAGGGCCTTCATTGTCGCTGAGTTCACGGTCAGAGATAGGGGCCCCACCAGGCCCCACATAGATCACTGTATCACATGAGTGCTCACTGCTGGAAGAGTAATCTGGATCACTGGATAACATTGCAGGGTGGTCTGGGTCAAGAGCCACAGTCCGAGGGTGGAAGGGTCTTCGTCTGATATGTCCCTCTTCACAGGAGCTCTCCCCTCCAGAGGAACTTGATGCATACTGAACAGAATAACATTACACACTGACTTCATTATATCTTTGCAAACAGTTAATTCACAGCATGCAATAAATTCAAAGATTATGAAACATGTTTATGAAACATTTATGAAACATGTTAATTTCAGCAAAAGTTAAATGTGCACAGCAAAGAAGAAGCTAAAAAAGTTGCCAATACTATGCACAGGTTAGGCATGGAAAGGATTTTTTTTAGATCTATAAAATATTAATATATTCTGTCAAAACAGCTTAATTGTGGTGAAAATTGCCTGTGTGATGAGAAATGTTACATGCTGTTATCCCTCTGGAGGAAATGAATTGATTGCATTTGTTGATTACATGACATAGGTCACTGAAAAAATCTCCTTAACATTTGTTTCTCTGACAAAAACAAAACAAAACAACAACTAATCATTATTTAAATTGTGAAAGCCAAAATGTAATTTAGGAAAATAACAGTCATGACCTTTTGTAGATTGTATACAGACACAAAATAAAAAAGTTTTTTGACAACATTCTGACAAAATAAATACTTTTTGTTTTCATTGTACTAAAGTGAAAATAAATGATTTAAAAAATATATAAAAATTATCTGTAAAATATTATTGTTAATTCAAATAATTTATAATCATTTAAACATAGTTATATAGTGTTTTCATCATAAAACTTGGTCCAAAATTATTTTATTTAACTTTTAGAATAAAGTTTAGTGCAGTACTTGCTGTCTTGTATGGTTATGTTAGTACCACGAATCAGTGCTTTGTAAAGTTGTTTTAAAAAGACCTTGAATAAACAAGTATACACAAATGATCAATATATCAGTTTGAATTACATACCTTGGATTTCTTCTTTCTCATGCGGTGAATACGGGAGGCAAGCTGCACAGTGGTAAGAGAATCAGCATAATTGGCTGGCGAGTCAGAGATGTGGGCGATCATGGTGGTTCTACAGTTTATGTTGCCCAGCGATTCCCTCAGCAGCATGGTAAGCTTGCTGTCTCTGAATTATACATCAAAAAATCTTCTCGTTAGCCAAAAAGGAAGCTAGGCCTTACAACGTTCTTCCTCTCTCTCTAGGACCACTGAGAGGTTGTCTTAAAATAGAGGATTATGAATCATACTTGAATAAAAGAAATCCCTTCTTTTGATGCTCACTTTCTAGTTACCTGATTTAAAGTGTTTATATTTTATTCTGTTGTGGAGAATTTATTTTCTGAAGCCACATTTAAAAGATTTTTTTTTTTCCTGCTTGTGCCACTGTATTTCCTATCACACCTTCCGGTGAGTATTTCTTAAATCTTTCAGCATAGATGTGTTACTCCCCAAACTACATTCCTTTCAATATATCCCACCTCAGTGCAATTCACACTGGCTGCATTCTCTCTTTGCAAAGCTGGCTAATTGGCTTTATTGATTTGAGGGGAGTGAGAAGGAAACCCTTGTAGATGCAGATCAGGAGGTCTCAGTGGGTGAACAGTGACATATTACTACCTTCAACAGAGATATATCATCTCCCACTATTCGTCTGTATTGATTAATTGAACCACAAAACACATACCTGTATGGCACATGCTTGGCTCCATTGGCCAAAGCTAGGATGACATTTCCAAGGGCACCCAATGACAGACATTGGCCTCTCCCTCCATCTCGTGTATGGCTCAGATCAGACTCACAACTGCCTAAGTCCAGAAGATGCAGACGGCTACGACTTCCAGACACTGCAAAGTTATACACAGCCTGTCAAAACAGAACATGACTTCGAATGTCCATGTAAAAAATGCATAGTTTGACTATTTACAGGGCAAGTCTTTATTCCAAAACCCTAAACATTCCAGAAATATATAAGAAGCGTAGACGTCCATGACAAAAACATGTAAAGCTCCATGTAAAGCTTCATTTTTACACAAAGTAAGACTTCTGTCGTGTTTAAAAGCCATTAGCAGTACCAAAATAAAATAGGCAAACAGCTAATGTTGCTACTGTATGTCCGGCCAGTGCGCAACTGTTAAAATTTTTTTTTAACTTATTATTATTAGAATTTATTAGGATTAACCCCTTGAGATGTATCATCTCGTTTTCGAGGGGGTCCTTACAATGAAACACAATTACAAAAAAAACAAAAACAAAATTACAATTAATACATCAAACAACAGGACACCACCAATATAAAATACACACATATATATATATATATACATACATACACATACATGTATACATATACACATACACATATATATACAAATACACATACACACATACATACACAACAATACACAAAACTACAACACCAGTTTCAATGATAGCATGTGCAATCTACTTTCAAATAAAATAATAAAGATTGTTTAAACAACCGAAATGAAGTAATGGATCTAATATGTATGGGTAAATTATTCCAATCTAATAGGGCTTTAAACATAAATGCTCTCTTACCAATTGTTTTTTTAACACGAGGAACAAAAAAGTAAGTCTGGACAGAATGCCTAACATGATAGTTTGAGGAAAAGAGTACAAAATATTGTTGTAGATAACTAGGATAATCAAAATAAATACATTTAAATATAAATTGGAGCCAGTGCGTCTGCCTTCTCACATTCAAAGGTGGCCACTGAAGTGCATCATACATTGTACAGTGGTGAGTGGAAAAAGAACATCCTAGAACAAATCTACAAATTCTATTATATGCCGAATTAAGTAAGACAAGATCAGATTTTAATGCCGTCTGATAAACCACATCACAGTAATCAAACAATGGAAATATTAATTGAACAACTAGTTTCTTACGAACACTATAAGTAAAGCAATTTCGAGATCGATGCAAGATACTCATTCCAACGTTGACTTTTCGTAAGACATGATTAATGTGAAGTTTAAAGGAAAGTTTAGAGTCGAGCCATACACCAAGGTATTTAATAGTATCAACTCTATGCAGAAGAGTACCGTCTTTACATAATATAGCACAAGAACAGGTTTTGGAATTAAGTTTATGTCTAGAACCAAAGATCATAGTATATGACTTGGTTTTATTAAGCACTAATTTGTTAGCCAAAAGCCACTCTTGTAAACTATTAAAATCCGATTGAAGAGATAATTGAATTTGTATAGGGTCAAAATTAGAAGTATATATGACAGTATCGTCCGCATAAAGTTGAACCTGACAATTTTTAAGAAGTAATGGTAGATTATTTACATAAATAGAAAAGAGAAGTGGTCCTAAAACTGAACCTTGAGGCACACCACGTTGTTGAATCAAAAAATCTGATTTGTTTCCATTTAAGACAACACATTGTTTCCTGTTATGTAGATATGAATTAAACCACAAAATAGAATTTTTTGAAAAACCAATAGCATGAAGTTTATCTAAAAGCAAATAATGATCAACCAAATCAAAAGCTTTAGTCAAATCAAGAAAAATAGCACCTGTGAGCTTGCCGTTATCTGAAGCTGAAAACACATCATTTGTAAACTTAAGTAGTGCAGTGGTTGTGGAATGGTTAGTCCTAAAACCAGATTGAGATGGTGATAAAATATTATTAATACATAAATAATTTGAAAGTTGCTTATAAATTAATTTTTCAAAAACTTTGGATATGGAACATATAATAGATATTGGTCTATAATTATTGATATCAAGTACATCGCCTCCCTTATAAAGTGGAGTAATGCGTGCACATTTCCAGATCATCGGCAATTCACATGTGGACAATGAAAGATTAAATAAATCAGCTAGTGGATACATAATAATATGTGAAGTTAGTTTAAGATACCTATTTTCAATTCCATCTAATCCTTCACCACTAGTCACTTTTAATTCATCGATTGCACTCTGAACATCAATTGGAGCAATCCTCCCAAATGAAAATGAACTATTACATAATGTAGTCACATTAGAATTATCAGTATTCAAATAAGAGGCAGATGTTAAAGTAGACCAAACTGAGGAAAAATGCTGGTTGAACTCTTGGGCAATAGATAAAGAGTCATGAAGTATAGTATTATTATCAACTCTAATTTGATTAACTAAATGTTTATTTGATGTATTAATAATGTTTTTAATTTTATTCCAGAATTGTTTAGGATTTTTATAATGGTGAGAAAGACATTCTTTATAGTAATTAGACTTTGCATTTCGAGTTTTTGTCTTGCTTGAATTTCTCAAATGCCTATAAACTTCCCAATCAACATTACTTCTTGTCTGACGAAATTTTGTCCATGCTTTGTCCCTTTGCCTAAAGAGACTAATAAGTTCTGAATTAATCCAAGGAAGATGACTGCCCTTAACCCTAACAATTTTCCAAGGTGCATGCTTGTCTACAACTTTTATAAACTCAGTATAAAAAAAATCCCAAGCATCTTGAACATTTGGAATCAAATCATATCTATTCCAATTAATAGAAATCAGATCATTAACAAATAAATCTAAATTCAATTTTTTATATTGTCTGATTTTAATTAATTTTGGAGGCAATTTAGGTACTTTAATTTTCCACACACAAAATACAATCGAATGATCACTAAAACAATCAGGCATCACACCTGACCTTAAAAATCTATTTGGGTGTGAAACAAGTATCCAATCAAGAAGAGATTGTGTGCGAGAAGTAATTCTAGTAGGCTCAGTAATTAATTGAGTAAGATTTAAATTGTTAAATATATTTTTCTCTTTATTACATGATGTATCCAACCAATTCTTATTAAAATCGCCTAATAAAATTAACTCATTTTTACCAAAAACTGAATTAATAGTGGATATCAGGCAGTTAAAGGACTCCACTGGTGAGGAGGGTGGTCTGTATATGCTACCGATAATTATACATTTGTTTAAATGGAAAACCACCTTAACAAAAATAGATTCAAAATATAAAGGATCAACCGAGGGTATAATTAATTCAGAAACAAGACCTATAGAAACATATATAGCCACACCTCCACCCCTGGAGCACCTATCCAATCTATAAACAACATAATTGGCTAAGTTAATTTCGATATCTGAAACATTGCTATTGAGCCATGTTTCCGAAAGAGTGATAATATCAGGCTTATTTAAATCAACCCATGCACGAAGTAAATCAATTTTACACACCAGACTTCTAATATTCAAGTGAATGATTTTTAATCCCTTAACCTGATCCATCTTAAAAAAAAAAAGTCACTGGTCAAATATAAGGACACAAATAACTGAACCAGAAAATTCATTACAAGGGTGCAAAAACTATCAAATAAACTGATCACAACAAAACAAACAGACAGGACATTTACAAACAAAACACATAAAAACAGGACACCCTTCAAGAATAACCCAGCTGCCCCAGAAACCATGTTCCAGGGCATCCCAGTGAGTAAACCAAACAATATGTCAAAAACCGTCTCATACACTCAACTCAAGCAGCAATAATAATATTAATAAAAAAAAAATAAAAAAAACGTAACTTATTACAAATAAAATAAAAGCATAAAAAAAATAAATAAAAAAAATTATATAGGCTATATGCCCAACAGTAGCATTGTGGGAGGTAATACAAAATCCAATGCTCCAAAATAGTATTTTACATCACAAAACTACCTCAACACAATAAATATAATTATGCTACTAACAAACTTAGGTTATCCGAAAAATCAAGCCTCACCTCAGACAGTCATTATTATCCTGGTGAAATCTAAGGTGATAGGTAGGCAGCTTCAGCATCTTTATGGCAGCTAAAACGCTGCTGTTTGCCATCAACAAAAACACACAACGTGCAAGGATATCGGAGATAGTATTTCACATTAAGTTCGCGTAGCTTTCGTTTAACAGGATCAAAGTTCCTGCGCCTCTTCATCAGGTCAGCGCTGAAATCCGGATAGATATATACGCGTGTCCCGTTGTACTCGAGCTGCTTCTTCTCCCTCGCAATGCGAAGAATTTTCACCTTGTCCTGGAAATTAAGGAGCTTGATCATAATAGGTCTAGGACTGGCTCTATCGCTTTGACGAACTGTCGGAGAGCGATGAGCCCACTCAATGATCAGAGGAATGGAAAAGTTATCTTGTCCCAAAAGCTGCGGAATCAACCGGGACATAAAGCCAACAATATCGCTGCCTTCCGATGACTCTTGAACTCCAACAAAGCGGAGATTAGAACGTCGACTACGGTTCTCCAAATCGTCAACTTTGTCCAGCAGGTAGGAGTTGTCTTTCTCCAGTTGTTGCATCCGGACGACACATACTTGCACGTTGTCCTCATTCGCTCCAACACGTTGCTCTAACAAATTAACTTGATCTCCCAGAGTGCTTAATGAATTCTGAATACTTGTCAATCTGCTATGAATGACTTCCATTTTTACATCGAAGTGAGTCAGCATATCACTCTTACTCTGCTGAATAGCGTTCCACAAAGTTTGAAGTGAGATATGCGAGTCCTCCATTGCGCCAATTGTGTAACCCAAACAGCAGAAAACACCTGGCTATATGCAAAACTTTAACGTCAATGTATTGAAAAGCAGTCAAAAAAAAAAAAAAAAAAATAGAAGAGATCTTACAAAGCTACTATGATTACAATAAGCATGCTTGAGTAGAGCTTGACACACGTTCACTCACGCCGCGGCCATCTTGAAACGATACACTTGACTGGTTGACACTTGAACTTATGAATGGTTAGTTGTCTTTTTGCATTAAGCTAAGATAGGAGAAAGTATTTTGTTATCAAAAAGGCCACTGGTCACATTGGGGACCTTATGAGATACAGATCCAGTTGGACATAGCATCCTTGCTAAGTGGTGATTCTATATCCTTGGCAGTCCATCAAACAGCAAGCAATAAAAGTAAGTACAGCTAGTTAGATTACAGTCACATGTAGGTCACTAGACTAAAATTAATTCAGGATCATTACAGAAGATTCATTTATTTTGCACTGAGATTCGAGGCCATTAACCTCACGTCGGCAGGATTTACAAAGCCAGCGCTTGGAACTGAAACCCTCAGTGGACCAGGAATGTAAACGAGCTTCTCATTTCATGCTGAGCTCTATAAACACCTCTGCAGAAGAGACTCCAACCTCATTACATATTAAAATCTATTCTGGCTAGTGTCAATGGCCAGAACCCAGCCTGCAATGCAGTGACTGGAGAGCAATACTAACGATCATGCTAATGTTGACATGCTGATTTGACAGGATGGCTACGCCCAGTAATGAAAATGTGCTAACCCTTCTTGTTAGCATTCTCGTAGAATCGTTATGAGCTGGGCTAAATTGAGGTAACTGATATTCTCTGTGAACATGTGGAGAATGATAATGGAAAAGTCAGGTATCGTCTGCCCTCGGTAACAGTCTTCTCAAAATACTAATGATGCATAAAGATATATGATATGAAATCTTGGACAGTGATAAGAGGGTAAAACGCAATTTGTGAGGTTGAGATAAATTACCCTTGAATTAAAAGGATTTTAAGGCCTGGCTGTTACAGTATGGCTGTTTAGCAAAATGTACACATAGTTGTGAAAATGAACACAGTGAGCCATACTTCCTGCTTTGGTGCTTTTCTCCATACGGTACTGGGAAATATGTAGGGTGAAGAGCATGTGAGAATTCCAGCGGTCCTCTTCCTTGCAGTCAGATCTGCTGGTGCTGCGTGCTGCCAGTGCTGCATCCAAGAAGAAAGCCGCCTTCTCTGCAGAGTACGCCCGTAACTCGCTCTGGTTCTGCAGCTGGACATATTTTAAAGTGAGAGTGAGATAGAGATAAAGAAAGACAGAAACAACTTGTCAGTAAATTAGATTACTCAAATTTACTGTACATTACCGTTCAAATGATTGGGGTCAGTTCAATTATTATAATTTTTTTCATTTTTTGAAAGAATCGAATCCCTTTTAAGCAAGGATTTACTATATTGATCAAAACCGACATTAAAGGACCTTATAATGTTCAAAAATATATATTTTTCTAATATGTGCTGTTATTTTGAATGTACTATTCATCAAAGATTCCTGAACACAAAAATATTAACCAGCATAACTTTTTTGAGCATTGATAAAAATAAGAAATATGTCATGATCACCAAATCATCATATTCAAAAGATTTCTGAACACTGTGACATTGAAGACTAGAATAAAGACTGATGAAAATGCTTTGCTATCAGGAGTATATTAAGTTTTAATTTATATTAAAATAGAAAACAGTTATATTGTAATAATTATATAAACAGTTAAACTATAATGATATTTACAATATTATTGTTTCTACTGTTTTTTTGTGTGTGACAAAAACAGCCACAGTGAGAGAAAAATAGGCTTTTTTTTAAAATTATAAACCCCAAACTTTAGAATGGCATGTTTATAAAAAAAAGACATAATCTGGCACCTAAAATTGTTACATTTACACTATGCATTCCCAGGCAACCAAACCTATGACCTTGGCATTGCTAGCACAATGCTCTATTATTTGAGCTACAGGAACATTATGTAGACCTACAGTACACATGCTAAAAACAAACTCTAATGCACCTGGGATCCACAGACTGGGTCCTCTTTCAGGGAAATTCCTGCTCTCTGACTGTCCTGGGAAGTCCCTTTGGAAAAGTCAGCCAACAGGTCTCTCAGCACCTCCTCCCTACCACAGATTTCCACAGCGGACACACGGATGGAGAATCGTGTGCCGGCCTTCTCTTTCCTCTCCTCAATGAGCTTGAAGAGCCAAGATATAGCACAGGGTGCCACACCTAAGCTCTGTGTAGAGCTGTCCCTGCCGATCATGGTGTAGCTTTTGCCTGTGAGGTAAAGGTGAACTATGGTGAGCTGGCATTGCTGATCTAACCAAATATTCAAGATTTAGGGACTGAATGTGATAAAGACTATACACTACATCATGTTTTAATTGTCTTTACATGGTTATTATTTAGCTAAAAAAGTAATAAAATAAGCGAGCAGCATTTGTCAACACCGTGACATTGTCACCTGATTAACTTAGCTTGATTTAACTACATAATGATATAAGATCAGGTCTATAATAAGATTTGTGTTAAAATTAGCAATGTGCATGTAAAACAGGATGTTAGTCATGAGAGAATATATCACGCTAAAGCAGAGCAAACGAGTAGCCAAGCTATCTATGGGGGATTTAAGCAGCGCGTGGGAGGCACACAGTCTCTCACAGTGAAGGGCTCAACAATAAAAGTAGAAGAGAGAGAAACTGAGCACTTTTCAAACACTGTGTAAAATGGGGACACTTTGTGTTCAACAAACTGCTATTACTGCTCAAACACATATGCCCTTTCTGCGTTTTCCTCCTTGCTAGGCAATTTCAAGTACAGCCAAAACATTTGTGTATTTCGCATCACTTTGCCTTTCGCCTCATGTGAGTGATGGCTACTCCATCTGAAAATGGATTCTGAACAATGCATTTTCTTTCAAAGCATGAGGAGTTGTGACAGAGGGAGGTGGGTTATCATAACAATAAAGTTAATTACTGTAAAAAAAAAAGAAGAAGAAGTGGGCTACTAGGTTTAAATAGATGTTTACTAACCGAGGTTGGCTTGACCAAAACAGAAGATGCAGCCATCTGCCCCGTTGACCACAGATTGGATAACCTCTGCCACTGTCCCTGAGCATACCTCCGCCTGAGGATACAAATCCACATTTAGTCATCAAATCAAACCGTTTTCAAACCAGACAGACAGAATGATAGATAGAACAATACATAGAATGGCAACAGAGAGAATGACATACAGACAGACAGATCAATAGGCATTAAGACCAGTGTTGTGCAAGTTATTTCCAAACTGTAATAAATTATAGATTACTTGTTACTGTTATTTAAAAGTAATTCTTTACCTTACAATATTACTGTCTCAGAATTTCAATGCGTTACATTACTCCTGTATTACTTTTGAGTTACTTTCACCAAATTAACTACAAAAGTAGAACTTAACATTCTAAAATGACAAAATGTACTACAGAGCATTTTACATCCAGTAGAAGGCTATATGATGTAGCAAAATGACTGTGGGCTATCCAGGCTACTAACAATATAGCAATTGGCAAAGTGAAGGCTCAAGACAACGCAAGAAAGGATGACAGAGAGAATCACAAACGATCCAAGTCTGTTAAAAGTATGGTAGAGGTAAAGTGATTATCTGGCAATATCTGGGAATAGCTTGGGTCTATTCATATTAGACACAACAGAACTGTATGTAAACTCTAATGCCATGACAAGATGCACATTTGTTCTTTTCTTATTGTTGCCATTATTTTATTCTCTTTGAGTTCAAGAGGTTAACAACACAAAACTGTCATGCGCAAAGTGCGCATGATAAACATTATGCTTATGCTTTCTCAGTCATTTTACTCCATAGAAATTAATATATAGGCTAAACATAGCCTAACTGCTTAGAAAGAAAACACAGAACAAATAGAGACCCTTAGGCCAAACTCCAAGTAATGCGCATACGTCCATCTAGTATCTAGAATGTACAGTCTTCTTCTGCCATCTTCACCCATTAGCCGCTTTTCCACTGGCCAGCGCGAACACAGAGGCAGAGTAAAATATTACTGAAAACTGATTAGTAATGCCTTACACCACTGCGTTACAGCAAAAAGTAATACGTTACTGTAATGCATCACTTTTGTAATGCGTTACTCCCAACACTGATTATGACAAACAGAGAGACAGACAAAACGAGACAGAATGACAGACAGACAGACAAAATAATGGACAGAATGACAGACAAAATTAGACAGATAGACTGATAGACAAAACAATGGACAGAATGACAGACAAAACAAGACAGATAGACTGATAGACAGACAGACAAAACAATGGATAGAATGACAGACAAAATGAGACTGATAGACAGACAGACAGACAGACAGAACGATAGATAGAATGACAGACAGAGCATAGATAGCATGGCAGACAAAACGAGACAGAATAATAGAACGACAGACAGAATGATAGAACTATAGATGGACAGACTGATAGACAGACAGAACGATAGATAGAATGACATACAAAACATAACAAGACAGAATAATAGAACAACAGACGGAACAATAGAACTATAGATGGAAGGATTGATAGACAAAATGACAGATGAGACAGACAGCCAGAACTATAGAGAACGATTCCTCATGTAACATCTTGCTTGTCCTTGCAAACTTTCCAAACAGATGCAGAATACAGTAAGGACAGAGGAAGATTTTAAACCTTGGAATTATGTGTGTGTATTTTGCAGCTTGAGGAAAGCTTTGACAGAGTTGTTGTAAGAACAACCTCTGATGTGTGTTCGCTCAAAGCCTCTTTTGTTCTGAACAATGTGTGGTAGTCATTGATCATCAGACCTGATGTTTCTAGGACAGGAAACCCAAAGACTCCAAACTCCCAGAGAGTACAGGAGGAAGCAGAGAAAAGAGCTCTGTTCTCTTTTCCTCTGAGATCACTTCAGGCGCTGTGGACTCAGAATGATAACCCCAATACTCCAACCCAAACCTTTTATCTCCCTCACAAACCAAGCAAAGCGGAATAGCTCCCTTACAAATTGCTTTGATCTCAGCATGGATGTCCTTCCAGTTGGAAATCAAATCTATGTATATTTTTGCTAAAAAATAAATTATAAGTACAGACAGGACATTGATGAATTCTCTTTGGTATAACTTGCAAAATGCTCACTTATATTACTCCGATTGCCAAAAATGTATGCATTTATACCCCTTACTGTACCTGTGAAGCATCTTGAGTGAAGACGGCATCAAAGGTAAACATCTTTGGGGCGGTGGCAGAGGTGGAGCGTGTGCAGGTGGGTGGCTCACAAAAGGTCAGCTGTTTCTTATGGCCATCTACCTTGAGAAAGGACATGGATTCTGAGGTGTCTCGTGATCCTTTGGCAGGGCATATCCGCACCATTACTTTCACCTGCAAAGCACACAATTATATACGAATCATAATTATATTATTACATAATTTTATTTGTTACAAGCTTGAATTTGCAGCTATACGGCTATAATTGCAACATCCTAATTGCTAATTCTCGCAGTTACTGAGTGGTTTATAGCAAGAACTCTTGCCAAGAACTCCCCTCATACTGGCAACTTGGAAAGCATGTAATCAGCAGAAGATGAATGCCGATATTCCCAAAGCCCTTCTGTTCCCACAAGGGAACATCCTGCTGTAAAGTGTGGCTGGATTTACAAAACAAACCTGCCATGTTCTGACCAGACACTTCAAATCAAGATGAAACTGATCATCCAAGTATAAATATTAAGGATTGATGATAATAAACATTGATGATAATAAGAAATCTTTCTTGAGCACCAAATTAACATAGAATGATTTCCGTAGGATCATGTGAAATGTCACATTGGAGTAATGGCTGCTGAAAATTCAGCTTTGCCATCACAGGAATAAATTACAGTTTAAACAATAAAACAGAAAATATATTGTTATTGTTATGTTGGCCAATGTTAATTTCCATCTCTAGGGATACTTTTATGCACCAGTGTTATTTTAAGTCTAAGTTAAATGCTTTTGGTTATTACTGTATAAGAAGTCATCTTCCTTATTAAATTAAAAAACTTTATTTAGGGGCCATGTCTGACAAAGTAACATGAACTATCTATAATCACTATGAGACACATGATGGACTTAACACACTAAAGTTCCAGAAGGCAGGGTTACTGAAACTTGCATGCAACATCTATCATTTTTTACAGGCTTAAACACAAGCAAATGAACGATAGCAAAATGAAATAATACATTCCGCACGACTGAGGCGGAGCAGTTTATTATTACACCTACTTAGTGAAGCAATAATGTACTTGACTGTTAGTGTTTAAAGCCTTCTTTTATAGCTCTGCCACTAGGGACACTTTTAGAGTAGACTGCAACAAACAGCCCCTGAAGTTTACAGTCCTTCACTGAGATAAAGTATTCAATTGGCAGACAATATGGATCTCTCCTGATCACACTATGTTCCGTACTCATAGTGACACGTTTGGCATTAATAAAGACTGCTACAGACTAATCTTTCCCTTCCAAGAAATAGATAGAAGATCAGCATCCTTTTAAAGTCACTTCCCTAGGCAAGATAAAACAAGACCAAATTAAAATATAAAACACTTTCACAAGTAAAAAATACTTTTATAACAATAAAACACGTTTACAACTTGTTAAGACGTGTTAGTCAAGAACCACAATTTTCATTTAGCCGGCGTGAGAATCCAGGTTCATTTCCAACATTAAAATTAAAAGTAAAATAAATAAAATAAAATAAGTAATGTAATTGCAAACGAACCTGACAGCAAGTGATCGCCATGTGTTTAAAAAGAACATCTTTGACATTATGATGGAAATTCCTTTTGTGTTTAAAGTTTCAAGAAACTCGTTTTCAATGATACAATTCAAAAACGAATTTTTTTTTGGAAGTTGCAATAAAGATAGAAAAATCAAAAATCAAACAATTCCCTTGAGTGCAAAAGCACCAGTGATTTGTCATTCAGTCATTTCCACATAGATTCACTTCCATTAGCGCTGCCTTCCCACAATCACCTGTTCCTCTCTACTTGCCATCTTCTAAGCACTTTGAAATTTCTTTCCTTCAAAAATAAAGAAAATGAGAGTGTCCATACCCATTTCCTTCAAAAGTGCCTCAAAATCAGCAGGCAACACTCTTCAACTCAGTGGGTCTTATTAGCAATCATTTCACTGTCACTGTCTTGATAAACCTCATTAAAAACTTGCAGCTGCCTTTGGTTTGACTTTAGAAAACTTTAAATTGCCTATTGAGCACATTTTCTAATGCTGTGTATGCACAATGCAACAACACGATCAGGTGCACAATTAAGGGAACCAAAATGATTTATTTACAGTCTTCCAACTATAATGGATATGATGATGTAATAAACTCGAGAGATTTTGAGGAACAAGTCAGGTGACCTCACTGTTCTTAATGAGCGAATCACCTCCCTGCAGACATGACGTCATAATTAACCAGTACCACCTGCTGGTGTTTATGAGTCAGCAGTCTATTATAGCTTCTAATGCTAAGAACACACATTATATTCTTACTTTCCCACAGAGAAGTAATCTTAAACCAGACTCTAATGGGCCCCATCTCTTTGAATTTATATAGAGTGCATCACCTGTGCTGGAGGAGGGTCATACATGGGTCAGTGCAATCTTCCTTGTCTTTTTAGTCCTCCAGGAGGTGTTAAGGAAAGGAATGAGTTTGTTACCCAAAATAGCAGCAACATGTTGAGATGCTCATGATGCTCTAGAGAGTCCCATGAGAGAATATATATGGAACTGTCAGTTACATGGCAAGATACAGCAGCATATGTACAAATGTATCAGTCAGTCAAAAAGACATGACCTCAGCTCATTATGGTTAGCAGGTTAATATTAAGCAGATGCTCTTTATACAAAGTGACTCAAAGTACACTAATTGGGTAACAGTTCCCCTGGAGCGACCTGAGATTAAGTGCTTTGCCTAATGGGTACCAGTGTGCTTTAGCATTACAGTGAATATAGTAACTGTCCAGACGCTGAGAGTTATGGTGTTTTAATAGGCAAAACAAATGGTCAACTCAACCCTGTATTGTCTGTGAGACTACATGAGGGAGATATAGGAATTCATAATATATTGGCACCATAACGCTCGTTGGCGTTGGCCTATATTAGAAATGTTTAACATTTTATTGGGATTGGTTGATATTTAATACTTTTTTTTACATTTAGATTACGTTTGCTGTCATCTATTGCTCACTTAAAGTAAAATTTTTGTTTAAAAACACTGTTAAATGTAATCTTAAGCAAATCTCAAAAATAAAATGAATTTTCATACTGTACATTAAATTTGTTGGTATATAAATTGGGATGTCTAAAATTCACATGTAAAATTTCAAACAATTAATTTTAGTTTTAAGTGTTTTATCTTTTATAAATTCAGACAATTTGAATACTGTGCTTTCCTAAGGAAGATTAGCTTTATTAGTTTAATCTACTTCACTGTAATGCTCACAAACAGACGAGTTTTGATACTAAAATTCAGCATTGATACTAAACAACCAGCATTGGGCAGCAGGGATGTCAGTTTGCTTATCGTATCCCTGCTATCTTGAAACTTACTTATTTTCTATTTCCTTACAATCCCAAAAAACATTTGTTGATTGTCTTTCATAAACTTATAGGGAATCATCTAACACAATAATCCAGATGACAAAAACTAATGTTCATAGTTCTGATATTCAAATAATCCAAGAATGAGAAATCCAGAAATTGCCACTGGACTATCATAAGCATTTCTATACTCAGACTGTCCAGCACTAATAAACAGCCCTATTCTGAGAGAGCAATATGTCTTTTATCCAAATGCCCCTTGATGTCATTCTTTGACACTTCTGTTTTCATACATTGCTTTTCCCACTCCCACGGCCTCTCAGTCACTTGCAGCGAGGAATGCTGTCTGGCATTCTAAAGGAGCTTCTTGGAATTCCAACAGCCTGGGAATCAGGACAACTGGGCCAACCCATGCTGTCACACACAGTCTGCTTTGATGGTAACCCGAGAACAAGCCAAATCGATAAACCCACTGAGAATTCTTGAGCAGAGGGCAGGCAGAGGTTTACACATGATGTCATTATAATAAAGAAGAAACATTATTTCTGCAATTATGAAGTATAAGCTTTCATGTTAACATGGCTTTACTTATTATTCACTTTGAGATTACAATAATTTTGACAAAATGTCTGGATCATTTTTTATAAATCAAAAAGCCTCTGAAGAACTGGTATAGTTGAAAGATGACTTTACTGTACCTTTCCCATCCCGGGGCTGTCCTTAGCCTTTGACCCTGCCCTGAGGAGACATGGGGGTACAGGTGGGGGCGAGAGCTGCAGGGCAGAGCTGAAGCCATCAGTGTAGAAGAACGGCTCTTCTGGGTCAGGTGGGGAAGGAGGAAGCGGCTGAGGCTTCTTACGTTTGGAGAGGTTCAGCTTCTGGGCAGCCCTAGGAAAGAGCAGCAAACAAAAAGTTAGGTCAAGGAGTCATGTCCAGAAGCCTCTTTCTGCATTAGCCCTGCATTGCTATACAGCTCCATATCTGTCCTCCAAAGATGAGTTCTCATGATATACCATGCAATACCATGCAATGTGTTTCCAACAGATTGTGGAGCGCCCTTTTCCATATAGAAATGATTTAAACACCTTTGAGATGAATTGGAACAGTGAGTCAGACTCCATCACCCAATAGCAGTTCCTGACCTCACTGTGTAAAAGTGCATCCATGTTCCAACATCTAGAAAGCCTTTTTATAGAGGAGCAAAACCTTTTAGGAAGGACACGAGATTGAAAAGGAAGTGTTCAACAAGCACATATTGGTGTGGTGTTAGGCTGTCCAAGTGCTTTTGGTCATACATGTGTGGTAATGGTAAAAAGATGCAGGCTACCTAAAGCTGTGTGTTTTCCAGCTCACATTCATGTCTTTATGCCTGCTAGCATGAGGCTGAAGGGCTTGAGTAGAAAAGATTGAGCTCATTAAATGCCTCACTCTCCCTCACATCCTCTCTCTCTCTTCCTCCAGCTCCTTCACCACAGCCTCTTCAGGGGTGAAAAATCACACAGAACACTGTGTAATTACAGTCTCCATGAAGGACACAAAAGGAGGCCCCCACAGGAAAAGTGTATGTGCTATGCATTATAAGGTGTGAGTGGATGTGTGTGCAAACACACATAAATTACAGAAAGAAATTATCACCGAGCATCATCATCTATGTGTTTAAATAGGGAAGAAAGCACTATTAAGTTAGCATTTTGGGGTAAATGGAAAAAAATTAATACCAATAAATATACCATGACAGCCGTAAAACTTTGCATATATCCTCCTGTGACCCAGGAATAGACTTTTGTCTACTGTAGTGGACATTATATTTTACTAAATATTTAAAACACAGTTTTACGTCAGGATGTCCTGTGAAGAGCACATTCAGGGCTTTTCAGAGATTTCAAATGTTTAGAGGTTTCAACATGACAACAACTTTTGCTTGGTCTTTAAAAATGACTGACATTAATTTAGTGATCAAATTTAGCACTCTTATGGAAATATGATAATATTTTGTAATTATCATTTAAATCTGACTCATTTTAAAATTGTTTGTCATAAGTCAACATCTCAGGAAAATGGGGTTTCTAATCAAAATATGACTGTATGTTGCATAACAGGGAATTGGTTTCATACATGTCCACTACCAGGACTTAAATCATGTTTATCAGGCATTTTGGGCGACAAAACAAGCGAATGGGAAAATAACTGATATAAAAATATTCCTATGAAATATTAGATATTATTATGAAAATGTTGCCAATTATTACTCTCATTATTACACTTCTTCTTTAACACATGTTGCCCCAAGAACACATTAATATGCAAATTAGATACATTATATTGAATGGGACTACCAGTCATTTTACATATTGCATAAAGTAAAATAGTAAATCAATTTATTCAGTTATATCTTTCATAACATAGTTGAGAATCATCTTTATACAAACCTAAAATTCAATTCGTAAAAGAAAAAAAAATTCATTGTTTTTGCCTATACATGCGATTTTATGTATTTTTTTTCTTTTCTTTTTTTTTAAGTCCTGGTGTCCACAACAGTGGACATAGCATATAGCAAACATAATTTTTCAAAAAAAGTTTTCTTCCTCCATTCGTTTATTATGCTCTAAACAATGTAATGACATAGAAAAAATACTAAATTAAAATGATTAATAATCTAGAAATGAACAAATGAAAATATTTTTTGTAAAAAAAAAAAATTAAAAAATCACAATATTAATAAATAAATAAATATTTTCTCACCAAAGCCAGTATTTATTCTCAATTGGCACTTGTGTTAATTTTAAACCTTGGGTGTGAATGAGGCAGAGACACTGAGAGTGAAAAAGGAGAGCTTGTAATAGGGGGCATAAGAGGTCGGGAAAAAATACTTGAGTGAGAGGAGGAGGGTTTTATTAATATTAAACCCATATGGAGACAAAGCCTCTTTTTTGCCTCCTCTTCCACACAGCTCACCTATTCACACACACACACACACACACACACACACACACACACACACACACACACACACACGCGCGCGTGCACACACACACACACACACACACACACACACACACACACACACACACACACACACACACACACACACACACACACACACACACACACACACACACACACACACACACACACACACACACACACAGCACACACAGCGCCTCCTCTAACATAAAGAGGAGACCCACGCCCACATGTAGGGCAGAGAGCCGCATTCACAGCGTCTGGCTGCACGACAAATGCTTTACAAGCTCCTTATGAAGCACAACACAGTGACACACACAAAAGATTGAGATATACGTCAGAAGCGAACAGAGGTGAGTGGCCAGAGTGGGAGAAAAGTAGCATGGTAGAGTGAACGCCGATACGCTAGGCTGGGCTTTATCCAGATGCACCCACCTGTTAAATCTCCCTTTTCTGCCCAGCAGTGAGCAGTCTCGCTCTGGATATGCTATCGCTGCCAGTTTTACTGCAGGTGAGGTTTTAGGGTTGCAACTGAGAGAAAACCAATGCACTGTGGTTACTAAAGCACTTTTACAACCTTACTGATGCATACTTAGGTCTTGAACAATGAAGCAACACATTAGAGGGATTCTGTCATAATTTACCCACCCTCCTGTCATTCCAAACCTATGTGAATTTCTTTCTTAGAATTTAAAAAAATACTTTGGAAAATATCTCAGTGTTGTTTTGGCAATACAGTGAAATTCACTGGGGTTCAGTGTTGTTTTGGCACAGAGAAAAGCAATTGAAGCATTCTCAAATAAATGTTCTTTTGTGTTTTGCAGAAGAAAGAAGGTCATACAGGTTTAAAAAGACAGAAACCCTGGGAATCAAACCCACATCCTTGGGCCAGTTAAACTGCACAACACATGTAACGGTAACCGAACAACTCAAAAGAGTCCATTATACTTACAGTTCTCTCCAATCCATTATCTCAGTTCAGAGGTCATACCAGCACAGCAGTGAGAAAAGCAGCCTTTTAACTTGTTCATTCCAGATCCTGGTAAGAGCACTCCACGGCTCCCGGCACATGTGAGAGCAAGGCGGGGCGGGTGCTGAAGGCGTGCTGGAGACGGGGGGCTAGAGGTGTCTGCTGGAGGACGGGGCAATGTGATTACTATCACTGTCATCGGGGGTCCATTTCATGCAAATTCCTAGACGAGGAAGTGGGTACAGGTGCGACGAAATGAGAGTAGCCAGTAGCAGATGTCAGAAACGCTCATGATGACCCCCAAAACTTTTCTGCGGAACAGACGGGTAGGTAGCGCTCCTGCAGTGAAGCATTTTCCGCCACACACTATTTCCACAGAGCGCGTCACCAATGGCTGACTTCTCAAAGTTTAGCTCTTCCATTCACCTGTCGGAAACTGATGTGTTCGTAACCCAAAACCGATCAACTTTTCATCTTTCTCTTCCACTTCCCTCCAAGGTTGCCCTGACTTCACATCTGCATCGAGGCTGGGTGGGGGCACATCGTTCCTCTCTGCTGCGCTCCTTTCCTCCACTCTTTTGCGTTCCTCTCTGCCACTAGCCCATTGACAGAACTCCCAGGGAAGACAGAGGAAAAAGGCAAATCCCCTGGGATGAGGGGAAAAAAAGAGTCGATTCCTGCTTCTGCTGTTGCTGGGAAACCCTGGCAAAAGTCCAACGGTCCTCTCCGTCTACTCTTCGCGTGTCTCCCTCAATCTAGTGAGTCGCTCTCACCTTCTCCCTCTCGCTTTGCTGCACTCGCTCTCTTCCTCTCCTCTCCTCTCCTCAGCCCAGCCCCCTTTCCATTCCCCTCCCAGACACAGTGTCAGTACACAGCTGCTGTGCAAAGCGCCACTGATAGGCAGCATGATTCACACACACTTGTCTGTGCACGCACACACACACATTCTCTCTTTCAATCACACAAACACTCATCGCTGACGTGCAAAGCATGCACTTTCACACACACTGGCATGAATACTTCATGAGTGCCAAGGAGCCCCCTTTCCTCATTCTGCTGGACTTCAAAGAGACTGGGCTAGTGTGTGTGAAAAAGAAGCAAGGAAACAGTATAATAAGTGTCTTCCTGCTCTTACACGTGTCAATCCGTTTCCTATTATTTACATAACAAAAAGAGACCAAAGATCTTAGATGAAACCTATTACAGATGATATTGTGACAATTGTGTGAAAATCTGTAATCTATTCTGTAATTCTAAATCCATTTTTGCCATTCAGTGAAGCCAATGGGGTCCGAGACAACATTGGACCCCATTGACTTTCATTGTATGGAAAAGAAAAACAAAACAAAACAGAGATATTTTTTTAAAATATCTTCTTTTGTGTCCCACCGAAGTAATAAAATCATATAGATTTGGAATGAAATGAGGGTGACTGAATTGTTGTTTTTGGGTGAACTGTTCTTTTTAGGAAGGCGATTAGCAGAATACAAATAAGGGCTGGTTAGATGGTTAGATGGATGGATGGCAGCACTGATGGATAAATCAATGGCGCAAGATAAAACAAACAGGTGTGCTGCAAGATGTTAATGAGGACATTAGCCCGCAAGCAAAGCTACAGACCTCCACTGGTTCACTAATAGTCAGAAAACAATGCTGTTAACTATTAACTATCCAGGCCCAGCCTTTAGGTGCTTGGGGAAAATAAGAGTGCCAATTAACATGTAATATTTATGTGTGTGTGTGTGTTTGTGTGTGTGTGTGTGTGTGTGCGTGCGTGTGTGTGTGTGTGTGTGATGATGAATTGGTGAATGAGGTGGACTGAAAGAAGAGAGATCTTCTGTTCCAGCAAAAAGTATGACATATGGCCATGCAGGACTTAGTCTGATAGCTTTCTCCAATAGTAGATTCACCTGCTCTGAGTCTCCCTCAGCAATATGTAATATGGCCATTGGTCAAGCTGACAATGCAATAATAACTCTGTGTTTGTAGGTGGGTGAGAGTTTGTTTCAGTGCCTCTCCAAATTTGAATCTCTACAAAAAAAAAAAGTATTGATCTTGCCAGTTTTTGAGTTTTAAAAAAGGACTCAAAATCCAGCCTTTTTTTGACTTATCTTTTAAAAAGCAACAAAGATGTGACAAAATGTTTAAATGTCAACTGCAGCCCATTTAATTCCCATAATTTGATTTATATGCATGTAAAGAAGAATATTCAAAAGGCAAAAAAGATGAACACTTCAGAAATCATTCGAATACGCTGGTTTGGTGCTCAGGAATCATTTTTATCCGTGTTGAAAACAGTGGTGCTGCTTAATATTTTTGTGGAAACTGTGAAAGTCAAAAGAACAGCATTTTTTTTTAAATAGAAATCTTTTGTTCTATTATACATCTTTACTGCCACTTTTGATCACTTCTTCTGAATAAAAGTATTAATTTAATTTCTTTCTTAACTGACCCCTAACTTTTTAACAGTAGAGTACATGTATTAAAATAGTAAAAAAATTAAAAAAAAGGTCAATTTTGAGTGGCTTCTTGCCCACTGGAGTCTCGTCAATGTACGTTAAGCAAAAGCCAACTATGCAACCTGGTCATTACCTGAAACAGCCTTTAAGTTACTTAAGGACAATTTGTCACCAACCTCTATAATCCCCTTACAGCCTGTCTTGAAGCTCATTATGTGACTAGACATATAACACATCTTCATTTCCCCCAATTCATTCCTCTTCTTTTATTCTCTTCGCTTCAGTTTCCTTGGATCAGTCAACTGATCAAGAAAATCCTAAGCAAACCATTGCAGCAGCAGATCAATATAAAACTCTGAACACTGAAGGTGTAAAGCAGTCACAGGTTTCTGTAGCTGAAAAAGAAGCCTTGTTGACCCTCAGTCTGAGTGGGAAAATCAAGCTTTTTGCTATGAGTTATATTTCAAATACCAAATTCTGTCATGAATCTCTAGATGGGACAGGCTGATGGTGCCTTAACGAAAACCTGATGATATTTACATTGTTAACTACATGGCACAAAATGATTGGTTCCCGTTGCATCTGCAGCCAATGAACTTGCTGCTTAACATTTAAATATCAGGTTAGCGTTCACCAAAGCAGTTTACAGCGTGCTTTCAAAGTTCCTCTGAGACCCTTCACCTTCCCCAGCTCCACCTGTATATATCTGCTATGGGTAATTTTATTACGCAGCACATTGGTGTATGTATTGGCAGTAGCAAGTCCCATATTTACTCTGCATGCAGCAGCGTCAGCAGCAATAATATATAATAACACCAATAATAAACAGCAGCAGCGTAGCAGATGTATTCCACCAAAACCAAAAACATTAACATTGTCATATCCATTACTATGCTAAAAATCTTTGGAGTTGTCATGATAGATATATAACAAATTCCCACACTGAATCGATAAAAGGCAAGTTGACATTGGAAAGAAGTTTCAAATGACTTTAAGAATTTGGGCAGTTGAAAAGCTGCTGTTAAACTGAAGATTACTGCTGAAGACCTCCAGCAAAGATGACCCTAGCTCTACAAATTAAAACAGAACAATTTAAATATAGCATCACAGACAATCAGTTATCTTTGTCTTAGTTGCACTTTCGTGGACTTTTAGGTTGTATTCATTAGTTCCTGCTATCCTTTGTTTGGTCTCACCGCCACTTATGAGTTGTCATGAGGATTCATTGAATCATCACAGGTGTTTGTATTTAAGTTGCAGTCTTTCAGTTCTCATTTGTCCGGCAACATCAATGCATAGATTACCTTCTGTGTGGAATATTAAAGCCTTTTACCTCTGATCTTCATCTTCCTGTGATTTAACCCAGTTATGACATATAGACATTTAATCACTGGCTGATTATTAATTAAATACTTTTTATACAAAGTGACCTTACATTCCTGAGATAATTATTTTATGTTATAGCCATTTACAAAATATTTTATTTAAATAAATAAAAAATGACAATAAAATAAAACAAACATTTTAAATGCTACAGGTAAAATATTAACTAAGTTTTTATTAGTCGACAAAAAAGGTAATCCCAAGATTAGTTAGGATTAGGTAATCCCAACATTAGTTAACAAAGGGCGCTGTGTTTGCTGCTCAAGTTACACCAGAGGCCAGTCTCGAGAGACTGGTACCCTTAGTAGTATTTCTGGCAGAGTGGAAAAGCCTTCCAAAAATATCTCAGTGGGTTCTGCACACAGTAAAAAAGGGTTATACTATCCAATTCAGGTGTCGTCCACCAAAATTCAGAGGGGTTCTGCCCACAGTGGTGGGCCCCGAGCAGGCTCTGGTAATGGAACAAGAGGTAAAAGCACTCCTTCAAAAGGGGGCTATAGAACGGGTTCCTCCTCCCAGGTTGGAGTCAGGTTTTTACAGACGATATTTCATCGTTCCAAAGAAGGATGGGGGGTTGCGTCCAATTTTAGATCTGCGCCTGTTGAATCGCTCGGTAGGGAAGCTAAAATTCAAGATGCTCACTATCAAGCAGATCGTGTCACAAATCAGATCCGAGGACTGGTTTGTCACGATAGATCTGAAGGACGCGTACTTCCATATTTCCGTCCTTCCACAACACAGGAAGTTCCTGAGGTTCGCCTTCGGGGGCGAGGCGTACCAGTACAAGGTTCTTCCATTTGGCCTAGCTTTATCTCCCCGCACTTTCACGAAATGCATGGATGCAGCTTTAGCGCCCCTGAGGTTTCAGGGCATTCGTATCCTCAATTACATCGATGATTGGTTGATTTTAGCTCAGACAGAGCAGATGCCGGTTCAGCATCGAGATGTTGTTCTCGCTCATATGAGAAAGTTGGGGTTGAGACTGAACGCAAAGAAAAGTGTATTATCTCCTTCTCAGAAGACCACTTTTCTGGGTGTCGTTTGGGATTCGATCTCGATGCGGGCGCGACTTTCTCCAACACACACCGCTTCGATTCTTTCAGCTATGAAACAAGTAAAGCTAGGCCAGCTACTCACTGTAAAACAGTTTCAGAGACTGTTGGGTCTGATGGCAGCAGCGTCCAACGTTATACCTTGCGGCCTGTTGTACATGAGACCACTGCAGTGGTGGCTCCAGACCAAGGGATTCTCCCCGAGGGGAAATCCCCTCCGCACGATCAAAGTCACGCGTCGCAGGGTGGGGGGCGGTCATGAGTGGTCGTCCAGCCCAAGGTCTGTGGCAGGACCATCATCTATCATGGCATATAAATTGTCTAGAGATGTTGGCGGTGTTCCAAGCTTTGAAACACTTCCTAGCAGACCTCAGAGGTCATCATGTGTTAGTTCAGTCCCCGAGGTGGTGGAGCTCCTTTGGTTGAGTTTCGGTCTTGCCGAGGTGGACCTATTCTCTTCCAAGCAGACAACTCACTGTCATCTGTGGTTCTCCATCAGTCAGCCAGCCCCTCTGGGTTTGGACGCTCTGGTACAGCTGTGGCCGAGGTCACGTCTGTATGCTTTTCCCCCGGTTGCTCTGCTACCAGGAGTTCTGGAGAGGGTTCACCGGGACAGGGTCAGCCTACTTCTAGTAGACCCGTTCTGGCCGGCCCGAGTATGGTTCGCGGACCTAATATCTCTTCTGGACGGCTCTCCTTTGGAGATTCCGATCAGGAGGGATCTACTCTCTCAGGAGGGCGGTACGATATTTCAACCCCGCCCAGAGTTGTGGAAACTGTGGGCTTGGCCTCTGAGGGGGCCCAGCTCATAGAATCTGGTCTCTCAACTGAGGTTGTTGAGACCATCCTTCACTCCAGAGCTCCGTCCACGAGAAAGTTATATGCCCTGAAGTGGAAACTTTTCACTTCTTGGTGTGCAGAACACCGGCAGGACCCAGTTAACGGCCCAGTGGGTGCAGTGCTGGAGTTTCTGCAGGAGCTTTTCTCTGCAGGGTTATCCCCCTCCACACTAAAGGTGTATGTGACGGCACTAGCTGCTTACCATGTCCCTTTCAGTGGAGTTTCTCTTGTCAGACACCCACTTATAACTCGCTTCCTTCGTGGCACTTGGAGGCTGAGGCCTGCAGTTCGTACGAGGGTGCCGACTTGGGATTTGGCCATTGTACTAGAGGGCCTTTCTTTGGCCCCCTTTGAACCTATTGAGGAAGTTTCTGAGAAATTTCTCACATATAAAACTCTTTTTCTGCTTGCAATCAAAAGAGAATCGGAGATTTGCAGGCCCTGTCGGTTGCACCCTCGTACCTGGAGTTTTCGCCTGGTATGGTTAAGGCTTTTCTATACCCTAGACCAGGTTATGTCCCTAAGGTCCCTACTAATGCTGTCAGACCTACAGTGCTGCAGGCTTTCTATCCTCCTCCTTTTGTGTCATCAGATCAGGAGAAACTTAACCTTCTCTGCCCGGTTAGGGCGTTTGACGCTTACGTCCACAGAGCTGCCCTGTGGAGGATATCAGAACAGTTATTTGTGTGCTTTGGACCACCCAGGAAAGGGTGTCCCGCGTCTAAACAGAGAATGAGCAAGTGGGTGGTTGAGGCCATCTCACTTGCTTATGAGTCGGCAGGTCAGCCTTCACCTTTAGCTGTACGAGCCCACTCTACTAGGAGTGTGGCTGCTTCTAAAGCATTGTTGTCAGGAGTATCACTAAGTGATGTTTGTGATGCGGCTGGGTGGTCCTCACCGCATATATTTGTTAAGTTCTATGAATTGGACTTAAGTTCCACTCCTGGGGCGCAGGTGCTCTCGTCCTCTGTGCACTAGTTCCCACATGACGGTCATTTGCTCCTATGGCGACGTGGGTATTGGCGTTCCCACAGCTTGACGCAGCTCGAGTTCCCTTGAAAGGGAACGTCTCGGTTACGTATGTAACCCTAGTTCCCTGATAGGGAACGAGACGCTGCGTCGTTTTGCCATACTCCCAGCATGCCCGTTAGTGCTTCCTTCAGGCCTATCAGAAGCTGTCGCGCTTGTGTTTTGGGGGTGCTTTATAGTTTCCTGGTCGATGACGTCACCCGCCTATGACGTTCCGTCTCTCCATTGGACTGATTCCATACGTGCTTCATGACGCACACACGCAGAGGCGTTCCCACAGCTTGAAGCAGCGTCTCGTTCCCTATCAGGGAACTAGGGTTACATACGTAACCGAGACGTTTTTTTTTAAAATTAAATTAAACAAAAAAAACAACAACAACTGAAAAACCAACATGGTATCTCTAACTCTTTGTATTCCTACAATTTACAATATGTTGGTGGCATTGGAATTTAACATAAGCCTCCACAGTGTTTGGTATTCCCTCACAATGCATTTGTGACTGAACAAGGCTAATCCGCTATGGTGTTTCTTTCCTTTAAATCTCAGTGAATATGCTCGAAATATACTGAAAACAAAAGTCCTCCTCAGTCATGGCATGCAGGTTCTCTTTCATTTCAACAATATTCCCTTGGTTGGAATCAGCATGAAGCCACTGATTCATATATGAAACACCATTGAGAGGCTTCAATGCCTATGGCTAGAAAAAGATCAGCTTAAAGGGCACTGGGGCTCAATAATTGCTGTGAAATCTAAATGGTGTACCCAAAACACCACGACATCACTCAACACCTTCTACTTCTTCCCGGCACCTGTGTTACCTGCTGAGACACCATGTTCTCACTCATTCAGCTCTTTGTCTTACGTAATGTTGTATGCAGTGCTTGAAGTGGGGGGAAAAAAGTGCCGGTACTCTCTTGCATTGGCAAATCATAAAATTTGAGATTTCTGTCCCACTTTATATTAAGTGGCTTTATTTTAAGTGGCAACAAAATTATTTATTAACAACACAAATGTATTTAAACAAGTTAAGTGTGTGTGTGTGTGTGTGTGTGTGTGTGTGTGTGTGTGTGTGTGTGTGTGTGTGTGTGTGTGTGTGTGTGTGTGTGTGTGTGTGTGTGTGTGTGTGTGTGTGTGTGTGTGTGTGTGTGTGTGTGTGTGTGTGTGTGAGAGACTGTTGCTTCACCTTTTTTGTACCAAAGGCTTGAATTAAACATTCCCTCCATTCTCTTGACAGCTTCAGTCTCCTCTCTGTCTGGGCAGCAAGTGACAGGATAATGCTACATGTTCTGCAGCCCAGTTTGTTATCTTTAAAAACGAGCCAACTGTTTGTGGACCAAAAATACATAATTAGGTCCTTTGATCAACAGTCAGGCCATTCATGTGTTTCGTTACTCACGTTATTGTTGACGTTGGTGTCATTGACAAAGGTAACGTTGAGGTTGGTAGCTGCAGACTCCTCATTAACGCGAGCTGTTCCGCTCACATCAACGTTAACGTTAGTTTTAAGCTCATGAATCGTACCCGATGTTTCTGGTTGGACTTGGACCTCTGTTGACGTGTCTGGCTCTGGCACACGCGCTCTTTTAGTACCTTTCTGAAGCCAGGCTAACATAACGATTTACAAACTCGACACACTTCTTTTTAGTTTCTAGGTTGTCAATTTCAGCAGTGAAAAATCTGTTTACGTTCAGGCAGAAGCCACAGGCATCAGACAGCTTTTTCGAACCAGCATCCGTTGAGAAGCGAACTTCTGATAGGGTAGGCAGACTGCTTGCCTTTACATGATTCATCAAGATCTGAAGTAAGTCACGTAGTGCCCTCTGGGTAGTGTAGTTTATGTGACGTTAGGTCATTACCAATCTCTCTGACACTGACGCATTTTCTGTCAGTACGCAAGCGGTACACAGTGGTACGCAAGAAAAAGTGCAGGTACGCTTAAGAGTAAAATGTAGAAGTGCCAGTACTGCGTACCGGTGAGTACTGCCCCACTCCGAGCACTGGTTGTATGGCAGCTGCTTTGAGCTCTTGTCATTATAGACTTCTGCTTCAAGAATTGTGCGCTGCGACCTTGTCCTGAGGTACATGAGAACCTTTGTCATGTAGTGCCAGGGGGCATTACCTGCACAAATTATGGGGCAGCTCTTTAACACAATGCTTGCACATCTGGGTTTTTTGGTGACTATTAGCACATACTTATTTTGATTCAGCCTGGCAGAACATATTCTGACTCTGTTTGCTGGCAGAGGATGAATACAACAAAGATAAAGTAGAAGCCACTAGAAACCGATTCCTATCTAACATTTTAATTTAATATTGTAGCTAACAACAGGTTGAGCTGTTGGAGACGTCAGGAGCTGCCGGGGCTCAGCTGCTTCAAGGACATGGCAGCTCTACTGATCGAAACCCTGAATCCCCCCTGTTTTCCCCTTAGACATAATATGGAGAAGGGGGAGTTCAGTCTGTGGGGTGGAGGCACAACCCCCTTTCAATTTCAAAGGAATACTGCCCGACTGGAAAACATCAAATAGTCCAGCTCAGAGACTCAAGGATCGGCACTGTCAATATCTGCCTGCCGTGTAACCTTTATTGTTTATCTTCCCCTCTTTTTCTACCCTTTTGAATGACAATGAATAGCTACAGTATGCATGAAAAAACCTCTTGAAAGGAGGTTCAAATGAGGAAGAAGAGGTGGTTAAAAATGGAAAGCAGGTAATCTCTAGTGATCTTATTAGCATTCATCTATGATGGCATGGGGTGTGAAATGAGAGAGGCAAGATTAAGGGGATGCCTCAAAATCATTAGAGGGCATAAAAAGTGGGAGAAATAAAACAGAACCCTAAATAAGGTCAGAGTGTTGTTTATTTTAAAGGGATTACTGAAAGAAAATTGTCCATTTTGACAATTGTCCAAGTTACATTTTGGACCCTATTGAATTACATTGTGTGAACAAATTTTTTTTTTACATATCTTCTTTTATATTCCACAGAAGAAAGACAGACATACAGGTTTGGAACATTAGCCTGAGGCTGGGTCAGAGATGGCGCCGGTGTGTATGGCCTGCCGTCCGTTGCCTGTGATATTTGCCCGTCTCTTTATTTTAATGTAGCAGCGCCTCTTACATGTGGGGTCCCTCAAGGATCTATTCTTGCTCCGATTTTATTTATCCAAATATATTTGCCCTTGGGACCAAATAACATGGGTATAGATACTCTGATGGCTTGTATAGCGGAGGTAAAGGCCTGGATGTCCCTAAATTTTCTTCATCGAAATGAAGGTAAAACTGAGGTTATAGTTTTTGAACCATCAGAAGCTACTAGCTCCCTCTGTTTAAATTGTGACCTTTTGTCTGAATAACTTCATGTCTGAAACCATTAGTGAAGAATTTGGGGCGTGGTTTTCGATAGTGCTCTCAAATTGGATAAACAGATTAATACGGTTGTCAAATCCAGTTTTTTTCATCTCAGAGTCCTAGCTAAAGTTAAACAATTTCTTTCTTTTAAGGACTTTGAAAGGGTGATTCATGCTTTTATCTCGACAAGACTCGACTACTGTAATTCTCTGTACCTTGGCATTAACCAAGCAACTCTTAACCGTCTGCAAATGGTGGAGAATGCAGCTGCTAGGCTCCTTACCGGTGTGCGTAAACAAAAGCACATTACCCCAATTCTGAAATCTCTGCATTGGCTCTAAATCCGTTACAGAATTGATTTTAAAGTCTTAATGCTGTTTTTTTAAATCTATGAATGGTCTGGCTCCTGTTTACATCTCTGAATTATTATCCATTCACAATCCTGGATGGTCTCTTAGGTCATCCAACCAGAGACTGTTAAATGTTCCTCGGGCTAGATTGAAAACAAGAGGAGATCGAGCTTTTTCTGTTGCTGCACCAAAACTTTGGAACAGTACCTGTTTTTATTAGAACTGCCACTACACTGCTTGAGTTTAAAACAAAACTCAAAACGTCCCGGGTTACGTATGTAACCCTAGTTCCCCGAAGGGACGGACGCTGCGTGTAAGGGAGTGGGAACGCCCTCCAGCGTAACGCGTCTGAAGCATGAATGAAATCAGTCAATGTAGAGATGGAGCGTCATAGCGAGTGACGTCATCGACCAGGAAGCTATAAATATCCCCTGAGCACACAATACGCCAGCTTAAAGTTACTGAAGCAAGCGACCCAAGGGGATGCCGGGAGTATGGCAGGACACGCAGCGTCCGTCCCTTCGGGGAACTAGGGTTACATACGTAACCCGGGACGTTCCCCTTCAGGGACTACCGCTGCGTGTAATCGCAGTGGGAACGCAATACCCACATCCCCATACGACCAAATCCCCGTCGTGTGTCATTAGGAGACACAAACCGACGAGAGAACCTGAGCCCCGGTAGTGGAGCTAAGATCAAGGGAATAACATCTAACGAAAGTGTGCGGTGAGGACCAGCCTGCCGCATCACAAACGTCCTGAAGAGAAGCTCCTGAAAGAAGAGCTGTAGAGGCAGCCATACTCCTGGTGGAATGAGCCCTTACAGCCAAAGGTGAAGGCCGATGGGCCGAACCGTAAGCAAGCGAGATGGCCTCGACCACCCACTTGCTCATCCTTTGCTTAGATGCCGGACACCCTTTCTTAGGTGACCCAAAACAGACAAACAGTTGTTCCGATCTCCTCCACAGGGCAGCTCTGTGGACATAAGCATCTAAAGCCCTAACGGGGCACAGCAAATGAAGTCACTTCTGGTCTGACGTCAGAAAAGGCGGAGGACAGAAAACCTGCAGAACTATAGGTCTAACAAAAGTAGTTGGCACCTTAGGAACATAACCTGGTCTCGGACAGAGAAAGGCCTTAACCATACCAGGAGCAAATTCCAGGCACGAGGGAGCCACCGAAAGTGCTTGAATATCTCTAATTATTTTTAGAGATGAGATAGCGAGAAGAAGGATAGTCTTTAGCGTAAGAAACTTTTCCGAAACTTCCTCGATGGGCTCGAAAGGAGCTAGGGAGAGACCTTCTAAGACGATGGCCAGATCCCAAGCTGGTACCCTCGTGCGAACTGCAGGCCTCAGCCTCAAGGCGCCACGAAGGAAGCGAGATATAAGTGGGTGTCTCCCGAGAGAATCTCCGCTCGAAGGGGCGTGGTAAGCAGCTAAGGCCGCCACGCACACCTTCAGTGTGTAGTGGGATAACCCTGTGGAGAGACGGTCCTGCAGGAAATCCAGCACTGTACCAACCGGGCAGTTAACTGGGTCCTGCTGGCGCTCTCCACACCAAGAGGTGAAAAGTTTCCACCTCGCGGCATATGACTTCCTCGTGGCGGGAGCTCTGGATTGGAGGATGGTCTCAACGACCTCAGTCGAGAGACCAGAATCTATGAGCTGGGCCCCCTCAGAGGCCAAGCCCACAGCCTCCATAGTTCTGGGCGGGGGTGAAGGATCGACCCACTCGCCGGAGAGAGTAGATCTCTCCTGATCGGTATCTCCAGGGGAGAGCCGTCGAGGAGAGACACTAGGTCCGCAAACCATACTCGGGCCGGCCAGAACGGGGCTATTAGCAGAAGACTGAGCCCGTCCCGGCGAACCCTCTCCAGAACTCCCGGGAGCAAAACGATCGGGGGAAAAGCGTACAAACGTGACCTCGGCCACAGATGTACCATCGCGTCCAACCCCAGTGGGGCTGGCAGGCTGAGAGAGAACCACAGTGGACAGTGTGTTGTCTCTCGGGAAGCAAATAGGTCTACCTCGGCACGACCAAAATGTTCCCATAGGAGCTCCACCACCTCGGGGTGAAGACTCCATTCCCCGGGCCTCGGCCCTTGCCTCGACAGGATGTCTGCCCCCTGATTTAAATACCCCGGGAGATAAATAGCTCTCAGAGAAAGAATTTTCCCCTGGGACCATAGAAGGATCTGACGTGCCAGTTTGTAAAGTGGGCGAGAACGTAGACCCCCCTGATGGTTGATATAAGAGACCACCAATGTGTTGTCTGACCGGACAAGAACATGGTTGCCCCTTAGGTCTGGGAGGAAATGTTTCAGAGCCTGAAACACTGCCAACATCTCTAGACAATTTATGTGCCATAGACGGTGACGGTCCTCCCACAGACCCTGAGCTGGGCGACCAATCATGATCGCCCCCCACCCCGTGAGAGAGGCATCTGTCGTTAGCATAACGCGACGACAAGGAGCTCCCAACACAGGGCCTTGGGACAGAAACCGAGGATCTTTCCACATAACCGGGGCGCGATGACACCGTCGCGAACTCATGATCATGCGAAGCGGATTTCCCCTCGGGGAGAATCCCCTGGTTCTGAGCCACCACTGTAACGGTCTCATGTGCAGGAGGCCAAAAGGTATCACGTTGGACGCAGCTGCCATGAGACCTAACAGTCTCTGGAACTGTTTGACAGTGGATGACTGGCCTAGCTTGACCTGATCTACTGCGGCGAGAATCGAAGCAACACGAGCAGGTGACAACTGTGCCTGCATCGTCGTCGAATCCCACACTACACCGAGAAGTGTGGTTCTCTGTAATGGAGAAAGAACACTCTTCTTGGCGTTGCGCCTCAACCCCAACCTCTTGATGTGAGCAAGAACGACATCTCGATGCCGAACTGCCTGTTGTTCTGATTGAGCTAGAATTAACCAATCGTCTATATAGTTCAGAATACGGATGCCCTGCAGCCTCAGCGGGGCTATAGCCGCATCCATACACTTCGTGAATGTGCGGGGTGACAGTGCTAGGCCGAACGGAAGAACCTGTTATTGGTAAGCTTCGCCCCCGAAAGCGAACCTCAGGAACTTCCTGTGTTGAGGTAGGATAGATACGTGGAAGTAAGCGTCCTTTAGATCTATCGTGACGAACCAGTCCTCGGATCTGATTTGACACGATCTGCTTGAGAGTGAGCATCTTGAATTTGAGCTTCCCTACAGCGCGATTTAAGAGACGCAGATCTAGAAAGGGACGCAGCCCTCCATCTTTTTTCGGAAAGATGAAGAACTGGCTGTAGTTTCCTAACTCCCTGCTGGGTGGAGGAACCCGCTCTATAGCTCCTTTCGCCAGGAACTCTACTAAGGGAACCAGCCTCTCGAGGCTGGCCTCTGGATGAACATCCCGAGTGACAGACACAGCGCCCTGTAACGTACTGGCAGGGAACAGCTGGTCTGGGCACTCCACAACCCTCCTCGGAGGGGGCGAGCGTCCCTCGGGAAATCACTCGCCGAGTCTTTCTACGCCCTGTATAGGCAGGGTTAGTAGAGCAGACCCCTGAGGGCATCGGGAAAGACAGGGCACCGTGTTTTTGTGCAGTGAACTCAAGTCTTCCACGATGGGGACCACCCTCAGAGTCCTGACGTTCAGCAAGTCAGGATTTTTTCGACGCGGCCTTCTTGGCGATAATGACTGTCCTCAGATCAGCCCTACCCCGAGAAGGTCGCGCCGGAGAGCGCCCCGCCTCGTCCCTCCAGTTTCTCTGCGGGGGGGCACGAGACGCGACACTCCGTTTCTGCTGCGCTCTTTTTGAAGTACTCGGCGGCTGGGACTGCCCTCGCTCAGCAGCCCCAGCGACACGCACTTTAAGGGGCATAAATTTCTGAAAAGCAGCCGCCTGTTTCTTCTCTTCCTGGAACCTCTCCGTGACAGAGTGAAGAGCGTCACCGAAGAGGCCCGCAGGCGAAACTGGAGCATTTAAAAGGAGAGTCTTATCTTTCTCCTTCATAGAGGTCTGACTCAACCACAAGTGTCTCTCTGTGGCCACCATGCCATAGACCGGCCGATAGATTTAGCGGTCTCCTTGGTGGCCCGGAGAGTGAGATCAGCAGTCTGCCTGAACTCATTAATCATATCCACAGAAATTTCACCCCCCTCACAAGCATCTTTAAGCAGGTCAGCCTGATAAGCCTGTATAATGGCCATAGTGTGTAGACATGCAGCCGCCTGACCCGCCACCGAGTAAGCCTTCCCACTAACACAGAAGTATTTTTTAGTGGCTTAGAGGGCAGAGCCGGTGCTTTAAGTGAAGATGACGAAGCAGGAGAGAGATAGCTGGAGAGCGTCTCCTCTGCCTTCGGCATGGTCACGTACCCTGAAGCTTTTGCACCAAAAATGTTTCCATAAGCATTAGACTGGTTAGTATAAATTCTATTTGAAACAGGTCTAACCCAGGTCTTTGAAACCTCAGAGTGAAGATCTGGGAAGAATGGTAAGCACCGGCGAGAAAGCTGAGGACGTGCAGACAGAAGTCTATCATCTAATTGGCTTTCATTTCTAGACTCCTGCCTATCAGTTGGCCACTTTTTTTTTTTCCGCAATATTTTTTTTTTTAGCCCGAGATAACACATCTATCAGCCCCTCTTCAGCAGTATGCTGGAGTGACGAGTCAGTTTCTTCTGATGCAAAACTTTCGACATCGAGCTCCTCAGAACTGGATCTAAGTTCGACATCATGTGCCTCGACCCGGGCAGAAGCAACCGCCGCAGCGCGTGCTTCCAGAGCCGGGTGAGAGGCACTAGATCTCGCTGGAGATAGCTGAGATAGGGCGGAGCCCGTCTCAACGTCGCCAGTGAGATCCATCTGCGAGCCCCAAGACAAGCGCCGCCGCTCTGGCTCAACAGAAGCGGGACCCGAGCCTCGGGGAGCTCGCAGCAAACCACTCTCCTCGAAGAGCGATCACCGCGAGCGCAGAGTTCTCAAGGGAAAACGCTCGCAATGCTCACAATCGACCCCCTCGAGAGCCGACTGGGCATGCTGCAATCCCAAACAAGCAACACACAGCTGATGTGTATCCCCACCCGTGATGTATCGTGTACAGGGGGAAACACACTTTCTATATTGCTCGCTCGTCACTTTGACACTCATATTGGTTTTTATATATATATATATATATATATATATATATATAGTGAGAAACTCCTGTCTAAACAGACAAACACAATCGCTAGATTTCAGACACACACAGAGCTTGCTGAAGTAACAAAAAGCTGGCGTATTGTGTGCTCAGGGGATATTTATAGCTTCCTTGTCGATGACGTCACTCGCTATGACGCTCCATCTCTCCATTGACTGATTTCATTCATGCTTCAGACGGGTTACGCTGGAGGGCGTTCCCACTGCGATTACACGCAGCGGTAGTCCCTGAAGGGGAACCTATCTTTTCTCTTCGGCTTATAATTGTAACTGATTTGTATGGTGTCTGGTCTGTTCTGTGTTCTGTCCTGTAATTTGTTGTACATGGTGTTAACATGCTGACGATGTCCGACACAGTGTACAGCAGAACAGCACCTTGGTCAACAATTGTTGTTTTTAGTGGCGCTATATAAATAAAGTTGAGTTGAGTTGAGTAGATTTTGTCAGAATTGTCTCTCTTTTTTTGTGAACCATATACCTTTAACAACAAATTGTGTCTTCAGACTAAACTGACACATATTAAGCACTGCTATTTTTAGGCAATAAAAATATAAGTACTTCTTAATATAGTTATTCAATATCTAATTATATTTCTTCAGAATGTGTTGTCCTTTATGTTTGTCCTGTTTTCCATCCAAATAAAAAAAATCAGAATCGATTCACCATGTTATTTCAAAATGGCCGCCCCCATACAGGGTCATTCCGTGTCAACTCAACCAGAGATCCCGGCAATAAAAAAAATAAAAAAAACATATAGGGGTTTTAATATTAGGACACCAAAAGAAATGTTTATTAAAAACCAAACTATACAATGATGTTTAGATTTCTTTAATGTTTTTTCGAGTTGCATGCAAAAAATAAGTGCTTTTTCTCATTTTTTTAACTGTCACCATTGGCATACAATGCAACAAAGATTGCTAAAGTCAACAAATTTAACTAATAGACCTACCAATCTCTGTAAAAAATAAAATAATGATGCTGCCATCTTTCTAAAATAATTTTTACCCCCCTGAAATTTGGCTCCATATCTCAGCTGAAAATTGTCATTTTTACCCCCTCGACAAAATAGTGAATTACTCAATAGATATACATCCATTACCTTCAATATTTTGGCTTTCATCACTATTTATGTTTGTCTTTCTTCAGAAAAAAATATTAACAAATTCAAAAATTTGAGGGGGGAAGTTTCCGAAATGTGGTTGATTTGACATGGAATGAGTAAAAGGGAGTGTACCTTTAAATAAAACAAAACTCTACTTGATGAAGTACAGGAAGGTTCTGCCAGGTAAAACTTCATATAGCATTATATTTATGATTCTTGAAATACTTTTCTCTCCAATATGGTTTTCCCCTTTGCCCACATGCCTATACATACAAATACACACACACATCTGTGTGAGTACAGCGCTGACAGGCAGCGTTAGTGCTCAAAGCACCTGAGAATATTCTCTCTGTAAATAGCATTTTAAACAGACTTCATGTCATGAGCTACTTACTGTGCCGGAACGAGGGATGAGGAAGGAGTGAGGGAGCAAGACAAAACACGGCTGGAGGAACAAGGATGACAGGGAGTGATTGTAGAGAGAATTGAGCGAATGAGAAACAAAAATAGAGTGATGGGGGAAAAGAGAGAGAGAGAGAATGCAAGGTCTTTCTTATCAGGCTTTTACAATTACTTATTCAGCTCCATCTCTCTGCCAACAAACTGGGTCATGGGCTGAAACTTTGGCACAGAATAATCAACACAGTCAGCAAGACCGGGGACATGGCTGTATGCCAAACAACAACAAAACACACTCAACCTGAGAAACAAAAGCCACCACATGACCTGCACACAGATACTCTATACACAACCCCCTCATCAGTAACATGATGAGACACAATGATAATGATTTAGTAATGCTAAATCCCAGCAAACAGTCCGAGCAGAGTTTCTGTTCTGATAGTAGTGGACAGCACTGAAAAACTATTTGCTAAATGCTAATAATAAAATACAACTAACCACATAATCAAGCATCATGAGGGAGAAAACTCTTCCCATAGCATTTGCTATTAATGTCAAAGGCCACAATGTTACATTATTTTACTGCTAATTCATCTGTTAATTGGAAGAACTTTGCAACTACATGTCAACTAACTCTCATTAGAGTATTAGTAGACTGCCTTCTAAATAACTGCTAACTCTTTATTGTGATGGTCCCCCAACAGACATTCTACTGACTAATAACTTTGCAACTATATGTCAACTTAGTCTTACCCTAACATAACCCTACCACTCTCTACTAACTCTACTAACCAATACTCTACCAACAATCTAATGAGAGTTAGTTAACATGTAGGTGCAACTTTACTTACCATTCAGTTAGTGACGTTCGACGTTACGTCATACTGACATATTGGGGTCTCGCCTGAGAGCCCAGTACGTCAAGTATCGACGTAACGTCTCCGTTCCTTTCTTCTTTTCTTAAAAGGTTCTTGAAAGTTCACTTGGCTCAAAAAACAGATTATAAGTATAATGCAAAGTGATAAACAAAACAGAAAGAATGAGAAGTGTGGAGACTAGTAGTAAACAATGTCAGTTCATACTACAGACGTTTTGTATTTATACTGCTATGCTGCAGTAAGTCTTGTTACACTGGATTTTGTGTTGAAGCTCCAATGCACCGTCACAAAAAATTTACATATAAGCTTTTGCTTTTAGGAAGTTTTGCTGGCTATAACTTTTCGTAACCACGATAAGCTGACACATTAGTGCATATAGTATCACAGAGAGAGAGGGTATTGTCAAACCTAAAAGCTTTTGTTAAAAGCAGGTTACAGAACTTGTTAAAAGCAGAAATGCGTGTTCAGCCACATCAGTTACATGATGCATTCCCAACCCCTGCATTCATTACGAGCACTTTCATTCAATGCAAACAGGTGTGGTCTCTGTTGTTCCCTGACGATTATGCATTTCAGCACAGCAGTCTGCAGGACAATAATGCGAAGCATGACTTCAGCAGATAATAGACACTCAGCGTGCCGATGAAAGCCCATGGAAAAGCACATGAGAGAGCCCCTCAGTCACAAAGCAACATCAAAGCCGGGGAGAGACGGTCCCCATCTACGGCATGGAGAAGCCACTCTGCTTTTATCTGTAAATCTTTAAAGGCGAAATTACAGCTGGCCTTCAGTCGTAAAAACCCACTTGTTCCTGGTACTTGCTTTTTGCAAACCTCTGCACAATTCAGCATCATGCATGATGTGAAGTATATCACACACAATAAATGACACATATATGTTTGCTATAAAACATATCACTGATCTGCTTTATCCAGTCATGATCCTTTAAGGTCACAGGCTGCTGATTGCAAGAGATAAGTGTAAAAATCCCTCCATCACAAAAGCTGAGTGTTTACCTCTTCTTCAAGGTTATGCTGCGCTATATCAGAAAATAAAAAAAAACAACATTATACCTGAAACCTCCAAGGCAAATCTGTGAGTGAGAATGTGTATCTAAATCTGTTCTTCCACCCCCTCTGGCATGTTTACTAGACTGAGACTTTTGAACAGATGAGAGGAAGGGATTCTGTCATAACAATCCTCCTTGATCTTTATCTGTAAGGGAAACAACTGGGGTTAAAGGTCACAGAAGCTGCAGTGTGCCTCTCCAGTGGGCTCTCTTGCTACATTGAAAACCTTGATTCGCACAGACACAAGGGCTGGGTGGCCCAATAGGAGCTTATTAGGAAAATGGTATGCTCTATATGGGTCATTCTCAAAAATGTTGAATTTCCGACGAAATGAATAAAATGGTGGGAAAAGAACATTTAAACAGTCTTTTCTTACTCTGAAATGTGAACTTCAAAGTACTCTTCCCTAACTTTTTGTATTTGTAAAGTTTAACACTGATACCAATTAAATCAAATGTCATGAAATTGATGGACAAACATTATTTTAATTTATATATAATACTAATTACAGAGACAGACAGAGAGACGGATGGATGGATGGATGGATGGATGGATGGATGGATGGATGGATGGATAGATAGATAGTTTAGGGAAATGTGTGTCACCATATTTTAAGAATGACCCATTTAAAGGAGAATAGTCATGCAAACTTACTGGTTGATCTGTGCTGATCCCCTCAGATCATTCCTCCCCAAAATGACAACTGAGAATTTTTTTTCCCCCAAGCAGTCATTTCCATATCTATGTAATTTTTAACTTCATCTCCTTTAAGGGTAACTAAACACTAAAACAACTTTTCTTAGTTAATGATCTGTAAGAATGGAGCTTCATAAATGCTGTTCATTGATTCGAGTACATTTTGTATCGTCTGAGTGCTACGCTCTTCAGGTTGAACGGTGGCTACTGCAGTTGAATTTTCCTATTGGAAGTTGTGGTACCCTCTGACGTCAGCTAACCAGAGAGATGTGTCTCCCAGGCTCTGACCAGGGGTTTAGTTACCCTTTAACATCCATGACACAACTGCAACATTCAAAGTTTTTTTTATATATATTTTTTATAAGTACAAACAATTGTTAAGCTAAAAATTAAAAAAAGGAACTATATAAATATTCTGATTCAGTTTGACCAAACCATGCATTTAATAAAGAAAAAAGCAACAGGGGTTCCTAAATTATATGTTTCTGATCACCTCTGTACCTCCTTTCTCGTAATTATTTCGCCTTTTCTGCCTCTCTTTCTTTCACAATTGTGCAACCATGGCAACTTGCTTTTAAAGACGGTGTGCAAGGTGGGAGCTCCAGGTGGGAGTCAAGGCCAGGGAGAGGACACGACTTCAACGCCTGACATTTGAGCTGCTCTGACTCGTATAATTGAGGAAAGCATGAAAAACATTTTGCCATGAATATGCATATTTGGCCACAGGCAGTCGAAGCAATATTCAAAATGTCTATTTGTCAGGCATTCCTCATTTACATAATGACACATTCTTTCTTTCACAGGATTTTGGACTGACTGAGTGTACTCACAAATCACTGTCAAAAGCTTCCCTTATGACCCACCTTATTTATCAGCCCCTGTGTGCACTGGGCATCAAAAAGACAGACGTGCTTTTGCTGACAGTGCATACTAATTCACTAGATTCGGGTCAACTCAAATGGAAAATGATTATCAGTAATACCTAATGATGTGCACAGAAGCACAGGTCATACAGTGATCAGTGTCTAAAATCAATGGCATGACTAACTTAATGGCCAAGGCAAACCCCCTGGGGTGATGTCTGTCAGTCATTTACAGAAGGTGGTCCTGAAGGTGGTGAGCTAGAGATGAGGCGCTCTGCTTTTAATAGGCTAATTGTATTCAGTGTCACATAGCTATTAGTGTCTCACACCTCCAAGCATCTCATTCTATTCCCAGACATTTGGCCATGAACACAAATTCCTGTTTGTGTTTATCAGGTGAACCACTGTCGCTTGTTCCTTTGTCTTTTTTGTTGACCAGAATAATGATGACAAATAGAGAGACAGAATTCTGTATATCTGTATCCTTATTCCTGCTCCCGTGTGTTTTTTGTCAATATATTGATGTATATTTAGTGGGGAGCACATTGGAAATCTGAGACTTTAATTTAAAGGTGCAGTGTGTGACTTTTAGCGGCATCTAGCGGTTCGGTTGCGAGTTTACACTAAGGGCTCAGCCCACCGCTCACCCCTCCCTTTCGAATAAGCTACGGTGGCTAAAATGGGACAAACATCGTCGTCTGAGATGGCAGAGAATAGCCAGAGTAAACCAAGTTTCTGTACCACAGTCCATTATAAACCACATCATGGATAAAGTTTACAAAGCCATAGTCAGGTGAGGATCAAGGGTCTTAATACGTAATAAAATAATAGTAATTAGTTGATTGTCTCACGAACGTAACCCGCACATTTCTCCCCACATAGCAAACCCATAATACAGCGAGGGAGAAGAACCACATGAAACTATGCAACTATATATTTTTTCTTACAGAGTAGTAAAAGTTTAGCTGGCTAATATGAGCTGTTACTGTGGCTGAGCTGGTTAAAGCGTTAAGCCTTGTTTATACTGGACGCGTCCGCATGAGCCCAAAGGTGCGTGCGGCAAGAATAACGTGATTGTAACAGCGCGCGCGCCTCCGCAACCCCTAGACACCATTTACTACACACAATAGGCTTTTTTTCTCTGATTTTGGAAACTCGATCGACTTAAAATGCTTCCAAGATCGACAGGTTGGTGATTCCTGTAACTGTTTTACGGTCAATGACAAGAGTACTAATCAGCTGTCTCACGAACGTAACCAGCACATTTATCCCCATATAGCAAAGCCATAACACAGCGAGGGAGAAGAATTAAGTTACATGAAACAATCCAACTACATATTATACACCATTGACAAGGGAAAAGTCACTACTCACGGTGTTTATGGCTAGCTTCTAGCTTTCTGCGGCTTCTCTTTCAAGGTAGTGACGAAACGCGCTCTGAACGCTGTTTGTTCGCTGTCGGCTACGGTAGAAACATGACGTCACAATATGTCGACCTTCATAGAAGGGGATTCCTGCGCCTATGTAGATATAAATGCCTAATTCTAAGGTAATAAAAACATTACGGTTTATTAAGTAAGTTCTTTATACAAAACTGAACACATAGTTATGGATGTCATATTGCATTTCTGTTAATAGATACTCAAAATGTTTACACATTGCACCTTTAAACCTGCTTATAAACAGAAGGTTTTAGAATTTTGACACAAACACACAAAAAGTTATGATGAACAAAATTGTAAAATTCTGCACTATTTCTATGGCACTAATCCAATAACCAAACTTAGTTATCCGTACATACAGTCAGATGTTCTTGCTTCCATTGAAGTACAAGAAGCTCTTTGTATCATTTAAAGAATTAAACATAAAATGATTAAAAATAATTAATTCAATAATTTAATTAATTCAATAATTAATTAAACTCAAACTGAAATTGAAACTTGAACTTTCCAAAATGTTCCTTAATTGTAATTTAAATTCGTCCTAAATCAGAAAAAGAACCTTTGGACCTCTTTCCAGAGAGAGTTCAATGCACACATTCAGGGGCGGACTGGCCATCTGGAGCACCGGGACTTTTCCCGGTGGGCCGCTGGCCAATGTGGGCCGGCCCACCCGGTATACAAATACATATTTTCTTTCATAATATGAAATCATCATATTATCATATTCCGTTTCATAACGGAAATCATAATATTACATCTCTTTTCTACGCAAATGGATGAGTTAGTCGGGCCGCGGCCGACAAGGAGTGTGTTTTGTTCGCATGTGAGTGTTTTGCCCTCCCTCCCTGTTTAGTTTGGTCTACTCCATTGCGTATCTTGAAACACGCCCCCTTTCACGTTGTCTAATTTACAGAGAGAGAGACGGATTGATCTGGTAGGTACAGCGAATTTCTCTGAGCAGATAAGATAATAACACATAATTCTCTACGGATGAAAGGGGGAAGAAAAGAAAAGGTGGGTGGAAAAGTTACGCGTTAAAAAAAGCATTAGAGGTAGATGCTGTGAAACGTTTCAAATTAACTGATTATGCATTAGGCGGAATCGGCGCGAAGTAGGGTTGCCACCTGTCCCGGTTTTACCGGGATTGTCCTTCTTTTTAATAACCTGTCCCGGAAAATGTATCCACTCGAAGGATTTCGAAAGGCTACGTGAATACTGACATCCGAAGTCTCCCGGAAGTTCCGCGAGTCTCCCGCATATTGATAGCGGCTCCCTGATGCCCGCAAATAAGTTCAAATCTCCCGGAATCTAGAGCGAGGAGCGAGCAAGAGCGTGCACATACTGTGCTCCAAACTATCCTTTGTTATCCTTTGCTACTGTACTATCCTTTGTAGATTTTGTAGCTATGATCGTTGCAGATAGGACCAACACATCTTACACAAGAAGTTTGCACCTTTTTGTCTATGTGGCTTTCTGGGCAGGTTTTATGAATATTATTTATTATTTGTCTTTTTGCATTTTAGAGCAAAGTAACAGTGTGCCAACACACAGATGAGCCTATTTTGTGTAGAACTGCACCTATATGTTAAATAAACTTAAACAACCTTTTATTATTATCATCATTATTATTATTATTCATTCAGATTCAGGAAGCCATCCCAGCTTTGATTTCTTCTCTGTACCGACATCAGAAAATCTAGACATTTTTCAAGTTCCACCCTCAACAAAATTCAAGCAAAGCTTTGGTTCAAAAGGTTTTCTGCTGTAAAGATTCCCTTTGTTTTACAAATATTAACTAATATATGTTGCATTAATTCAAATAAATGTTTAAATAGCAGTTAATTTCTCGTTTCTTGTATTGTGTTATATTTTTATGCTATAAGTGGTGTTAAAAATTATTCTGCACATTAATGAGCCAGTGTGTTATGATGTGGGGGGCTGCTGTGGGCCAGAAAGGCCAGGGCCACTTTTTGGTCCCAGTCCGCCCCTGCACACATTTCTAACTAATAAACTACATACTAATAGAATGTCCTCTAAATGTTACACTAAACCATCAATCCTCAAGAACAATTTTACCAAACAATTTGTCTGCTACATTGCGATTAACTATTATCCCTGCGGATACATGGACAATCCAGCTTTGAGACCTCTGCCATTTGGATTTTGCACTCTCTCTGACTGTTATGCCTGAGCATTGATCGATGACATTTCAACACATTAGGCTGTACTGCCCTCAACATCACGGCAGTCTCCACGGGTGCTGAGAAAGCATTGCTGTGACGTGACTGCCAGAGGCAATGGAGGATTCTGGGTCCTTGCAAGCGAGGGCCTGGGACTAAGATATTGAAACAGGGATTCACTGAGCACGATTAGCTGAATTGATGGCTGTGCACTGCGTACAGGCTTTTAAGCTTACCTGAGGAAGAATGAGGCTGCTGAGCTGGTTTGGGGTGCTGATGGGATGGCTGGCTGGTCATGGTGGGTCAGTTTATGTCCTGATGGAGAAACCAAGGGCACAGCACTGGCCTGACTTGACCTGGAGGCTACAGTTGCCAAACTGTCCTTCTCTATGGTAGGACTCTGTTGGGGGGAAACAATACTATTAGAATGACAAAACAGTGTAGTAAATGTTGCTTTAAAGTCATCATGGAAATGGAAGTTGAAATTAGTCTTTTCTTCTTTATTGTGACGTATATCAGAGTGAAACTATAGGGCAGGACTTAATTTTGTCCAACGATTGGATGGAATTAATTGGATCATTTATGAGTGACAGGTTGCCCCGCCCTCACGCCAGTAACATCATCAGAGAAGACATGACGGTGCAAGAGAAAGGAGAAGTTATTTTGATTAAAGACTGCGTGGACATGAATTTAAAAAAAATAAATTTGCACAGATAAATCATTTATAATAAATACAGCAATATTCCATAAAAAAACAATTGTCCATTTTGATTTCATGGTGACTTTAAATAAAAAAATAATAATTATAATATCCTCACCGTCATGTCGTTCCAAACCTGTATGCAAAAAACGTGTACATAAAAAACAACAACACATTTTTCCAAAATAACTTCTTTTATGTTCCACAGAAGAAAAACATACAGGTAAATGACTACAGAATATTATTTTTTGGGTTAACTATGACTAAGTATGAGATAAGGATGAGAAGTATGACAACAATGATGATCAATCCAAAAGAATCATCATAAATAAGGTTTCAGTGAGAAAATACATGAGATGGGTGGAGTTATGGAGCAGACCGCAGTAGAAGGAAGCATCGGATTTGCTCCTCAAGAATGATTTGACAACTTTTCAGACTATTTGAACAAGTAACTTCATAACTCTATTCAGAACTTTGTTTTACATCCATCCTGAATAGTTTGGTTTGTTCCAAACTGAAGCAAAATCACCCAAAATTCTAGTGTGATACGTGCCGTCACGGAAAATTTGTTTTGAAATGATATTTTTTCCAATGATAACAAAAAAATATTTACTTATAATCGTTTCACTTTCCTGTTGATTGTCACTGCTCTAGTTTACACCATATAAACACTACAGTCATGGCATTATTGTGTCTGGAGGAGAGTAGGTTGCTGAAGAGTGTGCTTTTTCTCTACACTCAGTCTTTGGCTAACAGGATTACAAACACATTCCATAATATCACAAGCACAGTCTGCTGCAAAGTAATGAAATCCTGTGGGATACTTCGCAAATACTGGTGTCAAAAATACAAGGCCCACTCGTGCAGAAGTAATATGAAAGCAGCCAAGCAGCCCATGAACTATACATGGGGCCACTTCTCAGTCATACTAATAAATATAACAAAAACATTTACTCTTTTTAACAGCTATAACACCCATCATCCTTGCTTTATGGGTATTGTTTTTTTTTATAAATGCAGTGGAGCTAGGCTAGAAACCAGCAAAGTTCAAATGCTGAAGAAAAACACTAGATATTTTTACTCATGAGCAAGGCACTCCAGGCACTATTCATGAGGAGTTTAATAAGTAGCTCCAGATCAAATGCACCTGCTATCTGTTATGTAAGACTAGCTAGTGTGCTTTCACATTGTGAAAAATTAATCTTCCAAATTCCTCTAAAGGTACAGGGGTCAAACATAAGTGTCATTCAAGCCCCTTTATACTTCTACTGTAAGCCCAGTCATTTTAAGATAACTTCAATAAATATTGGTATCTTTGCATAAGCTGTCATTATCTAAGCACACTCACGTTGCTTAAACTTCTATGGTTTTAAACAAAAATGTCAAAGCTGCTCTTTTACATACTGTCACAACTGTGTGGTAGAACACACACCACGAGGAAGACGAAGACTCAAAATGGTCTTTAATAGCATCCAAACAGGGTAGACAGGTAAACTCAGATTTGCATTGATGTTGCGTAGATTAGACCGGACAACCAAACACTGAAAACACAAGAACTGAAGTACTAAGACTAACCAGGTGAACTAATGAGGACACAGCTGACCTAAATGACTAACCATAATCAGTACTTATGGTAACCCTCGTTCCCTGAAGGAGGGAACGGATACGTAAGTCGTGACCAACGAATAGGAATCTCGCTAGAGACGCCAATCTACTTCAAGTGAAACTAAACGAGCCAATGCTCTGCATGCAATCATTTGCATCAGCTGTTCAGCCATGCAGCGTGGGTATATAATGAGCAACAGGTGCGATTGCACTTCAGTTTTTGCTGAGGAGCCGAGCCGATGAGCTGGCTGCCCCGTCGGGTTGCAGCAGATGTCGTGACGGGACGTACGTCTCCGTTCCCTCCTTCAGGGAATGAGGGTTATCATACATAACCGAGACATTCCCTATCAGTCGGTCACTCTCTGCGTACGTCGTGACCGATGAATAGGAATCCCTACCAAAGCGCCACAACTGCCGACCCCATCTAGCGGCCTGTGCAAGCCTCTTGCCCCTTCTTGCCTGGAAGGACGATAGGAGAGGGCTTACACAGAATATATCTGTCACTGTTGTTCTGTGATAACCCATATAGTGAGATCATTGGATAACACTGGGAAAGAGTGCCCTTTCTGTTAGGATGGAGAACGCTGCGGAACCCACATTCTCCCCCGAAGGAGTTATGTGGCGATATACTTATGGACTAACCCGAAGGTTGTACTGCATATGAAATACTGGGTGACTTAGCCCAAGGGAAAGACACGGACTTCCGTTTAGGAGCAACCGTGGAAGAAATACACATATGGGATGCCCGCAGGGTCACACATATGGGACCCAGCCTAGACCCGGTTAAACGGATAAAGGCCTGCTGCCGGACGCTCCGCCATGTCCGGGCCGAGGGTGTTGGAGGACACAACAGATTTTTCACTCTGGAGCAATAAGGGCGCACAGTAGGGTGCAGTAAGCCGACAGAGCCAGGCCTCTCAGTGCTTCCAACTGTTTAGGGTGAGAACAAGGGAGGAGACCGGCTCTACACGTAGGCTATAATATCTAACGAACGTGTTAGGTGTCGCCCATCCCACAGCTCTATAGATATCTGTTACGCGAGGAGCCACGTATACCAGTGCCCAGGAGGATGCACTGCCTCTCGTGGATTGAGCATGCAATATGAGCGGGCAGAGCACGCCTTGTGCTTGGTAAGCCAAGGCGATGGCATCCACTATCCAGTGGGCCAACCTCTGCTTGGAGACAGCCTTTCCCTTCTGCTGGCCTCCATAACAGACAAAGAGCTGGTCTGAGGTCCTGAGACTTTGAGTTCTGTCCACGTACAAACGCAGACCATGAACGGGACAAAGCAAAGCCAGGGCTGGGTCTGCTTCCTCCAGGGGTAGCGCTTGCAGGTTCACCACCTGATCCCTGAAGGGAGTGGTAGGAACCTTGGACACATAGCCAGGCCGGCGTCTCAGTACAACATGGTTGTCACCCGGCCCGAACTCTAGGCATGATTCGTTGACCAAAAATGCCTGCAGGTCCCCTAACCTCTTGATAGAGGCCAGTGCAACCAGCAGCAAAGTCTTCATGGAGAGAAGCTTTAAGTCTGCTGATTGCAAAGGCTCAAAGGGAGACGTCCCCTATATGCCACTGCACCCCCCCCCCCCCCCTCGCCCCCCGCCCTAATTGTACTGGTGTAGAGGCGAAACATCAGTGAACGGAGGCCTCCAGCTGACGACCCTGCAGTTGACCTAATGCCACCGGCGGAGGTGCGGCAGGCCGGAAACGCAAAACAGGAACAAAATTGTAGCTGTATAATGATCTAATCATATGCGATGCATCATTTAGGCACTTCTGGGAATGTCATTTTACTGTTTATCACCATATGGTAATTCCTTTTAACAAATTTGGCTGTATTTTACAGTAAAATTACACATAATGTCACTTTAATCCATGTACAGTCTTTCATCATATATGATAAGAATTTACAGTTAACAATGAACAGTTTTTTACTGTAGTAAATTCTTGTACAATTTGAGTTCCCAGGCATGCTAAATTAAAAACTGCACCGCTAGTCTAAAAATTCTTAAAGATTCACAATGAACCAATGAGTTTCTAAATAATTGATTTGGTCAGGTGTTATTTCACATAAGGCACCAAGTAACCTACCTATTTTTTTATTCAAAAATAAATAAATAGGTGCATGATACCCCTTGGAACTAATACAGATCTGGCAGCTAGCACAACATCCTAAAATAACTTTTGTACATATGTACAGTATATGCATTCGTGATGTAAGTTTTAATTAGAATTTTCTAACTAAAATAAAAGACAACAAGTAGAACATGACAGCACATGCATATACACATGTTCTCATTGATAGAAGTGGAAAAAAATGAGGAAATGAGAAGGCATGAGTAGGTACAACAGAATCTGGGAAAACTGGAGTAGCTGTGATCTGCTGACAGCTTGATGTTGAGATAACGAGCACAGAAAAATCTCTAGCACACACGTGCAGGATCTTCAGCTCCAGAGAGACTCATCTCAAACACCCACCATGACTGTGTGCTAATCTACCCCCCTTAACTCCAGCCATAATTACAGTCTCATGTCAGGGGCAACAATTAGAGCCCAGAAGGATGCCGAAAGAGGGGCGCTTAGAGATCAGAATGGATAGGCTATGTTCATTTAAACTTATTATAGTTTACAAAAAAAAAAAAGAATAAAAAAAAGTTTGTAACAAGGCAACAAGGATGCATGGATTTTCTTTTTATTTTGTTGTCAAATTCATTAACTTAAAGGTGCAATAGGTGATTCTCTACAGAAATTATTTTTTGTTATGTTGGTTGAAAGTCACCTCATATATTGATAGCAATCACTATAATCGGTCTAAACATTTCAATGTTATATATATAAATATATATATATATATATATATATATATATATATATATATATATATATATATATATATATACATATATATATATATATATATATATATACATATATATATATATATATATATATATATATATATATATATATATATATATATATATATATATATATATATACATATATATATATATATATATATATATATATATATATATATATATATATATATATATATCATATGTGGAAGGCGTAGGAGCATAAAATGTTTGTTGAATAATTTCATTCAGTCCAAATTAATTTATACCATGTGTTCCCTGTCAGGGATTTTAAACTTTCTAATTATCAAGGAATCCTGAAAAAGATTTATCACGATTTCCACAAATATATTAAGCAGCCCTTGTTTCACCATTGATAATAACAATAAATGTTTCTTGAGCACCAGCATATTAGAAAGATTTCTGAAGTGCATTCTGGGAAGAAGGCAAATAGGATTCAACCACAAAACCATTGACAGTGTAAGCCTATTTGAACTCCAAAATTGCATCAATTAAACTGACTTTCTTTGCATGTGGGTTCGACTTCAGAATATACCGTAATAGAAGAGCTGCGTTTAGATGATTACTTGTGTTGCAGAACATCAAACAAGTACAGGTCCTTCTCAAAAAATTAGCATATTGTGATAAAGTTCATTATTTTCCATAATGTAATGATAAAAATTAAACTTTCATATATTTTAGATTCATTGCACACCAACTGAAATATTTCAGGTCTTTTATTGTTTTAATACTGATGATGTTGGCATACAGCTCATGAAAACCCAAAATTCCTATATCAAAAAATTAGCATATTTCATCCGACCAATAAAAGAAGTGTTTTTAATACAAAAAAAGTCAACCTTCAAATAATTATGTTCAGTTATGCACTCAATACTTGGTCGGGAATCCTTTTGCAGAAATGACTGCTTCAATGTGGCGTGGCATGGAGGCAATCAGCCTGTGGCACTGCTGAGGTGTTATGGAGGCCCAGGATGCTTCGATAGCGGCCTTAAGCTCATCCAGAGTGTTGGGTCTTGCGTCTCTCAACTGTCTCTTCACAATATCCCACAGATTCTCTATGGGGTTCAGGTCAGGAGAGTTGGCAGGCCAATTGATCACATTAATACCATGGTCATTAAACCATTTACCAGTGGTTTTGGCACTGTGAGCAGGTGCCAGGTCGTGCTGAAAAATGAAATCTTCATCTCCATAAAGCTTGGCAGATGGAAGCATGAAGTGCTCCAAAATCTCCTGATAGCTAGCTGCATTGACCCTGCCCTTGATAAAACACAGTGGACCAACACCAGCAGCTGACATGGCACCCCAGACCATCAGTGACTGTGGGTACTTGACACTGGACTTATGGCATTTCCTTCTCCCCAGTCTTCCTCCAGACTCTGGCACCTTGATTTCCAAATGACATGCAAAATTTGCTTTCATCCGAAAAAAGTACTTTGGACCATTGAGCAACAGTCCAGTGCTGCTTCTCTGTAGCCCAGGTCAGGCGCTTCTGCCGCTGTTTCTGGTTCAAAAGTAGCTTGACCTGGGGAATGTGGCACCTGTAGCCCATTTCCTGCACACGCCTGTGCACGGTGGCTCTGGATGTTTCTACTCCAGACTCAGTCCACTGCTTCCGCAGGTCCCCCAAGGTCTGGAATCGGTCCTTCTCCACAATCTTCCTCAGGCTTCGGTCACCTCTTCTCGTTGTGCAGTATTTTTTGCTACACTTTTTCCTTCCCACAGACTTCCCACTGAGGTGCCTTGTTACAGCACTCTGGGAGCAGCCTATTTGTTCAGAAATTTCTTTCTGTGTCTTACCCTCTTGCTTGAGGATGTCAATGATGGCCTACTGGACAGCAGTCAGGTCGGCAGTCTTACCCATGATTGCGGTTTTGAGTAATGAAACAGGCTGGGAGTTTTTAAAAGCCTCTGGAATCTTTTGCAGGTGTTTAGAGTTAATTAGTTGATTTAGATGATTAGGTTAATAGCTCGTTTAGAGACCCTTTTCATGATATGCAAATTTTTTGAGATAGGAATTTTGGGTTTTCATGAGCTGTATGCCAAAATCATCAGTATTAAAACAATAAAAGACCTGAAATATTTCAGTTGGTGTGCAATGAATCTAAAATATATGAAAGTTACATTTTTATCATTACATTATGGAAAATAATGAACTTTATCACAATATGCAAATTTTTTGAGAAGGACCTGTACATACAAAATATTTGGTTATTTCAGGTTTATCTACAGTGCTCGCCTTTTACAATGTAAATTAAACAATGACCTTCCCCAGTAGTCAACATTTCAGTACAGAGCTTTTTACTTTATTGTGCAACATCTCTCTCTCTCTCTCTCTCTCTCTCTCTCTCTCTCTCTCTCTCTCTCTCTCTCTCTCTCTCTCTCTCTCTCTCTCTCTCTCTCTCTCTCTCTCTCTCACACACACACACACACACACACACACACACACACACACACACACACACACACACACACACACACACACACACACACACACACACACACACACACACAGGCTCACATGTGTGTGTTAGATGGGCACAGCTGTGTTCCAATAAAACCCAGCAGCAGATGGAGCTCAGTGACAGCAAAGAGGTCACATTGGACTTTAACTTTGACATTTATAGAGCATTCACTAGCACAAGTGGTGACAGGAGAGAGCAGCCCCTCTGAAGCGCTATTAATTATCAGTCTATATTAAATGTTGTCGGACGACAGCAATCTGCTAGCCACGAAAACAATTTATAAACCCTTAAAGCCTGCTACCAAATCAAACATAACCAGATCACATTATTATTAAAAGTCACTGTAAGTAATGAGAGTTTCTCCTCTGCAGGACAGGACAGGAAGGGAAATTAAATTGTTAAATTTGGTCTGCTGTTTTTAAAAGCTGCAGAGGAGGCCCTTAACGTCCTTCACAGGATGAGTCCAGTGCCAAATTAAAACAGGGCAGCATGTGCAGTCTAGCAAACAACCATCCCAGATGGACGTCAGGTGGCATTTTTTCACACCAGGTGAGACTGCAGTCCCATCTGTTGACAATTTGCTCTTTTGGCTCCCTCCACACATTCAAATAAATTTTGTGTGGGGCTCCTCAAGGCTTTAAAAGAGCCCTGCTGCCAGAGAAGGCCCATTAGTGGGCTGCGGGTGGCACTTAGGCCTGAGGACAAGCAATGAGGCTCGTCCTACACTACAGAAACACATGGGCTGGATGCCTCTGGCTCCCTCCAAGCTGATATTATACTAAGTGGGATGTATGGATAAAATATATGACTTTCCAATCCCATTTTCCTGACACAGCTTTGCAGTTTGCTAAAGGTGTGTTATAGGCTATGGTCTTTACTGCGCTGAAAATATACAAAACAGCAGAAATACACCTTTAGGAATAAAAAAAGGACAAACCACTTTGTCAAAGAAAGTGCTCTATTCAAATTCATGGCACAATGTCTTTGTCTACATGGGTGGAAATGTTCTCCAGGGTGCTAACAGCCTTGTGTTTCTGTGTGGTTTGGATGTGCTGTGACTTTCAAGGTCTAATTGCTTTTTATACCCTGTGAGATGAGGAGGAAGACAGAATCCATTGTGTTCCTTTGACACAGGGCCAGTCAGCTTTTCTTAACAGCAATATTCTGTATTATGCAGTTACAGAGGACTACCGAATGCACACTTGTTGCCATTGGAATTCATTCCGACAAACATGATGGCAGGGAGCCCATCTTCCGTCAAGAACTGCATGTTATACTCACAGCTCACTAACAATATTTTAACAGAACTTATTTTATTTTAGATTTTTGAAACAATATTTTATATCCAAGATTTTTCAACCTGAGGGTCCAGTCATTGTAATCATGACTGGATATAAAAGATGAAGGACGTCAGGGGGTTGTAACATTGCTAAGCTTGATAAACTTGCATGCATCCATAACTTATAAAGCTTTATGATACATAAATGCATAAAATTTCAGGAAAACACTAACCACCACAACAGTGACTGCAGAAAACACACTATTTCACACTACAAATAAAATAAAATAAAATAAAATAAAAAATAAAACAAAATAAAATAAAATCAAATTAAATTAAATTAAAAATTAAATTAAACATTTGGATTTCCATCTCCTTCATTGAGCGCTTATCACTACAATACAACTGCGACAATGACCACAGGTACCAAACCTGCTTTAGAACTAATCTATTGTGAAATTGACTGGTAAAATTCTATGCTTTCACGCAGGCAAGGACACTCTGTCCAATCAAGACTTTATGACTTGAATGCTGCATTTCCATGGAAACCTTGACATTCCAAGCTATCATTGACAAGAGAAGGATATGAACTCACAAGCACATCTGTGTCCTTTTACCATAACTCTCACATGTTTTCGTCCTTCAGAACGTGCATAAAACTAGGGGTAACTCACATTCACAGAGCTTAAGTTTTTTTTTATCTTATTCATCTCTCTAAGCATCAACCATGACAAATGTCTCATCTGTGACAATGGGGTCACAGTGAGCCATCCAAATGCCCATCAAATTGCATTCCATATCAAGATGACTTAATGCTCAATCTCCTGATGGGAAGGTCAAGTAGAACTAAGAAGGCCAATACGAGAAAGCGGCTAATCTACCTGATAATAATGTCTGGCTAATGCTAAGTCACTCAGCACACAAACATTTCAAGGGTGAAATATTAAAAAAAGTTTAATTTGGAGCTTTAATGAGTATATACTGTAGTATTTAGATTTGTGGTTGTGGAAGAAATGTTGTCCTTTTTGACTTTCTGATGTGCCACACAATTTTTTACTGCATGCAAAATCAATTAAGATGTCCTTGATAAACTTGAACCAACTCGTAGAAAAGAATTTCATATGCTGAAAAACATCAATAATATATAATGTTTGCCATTTTATCATTCTGTTGGATTAAGTCACCTAAAGTCAGAACACTTTCATCTAATTGAGACTGCCATCAAAAAGTTGATATCTTATTCTCTTTGAGAAGGGTACTTGAGTCTTGTATTAACAGCCTGATCGTCGGCCCTGAACTAGACAGGAGCTCCATAATGGCATATAGTCACATAAACCCTGCGATGAGGGACTCCTTTATATAAGCTAATACATAACTCTGCTCAAGGTAAAACCATAAACCAAATCACTAGGCCATAATCACAAAGATTTGTATATCTGCAATGCAACCATGATGTGTTCTGTGGCCCCAAAGGGCCAGTTCCCATCACAAGGACCACCAGAGACGTTCTCAGTAAACTTAGAGGAGTTTCAGATTGTTCAGTTAATTTTGCTCAGATCATGATATCGAACATTTTAACTAATTTTGGGAAATAACAATTTTTTTTATTATTAAATAACATTCCTGAAATGTTCCTGAATCATTAAAAAACTAATATCAATTTCAAAAAATATTAAGAAGCACAACCGTTTTCAATATTAATAATAGTAAGAAATGTTTTTGAGCACCAAATCAGCATATTAGAATAATTTCTAAAGGATCATGTGACTGAAAACTAGAGTAAAGACTGCTGTTTTTTTGTCATCACAGGATTAACTTGTGTTAAATTGTTAATTTCACAAAATTTCTGTTTTTACTGTATTTTTGATCAAAATAGCCTTGACTTCTTCAACTTTTAAAAATCTTACCAACCTACGAAGTATGAAGGGTAAAAAAAGTAAAAATAAGAATTTTAAGAAGTCTCTGCCAAATACTTGCATTATAGCAAATCAGACAGAACTAGAGGGACTACTGAATAATTATTAAATTGATGCTACTTAATATTCATGAGCCTGGTTCATTTATTTAAAAATCCAACTTTTTAGATCTCAACACTTCTGGGGGCTCATTTATAACCATTGCGTACACACAAAACAGGCCCTGAACGAGGTGTACGCCACTTCCGACGCATAAGTTATGATTTATTAAAACAAACTTGACGGGAAAATTTGCTCACCTGCATGCGAACTCTGACCCATGCGTACAAACGTTTTGGAGACTGAGCAGTTTGGCGTCACCGATGGAGTTAAGTGGCTTTTTGGTCACTTTTAGACTGAAAATTTTAAGAAAATGGCACATATACAGCAAGATAATACATATAATTTCACTCAAGGCTATCACTTGAAACATTCTTCCCTTCTGAAATGTCCGCGCTAACGAGCCATTTACTGAAGCTGACTGCTGTAGCATATCTAACGGCAGATGAAGGAAAACCGTAAATCTTTATTATGAGTCCCAATCATAAATACAGTGCATGTTCACAATAACAGTTTAAATAAATGAAAGAATGATTTAAACTATGTTTTACATCTGATATAGACATTTAAATTAAATATGACATTCTCATTAATGGAGTTAAGCACTTAACTTACATGAAATCATTACTGAGAAGTTACAGAAATATATATATATTCTAATATAAATATAGATATTTGCTGTGGATGCAATGCTTTTGAACACTTTTCCTGTGGCATGCTGTGTTTTAATGTTTTAACTACAGCGAGGATTGCTTACCATGATAATAGCAGATTGTCTGAGAAAATATTTTCGCACAAATAGTGCACAACAAGGTCTATCTGTTTCCATTAAAAATATCAAGTAATTAATAATACTATTTGGCCAGTGGAAAAGATTGAGAAAAACTTTCTCTGAAATGTATTTTAGACTATTTGATTTATTTATTCAAAAACAAGGCAAGGATATAAGCTACTAAATGATTTTTTAGCAATTTAATGTGACGGGACATCCATATGTCATATTTTCCTAATGTCTTGTACCGTTAAACATGGTATCACATGGATAAAAATGCATATGCAAATTACATGCAGATGATATATGCATAGTAAAACTAGGTGTTGTAAGCTCCATATATGGTTATTTCAGGGTGGAGACGCATGTTCGCACAATCTTCCGCTTACTGGGATTTATAAATGGAATTTTGCGCAGGTTCTGGCGTATGCACGGTTTTATAAGTCTGAATATTTTTTGGAGCACACCTTTTTTGGCTTTCGGGCACATGTACACTTTTAGTAAGGATCCTACGCATAGTTTTATAAGTGAGACCCCTGATTATGAAAAGGTGAAAATACTTGCTTTCCAACCAGCACTTTTCAGTAAATAGTTTTTAGCATCAAAAGTAGAATAATCAGTTTGTATAGCTTCATGAATAATAATTCGTCATTAACTAGTCATGCAATAGCTACTCTTACCAATGGCCGAAGATGTTCTGATGCACTTGTCACATGCCACACTCCCTCCAGGTAGTGTTGTGCATGTAGAGGAAGTGGTGTGACAGTGGCTAAACAGGTTCGTTTGCCACCCACTCTCGCTGCTCCTTCTTGACTCCAACCCATACCCTGGGGTTTCTCCCTGGATATGGAACCACAAGGATGTCCGGTGAGATTTTGACTGCTATGTGCTGGCCATTTCCAAGAAGCATGGGGTGAGATGGCACAGTTGGATGAAACACATGGTGGCAGCAGGCCAGAAAGGGGTCCGGGCTGCAGGTCAGGCATGTCCTCGAACGCCAGCCCCAGGGCAGAGTGCAGTGCCAGGCGCCTCAGGTGGTGAAGGGGGGTTCCACACACTTCACAGCTGCTCTGGGATCCGCAGCCCCGAGGAGGCCATTCCAGAGTCTGGAGCTTGTCAAGGAGGAATGCTGCAAAGCTTGGGTCCTGCAAGGAAAGTCAGCAACATGACAAGTAATTACAGCACAGCTGCTGAATAAATCTTGGTTTTGTTCGTGCATCGTTTTGGTTAAATTAAAAGACTGATTAAATTTTCTTAGCTTGTGCATTAATATTCTCTATTCACAAAGCTGGCCTTAATTTATAGTTGATTGGCTTGTCAATCATATGCAACACAGTATGATGCTGTAAAAGCTTTCAAGTAAGAACCAGTGGCAGCAACAAAGCCCACAAGTTGACATATACTACAATAACAAGCATTTAAAATCCTCAGAAATATGTAAATGAAATGTTTCATGAGGGAAGAAAATGCTATTCTTTTATTTTATTTTACACATATACAATACTGATGTCATAACTAGAGAACTAGAACAACAACAGCGATAATAAATATAAACCGCTCTCTTGTGATATTATTGTTTACTAAAACTGAAATAAAAATAAAGCTAAATAGTCACACATATATCTATAAACAAAAAAAACGAATCAAACCTACAAAACCTCATACAAAAATTACTAAACAATAAATAAAAAATAAAATGAAAACTAAACTATGAACCAGCATTAGTTGGTTAAAAGTTCCCTAAATACTTTTAAAGTGTAAAAGTATGGATCCTATAAAGTATGGGCCCAATAAAAATATTTAGATGAAGATATATAAATGATGGTAAACTTTTGGTGAACTTTATTAAATAAATGTCGCTTCTAACAGCTGCTCCTTTTAAAAAAACATAAAATCAAAGCTCTCTCCGTGCAATACTGTGTGTAGCTCGATTTAAGGATTGTAATAATAAGTTTATGCTGACAACACTCTAAGTGTATATTTTGCGGGAGTTAAATGGAGGTCAGGCGACAAAGCCCCGACCTCAGCACAACACTATACCATGATTAAGTGCTTTTGTCTGGGACTGGAGGACTTCTACAGCAGGTTCATTCACTAAGGGGGGAAACCATTCGACATTGGCATGCCAGATGCCTTCAATCTGCTTCAGTCGGTATGCAAGCAACCGTTCCAACCTGTTAGAGCTGCCTATGGGCATTTGACTTTACATTTATTCGTTTAACAGGATTGGCTAACTTCTTTACAAGGAAGTCCTCAGCCTGGTCCAGAAAACAGATACTATAATGACTGAGAGTACAGAAAATGATACTGCTAATGCTGCTGGGAACGAAAGTGAATTATTTGTGACTGAATAGAATAGAATAGAATAGAAAATCTGACTGAAAGGTGTTAAAATAAGGCAAAAAGTATAAAATTATAATAAGAAGAAGAAATAAACAATAATAAATTGCAGTAGAAGAAAATTCCCTGAAATACATCTAATATAAAATAAAAGCATGCAAAAAAACAACCATAAAATATCTAAATATAGTTCTTTTGACTTTTGGACGGTTGTACTGTATGTTAAAGGTTTTAATGTCCTCTACGTCTCTATTAGAAACATGAAGAGTCTAGTCATTAAAGGGTTTTGGAGCAGTTCAGGCAACATATGTCCTCAGAAGATTTGTGTGTACATTTAAACACTTTTAATTGTAATAATGCAAAATGACAGCTGCAGAATGCAAAATTACCAGATGACATGGATGGAAGCACAAACATGGCGTGTGTTAGTCCATCCGCCCACTCAACAGACACAAGCTGCACTTGTAAAGTGCTAGTCACACCACGGTGCTATTGGAGAGGACCTTCCTTTGTATAGAGATTTAAAGCCAGGCTGCCGTCTGCATCCTTTATTGTGTCTGTGGCTTCTGGTGTCCTCCTAGGCAAACACGCAAGTGGTTATTCACGAGTCAATGCCTTGCTATGAGCCCGTGCCCTCTGTGCCCCACCCCACATGTGCTCGCACTGGCCACTGAATTCTCATAGACGGGACAAAAGGGTGAGGTTGAGCAGGCACACTTTGTGATGACAACAACATTAAATATGTGTACCCATCCACTAAAGGGATAAGAATTACCAGAGACCTCACAATAGATTATTTTAACAATTCTTAAGCCAGAACATGACATTGTTGCCATTTTAAACATTTTGTGATATGCTGAGCAGGGCTGTCACTAGAGGGGAGAAAGATGGTGCCTATTCTCGTGGCTCGTCTACCGCGTTTTGGAAATGAAACGTCTATTACCATATCTGATTTTCAGCTCTGTATATGTCTCTGTATCAATTCCAGCACGAGTCCTCAAACTTTTGAAGTGCATCTTCAAAACAGCATTGTCTCGACATGTTGACAACAAGAACCAAACTCTTCCAGGCCTGAGTTACGACTACAGTATTTGTGGGAGGGTCAAAGTAGAAGTCGTTCACGGGCAGCCAATGAAAACCATAGGCTGACAATATGCAAATTTGTTACATTGTTGCATAGGTGTGTTACAGGAATTGAGACTGGAATTGCTGACGACTCGTTTCAGCAGTTCAGATACGATTATATATTTTAGGAGATAATATTTTTATTTGTCATGCGCTTTGATCTTTAAAACTTTACATTCACAAACAGCTATATTACACACTGCATGAAAGGTAATATTCGAAAAAGCACAATAGAGGCAATTTAATAAAAAATTCAACTGCGTATGCACATTCAATTCAATGTATTTGCTACAAAAGCAGGTTTACAACAAAAAAAACCTTACTATCCTTACTTGCACAACAATCGCAACCCCAAGCCAAAATCCAGGCCCTGAAAAAAAATGTATACTTGGTGTCCAAGTAATGATATGTCCAAATTATCATGATATATTGTGCTGTATAGATTATTTCCCCCACCTTAACCATCCACCAACAGTGACTTTCTTTTCAAACCGTATAAGGCACAATGGGGAAAGTGAAAGGGATGAAAAATGTAAGATCTACAACTGCTCCTGCAATAAATCTGAAAAACTACCTGGTAGGCATTACTGGTGATGGACTACCTTTCCCTGTTCACAAAAATAAATAAATAAAGGCGTAGCTTAAACAAAGAGGAGTGTGACATACTGACATACAGTTAAATAAAAGATAGGATTGCGGAGGCTGTCGACTATGATGCAGTGCTAGATATGAGGCTAAGAGAGAACTGAGGCCTTCCTTCGAAGGCTTCATCCATGCTCCATAGAGGAGAAAATTGCTGGTGAATTGCAATTTTCTGTTCAGTTAGGTAACAGACAGATGATGGAGGTACTGAAGGAAAAAGAGGAGAGGAACAGGAAATGGAAGGAAGGCATGCAAGGAATAAGTAAGGAGTGTTATAAATGTTGGGCGAAATCCAGTGTACATGACAGAACACAGTAAGAGGGCACATTCGAGTGACTGGAATGAGTTTGAGAAGATTCATATTATGAAACGTTCTGAACACAGTCATATGGGCACTCTTATGACACTCTTATGTTTAAAAATGTGAATGTGAGGGGCAGTAGAATGGAAAAGAACACCTGGGCCCTCTACGCATTTTAAAAAATTACCTTATTTTAACTGGATGCAAATAATAAATATTTTCTCAAATAAAAATAAAATAATTTTACCAAGAAATTTCCCACATTCATACACAATGTGGGATTGCAGATGTTTTTATTTGCATTTTACAACAGCTTTGAAAAAGTTTCTGAATCCCAAAAATGTTTACTTAATAGTTCAAAATGCTCATCATGCAAAAGACACTCAAAAAGCATTGAGGTGATGCATCAGTTAAATACATCCATAAATGTTATCCATTCAACGGCCGTGGCAGACCCTGTTTTTGACCAACTGCTAAGTGACACGCACAAAATTTTGGGATATCATAAAGTAGACAGTGAATGATACATCTATGCTAGATAAATTAGATTTAGATGTGTCTTGTGGTCAGCATTCTTAAACTCATTCTAAGCCACAGTCTCAACAAAAATACCAGATATTGCAGCGTCCCACTTATAACAGAACCCTGTCCAAGCAAAACTGACAAAAATATAAACACAAGATCTATATACCTTTACCCTGAATCCAATACTTATGTACTTTGTTTGAATGATCACAATAAAGACAAGGTTTTTTTAATTACCTGCGATCTGATAATTCTGGCTGACAAAACTTGACTGGTCCTGTCTCTTGACTAGTACAAGTTCTCGTGATCTCTCAAGCTACGGCTTCTGGTATGCAGTCTGACCACAACTGACTGAACTACTCTTGAGACAATTCTACTTACTCGCAAAGCAGTGTTGTAAATCACCTCACACACACAATTGAGAATTATCCTCATAAGCAGCAACAGACGGAGTGCTTTGTATGCTGGAGGTCGGGGGGAGACTGGATCCTCCTCTATCAGAAGTCTAGAAATGAGCAGCTTATTTCAGAAAAGGCAAAAAGACCTGATGTTAAACTTCAAAATGGTAAGATATCAAGATATTAAAGACAAGAAAAGATGTTCAAAATGTCATGCAAAATGATTTCAACAAAATGCCTTGCTAAAACATCCATTTTGAGAGGAGAATATATTGTGCTCTCAAATGCAGCACAAACTCAGTTTGGGTTTTTTTATGAGGAAAGAGAGAAATTTTTTGAATAATGCATAGTACAAGGATTAAAACAACACAAATATAAAAAACATTTCTACAAATATTTCTAAAGTAAACTGTCCAACACAATAGAGGATAAGTGATTACTACAGCAAAAAGATTACCATTAATAGCAAAAGATAAAAAGGGCCAGTACTATTAAAAATACTGTATTAAATATTATGAAACTTGATGAGATTATATCAAGTAGTAGAAAGAGGGCTGCCCCCCCGACAACCGTCATTTATTTGCCTCTTTGCATATTTATGGCAGCAGTCTTCTCATCCAAACACCTGTGTATCTGTGAATCTCGTCCCAGTGAAACCTTCCATCCCTCAATGGAAGTGTATGTTAATAAAAAAAACTCATTAAAAAAATAATTATGCATGTGTCACGAAATACTTCAAATAAGAGACTCTAATTAGTAATGTAAATTAATCCTGTCCACAACATGAACTGGCTATATAAAAGCTACATTAAAGGGTTAGTTCGCCAAAAATGAAAATTCTGTCATTAATTACTCACTCTCATGTTGTTCCCAACCCGTAAGACTGTCATTCATCTTCTGAACACAAATGAAGATCTTTTTGATGAAACCTGAGAGCTTTCTGTCCCTCCAATGACAGCCTAAGCAATTACCACTTTTAAAGGGTAAGTTCGGCGTTTTACAAGTAAAGCCCTATTTTAAGATTGTTTCTGATGAAATCGAACGGTTAAGATTAAAATTTGGACACATGCTGCTGTCCCGAGAATTTTAGGTTTTTGTGTTAGCACCCCCCCCACCTATACAATGGTTTCATAGGTGCATTGGAACAATCATTCATATAAACGCATTAAACTTTAGTTTACAAAGACGTGAAACTCACACAAACTCACACTCACACAGACAGGTGCTAACACAAAAACCTAAAATTCTCGGGACAGCAGCATTTGTCCAAATCTTAACCGTTCGATTTCATCAGAAACGATCTTAAAACAGGGATTTACTTGTAAAACGCCGAACTTACCCTTTAAAGGCAGTTAAGACACAATACAAGTAATCCATGTAACCAGGGGCGCCGCTAAGGGGGGAAAAGTTAGGACGATTCTAAGGGCCCACACACTTTTGGGGCCCCCAGAGATCGATTTTATTAATGGAATGGGTGGGGTAGGGGGCCCAACCTCATATTCTTTCATAGGACCCAATATTTCTAGCCGCGCCCCTGCATGTAACTCCAGTGGTTTAACCTCAAATTTAATTACATTTTGTGGAGCAAAGAGACACTGACAACTGTCAATTTTATTAAGAAATTCAAAGAATACCATTCTGGTGCTCTTTAATATGGCATGATTGCTGTAGCACCTCAATTTAAGCGACACAGGAACGGATCATCCCTTCCTCTTTACCACTAGTTATAGCATGAAATAAACATGAATGAACATGAACGAATGTATGTTGAAAATAACAGTACACAACTTACTGAAATGTATCATGTCTCATGTATCATGTCTCATCAATTGTTTAACCATGGAAAAAACTGCTTGTAAACAATGTTTGTATCTTTGTATCAATGTATCTTTTTCAATAATCCTTAAACACGTGGATGTACGTCATAATACAGAAGAAACCGGTGGTCCACGACCCACAGGCCAGTTCTGATTGAATATCATAGTTTTAAAACAATTGCTTGCCTGCTGTTCTCCAATTCTGGTACTAACTTGCTGAAACTTCTATAAATTCCAGGATCCCTCCCAATATCTACTGAAGATTTTCATCAAGGCTTTTTTTGTCATGTCTTTAGAGTATAATTTGTCTCTTTGACAGTGAAAGCATTTAAAAACTTCCTTCCCAGTCAGTCATCAGTCTCTGATTGGTCATACGGCACCAATGATACCAAAGATAATGGCGTTGACGGCACTGGCATAATTAACTATGAGATGCAGGGAGAAATTGTGATGATGGCACTTAATAGAGCAATTATGCCCCATTAGGATAACATCTCGCCAAATAATCTCCCATTAACATGAGCAAGCCCAGAGATGATGACAGCATTTGATTACATGTGGGTGGGCCTATATTACACATTCAAGTGACCGTCTATAGAAATGCCATTTATTATGACTCCCAAAACATTTCTACCAACCTTGTTTGTCTAATTTACATTTAAAAGACTAATTTCATAGAGAATTGTAAACAAACAGGTTATGGCAGATAGACAAATTATACCATGCTACTTGAGTAATTTATTTGCAATTATAGTATCCCTGGTGAGTAGAATTTATGCCAAAGATTTTTCTTAATTAGTATAATATTGTCACTCACAAATGTTTTCCTGACAATATTAAAAAATGACTGCAGTGTTCATAAATTACTTGTGCGGCAAGTAAAGTTTCTTAAGAAGGGAAAGGGAATAGCATGCCTGCTACTTTGTTTTGAGCAAAGTCACAGAAAAGTTCACCGTACATCCCACAGATATTGTCAAACGATGTAATTGACAGAACACCAGAGTAGGGATTTAGTTCTGTAAAGGATAGAAGGAATGAAGCAGGAATAAAAAAAACAGCCACTCTTCCACCACAGTGACTTAGCAAAGACTTGTTTATCCTGGGTTTCTCTTGCAATCCAAGTCATCCGTATCAAAGCCGAGTTCCTGTCTATGTAATGAGAATGTTACGTAATTGACATGACACACACATACATCACTGATGCATTCAAAGGAATGCTGCCTCTGTGTAGGTTATTGCATAATGCGCTAGTTGATACACACAGGTAAAATGAGAATGTAAGAAAATCATGAAGATTAGGTAAGAGCTGCCGAATCAAATCTATAAGCTGTGTTTTTAAAAATTGGAGCCATTGGTGTCACTTTGATTGTTTCAAACAAACCGAAATCGAGATAGAAAGATTTGTTTCACCCTGGTTCAGCTCTGTGGTCAAATAAAGAGACTTTAGAGGGCTTAATTAACATTACACACAATCCTTCCAGCAGTGATTATGGAGCAAGTATGTCATCCCTTATTGAAAAATGTAGCACTCTCATAAGAATCATTAGTGTCCCACTGATGCATATCAGCCAAGCCAATTAGCCACATGATTAATACAATCATTCAGCAGAATGAGTCATAATAAATGAATGGAATAAATTAATTTTTCAGATGGTGCTGAAATAATTTCATACTTTGAACATAAATATTATCCTACTCACATATGCCTGTTTCTAACTATTAGTATTTTCTGGCAACAAGAGCAGCAGAGTTTTTATGTGTAGAAAATGTTATGAGCATATAACTGCACTTTGAAACATTAAAGGGATTAAAGTGGGGAAAAGATTTTTATCAGCAGTAGTTATACACAAGTGTGCTTAAGTACACTTAAGTGTGCTTTTGGTCAAAAAGACATCTTTGATGCAGGATAAAAAGGGAATGTTGACATGACTTCCTCTTAAGTAATATTCTTTGAGACGCACAGAGCACACTGAATGATATTTGACTGTCAGAATAAACTCTGCACTGTTCTTGTAGAATGTATTACTTTGATATGCTAGAGCATAGTGTCACGCTCTAGAATGATGGCGTATCTGTATAGTCACAAAGATGATTTGAAAATGACTTTGCATTAGTAAGTCATAATATCGTCATCCTTTATAGAAAACGTTCTCAAGACTTCTATACTTGGTTCTTCTGTTCAGTTCTATGGGTAATCCACTTCTACCACTGAAGGTAATTGATCAAATTTGAAGAGGCAATACACAATATTATCATTAAAAGTGGATGTATATATATATATATATATATATATATATATATATATATATATACACACACACACACACACACACACACACACACACACACACACACACACACTCAACTAAAGGATTATTGGGAACACCATACTAATACGCCTTCAGAACTGCCTTAATTCTACGTGGCATTGATTCAACAAGTTGCTGAAAGCATTCTTTAGAAATGTTGGCCCATATTGATAGGATAGCATCTTGCAGTTGATGGAGATTGTGGGATGCACATCCAGGGCATGAAGCTCCCGTTCCACCATATCCCAAAGATGCCCTATTGGGTTGAGATCTGGTGACTGTGGGGGCCATTTTAGTACAGTGAACTCATTGTCATGTTCAAGAAACCAATTTGAAATGATTCGAGCTTTGTGACATGGTGCATTATCCTGCTGGAAGTAGCCATCAGAGGAGGGGTACAAGGTGGCCATAAAGGGATGGACATGGTCAGAAACAATGCTCAGGTAGGCCGTGGCATTTAAACGATGTCCAATTGGCACTAAGGGGCCTAAAGTGTGCCAACAAAACATCCCCCACATCATTACACCACCACCAGCAGCCTGCACAGTGGTAACAAGGCATGATGGATCCATGTTCTCAATCTGTTTACATCAAATTCTGACTCTACCATCTGAATGTCTCAACAGAAATCGACCAGGCAACATTTTTCCAGTCAACATTTTTCCAGCCAACATCAGACCAGGCAACATTTTTCCAGTCTACAACTGTCCAATTTTGGTGAGCTCTTGCAAATTGTAGCCTCTTTTTCCTATTTATAGTGGAGATGAGTGGTACCCGATGGGGTCTTCTGTTGTTGTAGCCCATCCGCCTCAAGGTTGTGCGTGTTGTGGCTTCACAAATGCTTTGCTGCATACCTCGGTTGTAACGAGTGGTTATTTCAGTCAAAGTTGCTCTTCTATCAGCTTGAATCAGTCGGCCCATTCTCCTCTGACCTCTAGCATCAACAAGGCATTTTCGCCCACAGGACTGCTGCATATTGGATGTTTTTTCCCTTTTCACACCATTCTTTTGAAACCCTAGAAATAGTTGTGCGTGAAAATCCCAGTAACTGAGCAGATTGTGAAATACTCAGACCGGCCCGTCTGGCACCAACAACCATGCCATGCTCAAAATTGCTTAAATCACCTTTCTTTCCCATTCTGACATTCAGTTTGGAGTTCAGGAGATTGTCTTGACCAGGACCACACCCCTAAATGCATTGAAGCAACTGCCATGTGATTGGTTGATTAGATAATGGCATTAATGAGAAATTGAACAGGTGCTCCTAATAATCCTTTATATATATATATATATATATATATATATATATATATATATATATATATTTCATAACCTGATTTTGAAGTGCTCCAAATAGACTTTTTAAACGCAGACAAAGAGTGACTGGAATTTTTTTATGATTCATTTTAAACTGTTTTGCTCTTCCTTTTACATCAATCATGTGCCGAACATACATATTAAGTGTAATCAACATGCAATTTAGCTTTATTTGTGATGTCCACTTTTTGGTAATATTTTTGATTTGATTTCTATTACACGAGAGTAGATGTTAAAACTTCATGCTGATTTGTACTCGGCTTTCGCCAAGATAAGCACCAACTAAGACATAGCTTTACAGTAACCTATGCTTCTCCATCCATTTACGCTTCTTTCCATATGGTGATGTAAATCTCCTTCTGTCTAGTGTTAACACGCGTCAGCACACACAACGGCTGCAACCACAGTGCGGTCCCCCCATGACAACCGTCTGAATTGAGCTGAGTAGGGGACATCTCTAGGGTCTTCAAGTGGGCACCTTCCGTCCTCAGTGTTTCGTCGACTAGCCCACGACACCTCAAGAGGGTTCGACAGTGACTCTGGCGTCCCAGAGTCACGCCCCTCCGTCCCCCACTCAACTCAGCCCAGCTTACAGACCTCTACATCCCTCCTGCTGCTGAGACCTAACCACAATCTCACAATCTCTCCGCAACCCAACCATACGCGCCAACCCGTTTGACTAAGGCTGTCGAGCCCCACTGGTGCGTTAGAATGCAGTTTCAGTGGCAACGGTTGCGTATGGCATCACCTACCGCAAAACACAATATCTGCCCAACCACCCGTCATTCACGCAATATACACAGGAACGTAATGACTGTAAATACTATACAACCTATACAAATAAACCAACAGACTCCTCAAGTTTTCAAGAATTCTACGAAACCGTAGCATGGCGGCCTGTACACAGCCAGCTAGAATCTTTCCATCTCAACCACAGCCAGTTGCTGCTCCTTTCTGCTGCTTCAGATAAGTTCTTTACTGTGCGACGCAACTCTTGGCCACTGAATCCGACGTCTCTGAGGAACCGGGTTGTAGGGTGTGCCACAAAACCTCGACAACCCACTTCCACTGGATAAACCTGGACTCTCCATCTTCGCTGTTCTGCTTCAGTGGCCAGATGAGCATACCGCGGTTTGTTCCTCTCATATGCCTCATCTACTGCATCCTCCCATGGCACTGTTAACTCTATCAGTTGAACAATGCGTGCTGATCCAGACCACAAAACAATATCTGGTTGTAGGTTAGTGGTGGCAATCTCAGGTGGAAAAATAAGCCGTTGATCAAGATCAGCCAGCATCTTAAAGTCCCTAGCAGCTTCCAGTTGTCCTGGGCGAGAATTGGTGTTAGCACCTTTTCTTGGTTGTTGCTCGCCTGGGCGGAGGAATATTGTCTTCTGCGTGTAATGTTTTGCTAGAACAGGCGGCAACTTATTGGTCATACTATGCTTGCCTTCCAATGCTAAAGCCAAACATCGCAATACTTTGTCATGGCGCCAAGTAAACCGACCTTGGCTAAGAGCCACCTTACACCCTGTCAAAATGTGCCTTATTGTGGCAGGTGATGAACACAAAGGACAAGAGGGATCCTCTCCTACCCAGAGGTTTAGGTTCTGCGGTGATGGGAGAACATCATATGTTGACCTAATAAGGAAACTGATCCTACTCTCTTCCATTGACCAAAGGTCTTGCCAGCCCATATTTTGTTGTTCCACACTCTCCCATCTCATCCACTCTCCCTGCTTGGCCTGGGAAATGGCCTTTATACATCTCATCCTCTCCTCCTGCTTTCGCACCTCGTTAACTACCAGCTTCCTCCTTTGAGCTGGGCCTGCCTTGTGCCATTTAGGAGATGAACTGAACCCCCTCTTCCATGCTGTACCTGTCCCACGATATCCCCAATTTGAAGGTCAGCCTTTGCCTCTACTACAGATTTCTTTGCTGACCACTTTCTACCAGTTTTTACCACAGGGGCTGCCTCCCTTACACATTTGTGGCGTGACTCTGCTAAAGTCATTTCCAGTCTGACCTTGGCACACTTAAACTACTCGGTTAAAGCAGAGACTGGCAGCTGCAATACTCCTTTACTATAAAGTCCCACTCTGCTGAGGCAGCGTGGAACTCTCAACCATTTCCTGATGTATGAACTTATTAACGCTTCCAGCTTATCCACTGTTGTCAAAGAAACCTTGTACACATTCAGTGGCCACAGCAACCTTGGCAGTAGACCAAACTGAAAGCACCAAAGTTTTAGTTTGCCTGGTAGAGCGCAGCTGTTTATGCTCTTCAACCCTTCCACTGCTTGTCGTCTAACTTCTCCCACTCGAACTGTGTCCTTTAGATCCCCATCGTACCATCTCCCAAGACTCTTCACTGGCTTCTCAGAAACTGTTGGTATTGCCTCGCCATTAATGAAGAATGTTTTATCTACTACCTTTCCTTTAACTATCGAGATGCTCCTTGATTTAGAGGGCTTAAATTGCATTCGTGCCCATTCTATATTATCTGTTAACTTCCCCAATAACCGATTAGTGCAGGCTACTGTTGTAGTCATGGTTGTCATGTCATCCATGTATGCTCTGATTGGTGGTAGTCGCATCCCAGAAGCCAAGCGCTCTCCTCCTACAACCCATCTTGATGCCCTAATGATTACTTCCATTGCCATGGTAAAACCCAGTGGAGAAATGGTGGCTCTAAGCATTGCCATGTGGTGCTTAATTTTGGAGTTGAGAATCTAAATTGTAAATCTCCAAAATAGGCTTTCACTAAATTTGTTATTGACATTGGTACTCATGACATTGGTAAAAAATCTAACGCTGCCCAAAGGAGCTCATGTGGCACTGAACCATATTCATTAGCCAAATCCAGGAATGTCACATGGAGCTCCTTCCTCTCCTTTTTAGCTGATTGAATTAGTTGCCAGATAACATTGATGTGCTCTAAGCATCCTGAGAACCATGGAATGCCCGCTTTTTGAACTGAAGTGTCAATGAAGCTATTCTTTAATAGGTAGGTTGACAATCTCTGCGCAATAATGCTGAAGAAAATCTTACCTTCGACGTTTAATAGTGAAATAGGACGAAACTGGCTGATGCTTGTAGCATCTTTTTCTTTAGGTATAAAGACTTTAGGCCATTAGGCCCTGGAGATGATGAAGTCCTTGCCTTTCTCACAACCTGCTCTATCTCTTTCCACTTAGGTGCACAGACCTCCTTTTGGTATTCTGGTGGATTGATTGGTGGGATATCTGACGGAATTTGATATAGGCTCATGCCTTTTGCATCTGTATGCGTTTCCTCCAAATATCTCTCTAGCTCAACCCTAGATGCTTTTAAAGTGCCTTTTTTCTCACTGGTGAATAACTTCTTTACGAATTTGAATGGGTCTTTATAGAAATTAGTCCCCCGCACGATCCTTCTTTTTGTAGCGTTTCCGTAGGCGCTCAGCTCTGCGTAATGTTGCAAGCTTATCTTTTATGAGATTTTTATGAGATTCTAAGAGATTGAGTCCCTCCTTCTGACTTTGTTCTGCTTTTTTCCATTGCTTCCTCAGCTGTCTAATTTCTCAAACTAACCCTTCAATTTTCTGCTGCCGTCTAGATACAGCAGGAGTAGTTTGTACTTTTTCCTTCCTTTTATCCACACCAAACCTCTCACTTCCATATGCGTAAATGATGTCCCCAAATTTATCCAGCTTCTTTTCAACTGTACCAGTTAATCTTTCCAATGCAAAGCATAGATCTGTGTTTACCATGTTCCATGCAGTTTTCTCACAAGCTCTTGGCCATCTAACTCCAGGCCTATGCCCGTTAAGGTTCTTTTCTCTCTTATGCTGGTTAGTCTGACCGGGTTCACCAAGTATCAATGTGTTCATCACTAACTGTGCAAACCCTCATCTCCTCTATGACAGGGGTATTGATATCCTGCGAACTGTGGTTTGCTTCCTGTCGCTGGATTTCATTTGACTGACTTGACTGACTTCGTAAGAAGTACTGATCAATGCGAGGCCCTTGTCCCTTCTCCCACAAGCATTTCATTTTCCCTTGATGAATCTTCAACCCCCTGACCGTTGTCGCCTTGCTCCAGCCACAGACACAAGCTTGGAGTTCAATGACTTTGCTAACTGCAGAACCTGAACTAGTCTTTTGTGAAGTACTCTCCATACTCATATCCGTTTCCATTCCAACGTCGTTAACCATGTTGTCCAACATTGAGTCATCTTCTGCCCCTGCTCTCGCAGACTCTACGGGGATTTTTCTCTTTAATTTCTCATAAGCCTTGGGCGGGTGTCTCCAGCATCCTGTAAACACAGAGCTGGATACTGCCGACATGGGTAACTAACCCTTACCAGCCCCATTGGGGTCTCTTTCCTCCTGTCAGCTGTCTCTCCAGGCTGTCACAAGGTCTTTCCCTTGTTGCCAGCAGCAGTATTCACTGCAGTCACTGGATGTATCCAGATCTTCATGATTTCCATTACACGAGAGTAGATGTTAAAACTTCATGCTGATTTGTACTCGGCTTTCGCCAAGATACGCATCAACTAAGACATAGCTTTACAGTAACCTATGCTTCTCCATCCATTTATGCTTCTTATATATTTATCAGTCTTCACTGGAAATACAGTACTTACAGATAGTGAAAATGAGCTAAAGCAGACACAACATTGTTTTCTTTTGCTGTATTCACATAAATGTTCTGTTTGCAAACAGCTATCAACTCCTGTCCTGTTCTCTCATTGCTGGGAAAAAAAAACTAGCAAGTTTAAAATCTGTTTTCAAAAAAAAAAAAAATGAGGAGGATGGATAAGAGCAGCAGGACCACAACAGCAGGAGACACGACTCAATGTTCCATGTCAACAAGACAGTCAAAACCTATTTTAGGTACCTCACCACAGGTTTCGTCTTTTATGAACTTGTTTTTGAGCCAAAAAGGTCAAAGCTGAATATACCAGGCCCCCAGTCAACAGAGATCAAATGAACAGTTTCACTCCTCCCTGTGTCCGCCTGTAGTTTCCTGTTTTTACAGGGAATTGACAGTGATGGTACCTCCTTTTAAAGAAAACAGTTATGGCTAAATATTTGTACTTGTTAAATCTCTGCTGTTGTGTCCTCTCACACGTTGCCTCTGTTTTTCAGCAGGCCGTCAGCTGAGTTTCCTTTCTTTGGCTCTCACATTATCTGCGTGAATTCTGCTAGACTCACATTAAATTGTCACTCTCTTCAAGAACATTTCCTTCTTTTCACCAAGTGTTTGTATGAGAATCGTCTTTATGCAAGTCTCTGCTACATTAACAATAATGCACCAGACCACCTATAAAACTCTGCTGTTTAGAGAAAGCACTTTAGAATGTCAATGAGATGATAAACTTCAAGCATTCAGTTATTTTATATGCTGCAGGTAAATGTCACACTAGGCCCAGTCAAATAAATCAGAAAAGCTGCAAGCTGAATTTCTACTTTAAAAGATTCTTGCAAGTGCAGTAAAAGATAAGTAGCAAAATACTTGACCACAAGTAAATGGGATTGACCTCAACATTAGAGAAGCAATTAGACTGGTGGTTCTCAACCATGGAACGGGGGCCCAATAGTAAGTACTTACAATAGTAATAGTAAGGGCCTCAGTAAGACTAACGGGGACCATATGATTACTTTATTTATATTTAAATAATATAAATGAATATGCAAATAATCAAGATGTAAAATGAAATAAATGTTTTCCCATTCAATAACTTATTCAAAAACATACACTTCTTGGAATTTCTTGAATCACAAATTGAATATTTCAAGAGGTCATTGTTAATAAAATTCAAATTCAAATATTGTGTTGAACAATGTGTCAGAAAGGTTGAGAACAACAGAATAAGAGGCACTTTGTTTATAACAACGGGATCTCAAATTTATGTTAACAACCCATAACACACCACAAATGTTGTTTTGTGAGCTATTTATTATCTTACAAGTCATTGTAAAGTTCTTTGCATTTCTGATTGCACAGTGAAGTTAATCATACATGACACTGAGGCAGAGACAGTCGGATCCATTTGCAGAGATTTATTAAAGGAGAAGACAAACTGAGAACAAGGAGATACAAACTCAAATCTTGAAAAGGGCAATCCAGAATCGTGGTCAAACACGCAGTGGTAAGAGGCAGGCAGCAGAGGTTCACAAACGAGTCCAAAATCCAAGTTCAAGGCACACAAGAACAAATCAACGTAACGAGCAACAAGAGATACAAACTGTGACAGAGGTTTGGTAAAAAAAAAAAATAAAAATAAAAAAAAAAAGACTTCACAAAAAACTAAGAACAGAGCAGTCCAAATAAAGGGGAGCTGAGGGTACACAGGTGATCCTAATGCAATGATGATGAGATAATAAGCAGGGGTGGAGGAAGGGAAGGGAGGTCCTAGTATGCAGGAGAGAGGGACCTAGTGGTCCCAGGAGGAGGCGCTGTTGTGCGTTCCGTGACAATAACTGTTTGCTAAATATAATAACTATAGATAAACTGTACTGTTAAAATGAACTTGGACAGTTGGTTGAAATACTTTGCTTAGTCATCTGTGTGATCTTTAGGATTCATTAAAAAAAAAAAACTTTGGTTTTTTAAAGAAATGGCTGGTTAAAATAAATGGCTGAAGAGACATTAGTTCTGAGAAAAGCATGTGGCTTTTTTTCCCCCTGCAGATGTTGTTTGGTTGAATATTGTGTATCCAATGTATCCAATAAAATGCAGTGAAAATCATATATTTTGTTTGACATTTAGTTAAAACAGTGGATCTACCATTGTACAACATTAGTCAGATTTTCGGCCTTTGTGTGTTTTTAACCCTAAAATAGAGTGTGTGCTCATCTACAAGATACCAATCTAGAAATCAATACACCAGATTTTTAATGCATGACTTTTTCCTCTAACAGAAAAAAACTATGAAGTCTATTAAACTTTTTAATTATTTCAGACCGTTTCCTTTTGATGACATTCTGACTTTGTAAACTTAGCTTAAAGTCTCAGGTGCGAGAATAGAGCTATCTCCTTAACACAGCTGCTGTGCGTCTCTCAAAACACCAAAATCTCCCATTGCAATCTTAGAGCAATCACTAATGACAACTAATCTGAAAGTGTGACCGCCAGGCAGGCTGTGGCTGAGAAAGAGATAAGGCAGTTGAAAGTAAGGCATAGACAACCTGGTTGCATGAAGTCACAACAAGGACAAACGACTGATGGAAGTGACTTAATCAAAGACGAGTTAACACTCCATAGCAGTGATCAGGAGTTCAAAGTAGCTGAAATAACACCAGGAAATTTGTAATGACTTGTCCCGTGTCTGCTTCACTGGACAGCTTGTATCCCTGCTCTACTACAGCACTGGTTTCCAGAGCTCATGAGAAGAGAGCCGTAAACCTGCAGCTTTATTGCTCCAGTGGCTTTTGAAAATGAGTGTGGTGAGGGTTATAAAGCCAGTGAGAACTTAAATATTCCAGCTTTGACAAGGCGTATTGGACCTCTTTAGGCAAACTGGTGCATAAACTGTGGTGGTACCGTACAGAAGCATTCTCTTGAGCATAATATAACAACGAAGTTACACTGCAACACTGTGAAAGGATAAAGTGTCTATGCGACTTCCTGCTTTGTGCTAAGATTTTAAGATATTTGTCAATGAAGAATAGCCTTTTTGTGTGTGTGTGTGTGTGTGTGTGTGTGTGTGTGTGTGTGTGTGTGTGTGTGTGTGTGTGTGTGTGTGTGTGTGTGTGTGTGTGTGTGTGTGTGTGTGTGTGTGTGTGTGTGTGTGTGTGTGTGTGTGTATGTGTGAGACTTTCAGTGTGACTTATATGATGCACTTATCTCAGTGCCAGACGATGAAAGTTGATTGAGGTGCAGGCTCAGGGACAGAACTGAATTACGGCTACCAAACCACTGCATTGATCTGTTTCACAGCTCACTTAGCCTGTTATTCAATCAATTTCAGTGTGCTTCTATCAGCTTACCTGTCCCAAATACTCGAGCTGATCCAGCCCACCCCACTGTCAGACCCCTATTGCCTCAGGTTAATGACAAACTCTAAAGGACACAGTGACAAACCTCTATATCTCTTAAGTTGGATTTGTTTTCTTCACATCTTCCTATAACTGATTCTTTCAGATCTCTTGTAACCATTGGACTTTCTTTTTGCTTACGTGTGATCACACTAGACTTTGTGGTCCATTCAGTTACATTATAAGCATACAAATCGAAGAGGTCGATACTCTGACCTCAATTTGCGGTGTCCAAAGTTGTTTTGCATTTTCAAAGCCTAGTGTGACTGCATCTTCACTGTGTTGTTGTTTTTTATGTTTTTATTTATTTCTCATTATCATGTACACACTGAATCTGAACCCACAGAATTATGCAAAGCAGATTTTAATAGAAATCGGAACCTATCATTAAAAAAATCTCTAAATATTCCATGCCATTTGGGTTTGGTTTTAATCCATAAGCTGCCAAAAAGGTTATATCGTAGTATTTTTAGAACATTTTGTCATGTTTAAATCCATTTCGCAAAATAGCTCAAATTTCCGAAAATCAAACAGAAGTCTGCAGATTTCATCTGGGCCTGCGCATGATCATTTAATGCCAGATGTGCTGATTATGTGATATGTTTGTCCTGTGATCTTTTAACATGCAGCTCCACTCATTTGGTGTCTCTCTCACACAGGTGCTGATTTGTAGGGTTTCCGAACGTAGTGCAATACCCTGATTAGCTCCTGGCTCTGTTCCATAGCCTGGGCGGTTTATAACCCACTCTTCACACATGTTCCCACTCACACATTCACCAGTCATCATGTGTTAGCCGTGATTGAGCACTCTGGAGTGATTAATGCAAATGCAGCATTGATCTGAGGTCTGTGCTCAGCTGCAGGAGTGTAGCCGCTCTTTACCTGCCCTGACTCTGCGACTACAGAGAGAATCAAAGGTCACTCTCATTAGTTTGGACTCACCAGAGACAAAACTCCATGGTGGCTGGATAAGCATACAAAAATGCCATGGTGGCTAGATATGCTAACATTTCATTATTGTGATTAATGGACATGCAATGGTAAAAAAGATGAGTCTGTATTATAGTATCTGTAAATATTAGCACTATCAATTATTTGACACTTTTTTTTTTCACGCCATCAACACATTTTGTTTTTGTTTTATTTTGTTCTGTATGATTTATAAAAAAAGGATAAAATTATCACAGAACCTCAAGTGGCATAACATTGTATATATTATTTAATTTGTGCATGATTTGCATTGATAAATACTGTTCTTTTGAACTTTCTAATTAGAATGATTTGATTTTGAAGGATCATGTGACACTGAAGACTGAAGTAATGGCTGCTAAAAATGGTAATCATTGGAATAAATTACAGTTTAGGCCTATACTGTATATTAAAACAGAAAACAGTTTTTTAAATTGTGATAATATTTCGCAATATTACTGTTTTTACTGTATTTTTGATCAAATAAATGCAGGCTTGTTGAGCATAAGAGACTTCATTCAAAACATTAAACTTTTTAAATTTGAAGATGAGGGTAAATTGTAATTATTTTGTCTTTGGGGAAAAATGTAAGTATCTTCTGTAGCTTCTGAAGGGCAGTACTAATTTTAAAAGATATGATCTTTAAACAAAATAAGAAAAAAATACACATCTTCATCCTGTTCAAAAGATTTGAGCGATGCATTAAGAGCCGAGGAGTGTTTCCTTCTGGAGCATCAGTGGATTTCAAAATCATTCAGCCACTGTTGGAAAGGGTTCAAATATACAAAATATGCTGGAAAACGTCTCGGTTACGTATGTAACCCTCGTTCCCTGAGTAGGGAACGGAGACGTTACGTCGGATGACGACGAATGGGGGTTTCGCTTAGAAAGCCTATCAACTATGAGTATTACAAAACAAGCCAATGGCAAAGAAATGCCATGGGTCTGCGGAATTTGCATGACGTAACTCCGCCCCACCTCGTGGGTATAAAAGGAGGACGCCGGCAACAGGCAGATATGTTTCTTCGCAGAGGAGCCAAGACTGAGCTCAGGCGATCCCCGCGGTACAGCGGAAAGTGGCAGGCAGACGTAACGTCTCCGTTCCCTACTCAGGGAACGAGGGTTACATACGTAACCGAGACATTCCCTTTCGTTGTCACTCCGAGTTACGTCGGATGACGACGAATGGGGTTACCAGTCTAATCACGCCACCTTCTCAGCTGTCTTCCAGTGCCCTGCGTAAATCTGAGATCCCTGTCGTGAGACTGGCACGGACGAAGGACTCCTATTTAGCAAAGGAATACCAAGGTACACTGGGGAGCATATCCCAAAGTTCAGGGGAAGTATGCAATTACTGCTAACCCAGAGGGGGGGACTTAGAGAATACACATACGACCCGAAGGAGACATATGGAGAACACTGGGGTGTCCAGCCGCAGGTGGAATATTTCAACCCCAGGGGTGGCAAGGTCTTGCCAAGGGAAAGACACATGCTCAAGAGGCTTACTGTGGAAATACACATGTGAGGGTCGCTCAGGGGAGGGACCATGCACACGGGAGGCACCTAGCCAACCCCAAGGCAATAGACTGTACGCTCGCTGTAAGCTGCGCGGACATGGCGACCGAGTCGATATCCATACCGAGAAAAGAGATCCTCTGCACGGGGCAAAGTCTGCTCTTTTCCCAGTTGACCCGAAGGCCCAGACGAGCTAGGTGCCGGACCACTAGGTCCCTGTGTTCGCATACCTGGTCTCGAGAGTGAGCTAGGATCAGCCATCGTCGATGTAGTTCAGGATGCGAACCCCGTGTTCACGAAGGGGAACAAGGGCTGCCGCGACGACCTTCGTGAAGACGTGAGGAAACAGGGCTAGCCCGAAAGGGAGAACTGCGTACTGGTATGCCTGCCCCTCGAATGCAAACCGAAGGAACGGTCTGTGTCGAGGGAGAATGGAGACATGAAAGTAGGCGTCCTTCAGGTCGATTGCTGCAAACCAATCCTGGAGCCGCACACATTCGAAAATGCGTTTGGCAGTGAGCATCTTGAACGGCAGCCTGTGAAGGGAACGGTTCAGCACGCGCAGGTCCAGGATTGGCCGTAACCCAACGGTTTTCTTGGGGAAAATGAAGTACGGGCTGTAGAAGCCGGTCCTCATCTCGGCCGGAGGGACGGTCTCGATCGCACCCTTTGCCAGCAGGGTGGCGATCTCTGCTCTCATGATAGGGGCGTTGCCACCGACCAAAGTGGAGCGGACTCCCCTGAAGCGGGGAGGAGACCGCGCGAACTGAATCGCGTAGCCGAGCCTGATCGTCCGTCCGACCCAGCGGGACAGGAGGGGAAGCTCTAGCCAGGCTTCCAAGAACTGTACCAGCGGGGTCATACGGACCACAGACTTCCCACCGATGGTGCAGCAGGGCGGAATGACTGGCTCTGACGTGGACGGCATAGCGGCCCGGTGTGGGGGCACAGTCATTAACCGCGCCCTGACAGAGGAGACCAGAGAAGGAAGAACGTTCCACGGGGGTCTGCTCTGCCAGGGGGCTGGCGACAGAGGCGGAAGAGAGCGGCACGGTCCGGGGACGGCGCGCACTGTCGACCGGCTCTGGGACAGAGGGGGACGAGGGGTGCACGGCTCGGGGGCGGCGCACCGTGTCGTCCGAGAACTTTGTGTGCTAAGTGATGGAAATGTTACTTCTTTCTTTAACCACATTAGGGTGCTGCCCACCCGTGGGTGAGCAGCGGGGAGTGGAGAACAAAAGATTCTCCCCCGGCCCTCCAACGGGGGAAGGAGTGGTCCTGCTACCATCTCCTGAGAAGTAACCTTCAACGTCCCTGAGCAGCCCGTCTCAGGAGCGCCGCTTGGCCCGGCGTTTAGCGGGGGGCGGGGCTGGAGAGGGCTGGGGCGCCTTCTTATGGCTTCCTCCGCGACCGGGCCTGGGTGGAGGCTGCTGCTTGGGCCGGGCGGGAGGTTGCTGCTGCTTGGGCTCGTGCATGTCCCTTAGCATCTGGGCCTGATAGACCTGTAGAGTGGCCATGGCATGCAAAGAGGCAGCCGCCTGTCCCGCCGCTCTGTAGGACTTCGCCACTAGGGTAGACGAGAACCTACAGGCCTTGGATGGGTGCTTAGGCTCACCGCGAGAAGAAGCACTCTGAGGACATAGCTGCATCGCAACAGAGCGCTCAACCGGGGGGAGCCCAGTGTTCCCACAGGCGGCTGCCCCATCGAGGGGAGGAAAGGCGGATGAAATCAACGAGCGGTCGCGGGAAGACATGGGAGTCTTCGAGGACTTCAAGATTTCATCATGCACGTCCGGGAAGAAAGGTATTGGGGCAGGCTGAGGACGGGAAGCCGCAGCTGCACCCAAAAACCAATCGTCCAGCCGCGAGCGCTCAGGACAGGGTGGAGGCTTCCACTCCAAACCAATGCTCGCGACCGCCCGGGAAAGCATGGCCGTCATCTCTGGATCGGACTGAGCCACAGCCGTATTCACAACCAAGGTGGCAGCTGTGACGAGTCGTCACTTCCAGACGAATCAGACCCGCCTTGTGATGCTGCGATTGACATCGCATCTTCCTCTGGAGCGCCAAAGGATACCCGTGGGACCTCAAAGGACGGTCCCGCGGGGATCCCCTGAACGCTCGCGGGTTGCAACACTGGAGAAGGTGCTGCCGGGCACGGACGAATAATCGGCGCTTTGTTCCACACAGTCACCCTCAGATCACCCTGGCCACCAGCCGAAGTAGAGCCTCTCGAGGAGGCGCTAGATTGGGGTGTGGATGAGGGGACTCTCACTCTTGCGAGATCATTGAGTCTCGATCTAAGTGTTGCGATGGTCATGTTCCCACAGAAAGAACATGACTCATCCACGAGCGCTGCTTTAGCGTGATTAAAGCCCAAACACACCAAGCAGCGCTCGTGCCCATCAGAGTCAGACACCAGCCGACCGCAACCAGAAGTGCACGGGCGAGGCATCTTTAAAAAGACGTGCCACGTGCAAGCTATTTTTGTGAGAGAAACTCAGTGCTGAAGCGCCCGCGGAGAACACACTCGCTGGCAAACCACACTCAGATAAGCAGGAAGTGTGCACTCGGCGGGAGATCGCCGTCACACCAACACTGGAGAGTTGCTCGTCTCGTAAGAAGCTGACAATCAGAGATAGCTTAAGGAGTGAAGAATTAGACTTGGCTCCGAAGCGAAAACATATCTGCCTGTTGCCGGCGTCCTCCTTTTGTACCCACAAGGTGGGGCGGAGTTACGTCAAGCAAATTCCGCAGACCCATGGCATTTCTTTGCCATTGGCTCGTTTTGTAATACTCGAAGTTGATAGGCTTTCTAAGCGAAACCCCCATTCGTCGTCATCCGACGTAACTCGGAGTGACAACGAAAGGGAACCAAAAATTTGCGGGACATGGAGGATTCTTCTGAAGAACAGTGGGCAGTTTAACTGCTCAGGACAAACAAAGGAAATCAAAGGAACAACTATCACAAAAAAAAGCACAAAAAGAGCTGTGGAACATCAAGGTAATGACACCGTCACCGTTCAGTTCAGTTCAGTTCAGTTTAGTTTAGTTTAGATTTATATATTAATACACAATCAAATATTTTAATCAATGGACAGCTGCTTTATGCTATAAATAAAAAGAAAGATATTTTTGCTCATTCACTAGGTAGATGCACAGACAGGCAGACAGATGAGGATGGGTGGATGACTAAGCATTAGCAAATGCAAGAATGCCTTGTGATTCTTTTTCCGTCCTTTAAACAGGTTGCTATGACAACCACATCCTATCAGTGTGATGGATTGATCTGTGATGGACAAGTTGTGACCCCTCAGGGCATGACATAATCAGCACAGGATGGAAGTAGGAGAGTGACAGAGAAGAGCACGGTGATGATATGTCACATTCTGAAGATTACCTATTCACTAGAGTAAATCACAATGTTCTAAATAATGAACCGCTTCAGTGATGGAGATAACTGAGGATTTGACTGCATGGCATATCAAGCACTCAGATTATTTATAAAGTTGTTGCTCATTCATTTCGAGTGAAAAAATACACATGAGGAAGGAATGTGATCCTCAGAAACAGCTTCAGATTTAGTCTTTTGCCCTCTACTATGTATCGCAGCTGGAAAACTAAAAAGAGCACTTGCTGTGCCAAAAGGTCACCTACTAGCAATCCAAGGACAAGACGACTGCAAGAATAATCTCATAGAGGGAGGAAGGGTACAGATTCAGGCCTGTTAAAAAGGAAGCTATATTCCCCTTGGGAAAATACCCCACTTGCCTTCCCCTATAAACTGCGGTCATGCCTGGCAGACTGACTGCTGAGGCAGCAGGGACATGTACAGGTTTAAATTTTCATCACATGGACCAGCACATCATTCCATCCAGTTTATTTCTTTGAGATTGCTTTCCCCTCTCCAGTGAGACCACCGTGGGCCTCTTCTGAGTCTTTCCCAGTAAATTTACGGTGAGGTGATTTTCCTTTCGTATGATCCTGGCTGATTGCAGTAATCATCCTTTTTACCTAGAATGCACTGCTCGGTAAGTAGTCCTCTCAGTACCTTCAGTAAATATTGCCAGAGCTGGATGTTCCTATGTTTATACCAGCGTTGAGCACAGGGGGGCAGTCAGACGCTTACTGTGTCATCTAAAGCTCACAGCTAGGAAAATGTTTATGGGTGATTTTATCAGTAAATGTAAAAGCAGAATATGCTAGGAGCCTTTAAATTTAAGTTTTTACTCTGGCATTTTAGGGGATATTCAAAGAGCCAGCACTCAGAAATGTCCCATCATGCCTCAGGACAGATTAAAGGAAATCACTGAAGTGGATGATGACAGTAAATTGAGAAAATAAAAGCACAACACGAAATAGAATTATCACTTGGAAAGCAGATAGATGGAAGAATACCTTTGCAGAAAGAAAATTCATTAGTTTTACAGAAATCATGTGTTTCTCTAGCTTTCAAAATTACATTATTGCAGTCTGTAATAATAAAAACAGCCACATATACTAGTATAGTGCCAAAGTGAAAACCAAAGCCGCACAGCAGACTTAATAATGCTATGGTTAGTCCTACCAATAAATACTTCACAGAGCAGCTGTATTAACTGCCTAAACACTGTCGTGGCAAAAACCCTGACATAGAAATGATGTGATTATAAGTCACTCATGTGACCGCAAATACTGAAAATTGTGATGGCCTGGAGTAATTCTGACTTTTGTTCTTCAGAAGTTTTTCTTTTTTTAGGTTTTATGAGAAACATTAAAAATGTTAATCATATTTTCTTTTAAAAATTGTGCTCACTATATTTAAACCTAAATTATTTAAACCAAGTTTCTAGCTTAAACTGCCCAGATATAGATTTAAAAAAATTATATTTTTCAAATAGCTGGTCTATAACAACACAGCGTCCTCGGACCAGCACAGTTTGCTCCAGCAACACCAGATCTGCTGCGTTGCTCATAAAAGCGGCTCATAAAAATGTACTTCCATGTGTGTCTCATTATCTTGTTAATGCCTATTTAAGCCCTGTGTTTTCACTCATTCTTTGTGATGTCTTGTACTGCATTTCTGAGTGCGTTTCCTCTGGTTACCTGTTTTGGTTTTGACTTTCTGCCTGCTTTTCTGGATTTCTTTGTTTTTCTACCATGTTGTCAAAATCATTGCAGCAAGGTCTGTGAACACCACTCTTCCATTCTGATAACAACATTAAACAGGTTCTCCCCTCTCAGTGAAACACCCACTGAGAATCCTGTTGAATGTGTCCTAGTTATTGGCGATTCTATTACACGGAACTTGAAAATAGAGACACCAGCAACCATAGTCACATGTTTGCCGGGAGCCAGAGCGCCTGACATCAAAGCAAATTTAAAAGTGCTGGCTAATGCTAATCGTAAATTCTCTAAGATTATTATTCACGTCGGCACTAATGATGTTCGACTTCGCCAGTCGGAGATCACTAAAATTAACGTTAAAGAGGTGTGAACTCGCAAGTACGATGTCAGGCACTGTAATTTGCTCTCAGTGATGAGATACTTAGTAGACTAGGATAGTGTTTTAGGATAGTGTTGCTCTTCTCTCTAGTAATATGGCACGTAGTCTTAGAGCTCAAACATGACAATCTGGGGCTCAGGTCAGGAAGCAGACAGAATGGCTAAACCGACCATCTGCCAGCTCAGCTGTCTCACATCACTGAGGTCAGATAAATCCCATCACATAGAGACTCTCTCACCTAAATATAATCATATAGAGACTGTGTCTGTTCCCCGAACTAGGAAACACAAAAAACTCCTAAAACCATTTAATGGTGAAAATTTAATTGATGTTTAACAAATAAAAAACTGATATAATACAGATGAACAATTGATAAAGCTTGGGTTGCTGAATATTCAATCCCTTACTTCAAAAGCACTTATTGTTAATGATATGATTACAGATTATAATTTAGATGTGCTGTGTTTGACAGAAACCTGGCTAAAACCAGATATTACATTACTTTAAATGAGTCCACCCCCCAAGATTACTGTTATAAACATGAGCCCCATTGCTTTAATTTATAGTAACATCTTCAGAATTACTGAGAAGTCTTGTTTTAAATATAATTATTTTGAAGTGTTGGTGCTTAATGTAACACTATCTAGAGTAAATGATAAATCACATTTGAGATTTGTGCTGGCTACTGTATACAGGCCACCATACAGACTGAGTACCATACAGACTTTATCAAAGAATTTGCTGATTTTCTATCAGAGTTAGTACTGGCTGCAGATAAAGTCAGATAAAGTCCTAATTGTTGATTTTAATATACATGTAGATAACGAAAAAGATGCATTGGGATTGGCATTAAAAGACATTCTGAACTCAATTGGAGTTAGACAACACGTGTCAGGACCTACCCATTGTCGTAATCATAACTTTAGATCTAATGTTATCACATGGAATCAATGTTGATGCCGTTGAAATTCTATAGCAGAGCGATGACATCTGAGATCACTATCTAGTCTCATGTATACTTAATTTAGCCAAGGCTGCAAAGTCGACTCTGTGTTACAAATATGTTAGACCTATCACTTCTGCCACTAAAGATTGCTTTATTAAAAATATTCCTGATCAGTTTAATCTCCTCAGAATCCCAGATAGCTTAGAAGAACTCGATATTGCGACAGAAACTTTTGGCTTTCCACCACTTTAGACACAGTTGCTCCTTTGCGCTTAAAGAAGATTAAAGAAAATAGTCCAACGCCGTGGTACAACGAGCGCACTCTGGCCCTTAAGAGAGCAGCCAGAAAAATGGAGCACAACTGGAAGAAAACAAAACTAGAGTTTTTTTTTTCGCATTTCATGGAAAGAGAGCACGATTTAGTACAGAGAGGCCTTAAAAGCTGCTAGATCTGCTGTTTTTCAACCCTATTAGAAGAAAATTAACAAAACCCTATGTATTTATTGGAAACAGTGGCTAAATTAACGAAAAATAAAGCTTCAACCCCAGATATTTCCAGGCAGCACAGCAGTAATGACTTTATGAACTTCTTTACTTACCAGATTGATAATATCAGGGAGAAAATTATAACTATGCAACCGTCTACTACAGTATCGCATCAGGCAGTGCATTGCAGTCTCCTTGAGGAAAAAAATTATTCATTCATTGCTATAGGAAAGGAAGAATTTTCCATACTCGTTAAATCATCTACAACTGCATAATATAATGTTCCGATCCAATCTGACTTCTGACATGTAATGCTGCCTGAATCATAATCATACACTGTTCCTTCGTTGGGCAGAGGAGAACTGGCCCCCCAACTGAGCCTGGTTTCTCCCAAGGTTTTTTTCTCCATTCTCTTACCTGATGGAGTTTTGGTTTCTTGCCATTGTCGCCTTTTTTGCCTTTCTTCGACTTTGTCACCATTGGCTTTTGGCTTGCTTAGTTGGGGACATTTTATTTTATATTTAACAATATTATTACAACATTATTTTTCTGTTATCTCTGTAAAGCTGCTTTGAAACAATCTGTTTTATAAAAAGCGCTGTATAAAAAAAGGTGAAATTGCCAATATAGATTTGGAAATGTATTTATATTTTTCAATACTGTGGCGAACAGGACGAGGCAGAGGGACATGAGAGAATGGCGCGAGGCCGGTGGTGCGAGTGTTAATGAGCGACACCTGTGAGGCACACCGCTCTCGCACCGTTCTCTCACGTCCCTCGGCCTCGTCCTGTTCGCCACAAATACATTTTATTAACGTGTATGTCCTGATATTTTTTACTTTTTTATTAGTATATTTCCAATGTAAATATGTGTACAGTATAATGTCGAAAGCATATTTTCAAAAATACATTTATCCAAATTTTATAAATGGAAATGTATTTTCATGCCCCTTGAAGTACAATTTGTAATAAGGATTAAACAAAATTTATTTTCGAAAAACATATTTACTTAAGATGCAGCATATATTTTGTCTGAAAAAAAATAAAATAATATATATATATATATATATATATATATATATATATATATCGTCGCTGTTCGATGAAAACCGCATATGTCCATTTTGCCGATTTTTAGATTTTTTAGATTTTTTTTCACATTATCTAAATGACCAATGAAAAGTTGTGAAACCATGTCATCTGATTTTCACGTATATCCATTTGGTGTCAAAGCTGTCAATCACGCCGCGTATCTCCCACCCTGTGCGGCATCTCGCCGGTCTCGTGAAGTTTCATCTTAAGCGTCTCTAGAAGCTCAGCATTGGATAGCCGAATAACACTGTGAGGTAAAGTATCAGCAAATGTTTGTTTTTGACAACTGTTCTCAAGTTTATTATATATTCACAAAATGACGGTAGGACTGTGCAAACAAAGTATCAGTCTAGCATTGCCATGTCAGTGTATTGATTCATTGTCCCTTCATAGTTTGCAAGAGACATTTAATAAACTGAGCGTATTTAATAAACTGAGACTTAGGCTATTTAATAAACTGAGCGTAGCCTATTCATCTGTCAATATGAAACGCGACTTGGTCATTCTAATTAATGATCGGAAGAACGCATATAGACCACCGTTACTGTAAAATATGCACGTATGTCCATTTAAACTCGATTTTGGTCAAATGTGGATTATATCATTACACTGGCAAGAATATGGTTACATTTAAAGATGCCGTACCAAGTATGCAATGCTACGTTCAACTGCTTTTGAAATTACGGTGTTTTTTTCACTTCCTGAAAAGTAACCGTTTTGGACATACGTGAGTTTCGTCGGGCAGCGACAATATATATATATATATATATATATATATATATATATATATATATATATATATCAGCATATGAGTAGAACGTCCTGGTTGCGTATGCAACCCACCTTTCCCTGAAGGAGGGAACGGAGGACGTAGTCGACGTCGACTGAATGGGGATCACGTCAGGGAGCCTATCATCTTCGAGTACTATTGAACGAGCCAATGTAATTTGCGTGTGTGATTCGCATCACACACTCCGCCCCCGCGGCGTGGGTATAAATACGGAAGTGGATGCTCGCACTAGTTGCTTTTTCGCTGAGGAGCCGAGCGTAACCCGGGAGTCAGCGGTGGTTCAGCGGTAGTGGCAAGGGGACTACGTCCTCCGTTCCCTCCTTCAGCGAACATTGGAAGGAAGGGAAGCTGCGGAAGCCACATCCTACCATAGGGGAGGTAAAGTGGAGAATACACATATGAACTGGGCGGATGACCGGGCAGTACGACATATGGAATGTCACTGTGGTGGCTCCAGTCTCCAGCCTACGTCCGTCGATAACGTCGGACGTAGTCGATGTCGACTGAATGGGGATAACCTTTGAAAACGCCACTAAAGCTACCACCTTCCAGTGCCTAGACAAAAGCCTACTGATGCCCCCGCAATTTTAAGGCGGGGAAGGACAGGGCTTAGGCCAGGGAAGTCACTGCTGTTCCTACAGGACCACTGGGAAAGCGTTCCTGTACATTGGAAGGAAGGGACACTGCGGAAGCCACATCCTACCCTAGGGGAGGTAAAGTGGAGAATACACATATGAACTGGGCGGATGACCAGGCAGTACGACATATGGAATGTCACTGGGGTGGCTCCAGCCTAAGACGGGGGGAGACTCACCGGACAGTGACGGCAGAGAGCCTCTGCCGAGGGAAGACACGAGCTCGACCGTAGGGAGCCATATCATGGAAGAATACACATATGGGGTCGCCGTAGGGACCGAAACATATGGACCCAGCCTAACACAGGTTCAACACTGCTTACAGGTGGTAGGCCTAGCACCAGACGTTCCGCATGTCGAAGTCGGAGGGGTGTGGAGGAATTCAACAGGGTTCAGATTTCAGGGAACTCAACTGGAGTAGAAAGGCGCACGTATCCAGTCCATAGGAGGGGAATGGCGCAGCAAGCCGACACTTGAACCGGGCTCACGGTGAAACCGGCTTCATGAGAAGGGAGCCCACGGGAAGCAGCGGTTCAACTAGGTGTCGTCCAGCCCCCAACTCTAGAATCTGTTTAGCAAAGCATATCGTCAACGCCCAGGCGGAGCACTTTACACTCCTCATAGAGGAGCTCAACACCTAAGTGGACATGTTGCATCTCGGAATTTTTTACCGAAATGAAAGTAAGCACTAAGTGGCCAACTTTGCTTGGAAACAGCCTTCCCTCTCTACTGAATTCGTAACAGATAAGAGCTGGACTGAGGTTTATGGCTTGCGTTCTTTACTCGTCTAACCGCTATAAGCGAAGGGACAGAGAAGCCAGGGTTGGATCTGCCTCCTCCGGCGCAGCGCATGCAGGCTCACCACCTGCTCCTATTACGGGAGAGGTAGGAACCTTGGGCACAATCCAAGCCGGGGTCTCAGCTTGTGAGAGTTGGCCGGCACAATACAATGAACTCCAGGCACAATACGTTGACCTAAAGCGAGCAAGTCCCTACCCTCTAGTAAAGACCATGAGAGCAGGAGAACTGATATAACAGCATTTTTAACACACTGCCTGCAGTGGCTCAGGGGCGGTCTCTGCAGTGGATTTGCACCAGAGATAAGGCCCAGGAGGATAAAGAGCGACGCAAGGATTAACATTACCTTGCTCCTCAGGAACCTGACGATCAGGACGTGCTTCTCCATACTTCTGCATCACAATGAGCGTTGTTTAAACACAGAGTCAACATCATTTTGAGCAGTGTTGGGTATAGTTACTTTGGAAAGTAGTTAATTAGGTTACAACGTTACCATCAATTAAAACTAATCAATTACGTTACAGCGTTATCTATTCATAAAAGTAACGCGTTAGAGTACTCATGCGTTACCAAAAATTAAAAGCCGTTTTGCAGCGCCTCACACATGCTGCAGCTTAATTGACAGACAGACACGGCCCCCTTTAAATGCACCTAGAAGTCGTGCCTCCTGGCAATGAATAACGTCAGTCATCCGACTAAATTAACACTGCGGGATAACAATAACAGGAAAGACAGTCATCAATAGGCTATTCCACATAGCGTTTTATTTATTTATTATCACAGAACATATTAATCAAAATTCACACCTTCCCAGCCCGGGTAGCCTATGAGCACCATACAACAAGATAACTCCTGATTTTTTATTTAACTCTAATGCATTTAGAGTTTTTCTTTAACTCTAATGCAGTTAGAGTCTTTCTTTAACTCTAATGCAGTTAGAAATTAACAACCAGTCAACGATCTAACAGAAATTAACAGCTGTCTGTCAAACAAAAATTATTACAAACCGAATAAAATCATTCACTGCCACACAGGCAAATGACAAATCGCTTAATAGCCGAACTAAATATTAATAAAGTGTAACAACGTTTGTGATTCACCTAAATTCGCTTTAACATAGTCCTCTCCTCTTACATTTACTCTTCAAAGTAGTGATTAAAACGTAGAAGAAGCAGAATTTCGAAACGTTTGTCCGACAGTCGATTTCTCCTGGGAGTAAGAACGAGACTCCCGAGACTGAAAAGTTTCTCCACGGGTGCGCTGGAGGGTGGTGGGGTATTGAACCGCAGAAACACTGTCTTGATCTTGGGGAACTTGTTCAACATATCGATCTCGACACCTGACTTACAATACTCAGCAATTTCAGTGTCCAACGTCACCGTTATGTTCTTTTCCTTTTCGATTGAGAATTATGTGCGTACTTCCATACTGCAAACGCTGTCCTCTCTGGCATCTTGCCGGGAGTTCGAAAACACACAGACACACACACACACACACAGGGGGGAGCATAGACATCATGTCTATGGGGGGGAGCAGGCCAGGGCACAGACGTATCACAGCCATTGACTTTATGATTACAGCGCTTCGGCTCCGCTGATACATCCGCAGGTGGCACAGTAGACCTAGGCATACTACTGCCGGACAAAAAACAGGCTGCAGTCGGGATTTTCCTTTCCTTAAAATAACGGATTACTTTTTTTTTTAAATAACGAAGTTACTGATTACTTAACGCACAAAACTAACGCGTTAAGTTACACATATCACGAAAAAGGTAATTAGAGTACTCTAACGCGTTACTTTATAACGCGTTACCCACAACACTGATTTTGAGGGTGAAGGAAAACAGCCTACTCCAACCCATCTTGCAGGAAAGAGAGCACTGAAATGATCGAAAGCTTTCAGGATCTCCTCTGGAGAGAAGACGCACTCAACGACTAGGTTCCACTTCTAAAGGCGTAAGCACGCTACCCATTTCTAGGGGGTGCTCGCAGAAGTGATGGTAACTATCACATGTCCCTGTGATAGCCACCTGAACCTCCGCGTTCAGACCTAAGACCGCCCGGAATCTCCTGGGGTAGAACGCGGGTGCCATCGTGCCCCGTCCCTGAAAAATTGTTCAGGGGAAGTCAGGAAGGCTGTCGATGGTAACCAGGTCTGGTTGGGCCAATAAGGGGCAACTATGAAGACCTTCTCCCTAATGACTCCCTAATGGCGCAAAAAAGTCAGGAGCACTGCTCAAAACAACATGTGAAGATCACTGAGCTTCAGGAGCATTTCTGCTCAACACTTGCGTGTGATGAATTCATTGAGTTACAGGAGCATTTTTGCTTAACACTTGAGTGCGAAAAACTTCACTGAGCTACAGGAGCATTTCTGCTCAACACCTGAGTGTGAAAGAATTCACTGAGCTTCAGGAGCACAGCTGCTCAACACCTTAGTGCAATGAATTCACTGAGCTACAGAAGCATTTCTGCTCAACACTTGAGTGTGAAGAACTTCATTGAGCTACAGGAGCATTTCTGCTCAGCACTGAGTGTGATGAATTCGCTGACTTGAGCAGGTGCCAGGCGACCATGAGTCGCAGAAGGCTCACTGGGGAAACGCATTTCTGCGGGCCCCCGGGGCAGCTGAGAGCCAGTGTCTGTCCAAGGGGTGTCCGCTCGGAGAGAAATAACTGGCAGGGAGACGAAACCGGAGAGGCAACTGAAAGGCCCCAGAGTGGTCATGACTCAGCTGGACCCCAGGGGATGGTGTCTCCACTCACCCTGGCTGTAACTGTCGTGAGGCTCGTTGGCGGCACGATTGAGTAAAGCGGGAAGAGTGGAACAAAGCATCCTCAGAAGCTTCTGACTCCAAGGAGGAGGTGATGGGGAGTTGTGACATACAAGGGAAGCTTGCGCAACGGTCGAAATGTCTAACAACTCGAAGCATGAATGCCCGTGTAGTCGAGGGTCGCCCAGGCCCTGTTAAAAAACGCCCTTTATACATGTCCCCTCAGTTGAAGAGGGTTTAGCAGCAGACCGGGATGACTATAGTCACACAGGGTGAGCTGCTCTGCCACGGTCACCTCGGGACTCGATCATGAAGCTTGCACTGAAGCGGTCATATATGGAGGAAGCCAATGGCTGCATCTACCATATGCCCCAGGAGCCTCAGAAAGTTCTTTCAGCGGGACCCTTTCTCACTTCAAACAACAGCTGAACACACTCTCATTGGAGAGACGTGTTGGACCGAGTCCAAAACTGAAAAAGAGATACTCAGCCCGTGGGCGAGATTACTCTCTGGAGTGCTCTGGAGCACTCGAAGGGAAGGACTCTGTACTGATACTTCAACCCTCAAACGCAACACACAGGATGGCCTGCGGCGCGGAAGGTAGAGATCTGAAGCACATGTCTTTCAGGTCGGAGCTGCAGACCAATCTTGGGCCAAGATGGTCATGACCCACCACCTAGTAGCACGAAGAACGAGTTTACAACTGGCCTTCATACCGGCTGGAGGAGCGACTATATCAAATCCTTCGCCAGCAGGATAAGATAAGCACGCACATGTCAGGAGCACTGCTCAACACTAGGTGTGATGAATATCACTGGATTTTCAGGAGCCCGTCTGCTCAACACCTAATGTGATGATTATCACTGACTGGAGCAGGATAGCCGAGCTTGAGGTGGGGCAGCAAAGTAGAGAGAGTGGTGTTAGTGTGCTGTGCAACACTTACCTGTCTCCACTAGCGGCAGGGGGCGCGTGAGAAGGCAGATGACCGGGTCCTCGAACGCACCAAGCTGCCTGCTGGTGACCAAGGGGGACCTGAGGGGTGTAAGGCTATACAGGGTTACACCAGCCAGACTGGCCCTCTTGGGACCCAGGAACAGATGAATTTGCTCTCTCTTCTAAGTGTGGGTACCGCTTGCTCCGCTTTTCTTTTTTTTTCTTTTTTTTGGGGGAGCCAGCGACGGAACAGACACACACACACAAACAAAGACTCCTCCCGGCCCTCACCCGGGGGGAGGGAGTGATCGTGCCAACTCCAAGAGCATCTCATCCATCCCTGGGCGTCTCTACTGCGGCCGGCTCCATGCTGAGGCCTGGGTGGAGGCTGCTGCGGAGGCCCAGCAGGAGCGGCAGCCAGGGAACGCCCTCGGCGACGAGCAGGCGGAGGAGCTGCCACCGACGGCGGGTGGAAGCAGCAGCTGGCCGCTGGGGCAGGATGTGCCGGATGACCTCCGTCTGCGCTTGAGCGGCAGAGAACTCTTGGGTGCAGTTCTCCGCCGCGTCGCCGACCAGCCCAACCTGGGAAATTGGGGAGACCAGGAACCGAACCTTGTCCGCACGAACCTTGGCACGCAAGAGGAAGCGGCTTGCCCACAGGCTTTGTAAGCTCTGCACGTCGGAACGGACGAAAACTGACAGGCCTTAGGGGGGAGACGAGGATCCCCCCAAAAGGCAGCGGCCACCGGACACAGGTGCACCTGTGTCAACAGACCGCTACATTGTAGGGATAGCCTCGCAACCCTTCACCGCTCCATCAAAAGTAGTGAGGGGAAAAAGCTATTCAGGCAGTTTCTGGCAGAGAAAGGTGCCGTCCACAACCTGGTAAGCTCTCCATGCATTTCGGAAAAGAAAGGTACTAGGGCGGCTAGCTGAGAACCAGCGCGGCCCGCCGCGAGATACCAAACCTCCAACCGAGACTGAACGGGACACGGTGGAGGTTCCACTCGAGCCCGGCAGCCTCAGCCCCGGTCAGTTTCAGAATAGCTGACATTCCTGGATCTGGCTCGGGCAATGTTACACTCCCCGAGGGAGATAACACAGCCGAGTCGTCATTTCCAGAGGCCAGCTCATCCTCTGATGCTGCTACACATCTTATCCTCTGGGGGAACCCCCATTGAAACAGCTTATCGGTCCATTACAGAGGGGCCAGGATGCTCAACAGGAATTCCATCGGCTGCGGTGTGATGGAGGAGTGAGGAGCCCACAGGGAATGGTTACCGGGCGAGACATCCATCACTATCCTCCGATCACCCATCCCAAACGGCAGCCGGGGGTGGGGCATGGTAATGGGGACTCGCGCTTCGCAGACGAAGGCAAGTCTCGATCTCAACACCGCGACAGTCATATTCCCGCAATGAGAACATGAGCCGTCCACAAAAGCTGCCTCAGCATGCCGAACATATAAATATATATATACATATTTATATGCATATAAATACATAGCTCAAACACATGATGCAACAATTGTGACCATCAGAGAGGAAAAGGGAACGACCGCATCTAGTAACGTACAGGTGGAATGACATCTTGAAAAAACGCACCCGTGTTGCTCTTTCAGAAAATAGGACCGTCACCAGTGCCGGAGCACACAGGGGAATGACCGCGGCAACAGGCTTCAGCCCCCCTAAACTTCTGCCTAGCCCCCCTAAAAATGTGTGATTAATGTAGGCTACACAAATTCTTGTTAGCTTCAGTCTTGTTATAATCAGATTCAGCGCATTCTTCATCTTCAATCCGCAGCGGCGCCGAGCACAGAGCACGTCAGAAACAGAGGACAGGGTATGTGTGTGTGTGTGTGTTCATCTGAGCCTCATTGGTCTGTCACTGCTCATCAATGTCAGAATATTTGAGATGACCAATCAAATCAAAGTAGGCGGGCTTTATGTTCACAGACGCTGCTGAGCGCGAATTTTAACAGTGCGACTCGACGCGTACGGTCAAGATGTAAGTAGCTAAACTTAACATTTTATATTTGAAATTTTTTTAGGTCATAAATGTTAAACGGACGACAAAAAACAATTAGGCAAACTAATATAGTTTTGTCTATTTTCGCCATTTTGAACTGAAAATAGGCCTATGTAACGTGTAATGTAATAATTAGTTTACTGTCATTGTGAGGGGACAAGAAACATTAACAAAGCCGTTTTTTTCTTCACTGACAGACAAAAATGAAAAGCCTATATCAGTCAAAGCTCAGCTTTAGGAGGGGAAGAGACAGGGCAAGATATAAACAAAGAGAAAAAGAGTGTGATGCTGATGAGGAGAGAAAAATAATCAGCTGCCCACTGACATGGTTTTAAAGCTGTTATCCAATTTATTTGGCCTTCAAAACATCTTAAAATGCACATATGTAGATCAGAGAAATCAAAATTTTCTCGGGGAAACCCCTAACCCCCCTATCTACCCTGCCTCACATTTGGGACCACAGTGATTATAAAACCCTGCCTTTGCATGGTAATGAAATTAATAGTGAGCATTAGATCCTAAACTAAAGTGTTACTTTTTTTATTATTTAAAAAGAAAAAAACATACCCTCATTGGAGGCTTAGCCCCCCTAAAATGAAAATCCTAGTGACGCCCCTGCGCGGAATGAAACAGTGAAGCACTCACTTTTCCGCCTTCTAACTACATCCGACGTTATCTACTGAAAGGGAACTCTTTAAAGTTAATCTGCCTTCTGCAGATCTGCTACATAATGATTTATTCTTTTAAGTGATAGTTCACCCAAAAATGAAAATTCTGTCATCATTTACTCACTTCCTTCTCTTGAACACAAAAATACTTTTTAGATTCCAGATACTGTTTAGATTCCAACATTCTTCAAAATATGGGTTTTTTTGTGTTCAGCACAAGAAAGAATGAAATACAGGTTTGGAACAACTTGAGGGTGAGTACATTTTCGTTTTCTCATAGGGTTATGAATTAAAGTGATAGTTATGTGATCATAATGATTTGAACTGAGATAAATCTCTCCATTAATCCAATTTGTTTTCCATTGATGGGTCAGAATGGATTTAGACTGCCATTACACTTTTTAATTTAAACTCTTTCTGAGAGATACGACTCCATGAGGCAGACTTTGGAGTCTGGTATTGACAGCATTATTGTGTTCTAAAAGTGTCTAGAGATTCTTTCGTTTTGCTTTTGTTGAACACTCAGCCTTCGCAGGAGTATCTTAAAGCTTAATCTGACTGTCTGGACTCAGACTTGATTGTCTGAGCTGACAAACAATTGAACTCTGTCTGAGACAGCTGAGAAGAAAATGTCCTTGCACATTTTACAGCTTACCCCATCTTATCTGCAGGTTTGTAATTAGAGTCTAAGAAAGCAACTATTTCAAGAAAATAGAAGCTTGGCTAGACTTCCACATACATTTCATGAAGAAAGTGAGATTAGATTGAAGATTGTCTTTTAAGTGAATCCTTCATACAACTGAATCAAACTAGACAGTAGTTTTGTAGTAATCAACATTCTTTTAGATAAATTTAAGGAGTGCTGGCCTGGTCTTGGTATTGGTCTCGACTCGGTCTCACCTTGCCTTATTCTTGGTCTTATCTTGGTCTCAACCCCCAAAATAGTCTTGTGTTGGTCTTAACACACACTAGTCTTTACTCTCAACTACAACACTATTAGATAGATATTTTGCTACACTGAAGCCAATAGTTGCAAAAACAATACCTTTCAGAGTTCAATTAACTTGTCTGAAGAGTCATCTTTAAATACCTATTCAGAATGAGGCCATGTTACCTTTCTAATGTACAACTGATATGCAAAATATTTGACCACGCAAATCATATCCTTAGGCAATCTAAAATAAATACCTCTAAAATGTCCTCAGATTTGTTGACTCAATGATCTACAGTATAGGGATGAAACTGTTATGTTCCAGTGCATAAGGGGGGGAATGGAAAGAAACCACATTTTTTAGAGCCAACTAGCAGAGAGCAGGAGTTTCCCAAAACAAGTGGGTGAATGACTGTCCAAAACAAACCTTGAGATCTGTTGTGATTGAAAGGGGAGTGAATGAATTGCACACTTCACCTTTATGAACCAGCAATGCTGTGTTATGGTACTGTCTTACAGTGTTAGCTAAATATGGTATTTTTCATAATTTAATCCCTCCCACCATAAAGAAGCATCACATATTCTTTCCAGAGAGAAGATACTAAAATGCTACTGTGATACAGTATTTTGAAAAGTGCTGGCCTGCTGCAAACTATTCATCCCTGTTGCTGGTCTAGCATAAATATGTTTTAAAAATGTTTTGCTAATGCTATTTCTGAATGTCCTCTGAACGTTCCATCGTCCAGTAATTTAAAATGTTTTTTGTTTTGTTTTTTTGGTTATGTGAACGTTAAGGGAGCATTCTATATAATTTTGCAAACATTATGGGAATGTAACTTTTGAATGTTCTCTATTAATTTCTGAAACAAGTACTAACATTTAAAAAATTGTAGACGAATATACAACTATAAAGTTTCAGAAAAAAAGTTAATTGAATGATGTTTAATGTTTCTGTACGAATGTTTTGAGAACATTAATAGAAATATTAATAGAAACTATTAATGTTTCTGGAATAATGTTTGTTCATAACATTGCCAGAATGTTAGCCAAAGTTCTGAGAACATTCCCTGTTATCCGGGAGTTTAAAAGACAAATCTTCAAAAACAGGAGATCCAACACTTTATATGCCCAGTCAACGTGAAGGAATGCACAGCCTCTGGCAATTTGAGGAAATGCATTACCAAGCCAACAGGATCACACTTTCATTGAATAGTATAGGTTAGGTGGCTTTCAGATTGTAAAAACTTCCTTTTCAGATGCTATCACTTCTACACCTCCTTTTACATACATTGTTCCTAAGAACAATAGCAACCAAGTGCTGCTGTATACAAGCATGGAAACAAGACAATATATATAAACATCCATAAATAAAGATGTCACTTCATAATAAATATAAGATGTCACTTCATAATAAATATAAGCAATAACAAAGGAAACAAGTGGCCCAAATCTAAAAGACTGTAAGTCAATGACAATGTTTAATCTCCAACTCCAGATAATGAGCTCAGAGGCTTCGATTTAATATTAAATTATTAGCTTTATAAGTTTACCAGTCACAAAGGCACTGAATATTTTCATTAAAAGTTTCTGCCATAAATCTAGCTTTCTTGCAGTTTGGTTTGAGCTGATTCTTCATTGAAACACTAGGTGGGCTGCAGCCTTCTCTTTATGCACTGGACAGCTAATATCATCAGAGCGCTCATCACCAATGATAGGCATGACTGCTTACATTCATCTCAGCAGTTCTTCTCTTGAATATAACCACTCGAAGTGTGTCTTCACTCAAGATTAATGAGACCATAAAATCCTGCTGAGTTAGACAGTTCTACTGGTCACTAAAATTTGTTTTACCTGCAATATATCTCACTATAATCTAAAATAATTATTGTGGATAGTGTGAATGCTGGTGGCTGTGTCAAATACACTAATCTTCTTTAATTTTTTTGTCTATGGGTATTTTGGAATCACGGTGGGCAGACAAGTCTAAATACTCTGTCTTTCTATGTCTTACATTTTCATATTCAGAGGATCAGTATCCCTAATGATAGCAATATGTCCAAAGGTGTCCATGTCAAATGGTGTTTTGAACATGCAATGCATAATAATTAATTACATTTATATGCACTTGGACTTGGGGTTGGCAAGAAGTCTTTTATGCTAACCAATGCTCCATTTATTTGATCAAAAAATGGTTAAAAAACACGGTAATACTGTGGAATAGTATTTAACAATGTTGAAAATAGTTGTGCTGCTTAATATTTTATGGAAACTGTGATATAAATTTTATCAGGATCTTTTGATGAATAGACAGTTCACTACTCTAATGACAGTGAAAGGGTGTGTGTGTGTGTGTGTGTGTGTGTGGTGTGTGTGTGTGTGTGTGTGTGTGTGTGTGTGTGTGTGTGTGTGTGTGTGTGTGTGTGTGTGTGTGTGTGTGTGTGTGTGTGTGTGTGTGTGTGTGTGTGTGAAAATCCGATATGGAAATTCTAGGCTTTTTAAGTGATAGTTCATCTAAAAATTAAAAATATTTCATAATTTCCTGCCTATCATGTTCTTCTGCGGCCGTTTCTTTCTTCTGATGAACACAAAGGAGATGTTAGGGAGAATGTCAGTCTCTGTTGCCATTCATTTTCTTTTAAATATTTTTTCCATACAATAAAAGTCAGAGGAGACTGAGACTGCCAATCTGCTGAACATCTTCTTTTGTGTTCCACAAAAAAAAAAAAAAAAAAATCAAACAGGTTTGTAACAAAATGAGGTTGAGTGAAGGATGATTAGATTTTTATTTTGGGGTTAATTGTTCCTTTAAATATTTTTTTAACTGTCCTAAATTCCTTAATCTGACTGCAGTGTGAATTGTTAGAACTTTTATTGCCTTCAATTACAGTTTAGTCTGCAAAGATTAAAACAATTATTTCTACACCACTGTTACTGTCTTCATGGTGTAACAGGCCCTGAGATTAATTGCTTTAATGGTTTAGTTGAATGCACAAACCTTCAGAGTTCCTGGCTCGGCCAGCTCGCGCGCCTGCCTGTTCAGTTGGTTCGCGATGATTTGACATCGCTGACACAGGCTTTCCCTCCCATGCTTGTTCTCGGAATAACTTAACTCCGTTACGGACACTGAACCGGCACCCTCCGGGTTTGGCCGGCTGCCGCATTGCACTTCTTCTGCCGAGTGAATCCTTTTCCTAGGATTGAGTGCTGGACTCTGCACTGATTCACTGCTTGCTGATACCTCAACGACCTAATGTGAGAAAAGATCAGAAAAGAATTCAAACTGAGAGATGAATGAAAAGAGGTTGATGGAATAAACTGCATACTGAACTGTAAAAAAAGTTCCTGCCTTATTTTTTAAGTACAATCAACTTGGATGTTTAAAGCTGCATTCTGTAACTTTTGGCGCTCTAGCGGTTAATAAACAGAACTGGATGCGTCTTGCGGAAGAACATTGTAGCCGGAGCCATGGACGCGGGAAGTAGGGGTGCTGCAGGTGCTGCAGCACCCCCTGTTGGCAAACTGTGATGACAATAAAATGATAGCTTATAAATATATCTTTGGTTGTTGTTTCTGTTCCACAACATTTTGTATGTCATGTTTGGGGTGTGGGATGAAGAGAGGGATATTTTTAGTAATTATTTAATTAAAAATTATTTAATTTATCTTCAGTGTGTAGTATTAGCCAATCAGGTGTCTTGACGCAAATCACGCGATTACGATTCAGCCTACGCAGCACAAAAAAAAGCAAAAATACACCTAGTCTAAAAAACTGCTAGTGATGATTAGTTAGCAATGTCTCAAAAGAGAATTTCGGATTTTTTTCAATCCAACCCCAAAAAACCGGGGCCGAGGACTAGCGAGAAGAATTCTCCAACTGACTCATCCAGAGGTAAGGTAGGCTACGTTACAGCCCCTACGCCCGAGCAGGACAAGCTAGCTTCTGTCGTTCCCGGTGATAGCCAATACAATGTTATGATCATAGACTGTAAAAGGTTATGATCAGTAGCGTACTGTGGGGTTTCAGTCAGTGCTTCAGAAGCTACTGAGCCTCTTTTCTTTCTTTATTTATTATTTAGGCCTACTTTAATGTATTTTTATTTTATTTATTTATTTTAGCCTACTTCTTTATTACATTTCTTTCTTATGCAATGATGCTTGTATTTTGTCTGATTAATACATTTCGTATTTTGTAGGGAAGGGCATTTCAAGCAAAAATAATATTCGACGATCGCTGGGAATTTGATTATTACAGTCTATGATTATTGCTCAAAAAATTATTCAAGACACACACACACACACACACACACGCTCACGGGTGACACGCGTTTGCTCCGACACATTTCTCTGTACTGTAGGCCTACGTGTTGTAGCCATTAAAGTTAAGTTAGTTTCATATTTATGTTTAAATAATAGCCTATGTTATTTTTTTCATTTCATCTATGTTGATTATATGAAAAGTGAAGAGTAGCCTAATCATAAGATGCGCAATATCGAGAGACATCATTTTGACCACTTTATTAAGTTTTGTTTTGTATAAAGCCTTTCTTTAAAGTGAATTTCGTTTTGTATAAATTGTATCTTAGTTTTAATCAATGTTTCATCAACCAATTACCTGGATTTAAATAAATAAGAAGCAAATAGGCTATAGCAGACAATATAATTAGGACATGGATGCGCCGACGCGATATAACTTGCATTGCTCGTTATTGTGCTACAATGTGAAGAAAATCCAGCAAAACGCGCCGGCGACCTCAGAGGGTTAAACGTAAATAATAACATGTATTATTATTTGTATTTTAGGTGCACTGAGGGGAGAAGGAGTTGTGGACACTATTTTGTTGAAAGCAAAAGCGTCTGCATCAGCTCTCACCCTGAAGTGGCCAAAAGATTCCATTTTTGTGTGTGTGTGTATTTGTTTTCTGATTTTAACTATAAAGATCGTTGCCGTGCTTGCATCACTCCCTTACTCCTCCTATAGTCCCTATGGCCACTTGTCCTGCTTGAATGCAAATGGAAAAAAAAGTTTTTGAGGGAGAGTAGTAATAATTCGTTACATTTATGTAGCGCTTTTCTAGGTAGTAATAATTAATAGATCTGTTTAGAAGTGGACTTTTCCAATAACCACGTTCCTGTAATTGCTTGGTCGGAAAAAATCCCCCCCACCCCCAGCACCCCCTGTCGAAAATGACTTCCCGCGTCTCTGGCCGGAGCTACTTCTCTCTGTTTTTGTCTATGATGAGACGCAGGTACTGGACTACTCCCAGTGGTACAACCAGTACCAGTCTAAAATAGTCCGAATGTAAACAGTTATTATGAGTGTACCCTAGTGATTCAGGATAAGACAAAATACACTGTTTGGAAAATGGATTCATTATGTACTCGCTTATCATATAAATTTTGTCAATTTTGAACACAAAGACAGTTACAGACTGCAGCTTTAAGTCATTTCAACTTAAATTGCATTAAACTTACTTTAAAAATTTAGTTGCATCTTGTATAACTTATTAAAAAAAATTGCTTAACTTATTTTGATGAGTTAAAGGAATGTAAACATTTGTTGTCATAACTTATTGATCATATAATTTTTTTCAGTGTGTAAAAACCAGAAAATAATTGTAATACTCATAGTATGGTCCTCACAAAACATTGTCCTGCTGATAAAAAAAAAAACAGTTAAACCAGCCCAAATTATTTTTTTAATAATCATATAGGCTGTCTACAGTACCTTCTTATGTAAGTAAATAAAAAGTTAGGACCAGTCTTGAATAAAAAGATTAGAGGATTTAACTTAAGATAGTTGTTCTCCTAGCCTCACCAACTGAAAAATGCCCAAAGCCTTCTAAAACCAGCCATCATATCAACCTGGCCAGGTCTAAATTATTTTACAAATGAGTTTATGATCAACGAGAAACCCTTTAGATAATTTAAATATCCTGATGACATGGCCTTAGTTGGCCTATAGAAAACAAACCCTCAGGTGATGCTGCCTCTTTGGCTCTCACTAAGGCCATTGAATCATGATGTCTAGCCAGTTAGAAATGAACGTTGCTAAGACAAAGGAATTAACTATTTGCACACGGAAAACGATATGGCAATATAGCCAGTTTCACTAGATGTTGAAATTGTGGAAAACTTTAAATATATTGGTACAGTTTTGGACTTCCAAGTGAGTTTATCTGGAAATACAGAGCATGTTTTTAAAAGATGGTCACGGCGACTATCTTCTCAGAAAACTCAGCGGCCTTGGTGTTAGTCACCATATCTTAGAACTTGTGTATAAATCTATTGTTGAGAGAGTTCTAACCTTTCATCTCCCTAAGGTCACTTGTAGGCAAGGCCGTAACCAGGGTTTGAAAATTAGTGAGGTCCGGGGTGTTGTGTAAATAATTGTGCTATAATGGTAAGGCCCTTGGACCCACATTTCCCCATGGACATTAAGCAGCGACCCTTTTTTAAGAAAAAGGGATTTTATTTGACATATATATAGCCCTATATATATATATATATATATATATATATATAATTATGTGTGGGGCAGTCTCTCACTAGATCCCCCCCCCCCCCCCCCGGATTTTTTTTGAAAAATAAAACATTAAATGGAACTTTCTGGAGAGTTTTGTGCAAAAAAATATAGAAAAAAGTAGGTCTAGCAAATCTTATATTTCTGTAATTCACACAGATCAAACACAAATATGCTGACTGAATAGATTGCTAGTTTAGAAACATTGCTTTAATTAATGTTTTTATGATGACTTTGTGAAAGGGTAAAACAGCATGAGCCGTCTTCCTGCTGGCCAGAAAGTTATTTGTCAAATTTCATTGTGTAACAAACAGATCTGTATCACGCTATTGTTTTTGATAGTGTTATAGGGCCGGCCCGTGGCATAGGCGGACTAGGCAAATGTTGGGGGCGCCACTCAATGGGGGCGCCAAAATGAGTGAACGAGTGAATTTTTTATTTTATTTTTTTTTTATTTTTTTTTACTAATACTATTTTAAAAACATTAATTCAAAATACTACAAAATAAAGCAAAAAAAAAAAAATCCACACAAACTTAACTAAGTCCCCCGACTCCGGCGCATCAATCAATCTTCCCCCGCCCAGCGAGTGCTTGAAGTGCGTCAGAAACAGAGCGCGCGCGATCAGTTTACTGTTGGTAATTTGTTGTGTAGCGCCGCCCCTCGCTGCATCCAATGTAGACAGCATTTCTTTCGTTTGAGGGCACTTAACACACTCAAGCACCCCGTAGAAACGGGCCTGAGTGGCAGCTTGCGCCAGGTCTAGACATGGTGAAAGTTACCTGATTGTGACGGATGGCCAAATTTAGATTAGCATTATAGTCTGCATTATAGATTAGCATTATAGTCTGCAATAGATACAGTGCCAAACGGAAGAGAAGAGGATAAAAGGGGATAAAGACAGAGGCCCCAGACAGTGTGATCGCAATCACGTTAGTTTTTTTAGACGCATTCACTATCACTTTTATTAATGTTTTACTCTACAGTTGTGCAGTTTTGAGGGGGATATGTGGCATTTTTTAAAATTTATTTGCCAAAATTATTAATGATATTTATATAGGCTACAGGTTTATTAAAAGTAGCAACGTTTTATGTGAAATTAACACAGTTAGACATTTCGCAGTTTCATTCATGGTGAAATCATGAAATGTGCCATAGTTTACTGGAAGATTGCTGACATCAACTGCAAAACAAACACTTTTGCTAGCGCTCAATGAATAGTTTGTGCATGAATGACATTTGGACGATGACATCACTGTTTTATCCAGAGCGGCTATATATTCTGAACAAAATTATAAACGCAACAAAACTGTAAAGCTGTAAATCTGCCATGAAATAATCTATATTGTAAAAAGTGCTATAAAAATAAATGGGACTTGACTTGAATGCTAGGTGTAATGCTCTTGCTATTTGTATATATATATATATATATATATATATATATATATATATATATATATATATAGGATAAATAATCATGAACACAATGACAGGGCGAAATGGGCTGTGATGCATGGGGCACCAGGTAAAATCTTGCCTAGGGCAGCAAATTGGCCAGGGCCAGCCCTGGTTATACATTTCTTGCAGATAATCACGATGATCATTGCGTTTGTCTTACCGAATGTGGTAGCTTTATGCAATTACAGTTTGTCTATAAGCTTTTTTGTTTTATTAATGCCGACAGTAAAATGTTGCCAGATATTGCTACGAAAAACAAACAAAACAAAATAATAATAATAATCCGAAATAAGTTCAAAGCTTGTGTTTTGGAAATACGATTAATACATCACTAAACCTAACATGCAACTTTCCACTTTAATAACTTCCTAAAGTGTCACATTAAATCAGAAAAACAGGTCCTGGAGACTACTGCCACCTTTCCCTTAGGTGAATCTGGCAACACGGAGGCTGCACCCGCGCCATCACTCACAACGCGCTCTCAAGCCCCGTTCACTGCGCTAGCTTCTCGCAACAACATGAATTCCAAACACTCATATGAGGTGGTTTAAACACGGTTAATTAATCATTCAGAGAGCTTGACATTTTATTTTTGAATGTAAAAAAATGACCGAGGTCCGGACCTCGGTGACCTCATAGCTGGCTACGGCCATGCTTGTAGGTTTCAGAATAAACTTTCTAGAATTGTGTCAATGACAAGTAAAATAGTAGGTAAGCCCCAGAAGTCGTAAACACAACTTTTCACATATGAGCAAGGAAGAATGCGGGGAGTATTCTAGCAGATACCTCCCAATCCCATCCTCTCTTCACCCAGTTTGAGCTCCTAAAATCTGGGAGGCGCTATAGAGTCCCTCTGGCAAATAAAAATGTTTTCAAGAAGTCCTTCATCCCAAATGCCATTCAAATTATTAACTCTGCCAGTGATTGATAAAGTAACATGAACTGTACTTTTATATGTAGGCTAATGTGACTGTAATGTGAATACAATTGTCTTTGTATTGTTGTATTGTATATTAGTTTCTCAGTAGTTGTTTTATGTGTTGGAGAGCCAAAGAAAAATTTCCACTCGGGTGGACAATAAAGACATTTAAATTCAAAGACCAGCTAAGACCACCAAACTAAGTTTTCCTTGTTTAAGCATTTTTGCTCCAGTAGGATATACATTGAAGAATATTCCATGAATCAATGCATGCTTTTATGAATCAAATGTTAAGAATTTACAAAACAAAATAAAAAATAATGCTATTATCTCACCGTGAACCTCCTGAAATCTGGTCTGTGTCCTCTACCTTGAACCCAATGTTGAGAGTGCATGTTTCTGGCTTTAAATGTCCGCGTGTACAGAGTCTGATGTGCTCTGACTCACCGAGAGATTTATAAATTATCCATTTCATTGATGTTAACTGTAATTTATAACTCTGCGCTTCTCAATCCCATGTTGACGATAAATGAATTAAAATCAGGGATCAGTTTGAATGATATAGTCACTGAGGGGCGGAGTAGAATCGCAGCTCACACAGCGCGCTCCTGAATCTGATTCATATTGAAGGCGCATAGTTCTCTTGTGAGTATGAGAGAAATGTAACCTGTTTTAATTTATAATACTGTGGTATAGACTAGTAGGATATAGATGTATGTATGTAGTATATGTAATATAGGCTACTACCGTGACCCACTTTCTACTGTCATAATTTCCATAGCTGAGTAAAATTACCTACTTTAGAAAAACTCTTAAATTGCATTCCTAATGTTCCTAAACTGTAAGAAACTCAGGTGTTAATGGGACCGTCAGATCTTGCCACGAATCTGTGGTTAATTCTCACGAGTTTATTCGCTGTCTGCACAAGAGAAGTCAATGTTTCTAGATGTCTTTCTGAAAATCAATTTATTTTATGTTATATTTAATGTATATTGCAAATATTATTTATTACAAGTACTGGCACTTTCATTGTCATATTTTTCTCTTTTCTGTGTGTGTGTGTGTGTGTGTGTGTGTGTGTGTGTGTGTGTGTGTGTGTGTGTGTGTGTGTGTGTGTGTGTGTGTGTGTGTGTGTGTGTGTGTGTGTGTGTGTGTGTGTGTGTGTGTGTGTGTGTGTGTGTGTTTGTGCACTATGAGCGCGCGCTGGGTGTAATTTCAGTGTGGTGGTCAGCTATTTACTATTACTTTAGCGCCACCACATGGCCATAATTTGCAATGGCATGTCCATAAAACAATCGATTATGGAAGTTTATTTCATGGTGGAGTTGAATATTAAACTATTTTACTGCTAAAAAAAAAGCGTGAACTGGTCTAGAAATGTTAAGAGACTTATTTTAGACTACATTCTGAGTATACATGCGTTTCTTTGTGTTTACTCCACTTCACTGTTGTTAAGAAAGTGGTTGGGGTGTCTGTGAGGTGTAAAACATGACATGATAGACATTGAGATTTGCTGTGGTTACAATAGACACACATTTATGGGTCTTTTCGGGGGAGCTTTTCATGGAGCTGAAATATATATTTTTGCATGTTTTCGTTTGAAAGGTAGCTAAGCTAAGCATCTTGGCTTAAATGTGATATTTGACAGCTATAGGCTATATGGAGGCTTCTTATATCTAGGCTACATATGAAGCCAACATGCAAACGGACAAGGAGTTATTACCTTCTGTTTTCTCTTCAGATAATGACTGGTCAATCCAAATATTGTATCGGTATCCAAAAGGAGACTGTCAAGTTCCACAGGTGTTTCCCTCTGCTGTATATTCCATGAATCTTGTGTTGAATCACGTAAAGCCATGGGATATCTCTTGTTTTCATATGGGGTTTAGGCTAATGTCGATTCCCAATTTACTAAATAAAAATTAAATAATGTGAAAGGCATCACCAAAGACGTGTGATTTTTGAAATGACAATGTTGTCTTTCAGATGCTTCAGCGTATGTTTAACCATCTCCATCGTTTGCTCGTGCTTAGCCTACTCCAGACGCGCGAGCCAAACAAAATAGTCCAAACAAAATAAGCGTTAACCATGTGGATCAATTCAAAGCTGCGCCGGTGTCTCCGCCTCCCTACTCTCCTCCGCCTCTCTCTCTCTCTCTCTCTCTCTCTCTCTCTCTCTCTCTCTCTCTCTCTCAAATGACTTCATATGTGCTGTGAACTTGAAAGAATGAGACACCACAGGAAGCTAATTGGAAGCAATGTTCATTGATTAGAGCACAAAAGAGAAAGACACTGTTTGCATCTTACATCTGTGTTCATGGAGTTTGTACTTGTCAAATACTTGCTCACTCCTGTTACCAATACCAGTGGCTTACGACGTAACATTAAGTAAAAAATTGTGGTTCTCAGTGACCATTAAGCCAAAAAACTGTGCTTCTCTAAGCAGTGAGCATATTAAGTCAAAGACTCTGCTTCAATGATCTGCGAGCACACAAGTAAACTTGCTTCCAATGGACTGTGAGCATAATACTTTTGAAGAATTTAAAGACATTCTGGTAAAGTCAGACGTGGTTGTTCAAAAGTTCAAGAAAGAATATAAAGAAGCCGAAAGAATATTGAATCTGATTAAATAGATTTTGAAGCATCATTGGGTGCTCTTTTAAAAACCTTTTTAGATCAACCCTATTTCATTCTACATTGTAATGCAAACAGTTACTTTATTATAATCCTTTAAAAATTATTTACAGTCAGAAAACTTTCGGAGGTCTTGGAAGGCTAGTTTTGTTTTTCAGGCTGTAGGCACTCAGGACTTCATTGGTGGCCAACTTACGCAACAGTGTGTACAGCTGCCCCTGGATTTGTACCCCAATGGAGTATAGGTAGTTCACCCAAAATATATATAAACAAGATGACAGTTATCTACCATAAAACCGTATGAACTTAAGTAAACTCACAATGTAACAATATTACAGTTCAAAATGATGATGTCATAGCTGAGTCAGCATTTTGTTGTAAATAAACATTGACAGCTTAATTGGTATATTTCTTACCATCTTTGTCCTGTTCTCTTTATTTTCTAATGTTGTGTCAAACTGTTTATTTAAGCTCTTCTACAGTTTGACAAGTCCCATTTTCCAGAATTTTTCTACCTCTGCATTGCAAGGACTTCTCCCTGGTTCTCACAGAGCTCTTGTAATTTCTGCAAGAATTTTGTGTGGTAGTTTAAGGAGAAATTGAAAATTATAGAATCAGTTCCCTTAAATGTGTACACGTTTGTGACAAATAACTGTAAGCTTACTCTTACTCTTACTCTTTGTTGTTTCTTCAGATGAGGCCAGTGGCTCTCTGAAGTGAAGATCTGACACTGGTGTGGCATAAAAACACAAATACCTATGATTCAAAATGTACATACCGGTACGTTACATATTTATAAATATATATCACAATGAAATTGTCACACACCTTGATGGGGTGATGTCACCATTTGTAGTGAGGACTCTGGCAATGTAAATGTACACTCTCTGCTGTAAATGTATATTTTTTTTTTTTATAGAGGTGCAGGTAAATTGACATTAAAAATATTTATTGACGTTAAAAATTACTCCTACAGAATAAATTAGGAGACCTTTGGTTTTCTCGATTGTCTGTGGAGGAGAGAGAGAGAAATACATTTCCATTGGATTACATCATAAACACACATTTTTCATATTTATATATGAAATATGTAGATTTATATTCTACTAACCCCTGTCTTGAGGATGTTTTAATTTAGACAGTGTCTGATCTGAAAGTACAACAGAAATATGAAAAGACATAGTAGGTTGTTTTGCATTTTAGCCTTAATGATCATGCATGATAAAGAACTAAAAGAAGGTGTGGAAATCAAATGTAATATTACTGTCTATGTGAATTATGTAACAACTTACGGTGCGAGAGCTCAACACGTTGAAGAAAGCACATGCAAATAGAAAAACACCCGCAAATTAAGAAAACATCTTTATTGGTTTTACAACACATGGGTGCTCCAAATACTCACAACACAACCAAATACAGAAACTAGAAACCAGTTCAGCCAACTCTGTTAGACTAGTTGGAACAACATTTGGCGGAATACTGTTGGAGGATTTTTATGTAAATCAAAGTAATTCACATTTTAGTGATCGTTTTTTTAGTATCGGTGACGGTGACTCAAAAAGTCACATATGTTAGATGAAATGTAATTCTTTATTTTTAGGTTAGTTAGCTGACTTATGCAAATAGTACCAAAGCAAATAAAATAAAAAAACAGTAAATAAAAAAGGAAAACTCATTTTAAAGTAAGCAACTTGAACACTTACCATCTGAAGAGATTTTAGTTTCAGATTGAAATCTACTTGGCATTTTGTTTGCCCTCTTTTAACTTATTGTGTTTTCTGTTTCAATATTTGATGTGTCTTTGACAAGCTGGCATTTTTGGGAGCATTTGGCATCTGTAAATGTCTGAAAAATATAGAACGTTGTAAAATATTAGACATAATTTTGAAATGTTCATAATAATCAGAAAAGGTATTAAAAACATCATCTTCATCATGAGTCAAAGACAGTACACCTAAACCTGAAATACTATCACTATTACCTGTTCTTTGCCAAATTTTCTTCTGCAAGAACTGCCTCCACGCTTGTCAGGCATTGCATTGTTTTTTTTATCAACTGCCTTGTTTCTACAGAATTATCATCTGAAAATTCAACCACTGAAAATGTATTTTTCTCCACATGGTGAGAGATAACAATAACCTAAAAAAATACAAGGAATAAATACACCTCTAATGTTTCTAATAAATACAGTTAAATCATCTGCATGTGCTGTGACTTTTACAGGTGGGATTTCTGGAAACATAGGAACTCCAAGTCCATCAATCGTTTTCTTAAAGATGACGTTAAAGTTTCAAAAGATATTGAATATAAAAGTCCTGATAGACGACATTTTTGCTGTATGCCTCTCGTGACTTCACAAGGCCTAGTCAGACAACCATTACTTCTAGGATACTAGATGTTTCACTATATAACACAAGACACAAATTGTGGACCAAAGCCAAAGGCCTTCAAAGTCTTTAGTAAGTATAAACGGTCCACTCTGTCAAAAGTTTTTTCTTGATCTATAAGAGTCCAATATCAATTTGATGGTTTTTGGCAACTGCAATAATGTCTCAACAAAAATAGGTTGTCGAAAATGTTCCTTTTGGTGATACAGTATGACTTATCATCATGAATTATAGTTGCAATACATTTCTTCAACCTATTGGTTATAGCTTTTGACAGTATTTTAAAGTCAGTCAGTACACAATAATGAAACAGGACGCCAATTCTTTAAGTATCCAAGATCCCCCTTTTTGAGTATTAATGACAGCACCGCTGTTCGTCAAGTCAAGGATGGGATACCTTGGTTAAAGGACTCTAGAAAAACGTTATACAAATCTTGTCCAAGCACATTTTAAAAGCTTTTTCAAAACTCAGCAGAAAGACCATCAAATCCAGATGATGTACCACTGTTTAGCTCCAGCATAGCACTTGAAAGCTCAGAAAAAATCAGAAATGGCTCAATATTCTCTTTCACTGACAACTTTGTAAGATCTAGAATTGTAAAGGCTTTCCAGTGCTCTTGCCGTTGATGATAGGACTATGCAAGTTTAGAATGCGTACAAACAGAGTCCATGCAGATGATTGTAGATGCATATAAAATGTCTCTTTATTACTGGCTTTATTAAACATGATTGCGAACTTCCTGTGGCCTTTCCTTGTTAACATATGCACACGAAGCCATACCTTATAGACCGCATACAACTAAAATCCACCTTACGAGCTACTCTGCCGTGCGGTCAAAAACTGTGTGCTTCCTAATCGCCAACGCCCATACCTGTTGCTCAGGGGATCTAATTATACACAGCACCACCCAGTGAACAAAAACGTTACTATCCCCAAGATGGCTCCTACAAGTATAGTTCTTCAACTGCTGCTTTATCACGATGTTCTGACTGATAGAGTTTCTCATAAAAAGAAATATCAGAAACTATAATTTCTCATTGTTTCATTGCCATTAGAAAGTTTCAGTTAATGGTAATTTGCTCTTTTTAACTTTTCTCTAGTCCAAAAAAGAATGCAATTGGAGCATCCATTTCATTATAATTTAATTTATCTTGTTCTCACAAGAGTTTCCTTCTGCTGTTCATCCAATAAATCCTTCCAAAATGATAATAATCTGCCTCCTTTGTTATTGTAGCTTTGCTGAAGAATTTCTTGTTCCATTATCTTAATTTTCAAGTTCAGTATTATTTGCAGTGTATTGTTGGGAAAAATTATTTATCTGCACTCTTCCCAAATCCCACCACTGAGTTGGAGATGTAGCTAACAGTATATTTACACGACACCATTTGAAAACTGAAAACTGAAAACTTTTTATTCATTTTGGCCTTTCATTCACACGACAACGGCATTTTAGGGGCCTGAAAACTTGTTTCAAAGTGCAAGGTTTTGAAAATTACGCCTTTACCATCTCCGTGTAAACAACAAAAACGTGAATTTGTGAAAACCGTGACATCATGCGGATGCGTGTTCCTGTGGTGTTTCTTGATAATTTCACATCGCCAACTACTGACCTGGCATGCATAATAGTGTTTTTAGTCATTTTTCCAGATCCAAAGTTCACTGAGTTTCAGTAACAGTGCTGCATTAAACTACTATATACAGGTGCTGGTCATATAATTAGAATATCATCAAAAAGTTGATTTATTTCAGTAATTACATTCAAAAACTGAAATTTGGATATTATATTCATTCATTACACACTGATATATTTCAAGTTTTCATTCCTTTTAATTTTGGTGTTTATAACTGACAACTAATGAAAACCCCAAAATCAGTATCTCAGGAAATTAGAATATTGTGAAAAGGTTCAATATTGAAGACACCTGGTGCCACACTCTAATCAGCTAATTAACTCAAAACACCTGCAAAGGCCTTTAAATGGTCTCTCAGTCTAGTTCTGTAGGCTACACAATCATGGGGAAAACTGCTGACTTGACAGCTGTCCAAAAGACGACCATTGACATCTTGCACAAGGAGGGCAAGACACAAAAGGTCCTTGCTAAAGAGGCTGGCTGTTCACAGAGCTCTGTGTCCAAGCACATTAATAGAGAGGTGAAGGGAAGTGAAATATGTGGTAGAAAAAAGTGTACAAGTGCATCACTTGTGCACTTGTGCACTTCAACTTTGTGCATCATGATACATTTGATGCAAAATGATTTGGTTTCCACAAAAACATAAAACTGTTTTCATTGATAATAAGAAGAAATGTTTCTTGAGCAGCAAATCATCATATTAAAATGAATTCTCATCATGAAGGATCATGAAGACTAGATTAATGATGCTGAAAATTCAGCTTTGATCACAGGAATAAATTACAGAATAGACTATGTTAAATTGTAATAATATTACAGTTTTTACTGTATTTTTGATCAAATAAATGCAGAAGAGAATTAAAAATCTTACAGCCCCCAAACTTTTGAACAGTAGGCTAGTGTACAATAGTGCATTTACTATAATTAGGGTAGTTTGGTAAAAGTCACTGACTAATTACAGGCGAGTTGAGACCACAAATTACAAAATATTTAGTGGTCATGAAAACGTATTCAGATTTAGCATATTAATGATGCATTCACCTCATAAATGATGACACATTGCTCTAGCAGAGGAAAGTGCATGTAAGTTCAAGTGCATGCTTTTAAAAATAAAAAGTATTGGTATCGGTATCGATATCAGCGATACTGGCCCTGTATTTACTTGGTATCGGATCGATACCAAATTTTGCAGTATCGCCCACCTCTAGCCGTTGGTGCGAGTGTTAATGAGCAGCACCTGTGAGAACACCGGTGGCGCATCTCTCACGGAGGAACGGAAGCATAAAGGAGGATGGACGCCGTTGATGATCGAGAGAGGAAAAGGCCTGTGTTTTAGTTGTGCTTGGTTTTTGTATTTGTATTTTATTTTGGGTAGTTTGTATTCTTACGAGAGGTTCTCTCGTATTGCGTAAGTTTAGCTTACGCTACGGGAAAGATTCATCTTCTCGAGATACTGAAGCCAAAAATTATCCTTAATTTTGTATTCCTTGTCAACGCAGTGCAGCAGCTAGCAGACCTAGAGCAGGCCATCTCGCGTGCATTGGCTGCCCTGTGGCAACTGCTGCAGCCTACCAGTGAGCCCGGCGTGACGTCACGCCCAATGAAGGGCGCCCACGCCTTCATAGCGTCACAGCCCGCCAGAATGGGCATGGCTTAGCGTATAAAAGTAGGGGCTGTAGGCTGACTTCTCTGATTTTTCGTCTCTTCAGCGAGCTCTTCGCATCGCTGGATTTGAGAGAAGCCACCGCCGCCGTCGAACAGCGAACAGGCAGCTTAGGACAGCGCTGAGGAAGCCGGCCGTCTTCGCCACCTTCAGCAATCCGTGCGAGCTACACTATCCGGCGACGTATCCTTTTTGCCTTGCTAGAAATATTCTAAAAGAGCAGCGAGCGTCTTTTTCAAGATGCCTCGCACTTCCTGCGGCTCGTGTAGAGCCCCGCTCAGCGCCGGAGACCGTCACCTGATCTGCGCTCTCTGCCTGGGCCTGGAACACGCAGAGCTCGCCCTCGCGTCCGGGGGCTGCGAGCTCTGTGAGGAGCTTCCGCTGTCGACCCTGCAGGCTCGACTCGAGGCTTTTAACACCGCAGCAGTCACTCCGCCCTCTGTGGGACCGCGCAGGAAGAAGCGCCGTTCCCTGAGACAGCCGGAACCTGTGGCCACAGCGACGTGCTCTTGGTCGGCCGCGCTTATGCCGCCACCGGCCAGGCCGCGTCTGCTTTACACTCGATGGCTGTGCTACAGATCCTGCAAGCCGACCTCCTCCGTGAATGGGATGAGAAGGGCCGGGATCCAGCTGCCGTTACGGACCTGAGAAGTGCGACGGATCTCTCTCTCCGAGTCACCAAAACCGCAGCCCAAGCCATCGGACGAGGCATGGCCGCGTTAACTGTGACAGAGAGGCACCTCTGGTTAACGCTCGCGGATATGAGGGAAACTTGAGCGAGCCACCTTCCTGAACGCGCCGCTCTCCCCCACTGGTCTCTTCGGCCCAGCGGTGAACGGGATTGTTGACTGCTTCTCTGAGGTGCAGAAGACCACGCAGGCCATGAACCCCTTCCTGCCGCGACGCTCGAGTTCCGTCACAGGCCGCTCTCGCGAGAGCGGCCCAGCGTCCAGCACAGCCTCAGCCTCAGCCTTCGCAGCGACGTCAGGGCGTCCGCCCTAGGTCGCGCTCAGGCAGCCGTCACAGACCGCCGCCCCCCAGAGGGCCTCGGCAAAGAATTACACTAAAGTCTGAGCACGCGAAGCCCTCCTAACAGAGAGAGAGAAAAGACGCGCGTGTCCCGCTGCGGCCGGACCGCCGTCAAAGTTCATTTCCCTGTCAGTCCCCTTCAAACAGGCTACTGCAGTGGTTCAATTAGCAGCCAACGAGCCGGTTTATTCACCCTCTCGCCTGCACACAAACGCCGTTTTCACGGCGACCCAGAGAAATCTCAAAAAGAGTATAATGTCTGGTCCGGCTCACGCCGTCAGTGTTTTAAGTGTAGTGAAAGTGCCCACGCCCCATTCTTCACCCCTACACATAAGCACTCCAAATCCCGTGTCACTCACAGAGCACATCCTCATAAAGCGCAGAAAAGCCGCTCGAGTGTTGAATGTAAGAAATGTGTCCACAGGTCTGTGCCCAATATCTGCCCGCACTGTTACACGATCAATGCAGGTTATGAATGTAAGTCTCGTGCCCGCCAGAGAGCGCTCACGCTTGCTGATACAAACCTCCCCCCAGGCTCCGCCCGCGTGTTTAAGTGTTATCACAAAACGCAGGGCGTTAATAAAACGCTCCCCATCCATTATGATCGGGGCGTCAGATACAGTTGTAAGTCTCGTGCCCGCGTGCGCGCGCTCACGCTTACAGAAAGCTTTTCCGCCCGGAGCGCTGCTCGCGCATCAAAAAGTGAAAAAAGAATGTTCCCCATCCCTTATGATTGGGACTTCTCACATAAATCAGCCGGTTTCGGCTTTCAGCGAGCAGCCATTGCCCAGAACCGAGAGCGCGCGCGCCGCGCTTTCGGCTCCGGTCCAGTTTCACAAGCCCGCAAACGGCGGCGATCTGAACCCGGAGGCCATTCGCCCCCTAGCGGCTCACTATCCCAGGGATTTCAGAATGGGTGCTGAGCACAATAAAGCAGGGCTATACACTTCAATTCATTCGCCGTCCCCCGCGCTTTCAAGCCCGGACCGCGACGATAGTGAATGCGGAAGTAGCACACCTACTTCAAGCAGAAATAGCAAAGCTGCTGTGCAAAGGGGCTATAGAAAAGGTACCGCCTTCTCTGAGCGAGTCAGGCTTTTACAGCCGATATTTTCTCGTACCCAAGAAGGACGGAGCCTTCAGACCTATCCTAGATCTGAGACATTTGAACAAAGTGCTTGCGAAAAGACCATTCAAAATGCTTACGACCAGGAAAATCCTCGCGCACGTTCGCCCGAGGGACTGGTTTATTTCTCTACATCTGAAGGATGCCTATTTTCAGATTCAGATAATACCCCGTCACAGGCAATTTTTGAGATTCGCCTTCGACGGTCAGGTATATCAGTACACCGTCCTGCCGTTCGGCCTGTCCCTAGCACCCCGTACATTTACGAAGTGCATGGACGCGGCGCTCGCCCCCCTGAGAAGTCAGGGGCTGCGAATAATGAACTATCTGGATGATTGGCTGATATTGGCACAGTCAGAGACAGAACTGCTATCTCACAGGACAGTGCTTCTCAGTCATCTGGAAAGCTTGGGTCTCACGGTCAACTGGACCAAGAGCTCGTTACTGCCCAGCCAGTCAATTTCCTTTCTAGGAATAGAACTGGACTCGGTAACCATGGCGGCCCGTTTATCGACACAGCGCGCGCGCCTTGTGTAGCGGTGCTGCAGCGTGCTCTTCCGATAACCATCTCTTATCGGAAAGTCATCTCGACAGACGCGTCCAACTCAGGTTGGGGTGTGCTGTTCGAGGGCAGACCGGTCTTTGGCCAGTGGTCAGACCAGGAGAAGGGTTTTCACATAAACTGTCTGGAGATGATAGCGGTCGAGAACGCGCTGAAGTGCTTCGTCCCATTCATACAGGACCAGCATGTTATTGTCCGCTCGGACAACATGTCTGTGGTATCCTTTGTAAACCGTCAGGGCGGTGTCAGATCCAGAAATCTCTGCAATCTGACGGAACGCCTCCTTATTTGGTCTCAGATGCACCTGCGCTCGCTGAGGGCAGCGCATGTGCCTGGCCATTTGAACGACTGCCCAGACAAACTGTCCAGGGACAATGTTCCCCCAGGGGAATGGTCCCTGCACCCCCAAACGGTCCAGAAACTGTGACGCCTATTCGGCAGAGCGGAAGTCGACATATTTGCGTCAAAAGACAACGCTCAATGCCCGACGTTCTTCTGGAAGGACGAGGACGCGCTGGCCCAGGTTTGGCCACAGGTGATGAAGAGAATCAGGGAAATGCGCCACTCGGTGCTCCTCATAGCCCCGCGTTGGGAGAATCAGATTTGGTTCCCGGAACTAGCACGGCTGTCACATACAGCTCCGTGGCCGATTCCGGTGAGGGCAGATCTCCTCTCTCAGGCTCGCGGCACGATCTGGCATCCCCATCCAGAGCGCTCGTCTCTGCATGCATTGTTGATCAACGGGTACTCATTCCCCTGCCAGAAGGAGTAATGAACACGATCACGCAGTCTAGAGCCCCTTCCACGAGAAGGCTCTACGCGTCTAAATGGTCGGTGTTCTCTGGATGGTGCACCGACAGAGGTCTGGACCCGCGGACATGCTGGGTGGCGCATCTACTCACCTTCCTACAAGAGCTGTTGGATAAGGGAAGGTCCCCATCCATGCTCAAGGTATACGTGGCGGCCGTGGCAGCGTTCGCAGAATCGACGCACGGCCAGTCAATGGGAAAACATGAGTTGGTCATCCGCTTCCTTATGGTGCGTTCACACCGGACGCGAATAGCGCGTCAGGCGCGAGTGATTTCAATGTTAAGTCAATGCAAAGACGCGTTACGCGCGTAAAAGATTCCTGCGGCGCGAATGAGGCGTAGAGCGCGGCGCGGTAGACGCGAATTCGCCTCATTTGCACGTCAAGTTCGCGCGAATGGCGCGAATTAAGCGTCTGGCACGTTAAGCGCGTTACGCGCGAATGATGTAGTTAGTGCTATCTGTGCATTCACGCGTTTGACGCGAATTCACGTCTGCCGCCCGAGTTGAAAAATCTGAACTTCTGCGTCAATTCGCGCCGCGTTAACCAATCAGGAGCCTAGCTGCATGCTGCTGTCACGTGGTGAAGTATCTGGATGACTGGTTTTAATGCACAACAAAGCAAATATTTTATCACATAAAACTTGATTTCAATATATGAGACATATTCATTTTATATTGAATGCTATTTATTCCATATCTAGATATATGAAATATTATTATAATGTAAAGACAACCAACATACTGCATAAGTTCGTGTCTGGACAGTGTTGTTCGAGAGAGAGAGAAAAATCACAGGACAGATTTATCACTTTTGGAGGCTGGCTCCATTTATCATCAAAACAAAAATAAATGACAGATTAGGTGGATGAGGGCAAGGGTGATCCTCGCTCCGATGCGGGACAACAGGTCATCAAGCTGGGCGCGGGACAGGCGGAGGTACCGCTGAAAGCCGCCGTCATCCAGGCGCAGCTCCTGGAGCGAGACAATGGTGAAACTTGCCACACTGGGTTCGCCTTCGAAGGGTCTGATGGACACAAATACGGCGACGATTACCCCTACGCCGCCGTTCTGCTCTCCAGAGCAAATACAGAGGGGTGACTCTCCGATGAATGCTCGATCAGCATAAAAAAGATGGCCGCCAACGGGTTTCGATTCTGACGCGCGTGACGCGCGTAAATTTCGCTTCAAACTTTTGTTTTTACGCGCGTCAGTTTCACTCTTGACACGCGAATTAACACAAAGTGGTCAAGCGTCAAACTAGACGCAGTAGACGCGAATTTGACGCGCTATTGGCGTCCGGTGTGAACGCACAGTTAGAGGAGCTGGAAGGATGAATCCGCCGCACCCCCGTCGGTTCCCATGTGGGATCTTTAATTGGTCCTCGAGGCCCTGAAAGCTTTTCCTTTTGAACCACTAGACTCTGTGGGGTTGAAATATCTATCACTGAAAACCGTCTTTCTGACTGCACTGTCGTCAGTAAAACGTGTGGGGAACCTGCATGCGCTGTCTGTCAGCGCGTCGTGTCTTGAGTTCGGGCCGAATGACTCTAAAGTCATCCTCAGACCTAGACATGGCTATGTTCCTAAAGTGATGGGCACTCCATTCAGAGCGCAACTTATTTCGTTGTCAGCTCTCCCAGCATCTGACAGCGAAAGTGATGTGAATCTCCTCTGCCCTGTCAGAGCGCTGAGGTTTTACATTACGGGCTCCGCCTCCTTCAGGCGTTCGGAACAGCTTTTTGTTTCGTTTGGTGGGCGCACCAAGGGTCTCGCCTCCTCGAAACAGAGCCTGTCCAGATGGATAGTGGACGCTATAGCAGCCGCTTACGCGTCAAAAGGTCTGCAATGCCCTCTGGGCATCAGGGCTCATTCCACGAGAGGCGTGGCCTCTTCCTGGGCATGGTCCAGTGGAATTTCTATCCATGACATATGTGTAGCGACGGGCTGGAGCTCCCCGTCTACCCTTGTCAGGTTTTATGACCTAGAAGTTCCTGCCTTGCAGGCTAAACTGTTGTCAGTTTGAAGGAGAGGTGTATTCTGCTCAGAACTCCTACTCAGATCACCCTCACGTGACTCAGCTCTCCTGGTTGAGCTGCACTTGTAGGGTATGTGCCATGTGCCTATACAGACCGGCGCAGTACTTTTATACTCTAAGCCACGCCCATTCTGGCGGGCTGTGACGCTATGAAGGCGCAGGCGCCCTTCATTGGGCGTGACGTCACGCCGGGCTCACTGGTAGGCTGTAGCAGTTGCCGCAGGGCAGCCAATGAGCACGCGAGATGGCCTGCTCTAGGTCTGCTAGCTGCTGCACTGCGTTTACAAGGAATACAAAATTAAGGATAATTTTTGGCTTCAGTATCTCGAGAAGATGAATCTTTCCCGTAGCGTAGGCTAAACTTACGCAATACTCGTTCCCTCTCTAGAGAGAACCGAGGTTACGTTAGTAACCGAGTATCATTTTATTTTAATAAAGTTTCTTAAATGTTCGCCGGTTCCCGCCTCCTTCTTCCCTGAACATTGCTACAAATACAAACACAGATGAACATTGATTGACAGAACACAGGTGAAACAGATGATGATGATGATGATACAGATTGACTTAAAATGCTGATGACACGTGACATGAAGATAGGCAGACAAGTCCAATGAAAACAAACTAAACAGAACACAACTGTGACAGGATAGTCTTCATTGTAAAAATTAAATACAATGCTTACAATTAAAGTTACAAAAGTTATTCAGTCAGGAGCAGAGACATGGCAGACAGCAGCTGGAATATTAGACTGCTGCCACTTTAAGAGTTTATGCACGGATCCAATATACTGTTACACAAGAACATGCTTATATTTCTCAACTTTTTACATTCCAAAATAGTGCAGCAGATTAGTAAAAAAATCGTTCACTTTGGTATAGAAGAATGAAATTTGGCACAGATACTCTCTAAGGGCCACTATTTTGGAAAAAGGCGTTGGCCACTCAAAAATTCAGTGTGGCGGCCAATTTTCAAGATGGCCGCCATTGCCAAAGGCAAAGCCCCAACTTTTGTCCCCAACCCGCATCATAGAAACATGAGTGTGGTCTCGTTTTACCCGGGGCAGCAAACATTCAATCATGAATTACCTGAACACTTCTAGCCCCTCCCTAGCAACCATTGTTGAGCACCTTAGCAACCAAAATCCAAAGAGGTATATCTTCTATTCTGAATGTCATAGAGACATGGGAGTTGGTTTATATCATTCATAGTGACACGCAGCCTTTAGAGTTTCATGATTGGCAGCTGCCAAGCCACTCCCTTGCAACCAAAGAGAGTACCCTAGCTAACATTTTGCAAGACGTATACTGACCTACAAAGGCAAAAGACCTTAACTCGCTAGAGTGTGGAACTAAGAAAAATGACTTTAAAGATTTTTAGTTGTCCCGCCAAAATAATTATAGGTAGGACACTGGATATTTGGCAATTAGATGTTTAAGTAATAAACATTATCTACATAAAAAAATCTTGAGCTCAAACTTGACTTTTGACCACTATTTTAAAGTTACTGTACTCTGCCTTTGTATTGTCAGCAAAAAGTGAGAAGTCATGCCAAGGCAAAAGACAGTGACTTCCACATTATCAATATTTGGTTGCTGATCACCATTAACAAAATCATTATAGTAACACCTGTATAAAATCTAGTGATCATGGCATTTATTTTGAATGATTTACAATTACTTATAGCCATCTACTTATTGTGCTTTGGTTGCATTCTGGTGGCCCTATTAATTCATTAGACATGACAAAATACTTCCGTAGCGGTAAAGAGTATAGGCTATCTTCAAGTGGTACTGAGTGGCATAAGACTTTCTAAACACGCGTTCAAAATGATCACGATAAAACAGATCCACGCGCACATTCGACCCGGAGACTGGATTATAGCGATGGATCTGAAAGACGCATACTTTCACAGACGCTTACCGAGATTCGTGTTCAAGGTGTCACGCTCCTTGTCCGTTCACGAAAAGTAGCCTATGCAGTGCGTTCCCCCTTGAGACTCAGTAGGGAGCGCGTTCTGGACTACCTAGACAACTAATGCATTTATAGCACAACCTTCTGTGTTCTGCGTCTTTTCAGGATGCGGTGGTTTCAGCTGCCTGTCTACTCTATTATTGTGCTTGTGCACTTCGCTCGTCCCGCGGATTTATTCCGGACGCTGTGATTGTATAACCTGCTTGTAACAGCTGAGCTGGTCTGATGTTGTATACACCAGCACTTGCTTCATTATGTTGTATGCACCAATATACCCTTGTTGCTTCATTATTATCACTCCCTGTGATGTATTTGTCCTGCGTTGGCTCGACCGTGTTCAGGGCGGTGCTGAAAGCGCCGGCGAAGTTTTGGCTCTCTGCCAGCTAGATGCATTAATGTCTCAACCAGATCCGGTAACTGAACTGGGTGAGGCCGGGCTTTAGTTCTTTGTTGTATTCACCTGCTACGGCATGTGTAACACTTTTCTGTCAACTCTGCATATATCCTTCGCGATCGATATCACACGTTTGTCGATGGAGCGGGTTAAGAGCATACTATCTGACCGCATTAGTGCAGGACAAGGCTCTGAGGACATCACAAGTTACAGGGACTGATGGCAGCTGTAAGTGCACAGGCCAAAAATGTGCCAAAAATATCAATAACTCATTTTCAACCAAAAACGAAGTTACGGTCTTTTGCGTTTGCACGGCAGCATATCTCTGCATCAGAACATCGTATGGAGATGGGGGTTGGCTCTTTTGACTCATGCTAGCAAACAGGAGTTCCAACATGCTACACATGCTAGCTGTGAACAGCTACATGCTAATAGCTATTAAGTAAGTGCTAAATCATGCCAAGAAAATGCTAAGAACTCCAATAGTGACCATCTGTGACAACTACTAACCAACTACCAACACCATAGCAACCACCCAGAATACCCTAGCAACCGCCTACCAACACCATAGCAACGACCCAGAACACTCTAGCAACCACCTAGCAACCACCTGAACACATGAATAAGCCATATCTCGCGCACCAGAACATCGTACAGACATGTTTGTTGGCTCGTATGCAATCATGTACCTCACCCTAGCAACCGAGTGGCGAGTTTGCCACTGCAAGCACCCACTCACATTTTCTTCTGGAAATGTACATTCTATGGCCATCTTGAAAATGGTCGCCATCTTGAATTTTTGAGTGGCACACACCTTTTTCCATGATAATGTTCCTTGAAGAATGTTTGTACCAAATTTCATGATAGCATCACCATTTGAAAAAAAATATGTAAGTATTCAAGAAAAATGGCGGCCATCTCGAAAAATGGTTGCCATCTTGAATTTTTGAGGGACAAGCACTGTTTTCCAAAACAACATTCTGAAGAGAGTATTTTCACAAAATGCTATGCCTACATGATATCACTGTTTGAACAATTGACAATGACCATTTGACAGAAATAGCGGCCATCTTGAAAAAATGGCCGGCATATTGAATTTTTGGGTGGCCAACGCCTTTTTCCCAAAAAATGACCCTTCGAGAGTATCTGTGCCAAATTTCATGCTTCTATACCAATTTGAACGATTATCTTGAAATATGCCATTAATCTGCTGCACTAAAACTGACTGTGTTTAACTGAATACTTACAGTACAGGCATTTTAGACATAGCATAATTGTGTGTGTATTTGACTGTTTAAGCACATTAAGCCACTCATTTTGGCTGGTGTGTGTCAATTTGCCTCGGAGAGAATGGAGCGAGAATGCGCAGCTGACATTATTATTGCATGTTATAACCAATAAACTAATAAAAAAGTCAGTGTAACACTGATTATCGCAGCAAGCCTACCTGAAGATAAACTTTTCTTACGAAAATGGTTCACTATTTTAATGTATGCGATTGTAAACATCTTACCTGTTTCCTCATCTTCTTTTCTATTGAGATGTGCATTTGGGAGCCTCATCCAGTTCATCTTTCTTCTATGGACTCAAAACCTTTTTTCCTTCCCAAGAATGAAGGCATTGCTCAGTCTTGTGGTTTTGAACTTTATGGTCAACAGATTGAATCTGTGGAGAATTTGAAATCACCATCAACCGTTTGGCCACTTTGGTGCTTTCCTGACCTTACGAGTCACTTAGAGCTTGCAGGAACGTTCTCAAATGGCAAGCAAGCATCAAGACTGACTAAATAAATTGCTTCTACTGGTACATGTATCTATTGGATGGATATTGTGCACCATGAAGTGATCGCCAGTAAGTTCATTTGGTTTGTTGTATTTGCCCAGCAGACATTCACACCTTTCTGTCTCCTCAACCTAACTGATTGGTCAGGATTCAGTTTAGCACAGTCTTGAACAAAGTGCAAACTAACACTGGTCAGTTGCATTTTACCTGTCAGTGTCCCCTCATAAATGTGATATTATACAGATGAATATTATGCAGTGTTTGGTCTGTGTAGTCTTACAACTGATTCCAGTCACGTTGCAAATATCAGATGACGAATTGCATGATTCAGCACTGTAAAAAAGAGAAAGCATGTGATGGGCGTGATTTCTTTTGTTCTTTTTTTTCTAGCCCAAACCACTTCAGCAGAAATAACGCCCTGCAGCTAATGTCATTGGTTAAGGTTACAGTGAAGGGTAGGTTTAGGGATCAGTGTTTGGTGTAGGCATTCATTACTGTGATTAAAGTAACCAATAGAATCTTAAGAAGGGCTGCAGGGCGGAGTTTCCGCTGAACTGGTTTGGGGGGGGGGGGGGGGGGGGGGGAGTCACGCATTCTGGACAAGAGCGTGCACATTTCACACCCGTACTAAAGGAATGGATTTATGGTTGTATTTTCAATTTGCTTAACCATAGTTAAATTTTTTCAACAAAAAGTCAGATTTATAACATTCTGTTAGCCATATCTGGTCATTAACACGTTTATACTGTGATCCTAATTTCTACATTTATTTAATTGCATTAAACATTTCAATCAATGTCTACCAGTTCTGAGAAGCCGTTTGTAATTATTCAAATTAATTATAATTATTAAATTAAACAAATTCGTATTACTATTTATATATACAACATTTGGGAATGTTATGTAGCCTATTAATTATTTTAGGTTGTTTAAAATAACCTCTCTGCAATGTTCGGGTAACGCTATTTTGTGGTTGCAAAAAATAACCTAAAAATAGTAATGAGGTTAATTTTAGGTTATTTAAATGTAACCTCCCTACGTGTCTGTTTGGTTAGTTCTCAAAAGAAACCTCACTGCAAGATTCTGGGAACTTTATTTTATGGTTGCAAAAAATAACCATTAGGAGACGTTCTGTATAATTTATTTTTTAGATTATTTACAAATAAACTCCCTACAACGTTCTGTGATCGTTATTTTATGGTTGCAAAAAATAACCATTAAGTAACGTTCTGTATAAGTTATTTTTATGTTATTCAAAAGTATAACCTCCCTGCAACGTTCTTGGAACGTTATTTTATGGTTACAAAAAATAAAACCTTAAAAGAACATTCCCCTAACGTTAGTAATTGGTAGTAAACAAACGGATATACCAACGTTAGGGGAACATTCTGTGTTTGCTATAGGCTGCAGCTAAACAATGAAGTCACGAGTCTAATGCGGGTTAAACATTTTAATTGTATAGTCTATGTGATTATTGGGGGTCCGATCTTTATAATACAAGTTGAATTGATTTGTATCATGTCCAGTGGTCCTTGGAGTCACACAGACATGCCCTGCATCCCTGGGGAACTCCTTATCTGTTTTCATGTGTAATCTAATGGCCACCTATGATGAATATCTGCTCGAAACTCTTAAAGTCGTTTCTGAACGTCAACAAACCTGAGTAAACACGGACCGAAGTGGGTTTACTTATTTAGTGATAATCTAATATTTTCCTCTAATATTGATTATTAGAGTTGATTATTGGTATATTCAAAATTCTTTGTATTCAAATGTAATCAGTTGTATATATTGATTAATAAATGTATTAATGTATTTTTATTAATTTTTCATTTTTTTGAATCTTATTAATATTCACTTTATGAATTCTAGTCATTGCTGTTCATTTATTTATCATTAGTCGTTATATTCCTTATGTAGTAGGCTATATGATCATTATTTTACATGTAATTGCTTTATTTATTTATAGTCTAGCATAAAGCCTGCTCTGATATGTTTGATTATCCACAATTGCTTATTAAGTTATTAATAAGCCGGGCCATGGCCTAATAAAACCAGCATAGTTTTTCTTGAGTCATTAGATGATTGCAAGTAGGCTACAAAGAACTTCAATAGGTAGCTAGGCTACAAGTCCCCCCCCCCCCCCCCCCCCCCCTTGTTATTAATGTTATTATTAATGAAATTAATGTTTAATTTCAGAAGACCCAGTGCTTCTTCTTCTGCTGCTGCTGCAGCTTCTTCACGAGTTTCTCTCCTTGTATTCTGCAAATGTCTTACTTCCTTTAGGCCTTTCTTTCTCTAGGCTATATACAGTAATCTTCACAAATATCTGTTAGATAAAATACTTATTAGCCTAATACTTCTTATCTTGAAACTTATTACAAGCTTACCGTTTTAAAATGCCCTTGATTCAATTATTTGTCTCTGTAATTTTATATTTTAATAAAAGTTATTACTTTTTTCAAATTTGATCTCTGACAATTATTGCTCGTCTGCTGGATCTCACTACTGCATCAACGGACTGTCAACAAATATCTTTTTGAAATTTGGTTTAACCCGTAGCTCTAACGCGTTTAATTAAAGCGTAAAACAAAACCCAAACTTACCGCAAACCCAATAAAAATAAGATGTACCGTTTAAAGTTGTCCAAAGACTAGGCCTACAGCTAATTGCTACTAAAAGTTGATGAGTGCGTTGTCTCAAGCTGTCCTGTTTGTAGGCTATAGTCAAAATAAGAAAGAGTAAGGTTTTATTTTGAATTAGGTTTATTATTTTTAAACAAAATACAAAAGATTAAATGTAAAAGCCATACAATCAGAGTTTCACACATATCAGAGAGAGAGCAAGAGAGAGAGAGAGAGAGAGAGAGAGAGAGAGAGAGAGAGAGACAGAGAGGCCAACAACTCAAGTCATCACAGTGAATTCAACAAACCTGATTTTAACAAAGTAACAAAGCCGACTCAACGGTGAAATGTTCCTTCGCCTGATCAAGTGGTCCTGAACATTTCACAATTTTCAAAAGAACTGTTGAACTGTTGAGAACCACTCGGCCAAAGAGAAAGCCACAGAGGAAGACGCCATAGATCCGGTATCTTCGAAACCTGCTTGGAAAAACAAACATTTGAAACCGAGATTCTCCGTTTTTAAGAGATCTTCTTCGCACAGACGAACTGCACATCTCTTTCCGAAAATACGATGCTTTTATAGAGAGCAAAATGATGGGGTTTCTCAGTCAGGGCGGCGTGGAATGATGATCCTGCCGGTTGGACTCGTCAGAGAGGTTCTTACCATGCGTGGGTTAATTCACCCTAAACCTGCCTGCTTGACCGGTTATGAGCACGCCTTTCCTTATGAGAAAACCCCACTTTTTGCACAGTTTTCGAGTTTACTCAAACAATTATATTCACCAATTTACTGATCTGATTGTCTCCACTGTGCTTATTTACTCATAAATAAATCATTTACTTAATTCACGTAGCCTAATGAGTGAGGAGTAAAAAAAAAAAACATAGGCTATGTCAGATGAGTTTACACTGTTTTCAACCAGGGTTTTCAACCAGCAGTCTCTGGAGAAGATATAAACTGTAACTTACTACATGAAGAAAATATTAATATCCATATTATATAATGTACACATGCAATTTTAATGCAATTGTATAGTAGCATTTGTTGTTCTGCCTTTAATTAACTCAAAATTAAATGATAGTCAGTGCAAATCAAAGCAAAAGAGTAATTTACTAATTTAAATTACAATTGGGGATCAATTGTCCTGAAAATACAATTTATATAAATACTGCATATACAGTCGTGGTCAGAAATATTGGCATCCTTGGTAAATATGAGCATACCTTAAATAAGAAACCATTCCTTCATACAGAATCTCTCAATCCTTCACATTTCTAGTCCATTAAAGTCCATGTTGATACACTCTCCAATGGTCAATGGTCATTTTTGTGTTGATTTTGATATTTGTTTTGGATCAAACCACGGCCCATTATAAGATTTCTAAGGCTGTCAAGTTTTGATTTTATTATCTGTTGGTATTTGTTAGAATCCATGATACCATGTATCTGAACAAGATGTCCGGGACCTCCATCAGAAAAATAGGCTCACAACATTAAAGATCCAGCAGTATATTTAATCGTGCACATGGGGTAGGCTTTTTATCCCTGTGTGCACTTAACCCATCACATTGGGTTTGCTGCCAATTAAGAAGCTTTTTTTTTAGTTTCATCTGACCATAGAACCCCGTCCCGTTTGAAGTTCCAGTCGTGTCTGACAACTGAATATGCTGGAGTTTGTTTTTGGGTGAAAGCAGAGAATTTTTCTTGAAACCCTCCTAAACATCTTGTGGTGATGTAGGCTAGGTGTAGGTATAAAAAATATATTATTTTTTTTCTGACCCCAAGACTCAACTATTTTCTGCAATTCTCCAGCTGTGATAATTGGAGAGTCTTTGGCCACTCAATTTATCCTCCTTGCAGCGCATTAAGACACGAACCCTCTTCCAGGCAGATTCGTAACATTTCCTGTTGATTGGAACTTCTTAATTATTGCCCCGATGTTGGAAATTACCATTTTCTTACAGCCATGTTCTCCTTCATGAACTATATTCTATGGCTTTACTCATTATTATGAATAATTAAGGGAATTTGGCCTTTGTGTTACCTCATATTTATACTCCCCACAATTCCTTAGTTTTATTTTTATGAAAGGTTACATTTTCTTGATATTTATTTTTAATGAAAGATCAAAAGGATAAATAATGCAGATTTATTTTCACATGCAACCACTTTGATCTTATTTATCATGGGTGCCAATCATTCTGACCAGATTCTAATAGATAATGTGTATCCTACTATTAAGAATTAAAATGTTTGGGATCTTAAAAATATATATATATATATTTATATGGAACATGTTGCAATTTGCTTGACAAATGCATATCATCATATTGTAAATAAGAGAGAAAAAATTCAATATGAGAGTACAAAAATGTTCTATTTTGAAATATGAATAGACTTAAAATAACATTCGCCTTAATGTTTAAGACTCTAAAAGTTTAAAGCTGATGTCACTGCATCTTTAAGAAAGGATTCACTCTGGATTCAAAAATACACATGAATGCCATTCTACAGGATATACTTGTAAAGATGTCATCTTTTAACATGCAAAGTCTAATCAGGGGCTGTTGTTGACACAGCAGACCTGTTCTTTGAGGTCACAGTGAAACTAGCCTAACTGCTAACATTCCTCTGCGTTCAGAAGAATAGATGTGATGCAGGGCCATATAACATAAGAGTGCATTTTTAAATCATACTAAATTTTTCAACAACATAAGTATAAATACATAGGCTATAAGTTCACAATTTGAAATATGAATAAACAATGAGTTCTATAAAGCTAAGTGCAAAATTACAATGACATCTTAAATATAACCCAGTAGAAGAAATTGACTTAAAACAAATCTATAAAATCTGTACCTAAAAACTTACTAACTGAAGCACAGGGATGTCCCACTTTTAAAGAATAAAAGTTTGTTAGGGTTCTTGAATTTTAAAAGAAGCATTGCATGTCAAAAAGGTTCTTATTTAAATAGAAATGTCTTAAATTACTGTATAATACTTTCATATTTAATGGGTTATTTCATTTTTTCTAATGAAAAAGTTACGCTTACAAACTGTTTGATTCATAAAATGTAATTAAAATCAAATTAAAATTAAAACTAAATTAATTAACTAAATCCATAAAATGATCCCATGATGTGACCCCTATATGTTCTATATTTGAAGCACCTGACCTGAACCCTTAAAGTTTCAGAAACGCTTCCTTTTACAGTCCTGTTCCCCATATACATACTACAGTATGTACTTATTATAGTAATTACAATAACTGGGTAATAACTAGGTACTAACCCTGAACCTACCCCTAAACCTAGCCTTAACCCATGTACTTAGCTTATATTACCCAGTACTTTCTTAGGTAAGTACACTGTAAGTACACGTAAGTTAACGCACTGTAAAATTAAGCGTTATTACAATACTTTCTTAGGTAAGTACACTGTAAGTACACGTAAGTTAACATACTGTAAAAGGAAGTGTTTCCAAAGTTTCTTTAGAACCTTTTTTTCAAAGAGCATGCTTAGGCTAAACTTGCTTGTGAAGTAGAGCTAGTTCCGGTGGTAGCATCAGATCACATTTCTTTGTTTGTTTTTCAAAGGCTCACAGGAGTGAGGGTTTGCAGGACAAGTATTTACTTAAAGTGATGTGTGATATCTTCAATCTCCTATAAGATTAACCCACATAATAGTTCAATAACACTTTTCTCCAGTAGCCTTAGCCCACCGGTGGAGTGTCCTGACAGACCATGGCTGACCTGCTGTTCAAATTTGCCAAACATTGATTTTGATTTGAACAAGTTTTGAACAGGAAATCGGATGCTATGAATTGTAGTAGGAAACAATCACAACATAGAACATTTTTATAGTTTTCTTTGGCTGCTAAAAAAAATATATATATATTTTATCAGGAAACAGCAAACTGGTAAAAACTGGTCTCAGATGACACAAATGCTATATCTATGAAGTCATCATTAGGCCAGTATAGAGAAATGGGAGGGAGATAAGTGGAATGCCGTCTGTACTGAACTGAACCATCGCTTCTCCACATTCTTATTCTCTGAGAGGATCGGTGACATTTTTAGCCTCTGTTGAAAGATCTGTATCAAAACAGCTCTTTCATGTGTAAATTAAAGATCTACTTCAACTTCACATAATCAGTGTCGCACATTTGTTCAGAATTTATAGGCTAAGGAGGAAACATATGCATTTCTAAGTAATAGAATATACTGTATGTCCCTTTCTTTATAAAGTTTTCAGTGTTTTGTTGAAATATTATTTATTTTATTTTATTTGAAAACTGCACATGTACACAATGTATTACCGTTCTGTATGATTTTGCTGAATCATTAGGATGTTTTAAGAATATAACTGAGGGTTCATGTTAGGAAATGGTTGAAATATTCTGTCAAATTAGGTTTAGATTAGATTAGATTTTATTGATCCCCATAAGGGGAAACTCATTTGCCACCATTGCAAACAACACAAATAAGACAATTAAACATAAAACAACACAGACAATTCATGCAAGAAATTACACAACTTCATTAAAAAACCTAACTGCAGTATAAAATGTTTTTTTCTGTCAACATTTTAATGTAACATCCGATGTTATAATGTCGTACTGTATAACCAAAACATGGCCAGTGTTAAAATCTATGGTATTTCGTCCATATAAAAGTAAAAAACTAAAAGCTAAACTGATGTTTTTAATGCTAAAGGTTAATTTAGACATCACAACATTTATAATGTACACTCTCAAAAAGAATGTCTTAATTAATAACACATTTTTTGTGTTATGGCTATTTTAACACATTTTGTGTAATTGTAAGTTGATCATTCATGTGTAAAAAGAAAAAAAGAAAGAGAAAGAGAGAAACAACACAGTTTGTCCAACACAATATGTGTTAACTATCATCCAATCACATTGCTGCAACGTCACTCCGTGACTCAAGAAGCAAGTTTGCGCCTCTTTTTCCATCGATGGATGACTTGAATGCACATGTCAGTTATTTCGATTTATTTTTATTAGAAATTGTCAAATATAAATTGTCAAATGTATTTTATTATTGTTCTTTTTTTAGACGGTCAAATGTGCATTTAGTTAGCGACCTCTACTGTGTACGGGTATGAAAAATAGATATTCATTTTAGTATTTGCTAAAGATTACATTTAAATTATTGCTGTTTTTAAAAACATTTCAAGTGAGCGTTAGATGAGGGCATCAAATAATCTAAATGTAAAAATTGAGAAAATGAGCATGGACAACATATCAGTGGTTTTCTACCTTTTTGAATCAAGACCCTACATTTTTTAGGTGTCTGCTAAATAGCAGTTTGTGTTATTTTGGAGATGCGTCAATAGGGCTGTTTTGCTTTAGCTGTATGTTTAGCAATTTTATTTTTAGCCACTTGGTGGAGATAGAGACAATGAAACTGCAATTCCATATAAATGGTGTGATGAATGGTAAGTTGCACTAGCACATGCCTTAAACCAGTACAGCTTTACATAATAATCAGAATAAAAATAATAAATAGTTTTGCTGACTATTACTTAAGGTGTTTGAGCTTCTATAACAGAAGACAGATACCCAAGAAGTAAGAACCTAATCAGCACGGATAAAATTCCACTTTCATTTCAAAACCGTAGACTACCACAATCAATTTTAGGGTTTCACATTTTTTAAATAAGTTATAATGTAAGGGACCAGCAATAATAAGGGAGAAACAATCGAATATGTGTGTGTTGGCTACATGCCAAAGACATTTACAAAAGTGAGGATAAACTCTGGTCCTATAGGTAAAAGAATAAAGCTGCATTGAGAGCCATTATTCAATTTTATTTTTGATTATATTCCCATGTACAGTAAAGGCAGTACAGTTTCTATTTGCAGTCGACTTTACATTTCACAACTGAGTGAACTTGTAAAGCAATGACATCTGCTCAAAGAGAGGGTCCTCATTTACGCTGTACTGAGTCTCCTAATGCATGAGATACAACACAATATCTCACAGGCAGTCTTCATATGTCCTATACTGTAAAAATAAGAGTGAATATGAACATGTGATAATTACATTGTACAGTGTGAAGAGAATTCTGTCAAGTGCTATCTAAAGAACAACAGTGGAAATAATTTAACTCTGGATTCAGCCTTGTGTTCCATGAACATTTATTTAATGAACATAATTTGAGTTAAAGAATCTAATAACTAAGACTCATATCTAATGTTTGATAGAGGTTTTATACAAAAATATGTTTTATCTAGAGGCCTTAATTCTGCTCTCAGAAACTAGCTCATGCAGTGTAAATGGACTAAGTGAGATATGTACAGTATGTTTAAATCATGGCGTTCCTGTTGTGCATATAAGAACTCTGTAAAGGATGACCTAGCAGGAGCTCCTTCTCTTGAACTAGACTGTCTAGCAGCTCCTGTTGTCGGTGGTTATGGTAAACCTTCAGGAAGGCTATCACTGTTAGACCCAGCCAGCATAACCAGGCCGACCACAGGCCAAACTGTGGAAAAAAGAAAATATTAACATATTTACATATCACATACTACAGATATTTTGAAATACATACTGTAAAATCTCAGCTTGTGAATGCAGATTTTATATTACTTGTGGATGAATGTTTACCTGTGCAATGGCAAACTGGTCATAAAAGGAGGAGTTGTCAACACCGAGCTCTAAATCTGTGTCTTGCAGATCCTCACAACTGCCAAAGAGAAATTAACCAAATTTAAAGCAGAAGTAATATAAAAAGTGACTATTTTGGAACTATTTACAATCACACCCATGCCAATATTTATTGTATATATATATATATACATATATATATATATATATACACACACACACACACACACATACATTGTAGACAGTCTCCCAGTCATGATCTGCAGTGCACTTCTGCTAGTGTGATATTGCTTAATTCTAACTAATTCAAAATGGTTAAAACCTGTCTACCTGCTCGGCATCGCCCCATTTTCAGTGACGGCATCACACCATCCACTGAAGCCAACACTTGAAATAGTACCGGCCACAAACACTGTAAAAACCACCAAGAGGGACAGGAGAAGATTCAAGAAGGCATGAAAAAGAGAGCTGCAAAGAGATGACGACAGAAAAGAACATAATTTACTGCTTGAAACGTTGGGGTGATTTAATAATCAATTTGATGTAAGTGCTTACTAGTCGTGGCCTTTGCAGAGGAAGAAAAAGGTCCGCCACGCCTGTACGGCCGAGAGGATGAGAGACACGATACCCACGAAAGTGATGAAGCGGCAGGACGACTCTGGTCCCCATTCTTCAACTATAAAGCGCTGTTTCCCCATCGTCATGTTCTCGTTTTGCCATATTCCCTCAGTAAACAGCAGGCATTTCCCCTGAAAGTCATCGCCGTTTTCAGAGAGAGGCACAACGGCGATAAAACCGAAAATAAATGCTAAAAAATAAAGGATGCACTGGCCAAAGAGAAAATTATCGACGGCCATCGTTCCGGCGACTACATTCCGCTATTGCGCATGACGGTGAATGTCGGCATCATATTATTCGACGACTAATGTCACTACTGCATGCACTGCACTTTTTACTTTTTGATGGAAGTGTTGTCATCGTTGTCTACGCTATTGTCAATATTAAATGTTAACTAACATTGTTTAGATATGAAAAATATCGAACGCTGAAAAATGCAAAAATTGTGTTCAATATTCAGTTCAGCACTGGACAACACAATGCGTTCTTTTTTTACTTCTGACATTTTATTTTACACATTTTATAGACATTCGGGGGTGAATGGAATCAGATTCATATACAATACCTGCTGTCAGATGTGTTTAGCATCATTCTTACCTTCTGCAAGACTATAACTTTTACATATAAAGCCTTACCTTTGCTATATGCTACATGTCAAAAACTAATTTGTCAGTATAGGCTACTAACAAATACCAGTCTGAATATACGTAAACATACCAGTTAGGTTCTACCCCAAATCTAAACATTTGAGGGAGTTTGTCCTTGAACTAACCCATGTTTTGGGTTGGTGGGGGTTATTTTACATACAATAAAAAGGTCTACATATATTATTCTTTATTTTTGAAAGCATGGGGGGCGGAGCATGGATTTTATTCACTTGGAATTGTCCCAGATGGCTTGGATGTGTTCTGTTAAATCCTTGGGATAAATGGATTAGGTGGAGGTCAAAGTGAGTCTGGACAGAAGTCATTCTAAACACGCTTCTCACCTCTTCTGTAGTCCCTTACCAATAATATGCAAAAAAAGGGAATATGACAGCACCTGGATTACAAGCCCTTATGCGACTATGTGAGATCTGAGAAGGTAGGTTATGTGGTATAAAGAGGGATAGGGATTTGGAAATTCAACTGAAAAAGAGATTAGCTGTTATTCAATCCATTACTATTTTGTGTTGTTATTTTGCAATAGCTAATGTAATGGTCTGTCTATCTATCTATCTATCTATCTATCTATCTATCTATCTATCTATCTATCTATCTATCTATCTATCTATCTATCTATCTATCTATCTATCCATCTATCTATCTATCTATCTATCTATCTATCTATCTATCTATTTATCTCTCTGTATGTCTATCTATTTATCTATCATCTGTCTATCGAAATTGTGTATCGAGTATGACTGAATTTAAGCTGTAATTAATTCAGTAATTTTCAATATGCAATTTCTAAACTTACTGAACTACAATAAGCTTGCACATTACGTTAAACTCAGAAATAATCCTTTAGTATTTACAAGAATATGGTATCAGAATATTAGTATATAGTATTTTTACAGATGTATACTATATATAGGCTATTAAATAGCCATTTTCATATGTAAAGTGTCTGTGCATTCATTTCTTACATTTTCATCTTGATTTCAGTACCTGCGCTATTATGCAGCCAAGGCCGTCATCCAGGAGCGTAAAAATATCTACTCTAAGCTGCTTATGTGGCCCTCTTGGCCTTATCTCCCAGTTCACTCCCCTCCTCTCCGTGGAACATGTTCCCTGTTCTCTCCCCCATTTATCCAGTACGTTATATCAATGTAAATCAAATTAGCTTCACACATGGACGTAAAAATGTACTGCTGAGACGGTAAAAGTAACACTTTCCATTGACAATGGCAGTTTTAAAAGTGACATTTACGAAGACAAGCAGAGACAAACTGGCCCAGGTTTTATGGGTGCTGAATTGGGTGTCTGTGGTCACGGGAGTCACGCTCTTCAGCCTGGGCTTATTCTTAAAGGTGGAGATCGAGAAGAGGCGGGAGCTGATGTCAAAAGAGATCGACTCGGTGCCAAACATGCTTATATGTGTTGGCTTGACTGCCTGTGCGATTAACTTCCTGGGGGGCAAGATCTGCTATGACTGTGTGGACACCACCAAGTTCCTGCGATGGAAGTTGCTGATGCTGCCTTACATCATATGTACCTTTTTCTTTACGTTCTGCATCCTCGTGGGCGCCTTGATGTGCTATAGCATGCGCAACGATCTGGAAGAGTCACTGTTTTTAGGCCTTCGTGACGCCATGCGCTACTATAAGGACACGGACACGCCGGGTCGCTGCTACATTAAACGCACAATGGACATGCTGCAGATGCAGTTTCAGTGCTGCGGCAATGGAGGGTATCGGGACTGGTTTCACATTCAGTGGATTAGTAACCGCTACCTGGATATGACCAATAACGAAGTGGTGGAGTAAGTCAATTCGTTCATCGCACTTTCATGTTTAGGGGGTTAAAGGCATTGTTCACTCAACAATGAAAATTCTGTTATCATTTACTCACCTTCATGTAATTCCAAACCTGTGAACCAGCTTTCTTTTCTCTGCAGAACACAAAATTAAAGAATGTTTTGACTGTTTTTGTCTCTACAATAAAAGGTAGTGGGGTCAAAAATAACATTGAACCCCATTGAATTTCATTGTGTGGACAATTTCCAAATATGTTCCACAGAAGGAAAAACTCATTCAGGTTTGGAACAACATTTGGGTGAGTAAATGATGACATATGTCATTTTCGTTTTGGTTTAACTATCCCTTTAACAGATGATGCAGAAAGTTAAAGTTGAAATAAAGCTGAGGATTATATGCATTTCAATACACAATAGTATTTCAGAGAAATGCATCAACCTTCATCATTAAAATATTATTCATTTATTCATCTGTGTATGCCTTCATACATTATTTCCTGCACTCTTCTCTTCTTCAGGCGGCTGCGGAGTAACGTTGAAGGGAAGTATCTGATCAATGGGGTGCCGTTCAGCTGCTGTGGTCTGCATTCTCCTCGACCCTGTATTCAGCATCAAATCACAAACAACTCAGCGCACTATCATTATGACTATCAGAAAGAGGAGCTGAACCTGAACCGAAGGGGTTGCAGACAGGCTCTGCTTGAGCACTACACACAGATAATGCAGTCCATTGGCTTAATCGTTCTCATCATCTGGCTTTTTGAGGTGTGTGATATTGATCTGACTAAATTAAAGTCCATATTCTACACTACTGGTCAAAAGTTGGGAATAATTTATTTGGAATAATCGAATAAAAGATACTGTACAAACAGTAAAATTGTGCGATATTATTACAATTTAAAATAACTTTTTTTCTATTTTAATATTTTATAATGTAATTTATTCTTGTGATGGCAAAGCTGAATTTTTAGCATCATTACTCCAGTCTTCAGTGTCACATGATTCTTCAGGAATTATTCTATGCTGATTTGGTGCTCCATATTATTATCAATGTTGAAAACACTGGAGCTGCTTAATATTTTTGTGGAAAGCGTGAAACACTACCATTCAAAAGTTTGGGGTAAGATTAAAAGAAAAAAGAAATTTATTCAGCAAGGACGCAATAAATTGATCAAAAGTGAGAATAAAGACATTTATAATGTTACAAAAGATGTCTATTTAAAATAAATCATGTGACAATAAAGACTGTCATGACTGTCAGAGTGATGGCTGCTAAAAATTCAGCTTTGCCATCACAGTAATACATTTCATTTTGAAATATATTGAATTGGAACATTTATTTTAAAGTGTAATACTATTTAGCAATACTACTGTTTTTACTGTATTTTTGATCAATTGAGCATAAGAGACTTCTATCTTAAAATATAATATAATACAAGTACACTCACACCAATGAGTCAAAACATTATGACCACCTGCTTAATAAGCTGTTGGTCCTCCACATGCTGCCAAAACAGTGCAGACCCGCTGAAGGTGTCCTCTGGTATCTGGCACCAAGATGTTAGCAGCAGATCCTTCAAGTTCTGTAGGGTGTGAGGTGGAGCCGCCATGGATCGAACATGTTGGCCCAGCACATCCCACAGATGCTCAATTAAATTGAGATCTGGGGAATTTGGAAGCCAGATCAACACCTTGAACTCTTCATCATGTTCCTCAAACCATTCCTGAACAATGTGTGCATTATCCTGCTGAAAGAGGCCACTTGGTCTGCAACAATGTTTAGGTATAGGTGGCATGTGTCCACATGAATGGCCATAAGTGTCACAACTTCCTCCACCGGCTTGTCGTCGTCCCACAGTGCATCCTGGTGCCATCACTTCCCCAGGTAATCGGCGCACACGTACACGGCCATCCACATGAAAACGGAACTCTTCCACTGCTCCAAGGTTCAGTTCTGACGCTTTTGGCAGTGGACAGGGGTCATCATACACTTGATTGGTCTGCGGCTACACAGCCCCATACGCAGAAGAGTGTGCTGCACAGTGTGTGTTGACACATTCTTCCCATAACCATCATCAACATTTTGTGTGACTTGTGCCACAGTAGATCTTCTGTTTGCCTCGACCAAATGGGATAGCCTTCATTGCCCTCATGCATAAATAAGCCTTGGGCACCCAACACCCAGTTGCCGTTTTGTGGTTTGTCCCACCTCAGACCACTGTTGGAAAATTCTCACCACTGCTGACCGGAAGCAAACAACAAGCCTTGCGATTTCAGAGATCATCTGACCCAGTCGCCTTGACATAACAATTTGGCCTTTGTCAAAGTCACTCAGATCTTTATTTCTGCCCACTTCTCCTGCATCCGACACTTTGGTTATAACGTGCTTTTTCAATGTTGGTTGGTCACTTGTAGCCTACTCATTTTCTTTTCTTTTTTCCCCCTCATTTCTATAGGTGTCTGTGCTGACAGGAGTGCGTTATCTTCAGACAGCCATGGAGAATGTGCTGAGGTTAGGGGACCCTGACTCTGAGTCTGATGGCTGGCTTCTGGAGAACAGCATTGCAGACACTGCACGTTATAACTTCAACATCATCAAGAACCTGGGCAAGTGCTACCAGGTAGATGATGATCCCAACATAGATGTACCAAGCACCAGCCAGCAAGCACAAGAGAACGTGCCCATTAAGGAAATCCCTGTCGCCAGGTAGAACTAGAGACATTGGATATTGAGACCTACCCAGCCATTCAACAATGGCAGCCTTAGAGAGGCAGATCCAGCTCTGCATTGCAGCCTTTGACTCTTTACTTGATTTGCACAAAGAGGGGAAAAATGAAGAGTGAACTGGAACAGAAAAATATCATGTTGGATGCTGATAATGTGACCTCAGTTAAAAGGCACTTAATTGCAATGTAATCCTTGTGCCATACAAAAGGAAAATAGTATATGTAAAATGCATTATAAAATGCTGGGGAACAGGACTGATTTGTATCAACTCAACAGCCAATAATCAATCAATCACTTCACGTAAAATCTCATTTTCAATTCTAAAAGGGGGAAATTCCTGTGACTGACGACTTGCAAAGTAAATTGGGATTAATATGTTGGTAACACTGGTAAACATGGCTATAAACAAAGATGGTAATGTAAGACAAGCTTCCCTGTGCCTCTACCCTGTAATGAAGATTATTTTTGTCATCCTAATGATAATCACGTTTCAAGTTAATCTGAAAAGGGTTCAATTATAGGCCTTTGTTCCATTACTAAGGAGGTATTACCATCCATAAACTATAAAATGCCTTTTGGGATCCAACAAGGATCTTTTTTCTCTTTCGCTCACTTACAGAACTTTATTTGTTTCAGTGTAGGTCTATTCAGTTTTACAACAAGTCAATCATTCACATATTACTTTGGAGACTTATATAGGACTGAGCCAATGGGGCTGAATTTGTTTTTCTTTCATTTTCCCCCCAGATAACTTATCAGTACTAACAGTGGCTTCTGAATGCATTACTGCAGCACTGATGTTTTATATAAATCTCACTGTTTTTCAATGTATTAAACCCATGGTGCTTTCATTCTTATAATTGTGACTTTATGTCTCACAATTGCTACTTTATTTATTATATGGTGTGTTTATTCAAATAAATATACAAAAAATATCAGCTATCTTGCATATGCAGAAAGACAGACATCTGACAAGTTAAAGCCATAATTTTAAAAATAAAGTCTTGATTATAAGGAATAAAGTTGAGACAATGCCTATCTACTGCATTATAAGTAGGCTATGTTCTTCAAGGCAAGCTAAGATGCTTAACTTTAAGGCACAAGTAGGCCAACCCGGTGTGATGTATGCATCCACTAAACATTACACCCGGTATCACGACAAGACGTGAAATAATCACGCTGGTCCACTTTGGAAAACGTGTAGATGTCACGGTTAAACCCCCTCAAACGTGAAACTTACACGTTTGCGTTAACACGTTCCAGTGGAGAAATACCCGGATGTTGACCTATCGCCGTAAGCTCTAGCATAACGACCTATTTTGGTGTTCATTAAACCGAGAAAAATAGAATTTTGTTGTTTTGACGATCACTGAGCAATTTTCTATTATTTAATTATTTAAAATGTAAAAAAAAAAAACATTTATTATTTTCAAGGTGAAAAGCATTCATTTGCCTTGATCCACGCTGAAAAAACGTCTAAATGTCACGTTTTTAATGAAGTAATGAGTAAAATGTCTCTTTTTCTTGAGTCCCCCAGCTCCTCGTTTAGGCGAAAGGTACGCTAAAACAATGTATTACATCGACGTTAAACCATGTTAACCATAACCTTTTAAATACTCAACCTAGTTCCGTTGCTTAGTAACTAACTACCCGAATGTAAGACGTCACGTGACGTCGCCGTAATTTGCTAAAGTTTTATTTAAATTTTAAAGAAGAAAAAACCCCACTGAATAACTACTTCACAGGATTAAAACCCTCAAATGTGAAACTTGCATATTTTTCCAGCTGTGGAAATTCTGGGAAAATACCCGTTAATGTAAATGCCCGTTAATGATGATGACGTTAAAAACTCCCGCTTGCAACCACGACTTCCGCCTCTTCGGACTTCATCAAGCAGGTAAGACACGTTGACAACAATATGTACAACAATGTAATTATATAAGAGCTATTGCCATTTGCCTTATTTTATATTTTTATGGTGTTCTTTGGTCACTCAGTCAATGTCTTATTTTTCCAATAAGAAGCCGGTTAGACACGTTGAGTCATCAGTATATTGGAAAGCTATAAACTTTCTATGTTGACCTTACTGCATATCAGTAACCTTAGGTATTTAGGTTATTAAGGATTTACCAAGAATAAATGGCCTATTCAATGAGAATATGGAAATTGATGAATACAGGCCTAATAAATGAATAATGATGATGCTTAATGCAGGCCTTATTAGGCCTCTAATACAGACACATTAGTTATTTGTTAATTGCTAACATTTATTCCCTAAACTAAACTGTTACCTTCATTTCATCAATCAGTTCAACTATATTAAATATTTTATCAGTTAATCATTTTAAACATTTCAATTTATTTGATCAGAGCTCTTGTTTAAAACGGATAAATTGGGCGCATCAAATACAGTTTTATGATTGGCTATGTATAGTTTCATTCTTTGGTGCATGTCTGTTGTATTGCTAATTAGGCTAACTTTAAATGTCCCTTCTAACCAGCTAAATGGTAGGCCCTGACCATATATATATATATATAAGTATAAATTAGGCTATAAACTCATCATTAAATAGGATAGTTATAGGCTATAGGCTAAGTTCAAGTTATTATTAACTATGCTGTAAGGGCATCGCCATTGCAAGGGTTGGCCCACATAGAAGGAAATTAATAAAATAAAATAAAGTCGTTATTTTTGTTTGTTTTTGCGCACAAAAAGTATTTTCGTCACTTGATAAACTTAAGATTGAGCCACTGTAGTTACTTGGACTATTTTAACGATGTCTTTAATAACTTTTCGGGGCTGGCAAGTGTCAATCCCTTAGAAGCCTATGGAGGAGTGATCCAGCTCTCAGATTTCATCAAAAAAATCTTAATTCGTGTTCCGAAGATGAACGAAGGTCTTACGGGGTTGAACAACATGAGGGTGAGTAATTACTGACAGAATTTTTATTTTTGGGTGAACTATCCCTTTAATTATGATGAGCTATGGTCAATAAGTGTAAACCTAAAACTAAAAAATACAGGCGTTTAATATGCATGCAAGCCAAAAAATTTTAAATAATAGTCTGTAACATAACAACAAAGAAGCGTCATCCCTCAGGTGGGATGAAGTGTTATTCTTTTTCTGGGCCTGTGACCATGTCTCTGATTTCAAATCAAATTTTTCTAATTTCTTTTTCAAACGCAACTTGTGGGGCTGCGCTGCTTTGCAGTACTTGCACGTCTTGCACGCAACATTGAGTGGCATAGAACACAACGCACATTTCTTTGTGGTTGAACCAGGTCCTGGCATATCTGTTTGGAAAGAGACATAAAAAAAATGGGTTACACAATAATAATACAATGAAATGATATAAAAGTTGCCTAATCTTTGGCTGGTTAATCACTAACATCAGGGCACGGTGTCTCGGGCAGTTTTTTGGGGGGTTAAAATAGCCTACACATTAGAATGATTATTCCGTTCTCCGTACTTTAAACAATGGTCACATTTGCTGGGGTAGGGTCTTAGCCACAAAGAATACAACTTAATAAAAATGACGATTTCTTTGGGTTGCCTCGCTGTACAGCTCGCTGTTCTGGTAGAACATATATGTATACATTGGCATTTCTAACAAATGCAATTACCTTTACACCTGTGCACATTCCTCTCTATACCACAGTGGTTCATAAAGTGTGGGGTTGTTGAGGGTGAAAATACGAAATGAGAACACTAGACAATCAACTACTGGTCACATTAAGTATGGCAATGCCCTTACAGCATAGTTAATAATAACTTGAACTTAGCCTATAGCCTATAACTATCCTATTTAATGATGAGTTTATGGCCTAATTTATACTTATATATATATATGGTCAGGGCCTACCATTTAGCTGGTTAGAAGGGACAGTTAAAGTTAGCCTAATTAGCAATACAACAGACATGCACCAAAGAATGAAACTATACATAGCCAATCATAAAACTGTATTTGATGCGCCCAATTTATCCGTTTTAAACAAGAGCTCTGATCAAATAAATTGAAATGTTTAAAATGATTAACTGATAAAATATTTAATATAGTTGAACTGATTGATGAAATGAAGGTAACAGTTTAGTTTAGGGAATAAATGTTAGCAATTAACAAATAACTAATGTGTCTGTATTAGAGGCCTAATAAGGCCTGCATTAAGCATCATCATTATTCATTTATTAGGCCTGTATTCATCAATTTCCATATTCTCATTGAATAGGCCATTTATTCTTGGTAAATCCTTAATAACCTAAATACCTAAGGTTACTGATATGCAGTAAGGTCAACATAGAAAGTTTATAGCTTTCCAATATACTGATGACTCAACGTGTCTAACCGGCTTCTTATTGGAAAAATAAGACATTGACTGAGTGACCAAAGAACACCATAAAAATATAAAATAAGGCAAATGGCAATAGCTCTTATATAATTACATTGTTGTACATATTGTTGTCAACGTGTCTTACCTGCTTGATGAAGTCCGAAGAGGCGGAAGTCGTGGTTGCAAGCGGGAGTTTTTAACGTCATCATCATTAACGGGCATTTACATTAACGGGTATTTTCCCAGAATTTCCACAGCTGGAAAAATATGCAAGTTTCACATTTGAGGGTTTTAATCCTGTGAAGTAGTTATTCAGTGGGGTTTTTTCTTCTTTAAAATTTAAATAAAACTTTAGCAAATTACGGCGACGTCACGTGACGTCTTACATTCGGCTAGTTAGTTACTAAGCAACGGAACTAGGTTGAGTATTTAAAAGGTTATGGTTTACATGGTTTAATGTCGATGTAATACATTGTTTTAGCGTACCTTTCGCCTAAACGAGGAGCTGGGGGACTCAAGAAAAAGAGACATTTTACTCATTACTTCATTAAAAACGTGACATTTAGACGTTTTTTCGGCGTGGATCAAGGCAAATGAATGCTTTTCACCTTGAAAATAATAAAAATGTTTTTTTTTTACATTTTAAATAATTAAATAATAGAAAATTGCTCAGTGATCGTCAAAACAACAAAATTCAATTTTTCTCGGTTTAATGAAAACCAAAATAGGTCGTTATGCCAGAGCTTACGGCGATAGGTCAACATCCGGGTATTTCTCCACTGGAACGTGTTAACGCAAACGTGTAAGTTTCACGTTTGAGGGGGTTTAACCGTGACATCTACACGTTTTCCAAAGTGGACCAACGTGATTATTTCACGTCTTGTCGTGATACCGGGTTGAGTAGGCCTACTGCTCCAAACCAAATCCCCTATAGGCTACTAAAGAGATTGCACTGCACTTATTTTACAGTCCGCCACCAAGGTACGCATCCGATTAACAGCGTTCTCTCCATCTTGGATTAAAAAAACTCGACGCCTCAATCAACTGCTATAGCCTGAAGCCAGGTATGACGTTAAATCCGGAAAATTCGCCTTGGGTTCCTTCGAGATGTTCGGTTTGTGGTTAATAAAGGTTAATAATATACACATTATTGTGTATAATAAACCATGTTGCAAACATAATTGGACGATAATTTATACAAATTACACAAACCCATAGCGAAAACGTGAATTTTGAAGCATAGGCTATGTTCATTCTTGAAAACGTACGTTTTTAATAAGCAACTAAAAACCGTCAAAGCATCGTCAAGTTATGTTTACCACAGGCTTTATTTTACTCAATAGTGGGAAAAAAACGTTATAAACCACATAAAAAAATCTCGCAGCTACCTTTGGCGAGTCTTCCAGTTCCCTTTCGAGAGGTCTCTCCTATTGCGTAAGTAGCTTACGCTATGGGAAAACTCCTTTTCTCGAGAATATTGAAGTCTTTATGTAAAACGCATTGCAGCTGCACAGCTGACAGCAATGAACGAAGGCAGCTCGGTCATTGGCTGTGCTGCGGCAACTTGCTCGAACCAATGACGGGGCGACTCTGAATGCGCGACCAATGAGCGCGCTTCGCGCCCGCGCGCGTCAGAGCCCGCCAAGATGGGCGTGGCCAAGAGCTATATATTGGGCGCCCCGTCATGAGAGTTCTTTAGATTTAATCTCCTTCAGCGAACACCTTCTTCGCTGGATCCTCCGGATTATTGAAGCTTCGCCGTCGAAAAGCATACCAGCGGGATTTGCTACGAGGACGTCGGCACCTTCAGCCGCCTTCTAACGCGATCCTACTGAGCCATCCGGCGTACTGCTCACGCAAGTATTTACATCTGTTCGCTCTGCGACACTTGTAAAAGAGCAAATTTTCCAAGGCGTTGTTTCAAATGCCTTCCTGCGCGTCGTGCAGAGACCTTCTCCCGGACGGGGATCGTCACATCATCTGCGTTCGCTGCCTGGGCCGGGACCACGCAGAAGCTGCTTTGACCAAGGGCGGATGCCCCGAATGTGACGACCTGGGTCTCTCCGCACTGCGGGCTCGCCTCGCCGCTTTCGCCGTGAGCGAGCCCATCGCCGCCATCCCTCTGTTCGAGCCGCGCACTAAGAAAAAGCGCCGCTCACAGAGGCTTCCTGAACCTGAGCTCAGTGACGTCACGCCGAGCCAGTCTCCGCGTGCTTCACCGCCGCTCTTGCCTTCCCCACCGCCGGTTCAGTTCACCCAGCCGGACCCACACCCCTCTAGCAGAGCGGTGGGCCTTGTGACTTTCGGCGCGTCCGAGGACGACGGGGGAATGGATGACAGCTTGTCAATCGACGCTGCATCGGACGACTGGCCGGGCTCCACTCTCGACCCCGCCCCGTCGACGCTAGCTAGCGCGAGCGGGGGCTCCACCATGGATAGCGAGATTATCCGCGTTCTCTCTAAGGCCGTGGAAGACCTCGGGCTCGATTGGTCTTCTCCCGAAGAACCAACCCGGAGCCGACTGGATGAGTGGTTTCTGCAGGGGCGCCAGCAGGCCCCTCGGCAAAGGCCTTCTCCCTTCTTCCCGGAAGTTCACGACGAACTCACCAAGTCGTGGAAAGCCCCCCACTCTGCGCGCCTAAAGCCTTCTTTTTCTTCCTCGCTCTCCTCTGTGGACGGCGCGAAGGAAAGAGGCTACGAGGGAACACCGCCCCTCGAGGAGGCCGTGGCCAATCATCTCTGCCCGCCCTCCACCACCGGATGGAAAGCCAAAGCTTCCCACCCCTCGAAGCCCTGCCGCACTACTTCAGCTCTCGCCGGTCGCGCCTACGCCGCCGCCGGCCAAGCTGCATCAGCGCTTCACTCTATGGCGGTACTTCAAGTGTTCCAAGCCAAGCTTCTCCGCTCTATGGACGAGTCTGGCCCCGAACCCGAAGCCTTTAAGGACCTACGCAGCGCGACTGACATAGCCCTGCGAGCCACGAAGGCCACCGCCCAGTCTATCGGCCGTGCCATGGCTAATTTGACTGTTCTCGAGCGCCATCTGTGGTTGACTCTGACTGAGATGAAGGACGCGGATAAGGCGCCATTTCTCGACGCGCCTATCTCCACCAGCGGGCTGTTTGGACCGGCGGTTAAGGGTTTCGCCGAACGCTTCACTGAGGCCCAGAATGCTTCACAAGCTATGCGGCATTTCCTGCCCAAGCGCTCCAGCTCATCGCAGAGCAGACAGAGGCCGCCGCAGCCGCAGCGGGCTAGAACAGCCCCCACCGCCTCTCAGCCCACGCCTCAGGCTGACGCTCGACGCCGCTCGCGCTCTCACAACCGCAAGCCGCCTTCTGAGCGACGGGGTCCTCGGCCCAAGATTGTGCTGAACCCCGAGCCTCGAAAGCCGTCCTAGCCACAAGAATGAAAAGAGAGAGTGCGTGTCTCGCAAAAGCCGGACCACTCTCTCTGCAAAAGCTCAAGCATTACCCAGTCCCCTTACAGGCGGCTGGATATGTTCATACAGCAGTCAATGGGCCAGTCACAGAGCTCGCTCACCTGCAAACAAACGCCGTTTTTACGGCGACGCACAGAAAACACAAAAAGAGTCTTTTTCTGCCTGTGTCACTAAGGGTTCACATGTCCACAAGGTGTGCATTCCCAGATACTGTCAAAACAGTGCCAAATTCATTCCCAGCTCAAGCTGCGCACCCCATGAATGTAGATCACGTGCCTACGGTCATGTACGCACCACTACACACAAGCACTGTTCACACAGTTATAAATTCATCCCCAGTAAAAGCGGGAAACATTATAAAAGTGACGCGTGTGCCTACCACTGTTTATGCACCCCCACTTATAAACACTGTCCTTACAGTGTCAAACACAACCCCAGCCCAGGCTGCGAGTTTTACAGACACAGCGCGCGCTGCTGTAATCACACACGCGCCCATTCACTCAGCTGCTCAGCGCGCGCCCGCGCCTCTGAGAGCTATGAGCTCAGGCGATTCGCTGGCCGGGTCCCTGCGTCACAGCGGCCCGCCCCTAGCCTGTATTCAGCCCATATCTGTACACGCAGCGGCATGGGAAAATATTCCAGATATGCCGAAATGGGTATTGAATATAGTAAAGCACGGATACTCGCTCCAGTTCGCTCGCAGACCACCACGTTTTACGACTGTGGTCGAGACGAAAGTGAGAAAAGAGTGCTCACATGTTCTACGCACCGAGGTGCGCAAACTAATAGAAAAGGGCGCTGTGGAAACTGTTCCCCCCTCTCTGAGCGAGGCAGGTTTTTACAGCCGCTATTTTCTCGTCCCGAAAAAGGATGGCGGTCTCCGCCCCATCCTAGATCTCAGACACCTGAACAAAGCACTAATGATTCGCTCGTTCAGAATGTTAACAACCAAGCATATCCTCGCGCAAGTACGCCCAGGAGATTGGTTTCTCTCAGTGGATCTGAAAGATGCTTACTTTCACATTCCAATAGCGCCTCATCACAGGCCGTTTCTGAGATTCGCTTTCGAGGGACAGTCGTACCAGTACACAGTACTTCCGTTCGGCCTGTCCCTGGCTCCCCGTACATTCACGAAATGTATGGATGCAGCACTTTCCCCCCTAAGGCGAAGGGGAGTGCGAATACTGAATTATCTCGACGATTGGCTGATTCTAGCACAATCAGAGAGTCAGTTAATAACACACAGATCTTGGATTATCAGCCATTTAGAATGCCTGGGTCTAAGAATCAATTTTGCAAAAAGCATACTATCTCCCAGCCAGAGGATTTCTTTCCTGGGAATAGTTCTAGACTCGATGCAAATGACAGCGCGTCTCTCATCAGAGCGCGCGCTCACCATCCGGCGCCTTGCAACATCATTCAGGGCGGGCGCGCTCGCCCCCGTCAAGCGGTTTCAGAGGATGCTCGGTCTCATGGCCTCAGCATCGGCCGTACTCCAGCTAGGATTGTTGCATATGCGCCCTCTCCAACGCTGGCTCAAGAGCCACGTCCCTACTCACGCGTGGCGTTCGGGCCACCTTTTAATCAGAGCGAACCACGGCTGTATAAAAGCCCTGACGCACTGGAAAGCCGCCGACTGGTACCAGTCAGGCGTGAGTCTGGGTGTGAACACAAGGAGAAAGATGATAACGACAGATGCCTCCAAAATAGGTTGGGGGGCCCTTTACGAGGGCAGGCCTGTCTCCGGCTTTTGGTCAAACCCGGAGAAGCGCCTACACATAAACAGTCTGGAAATGAAAGCGGTCGCTTTGGCTCTCAGAGCCCTGCTCCCACAGCTGAGAAACGAACACGTCTTGGTCCGAACGGACAACATGACGGTAGTATCGTACATAAATCGCCAGGGTGGACTCAGGTCGAGCTCCATGCATTCAATGGCCAGGAGACTCATTTTATGGTCCCAGCACAACTTGCGCTCGCTGAGAGCAGCGCATGTGCCAGGTGCCCTGAGCCAGGGGGCGGACATGCTATCCAGAGACAAAATTCTCCCAGGAGAATGGGCTCTCAACCCGCTGACGATTCACTGGTTATGGAAAACCTTTGGCAAAGCGGAGATCGACCTCTTCGCCTCCAAGGAGAACGCGCACTGCCCTCTTTTCTTCACGAAAAGCATGGATGCGCTCGCCCAGAGCTGGCCGAGCCGTCCCTTATATGCCTTTCCCCCGATCGCGATGCTACCGCAGGTCATCAGTCGGGTCAGAGAGGAGAAAGACGCAGTGCTGCTGATAGCCCCACTCTGGAAGAACCAAACATGGTTTCCAGATCTGATGCAAATGCAATCTGCACCACGGCCGATTCCACTGAGGCCAGACCTCCTCAGTCAGGCCAACGGGATGATATTTCATCCCCGCCCCGATCTGTGGGCCCTTCATGCATGGCCCCTCAACGGGTTCCCAGGAACCTCACGAGCGGAGCACTAAAAACCATCGCTGAGGCGCGGGCGCCCTCCACGAGACGCTTATATGCCCAGAAATGGAAAGTGTTCAGTGTCTGGTGTAATGCCAAGGGCCTGAACCCTGAAACATGCGAGATTACGAACGTACTCGCTTTTCTACAAGGGCTTCTGGAGGCGGGCCGCGCCCCCTCCACGCTCAAAGTATATGTGGCGGCCATCACAGCATCACACGACCCTGTAATGGAACGTCCATTGGGAAGAAACGACCTAATTATTCGTTTCCTAAGGGGCGCTAGGAGGATGAACCCTTCACGCCCCCCCTCAGTGCCGATCTGGGACCTAGCTACTGTCCTAGACGCTCTTAAAGGGCCTCCGTTCGAACCACTCCGAACCGTGCACCTTAAACAGCTCTCGCTCAAGACTGCGCTCTTGCTGGCACTCGCCTCGGTCAAGAGAGTGGGCGACCTGCACGCGCTTTCGACAAGCGCTGCCTGCCTAGAATTCGGACCTAACGACTGCAGGGTCGTCCTTAGACCGAAACATGGGTATATTCCTAAAGTGCTCACCACTCCCTTCAGAGCACAGGTTATCTCCCTAACTGCGCTATCTTCCCCAGCAGACGAACACGACGCTAATCTACTCTGCCCCGTTAGGGCTCTCAGAGTGTATTTGGAGCGTTCTGCCCTATTCAGACAGACAGAACAACTGTTTGTATGCTTTGGCGGCCGTACGAAAGGTTCCGCCGTTTCAAAGCAGAGAATCTCTCACTGGATAGTTGAAGCTATAGCGCTGGCTTATGAAGCTGAGGGACTTCAATGCCCCTGGGGAGTCAAAGCACACTCCACCAGGAGTGTGGCTTCTTCCTGGGCATGGTCGAGCGGGATACCGATCGAGGATATTTGTGCGGCGGCAGGCTGGGCCTCACCGTCCACATTTATCAGGTTCTACAACCTACAGGTCCCGACACTGCATTCCAATGTACTATCAGCATGATGCTAGTTGAACTACGAGTTCGTATCTAGACTATGTATGTGCTTGTGTCACACTGAGCGCCTTCTAGCCGCTCTGTATTCTTTCCCACATATAAAGCTCGCCTCTGCCGGCTAGTTGGATGATAACTTTGCTTTTTTAGCTCAGGCACCTGCCTCTGGCTATCATAAGGCGAAGTTCAGCACGCACGGCGTTTTGCATGGTGTTCCCATAGCGTAAGCTACTTACGCAATAGGAGAGACCTCTCGAAAGGGAACGACTCGGTTACTAACGTAACCTCGGTTCCCTGAGAGGAGGGAACGAGTATTGCGTAAGCTGCCGTGCTTGTGCTTGGTTAGTTCGCTTCAGTCGTTTTAACCTAAAGAACTCTCATGACGGGGCGCCCAATATATAGCTCTTGGGCACGCCCATCTTGGCGGGCTCTGACGCGCGCGGGCGCGAAGCGCGCTCATTGGTCGCGCATTCAGAGTCGCCCCGTCATTGGTTCGAGCAAGTTGCCGCAGCACAGCCAATGACCCAGCTGCCTTCGTTCATTGCTGTCAGCTGTGCAGCTGCAATGCGTTTTACATAAAGACTTCAATATTCTCGAGAAAAGGAGTTTTCCCATAGCGTAAGCTACTTACGCAATACTCGTTCCCTCCTCTCAGGGAACCGAGGTTACGTTAGTAACCGAGTCGTTTCTGACTGCGACACTCTATTGTCACGTGTTACTTTTTATGTTCTTTTTCTCAGCGCTGGTAACGTAAACAGGATGACCAATCACAGTCATTTGTGAACACACGACAATTTCATTTTAATTTTTTTTTTTTGCAAAGAGTGCAGGGGTATATTTCCATATGTTGCTCAGATATAAATCTCTGAAATTAATATATTTAGTTTTTCGTATAATGCCTCAAGTAAGACACACACACACAAAACAACAACAACAACAACAACAACAACAACAACAACAACAACAACAACAACAACAACAACAACAAAAAACTCCACACAATGCAGATAACACAAAAGACAATGTAGCCAAGGAGCTTTAAGTTTCCTTTTCCCATTTGGCTATTTTATAGCTTTTTACACATATCCTGTAAGTCATACGTAAATGGTGAAACTGATTAGTTAAAAAAAAAGTGATTATATTATGCAAGTGACATATTTTAGTTTTTTCGTGAACAGCATAACGATTTTATAAAGAAGAGCATTCAAATTGGATCGTCGTAATCACTTTATTCTGGAATACATTCGTTAACATAGGTTGGTATATAACATAGGTATATACATATTATTATTCATATTATTATTGTTACCAATCGATTGTCAAAAAATTACATAAAGCAAAAATAAAGAATGCAAAATAATAATATTTTTTGTTTATCATGTATCATGTTTTAGCAACTCATGTGCGATGAATGTGAGACATGCGTAAACTACGTACATCATCAAGAATGCGCAACGGGCGGATGTTGCGTAATCTCCGTACGCTCTGTTTGTTATTGATGGCGACATCATGTGAACGGTTAGTTTAGACGATTTATCTACTGTGTTTGCAGTGAATGATTTTAAAACAGACCTGTCTGTAGTTATTAACAAGGATATTAGGCACTGACGTCGAATCAAACATTTGTAAGTATTTGGCCTCCACCACATTTTGGCATATTTTTACTTATATAATTGCATCTTTGTAGAATCGAATGCACGCGAATTCGAACACTGTATTGTTCGATTGTTCAATTATGTAACATTTATATTATGTTCAGTAACAGTGTTGCTGTATGTTAGCACAGTATGTAAGCGAAAGAAACCTTAAATATGCGTGGTCAACATCGCCTTGTAATCATCTCGACTGTTCACGAACTTTAATGCACATTTCCACATCCTGTATATCACAATTTAAACGATGCTGTTTTGTTTAGCTGTTTTATTTTTTCTTATTTGGCTGTGATGAGAATGTAATGCGAAAGAGTAAATTGACAGATTGCAGATTGTAGATTATGACAGATTACTCTACTAATATCTTTAGATATAGTTCTGCATGTTTATCAGCCTTTAAAAGTGAGCTAACGTTACATCTGCCATTTGGTTCCGCAAATCACAAAAACATCTTAGTAGCCTACTTGAGATTTTTTACAACGAAAAGGCCATGCCATTGAGACATAAAGTAACCTATCAATAGCAAATTGTTGTTAGTTTACAAGTTGTGACTTATCAGATGTTCAAAGTTCATGCCTATCAGTAAGTTACCTTAACGAAATAATGATAGTCAGCTGGGTGTTTTGCAGTGCGGGCTCTCATATATTACTTTTTTTTTTAATTAATCATACATAATTGTGTCTTAGCCCCATATAGCATCACATTTCTAAGCCCTTTAAATGATCAACATGATCAAAACTTAGCGGGAAAAAACGGTTACACAATTGCATTGCACTATTTTGCCCCCTAAAATTAAACCAGCAGAGCTTTGATCATAAAACTAAGCATTTACATATCTTACTAAGACATATTATTGGTTGATATCGTGACAATAGATTTATATGCATTTTATGTTAGTATTACTCTATATTGTTGTAAATATCTCATTGATTTACAAGCTATCAGAATTGTATCTAACGTTTTGGCCATATAAATAACATCTGCACCAAATTGCATATTTTTTGCTGTCTGGGCCTCTGAATAATTATTTTTCTTTCCTCCTCAGGTGTTTCCATATTCCCTATTCTCACTCTATCATACTGTATGAGCCATAAAAGCCTGATGTATCAAATATGAATCAAAATATGCAAACCTTTTTAGATTTGTTTTTAAATTTTGTCTAAAGGTTCAATAAACTGTTTCATTGAAAAAAAGATTGTTCTGACTATTATTTCATATGTCAGGCTTTACAGTGTTAATTGTATGAGACCTATATAATATAGCTATTTTTTGTTCATTACGATAAAAAAAAATGCCTGTTTTTCACCAGAGCAACATGAAGATGGACATCTTCTCCCTCTTGGTCAGAGCAGCTCTCCTTGCTGTGTCAGTTCTTGGGCAAACCACAGATGTTGAAGAGCTTGCCCGAATGAATGCCGACTTTGCTACCCGGCTTTACAGCAAGATTGCTAGCTCAAGTGATGATAATGTAGCCGTTTCAACCCTCGGGGCTACCTTAGCTTTAGCCACGTTAGCAGCCGGGGCTGGTGGGGCTGCTCGCACTGAGCTGCTACAGGGTATTGGTGTGGCCTCCATGGAGAAAGAAGGAGAGCCGGAAAGAATTCAGACCCTACTCAAGCAACTGAGGGAGACGACTGCTCAAATCCAGGCTACTGGCCTCTTCGTGAAGCAGGACATCAAGGCAGATGAAACTTTTAGAAACCAGGTTAAGCAGTTTTATGATGCAGATGTTCAAAATGTGAATTATGCCAATGGACAGCTGGCCAAAGGGAGTATCGATAATTATGTAAGAACCAAAACAGGGGACAAAGTCAAAGACGTGGTGGAGAATGTAGATCCACAAAGCATGGCGATGTTAATCAGTGCAACTTTTTTCACAGGTAAGTGAAAAACAAATGATTAATTGTAATCATTTTATTCTATCTTAATATTCCAAGTAGATATATTGTATCTTCTGCTAAGAAAAATAGTCCATTATAATTAGGGATGCACAATATATCGGCCACCATATCGAGCGATTTATGTTCATTTTTAATGTTATTGTTATCTGCCCAAAGAAAATTTGGCAGATATAATAAAGCCAATGAATAATGGATTTGTCCTTCAGCTGAAACAGTTCAGTTCCCCATGATGGTTTTGAATTGCTTGAAATATGATTTTAAATCACTTCAAAAAAGGGAAATACAGTTAAGTGCATCATGTAAGGTCTTATATAGGCTGCATAAAATGATAATGAGAACACTAAATTGTGTGCTTGGGACATGGTTTTATTGGTGAGACTTTTGTTTTTATAATCAGGCTAAAAAAATGGATTTAGATTTATTGGCCAATATATCTGTTATCAACTTTCAAATTTAAAGAATTATTGGTTATCGGCCCAAATTTTCATATCATTGCATCGCTAATCACAGCTTGCATTTGACTGCTGAATGTCTATTCAACTATTTCAGAGAGTAGTGCAATAAGCTTTGAAAATGATCCTCTCTTTAACAGGTTATTGGCTGCAACCCTTCAACGTTACCTTCACTCAGGAGGATCGTTTCTTTGTGAACAAGTATAACATTGTGCAAGTGCCCATGATGCTCAATTCAGGAAAATACTACCTGGCCTATGACCCCATATTAAAGGTTGGCATTCTGAAACTGCCATGTGAGGATGGCATTGCCATGCTTGTCCTTCTTCCAGATGAAGATGTGGACTACACCTATGTTGACGAATCCATGACTGGTGAAGTGTTCCGCGAATGGGTTGCAAAGCTGAAAAAGACGTGAGTCATGTAATCTGTCTCTCACATTTTCGCAAATCAATGTTTTTTTTTTTTTTTTTTTAAATGACTCAAATTTCCATCAAACTCATGCTGAGCAGCTAAAGTGAGCAATCATATGACATGCTTGACAGATTTTAGTTACTCTGTAGAAACATACAATTTCAAGACATTTCTTTTGATCTCGAAAAGATAAATTTTATCTCTCTCCTCAGGAAGCTGGAGATTCAGTTGCCCAGATTTTCACTGAAGCAGTCCAACTCACTAAGTATGAGTCTGCCCAGTCTGGGCATTAAAGAGATATTTGGGAGTACTGCAGATCTCTCTGGAATCAGCAACGATGAAAGCCTGAAACTGTCAGAGGTGTGAGATTTTTCTAACAGTACAAGGAGACTGTTAAAAACCATGTCAATTAATTGAACCATGATTTTAAATAGTATTGACATAATGTATGTGTGTGCATATATACTGTACACTCTTGTTCGAAATTCGAGGGTTAGTAAGATTTTTTAAAATGTTTTTGAAAGAAGTCTTTAATGCTGCATCAATTTGATCAAAAATACAGTAAAACAGTAATATTGTGAAATTTTACAATTTAAATGAACTGTTTTCTATTGGAATTTATGTATTTTATTGCTGTGAAGGCAAAGCTCAATTTTCAGATGCTATTACTGCAGTCTCAAAGTCACATGATCCTGCTGAAAGTATAAATTCCTTTTTCAAAAAAAAAATCTCATTGACCACAAACTTTTAAAATGTTATAATATTATAAAAAAAATTATTTGACATGTTTGTATTTGTATAATTTAATACAATTATTTAAATGAATCTTGTTTATTTCTGAAATGTATTGTGCATATCAATTCTATGGGAATGGTAGTAAAAGAAGTGATATACCAGCATGCATTGACCAATGCCGCTTGATTGCAGGTGGTACAGAAGGTCACCATGGAAGTGGATGAGACTGGAGGCTCAGTGTCCGATGCCTCCACCAATCTCTTTACGAGCCCACTTCCTCCCAGGCTCACTTTCAACCGACCCTTCATTTTCATCGTTTACCATGAGGCCACAAAATCCATCCTCTACATAGGACGTGTTGTCGACCCAACTAAGAACTAAATATGTTTAAAGAAACTACCAGTGAATGTGATTTCACCAAATACATGTTCCTGGAACAACATTCCAATCAACCGATCAAATTTCAGGAACAAGTTTACAGTTTGTCAAGTTTAGGCTTACAGCCAGGGTTATATGCTTGTACTGTACATCAGTATTATTCGCCTATAATTTTCCTCCGATTTTAGAGATAAGTTATGGCTAGGGTTAGTTTTAGGGGTCGGCATAGGGTTAGAATTTTTGGAAAGGAATGTTATTCCAGTATCAACAAAATATGTTGATCCAGGAACATGTCTTACATGGCAAAATCACGGTGACCAGAAACTACCAATGGTGTACTTACAGTAAGAAACTAGACTGTATCAAATCCTTACCACTTGTTTTGCTTGAATAACCAACGAATTTTAAATATATTTGTGTAATATAACAGAGTAGTGTTTTTGATGTTTTAAAACCAAAATATCAATATAATAGACACAACACAATGTCTACTAAGAAAATAACAGTAAACGTATAGTGTTTTCCTTAATGGTTGATTTAGGAGATTTACATTGTATTTGTATTAGCCCTTCAACAGGCTGTTCAAACACAACTCATTAAAGCACGTCATATTCAACATGAATTTTATTCATTGGGTACTAAGATGTTGGCGTTAATCAATCAGGTGCTGGGCAGCACCTGGCACAATCTCATTGGTGGGATGGGATGGAGAGTTCCAAAACTCTTCAATCATAAAAATACATAGTGCTTCTTTTTCTCTTAGCCACTTCAAAAATATAAAACAGAGAATTTGCAAAGCATGCTATCATACAAGAAACAAAATAATGAGGCAGTAAATTAAATACATTCAATTACTCCTCAACTCTCGGTTTATCATGTTATGATGTATGGTGTGAATTTTTGTGAGAAATAAGGCATAGATGGATCAATGCAGACCTTAAATGATGCCCCAGCACATCTTAAGCCGTTTCTGGTATAGAAGAGAATGGACACATCAAAATGGAGGGACGCTGCTGCTGCAGAATGAAAAGTCTTATAGAAAGGGGCCTTTAAGTCAGAAGGCAAAGTGGTAATCACTCTCTCCCAGACTGCATTCCAAATGAATTCGACTTCCGCTGTCTGTCAGACAAAAATAGAAAAACAACATCAAAGAGTTAAGCTCACATTGGCTGAATCATTCAAGTTTACATTCATAAAATACCCAACGATGTTATATGATTAATTATGATCTTCAAAAAATAGAGGATGAACACAAAAGACGTACACAGAGAGCTTCCTAGACTGTGTGTCTTTATTCCCATTACTCCGGTGATCCACAGAGCTGCTCGTGTTGCTGCGGATCAGGACGGGCATGGAGGAGGATGATGGGGTGGAGGAGATTGAAGAAGCAACATTAAAGTGGTGCGGTCGAAGATTATCATCTGGAAAACAAACGAGAACAGAAATTTGAAGGCAAGGAGCACACGTCATTTAAAATGTGGAAATACTATTAGTTACCATTTAATGGTAGCATAGGACTCTTTCCTGATCCAGGGCAACTTCCTGAATCCTTCACTTTTCTAAAGAGAAAATTGTGAATATAAATACAATTTGTACAGCAATGAAACTACTGGTGATGGGTCATGGTAAATTCATGATCAAATTTCAAAACCCAGACAGAACTCAGCTGGTGTAACCCACTGCAATAGCAACACAAGATGATTATGCTACGTACAAGGTTTTGTCTGGGTTTGTCATCTTGGTTGTCGTAGGATGGCCGCTGAGTGAACGACTGCGAGCTAGTTTGGCCCTTCGCATCTCCTTACCTGAAAACATTATCAATGTTATCAGTGTTGAGAAAAAAAGCACCTTCCAAATCTGAAACTTTCAGAAAATGTTTACTTTTTTCTGTCATTTGTAATGTTAAATAACATAAAATTATTGCAGTAGTTTCCTGCATGTTCATGTACACTACCGTTCAAAAGTGTTTAACTTTGTTTTTGAAGGAACTCTCTTATGCTCACCAAGGATGCTTTTTTTTTTATCAGAAATACAGTAAAAAAAGTAATACTGTGAAATATTATTACAATTTAAAAATATCTGTCTTGTATTTTAATATTTTAAAATGTAATTTATTCCTTTGATGGTAAAGCTACATTTTCAGTAGCCATTACTCTAGTCTTCAGGGTCACACGATCATTTAGAAATTATTTTAATATGCTGATTTGGTGCTCAAGAAACATTTCTTATCAATGTTTAAAAACAGTTGTACTGTTATACTTTTTTTTTTAGGATTCTTTGATCAATAGAAACTTCAAAAGAACAGCATTTATATGTCATTTTGTGATTTTGTTTGTAATATAAACATCTTTACAGTAACTTTTCAATGCATCATTGCTGAACAGATGTATTAATTTCTTTAAAAAAGTACTAAAAATTTTTTTTACTGATCCCAAACTTTTAAAAACATTGTATATGTTAAAAAATGTGCATTATTGTGCATCAAAGGAGGATGCTAACCGGTAGAAGTGGACGATGTTGCTCCTGATGTAGATGCTGACATTCCTTTACTACCAGACAGGCCTGATTTGCTGTCTCGTTCTGCATCACAAACCAAAAAGTGAGCATTCATACAGTAGATCAGTATGCAGTACAGTAGTATGCTAGAAAAACATCCAATGTTTAAAAGAGTCACTCACGTTTCTTCTCAGACTGTTTATCTCCAGTTAGTTTTGCCTCACTCTGCTGTCTTTCTAGCAGTTCCTATGTTACAAAACCACAAAGTGGCAACATTTAAAAATTTATTTTTGTCTTTATTCTGACCTCAGAAAATAAATACACTTGACTTAGCATATTTAATTGGGCTTTTCAGGCCAGATCAGTCAAAAGTTAAAACTGACAAAACCATACTGAAGAAACCATAACTAGCATCCAAGCAAGCAATAGCAGTCATTTCACCGCCTACGTTAACTATAGACCCGATACAGTCCGGCTATGAGTAACCTACTTGAAACCAAATTCAAGGTTATTTTGGCTAGATGTCATTTTTGCAAGGTGTACAAGGTGTTTGGTTTCATTTGTTTGTTATCTAATGACTAGTCTATTCTTGGGTTATGGTTACGTCTATCAAATTTTCACAAACAGCCCAAATTTTGCCTTGTTTTAGACTAGACGTCTGGGCTGTGTTTGGATGGCTATTGGACATCTTTTTAAACGCAAAATTGCTTGCTGGGATAGCTTGTCTTCATAAAAGGATTTAAAAAAGGGTAAATCTCTCACCATTTCAAGTAAAAGATTCTCCTCCTTCTCCTTTTTTTGATCCAAGAGCTCTCTTTCATGCCTTTTATGATACTATAAATATGAAGAGTTATTTCAACACTGGTGTTCGAAAAAAGAAAAGGTGTTGAGGTGTATAAAAAAATATCCGAACAACTAAATGGAAAGGGTAAAGTCACAGATCTTTTCATACCGGCTCTGTAATGTCCATTTTGTCCAGCTCCAGAACTGTCTAAGAAAACATAATACAGTTTAAAAATTTTAATTACTTCTAATTAATGAAATTATGCTTAATATGTGCAGTATATAATAAGGTGCAGTCACATTTACTGTTATTCAGCACATGTTCGTGGGTGAAATCCTGTAATTTTACTCGGAATCCACACAATCTAAAATTTTTAAAAGATTTTTCGGATTCAAGTTGACCAAATGAATTTGCCACATTGACCAACAGAAAGCTGCTTGGTTTGAAAGTGACTTCCCAGTGAGCTGTGCTGAATATAATGCTACACTATAGTATTAAATTTGCAGAAACTTTGCTAATGTGACCGCCGCACCTTAGTAATGAGAGCCTCACCTTACGCAAAGTTCCCACTACATCTTTATCCTTCTCCCGACACAACAATTTCCGCACACAGAACTCCAGCTGCTGAAGTAGATGTTTGTCTGTTGGTCTGATGGTGGATCTCAGTTTGGGTAACATATGACAGAGTTTATACCTGCCAGAATGTTTATTTTTTTGATACATAAAACAAACAATAAGCAGTAGTACTTTAAAGCACTAAAATAAGCAATTAAAATTCATGGCACAGTAAAAAAGGACGCAATAACAGATGTAAAAAAAATGTGAGCTGTTCACCTGACGTTGGCAACGGGGTCACTGACCAACTCAAGCGCTGGAATAAGGAAATGTTTGCAAAAATACGACTTGGAGAAGAGATCTATTGTAATCTCACACAGGTCCAGATAGCGAAGCCTGTTCCAGTAGCTTCTACCTTGAGCAAGCTCTTAAGTTCAGAAGAAAAAACAGTCCTGACCAACTACAATTGCTGAATCTCATTCACAAAAATAAGCATATCTTCCTTTTTTTTTACCTTGCTTTATTTTGCTGATTATCTCTTGCCGCTGTTCCTGTTTGCGGTTATAGCGCAAGAACACACATAATGTCCTGACAGCTTCTCGCTGGACTGGCAGAACATTCTAGAACAGCGTAAACAGAAGGACAGATGAAACACAATTACAATAGACAGGATGTACAGGGAGGAGTGTGCGTGTAAGAAGTTTACAGTTGTAGTGATGATGTTGAACATTCTCTGAAAGAAGCGGAAGTAGATCTGGTCTCCGGAGATGACACGGGGCAGACAGGAGTAGCACTGCAGGAGTTTCTCATGACCCCGCCAGTGCAGCGAGGATGCAGCTTTCTGTTCCGCCGCCACCAAAGCAGGCACCAAGTCCGGTATGGTCACCTGCTGTAAGGGCAAGAGTGAAACATACACTACAGTTCAAAAGTTTGGGGTCTGTAAGATCTTTTTTATCACAGTTATAAAGTATCACAGTTTCCACAAAAACATTAGACAGCACAACTATTTTAACATTGATAACAGTAAGAACTGTTTCTTGGGCACCAAATCAGCATATTAGAATGATTTCTGAAGGACATGTGACACTGAAGACTGGAGTAATAATGCTGAAATTTCAGCTTTGCAATCACAGAAATCTGTTACATTGTAAAATATATTAAAGTAGAAAACAGCTATTTTCCACTGTAATAATACTTCACAATATTCCTGTTTTTACTACATTTTTATATGCATTCAAATGCATGTTTCATGAGTAATGATTCATATTCAGACACGCCATAGCAGCCAACGCTCCATGTAATTATTACACAAAAAAAAGTGAGGGAAAGCAAGAGAAAGAGAGATAGAATGAATAAGAGCAAAAAGAAAGAGCAAAAAGACCTCCACAAATCCCTGAATAATTTTAGTTTAAGCAATGGCAGAGTGGCAGAATGAGTGCCACTGAATTGTGTGTGTGGTAATGGTGATTTGGCGTGTTTGATGTTTAGATTTATTTTTGGCATTTTTGTCCTGACAGGAAGTGAAGAGGGAGATGGGATCGGGAAAGGACCACGAGCCAGGACTGGAACTCGGGTCGTCCAAAGCGCAACTGTGCTACATGTCAGCTCCCAACATAACTTATTCTTTTTTCATAAAATAGTAACAGATCACACAAAAGATAATCCTGCCTAAAAGCATCAAAAAGTAAAGCACACTTAGCTGGTACCTTGCTCTCAGGTCCTGCTCCCTCCCCTCTAGAAGTGGCCAACTCTAAAGTCTCCTGAAGATTGTTCAACAGAGCATCCAGTACCTGCGGATTTAAAAGCATTGAGCTAATGCTGCAAAAACAGACAAAATCAACAAATCCTTCTTATCATCATATGTTTAAGAAAAACATTTCTAGCAACTCCAGGAAGCAATTCTAAAATTAGAGATAAGCTGGTGTGAGATCACTGACTATAATAGATAGTCTATAATGTTCAGTTTCCATCATCATTAATAATGAAAATCACTACTGTATGTCTGATGGCTCAGGGAGCTTGGCACTATAGTGGATGCTAATGCAGTGTGTGACTAATACCACTCAGAGGATCATGACAGAATAAACAATACCACACTCCTAGCCTCAGCTAGGGAGGTGCAAATGCAATGCATTCATTCATCCTACACAGTTGCATGCAACCTCCGCAAAGGCTTACACACTTGAGCATGCGCCCCCAAACACACACACACACACACACACACACACACACACACACACACACACACACACACACACACACACACACACACACACACACACACACACACACACACCCACCCACCCACCCACACAGGCATTGCATGTCTGGCGCATATCATGAATTTTTGGTAGTCTTGTGTTAAAAGAGATGTGTACAACTTTCGACGCTTAAATCGTTTTCAAATATCAAATAATTCAAATGAGCAAAATCAAAACATTGCTCTATTTGTTAGAGCAGTCAATGGTGTGACCAATTGCATAAAGGGGAAGTGTTTGGGAAACCTGTAATTATTTTTGAAATTCCATTTAGTAATGCTAGTGGTGCAGAAATCTTCACCTTTAAGGTCTACAAGTAGTTCATTTTTGTTAATACATTATAAAGATGAAACCAAATAATCTGCTTCACACACTCCAAAAGGGTATATCTTTTCTAATTGATGGGCATCCAAATAAAAAGGTTACATAAGCACAGTTGGCCTTACGAGAAAGAGGTTTTTAATGGTCAGATGGCTATTTGTTCATGTGAACTCAACAGTCAGTGGAGAAACACTCTGAATAAGAAAAAGGTCCTGAGAAAGATTGAATCTTTCTGTGAAGAAAGTTGTTTGTCTTGCACAACACGATGTGCCTAAGAAATGACTGTGCTGACTGAAGCGGTCACAGACACCTGAAAGCTTTTTTTAATAAACAAACACACACATACACACAAAACTTTTTTCAGGACTCACCTCTAATGAATCATCCTGCAGCAAAGTGATTAGCTCTTTGTGTACGTAATGCACATTTGGGCCCAGCAATTTGACCACCTAATGCAGAGGAATTAGAGAATATGGTACTGTGCATTCTGAACAGAGGCATTGCTACTTGTCAAAATGTAAGGCTCATTGTGTACCATGACAAAAATGAGAGAAAATTTGTACCTCATGGAAACCACCAGCTGCCGTCCTTCGTACTGAAATCTCAGGATCATGACAGAGACTTGAGAAGGTACGATATAATTCAGACAGGAAGTGGTTTGGATCTGCAAATAACACTAAGGCCTGCAAATAAATAGAGAAGAAATCTACAGAGAAGAGTCCAGTCACACAACAATATGCTCATGAATTGTTCAAGAAAGTAACCTTAAAATCATATACTAATGTTCAAATTTTTGAGGTCATTATGATTTTTTTGAAAGAAACTAAAACTTTTATTCAGCAAAGAAGCAATAAATTGATACAGACTTTTACATTGTTACAGAAAATATTTAAAACATTTAAAATATATGCTGTCATTTTAAACTTTTAACTTTTAAACTAAAAATATTAAGGAGAACAACTGTTTTCAAAATTGATAATAATCAACATTAGAATTATTAGAATGTGACATTCAAGACTGGAGTAATGATGCTGAAAATGCATCTACACCAAATTACATTTTAAAATATATTCAAATAGAAAACATTTTCTTAAATTGTAATAATATTTCACAGTACTACTGCATTTTTGATCAAATAAATACAGCCTTGGTGATAAAACATTTTTAAAAAATCGTACCAACCCCAAACTTTGGAACAATAGCGTAGTACATTTTACAAAAATAAAAATGACTGGCAATTCTTTTTCAATATATTGAAAGTGAATCAAAACTGGGGCTGTCAAGCACCAAAACGACAAAATAGAAACACCATAAATGTATTATAAAAAGTCATAAAAATATAATAATCTTGATATTAACGCTTTCAGTAGTAATGCATGATGAATGGTGACCAAAATCGTTCTCTTGAGTTGAAATCAATGAATCAATGATCCAGTTGCAGCCCATTGGAAGGAAACATCATCAGTGAATAACTTATATATAATGTACAAGTCATAAAGACTAGTTTTATGACACTTTTATCAGGCTTTTGTGTAAATGTATATAAAATTTTCATTTTTGGGTGAACTGGTCCTGTAATGATAACCACACTGAAAAAAGAGCAGACTGTATGATTTGTATGACTGTATTAGTTATATATTTCATAGACATAACTTTCAGTCACCTTCATCTCAGACTACAAACTTATTCTGAGTGACTGCTGCTATATATAACCACACTAACAACAAAGGAGCACTTCAGACATTGATGATGGAGCAGTCAAGAGGGCTGATTTCCTCAAATGAGCTATTCCAGAAGTCTTTGCCTCCACTGACAGATGATAAAAATAGATGATTGTGCGTGAAAATATTTGTTGGTCAAAAGGCTTTCAAATTATTCAAATATTCTAAAAACTTTTTAAAAGCCAAGCGACCTTAGAACTTTTAAAAAGCATTCGTTGAAGGTCCCATATTATGCAAAATTCACTTTTGCATGCTGTTTGGACATAAATGTGTGTTGGCAGTGTGTGTACACAACCACCCAATAGGGATAAAAATCTATTCACTCTTTTTTTTATTAATCCCCATAAATCATCAGCAGTGTCTCCCAACGACCTGTTTTCAGAATGCTGTTTTAGTGACGTCACTAAGTACAGGCCCCGCCCACGAGTGTTGACAGACACTGCCGTTCTAACATAGACCAGCCCTGATTCACAGCTGCTGCACTGACGAGAATGTCTCCCAGTGTTGTAGGTGTTGTGTGGCTGGATGTATTAATCCACATAGCTCTCTCTATTTACTCCCGAAATCTGAGGCAGCAGCTGAAGACAAGGTGGAATTATTTTGTTTTTAAAGAAAATGCTCCCTCAACTCTACCGAAATTCGTTTATGTACTTGCACACTTCTTATATCTTTCTGTTTACTCAGCTCTTACGTTGAGTTTCTGAAGTAAAACTGACGCTTCATCTTTTGTGTTATGTACAACAAAACTTTATTAAACTCATCAGTATATTTTTGATCATCATTCGGACCTGGTCCGAAACAGCAGACTTGTAGGCTATTAATAGTGGATACATACAAGCAGATGACAAATACATTTTAACCGTAATTAAACTACTAAACTATACCTGTTCCATCTCTATACAGCACTCGGACTCTGTAGGCATTATTGTCCGACTCCGGGTCAAAATGAACACCGTTACTGAGAGTTTCTGATATTATTATCATCATTCTGTGAGATGAAATTGTCCTGAGCTCTTGAAGCTCCGCCCCCTGTGCCGTGGTCATTTGCATTTAAAGGGCACACACTAAAACAGCGTGTTTTTCTGAGCACCAAAAAATGAAAATTTAAACATGCTGTAAAAAATGATCTGTTGGGTATTTTGAGCTAAAACTTCACATACACACTCTGGGTACATCAGAGACTTATTTTACATCTTGTGAAAAGGGGCATAATATGGGACCTTTAAGACTTACCATAAACTGCAGGGAATCTCCTGGACTGAATATTTGAAGGATTAAATACACACCGACACCGCACATCTTCTTGGTCTTTCTGAGAAAGTGCTCAAATACCAAAACCACTCGTATTCTGAATTAACCTGTTTACATGTTGGATGAAGCCGAGCTACAATTGGATTATCTACAGTAGGTATATTAATCTGACATCACAAAAATCAGATTGGTATGATTTGAGTGCCTACATGATATTTTAAAAAAACAATTTATTGCTTTAGTCTGACTGAAATCTAACTTTTAAAGTGCATACTTTTACTTTTGGTTTTAAAAGCACCACAGAGCAACAGTGTTTACACTCTAGAAATGGCTCTGCAAATATACTTGGGATAGTACAAAGTACTTTAAACACATTTCACCTTTAAAGAGTTCAGGCCGAAACGGTTTTGGATGTAAGGCAGGGAAACTCACAGGAAAGTTGTAGGCACAATTCCTGCGCACTAGGGCGTATTTGTTCTCTAGCTCCAGTGGGTAGGGTTGGCTCTCACAATGCCCATTTTCATGCTGCAGACCAAGGCAGCACAGCTTCTTATAAAACTCCAGAAACCAGAGGTGTTGCTCATCAGTAAAAGACTCTGTTCAAACAAAAGGTACAAAAATCCATGACTGTAATCCTAAAATATATCAGAAAGTCTTAAAAAGAAAACTGACACAGACCTGAGAGCCCGTGACAAAGCTTTCCATACTGGAAGGACAAGGAGGCCAGCACTGCTTCATCTCCTTTGAAGCATTTTTCACAGAATGCCTTCACCAAAGGAAATATGACACAAGTTCTGTCATCTGTGAAAGAGGGTGATAGAAAAGAAGGGAGGGTGAGATGTTGACAGAGAAAGAGTGTGAGACATGTTTCAACACAAAAGAGCCACTTGCCCATATCTTATTCTGATGTCCCAGCATGCAAAACAAAGTGCTTAAGATACGGAAATAAAAAGGAGCTGCGTCTGATGATATGAGCAGGTACACAGCATGTGTTTCAAACAGTACTCTGTGAAACATAAGGGATGTGCAAATGCTTTCACCCAAGTGTGACACCGCTCCGTTTCTCTGTAATTTAACTGTATTTCAGATTGTCTGACTTCCACAGCAGAAAAGCTGATATAAACATTGGTAATATCCTTTAAAAATGAGTTTCATATATTAAAACAAACAATAATTAATTATATATTTATATTTCCACATATGAAAAGTAAATTTTTATTAAAATATCAATTAAAGAATTTACATGAATTGTCATTTTAATAAAATACCTAACATAAGAATCAAACTAATTAAAGAAGGGCTGTAAGTGGCTTACCACTGTCAAACATCTCTAAGAGGTTGATGATGGTGTCGAAAGCTGCAAGTCTCACAGTACTGGCTTCGTCTTGGGCCAGCTCAACCAGTTCGGGGAGCACTTCAACCTTAGTGTGGTCCAGTCTAGGACAGAACAAATCAGTGAAGCTTGCATATTGCATACAATGTTAGACTTCTTCCTAAACTTTATTTTAACAAAAAAAGTGCTTAAGTCTACACATCAGTCTGTCACATTGTGAAAGACTTGCATCCCTATGTTTAAACATGTCAGTGAAAATCTCTCAAATTTGGACCAAGCAGCAAAAACAATAAAGTTGTTAATAAAATCTAAGGAAATTAAGAATTTCTTTAACTTATGTAAAATCATATACACTATACTCGATATTTAAAATATGCATGTATTATACAATATATACTGTGTTTTTCTGCAAAGTGTTCTATCTAATGTCTTTGAATCAAGGTCAGGACTTTTCCATACAAGAGAAAGCCATTCAGACTAAGCAGCATTAGATATTCAAATAACGAAATGTCTCTCTGCTTTATATCTTTTTACCCAATTCCCCTGGTGATGTTCTCCAGCTGGCGACACATGCAGGCGCGCACCTCGTACTCTACATCCTGGCATAGCGACCTGATCAATGGTAAAAGGTCCTTCTTCACTCTGCAGAGAGAAGCCACAGTAGACACGGTAGTCAGCAAACAAGCAACAAAGTGTAAGTGTATCTTTACTTTATGAAGAAAACTATTCTATATTAGGAGTTTCATAAAACAGTTTGTCTCTGTCATCTTATTTGATTGGTCAAGTGGTGTTTCAACTGTAGAACTCACATTGATGACTCGAACTTGCCAACAACTTTTCCTAAAATGCGACAGCTGGCCAGACGTGCCGGGACAGACTGGGAGAGCTGATGTTTCGACAATAGAGGACTCAGAATCTGTGCAAACAACCAACCAAAGCAAACTTAATTTAATTCACACTAACAGCTGATCTCTAAGACATATCCCATAGGTTTAGAAATGATAGGCAGGAGAAATAATGCAGTTGTCATTACCTCTTGCCTGATAGTTTCCTTTGGTAAAGCATCGATTGCTGACAGCAACGTCTCCAACCAAGCATTGCTGACCACTATTAAAAATAAAGATGAAGTATCTATCGGTGTCCATGATATACAGAAATGTGAATATTTTACTCTCGCATACCCTACCATGCAAAGGTTTGGGGTTAGTAAAGAATTTTTTTGGGCTTTTGAAAGCAGTCTTGTATGGTTACCGAGGTTGCATTTGAGCAAAAATACCAAATATTATAACAATTTCAAAATAATGATTTTCTATTTGAATATATTTTAAAATGTCATTTATTCCTGCGATGGCAAAGCTGACACCAGCCATTACTCCAGTCTTCAGTGTCACATGATCAGAAATTATTCTAATATGCTTGTATGTCTAATATGTCTATATCTTATATATCTATATATCTATATATTCTATATGCTTATATATTATATATATATGCTTAAATTATCTAATATGCTTATTAACTCTTATTATTACAATGTTAAATGAACAGATGCGCATTAGCATTTATTTGAATCTGAAATATTTTAACATTATAAATGTCTTTACTATCTTTTTTGGTCAATTTAATGCATTCTTGTTGAATAAAGTGTTAATTTCTTTACAACAAAAATGTCTAAATGACCCCATTTTATGAACAGTAGTATACGTTAAAACATCTTCCAATCAAAAGACTTTCAAGGATTCAAGCAGTCAATTCTAAAAGGAAGTTGAAAAAACCCCACAAAATAATCAAATGTGCAATATATACTTTTCTACATGAGCTTTACAAGCTTTCTTAAATAATGACAACCTGTGTCCCTGTGGTCAAGATTTAGTAGAACTATCTGCAAGATTGAGTGGGTGTGCGTCTGGATGAGGACAATGTCATCTTGGAGGACGGTCAGGAAAGATCCTGCTGCGGCAAGCTGCATATCCACCCCAGCTACATGAAGCACTTCCTGTTGGAGGTAGAAGAGGAGCTCTGTATGACCATTCACAAACAACACATATCAAGAAGTCATAGAAGGATCTCAAAACCAAAAAGCAATAAAAATAAACATGGTTTGGCCTACCCTGACTTTTGGCACCACCCTGCGGAAGGTCTCTGCCGGGTTCTGACGCACCAGGAATGGCAGGTTGATGATCACACTGGCCCGTTGGACATCCTCACCAGAACTGAACAATATAGAAATATGGCTGATGATATAAATAACAACAGATGATGGCCTAAAGCTACAAACTTTGTCACATATCAAAAGAAAAGATAAAATTGTTGTAGTTCTGCTGTATAACAGAGCTTCTTTTATCCAAAATCATAGACCACTAAGGCCAGATTAACAAAAACCTTTTAAGAAGTTATGAAATTTCTTAAGATATATATTATAACGTTTGTAATAATGTTGCTTTGCTTACTGCGATTCTTTAGTTCAGCAAAAATTTAAATTCTGTCATCTTTTACCTCATGTCATTCTAAACCCCAAAAAATTTTAACAAACTAATTTTTAAAGAAACCTGAGTCTTTTCAGTCCCTCCATTTAAAGTCCAGGTAACCAAAACTTAATAGATCCAAGTCAGGTGTGCTGAATGCTGCTGAAAATTATAATAATCGTAATTATACAATTAAAAATGAGGCCCTTCCCTTACGAAAAAGAAGTATACTTCAAGTTCATTTTATAAAAGTATACTTAAGTAATGTTCAAGTATATTTTTAAGTATACTTTATGTAGTAAGTATACTAATATCAATGAGTACTTGAAGTAAAATGGTAAGTGTTCAAATTTCAATACTGCTTGGGACTAAATTGGCCCACTTTTAGTACATAAAAGTATACATGTAAGTGTACTATAAGTGTAACAGCAAAAGTACACAACTAGGTTTCTCATTTGTAATGCATCTGTACTACAAGTGAACTTATAAGTATACTAGTAGTTTACCATTTTAATACAGGTAGTACATTTTTTAGTTTATGAAAGTACACACTGAAGTGTACTCTCAGTAAACTACTAGTTTAGTAGTTTATACTGCAAGTAGGCCTATACTTGTAAGTTTTCTTTAAGTGAACATAACATTATACTTATAGTTTACCATTTATACATTATTTTTGCACTTGCAGTATACTACTATGATCTACTATGATTTTTTATTGAAAAATACCTTTAACTGTACTTTTAACTCATTTTAAAAAGATTTGCATTGCTTCATGCATCCTTTTTTATCAACACTTGAATGTCAGTTTCATAACGGCTACATTTTAAAGCAACACTATGTCGTTTTTGCTCTCGGGGTCCCCCTACAGTTGGGAAACAGTATTGTCTTCTACTACTGTCGTAAAATCTGTCATTGTTACACCAGGCAATACACGTGTGCATTTGTTGGCAAGCCGATACTGTCTTAAGTTCGAGCGGGCAGACTGCCAGCGTTGCGTGTGAAATGTCTTCATCCCAGGTACATTGGCATATATTTCAGCATGTCATATGAATATAAGTTCATGGGTTTTATTTTTTTCAAACGTCAAAAGATCGCGTAGCTCACGTTTACAAGACAGCGTCATTATAGTAGCCTATTGTCTACTGTTTTACATAACGGATATGCTAATTAAATTCAATGTTTGTGTGGTAGTTAATAGCCATATATCGTCAATATTATAATATCCAGCTACCATAGATGAATCTGCAAATATGAAAATCGATTTGCATTATAGCCAGAGTCAAGACACTTTCACCAGAAAAATAAATACACAAACATATCAGCCTGCAGACATTAGGATAGTTATCCTGAAAGATTATTTATTATAACCATCGTAAACTAGCATGTTAGTGTAGCTACAAGATTGATAATTCGCTACTCTACTAGCATTACTTGATTCATGAAGATAAATGGAGGACCAGATAGATTCTGTAATATGGCCAGGCGATGTTATTCAGCCTTTTACATTTTGCGCGATAGTCAGCTCCCTGACTCCCTGATTTATTTATAAATGTATAAACACTTTATAGATGATTGAGATGACTGACTGCTGCGCTTGTGACAGGGTGCATGTTACTGAAAGAACGAGCAGAGAGAGCCGGTCGCGCGCACGCACACTCTCACCGTCTTCAAACTGTCTTGCTCTCCCTCCAATAGTGATCCTCGTCCGGTCTTTTAATTTGTCACTCTCCCTTTTTCTTCTTTTAGTCTCCTCAGACAAAACCTTTGCCTTCTTCCTTTTAGTTGTTGCTTCGGTCATGACAACAACATACAGACAGGTATCAAACGCTAGTTGGGCTTTCACGTCAGAATCTGAGGAAGTGGGGGAAGTGACGTATGCGTAAAGCAGTCGAATTTTGTAGTTTTTTTTGTGCTCGGGTTCCTACCCGAAACCCGAAGTTACATAGTGCCAGTAAAAGCGATACAGACACTGTCAGGCTATGGCAGACATGTAATTCAACCTATTGTAAGTCAAGTACCAACGCAAGGGTCTTGGAAATATATAATGAAGGTTGAAAAACTACATAGTGTTACTTTAAACAAAAACGTTGAGAAAATCACTCCTTTGTCAAAGACTACGCCTTGATCAGATTCAGAACGATGATCAAAACACAGATGGAGTCCAACACCCCCAAAGCTTCACAATCGTTTTCTCTTAATGGGTTACGCTTCATTTCATTTCATTTGGTAACATTAAGCAGTTTTGATTTACACGCTGTTTAATGTTTGATGATTACGTTATTTAATGTTTGATGATTACATTATTTTACACTTGAGTGAGCAATCACTTGTTTCAGCTATTTTTTCTCATGTATTTTGATCCGGAGATTCTGTACAAGAAGATGTGTCATAGCGCCCCCTAAAGTATAAAAGTGAAAACATGAAGAGCTGAGTTCAGTCAATGGTGGGGAAAGAGTAAAGTAGAATTAAAGTAAATTACTATGTACACTACCAGTGGACTAGCCTACACAAAAATTCAGATACTCAGGATTAGAAATATATCTGTTTTATATCAATATTTTTTTAAACAATGTAAGTTTTGTAAGACTGTATGAAAAACTATGTAAAAATATATATTTAATAGGCTACTCGATCAAAAGAGTTAACACAACTACAAGCCAAGTATACTTTGAATACATAATTATACGTTTAAGTATATCTCGATCAAAAGATTGTGTACAAGTACCGGCAAAATATACTTGGACTTTTCTCTCAGTATAGGTCAAGTGCACTTAAGCGTAATTTTAAGTATATTTCAGAGAAGTACATGAAGTATATTTTTGAGAAGTATATCAAATGTAGACTGAAAGTATACTTTCTTATTTTTAGTTTAAAAGAAGTATACCTAATAGAACACTTGAATAAATTTCTTTTTTGTAGGTTTATTGACTCATTTTTGTAGAGGTACTACTAAATTTCTAATTCATCAGACAGTAACTTTGTTGGGCATTATTTAAAAGTGTAAATCTCCTTGTCCACACAAACTTTTTGCAATGGTTTTGTTCCAAAAATCTACAATATATTTTCCCCTTCGGAACAATGGGTACCTATGGTAACCAAGATTTTTTTCCACGGGATTCCTTGCTGGAAGCATAAATAGGGAAATTAGTGAAAATTGTATTTGATCTACAAGGACAATTATTCAGGGTCAAGACTAACCTTTTTCAACAATGCTTGGCTTAGAGGCACATGATGTAAGTTTTGCCGCTAGAGGTCGCTTATTCAAAATTAACAAAGGCGTTGCTTCACGTTGCCGTGAATGAGCATGGATTTATGGGAGACCTTCACAGCAGATGGAAAGCAATCCAATGAGACTCATTATTGGCCGACGCTGTTTACCTGAGCACCATGATATATGCGAGTGATGCTGACGCAGGAGCTGGCCAATAATGAGCCGGCATTCTGAAGTAGAACCTGGAAGCGCTGCACTCTGTTTACCACATGAACAGCGTAGGCGAATGATGTTGAAGAGAAGAGATTGTTGAATGAAGTCGTTATTTTGGTTTGGTATTTTTGAGCACAAAAAGTATTCTTGTCGCACTTCTAACATTAAGGTTTAACTACTGTATCACATGGACTATTTTAACAATGTCTTTATTACCTTTCTGGGCCTTGAAAGTTGCAATGACATTGCTGGCTATGGCTGGTTAAAAAAACCTCTCGGATTTCATAAAAAATATTTTCATTTGTGTTCAGAAAATGAACGAAGGTCTTACAGGTTTGGAACGACTTGAGGATGAGTAATTAACGACAGAAATGTCATTTTTGGGCTACCGATTCCTTAAATGCTCAGTTGTGCATGTATTGTTTATCTTATTTTATTCAACTGGATAAGAAAGAATTTAAAGAAAGAAGTTATGAAATTTCTTAAGATACTATGACATTCATAGTAATATTTGTAAACTGCAATTCTTGAAACATTTTAAAGCGATTCTCATTTTTTAAACATATTTTTTTGGTTTCTTAAAGCTATAGTTCAGCAAAAATGAAAACAAGACATTCAAACAATAAGGGCCTGTTTACACCTGGTCACTTCATTCGTTTTCTCTGATCGGATAGCTATCCGATCTTGAAAAGACCAGGTGTAAATGCCCTCTGAAAAGCTTTAGAGACGGATTTAAATCCGATCATTTAAACCACTTCAGGAGATGGTCTGAGACGCATTCCAGACGAAACTGGACAACTGTAAATGGATCTGGTTGTTGAAACCAGATAAAAAAAGTGTAAGAGTGTGTTATAGGCTAAATGACATGTTATAGCCAGATAAGACCGCGCTGAAAAGCCAGTTGAAAACGCTAGACGCTCTGCTGAAAACGCCTAGCTGTGGGCACTTGAAAGCGCTTTGGCAGTGCTGTGTTTTTTCAGTTGAGACGCTTCGTTGCTATGGTATAGAATATCCGCAGCACAATTTGCAGATAATTTGTTTCATACTAAAAATTTATTTTTCATCCATTTTGTTCGGTTAGCTCTGCTGGTTGACGTCGTTGTACAGAAAGAATGTTGTGACAGTTGGTCAGTGTAGTATTTGTCCCGCCACTCCTCCACTGTGATTGGACAGCTGTGTAAAAGTGACAGTGATGAGCGCAGCGTTTTACCCAAAGTTGAACATTCTTCAACTCTCGGCGACCTGTAAAAAACGCCGCGCGCTCAGCGCTTCAGCGTGAAAAAAATGCTCAGCGCCTCGTTACGCTCATGGCATTTTAAAAAATGGCGCTCCCATTGAAAACAATTGGAAAAATACGCCAGCTGCGTGAAAAACCATTTTGGTGGACACACGGTCTTATTTATTAATTTTTTCTCTCGCGCCTTTTTCGATCCATCAAATAACTGTGGCAAGTATAGGATCAGTCAACAATAGGGTTGGGTATCGGTTGGGTTTTATCCGATACCAGTACCTACTCTGTATTTTTTAAACGTGAAACGGTACTTAAGAAAACGAAACCGCACAATAGTCAAAAAATAATACCCTTTTATTTACAGGGCCAAACTGGACACACTATTAACTTAAATCTTTAAACAATATAAATACAAGTAACATATGGTATTAATAAATAAACCAATATAAAATAAAAATTCACATTTACATAATATCAAATAAAACAATATTGTATCAAACAATGTAATATACTGGAGATTAATAGAGATTACTACCAGGGTAATCTAATCTCGACATGGCTCCGGGTTCCCATGTTTTGTCTGCTTGAACCAGTCATGTAAGTTATCCGGTCGTTGTGTTACGGCAGCGCTTAGCTTGGCGAGTTTGGTATTTCGTTCCCACTGCATCCTAGCTACGCAGCGTTGAGTGAACCTATGAAAGAGAACGTCTCTGGTTGGTGTAACCTATGTTCTCTGAATAGGGAACGAGATGCTGCGTTCGCTGCCAAGCTCCTCGCGCTGCTGACAAGCTTCCTTTTTCGGCAGAGAAATCTGAGGAGCAGATGACGCGCGCACCAATATAATATGACGACATAGAGCGTCGATCATCCAATGGATTGGCTTGATTCTATATGGGCTTCAGACAATCGGCACATCTAGAGGGCGTTCGACGCGTAATTTTACATGTGAAATGCAGCCAAATCTTGGAGCGTTTTGTCTTCGGCATCTTCATTAATCCCCTTGCTCTCAGCAGACGTTCCGGGAGTCTCCCGCATATTGATAACGGCTCCCTGATGACCGCAAAGTTAAAATCTCCCGTAATCTACAGTGAGCGAGCAAGAGCGCGAGAGCGACATACCTTGCGTGTGTGCGCCTCATGACACAGAGAGTCAGGCACCGAAACCAGGCACCGGAATTTTTGTTCTTATTCGGTCTGGTTACTACCGTTTACGTCGGAACCGGTTCCCTATTGGCACCGCGTTTCGGTACCCAACCCTAGTCAACAAACACAGTGAGTAATGTCTTCTCCTGTAATTGTCACTTGCACTTCATGTCACATGTATAGTATAGCCTTCTCTGTCAACAATATAGGATTTGCATGTGATAATGCAGGGAGACAGTCAGGTTGACGGAGAACTAGACTGCCCTACAAAGCAAAAAGGCAGTAACTACGCAGAGTGCAGAACTGAGAAAAATGACTTTAAAGTTATCCTGTTATCCAGCCTAAGTAGTTGTAGGTAGATTATTGGACATGTGGCTGTTTTGTTACTTTATATTAGCTTATTCTTTGTACATATCAATCCTCATATTTAATTTGATATTTTACCCCTATTTTGCAGTTACTGTATTCTTGCTTTGTATTACTTAACAAAAAACGTGGCACAATACCAAGGAAAAAGGCAGTAACTACAGATTAAATGAAAAAGAGAGAAAATTAGTGGCATGAATGTAAATCCACATCTGTCTGTGTCTGTCTGTCTGTCTGTCTGTGTACTGCAACAAATTGTTATTATTATTATTATTATTATTATTATTATATGGACCTACAGGACAGCATCTTCACTCTGATCAATATATGTATTGATGTCTGTATATCATAAAATTTCATTGTACAGGAAATATAAGAGACACGCATCCAAACTTTAATTAAGGATAGTAAGAGTCCAAGGGCTTTAGATACTGATTTGTATGCGATTAGCTTAGTGAACTCTGTTCATTGTTCGTGTAGGGTCTGGACCAATCAGACACACACTAATTATTCATATTCACTATATTTAATGAATATAACGGTCTATGAAACTCTCCCCCAAAACTAACCTCACAAATGAAGTTACTTTGTCAGCCGGGTGTCCGGTTACAGAACACTTTAAGACTGATAACAGACTTTACGACCTCAAAGGAATGTGGCCACATGCGCCACATGCTTAAGAGAGAGAGACCATCTTTAATTAAATAAACTTTGCGGTGTTACTCTGATCTATGAAGGAACATGCCTCACAGAAACTGTGATGATTTACTGTCTCGTGTACTATTAGGTATAACAACATGGTATGTTTGATTGGGGTGTATGTGGTTGAACAACCACCCAACGGTCAATATAACCTCACCTGTATCATGCTTCCTAGCAAATTAATCCTCATTTAATGACACACACTTTGATGTACATCACCTTCTCTTAGAATGCAATGTGAATTTGTTATGTCTATTTGAGCTTGAATGAACAGTCTAAGCATGCTGGGGACAAAGACCATAAATCAACTAAGAGCCGCTTCCCCTCTCGGACATGTCACCTTACTCATAGGTTCATTCAAACCTTAGGGGTTGGTTCTTTCTCAGGGTATATCAGAGGCAGGCACTAATTATTCATATTCACTATATTTAATGAATATAACGGTCTATGAAACTCTCCCCCAAAACTAACCTCACAAATGAAGTTACTTTGTCAGCCGGGTGTCCGGTTACAGAACACTTTAAGACTGATAACAGACTTTACGACCTCAAAGGAATGTGGCCACATGCGCCACATGCTTAAGAGAGAGAGACCATCTTTAATTAAATAAACTTTGCGGTGTTACTCTGATCTATGAAGGAACATGCCTCACAGAAACTGTGATGATTTACTGTCTCGTGTACTATTAGGTATAACAACATGGTGTGTTTGATTGGGGTGTATGTGGTTGAACAACCACCCAACAGTCAATATAACCTCACCTGTATCATGCTTCTTTGATGTACATCACCTTCTCTTAGAATGCAATGTGAATTTGTTATGTCTATTTGAGCTTGAATGAACAGTCTAAGCATGCTGGGGACAAAGACCATAAATCAACTAAGAGCCGCTTCCCCTCTCGGACATGGCACCTTACTCATAGGTCCATTCAAACCTTAGGGGTTGGTTCTTTCTCAGGGTATATCAGAGGCAGGCAACAGTGACCGCCCTCTCTTAGTTTTTTCATCCAGCCGCAACACTGTTCTGGTGAGACTGGGGAGCCCCCTCCCCCTCCACGGGGGCCCCAGGGCCCAGCAGGCCTCGATTCCAACCAGATCCGGCCTCATGGAAAAGAGAGAAGACTCTCTCACAAAGAACCAAGGACAATCTCAGGAGTTTTGGAACAAAGACTCCAACCAACAACGACTCCAATCACCCATCCTTCCGACTTCCTCACTTCTCCTGGGTGCTCGGCGTGGCCTCAACAGAGTCCCAGGCCTTCACCAAACCAGTCATGCGTTCCTGGAGAAAGAGAACGCTCAACCAACTTCCACTTGACACTGCCGGAACCATCAACGACTCCAATTTTCAACAACTTCAAGAACTGTTCCCATTACAAATGCAAGTATTCAATTCAATGAAATGTGAAAATGAAATTCTGATGGTTCTTCTCATAGACCCTCTTCCGGTTTCCAATTTCATCCTATCACTAACCTATTTATGTATTCATGTGTGTATGTTGTTTAGTTTATTTATATTCATATAAATATCTATATTTAGTTAATAAAACTTGTACATAATATGTATTTGGTTCTGTTTTGTTTGCAATACAAGTCACTTTACGATCACGGTTTTTGCTACTGGCTCAAAGTACTGTACAGGCGAAGAAATAATTATTCTTCGGTGGCCATGGAAGATACCCTTTATTAGAATAAATTAATAAACAAAATAGTTCGTTGGAAGAACTGATTAATTGATTGTAATATTAATTCAGCCACATCAAGTTAATCCAATTAACTGACCCAAATATTTATAATTAATAATAACAAGATATTATTGATTATTAATATTTCCAAAAAGCTGAGTTCCTTACATATATGGTGGAGAATTTTAAGCCATCGTATTAAACATTGTATGCAAGCAGACAGTAATCAATCATATGTTGTCCCATAAGTTTTATTAACATCTCATACATGCACGTACAAGTTTCTGAGTAAATCAGCAAAACTATAGCTTGAATATGCCTTCCTACGAATGGCAGAAAGTTCACAAATGCTATAATGCATATTTAAATCGTACGATAAGACACTCCTGATATTAGCGAAGAAAGCCTAATTTCAGATATAAATCGAGCATAAGCCTTCTCTGACGAAGAAATCTCAGATTAGCCGCGCGCATAAATGGTACCAGAACTAATTAACCTGATATGGACGAAGAAATCTCCATTTTCAGCATTTTTGAATGTGATCTGAGCGATGTTCCTCAATCACCGATTAAGGCCTTATTATGCGTTACGTCATTGTATTCATATTAAACCGCTGAAGCGCTCATATGAAACAATCGCGTCGAATTAGTGGTATAAATTCTAGCTTAGCTAACTAGTAATTTGCCATTGTCTGTGAAAGAACGGTGCTGTTTTGATTTGTTAAAAAGAGTCACTCACACGCAACGTCGTGTTTAAGCGAGAGACTCAGTGCAAACTGTCAGCACAGCTCGTAAAGAGCGTAAAGTGTAACCTTAAACCAAAGACTATAGATTTTGCGTGATTTGAACTGAGTGATTTGAACACGAGTAATGAGAGTCAAAGCTCTTTGAGGCTTTGAATCAAAGGAGTCAACTGAGTCACAAATGACTCTTTGTTTGAAGCGCCCTCGCTGGCGACCCCTGCTGGTCAAAACAGTGGAAGTGTAGCGGAAACTCAAATCAACGGAACACCTTTTACAAACCAATCGCAAAGGTTTTATCAAAAGGTGTAATCAGGTAATGGCAATCCGCGAGCTACCTAATATCGTTTAATATGAGGTGTCTTTCAAGGCATAATATCTTAGTAAACCGTAGGGCTCGTTTTATGAAAGCTTGACTTGAAAGTCAATCAGACCCTTTATCAAATGCGTCATTAAATGTGTACGAATCTATAAAGTGATACGAGATCACATAGAGACCAGATACACAATGGTTCACGAACCGTTGAAATTTAAAACAATTTCGAAACAGCTATGACGCGTAACGAAGCCCAGTTTAATAAAATCACGTGACCTTAGCAGTGATACACTCCGAATGATTTGAGACGAATGATTCACCCTGGTGTCAGAGCTTCACGAAGCACGTCTCATAAGAGGGTTAAACCACCCTCTTCTCTCTCTCTTTCTCTCTCTCGACCCCTTCCTCTCGGTTTCACTTTCAGATTGAAACCCAGATACTTTGGGTTTTTATTTGTGTTTCTTTTATTTTTACTTAAATCTACCCCTATTTTATTTTGTGTATTTACACCTGTTGAGCCTGAATAGTCCTATTCAGTTAAATTGAATTTAATTAAATTGGGAATTTAATTAAATCAATTTGCTTAGTCAAGTTCCCCTCTAGTTACCAGAGCTATGAGAACACACAATGTTTACATACATTTTTTTATTTTTTTTTTATTTTATTTCAATTTAGTTATTTACGTTTGTTTCAGCCTGAATTCTTATATTCAGCTAAAGAAAAAAAGAAGGGCTTAACTAAATTTGAAATTTAATTAAATTACTTGATACGCTTCCCTTTCCTTTTAGTTTTCTTAGAGCTATAAGGACGTTCTAACTTTACCTTTACCTTATTTTAGATCACTAGTCACTATCCTCATCTTCTCTCTCTCTATAGGATTACAATATCTAGCGACTGTTGTTTCCATAGCGAGTTACACAGGTCATTAATATCCTACTTCCTGTCTGTGTTTTACCCATCCTCACTCCTTAGCACCAAGCTAAGTACATGAAGTACGGCTAAACACAAACGCACAGTAGGCCCCAGACAGAACTGGAAACACTTCCCATTGTTTCTTCTTCTTCTTTTGGACCTTGAGATGTCTGATGTGTCCCTGGTAGCTTAGTCTAACAGCAGCATAACCCATAAGTGACTCCTGTTTACCTATGTCTCCTAGCTAAACCTAAATAGGTAAAACACTCCTTTCTTCCTCTTCTTTTCTGGTTTCATCCCATTGTTTTATTTTGGTTTTGCTCTATCTGTTACTCTCGTAGCACAACATGTGAGAAGAACCATCAGCATTTTTGAGTAATAGGTTATGACATGTAAGAGCCCAGTCATCAGTCGATGCTGCTTAAAGCACGTCAACTAAGATACTCAAAACTTTTTTTTTTGTTGTGTGTGCTCACCAACACTAAATTTTAGCTGCTCCACATAGCCATTCTCCCACACAGATAGCTCACCACCTCTGTAGAAACTTGCATTTGCCTTTGCCATTTCTCTCTCGTGTTCCCACAAGTGTTCCAGTAGGCCTCAGACACCCAGCCCTGCCACCAGGAACACCTGAAGACCCGGCAGAGCAGTGTCATGGACATCCTTCAGCCTGAAGTAGGCAACGACCTGCCACGGCAGAGGAAGGAACAGTTAGGCAACAATGAAAGCAGACGTCTGACACCCAGCCTGAGCCACCAAGAGCTGACCAGCATTATCTTCTCCTTGGCCATGCTCCCGCAGGCCTCAAACAGGAGGTAAATGAACTAACGCTGCCAGCCACAGGACTCCACAGAGAACGAACCCTGCTCAACGGGAGAAGGCACAGGACAGATGCAAGGACCCTGACAGAGCAGAGCAACTGAAAGAGATCATCAGTTTTCAGGCGGACGACAGCTCTGAGCACCTGCAAACCGACGGGTAAAGAACTGTTTCACTCAAAGAACTTAAAGAAATGGTTGAACTCAAAGAGAGCTAAAGCCATCAATGTGCAGCGGAAGTCCGAACACTGACTTAGCGATGCTGTAACATTATTGACGCACTCCATGTGGTCCAAAGAGAGCTGCAACAGTCCAACCCACTGCAAATGGACCACACAAGAAAGATGGACCCTGCTGACCTTCACATTAGCAGCATAAGCTTCCCCAGCCCTGCACAAAGGGGGGAGGAGCCAAAGCCCTCGGCTTAACACTTCACCAGACAGTGCCCTGAGAGCCCCTGCAGCTGCAGGAGGAAAAGGTAAATCAGACAAACCCTGAAATGGCACATGAAGTGACACTCAACAATCTCAAGTGAAAGGTCAGAAACATCCCTGCCAATCTACGAGACATTGATTTTCACCTGCAGTCTCCAACCGGTATGGCACACCGAGACAGACTCCATCTGATCTGGACACATCCAGCCCAGCTGGGCCCTGCCCAAACACCAAGCAGGACAGACCTAGAAGGCCCTGTGCTACCACCACCAACTCCGAACGAGTTGTCTGTGGAACTTACAACGAACCTGTGACGGAGGAGGACACCAGCTTCAAGAAACTTTTCCTCCAAAACCAGTTAGTCACCATATTTTCACCTGCCCCCACGCAATGCCCACTCAACGATGTGTGACCTGATGCGGAAGGCCTCTAACACAGAAGGCCTCCCCAGAAAGGGTTCCTAAGACCCCATTGATCCTGAACTGCAAAACCAGAAGCCACACAGCATGAACACAATGCAAGACTCTGCTAAAAAGTCCCTGGTCAGCATAGGACATAAAACTTTTAAAGTAGATGAAAATGGGTGCTCAAAGAGCAGCAAGACTCTGCATTAGTAAAAATAGAATTTTACTGATATAAAGAAAATCTTGAATGGACGTGTAAGCCTCACCTGCCAACAGACTATGCACAACTCTTTTGAAACAAACATTTGCTACATGCTGGTTGAATTGGCACTGCTACATTAGTTTCCATGACAATGAAGGGTTACAGGAAACACTAGCTCCAAATAGGGCATACCTTGACGCCATAGTGTAGGAAAACCACCTGAGTTTTAAACTACTGTTAACCTACAGGCGTGCATTTGACCATTGCGGTCCAACTGGAACACAACATGCGATACGCATTTTGATCACTGGTTGCTGGCTTGTCTAAATGCAGATAAAACGATAGCGGGAATTGACATCTCTACTGTAAGTGAAAGAGTCTTAGATTTCCAACTGGTATCAGTAAGTTCAGCATTAAAGCGTAAGTCTGTTTGACAAAGGAATCTCATCTCAGCAGCTTGTAAACTGTACCGATATCTATCCTGCTTTGGTTAAAGAAATCCAAATTGCAGTATTGCTAAACCTGTTTCTGAAAAAGAAAGCTCAGGACAGTGTTATATATACGTAGACCTGGGTGATGCTCCCCTTTCTACAATGTAAAGGCCTTACAAATTATTGTTAGATTGATGTAATTCACCTAAATTTTTAGCTGCATCCACAAGCAGAGAGCTACCTAGCGATCAAAACTGTTCACTAGCTGAAAAGTCAGCATTTATGCATGAGAGGGACGTAACTATATAGGCTTAGACAAGCTTTGACTTACAGCAAATCTATTTCCTTACTTTGTAAACGAATAGAATAAGTTGTGTAAAGTAAAGAGAAGAGTTCCATGAGTAAAATTAGCAAATGCCAAAACACATTAGCATTTTACTGAATGTAACATCAAGTTCTTGAAAGACTTAAAGTATAGGCGCCCCCTTTTAACCCGTTTAAACATGCATAACTCAGTAAAATGTGTAGACATTCTTCAGGTACTGTTGAATTGTTCTGACATGCACTGGTTCCCATGACAACGACTTGTCACAGGAAGTGCTAACTCGTGACGTCATTTTGTAATCAAACCAGCCTAGGTGGCTAAGCTAACTTAACCTAGCGTCCAACCAGCTTAGGCTAAGCTAAGCTAACCTAGCATCCATCCAGCTTAGGCTAAGCTACATAATAACTTCTACAGTTAGCGGTTAGCATCATTTACTTGAAGCCTTAATTACAGCTTTTATGTATACAGCGCAAAGTATTCTAAAATACTTTCTTTAACCCCATTTAGGGTTTCTAATTTTTCTCTTTCCTTACTTTCAATTCTTCTCAGCTGAATTTCACCTTCACTAGTTTAGGCATAGTCCTTGCTGAGCGCTGTAGGCTAAATTTGCAGATGCCCTGGCAATTAAACCCAAGTTTAATTACATGTAAGCTGTGTAGCTAGAGAAGAATTATTATAGTTATGAGAATTTTCATCAGCATATTGACTAAACCTTTGGAGGGACACACACGGTGTGCTCTTAAACACGCAACAGCTGTGACCCACTAGGGAGTGTTGGTCCAGGCAAATCTAAAGGTTAGTCACTAGTGCTATTGATTATTCTCAATTTCAGATCATTACCGCTGTTTTGATTACTTACTTTATTTTTTTATTTTATTCTTTTATTTCCACTTTGATAATAATAGCAGTCAGCTATTCCCTTGTCTATTCGGTCATCTATATGATTTAATTCCATTTCCTCTCTTGTTCGAATGTGGTTCTATTTCCCATTGGGCCCAGAAAGGAAACAGAGACACCTTTATTTGTGATTGTGTTTATTTTCAACAAGTGCACTCATTTTTGTGACCCTGCGACACAAGTAATTTCAACAATTACTAGGGCATAACTATAGTCCTGAGGATTGATAATAAGCATAATTTGAATAGGAAAGCTGTCCCTTTTCCTCCTATCCTTCACTTCGTCAAGCCGCAGTGAACCACCATTTAAGTCCAGAGAAATAATTTAGTCATAAGAACCATCTTAAGTCATTTATTTCATCTCGGCTATGCCCTTTCCAGGAAATACTCTAGGAACCACACAAGTCTTAGCCTCCTAACATCCACAGCTAAGATGATAAAGATACAAGAGACACATCACTAGCTAGATACACATGAAACACCTAACTTTATGCTACATATCTAGCGAACCCATTAAACAGTGGTTCTGAACTTTTAGGGTCATGAATTAGTCTCTCACCACAAGTGTGCCAAAATGTCACAGAGCCTCTGCTTAACCTGACCCCAACCTTCCAGCTTACCAAAGACTATGACAAACCAATGGACACTATGAGAAACCACCTCTAACCCCTCCAACCACCCACGAACGCCGTCTGCACCCACCGACAACCGGTGCCCCAGACAACTGAAATCAACAAGCACACGCTGCGTGCACAGGACAACACTCTGTGTTATGCACCTGATGACATCGCTGCGCCAAAGCTTGTGGTGCCACAGTGCAAAAGGGGGGTTCATGCCAGTGTATGCCCATGACGCAGCATGTGCTGCACACCGCAGCACCAGAACACCGAAGCAATTGGCATACCGGCGTCCTCGAAGCGGAAAGACTGTCCTAGCCAACAAAGGACGACAGTCGCTGAGATCTTTCCTCCCTTTCTCTCTCCCTCTCCCCTTTGTCTGTTCCAGGATGCTGCTGTGGTTAGTCTTCCTGTGCCTCCAGCCAACCAGAGGACAGCCGCAGTCGGTCATCTCACCAGGTCCGGTATCAGGCAGCGTCCCGAAGGAACAACCGGGACTCCTTATCACCAACTGCAGGACCCACACCCAGAGAGTGTATGTTCGACTCCACTCCCTCGCCCACGCTGAGGCCAATGTCGAACACATGCTCAACCAACTTGAAAAAAAAAATGTCACACAAGCAGAGCCAGATGGACACAACCGCCACTGCCGTCGGAACTCTGTTAACATTGGCATGTCCAGTGTCAACGCACTGAACCTAGCCACCGTGAGACAACGTGTGGCTGAAATTCAAACTGAAATCCCACAGCTAAAAGGGCAACTCACAACACAGAGTGCCTCCCTGCCGTCCATCGGCAAGACATCGAAGGGAACTGTGGTAATTCTCAACACCCACAGCGTTCGGCTGAACCAGACAGTGAACTCCATGAAACAGCTGTTTACTGTCTTCCAGAATGACTTTACTCAAACTCAGCTGGTCTGCAGTCTCTGATCCAAGACACACGCTGCCCTGCTGAGGCCAAACCTGAATCAAAGCTGGAAACCTCATCCTTCTTCAAGAACCACAATTTCACCCTAACTCCAGAATGACAGGTGATACCCAGTCAAGGCACCTTCTGCCCCAACACCTGCTGCAGAGACCTGTACTGGGCTACTGTCCACATCAACCGCCGTGGAACGACCACCACTCCAGAAGACGCGAGCAACTAGGGGCCACCATGGCCTTCCAGCCTTCTATGACAAAGGTGTGTGTGATCTGTCGGCACTTTCAACTTCGATCATGGTTGTCCTTGAGGGGGACAACAACGGTCGAAAGGGGGGGATGTAGGGTCTGGACCAATCAGACACACACTAATTATTCATATTCACTATATTTAATGAATATAACGGTCTATGAAACTCTCCCCCAAAACTAACCTCACAAATGAAGTTACTTTGTCAGCCGGGTGTCCGGTTACAGAACACTTTAAGACTGATAACAGACTTTACGACCTCAAAGGAATGTGGCCACATGCGCCACATGCTTAAGAGAGAGAGACCATCTTTAATTAAATAAACTTTGCGGTGTTACTCTGATCTATGAAGGAACATGCCTCACAGAAACTGTGATGATTTACTGTCTCGTGTACTATTAGGTATAACAACATGGTGTGTTTGATTGGGGTGTATGTGGTTGAACAACCACCCAACAGTCAATATAACCTCACCTGTATCATGCTTCTTTGATGTACATCACCTTCTCTTAGAATGCAATGTGAATTTGTTATGTCTATTTGAGCTTGAATGAACAGTCTAAGCATGCTGGGGACAAAGACCATAAATCAACTAAGAGCCGCTTCCCCTCTCGGACATGGCACCTTACTCATAGGTCCATTCAAACCTTAGGGGTTGGTTCTTTCTCAGGGTATATCAGAGGCAGGCAACAGTGACCGCCCTCTCTTAGTTTTTTCATCCAGCCGCAACACTGTTCTGGTGAGACTGGGGAGCCCCCTCCCCCTCCACGGGGGCCCCAGGGCCCAGCAGGCCTCGATTCCAACCAGATCCGGCCTCATGGAAAAGAGAGAAGACTCTCTCACAAAGAACCAAGGACAATCTCAGGAGTTTTGGAACAAAGACTCCAACCAACAACGACTCCAATCACCCATCCTTCCGACTTCCTCACTTCTCCTGGGTGCTCGGCGTGGCCTCAACAGAGTCCCAGGCCTTCACCAAACCAGTCATGCGTTCCTGGAGAAAGAGAACGCTCAACCAACTTCCACTTGACACTGCCGGAACCATCAACGACTCCAATTTTCAACAACTTCAAGAACTGTTCCCATTAAAAATGCAAGTATTCAATTCAATGAAATGTGAAAATGAAATTCTGATGGTTCTTCTCATAGACCCTCTTCCGGTTTCCAATTTCATCCTATCACTAACCTATTTATGTATTCATGTGTGTATGTTGTTTAGTTTATTTATATTCATATAAATATCTATATTTAGTTAATAAAACTTGTACATAATATGTATTTGGTTCTGTTTTGTTTGCAATACAAGTCACTTTACGATCACGGTTTTTGCTACTGGCTCAAAGTACTGTACAGGCGAAGAAATAATTATTCTTCGGTGGCCATGGAAGATACCCTTTATTAGAATAAATTAATAATCAAAATAGTTCGTTGGAAGAACTGATTAATTGATTGTAATATTAATTCTGCCACATCAAGTTAATCCAATTAACTGACCCAAATATTTATAATTAATAATAACAAGATATTATTTTATTATTAATATTTCCAAAAAGCTGAGTTCCTTACATTCGGTTCTGGCCAGAGCGCCTGACATCAAAGCAAATTTAAAAGTGCCGGCTAATGCTAATCGTAAAAAAAGATTATTATTCACGTCGCACTAATGATGTTCGACTTCGCCAGTTGGAGATCACCAAAATTAACGTTAAAGAGGTGTGTGAACTTGCAAGTACGATGTCAGGCACTGTAATTTGCTCTGGCCCCCTTCCTGTTTGCCGGAGTGATGAGATACTTAGTAGACTGTGCTCACTCAATGGCTGGCTGTCTAAGTGGTGTCCACAAAATAATGTAGAATTCATAGACAATTGGAAACGTTTTTGGGGCAGACCTGACCTGTAGAAAAGAGATTGTATGCATCCATCCTGGGATGGGGCTGCTCTTCTCTCTAGTAATATGGCACATAGTCTTAAGCCCCGTTCACACCGCCATTTCGCTCGGCTCTGTACTGTGAAGTCGCTTGTGGGCGTTCGTAGTGCTGTCGCTCTAATGTTATTGGTAGACTGCACGTCTGGCCATATCTATACCAAATAACGTTACCATCACAAGTGATATATACAACTATACAATTTTAATTTGACTAGGAATTAGGCTCAAAAGAAACAGTATATGCTGTTGGGAGAATGGTTTTATATTACCACAGCAGTGTTCAGTGGATTAAATAGTTTACTAGATTAACGATCGATCAATCAACAAATTAATCTCACTCATACTGTCATATATTACTAAAACGTCATTCGAATTTGACAAATAATCAATTTTCTTGTCCCTAATAGTCAACACAATGCAGGGGAAACTGTAAAATGAACTACAGGAGTACTAAACTTGCATCATAAAATTACACCACTCGAACTATAAATGTATGAATTAAACTCACTGAGAATGTCGACAGTTTCTTTTCCATGCATCATTTTATTATATCCATATGTGGTTACAGTCAAATCATATAAAACAGTGGAATCATCCTCGAACTCTTCTGTCTTCCCTGCACTCGAGACGGTGACGTAAGCTCCACTGAAAAGGCTTCTTTCCTATTGGTTGTCGCTCGCGAAAATCGCTTCTCATTTGCATAAAGTTGAAATTTCTCAACTTTTGTCGCTTGTCTCTTGTCGCTTGACACGCCCACATTCTGTCGCCAACGGTCGATGTCGCTCGTGTCGCCGGAAGTCGCCAGCGCTCCATTGAAATGAATGCGATCATGTCGCTTTGTCGCTGCGTGTCGCTGGCGGTGTGAACGGGGCTTTAGAGCTCAAGCATGAATTGTGGCTCAGGTCAGGAAGCAGACAGACTGGCTAAACCGAGCGTCTGCTAGCTGTCTCACGTCACTGAGGTCAGATAAATCCCATCACATAGAGAGTCTTCCACCTAGATATCATCATATAGAGACTGTGTCTGTTCCCCGAATTAGGACATACAAAAAACTCCTAAACCCATTTAAGGGTAAAAATGTAATTGATGTTCCACAAATAAAAAGCAGATATAATATGAACAAATGATAAAGCTTGGGTTGCTGCATATTCGATCCCTTACTCCAAAGGCACTTATTGTTAATGATATGATTACAGATTATAAACTAGATGTGCTGTGTTTGACAGAAACCTGGCTAAAACCAACCGATTAGATTACTTTAAAGTCCCTGTAAAGGCAATTTAAAAAAAAATTCTAAACACATTATAAATGTTAGAAATGTATTGCTAAAACATATTACAAAGACTGTGAACTGTGAAGTACTGAATTGTGGAGTTAGACTGGTAAACAGTTTTTCACCATTGCTATTTTCCGGATTTTTTGGGCGGGTCTAAAACGGGGCTCGATGACGCACTGGAGCCCCTGAGCTCCTGGACACGCCCCTACTCGATGACGCAGTGACTGGAGCCCTTGAGGCTGGCCGCTCCACTAACAATATAAATAGAGCACATTCGCATCAGTCTGCCACTCAATCGCGAGTTACTGTCTGTACTATTATAGTTACTACAGCGTACAGTTTGCTAGTTATGTCTTCGTCACGGAAATGCGTAACTTACTACCTGGATGCGATCATGTACAAAACAGATCTGTGTTCTTATTTAAATTTCCTAAAAATGATCACATCAAGAAGAGGTGGATTCATTTTGTGAAGAGCCACCTTGATGGAGAGCTGAGGATCACCACCAAAACCCGCCTCTGTAGTGATTATTTTACACGGGATAGTTTTATAAACTTTCGTCGGAGACAACTGGGATTCACTGATAACGTTAATCCGCTGTTACTGGTGAATGGGGCCGAACCGACTATTTCCCGCCTCGACCTTAATCCTCCCGTCGCGCCGACAACTGGTGCCATCATCGGCAGTGTGTGCCGACCAATGAGTGTAAGTTTGTGTGCTTATGTTATAACGTTAATTAACCTAATAAGCTGCTAGGAGCATCCATTCCGACTGTAGCGGGCTGCGGGTGACAGTCGAGTGTGGCAACGGCAGCTTTACCGCGAGTGGGCGTGGTTTCAGCGCAGCCAGCGGACACGCCCCCGGCGTTTGAGAGCAGAGACAACTGCTCATTTTTTCAAGATTTTAATAGCTTATTTTATGTACTTGCCGGCTTTTTTTATCATTTAAATTTGGCTGGGTGGCTAATAACACATTTTTCTGTGATATGACAAACTCAGAACACATACTTAATTTTGACTTTACAGGGACTTTAAATGAGTCCACCCACAAAATTACTGTTATAAACATGAGCCTCGTCTGAAAGGCAAAGGGAGAGGTGTTGTTGAGAAGTCTAGTTTTAAATACAATTATTTTGAAGTGTTGGCGCTTAATGTAACACTATCTAGTGTAAATGATAAATCACGTTTGAGATTTGTGCTGGCTACTGTATACAGGCCACCAGGGCACCATACAGACTTTATCAAATCATTTGCTGATTTTCTATCAGAGTTAGTACTGGCTGCAGATAAAGTCCTATTTGTTGGTGATTTTAACATGTAGAACGGAAAAGTTAGACAACATGTGTCAGGACCTACTCATTGTCGTAATCATACTCTAGATATAATATTATCGCATGGAATCAATGTTGATGCCGTTGAAATTCTACAGCAGTGCGATGAGATCTTAGATCATTATCTAGTCTTGTGTATACTTAATTTAGCCAAGGCTGCAAATTCGACTCCGTGTTACAAATATGTTAGACCTATCACTTCTGCCACTAAAGATTGCTAGTTTATTGATAATATTCCTGACCAGTTTCATCTCCTCAGCATCCCAGATAGCTTAGAAGAACTCTCTCTTTTCCAGCACTTTAGACACAGTTGCTCCTTTTAAAAAATAGTATTACAGCTCCTTTGCTTTAGTTGGGTACATTTCATTTTATATTTAACAATATTATTACAACATTATTTTCCTGTTATCTCTGTAAAGCTGCTTTGAAACAATCTGCATTGTAAAAAAGCGCTATATAAATAAAGGTGACTTGAAATGTTCAGGAAGCACTTCTTTCCTACTGTAGCAAATGATGCTCCGGGTTGCATGCTTGCCATTTGTTCATCACAATGGTCTTTGCTGTGAAACCAAAGCACTTTTTGTATGTTGATCAGCATTGGGGTGTCTGCTAAATGCCTCCGATGTAAAAGCTTTAAATGTCAGTGAACAACTGCTGTGCCCAGCATTGAACCTTCACTGAGTGATAAAACTTGTGATTTTTCCTTTAAGGTCCATTATCTTGTCTCTAGGAGACAGATGGTTTCTCTTATCACCTCAATGTCTATACAGCCCCTTTCACACAGAGATTCCGGAAAATACACGGATAAAGTGACCTGGGATTTGACTCGGGTTCGTTTGACTTTGGTTCATTCACACTCCCAGTGATTTTCCGGAATCAGAGAGTGCATTCACACACAACCCGTAAAAATCCACTAAAGACATGTGACATCGATGTGACATATAATGTCTCAGCAGTGTCTATAGTTTGCTTATGAGAGAAACCACGCTTGTGCATTTTTTTCTCTGATTCGATCATAAACTAGCGCATTACGTACCGTTTCACACTGACGAACGATCCTGGCTTCAGTGCAATCATTACGACACGGCATTGATTACGGCTTTTATTCACACAGCGCGCGTTCCGGGACTGAACACGGCAATGTTACTAGGTCCCCAACCCGGCATCAATCCCGGCATCAATCCCGGGTCGTGATTGCATTCACACAGAAGGTGTTCTGGCAATTTCCCGTCAATTTCCAAAGATCAATGTGCTGTGTGTAAGGGGCTTATGAGAGCCTATGTCTATATGTCTAGTCTGCATTTACAAACAATAACCAGCAGCAAATATGAAGAGCTTCTTTAAAGGGGACATATTATGCTTTTAAATCGTTCCTTTTTACATATAAATCATACATTTGTGGTCTATATAAAGCGGAACTGCAATGCTTGGGTCTGAATTCCTCATTATTATAGCTCCACAGGCCCCTTTTCTACCCCTTTTCTAATGTGCGTCTGAGAGCAACTCGTTTTGGTGCGGTCTCTTTAAATGCAAATGAGACACTTCATATCCCGCCCCCTCTCCAGGTTGCAGAGGTGACACTCGTTTCAACTCCACCCCGTTCGGCCATTTTTGTAGTTTGATAGCAGAGATACAATTATCTAGCGGCACAAAAACTTTTTATTCACACGTTATTAACAAAATGTTAACAACGGAAGACTTGTCCATCAAGCCTTACATGTTCGAGCCGGACCCGGAGCGAGATGAAAATGAAGATGACTAACCTGCAGAACAACTCTTCATATGGATGTATCGCAATGGTATGTTACTGTATTTACAGTAACTTGTCCATCCATGCCCACTACTACAATACTGCATGTTTTATTTATCTTGAAACAAGTACAGTAACAAGACAAATGACTACGGCCTAATCTTATCACTAAAATTCGGTATTGATAAAATGATACGTTTAGAAAAGCATCAGAAAACACAGCAGCTAAATGACCATTGTCATGATGAAACTCAACAACAGTAATACTGCTACAGACGTGTACTTAAAAAAAAAAAAGACAAAGGTACGGCTAAACCATGACCACCGTGTGTTTTAAGAAAGTAAAGTAGCCTACTTTATTTTTATTTACGTTATTTACAGCTTACCGAAGTGCTCTGTTCGTCGTCTCCAAAGATAGAAGGAATTGACCCCTCAATCAGAAGAAGTCTGTCGGCAAATCCTTCTTTATACTGGCGGAGGTTGCTGAAGTAGTTATCCTTGAAGTGCTTCGCGCACACAAAAAGGACTTTACCCACAGATGTCGGTACATTTCCATGAAAAATAAAACTCAACCAGGCACTTCGAAGAGGTTCTGATGCTGGGAGATTGTGTAATAAAGCGTGTGGGTTACTACATCCAACAACCGAAAATTTTGACTTACCCTCTCGTAACTTCTGCATCCTTGAGCTTGGACTACAAAATCGCAGCGAGAAATAAAAATGGCGGATTGCTCGAAGTGTTGGCCGGGAGTCGATGTCCTTATTTGGCAGTTCCGCTGCAAATACTGTGACGTAATTGGTCAAAAAACGTCATAGATAATAGAAAAATCGGAACAGGTTGCAAAATATGACCAAAACAGAATATAAAGATATCAACGAAGCACCTGAAGAGACTAATTTAAACTTTTCTGTACTTATAAACCCTCCAAATGTACAACAAAATGCAATTACGGGCTAAAAAAGTGGATTTAGCATGATATATGTACCCTTTAAAGGTTCTTTAAAAGAGTTGACAAAAAATTCTTTAAAGGCCATGGTGCAGGTTTTTTTTTTTTTTTTTTTTGGCAATTTTCTAGTTGGTAATAAACATTTAAACAGTTATCCGTTGTATTTAATGTTGTAGGGTACTCAAAAATTAAAATATAATACGGAAAAGTAGGTGATATGTTAGCATTTAGCTACAGCTTAGCGATGATTCTTATTTCTCCCACAATGCATTCCATGACGTCACATGAGGTACTCGTTGACTGTTGAACGACAGACGAAAGCCCGCGGCCCGCCTTACCATTGAGGGAGAGTGATACGAGGAGTAGCTAGCTAGTGAAAGAGTGACAGTGACAGATTTATAAGTAAAGATAGATAACGATAGATAGATAGATAGATAGATAGATAGATAGATAGATAGATAGATAGATAGATAGATAGATAGATAGATAGATAGATAGATAGATAGATAGATAGATAGATAGATAGATAAGCATAGCATATATAGTGAGAGATAGCATAGCATAACAGATAGCTTAGAGATAGATAAAGAGTAGATGATAAATAACGTTAGTCAAAATGGTTTATTACTGTGTTTGTGGCGGGTGCAAGAACTACAGCAAAACTGGACATAGGGTCCATTCCTTCCCCAAGGACAAAGCGATCTTCCGAAGCTGGGTGCAGTTTCTGAAGATTAGGCGGGCAGATTTTTCAGCTAGCTCTGTCACCGCCTACTCGAGAATATGCAGCGCGCATTTAAAAGAGGAGGATTACAACTCAGGGGACGCCAAGATGGTCTCACTTGGTTTAAAGAGTGAGAGAAGTGCTAAATTACTTCCTACCGCCGTGCTGTCTGTGAACGCAAACCTCTCTGCTTGCCCTGTCCCGAGGTCGAGACACACCGTCTGCCGCAAGCGAGAAATTGCCACGGTAAGCATCATGCTAACGTTAATGTTTACAAGCTGCGTGTTAGCTAGCTCTGTGTGTATTTTGTATACCGTGCTCCCTATGACACAGCCTCCACTAATTTACAAGCACGATCACTCTGACATTAGAAGAGCATATTTCGCGATTCACGAATAAAAATTAGAATAATAACAAAATTGCCCTGAGGTAAAAGTCCATATCATCATGAGTGTTCATCAGATCAAGCGGCTTTCGCAATGGTGTGTTCGCGTTTGTTATTTGCGTGAAATTTGTTGTATGTAATTCAAAATAATTTACCAATCATTTTACCTGTGCCTTGTCAACGTCTGTGTGCGGTGTTGTCTGGGCTCACTGTGTGTTAGCTTGATGTGCTTTTGCATGTAACACTGCATATGCATTCATGAAAGAGTGTGTGTGTGTGTGTGTGTGTGTGTGTGTGTGTGTGTGTGTGTGTGTGTGTGTGTGTGTGTGTGTGTGTGTGTGTGTGTGTGTGTGTGTGTGTGTGTGTGTGTGTGTGTGTGTGTGACTGTGTGTGCGTGCGTGTGTGTAAGTGAGTGTGAGTGAGTACGAGAACCATCAGTTGACCCTCAGGTAAGACCACACTTTTGAAGGCATCTGAGAAATACTTTTTTATCCTTGGATGATGCTAAGGAACTCATACATATTTTTATTTTCTCCCATCTTGATTACTGCAATGCTATGTACACTGGCCTTTCGAAGAGTTCTTTAGCGAAGCTACAATTGATACATAATGCTTCTGCCAGAGTACTAATGAAATTAAAGCGTTGCATTCCATGTATGAAAAGTGCTATACAAATAAATGTAGTAACCCTTACAAGCAATGCCAATAAACTGTTTTTACTTATTAAAATTCATGTGTTCTGTGTACTTTATAACATTTTAAGGGCAATTGGGCGATCACAACAGAATATTTATTTATTAATATTTATTTACAGAATTATTTTTATTCATTCTCATTCAAACAAGGCCATTGAAAGCCCTGATAGATCTGGTCACCACTTTGGAAGTTTTGCCTTATGGTTGAAACCACACAAGAGGGTAGAGGCTTCCTTATACTCCTCCCTAAAACTCCATAAGCCCAGCGTATAGCCTGCCTGTACGCAGTGTACCGGTATTGCCTAGGGATAAGTAGGAAAGATTTGTAAGTTTTAAACTCTGTAAGTAGGTTGGAAACGTCATTTGAAGCCTGTCTCTTATGCATGTTTGTGCATGCAACACATCTCTTGTCACCTATAGCTGTTGTTCAAAGGACTCCCTGTAAAAAGATTGGTAAAGTAAACATAAACCATGAACATACTCGTGCGTGCTGGCTTGAAGGGGGCCATGATCCTGCCTGAAGTGCCTCAAATCCAGGATGCTGCGTTAGGCACGTTACATCTGCTGGCCGCGGGGTGAGATCCTCGACCAGCGACCAAAACGCGCTCACCTCCCTACAACACAAGCTCTCCACCACAGTTTCCATGGGACGACACCGCCCACACACACACCTGCCAAACACAGCGACACAGACGCTTACTACTCACTCCCTCTCCCGGTAAGCCTGACGGTGTCAATGACAATCAATCGCGAGGAAAACGAGTTGGCACTACCAACAATAATCACACTGAAGACATGACCAGCCTACTCGGCGTCGGCTACGGTGAAACAACATTTTCACCGGAGAAAGAGGTAAAAGTTTAAAAATAAACACTCACAGGTGGGACTGTCAAGCTTGCATTATATTTATAGATCTTCTGACTAAGTTTAGGGTAACGTTACTTTTCTGAGCCAACGACATAATCACTGTCACTGGATAAAAAGAAAACGTTGACTTTCACTCGATGCTATTCACTGACAGTAAAAAAAAAAATGTTATTGTATTCACTGCTGTTCATTGACTACTAGCTCCAGCGGTCATTGCTGCGTTTCTAAATGGTAGCAACTCACCAGGACACTACACCAACTCTCCATTCATTCTCCTCTGACCATGCATTTATTTGTCTTTGACGGCCATCGGCTCTCGGTATTTCCTCATTCACCCTCTCACGTCTAAACGGTGCGAAATTGTATGGCTGTGGGCCATCATAAATGTTAACTGTGGGTCTTGCCACCTCTTCCTCATCCCAGTTAGACGCCATAGTAGTCAGTGCCAGTCTGCTATAATTAGTTCAAGTAACTTAGCTGAGAACGGCTGAGGCTACATTCCACCGCGTCTACCTCGTGTGACGTCATCGCCGAGTTGCGTAAAAAATAACCGTTACTAGCCAAAAACTACAATAACTAGACTTTAACACCATTTTGGAGACATTTCTAACTTTATATACATATCTTGACTGCTTTATCTACCCATTAATCGACAGTGGTGTTTAACCTGCACCATGGCCTTTAAAGGGTAACTAAACACTAAAAAAACTTTTTTTAGTTAACGATCTGTAAGAATGGAGCTTCATAAATGCTGTTCATTGATTCAAGTACATTTTTTGACATATGGGTTTAAAGTGTTTTAATTCTACAATATATGGTGTAAAAACGTCTGAGTGCTGCCCTCTTCAGGTTGAACGGTGGCTACTACAGTTGAATTTTCCTATTGGAAGTTGTGATACCCTCTGACGCCCTTGAGATGAGAGATGCGTCTTAGGTGCACAAAATCATTTTACCCACTTTAGACCTAGACATGAATACTTTTAACAGAATTGATGTACAGTCACATGGGATGAATACTCTAACCATATCAGTAGCTTAAAAATAAAAAAAATATATTAAAATATAAGCTACTTTATTCTAAATAAGGCGGTTCAACCCCTCATATACCCCTTTTCCACCAAAGCATTTTGAGAGCCGGTTCGGAGCCGGTGCCTACTCGCGAACCGGTTCTTTGTGTTTCGACAGCCAAAGAACCGGTTCTCGGCCAGGAAAACTGGTTCCAAAGCGGCACCAACTCTTTGCTGGACTAGAACCAGAGAACCGTTCTTTTACCACCGTGTCATGCTTACGTCGGGGGCTGGGGGCGGGTTTAGATGTGTCCTAAACATATGACCGCAAAGCCAGGAGAAACATTTGCAGAAACACGATGTAGTCCACCATTGTAATTATTATGCTTGAAGTTGGCGCAAGCGTTTCTAGCTTTTTTAAAATTTTATTTTTTTATTGAAAACATTATGTAAGCAAAGAAGAAAACAGTCAAAACATAGAACAAATAAACGGAAAGAAAAAAGACACAAGACAGAGGTACATAACTAATCAGAAATGATTACATATCAAAGGAAAAGATTAAAAGACTTACTTATTTCAATTGTTTTTAAAGCCTTCATGGTACACAAGTTAGAGATAATCCCAAAATAATGTACTTGCTAGCGTTTCTGTATGGCGACGTACACAGTGACGTTACGACGTCGTTCGCTGGGCGCTCTAGTCAGTGGGAAAACAAACCGGTTCTGAGAAGGTTCGCAAGTTGAACCAACTCCGAACTAACTTTGAACCAGCACCAGTTCCGAACCAGTTCTTTTTTGGTGGAAAAGGGGTAATAGTTGCCACCATCTAGAGATCACATGACCAGTCATTCTAACAATTCAAAATGCGCTAAGAAACCTTTTCACCAATACATGTCAGTAAGTTTCAAAAACATTTGGTTGATTAGGAAGAAAAGAGAGCACAATGTAGCCATGAAAATAACCGTTTTAGTGCACCTTCAATTTTATTTTTAAACAATTTTGCAATTTTATTTTTAAAATTTTTTGCAATTTTATTTTTAAACAATTTTGCAATTTTATTTTGGATGAAATGTGCAATTGATGTAGCCATAAAGGTGAAGAAAATGCCCACATGCTCTGATTATTTATAGAACCGTTGTGCTGTAGTTGTTTCTAACATTGAAGCAGAACCCTCTGAAGCTTAGTCCAGCTGAACCTCCCAGATGTCCTTCTCTGTCTGAACACTCTCATGTCTATCAGTCTCTCATGTGTGCTGTTGTTCTAAATAATGAACTATAAACAGGAATTCATTACTTTTTCAGGGATAAGTTGTCCTTCTGTGTCTTTTGTTGGCAGAGGGTTATTTAATAACCAAGAAACAGCCTGACCTACTGCCAAGTTTGTCTAAGAAGGGAGTAATGTGGTCATGCTTTGTGCACTTCTTGAATATGGTCAATAATGTGCAGTACCTTAGCAATGCCTGTGTTTATACACTAAACGACAGAGGTACTATGCAGAGAGAGAAGCAGCTGGCATCTTTAGGAGGATGAAAGAGATAACTAGTTAAAGACCAGGTGCTGAATGGTTTGGAAACACTATCCCACTGCTGTGAGCCTCGAGTCTCTGTTTGTTCCGGACAGGTCCTAGCTGGAAAGTGGTCAGAAAGTAAAAGGAGCTACGCTCGCATTTGTAATTAGATTTCCCTGGTGAGTGAACGATTTCCAATGGCCTAAACCCAGAAGAACATTTAATGAATTTAGAAGTTCCTTTTTCATAGCTCAAGAGAGTTAATGGAGATCTCTGATATGTTTCTTCTAAAATGAATAGAAAAATAGAAACAAATGAGATAATTGTCAACATACTCAATGGAGCTATAAAATTAAATGCATGGAGCAAAATAAAAAAAGAAATATCACTGGCTTGGATAATTTGATTTAGGAAGAATCTGGTGATGAATGTTTGAATTCTTATCAAAAAATCTCTGACTGCTTATCAGAGTTTGGCAAATCTGAATTCCTAGAGGAGGAGACAAATGTGAGATTACATTTCTAAGAAGAAAGTATGAAAACCAAAAATATCTCCAATTGCTCTCCATTTAATCTTTTTGCTAGCTAGGAGAAACAATTGAACTATCTCATTTACAATCTTCTTTTCCTATGGGGTGGTTATATGACAATATATGTTTAGAAAGGCCTATTTTGGAAAGGAAACTGAAAAACCCTGGCTGAGATCACGTAGTTGGGAGAGAGCTAGGGCTGGGACAACGCGTCGACGTCATCGATTACGTCAACGTATTTTTGCGCGTCGATTCGTCAGACCCAAAACAAAGATGGCGGCCCCGGAGAGTAGTAGCAACACGAGTGGCTCCTCAGACTATCAGAAGTGCAAAGCGGCACGCACTCGTTCCTCTAAAGTGTACACACACACAACCCACAGAAAAATGTGCGTCAGCATCGAGTTCTCTTTCGGGCTTGAACGAACCATAACACACAAATTATGCCAAACTGTCCGTTTTGTCGAGTGTCCTCATAAGAGCAGTCTTAAATGAGTAAAATAAAGTATTTTATTTTAAGGAGTAAATGACTCACTCAGACCAGGCGCCAGGATTATTATTATACCGGCAGCCTAATAATCATGAATGCACTCCGCTATCTTTTAACACATCTCGGTGAACGGCTTCTTCGCGCAAAAGGAAAAAATGTCACGAAGCGCAGTGAAATGCAGCGACCTATGTGGCGTTTCCTGATGGATCGAGTTTGTTCCTTAACTTAATTTTATAAGTGCAATTTCACACAAGCTCTCAGCGCGTGCGAGACTGCTGCAACCTGCAAGAATGCGCTATTAAAAATACATAGAGGACACTGACAACGCGCTGACAGACAGGACCAAGAAGGTAACATTTAATAAAGTCTCAACTTTCAAATTTGGTCAGTCAAAGAAAATTAAACCATAAATAGGCCTACTATTTTGTGGCTCTTTAAAGGGGCATTCGGCAACTCTAGCTATTTCTTTGCTGATTTTCACTTTTGTTGACGCATGTTTTCTCAACGAGCTCCCCTACAGCTGTGAGGCGTATATTTCACAATAATGTCGTAAAAAAACTCACTTGCGGCACCCTCCTCCTCCTTTCTACCGCTGCTCATGTGCATTTGTTATTATCGGAGCCGGCCAACTTTATCGCGTGGAACTATGTCTACCAAGGTGGGTAATACATCATACACATTGCGGGCAGCGTGTGTGTTTATGTCGAATTGCTGTAAAGCAGTTTGTGTTTCTCGCTCGTTCTCGCTTCTCATGAGACTTCCTATTTCCAACTTACCGGGACGTCAGTCCCCATGTTGCAAGGTTGGTTTCCGCCCGGGAACGCTGGGGGGAGCGGGGAAAGTCACCATTTTCACCAGAACAGATTATTACACCATCCAAATGATTTCTAAACGGTTTTATTAAGTTGAAATAGTTGCCGAATGCCCCTTTAATATGTCGTGACAAGATTGCACTTTTTTTTCAGTAAGCTAGGCCTATGTGTTTTCAGGCTTCAAGGTTTTATTGAATGCTATCTCTGACTAAGAATGCATTACTTTGCACTTGTATAGTCTTTTATTTTGGAATTTTAAGAGCAATAAACATGTATTGCAATGTTAAGGAATTCATGTTTTTTTTCATTCAGATATGTAAATCAACATTGCTATTACTCAATTAATGGGGAGATAATCGAATTGAGCTGAAAAAATTAATCGTTAGATTAATCGATGCATAGGAAAAACAATCGCTAGATTAATCGTTTTTAAAAATAATCCTTTATCCCAGCCCTAGAGAGAGCGAAAGTACAAAGCCCCTAAAGAGAAATAGTGGTGGAAAGAAATATGTGAAAAAAGTAAATGCTTTTGCATTCTCTCGCAAAACTTTTGCATTCCCCCTAGAAACTTTGCATTCACTCGCAAACATTTTGGCAAGGGAACGCAAAGTTCCTCGGGGAAACACAAAACATTTGCGAGAGAATGCATAAGCATTGACAAATGATTATAATTTTTTTCCTTCACCACATCCCTCCGTACGAAAGAGCTCGAGCAGACAACACAGTGGTAAAAAGTGTCACACTGTTTGATTTCTCCCCCTCCTAAAGAAATGAGTCGGCAGTTGATTCTTGAGCCAGCAGGACTGTAATGAAACCTAAACAAAGCCCACTTAGCAATTAGTTTACAACTGGCAGCCTCTCTAATCCTTCCAACCCCAAAAGGGCCAATGATGATGCTGGGGTAAAAAAGTGAAGAGCACAAGCTGTGTGCAGTCTGTCTGTGAACAAACTTTCATTCCCTACATTTCAAAAGAATAACTTTCTTTTCAATTGTGCACATCCTTCATTCCATAATACTATTGTATCCGGAGTATCAATGTTTTGAAGATTGACCAATTCACCTACATACGCAAAAAATGTAGTCAATACTTTTTAGAAACCGATTGTGTAGTTCTACCAGCACTGCTAACAGGGCCATGGTAACGAAACCTTTGGAATATACAATGCCCTAAGAAGAAACAAGTCCTGACTGCTGACAAACAACAAAAATCATGTCCTAAAACCCTGCAGACTCGTCAGTATGACTCTCAGAAAGAGCATTGACGCATGCGATGCTGCTCCTGACATCAGCACACCAGAATGAAAAAATCTCTCACTCACTGTACCTTAAAGCGTGTCAGCAGCACCTAAACTTCCACAGTGTGTTTACCTATTACTCAAACTGTCACTGAAATGCACAATTCCAGAGTTTTATAATCTCTCATATTGTTGCAGCATAGAGTATACATATTTGTGAATTATGCCCAATAATATGCAAACTTTAACTACATACAATATCAGGAGAATCACTCTTATAGGAACCAAAAAAAAAATTTTTTTCAAATGTGCCTGTTGTAAATAATAACAAGTTCACCTTTAGTTTAGAAGTTCTGCTTGAGGGTGAAAAAGTTCCCCCTTCAGATTTCACTTGTGTTCAAGTAGGTCATGCAAATTCATGCAAATTGACCGCACCTTAATGTTTAAAAATGACTTTGATCAAAACTCAAATTAAAATGAAATACTAGAATTAAATAACATAACATTTTATGCTACTGATGTTAACCTGACAGTATGTATGCAATGTATTTAAAATATAAAAGCATTGTGTACGACAGTGAGATTAATGACAATATCATGACATTAGGCCTCATGTTAGCCTGACAGTTGACTCAGGAGTTACTTGATATCAAGGTGGATTATTCAAGCAAACAATTACATTGTTGTCACAGAAGACAAACAACTAGATACTATTAATGAATTAAGTGAATCAACAACTGTGTTGATACACTGAAATATGATATTGGTTTAAATACAATACAAAATAAACATCCTAAAGTTTGCAAAATGCTAAAAATACCTCACTAAGATGGTACCATATTTGTGTAGCCATAATCTATGAAGTGTCTACTGTCTACACATCAGAAACATTTTATTTTAACCATTCATCCATTTCTTAACAAGCACTCTCTTCCCTGTCATCTTACAGATGTTCTTGCAGCCTGCTTTTACGTGCCAAATGACAACGAACAGGGGCAATTAAACTGTTCTCAGAACTAGTTTGCCACCCGAGGGAGTCGGTCTGTGGACCGACTCTGGCATTTAATTAGCACAGGCAAGGTGCAATATAGAGTTTTATAGGTTAAAGAGGGACAATATCAGATCTTCCAAAAGAGGGAAGTGTCTGAGTTTTGGGTCAAAAAGCATAACATGAAAGAGTTTTTTTATATTTGGTCCAAGCGTTTGAGTTTTCATCTCTGCATAAAATGGAGGCATACATCATGTAACAAGAATACAGGTCAACTACTGCTATGTTCAACACAGAGAAACCAATATATATCATAAACTGGTGAACATGGCAGATAGACTTTGACCCAGAAGTTGACTCCATTAATCAAATGTCAAAACAATGGTGCTCCAACTAGGCTGCTGTAGTGAAAATATGTCTTTATTAATAACTATACTAAATTAGCATTCATGTAGCTCAAACAATAAAGCATGGCGATAGCAACATCAAGGTCATATGTTTGATTTCCAGGGAATGCAGGGACTGATAGGAATTTAGTCGCTTAAGTTAAAAATAACTGCCGAAAGCATTAATGCAAACATACAAAAATATCAATATCAAGATGAATTTATATTTTCAAGGACCTCTAAACATGATAGTTTATGATCTCGTAATGCTGATAAACAGGTATAAGAGCAACACAAGCAGACAAATACAATCGAGTCATTAAAATGGTCACCTCTGATATAATATTTGTTTGGAATTTTATAAACAGCTTGGAATATTCTTAAAAATGTCTTGACTAAAACTTCACAAGACAAAGTTTGACCAACCATGTCCATTTCTAACTGTAAATTCATGATATTGTAAGATCTAGATGATTCTGGGGAAATCTGATCAAATTTGAACTCCGTTTCCCCAGTAATCAGCACCAGATCCATTCAACTTTAATGATCAGATAACACCATATCACTGCTTAAACCTGCATCTGAGCGACAGTAACATGGAAACAAAGTATCATTTAGACGGAAGTGAATCAATCAAAACTAACTTTAGCTGGAAAAGATATTTTTCAAGAAGCACTATAAAACTAAACCAATCTCTGTTACCTTAACTTATATGTTTATTTCTGTAAAGCTGCTTTGAAACAATCTACATTGTTAAAAGCGCTATATAAATGAGGATGACTTGACTTGACTTGGAAACTTAAGAGTGGTGACTCCCCTAAGTCCTTCGAGATGACGTGCCGTTAGTTAGCTCTGCCTAGATATCAATGAGAGACCATTCAAGGGATCCATTATTCATAAGACTAGTACAGCAGCGATGACACTACCTGCCCTGACCCACTGAGCTGGATGTTCTGTGCCAGTCAGCAAGCATTGAGTTGTTGTTGTTGTGCGCTCAGCTTACCCAGGATAAAGATTTGGCTAAACAGTTGCAGCCAACAATGCTGGCACGGGTAAACCGTTTCCAACCAAGTGTCAAGTGGAAAGAAAGAGCACTGAGCACAACTGACTTAGACAATCTGGGTCCCAGAGACTTGACTAATGATGCAAACATTGGAATAGTGAATAAACTTGTCAACCTTAGAGGCCTCAGTTCCCTATCTGAGCATGAGATGATGTGGTTTGAGAGGTTGCAAGTTTTAATCTTTCTCAAGTGATAACTTGTTTTAATAAATAAAAATTGCAACTGGTTGTCAGTAAATCGTATATCAGTCAGTAATAATAGTGACACCTGGTTGTATTTTTTTTTACTCACTGGAACAGAGATCAATGACTGAGACTAGAAGGATGGATAATATATAATGAACTTTTCTCAAGATGGTATGAAATGAAAATTCTTAATGATATATAGATATTATTCGTATAGTGAACAATTAATCCGTGCATGTGTTTAATATTTTTAATTAAACCCCACCTCCTTCATACATTTGAATTATGTAAAATGGTTACGTAAAAGTGTATTCACACATTTTTTGGGGTCCTTACTGCTGAGTTAGCAATTACAAATCAAAACTAACAAACCTAGCCATAAAAAAATAACAATTTATTATATTACCAGTGCCACAAATGGGTCATATTCTACCTGAGAAGGTAGACTGCTCGCTCTATGTCATTCAGATCTTCATCCACAGTGAGCTTGTCAATCTCTTCTGCAGTCTGCAAATGGGGGAAACAAGACCTGCACTTTACCAAACACACAGTGCTTTAATAAAGTAGGAAATAAAAGTTTTTAGCATGAAATGTTGAGCATCTCAATAGCAAAGGCGAAAAATCTCAAAAGTAGTGTATCTTAAATAAAGAATGGCCAGTAATTGGGCAAGATTCCATTACAGATGACTCAGCCAAATATGTGAGGAGGCTTGCAGGGAGGCAGGATGCAAGGCATGAGGGACTGCGTGGGAAGAGATAGTGTGGGGGACGGGAGCCATGTGTAGGTGCCTAGTCTATTACTTTAGGGCTCTCAGAGCCACGATGCTTTTCTTTGGAAGCTCCCCATTAAAAAATGTAAGGGACAGAAAACACCCGCCCCCTCGTCGTTGCATTATTCCAACATACGTGATGCTGTGAGTATCCATGCTTAACTTCACTGCTGCCAGGTAAATGATTGCAGAGACCCACAACACGACGTTCACACAACTATACGCTGCAACCGCTGTACTTGAAGGGATTCGAGGTAGTAATGGGAATAACGTTATGATTTGAAGTGGAAATCCTCTATTCCGCAGTTGCGAGAACGAGGAGGCGAAGCAGTGATGCGGACAGCTGACAGAAACTGCGTCACTCAGCAGACTGAAGTGGGCAACCCCCGTCCACCCCAAAGGATGCTAGTACAGTTACTACTTCAAATAAAGATAATAGAGTGTATGACGCGATAATGTCGAAAGGTCGTGGCGCGCGCAACAAAATAAGCGAAAACGTCAAATAGCGTGAATGTTTTCTGTTTTAGTCTTTCCCAAAAAAAAAAAATCTGCAGCGTCAAAAAAAAAAACTCCACTGTTAGACATAAGTGTTGATTCATTAAATGTCTAATTATCACAGTGGTGTTTGGTAAGCAGCCAATGAATAGCCTATTATACGTAACAAATAGTTTAAAATGTAGTCATTTATTGACAGAAGAAAATGGTAGGCTATTATACATACCTTCAGGCTCCTGCGAATAGGTCTCTCGATGAAAGTAAGGTCCTGCAGGTCATCTATCTCTCCAAACAAACTGGACTGACTCGGTGTCATTTTCCTGACAAACATCTGTCCTAAGTGTCTTCGTCAATGTGTCAGACGCGGGTGTCAAAGTCCTGTCATAATTGTGGCTCCTTGACAGTAAATGACTGATGTGATTTCTTTGATGAAGAGAGGATGGTCCTCCCACGACAAACGCGTCCCACTGGTTGCAAAGCTTGATCTAGCACTAGCTGCTAATTTATTTGCGTGGTGTTCAATTGTTTGTGCAGTTTCTACACGCGCTTTCAGTTGACGCGCGTGCGCTGACGGCACATTATAAGGGATTCCTGCGATAGAAGTGTTGCTAACTTCCCGAGAAAAAGGTGGATTTGATGTGCGTTTTCCCTCTGGAGCAGCTCAAGATGTCGAATGCTTCAGCGCGTGCTGATGATCAATAATAAAATCCTCCCCCCGCTGATGGGAAAACAGTTTAGATATGGCCGTTGTCATATGAAGATGAGGTGCCTGATATTCCTGATGGGTGCTAAATGTAAGATCGCACTAACATCAGCATATAGCGTGAGCTACATTCGCAGTTTAACCCGGTCGCACATACCTGTTCACCTGCCTCGGTTGACGTTAGCTCGCTAATGACACGACAACAAAGTTGGGAGGGAAAAAGGCCTGTCGAAAAAGCTCATCTCCAGAAGGCCGTGCATTTAGCCTATTTAATGCTCATCTCAAGTAATCCTCTGTATATATAGCTCAAAAGTTAAAAGGATAATTTCATAAAAGCTAGCAGCTACGTCTTTTATATTGTAAGATGTGCTAGCAAGCAGGAATATTCAAACCACGCAAACGCACTGCACCAACTAAACAGGTTTCCATGGAGACAGCATGCCACAGCAGCTCTGAGCAGCTGGAACGTCAGAGCGCTGTGTCGAGGTTCGTCATCGAAATGGATTCAGAACAGCACAACTAATGGTTTCGACTGTTGTGTTGTAATTCATTCCGTTCACTTACGACATAATATTCTAAATATGGCTAATTCCGGGTAAACCTTCGGCTTAGAAGTATGACGATTTACTCATTGTGTAAAACCAGTGCCTACCACAGTAATTCAGGCTTATACATTTAACACACAGTGGTAACTTAGACACTGCATTTTTTTAACCACACTTAAAAATTGTAAAAAGTGAAAACTGCATTAATACATCGTCTAAATGATCACACTTGCACTGCAAAAATTGAAACTGTAGTAGCCCAATAGCCTGCCCTACTGTGTTGAAATTCCACATTACTAAAAATAAAGGTTCCATTTGCCACCCTTTTTTACTTTCCACATTTTTTACATTTTATTTAAAGCTGGCGCATGAAAATTGCTACATTTACCTTGTCAACAAAGTGCAGTTATTGGAGTCATTAAAGTCACCATGAAAGCCCTCATCATTTTTAATCAACTTCGCTCTCTTGTAACAACATTTCTGATGACGTTTTAACTGGCGCAAGGTTAGGAGAACTAGTCACTCACATGAGATCACAGCAGCAAACCATAACCTTTTTCCCAGATATACATCACAATATGGAAAACTATCGCAACTTCTGTTTCATGCCGACTTTATTAACTGCAGTCTATTTTTCTGCAGGTGTAGGCCCTATTATACAAATCATTTGCAGCATTTGACAGAACTTTAGCTATACATAACGATCTAAACTTGTATTTCACTGAAGTACAAAATGTTGTGTCCTAAACTGCAGCAGCATTACACTTAACTATATTTGCCCAATGGCGAATGCAATTAAATTATGGGGAAGTCACTGTAGTGTATTGAGTTTTGTGGCTGAGTTACGTCATTTCCACTAGCTGAATTGCCCAATCGCGTGCGTCTCACTGAAAGCTTACAGCTTTGGATTTGAGTGAGACAGGTGTGTTGCAAATGAGCTCTGCATCAAAGTGTCAAAATATAACAGACTAAGTCGAGGTTTTGATCAATATCGATGGATGATATGTTGTAATGTTGGATTGAGTCACTTGGTGTGTTCGAATGTCGTTATTTATGTGTATATTCAGAGTTTTGTGTTAATGAGCTCTTTATAAGTTGCTTAAAGGAGCCGTATGTAAGAATGTGGCCAAAACTGGTACTGCAATCACTTTCAAATTACTGTAGAGCGGTGTATCCCCTTCCCCTCCTCACTGACTCGAGGTTGCCAGATAAGCTGCAGGATACAGCAGGAACGTAGGCTGCTACAAGAAGCTTTTTCTGTTAATTATGTTTATGCTTCAAATCAGAGATGTTTTGCAAAGTAATATATCACAAAAATTTACTAATGGCGATTAGCCAAATATAATCGTAAAGATGTACGCTCGTATGTGACAGTACATTCTTAGAACAGTAGCTGTTAGTCTAACTTGTAACGGTAGGTGTCTGTCATTAACGTAAGTACAAGCACAAGCCTCTGTCACTGTGTGTAACCGATATCAAAGATACAGCTATTCATTAAGCTGACGCTATAAGTGAAAGCGACCAGCTGTATTTTTTAACTTACCCTGCAGTACACATCCATAGCGCTAAAATATGTGATGTTAAGGATTACGTTTCATTCTATTATTTTTGGCTGTAGAACTTGCATGATAAACAATAAGGGGGCGTGCTAATGTTGTTTTCCTCAGCGTCTCATCATAATGACAGAGAAACGGGCTCTCATAATGCATTGCTAATGTTAGTAATGACGACTCTCCGTTTTTATTACACAAACAATTCCTTACCTTTTCAATTCAATGACCCACCTCCTCCATATGAGCTCACGTAACGTTACTTTGCACGAACATGCATAACTTTGTTCGACTGTCATGAATATTTGAAATGTCCATTTACATCAAGTACAAGTTAGCCAAACATAGATGAATCTTACGTGTCCAGGAGAAAATTAGCAACGTTGGCGTCTGACTTCAAATTCTTCTCCGTTTTCAGCCGTCTCCATCTTTCAAAGGCATCTCCTATACAGATCCTTGTTTTATTTCGGACTTTGACACGAAGTATTTCGGATTCATAACGAGTTTTTTTTTTTGGTTTCGCAACATTAGACATTTTTTTTATCCGATTCCGACACGTTTGTTTGTAGCTGCAGCTGTGGTAACTAGAGCAGAGCTGGCAACCCGGAAGCCGCAACACTACTGACTTCGTGATTGGTAGATAGGTGGAGGGTGGCGCATCAGAACAAAACACAACATGACAACATCAACATCAGTTGAGGGCTGCAACTTCACTTTTTAAATGAAAATATCCTGGCCGGACTACTGTTGTCACTGATATAAGTATTTGAAATGAACATGATTTCTTAATGTCTAGTGACATATCAGGGCCATTTTATGATTAATTTAAATAAATTTCTTACATACAGCTCCTTTAAAGTTGCCGCATTCGCGCTTTTGCTTCATTTAGTAAATTCTGATTTATTCATATGGAAATTAGCCCCGTCTCCACTCATTCACACCAGGGGCCTATTCATAGATGCCACCTACGTCTGTACTAAAATGAGGGCCAGTAATTAATGTTCACAATCATTAATATGTTTACAGTTACTAAATTCATGTAGTTCTTTGTATGTGTGATAGTTTATTCCCTGTTGTTATTCATTCAGGCAGTAAGTGACTCGTCTATTGTAAGGACCCGAGGGTGCTTAGGACCAGTGTTGCCAAGTCCGCTTATTATAAGCGACTTTGGGCTTGTTTTTCTGTAAAGTAGCTTACAAATATTGGTAGTCGCGGGTCGCGTTTTTTTTGGGCTTGTTTCTAAAGTGTAGTTGCTTATTTGGGCTTGTTCTCAGCTCGTTAACAAGCAGATATTTTCTATATGTTATTTAAACGTAGGAGTTTGTCTTGCCTGTTCCCTCTGTCTCTCCCCTTTCACTATACATGAATATCAGATGATGTCACCAACGTCTCCTCACTGACGTCACTGAATTCTAAAACTTGTCTTCCGCCATCTTGAGTACCTGATTCGGCAAGATCGATACGTCAGTCGCAAAGGAATTAGAGCTTATTCTCTGGCCGAGCCCGAACTTGCGGGCCGATATTTACCCTCACTATCCTCGGGCCGGGCCCTTGATCTAGAGATGTGCACTCCCAATGCAAAAGAGTGCGGCGCGGGACTAGATTTGATGGCGAGTGCGAGCGGCAATGCACTCTCTGTGTGTGTGCGCGTTGCAGGGAGAATAAAACGATTCGCGGGACTCCCGCAAACTAGAAATATCTATGAATAAAACATATAAAAACGAATACATTTTTGCAGAAAAGCAACAAGAACTAAAACAAAATAGAAACGATTTACAGGCCAGAGTTTCCTTTTAAAACACGTTTGCAGCGTTGAGCAATGTAGCCAAAAACAGACATACGTGTTGATTTCTTCAATGCAAACGCCAATCAGAAGCATTTAAGATAGACTCCCCTCACTGCTCAAAACCTCTATGCTCAAAACTGACTTTTTGTTCAAAGCTCTGTATGCTGACAAATCCTCTAATTGTAACAAACAAAGTGTATATATTATGAAAGATTCATTGTGCAGTCAGCTTAATTGATATTAACAGAGATGTGAGATCGCGATTAACTGATGTTAGCTTTTTAGGAATTATTAAGGGAGTGCACTTTGCGCGCATTCAGTCAAATGATAATGAGCTTACGCTAGTTTAGGACTGTGCGATATCACGATTTATGATCGTGGATTAAAATATATCCACCATCTGCTTTTGAAGAAATGTCGTAGTAGTATCGTGCATTCTATCAGTTGCAGTTCTGGCGCCTCCGTCTCAGCATAGGCTACAACGCGACGTATATTCACATCAAATGTTAACACAAAGGAACGGGACAATGCAGTTCACATAAGTTCATTATTTGCATGTGCTAACAAGTCATTCACGTGTTGATGCGCGGTTCTAACGAGCGCTTTTCTGAGCGCGTACACCCGAAGCGCACGCGCACTAAGCCTGTCTAACAACAGCGACAGGTTACTGAACGAAGTTATTTTTCTAGTCTTATTGCGCGAATACTGTCAAATACACACAGGGTTTACATAAACAAAGTTGGTTATGTATAAAGTGAAACAAACAGAGAAAATCTGCTTCCTAGCTAATGCCGTCAGTATTGTAGACAGTACCCGGCAGGTACTCAAGATGGCGGAATTCAACTGGAAAAAGAGCGGATGACGTAAGAGGTCATGTGACTGATATTCATGTATATACAGAGTTTTTTCCCACCCACATCCTGCTTCTAATTGGCTCTGACCCAGAAGGCAATGAGTACTAGCCAATCAGAGGCAGAGCAGGGCAATCTGGTTTTTTTCTGGTTAGGAAAACGTCAGTGAGTGACGTTTAAAGGAAAATACTTGCGAGTTGCGCCTGATGGTGAATGGACTGTAGGAGACTTTTTATATATAAATTATTTACAAAACTGCCCACAGTTTACCAATCTGTCCACATGGATGTAAATGACAATCTGTACCCACAGTTTAAAACTATCCGTCCCCACCGATTGTAAAACTGTGCACACAGTTTATTTATTTTTCTCTTCACTGAACCTAGGGGGCTCCGTAGAAAAAGCTCTTTTTCTGTCTATGAGAAAAGGTCGCTTCTTTCGGGCTTGTTTTCACGGGCCTGGTTGCTTATTTGTCTCGCGAGATCTGGCAACACTGCATTAGGACCCTGATGCTGACGCGATTTAGTGGGAAGTACGAGCGCTATTGTTATTATAAGCGCAGAACGGACCTTACACCAGTTCATCTGCGATTTAATGATGAGTAATCATATGTGTGCGTGCATCAAAGAGTAAGTTAATCTTGCATAATTATACCGTGTATTTACACTGTGAGAGTGCGTAAATTTGTCTTTAAAGATGTGATTATCACATAGGCTATGCAGTAGCACACGTGTCTGTAAGCTAATCATATTGTACGATTGCTGAATAGACATATTTCCAGTGTTTATGTCATACGAAATACGGATTGTATTCTTTTCATATTGTGGAAATTGCAGTAACTTGCAAGAGACAACTTCTCACTTTGAGCACACAAATACGTTTGTCGTTTATTTACTATGAAAAAACGAACAGGAAGCAAATGGCGCTGACAAGCGTCCTACGTCATCACCCATACAGAACATTTAAAGGGACCACGATCCCTGAACAGTTATGAGGAAAAACGCTAAGAACAAAGTACTGCATTTATCACCAACAATGTTTAGTACTACATTTAACACAAAGGTGAATTATGTATGTCACAGTCACTACACACGTCCCCCCAGAATTCACCGTATCCGAAGAACCAAACTGTCAACGGGGAGGTGGGCGTATCAACCGACCACAACGGCTGCGCTGTACTGGAGGTTGAGGAGACCTCACTGCAGCCGGTGTCCTGTCATGACCCGGGTGTGGGGCATGGAGTGTAGGAGGTTTAGCAGCAAGGGGTGGAGGCAGAGCAGGAGGCCGTCCGCGGCGTGGGGGCTTGGCCACGTCCAAATGAGCCGGTTTGAGGCGGTCGATAGAAATTCGCTCTGGTTTGCCGCCTCTGTCCACCACAAAATGTTTTTCCCCCGTCTCCAGCACCCGGAATGGGCCCTCATAGGGCGGACGTAGCGGTCCCCTGTGGGCATCGTGGCGAATGAAAACGTAGTCAGCCGTCTGAAGTCCAGCGGGGATGTGTGACTGAGGGAGGCCGTGACATGAAGTAGGAACAGGTGCGAAAAGCCTTGCATTGTCCAGTAGAGTAGACCGCTGGAAAGTAGCAGACCAGGGAACCGTGGCACTAGGGACAAACTCCCCAGGTACCCGCAGTGGCTGTCCATAAACAAGCTCCGCGGATGAGGACTGAAGGTCCTCCTTTGGTGCAGTCCTGATGCCCAGCAACACCCATGGAAGCTTGTCGACCCAGTTGCTGTCTTTGAGGCTGGCACGCAGGGCAGCCTTCATTGACCTATGAAAACGTTCACAGAGTCCGTTAGCCTGCGGGTGATATGCGGTCGTGCGGTGGAGTTTCACTCCGAGGCTCTGTGCGACAGAGTCCCACAGCTCAGACGTGAACTGCGCGCCTCGGTCAGAGGAAATGTCCGAAGGAGTGCCAAAACGGGCAACCCAGGTGCCAATAAATGCCCGTGTCATCTCGACAGACGCTATTGACGTCAAAGGCACAACCTCGGGCCAGCGGGTGATCCTGTCAACCATGGTGAACAGATATGTGAAACCGTGAGAGGAGGGCAGAGGACCGACCAGGTCCACGTTTACATGGTCAAAACGTCTCTCCGGAACCTGGAACAAACCTAATGGGGCTTTAGTGTGGCGGTGGACTTTGGCCCGTTGGCACTCAACACAGATGTTAGCCCAATCCCTAACGTCCTTCTTGAGGCCGTGCCAAACAAACTTAGCTGCAACCAGTCTCTGTGACGCTTTCGAACCTGGGTGGGAGAGACCATGGATGGCGTCAAAAACTTGTCGTCTCCATCCCGAGGGAACGACTGGCCGAGGACTACCTGTGGAGATGTCACACAGGAGTGTGGTGCCGGGATCACCAAAAACTACATCCTCGATCTGCAGACCTGTAGTCGAGGTCCTCAGGAGTTGCACGTCCGGGTCTGTGGCCTGAGTGGCCGCCATGCGGTTGTAATCCAAGCCCAGGTGGACTGCCCCCACCACAGCCCGTGATAGGCAGTCAGCCACGTGGTTGGTCTTACCAGCAACGTGCTGCAAGTCCGTGGTGAACTCTGAAATGTAGGACAGATGACGTTGCTGGCGGGCGGACCACGGCTCAGCCAGCTTGGCCATGGCAAAAGTCAACGGCTTGTGGTCCACAAACGCAGTGAAGTGTCGGCCTTCCAGGAGGGAACGAAAGTGTTGGATGGCGAGGTAGAGACCCAGCAGCTCCCGGTCGAAAGTGCTGTACTTCCGCTCACAGGGGCGCAGCTGACGGCTAAAGAAAGCCAGCGGCTGCCAGGCACCGCCTACCCACTGCTCGTAGACAGCACCGACAGCATAGTCTGAGGCATCCGAGGTGATGGCGATGGGGGCTGTTGGAGAAGGATGCGCCAGCATGGTGGCGTTCGCTAGGGCTGCCTTAGTGTTGGCAAAAGCCCTGTCTCTACTCTCAGTCCAGTCCACAACGTGCTGTGGTTTACCTTTCAAGGCCTCGTGCAAAGGCCGCATGAGCAGAGAAGCTCGAGGGATGAAGCGGTGGTAAAAATTCACCATGCCAAGGAACTCCTGCAGGGATTTGACAGTGAGCGGGCGTGGGAAATGTGTGACTGCCTCCACCTTTGATGGGAGAGGGACCGCCCCGTCCTTATTGACTCTGTGTCCAAGGAAGTCAATGGTGGAGAGGCCGAACTGGCACTTGGCGGGGTTGACAATCAATCCATGTTGGCTAAGCCGCTCAAAAAGGGTTAGGAGGTGCGCCAGGTGCTGAGACTTGGACGTGCTCGCTACTAGAATGTCATCCAAGTACACGAAAAGAAAAGGCAGGTCCCGCAAAACAGAGTCCATGAGGCGTTGAAAAGTTTGGGCGGCGTTTTTAAGGCCGAACGGCATGCGCAGGAACTCAAACAGACCAAGCGGAGTGATCACTGCCGTTTTGGGGATGTCCAGTGGATGTACCGGCACCTGATGATCCACGAACAAGGTCCACCTTGGAAAAAATCACCTTGCCAGACAGGTGTGCTGAAAAATCCTGTATATTCGGGACTGGGTATCGGTCAGGCGCCGTTGCCTCATTAAGCCGCCGGTAGTCGCCACACGGGCGCCAGCCGCCACCAGGTTTGGGGATGTGGAGGGGCGATGCCCACGGGCTGTCGGATCGTCGAACTATTCCCAGGCGTTCCATGTTCGCAAACTCAGCCTTTGCAACGGCAAGCTTGGTTGGGTCGAGGCGCCGAGCGCGGGCGTAGACGGGTGGACCAGTGGTGGCGAGATGGTGCTCCACACCATGCTTCACTGCAGATGCAGAGAAAGTGGGCTGAGTGAGGGCTGGGAAACTGGCAAGCAGACGGTGGAAATCATCAGAAGCTGAAAGCATGCTAGACAGCCGTATGGAGTCGGTCCCGCTGAGCGTGCATGTATAAGAGCAAAACGTGACAGCGTCAATCAGACGGCGATTCTTTACATCCACCAACAGTCCATGTGCACACAAAAAATCAGCGCCGAGGAGGGGAACCGCAACCTTTGCAGTAAGAAAATTTCAACCGAAGTGCTGTCCTCCAAAACACAATTCGATGTACCTCGTTCCATACGTGCGGATGGGGCTGCCATTGGCAGCTTCCATAGGAAGGCCGTGGCTGTCGGTCACCATGTCCAAACGGGATGCAGGCAGGACGCTCCTCTGTGCTCCTGTGTCGCAAAGAAAACGCCGTCCAGAGATGCTGTCGTGGATGAAAAGCAGCCTGCCTACGCGGCCGACGCTCATGGCCACTACTGAGCGCCGGCCCCAGCGTTTCCCGACCTGCCGAAACTGCATGGTGAGCGACATTTGTTAGCCTTGGTTCCAAACTTAGCATGGTAGAAACATAAGCCTGGAAGTTGTTGGGGGCTAGAAGACAACTGCCGCCTAGAAGTGGTTGCCGCGACGAAGGTGGAGTCGTCACGTGTCACCGAAGCGAAGTGCGCGGGAAAAAGCGCGTCCGCACAATGTCCGTGACTCGCCAGGAAAAATTTATCAGCTTCCTCAGCCAGTCTCCGACAGTCAGTGATTGTGGTGTTGGCTAATGCAGCTCTCACTTGTGAAGGCAGCTGACGCAGGAAAAGCTGGATGAACAGAAAATCGGGTCTGTGCTCTCCCAAAAGATCCAGCATGCGGTCCATGAGCTCGGACGGTTTGCTGTCACCCAGTCCTTGAAGGGAGAAAAGCCTGCCGGCTCTCTCAGCGTCCGACAGCCCGAACGTTTTCAACAGGTGGGCTTTGAGTGCTGCATACTTCTCGTTTTCCGGAGGATTTGTTAGAAGGCTCACCACTCTGGATGCCGTTGAATTACCGAGAGCCGACACTACGTAGTAGTATTTTGTTGTATCCGCGGTGATCTCACGCAGCGCGAACTGCGCTTCAGTCTGTGCGAACCATGCCGATGCGGACGATTCCCAGAATTCGGGGAGTTTGAGGGTGACAGCGTTCGCAGTCATGGTCGTGTTGTGTCACTGGATACGTCCAGCAGACTAATGTCGGGGTCACCAGTGTGGAAATTGCAGTAACTTGCAAGAGACAACTTCTCACTTTGAGCACACAAATACGTGTGTCGTTTATTTACTATGAAAAACGAACAGGAAGCAAATGGCGCTGACAAGCGTCCTACGTCATCACCCATACAGGACATTTAAAGGGACCACGATCCCTGAACAGTTATGAGGAAAAACGCTAAGAACAAAGTACTACATTTATCACCAACAATGTTTAGAACTACATTTAACACAAAGGTGAATTATGTATGTCACAGTCATTGTGTATATTTACTTTCTTTATTGTTGTTTCTCTTTCTAGAACCACACTTAATTAAATTATGTTCATGTTTGAAATGGGTGATCTGGTGTGCATCTGGCTCCTCCTAAACGGACATCCTTTATTGTTCTGATCGGACAATCTTTGGTGGTTGCCACCGGGTATAAATTAGCCCAGAGCCATATAGAGTGAGAGTTGCTACAACTCCATTGACTTCAATGGAACGTTTTTTTACCGCAATGGCGGCTCGCGGAGCCTCTCAATAGTTCCCGGAAGTAGCAGCAGCGCGGTAGAGTTACAGCAGAACAGACCGTTTGTGATGCACTTTTAAAAGGTAAGACGTTTGAAGAATAAGATTATATATTATCAGTACATCTGAATCAAATTAACTTATGTATTAAAGCATGCTAGTTGATTATTGCTCTCTAGATTAGTAGTTTTAGGGGACGTTATCAGGTAAAATAAAGGTCATTGGATAAAGTTAATACCGCATAACAAATGAATAAGCGCAACGATTCAGGGGAGGTCCAGACCTTGGCTGGAACAGCGACACAGTGAACTCAGAGAACTCTTGAGCAAACAGTTTGTGAATAAGCTACTACAAATGATCGCCGTGAATAAAATATAATATTCAGATATTTTTAAACCACAACCCTCTAATGTGGGTTTGAATCCACTGTAAGACACCAATGTGTCCCTGAGCAAGACACTTAACCCCTAGTTGCTCCAGAGGCGTGCGACCTCTGAAATATAGCAATTGTAAGTCGCTTTGGATAAAAGCGTCAGCTAAGTGAATAAATGTAAATGTTTATTTTGGGGAGTGGCCACTGTGCAGTGTGAGCCAGAGTAGCCAGCGGCTAGAGCGGCAAAAGCCAATGTGTGCTTCTTTTACTATATATTTACCGATATATTTTGCATTTCTAATCCAAACAACGTCAAACTTGGCACTGCACTTATTCGTGCCCGTAGCAAGACACCTGTCAAGTTTGAAATCCATTGGGAGCGGTTCGAGAGATAAGCTCGTTCAAAATCTGTTTTTGTGTGTGTTTTTAGTAGTTTTTGGTTTGGTGTGTTTGAGTGCTTATTGTTACAATTACACAGCAAAAGTTCAGTGACATTTTTATTTGTGCATGGTAGAAAGCAAATACTGATACTGACATAATGACATAGCCTACAATAAATATGGAACATTGAACTACATGGTTGCAAAACAATTTATAATGGTGATATTAGGTGAAATGTATTTGGGTATCTGTACTGGTAGCAGGAGTTTGGATTAGATTAGATTTACATTAGAGTAAACTTTGTTGTCATTGTGCAGATTACAGTTATAGAGACAATGAAAGGCAGGTAGCGTCTTTTATGTTTAGTTGGTGAATAGCAAAAGCTACTATTACACAGTAGCGATAATGTTAAGCGCACCAGAATAAAATATAATATTCAGAAGTAAACAGTGTAGCTGACTTACAGATTCAGTTAACTTCCAATTCAGATTCAGATTCAGTTAACAGATTCAGAAATGAATAAGCGCGACGATTCAGGGAGCAGCGACACAGTGAACTTCGAGAAAACGTTACGCTTGAGCAAACAGTTTGTGAATAGGCTACTACAAATGATGGCCGTGAATAAAATATAATATTCAGATATTTTTAAACCCCAACCCTCTAATGTCAGAATGTTTATTTTTAAATCACAACCTTCTAAACATCTTCAATGTGTGCTTCTTTTACAGAGAAATGCGAATAACAGATACACATTTCTGTAATTTCTAGATAGATGTAGCCTATGCTTGTCTGTGTATAGACTATATTATATTTATACTGTATATTATATGTGTGTGTGTGTACTGTATATTTTTTAATCACAATTAATCGATTTGACAGTAGCCTATTATGTGCAAAATCAGTTTTTGTGTACGTGTTTTTAGTAGTTGTTGGTTTTGTGTGTTTGAGTGCTCATTGTTTCAATTACACAGCAAAAGTTCAGTGACATTTTTATTTGTACATGGTTGAAATACTGATACTGACATAATGACATACAATAATTAAGGAAAATTGAACTACATAAATAACTAACTACTGACAACTAACTACTTTTGAATAACTGCAATATTCAGAAGTAAACAGTGTAGCTGACTTAATGTTTAACTGACAGAATGTTTATTTCTAAACCACTACAATATTCAGAGGTAAACATTGTCTTAATGTTTAGCTGACAGAATGTTTATTTTTAAACCACAATTTTTAAACCATAACACAGCACAGGACAGTGCTGAAAGTACTTCAACTGCGACAGGAACAAAGTCAAGACAGTAACATCGGACTGGTGAGGATGCGAGGCAGGGAAAGAAAGCTCATTCCAGCTGGAGGAACAGTTGTTCTGGAGGGAGTGGCATCAGTTAAAGAGTTCCATACTGAGAGGTCTGCTATCATAGGGTACCCTTCATCCTCTTCTCTGCCTGGAGGGCTGCTAGTAAAGCCCTGTCTAGTTGATCTACCAGGCCGACTACCAGTTGTGGTCTTATACGAGTCGGAACACGACATTATTATCCCAGCTAAGAGTGTGATTGCTGAGCTCAGTGCAATCCAGGCTATCCTGTCTCACAAACAGAGCGTGACCCATCCAGCTGAACCAGAACACTCCAAGGCAGCTGATCTAGCCTTTGACTTTGGTGAGTCCCCGGTCCCTCCGGATTGGAAAGACAGAATTACTCGAAAATTAAATAGTATGCCTGAGGTCTTCGCGCAGAACGACACTGACTTTGGAAGGACAGACAAAGTCAAGCATCACATCAAGCTGTCTGATGAAACACCATTCAAACTCAGAGCTCGGCCGATACACCCAAACAACGTAGAAGCTGTTCGTCAACATCTTCAAGAGCTTCTCGATGCTGGGGTGATTCGTGAAAGTGAGTCCCCATTCTCCTCTCCAATCGCTGTAGTCAGGAAGAAGAATGGCCAGGTACGCCTCTGTATTGACTACAGGAAACTGAACCTGCAGACGGTGAAAGATGCCTATGCACTTCCGAGGATGGATGACACCTTCACAGCACTCACCGGTTCCAAGTGGTTCAGCGTCCTCGACCTAAAGTCTGGCTACTATCAGATCGAAGTAGACGAGGTTGACAAGCCAAAGACCGCCTTCGTATGCCCACTTGGTTTCTGGGAGTATAACCGCATGCCTCAGGGCGGGACAAATGTCCCAAGTACCTGCCAAAAACTGATGGAAAAATGCATGGGAGACATGAACTTGAAGGAAGTTGTTGTTTTCCTGGATGACTTGATAGTCTTCTCGAGAACATTAGAAGATCATGAAGCCAGACTCACCAAGGTTCTCAACCGCCTGAAGGAGTATGGACTCAATCTGTCCCCGGAAAAGTGTAAATTCTTTCAGTCCTCAGTCCGGTACTTGGGCCATGTAGTCTCAGAGCAGGGAGTGGAGACCGACCCGGAAAAGATTGCAGCGTTCAAGACCTGGCCAGTTCCTCTGCATCTAAAAGAGTTAAAGGCTTTCCTTGGATTCTGTGGGTATTATAGGAAGTTCATTAAAGGCTATTCAACTATAATGAAACCCCTGAATGACTTAACATCTGGCTACCCGCCTCTAAGGAAACACCTAAAGTCCAAGGAAAAGAGTGGTTCTTGAAACGTTGGACTCCTGCCTGCCAACAGGCATTCAAGATGATCATCGGGAAGTAGGGTTGGGCGGTATTTCGGTAATATCGTATACCGCAGGGTCTTAAAATAGCAACGGTATCAGTTTCAAAACCGCCATTACCGGCACTTATATATAATATATAAATATAATTTATTCAATGCCTAAAAATGCTTTTGTAGTTGTCATCAAGTGACAGTGTGGAGGAGAAAGAGAGAGAGAGAGAGAAGGGAGAGGCGGTAAATACTGACGAGGCAATTTGTAAATGTTGCAATAAAAAAGGTGACCGCGAGAGATGGAAACACCTCTAACCTAATGTCGCATCTCCGAAACAACCACCCACTCACTGCTGCGAGGATGCATTTTGCCCCGAGTTCATTAAATAAGCGCATTAGTTTATATTTGTTAAAATATTATAATGTTATTTTTTTTTACGTTGATAATGAAAACTGAACAGCACGAGTAAGATGGGATGCATCGGGAGTCAGACATTGACCACTTCATTAAGTTTCATTTTGTAAAAGGCCTTTCTTTAAAGTGAATTTCGTTTTGTATAAATTGTATCTTAATTTTATTAATTGTTTTATCAACCAATTGCCTGGATTTAATAAATAAGAATTAAATATAGCAGACAACATAATCATGACATGATCGTCCGCTGGCGCGCCACGGTCACTTGCATTGAAATCTCATCATAAATTAACCGAAACTCAGTGTATGTCTCACAGACATGACAGATAGGTCTATATCTAAATAAAGCTTGAAATTTCATTAAACGAAACGATTCAAAACGAAAAGAAATAGGCCACTCGCTGATTATTTAATCCATGATGTGCATTTCTCTCTATGCGCGTTCATACGGAAATGGCGATCATCAAATTAAACGAAACTATTCAAAACGAAAAGAATAGGCTAGCCTACTCTCTGATTATGTAATCCATGATGTGCATTTCTCTCTATCGTTCACTATGGAGATGGCGATTCGTCAATTTATTTAAACGAAACAATTCAAAAGGAAAAGAAATATAGGCAGCATACTCTCTGATTAATCCATGATGTGCATTTCTCTCTATAGGCGCGTTCACTACGGAGATATCAATCGTCAATTTCTTTAAACGAAACAATTCAAAACGAAAAGAAAAAGGCTAGCCTATACCTTCTGATTATGTAATCCATGATTTGCATTTCTCTCTATATGCGCGTTCACTAGGAGATGGCAATCGTCAACTTAATCTTTGCAGCACTGACAGAAAAGTTGTATTAATAAAAATCAATGGACGCGTGTCACCGGATTTACAAATGCACTTCTTGCTTGTTGCTTGTTAATTTAATTTAAATTAATTAATAAAATGAATCCAATTGTCATAATAAAAATAATTAAATATTATTAAGTGTCCCATTTTTGCTCATTTATAAATAGTATTTATATCTACCACCCCCTCAGCACCTGGGTTAAAAAATTATTTTGCGCCACCATATTATAATGGCCCACGTATTAAAAATAGTCGAGTCTAAATAGGGCTCCGGCTCATATTAAATTTAATGCCGTCAGCCGGGATCAGACACAACGTCCACGGGTTGGCCTTGATTTTTTTTTTTTTTTTTTTTGCCCGATCTGGTATTCAGTTTCTGAACGGTGTAGGCACAAGCCAACAGTTTGGTGACGCTGTCTGAGCCTTATGTCATAATTTTTAATTAGTCACGGTAATACCGTATACCCCGGTAAAATAGGGAGGAGGTTTGACGGTATCAAAATTTGGATACCGCCCAAGCCTATCGGGAAGTTGACAACGTCCCCAGTTCTGGCTATCGCAAATCCTGCACTTCCTTACATCCTTCACACGGATGCAAGTACCACCGGCCTCGGAGCGGCCTTATATCAGGAGCAGGAGGGACAGCTGCGCATCATCGCCTACGCGAGTAGAGAGTTATCACGTAGTGAGTCCCGGTATCCAGCTCACAAGCTTGAGTTTTTAGCGCTAAAATGCTCTGTAACCGAGAAGTTCATGCATTAAACATGTCATCTCCCAGATTGAGTGTGGCGAGAAACCACCGCCCACAGTAAGAGCTGTGTATCCAGACCTACCTCTGTTATTGAGAGAGTTGACCAGGCTTGAACTGCGGAACGGCATCCTCTATAGAACATGCCAAGAAGAAGGCCACACACAGTATCAGCTAGTTTTACCTGAAGAACTTCGTGAGACTGTCTTAACCAGCCTGCATGACAACATGGGTCATATGGGAAAAGACCGCACACTGGACTTGGTCAGAGCCAGATTCTACTGGCCGAGGATGGCCTCTGACATTGAGAGGAAAGTCAAGATGTGTAACAAGTGTTTGCTCAGGAAAACCTTACCTGAGAGGGCAGCACCTTTAGTGAACATCATGACGACAAGACCGCTTGAACTGGTCTGCATGGACTTCTTGTCCATTGAACCGGACAGAAGCAACACAAAGGACATTCTCGTGATCACAGATCACTTCACAAAATACGCAGTGGCTATCCCAACACCAAACCAAAAGGCTCAAAGGGTTGCAAAGTGCTTATGGGACAATTTCGTCGTCCATTATGGTATTCCAGAGAAACTGCACAGTGACCAAGGTCCCGATTTTGAGTCGCGGCTAATCAAACAACTGTGTGAAATTGCAGGCATACGGAAAATTCGAACAACTCCGAACCACCCAAGGGGGAACCCGGTGGAACGTTTTAACCGCACACTTTTAGACATGCTTGGCACTCTGGAAAACCCGGATAAGTCGCACTGGAAGGACTTTGTGAAGCCTCTGGTCCACGCGTACAATTGTACCAGGAGTGAAGTGACTGGATTCACGCCGTATGAGCTAATGTTTGGACGCCAGCCACGCCTGCCTGTCGACCTTGCATTCGGCTTACCTGTCAAAGAAGGGCAACAGAAGGCACACTCCCAGTACGTAAAGCACCTCAAATCCCACCTCGAGGAGAGCTACAAAATAGCTACAAGGAGTGCCGCCAAGGTAGCTGAAAAGAACAAAACAAGATTTGACAAGCGTGTGACCCCTTTTGCTCTGGACATTGGAGACAGGTACTTGTTAGGAACGTACGTATTTGTGGAAAGCACAAGCTCGCTGATAAATGGGAATCCACTGTCCATGTGGTAGTGTGGAAATCTGGAGACCTTCCTGTCTATACAGTAAAACCAGAGACTGGAGAACGCCTTTCTTTTGGAGAACGCACGCTGCATCGAGACCTCTTGCTCCCATGTGGTTTCCTCCAAGTAACAACAGAAGAACAACCCAAAACACTTGAGCGCCGCAAGACACGCCAGAAAATTCGTAGTGACCCAAGAGAAGTTGATCAGTCCTCAGATGAGGATGATATCATTCCTGTTACATGGTCCCCAAAAGAACCAGTTCCAGAAGTAACCAGATATATTGTCTCGCGAAATGTTCCAATACACCATGGTCAAAGTCATCCTAAAGAGAATTTGACGACAAAACTCAACAAGGTGACTGATGATGTCCCAGCTAATGCCAATATCTTACCTGACATCCCTCCAGTCAACCGAGTAATGCTGGACATGAACTTACCTGGAAATGTACCTGTGGAAAGAGAGACTAACTTACCTGGAAATAAACCTGTGGAAAGAGAAATGAACTTATCTGGAAATGAACCTGCGGAAAGATAGATGAACTTACCTGACAGTGATGACCTTGCGGAAAGGGTCGTCGGAGAACTATCCTGAACAACTTCCAATCCTCTCCGACATGCCAGTATGTGATGAGACACCTGTCCCTGAAAAGAAAGGAGAAGATGAGATTAAGGAGCTGGAGAAACAAGCAGATACTGATGACCTGATAAGGAGATCTGAGAGGAATCGTCAGCCACCTAGGCGGCTGGACTACACTGAATTGGGAACTCCTTTAGTTACAGTGGTGAAGTCACTCTTTCAAGGGCTGACTACTGTGTGGAATGACGTCATAAGTGAGAGTGATACGTCAAAACATTCCCCTGTTTTGTCCCTTCTGGTGATAACCGTTTGAACACTGCCATGCACAGGGACGTGCATAAGTTTGGAGGGGAGAGTGTAACCCATACAAGGTTACGGAAGTGCAAACCTTCTAATCCGCCAGGGGGGTGGTGCGTGCAGTCCAGGGAGTTTTGAAAAAAACACACCACTCTTCCGGTGGAGACGTTGTCCGAACGCATCAAGGACTGGTTAAAAGCTGTGAGAGAGAGAGAGAGATAAATCGCATGACTTTGCGAGCTCCTAAAGATACCTCCGATTGTTTTTTTAGAGAGGAACAAATCATCTGAATCTGACCTGCAGTCAGTGGCGAGCCAACCAAAGAAACCATTGAGCAGACCGAGAGCCTGGTGTGGCCAGCCGTGGCATCTTCGGAACCATCTCCTGTGCCTTCTTTACATACAGATAAGAATACATAAACCTAGTGAAACGAACATACATACTTTGAGGAACACACACAAACACTTTCACAGACTCTTTCTTTTGTTTGAAATTGTTTATTTTGGGTTCAGTGTGCACTCAGGAAGCCAGCCTAGGTAGGCAGGGAATGTAAATTACTGTCATTAACTTGTACAATACATCTCTTGAGCTTCATCTCTGTTGTGTTGTCTGTTTTCTGCTGACATTTTATCATTTCAGGCTCCGTAGTCGTACCTAGAGTTCTGATATTAGCCCAGTTTGATCCACAGCTATAATCAAATTAGTTGTCAGTAGGGATGGGAATCGAGAACCGGTTCTTCTTCAGAACCGGTGCCCAGTGAACCGATTCCTTGGAACCGTTAGCATGCTTGCTTAACGATTCCTCTTATCGGTTCCGCTCGTTGCAAATGTGTCATGACATCACACAAGCGCTACGTTGTTTTGGTTATATTTCACGCGAAAAGACGACAATACAGTCACTTGCAACACTTGTAAAATTTAAATTTCGTCAAAGGGAACTACCTCCAATATGCAGAAACATTTGGCCACACAGCATGCAATTAATTTGACGCGAGTGTGAGTAATTAAAAATGCTCCAACTACTTTAAAAGCCTACATCTGGGCACATTTCGGCTTTTATGAACCACCTGGTAAGCACGACCTGGAGAAGAGACAGTGCGTGTGCGCTCATGTCACGCACAAATAGAATATGCAGGAGGTAATACCACTAACTTGAAATACCACGTTAGCCATGTTCACTCGAGCTGTTATAACGCCTGCAGAGTCTGACTGCTTTAGAGTAAGCATGAGCTCCAATATCACCCGGATCCGCAGCCAAAAACAAATCATCCACCCGCCCTAATGTTATCTGATTTAGGTATCCGCACCTGATGGTCAAATTAGAAGTATTCTGTGTTGTTACGCGTGATTATAAATGGATGATCGTCTTCAACAACTGACTCGTTGACGGATGCGCGCGTCTCAGGGTAACATTATAAAATGATGAATGAGCGCTGCTTTTAAATGAACATTTCTTTAAAACAAAATTGATTTGACAGAATTTCATTTTCTTAATGGCATAAACAGACTAGTCCCATGAAACTTTAACTGGAATGTCACTGTTTCTGTCACTGCGACCGCCCGAACAGGCGAACACACACACACACACACACGCTTGCGCACGCACACATCACTTTTGAAGTAAAATTGAAAATTGGATGCAGAGATATCGAATTGAACTGAATCGATGACATGATAATCGTAATCGAACCGAACCATGAGAACAGTGTAGGTTCAAACCACTAATACTCTGTGCTGTGTCTTCTGATCAGATATTAAAGCGAGTTAATACAAACAAACACATTTGTACTTATTCCCTCACCCAATGAGAATCGATAAGAGAATCGATAAGAGAATCGATAAGGAATCGAATCGATAAGCAATATCGATAATGGAATCGGAATCGTTAAATTCTTATCAATTCCCATCCCTAGTTGTCAGGTATATTTACAAAACCATTAGAAGGGTTACACACAGTTTAAAGGAATAAATATATAATAGGTAATATAAATACGCTTTAGAATCAATTAAGCTATAAAATGACTACATATAGCAAGACCTTTTCTTTTAGTGGTCCTCTTTCAAAGACAGCTATTTTCTTTTTGCTGTGTAAATTAGTTTAAATTATTCATATTTTTCAATCTCGTAATATTCTGCAGAAGAGAGAAGTGAATTGCTTGCTTCTCTCGCGAGAAATGAATCCAGTTTCACTCTTTCTCAGCATGTGATTGGCTGTTCGCTACTGATGTCACACCTAAACTCCTAAACTCAGGTTCAAAGCCTACCATCAACAGGCCCAGCTCAGAGATCCACTCATCAACAAACGGTGGTGGAAACACGTTAGTATTTCTAATAACTAATATGATTAGCCTTTCGCTTAGCTACATTATCAAACAGCTAATAATGTGTTGCTAATGTAAACCATGTTCCTGTTAGTCATCTCAGACAGCTGCATTCGAAAAATCTGCATCTAAGAAACGTTTTGAACAACTTAGAACATCAGGTGAGAAAGGCATAGAGTTCCTCATTATGTCGTAATATACATCATATACATAATTCAATTGCTAAATGTAACCGATTTTTCATACAAACAAAAATCTAGTGGGATAACCATGGGGTCTACCCCTGCTGCAGTTACTGATATTCTAAAGCCCACCGGCACGTTGACTTGATTGGTTACAAGGTAGTTTGTGACATCAGCGATTTCAAAGCGTGTTTTTGAGACTGTCTGTAGTTCATTGCAGGTTTAAGGAGAAAATACTCAGCAATGTTGTTGACTTTTGAATTTGCACATGGTTTGTCTTAAAGTATATAAAAAAACACTATAGACATGTAAACAACATTAAAAACTTGATTTTCACCACATGGGGCCTTTAACAGACCTATTTATAAGCACATGTTGCTACAAGCAAATGTGAAGGAGTTGTTATTTTGACCTCCAGTGATCTTCACTATCCTTAATATCCCTCTTGGATAACAGGTCATATCTGGTCAGCTGGAAAGGGTAAGTCTCCCTACCTCTGGGATCCCAAAGAATCCATGCATCCTCTCCCTGACCTAAGTTTCTCATATCACTGCTAGACTGACAAGTCAACTGTACATACCCCTCTCAACATGTGCCGTGTCAGATGTCTGAATGTCTCTCTGAATATATCAAACTAAATGTCCAGTCATGACTTCACGATATGTCTGAGCTTCTCTTACGTCTAGCTAAGGAAGGTCCTCACTGACAATTAGTGACTCGAATTATTAATCCAAGATTAATAAAATGCTATTGTAACTGAAAAATGCATGGCAAAGATTATTTTACTGCATAACCTATATTGTAAATAGTGTAAATATGGAGTTTTTGTTAAGGAGCTATTTCTACCTGGATTACTTTAGTCGGTTGATTCTCTCAGGTTGATTTAGTCTTTTTAAGTACATTTTTTGGACTTCAATAAATCCAATATTCAGTTTAGTTCAGTTATGTATGAGAAAGCTTGCTTATTATAGGAGGAATTCTGTAATGATTTGTACTGCTATTTTTAAAAAAATATATAATCATAATAATGAGTGTGAATAAAAAATAAGATATATTAAAGGTATAGTTCACCCAAAAATGAAAATTCTTTCATCATTTGCTCAACCTCATGTTTTTCCAAACCTGTATGAGTTTCTTTAAATCTGTTGAACACAGAAGAAGATATTTTGAAGAATGTTGGTAACCATTGACGGTAGCCATTGACTTCCATAGCAGGAAATAATTACTATGGCTACCAACTGTCTGGTTACCAACATTTTTCAAAATATCTTCTTTCGTGTTCAACAGAAGAAGGAAATGCATAAAGGTTTGGAACAACATGAGGGTGTTTAAATTATGACAGAATATGTGGGTGAACAATCACTTTAATCTTACAGGTAAAGATTTGGATGTTTGACATATTTTAACCACATGGTGGTGCCAATGCACTGCTTTTATTCATTAGAAACCAGCAGGATTCTGTACAATTAATTACATGCATTGAAGCTTAAATTGTGTAACATGTTTACTATCATTTCAACCTGCAAATCAAACAACAAGCTTGGTTGTGCTGGGACAAATCCAAATCTAAATTTTGAGAGTGTATGAGTTTATTTCAATAATTTATAAATTCAAAATAGTCATCCTATTTTGAACAAATACATTAATTATTGAATTAAATTAATTAATATATAATTTTGCCCATAATTCAATTCACATTTATTTGTATAGCGCTTTTCACAATACATATAGTTTCAAAGCAGCTTTAAAGAAAATGCACGAGTCTACATTACCATTTAAAGTGATATGTTATAAGAGGTGGCTGTGTCAAGAAATTTCCAAAATGTATGCCTACATATACAAATCACGCAGTTAGTTAACAAGTTATAATTTAAGGCAGAAACAATGAGCTCTTTGAAGGAATTATTACGAGTTTTGGACATGATTGCGAAAATGGAAAATTTAGCATTGGTGCATGTTGATTCAGAGTTTGCGTCATCTGAAGTCCTCGCAAAAGTTGGCACCGTCTCTTCACGGGTATTGGGTCATCTGAAGTTTTCGTAAGAGGCTAGATCCAAACTGAAGCTGACATGCACTCTAGTTACCTCGGGATGGGCATCCTAAGATAATAAAGAAAAGCAAATGGAAAATAATTAGCATAGTTACTGTTCAATAATTTTAAGCAAAGATAATCATGTGCATTTGATCTTATATAACTGGAGTACAAGGTTACACAGTAAACATAACACAGTAAACAAATACTGAATGCGTTAAAGGATAAAACTTTGAGCATAGACATAATACAATGAAAAGTACTTGCATACATGCAGACTATTCTTGCTGCCTTAAGTAATGGCTTAATATCAATAATTTAGAATTCCACAAATATACAGACAGTACTGCATGTTTGGGTCAAAAGATGATCAGAAATATGGTTTATAAACAACATATCTACCTTCAAATTTCATTACTTGCACTGTTTTGAAGCTGATACCTTCATTGCCACACCACTACAGATTAAAACGCATGAGTCATGTAATAGAACAGGAGGTGAGTGTCCATCCGAGATGTTTACAGAGTCACAGAGAGGTTTCCAGCACATTCAAGCGTTCAGAGACAGCTGTCTCTGAAAATAGGGTCACTCAAGGATAGAGCACATACTGATATCTACGCATGAAGAAATGTGCCAGTAAATTTGTAAATAATGCATGTAAAAAGCTGTATAGGTCATCATTGGACACAATGTAAATCTTTACAGCACAGTTTATTATAGAGTATAATGTTCAAATACAATGTACAAATAAAAACAGCCATTATTTCACATAAAACATATTTATATATAATCAGTCATGTCATATTCCTGTTTTTGCACATTTAACTAGTATACTAAAGGATGTCCAGTGCTGCAACGTTGATTTATAGCTAATTATTAAATTTGTGGTTAAATGTTGTTTTCTAGTTCAGGGAAAATGTTGATTTTTACCAGTTTCAAATCAAAGTAAACCAATCCGATACTTGTTCTTCTGCTCTTCCCGTTTCTTGGCCCATAAGTAAAGAAGATCATGTCCCATCTAGGCCAGACATGCTATAATGAATCACATGCAAACCAGGCAGATGTATTTATAAGATTATCAGTTTTGTTTACATCGTGACGTGAAATCAGACTCTTCATAAAGCAAGCAGCAGCAACTGCCATACAGAAGAAGGAGGAGAACCACATACACACATTAATAATTGTTGATATTCTGCAGAAAGGTAGGTGGACTTCTTAGTGATAATAGTAATGAATTATAACGTTGATGTTAGGACTTATGAAACCTAAGATGTAAGGGAACTTGTGTGGATTTTTTATTTTTTTTATGTTTATGAGAATATCTTTGTTATTAACCTGGTATTTTGAAGCTAATTTGTCTTGACAGTTTGTCTGATTGATTAGAACTAGGCCTACATTATTTTGAACATTCTTCGGTATTCTAATTACTGAGCACTTTACTATCACAGGTGCAAAATGGCAGCAGCCTTGGCTGTTTCAAGGACAACAAATGAAGACCTAGAGGACTACAGTGCGTATGCACGCATGTCTGAAGAACAGCTGCTACAGTTAGCTATTGAACGAAGTCTAGCTGAAACCAATTTAAATCCATGGCAGATTCGACAACTGCATGCCCGCACAGTGCCAGCTGTCCCTACACAACAACAACGATTTAACCCTAACTCAGCAAACCCACCCAGGTAATTTTAGTCTTGTTATGCACAACTATGCTTCAAGTAAACAATCACATACAAAAATCACTTTAATGAAAATGTATTGCTGGCCTCCTTTCAGTGATATTACGTGTACACAAATCAACAGAAATGCTCAAGATCATTTCTTCAGTAAGGACAAACACAAGGTGATTGCCTGGACAAGACACAATGGACACCTGCAGGTCAGACTGGAGAATGTGAAGTGAGTGGCAGGAGAGGTCTCATTCAATTTGTGTTTGTGCTGTTGTTGTGATTAGCAGCGACCTATTACTGATATTAAGACCAACAGCACAATTGCAAGTGCAATATTGCTTTTGTACAACAGTTCAATTAGCAGGTTAATATGGAGTAACTTACACATCAGACAATATTTCCAATTAATTTGTTCATCTTTGTTCTTCCAAAATGCATAAATGAATGACAGACTATATTGTTTCCTTCATGAATTAATCATTGTTATTGAACGAATAGTTTGTTTGACTGAATTACTCACTTGTCGCCACCTACTGGCGTAACGTGTAACTTACGAAAATGGGTCAATAGTGAGAAGCAATATAATGCTCATGGATTGATCTCATCCATTGAGATAACAGTCCTAAGATCCTCTTATTTGTTCTTCCAGTGATATAGACCCTTTTCTCTCAGTCATTTGGAGAGGAGATGCAAAGGCTCTACAAGAAATCATTCATTCCAAATCTAAAAATCTCAATGAACCCAATCAAGACGGCTGGATACCGCTTCATGACACTGCATACTATGGCCATATCGAGTGCCTTAAGATTTTGCTCAAAGGTGATGAATGAATCAATTCAGATTCATGTCCAGTCCAGAATCGCATTCTTCAAAATCACAGTTGTATCCCATCTCTCCCACAGCCAGACCAGATACAATCAACAAACGAACAAACACAAGTCAGACACCGCTCATTCTGGCAGTGGGTCGCAAACATGTTTCTTGTGTATTGCACCTCTTAGAGCAAGGAGCTGATCCTAACATTGCAAATAACCAGTGGGAGACACCACTGCACAAAGGTAAACATAATTTTAGCATGATATTTCTCAACAACTGCACAAATGACCAGAAAGAGGTCTGAACCGTCATTGTTGGTTTTTTTTTTACAGCATGTGAGAAACCTAATGAAGAGATTGTGGAGCTTCTTTTGAGATTTGGAGCTTCTCCATCCAAAGCCTGTATTCAAGGTGGTACTCCACTACATGAAGCAGTGAGGAACAAGAAGTTAGAGATTTGTAAGATATTGGTACAAGCAGGGGCAAAGCTGTGGGCCAAAAATGTTTATGGCATTGACAGCCTGTTTACAGCTGCTCAGTGTGATGCTGTTGACGTGCTTAACTTCCTAATTTTTAAAGGTAAGAATTTTTGAAAGGTAAGACGAGAAAAAATCTATTACTTACTTTAATCTAGTAGCATTAACCATGTTACCTATTCTTTAGGAGGTGATATTAATACCCAGGCAAATGATGATGCAACCGCATTGTTTGAGGCTTCTAAGAATGGTCATGATGAAGTTGTTGAGATCCTCTTGAAGAAAAGAGCTGATGTTAACAAAGCCAACAAACATGGATTACTTCCTATTCATGTTGCAGCAAAGAATGGCCATGAGAGGTTAGTAGACCTACTACACTATATACGTAAGTAAATCCCATATTTATCTTTATTACAGAGCTCTTGAGATTACGTAAATTTGATTGGTTCTGATTGAAAGCTCCAAATCTGATTGGTGGAGCTCTCTTTGCAGAATCATGCTATGTTCAATGTTCAATTTTCCCCAGGAATTCCACTGCTGAACATGGCTGTTTGAAAAAAAAGTTTAAATAATGTGAACTGATGACTTTAACAAAAGCATATACCATTGATTAATAGCCTTGGTGCTCATAGTAGGTCTGTCTTTCAAAATGTATAATTCTTCATTAAAAGTCTAAATTCCCCTATATGGAGAAAATTAATGGGATTTTTACTTCTGCACTCTATAGTATACTCACCATTGTCCGCAGCAATATATAAGTCTACTCATCAGTAACTGGCTCTACTTTCGTGTCTCTCCTATCACGCCACAGACTCACGCTCATTTCATACGAACGTAACTGGCATCTCAGTTATTGATTATAATTGAAAATGACCTTGAAGAAATTTATTCATGAAGAAATAAATATCTCTCTTTCTCATCTTCCTCAGCATTGTTGCCCTATTAATCCCAAGAACTAACATGGCCAAAGTGAAATACTCCGGTATCAGTCCTCTTCATTTTGCTGCAGAACGTAACAGAGATGATGTTCTAGAAACATTGATTGAGGGTGGATATGACGTCAATGCCACGCTGTCAGATGACTGGTCAAAAATGCATGAAGATCGTCGCAGCACGGCTCTGTACTCGGCTGTGGCAAACAGGAACATTGAGGCAGCTACTATGCTGTTAGAAGCAGGTGCTAACCCCAACCTGGACATTTTCAACACCCTGCTAGTGGCTGTGAGGAAAGGAAGTATGGAAATGGTGGTCTTACTGGTACAGCATGGTGCTAATGTCAATGCCCTACTGCCAACTCATCCCACCAACTTCCCAGTGGTTTTGGCTTTCTGTGTGAGGCACATGTTGATGATGAAGTATCTACTGGACAATGGCTGCGATGCACTATCATGTTTTAACTGTCAATATGGCAGTAATCCTCACCCCCCCATAAAACTAAGACGGAATGGACATGAAAGAATATATTGTTTGAATGACGAACCATCAGAATACTGTGTACAGGTACAGATTTCTAATGAGATGATTTCACTTTAACACATTTTTAAAACATTTAGAATAAAACAGTCTTTAAGTTTATATAATTGTTTCATAATATTTTATAAAATAAAATATAAAAAATATATAGTAAATAAAATATAGCATTTAATCGTATTATATTTATTACATGCTATATTCAACTATATTCAATTGTATAATTTGACTAATTTCTGTAAAATCAAATTAATTTTATTTAAATTTCTTTTTTTACAGTTTTGTGAGATAATCTCTCCTCCCTCAGTCAGCGAAATGGCGGGACCAATCATAAACACGTTGCTTGACTATGTGGGTCATATTAAACTCTGCTCTAGAATAACTGAGCACCTAGACAGCTACAAAGAATGGGCCCATATTAAAGAAAAATCAGGTAAGAAATTCTTTCTAATCTCTTCATTTGCAGAACCTAAAATTATTGATGTGCAATTGAATCAATTTTTCAAATAATTGGAACTAAAAATGAAAAACTGAAACCTCTCTATTTCAGTTCTTCCTTGCACACTGATGCATCTGTGCAGACTCAAGATTCGTCAGCGAATGGGAATCACCAGACTGAGGCGAATCAATTCTCTTCCTCTACCAGGAAGACTAATCAAGTTTTTGAGTTATGAATGAGAATCATTAGAGGATATCCTGTGATGAACTTCATGCCAATCTGAATTGTTTACAGAACTTGTTGATTTGAATTATTTTGTTCCCGGCTGTACTGCTGCTTTTATAGGGTGTATGGTGTTGTTTACACTAATCACTATATAGGTCAGTGTTGCCGCCGTTCATTGCCTTCCTATGATAATCACCAGCTGTGCCGCTGTTCTCATAAAGAGGATATTGCGCTGCTTGGGCTATCTGCTGTATATGTCGGCACTATAACATCATTCATAATGTTGTCACAGCCGCTCAAAAAAACTAAAATGCGCACATAGACAGATGCAAAAATTAGTAGGGAAAGACATTTGATTGTATGCTCAAGCGAGTCAATCCCATGTACCCATGTAAAAAAATGTGTTTACAGCCTGGTGCAAAAAGTGGTTTTGGTCTATACCGGTGGTGCTTGGACCCTGATAATCACTGCTTGTAGCTATATTTTTATTCTAGTTTTATTTAAAACCTATTTCTATAGGTTGACATTCAGGGCTGTTGTGGTCGTTGCAGGGTGCAGGTTTCAATGTGAGAAAGTAAAGCAAGCAAACAGGGACAATAAACTATGTTACAGTAGTTGCAGCATGTAAGAGATCTAATAAACCTAATACAATATACAATAAACACCATTCTTTCAAAAAGTTTATGTATTCAACAGGTATCATGGTTGGCTAGACCAACAACACCTTTATTACCACAACCATAAATAGTGTCTACACAAAAAGAGCAACAGTTTGTAAATGAATATTACTTTTAATTATAGCATATCAGCGACTAAAAGTAATTATATACTGACAAAAAATATTATACATATGGCAATGATTCTTGAAATTCTAAATCAGATATGAGCTGCAGTGCAGGTGGAGTCGCAGGCTGCGGAGAATGCAGGTGGCGATTGAGAAAGTCATATCTTGCTGAGATGAGGGAAGTCGATAAAGTGCACTTTCCTAACAGCCCCATCTTGCAGGGTGGCCTCTTCCGCAACACTGTCAAGGACTTTGCCCAGCAGTTCTCGGCAGTAAAGAAGCAGGCCAAGGCGATTAAACACATCTTGCCAACGCCCAATGACCCCTGAGGTCACGCTTGTTGTCTGCTCATTGCAGAGGGCATAATGAATTCACCCTAGGCTGGAAGAGTGTGTACAGAAATACACATAAAAGTATGGCAAAATAGCCATATTGGCGAGTAGGGTAGAGCCGGGATGATTGAAACGCGGGACGGATGAAACATTGACATTTCCTTGAAAACCACTCACGTTATGTACGTCAAATTTCGTCAGCACGTACAGCACGCAATGCCTATCAGACCCGCGAAAACATTTCTTCTTTACGTCTTGCCGTTTTAAGGTTAGAGCCGGAAAGCTGTTTTTGATTGTGGTTAGTGAAATCTTTTGTGCAGTACTTTTTTTTGACTGACAAGTTGTATTTATTGTTTCATGTGCCATTGTAATAATAATATGGCAGGTGTATTAGTACTGCATCACACCCTTAAGTGTATAATATCAGAGTTTTTTAGTTTACGGACAAAACAGGTTTAAATGGCTGGAGGCGCTGTCGGGACGGTTGAAACAGCGACTCGTGCCAGTTAAACCTGGTCATAGGAAAACACTCAATATGACTAAATCACTCAATATGACTCAAGGAATAAATGTAAGAATTAATTGTAAACGGATTTGTCTGTCTTCTTCAAAATAGCCTATTAGAAAGATTACGCAAAATGCACAAAGGCTTATCGCCGATTGTTTATTGGGCGACAGAACAAACATGTTAATATGAACTTTAAAATGAAAATAAATGACAAAATATGTTTGTAACAATATGTACATAAGTTACTTGTCAGGTACTGTTCATAAAAACAAGAATTAGATGAATAGTTACCTTTTAAACTGTTATGTTTCATCCGTCCCACCCCTGTGTTTAAATCGTCCCGCTGTGGAGGGACGATTGAAACAAAACGATACTCGGTTACTAACGTAACCTCGGTTCTCTCTAGAGAGGGAACGAGTATTGCGTAAGTTTAGCTTACGCTACGGGAAAGATTCATCTTCTCGAGATACTGAAGCCAAAAAATTATCCTTAATTTTGTATACCTTGTCAACGCAGTGCAGCAGCTAGCAGACCTAGAGCAGGCCATCTCGCGTGCTCATTGGCTGCCCTGCGGGCAACTGCTGCAGCCTACCAGTGAGCCCGGCGTGACGTCACGCCCAATGAAGGGCGCCCGCGCCTTTATAGCGTCACAGCCCGCCAGATAGGCGTGGCTTAGCGTATAAAATAGGGGCTGTAGGCTGAATTCTCTGGTTTTTCGACGACTGAAGCGAAGTCGCTCGTGGCGCGAGCACGGCCGGTAAAGCAATACTCGTTCCCTCTCTAGAGAGAACCGAGGTTACGTTAGTAACCGAGTATCGTTCTCTCACGAGAGGTTCTCTTGTATTGCGTAAGTTTAGCTTACGCTACGGGAACACTTTGTCAACGCCGTGCGCGCCTAGCATCCACATGAGACCCCGAGCTTGAGGGGAACCCCATAAGTGGAAAAAATAAGATGGCCAGCCACGCGGGCCATCACTTGTACATAAGCACATATAGGGAATACAGAGCAGCGCGCCGGTCTGTATAGTCATATGGCACATACCCTACTTAGTGCAGCTCAACCAGGAGAGCTGAGTCATGAAAGTGATCTGAGCAGGAGATCTGGGCAGAATACACCTCTTTTTCAGACTGACAACAGTTTAGCCTGCAAGGCAGGAACTTCTAGGTTATAAAACCTGACAAAGGTAGACGGGGAGCTCCAGCCCGCCGCTACACATATGTCATGGATAGAAATTCTACTGGACCATGCCCACGACGAGGCCACGCCTCTCGTGGAATGAGCCCTGATGCCCAGAGGGCATTGCAGACCTTTTGACGCGTAAGCTGCTGCTATAGCGTCCACTATCCATCTGGACAGGCTCTGTTTCGAGGAGGCGTGCCCCTTGGCGCGCCCACCAAACGAAACGAAAAGCTGTTCCGAACGCCTGAAGGAGGCGGAGCGCGTAATGTAAAATCTCAGCGCTCTGACAGGGCAGAGGAGATTCACATCACTTTCGCTGTCAGATGTTGGGAGAGCTGACAGCGATATAACTTGCGCTCTGAATGGAGTGCCGATCACCTTAGGGCCATAACCATGTCTAGGTCTGAGGATGACTTTAGAGTCATTTGGCCCGAACTCAAGACACGACGCGCTGACAGACAGCGCGTGCAGATCCCCTACACGTTTTACTGACGACAGTGCAGTCAGAAAAAACGTTTTTTAGTGATAGATATTTCAACCCCACGGAGTCTAGTGGTTCAAATGGAAAAGCTTTCAGGGCCTCGAGGACCAATGAAAGATCCCACATGGGAACCGACGGGGGGCGCGGCGGATTCATCCTTCTAGCACCTCTAAGGAAGCGGATGACCAACTCATGTCTTCCCAGTGACTGGCCGTGCGTCGATTCCGCGAACGCTGCCACGGCCGCCACGTATACTTTGAGCGTGGATGGGAACCTTCCCTTATCCAGCAGCTCTTGTAGGAAGGTGAGCAGCTGCGCCACCCCGCATGTCCGCGGGTCCAGACCTCTGTCGGTGCACCATCCAGAGAACACCGACCATTTGGACGCGTAGAGCCTTCTCGTGGAAGGGGCTCTAGACTGCGTGATCGTGTTCATCACTCCTTCTGGCAGGGCAACGAGTACCCGTTGATCAACCATGCATGCAGAGACCGGCGCTCTGGATGGGGATGTCAGATCGTGCCGCGAGCCTGAGAGAGGAGATCTGCCCTCACCGGAATCGGCCACGGAGCTGTATGTGACAGCCGTGCCAGTTCCGGGAACCAAGTCTGATTCTCCCAACGCGGGGCTATGAGGAGCACCGAGTGGCGCGTTTCCCTGATCCTCTTGATCACCTGTGGCAACAGAGAGACCGGAGGGAAAGCACATAGCGGGAGGCTGGGCCAAACCTGGGCCAGCGCGTCCTCGTCCTTCGAGAAGAACGTCGGGCATTGAGCGTTGTCTTTTGACGCAAACAGGTCGACTTCCGCTCTGCCGAATAGGCGCCTCAGTTTCTGGACCGTTTGGGGCTGCAGGGACCATTCCCCTGGGGGAACATTGTCCCTGGACAGTTTGTCTGGGCCGTCGTTCAAATGGCCAGGCACATGCGCCGCCCTCAGCGAGCGCAGGTTCATCTGTGACCAAATAAGGAGGCGTTCCGTCAGATTGCAGAGATTTCTGGATCTGACACCGCCCTGACGGTTTACATAGGATACCACAGATGTGTTGTCCGAGCGGACAAGAACATGCTGGTCCTGTATGAATGGGAGGAAGCGCTTCAGCGCGTTCTCGACCGCTATCATTTCCAGACAGTTTATGTGAAAACCCTTCTCCTGGTCTGACCACTGGCCAAAGGCCGGTCTGCCCTCGAACAGCGCGCCCCAACCCGAGTTGGATGCGTCTGTCGAGATGACCTTCCGATAAGAGATGGTTCCCATCATTACTCCCTGCTGGTACCAGTCGGCCACTAACCAGGGCTGCAGAGCTGTTATGCAGGTCTGAGTCACTCTGATTTTCTGGCCGCCAGACACCCAGGCTCGGCGAGGTGCGCGAGCGTTCAACCAGCGTTGGAGCGGGCGCATGCGCAGTAGGCCCAGCTGGAGCACCGCTGCAGCTGATGCCATACAGCCCAACATCCTTTGAAATGTTTTCAAAGGGAGAAAGCTGCCCTTCTGGAAAGATGCGGCTAGATGGCGAACACGGCGCGCGCGCTGTGTCGATAAACGAGCCTTCATGGTCACCGAGTCCAGTTCTATTCCTAAAAAGGAAATTGACTGGCTGGGCAGTAATGAGCTCTTGGTCCAGTTGACCGTGAGACCCAAGCTTTCCAGATGACTGAGAAGCACTGTTCTGTGAGATAGTAGTTCTGTCTCTGACTGTGCCAATATCAGCCAATCGTCCAGATCGTTCATTATGCGCAGCCCCTGACTTCTCAGGGGGGCGAGCGCCGCGTCCATGCACTTTGTAAATGTACGGGGTGCCAGGGACAGGCCGAACGGCAGGACGGTGTATTGATATGCCTGACCGTCGAAGGCGAATCTCAAAAATTTCCTGTGACGGGGTACTATCTGAATCTGAAAATAGGCATCCTTCAGATCTAGAGAAATAAACCAGTCCCTCGGGCGAACGTGCGCGAGGATTTTCCTGGTCGTAAGCATTTTGAACGGTCTTTTTGCAAGCACTTTGTTCAAATATCTCAGATCTAGGATAGGTCTGAAGGCTCCGTCCTTCTTGGGTACGAGAAAATATCGGCTGTAAAAGCCTGACTCGCTCAGAGAAGGCGGTACCTTTTCTATAGCCCCTTTGCACAGCAGCTTTGCTATTTCTGCGTGAAGTAGGTGTGCTACTTCCGCATTCACTATCGTCGCGGTCCGGGCTTGAAATCGCGGGGGACGGCGAATGAATTGAAGTGTATAGCCCTGCTTTATTGTGCTCAAAACCCATTCTGAAATCCCTGGGATAGTTTCCCACGCAGCTATGTATGCCGCTAGGGGGCGAATGGCCTCAGGGTTCAGACCGCCGCCATTTGCGGGCTTGTGAAACTGAACCGGAGCCGAGAGCGCGGTGCGCGCGCTCTCGGTTCTGGGCAATGGCCGCTCGCTGACAGCCGAAACCGGCTGACTTATGTGAGATGTCCCGATCATAAGGGATGGGGAACATACTTTTACCACAATCTGGGCGGAAGAGCTCTCTGAAAGCGTGAGCGCGCGCACGCGGGCACGAGACTTACAACTGTATCTGACGCCTCGATCATAATAGATGGGGAGCGCTTTATTAACGCCCTGTGTTTTGTGATAACACTTAAACGCGCAGGCGGGGCCCGGGGGGAGGTTTGTGTTAGCAAGCGTGAGCGCTCTCTGGCGGGCACGAGACTTACGTTCATAACCTGCTTCTTTGATCGTGTAACAGAGCGGGCAGATAGTGGGCACAGACCTGTGGACACATTTCTTACATTCAACACTCGAGCGGCTTTTCTGCGTTTTATGAGAGTGTGCTCTGTGAGTGACACGGGATTTGGAGTGCTTATGTGTAGGGGTGAACACTGGGGCGTGGGCACATTCACTACACTTAAAACACTGACGGCGTGAGCCGGACCAGACATTATACTCTTTTTGAGATTTCTCTGGGTCGCCGTGAAAACGGCGTTTGTGTGCAGGCGAGAGGGTGAATAAACCGGCTCGTTGGCTGCTAGTTGAACCACTGCAGTAGCCTGTTCGAAGGGGACTGACAGGGAAATTAACTTTCACGGCGGTCCGGCCGCAGCGGGATACGCGCGTCTTTTCTCTCTCGCTGTTAGGAGGGCTTCGCGTGCTCGGACTTCAGCGTGATTCTTTGCCGAGGCCCTCTGGGGGGCGGCGGTCTGTGACGGCTGTCTGAGCGCGATCTAGGGCGGCCGCCCTGACGTCGCTGCGAAGGCTGAGGCTGAGGCTGTGCTGGACGCTGGGTGCTGGTTCGCACAGGAGGCTGGCTTTGTCTCTCGCGAGAGCGGCCTGTGGCGGAACTCGAGCGTCGCGGCAGGAAGAGGTTCATGGCCTGCGTGGTCTTTTGCACCACAGAGAAGCGGTCAACAATCCCGTTCACCGCTGGGCCGAAGAGACCAGTGGGGGAAAGCGGCGCGTTCAGAAAGGTGGCTCGCTCAGTTTCCCTCATATCCGCAAGCGTTAACCAGAGGTGCCTCTCCGTCACGGTTAACGCGGCCATGGCTCGTCCGATGGCTTGGGCTGCGGCTTTGGTGGCGCGGAGAGAGAGATCCATCGCGCTTCTCATTCCGTAACCGCAGCTGGGTCCCGGCCCTTCTCATCCCATTCACGGAGGAGGTCGGCTTGCAGGATCTGAAGCACAGCCATCGAGTGTAGAGCAGACGCGGCCTGGCCGGAGGCGGCATAAGCGCGGCCGACCAAGGCGGAAGTGGCTCTGCAGGCTTTAGACGGGAGGGCTGACCGTGACCGCCATCTCGCGGAGGGCGGGCAAAGGTGCGCTGCGACCGCCTCTTCCACAGGGGGAATCGCTGTGTACCCTTTTTCGGCGGCGCCGTCCACTCGGGAGAGCGACGCGGAGGCCTGTGACTGAAGTCTAGCAGAAAACGGTGTATTCCATGACTTCGTCAGCTCCGCATGAAGTTCCGGCAGGAATGGAGCGGGCCTAGTTTCTGAAACTGCGCGGCGGCGACTTTGAAGGAAGCAGCCGTCGAGCCTGTTCGGCGCGGGTTCCTTCGGCAGCGACCACTCGAGCCCGAGACGGTCAACGGCTTGTGTCAGCAGGCGCATAAGTTCCGCGTCAGCTCCAGCGCGGGTACGGGTGGATTCCTGGATTGTCGAGGTGGCGGAGTGAAGCGACCATTCCTCGCTGTCTGATGCCAGGATAGAGCAGCAGTCTCTTGTGACGTGTCCCTCGGACTCATCCTCCGAAGCGACGGCAGTGAGGCTCGCAAGCGGCAGCTGCGCGTCAGTGAGGAGAGGTGGGGAAGGCGAGAGCGAGGCTCGAGGGAGGTTCTCCGGCGAGCGCGTCGCTGTGGCCACAGGTTCCGGCTGTCTCAGGGAACGGCGCTTCTTTCTGCGCGGTCCCACAGGGGGCGGAGTGACTGCTGTGGTGTTGAAAACTTCGAGTCGAGCCCGCAGGGTCGACAGCGGAAGCTCCTCACAGAGCTCGCAGCCCCCGGACGCGAGGGCGAGCTCTGCGTGTTCCAGGCCCAGGCAGATCAGGTGGCGGTCTCTGGCGCTGAGCGGGGCTTTACACGAGCCACAGGAAGTGCGAGGCATCTTTAAAAAGACGCTCGCTGCTCTTTTAGAATAATATGCAAAAAGGATACGTCGCCGGATAGCGTAGCTCGCACGGATGGCTGAAGGTGGCGAAGACGGCCGGCTTCCTCAGCGCTGTCCTAGGCTGGCTGTTCGCTGTTCGACGGCGGCGGTGGCTTGTCTCAAATCCAGCGATGCGAAGAGCTCGCTGAAGAGTCGAAAAATCAGAGAATTCAGCCTACAGCCCCTATTTTATACGCTAAGCCACGCCTATCTGGCGGGCTCCGACGCTATAAAGGCGCGGGCGCCCTTCATTGGGCGTGACGTCACGCCGGGCTCACTGGTAGGCTGCAGCAGTTGCCCACAGGGCAGCCAATGAACACGCGAGATGGCCTGCTCTAGGTCTGCTAGCTGCTGCACTGCGTTGACAAGGTATACAAAATTAAGGATAATTTTTTGGCTTCAGTATCTCGAGAAGATGAATCTTTCCCGTAGCGTAAGCTAAACTTACGCAATACGAGAGAACCTCTCGTAAGAGAACCCAACTCCCGTTCAAAGTAAATTTTTACTTAAATCATTCTATGTTTCTACCGAATAACACATGATACTAAGAGAACACATATGTGAGTTGTTGATCACATACACACAAAAAAATCTATCTGTAACCTTATATTAGAAAACGACGTTTTTCTGAAAAGTGTTTCAACCGTCCCGGCTCTCCCCTACCAGTATCATAGTCATTATTTCTTAACCGAATGTAAACCGATGAGAAAGAAATCAGATGTGTCATGCAGCAAATTAGCTCAAAGGGGAAGTATTAAGAATTAAACATAACTTGTTATGATTAATTATGAATACTGGGTTCAGTTAATCAGATTAAATTAATGCTACAATCAATTAATCAGTTAATACAGCGAACACTCAGTATTGATTATTTATTAATTCTAAGAAAAAGGTATTTCATGGCCAGATAAAAATAATTCTTTCGTAGCATATATAGAGCTTAGAGCGTGTAGCAAGATCAGGAATCGCTAAATTGACTTTGTTGCAAGCAGAGAATCAGAACCCAATATGTATTGTGCACAAGTTTTTTTTTTAGCTAAATAACCAACACAACCAATTTTAACAAACACTCACACACACATGGGTAAAATGGAAAGTGACTGAATGAAACAGAAACAGGGAATGAAGCTATGGACAAGAGTCATTTAACCATATGAAAGGAACCAACAGTCACTGATTTCATTAGGCTTATCCTAAACATCTATTTAGTTAAAATATTCGATACTTGAATTGCCTTTGCAGTTGAAGCAGTCTGTTGTTCGGGAAGAGGGTCTTGATGATTCTGTGAGTTACGGAATAACTTGCGTAGTTAGCTTGTGTTATAGATGGGAGAGAGTTCTCTCTCTCTCCTGAGTAAGCACATGGTTGGTTGTAGATTGAGGCCTGCCACCATGCTGGAGAGGACATGCAGAACAGCACACAGAAGATACAGAGAAGAGGGAAGACAGCGGGAGGTCACTCTGACAGAGCCTTTTAACTCTGTGAGGAGGTCGTACTTCCATGGGTCAGTGAGCCAGTGTTAGCCTAAGCTTTCGGAAGGGAACGTTTTACGAGCCTTTGCCTTAAGCAGATCGTTTGCATATGTAACTGGATTGGGTGCTGATGAAGAAACTATTAAAGATTCTTGGAATACTAATATGTTGCATAGGTTTCAACATATAATATACACGATCCACGTAGGTCTTTAAAATACAAATTCGTAGATACCAAACATGGTATGATGTGATCTTGAATAATCAAATAACACTCTTATGCATTCAGGGATTAATACATAGGCAAAACACTATAAAAGAATGATCATAGAGTGAAATCATATACATAAATGTACAAGTCTCGAGTGATTATTCGACTGAGTTGGAAAAGGGTACATTATTTAAAGCTGCAGTCGGCAAGATATCCAATGAAAACGACACTATGCTCCGACAGAACATAAATCAGCCGGATTTTAGAAAAAACGCCGCGCTTCTACCTCCACCTAGAGCCTGTTATTTGTTTTGCAAAAATCCACCGCTCCTGGTTCTTCTGGTCCAATCAGCGCAGGGCTGTGTCAGATCTGACTGTCAATCACAGTTCGTGCACACACCACAGATCCCCCCTCCCTCCTTGTGCACGTTACAATATACACGCACTGACGAGCACAAACTCGATGGGAGGGTGCTCGGTGGTAGTGGGGGAGGGGCGTTAGAGTTGCAAACATTAAAAATTCACCTCAATCTGCCAGACTTGCTGACTGCAGCTTCAATAATTATATCATAAGACAGGAATAGAACAAAATACAATACAAGAGACAATATACATTAATAATAGATGCCCTGTCCTGGGGATATGCATGTTCATTTATAGAAAATGTGTTTATAAATAATTGCAGGAAAGTCTGTTTAAGGGCTATGTGTCTTTCCTTGCTTTTCACAGTTTTTTCAAGCAATAAAACGTCTCGGGTTACGTATGTAACGTCTGCCTGAGTAAGCGATCGTGACGACGAATGGGGTTTCGCTTACAAAGCCTATCAACTTCAAGTATTACAAAACGAGCCAATGGCAAAGAAATGCCATGGGTCTGCGTATCCAGTTCGAGGAGTGTAATGGCAAGCAAGCGAAGACACCTGAGCAGATCTTAGTACCGGCTGGTTGAAGCGAGTACATGAGAGGACACTGGCTCCACTCGGAGATTGAGGCTTTCACACCAAGGGGGCACGGTCGACCATGATGCTGGTATGCAAAAACAATTGCGTCCACTATCCAGTGAGACAACCTTTGCTTGGAGAGAGCCTTTCCCCTTCAGCTTCCCACCATAACAGACAAAGAGTTGGACTGAGGTCCTGAAACACTGCGCTCTGTCTACGTAGGTACGGAGAGCGCGTAATGGACAGAGCAGTGCCGAGGCTGGGTCTGCCTCCTCCAGGGGCAGTGCTTGCAGGTTCACCACCTGATCTCGAAAGGGAATGGTGGGAACCTTGGGCACATATCCAGGCCAGGGTCTCAGGATCACGTGAGAAAAGGCCGGCCCGAATTCCAGGCACGCTTCGTCAACGGAAAATGCGTGCAGGTCCCCTACCCTCTTGATGGAGGCCAATGCAACCAGGAGCGCTATCTTATTTGACAGGAACTTAAGCTCCACTGATTGCAGAGGGCCAAGGGGAACACTCACTGCAGGGCAGTTAGAACCACTGAGAGGTCCCAAGAGGGAACGAGAGGAGGGCGAGGAGGATTGAGTCTCATTGGGACAAGGGTGCCATAGGGTGCCCTGTCCCTGAGAAAGAAGGTCCTTCCTCAGAGGAATTGGCCAGGGAGGTGCTGTACAAGTTCGGAGAGGAATACAAGTTCGGAGAACCAGGTCTGGGTTATTCAGTGAGGCGCAACCAAAATACCTGCTCCTTGTCCTCCCTGATCTTGCACAGGGTCTGTGCTCACTGGGGGAAGCACATACTTGCGGAGGCCCCGCAGCCAGCTGTGCGCCAGTGCATCCGGTCAGGGAGTAATACAGGTCGCAATGGGACGAGTTGTGGGAGGCAAACAGGTCTACTGGAGCGTCCCCAAACTGATCCCAAATCAGCTGAACCGACTGGGGATGGAGTCGCCATTCTTCAGGAAGGGGCTGAAACCGTGAGAGCTCGTCGGCTGCACAGTTCAGGGTTCCTGGAATACAAATTGCTTGAAGCGACCTCAGATGCTTCTGACTACTTAAGAGGAGGTGGTGGTCAAGTTGCAACATACAGTGGGAGCGTAGACCACCTTGTCGGTTGATTTATGCTACTGTCACGGAATTTTCTGAGCGGACTAGTACGTATTGACCCCTGAGCAGCGCAAGAAAGCGGTGCAGAGCAAGGCGTACTGCCACCAACTCGAGGCAATTGACATGCCAAAGGCGCTGGGGTCCTGTCTAGGAGCCTGTGGCAGCATGTTCATTGCGCATGGCGCTCTAGCCTGTGAAGGAGGCATCTGTTGAGAAAACATGCCTGGAAACTCGTTCCAAGGGCACTCCGGCCCGTAGAAAGCTGAGGTTCGACAACGGGTTGAAGGTCTGACGGCAGGTCGGAGTAACTGGTACTCGGAGCATGCCGTGTTGCCATCCCCACCTCGGGACTCGGTTGCGAAGCCAGAGCTGAAGCGGTCTCATATGAAGAAATCCAAGCGCTGTTGCTGTGGCTGCAGATGCCATATGCCCCAGGAGCCTCTGAAATAATTTCAGTGGAACCGCACTCTTGCCCTCGAACTGTGTGGGGCAAGTCAGCAGTGACTGCGTGCGCGCGCTCGTAAGCTGCTCGGACATGGCGACCGAGTCGATTTCCATACCGAGAAAAGAGATCCTCTGCACGGGGCAAAGTTTGCTCTTCTCCCAGTTGACCCAAAGGCTCAGACGAGCTAGGTGCCGGAGCACAAGGTCCCTGTGTTTGCAAACCTGGTTTCGAGAGTGAGCTAGGATTAGCCAGTCATTGAAATAGTTCAGGATGCAAACCCTGTGTTCGCTTAGTGGAACAAGGGCTGCCTCGACGATCTTCGATGCCAATCATCCATAGCCCAGCCTGATAGTTCGGGCGACCCAGCTTCCCAATCGAGGATAGGTTTGGGAACTCTAGCCAGGCTCCCAAGAACTGTGCCAGCGGGGTCATGCGAACTACAGACGTCCCCTCGGTGGTGCAGCGAAGCGGAATGACCGGCCCGGACGTGGGTGGCATAGCGGCCATGTGTGGGGTCACGGTCATTAGCCATATCCTGACAGAAGAGGCCAGGGAAGGATCAGCGTTCCACGGGGGCCTGCTCTGCCAGGGGTCTGGTGACAGAGGGGGACGAGAGTGGTGCGGCCCCTGGGCGGCACACACTGTAATCCGAGAACTCTGTGACAGAGGGGGACGAGAGTGGCGAGGCCCGCGGGCGGCGCGCACTGTCATCCGAGAACTCTGTGTGCACAGAGATGGGAATGTCAGTTCTTTCTTTAACCACATTAGGGTAGTGGAGAACGAAAGATTCTCCCCCGGCCCTCCTCCGGAGGAAGGAGTGGTCCTGTTACCACCTCCTGGAAAGAACTGAGTGCCATCTCTGAGCAGCCTGTCTCAGGAGCACCGCTTAGCCTGGCGTTTAGTGGGGTGCGGGGCTGGAGAGCGCTGTGGCGTCTTCCTGCGGCTTCTTCCACGACACGGCCCAAGTGAAGGCTGCTGCTGGGGCCGTGCGGGAGGGGCGGGAGCAGCAGGAGGGCGCCCTCGGTGGCGAGCAGACTGAGGATTCTGAGCCGACGGCTGGGTGGAGGCAGCAGCAGGCCGTCGGGGCAGTATATGCTTAATCGCCTCAGTCTGCCTCTGGGCGGTTGAGAACTGTTGGGCAATGTCCTCAACCACACCGCCAAAGAGGCCGTGAGGGTGAGCCGAGACCGCTCGACATCCCGCATATCGGCCAGGTTCAGCCACAGGTGTCGCTTCTGGACCACACTAGTGGACATCGCCTGACCCAGAGAGAGTGTGGTCACTTTCGTCGCTCGGAAAGCAAGGTCAGTGGCGGGACGCAGCTCATCAAAGAGCCCTGGGTCAGTCCTACTCTCGTGTAGGGCTGAGCAATTTTATCGATTCTGCGATATAAATCGATATTTTTTTTACCAAGAAAGAATCGATTTTTAAGCCACGAGTATTGATACACAAGTCCCATTCAAATCCCCCGTGTTTACCCCCGTTCGCATTGCAGGAAGAGCGATTTGGTCAGCCAGCCGCTAGTTTCGCTGTATAGCAAATTACCCGTACTAACTTTACACAGACGCCGACGTCTACTTCTTCCTGTTTACGGAGTCAGAGCGAAGAGATTCAAGATAATCGCGGCATATATAAATCCACCACCTTCATGCTTAAAAGCAGATGTGTGGGAGCACTTTTCCTGATTCCCAACTCCCAACCATTTCCTGATGTATGAACTTATTAACGCTTCCAGCTTATCCACTGTTGTCAAAGAAACCTCGTACACAGTCCGCGGCCACAGCAACCTTGGCAGTAGACCAAACTGAAAGCACCAGAGTTTTAGTTTGCCTGGTAGAGCACTGCTGTTTATGCTCTTCAACCCTTCCACTGCTTGTCGTCTAACTTCTCCCACTCAAACTGTGTCCTTTAGATCCCCATCGTACCATCTCCCAAGACTCTTCACTGGCTTCTCAGGAACTGTTGGTATTGCCTCAACATTAATGAAGAATGTTTTATCTACCACCTTTCCTTTAACTATCGAGATGCTCCTTGATTTAGAGGGCTTAAATTGCATTCGTGCCCATTCAATATTATCTGTTAACTTCCCCAATAACCGATTAGTGCAGGCTACTGTTGTAGTCATGGTTGTCATGTCATCCATGTATGCTCTGATTGGTGGTAGTCGCATCCCAGAAGCCAAGCGCTCTCCTCCTACTACCCATCTTGATGCCCTAATGATTACTTCCATTGCCATGGTAAAAGCCAGTGGAGAAATGGTGCATCCTGCCATTATTTCAACCTCTAAGCATTGCCATGCGGTGCTGAATTTTGGAGTTGAGAAACTAAATTGCAAATCTCCAAAATAGGCTTTCACTAAATTTGTTATTGACATTGGTACTCTACAAAAATCAAATGCTGCCCAAAGAAGCTCATGTGGCACTGAACCATATGCATTAGCCAAATCCAGGAATGTCAAATGGAGCTCCTTCCTCTCCTTTTTAGCTGATTGAATTCGTTGCCAGATAACATTGATGTGTTCTAAGCATCCTGAGAACCCTGGAATGCCCCATTTTGAACTGAAGTGTCAATGAAGCCATTCTTTAATAGGTAGGTTGACAATCTCTGCGCAATAATGCTGAAGAAAATCTTACCTTCGACGTCTAATAGTGAAATTGGACGAAACTGACTGATGCTTGTAGCATCTTTTTCTTTAGGTATGAAGACTCCACCTGCTCGGCGCCATACTCTAGGTACAACCTGCTTTTCCCATGCCACTTTTATCAATTTCCACAGAATTTGTAGAACTCCTGAAGCATTCTTGTTCACTCTGTACGGAACTCCATTAGGCCCTGGAGATGATGAAGCCCTTGCCTTTCTCACAACCTGCTCTATCTCTTTCCACTTAGGTGCACAGACCTCCATTTGGTATTCTGGTGGATTGATAGGTGGGATATCTGACGGAATTGACATAGGCTCATGCCTTTTTGCATCTGTATGCGTTTCCTCCAAATATCTCTCTAGCTCAACCCTAGATGCTTTTAAAGGGCCATTCTTCTCACTGGTGAATAACTTCTTTACGAATTTGAATGGGTCTTTATAGAAATTAGCCCTCGCACGCTCCTTCTTTTTGCAGCGTTTCCATAGGCGCTCAGCTCTGCGTAATGTTGCATGCTTATCTTTTATGGCCCTTTGTAAGAGATTGAGTCCCTCCTTCTGACTTTGTTCTGCTTTTTTCCATTGCTTCCTCAGCTGTCTCCTTTCTCTAACTAACCCTTCAATTTTCTGCTGCCGTCTAGATACAGGAGGAGTAGTTTGTACTTTTTCCTTCCTTTTTCCACACCAAACCTCTCACTGCCATATGCGTAAATGATGTCCCCAAATTTATCCAGCTTCTTTTCAACTGCACCAGTTAATCTTTCCAATGCAAAGCATAGATCTTTGTTTACCGTGTCCCATGCAGTTTTCTCACAAGCTCTTGGCCATCTTACTCCAGGCCTATGCCCGTTGAGGTTCTTTTCTCTCTTATGCTGGTTAGTCTAACCGGGTTCACAAGTATCAATGTGTTCATCACTAACTGTGCAAACCCTACTCCTCTATGACAGGGGTACTGATATCCTGCGAACTGTGGTTTGCTTCCTGTCGCTGGATTTCATTCGACTGACTTGACTGACTTCGTAAGAAGTACTGATTAATGCGAGGCCCTTGTCCCTTCTCCCTCAAGCATTTCATTTTCCCTTGATGAATCTTCAACCCCCTGACCGTTGTCACCTTGCTCCAGCCACAGACACAAGCTTGGAGTTCAATGACTTTGCTAACTGCAGAACCTTAACTAGTCTTTTGTGAGGTACTCACCATACTCAAAGCCGTTTCCATTCCAACGTCGTTAACCATGTTGTCCAACATTGAGTCATCTTCCGCCCCTGCTCTCGCAGACTCTAGGGGTATTTTTCTCTTTAATTTCTCAGAAGCCTTGGGCGGGTGTCTCCAGCATCCTGTAAACACAGAGCTGGATACTGCCGACAAGGGTAACTAACCCTTACCAGCCCCATTGGGGTCTCTTTCCTCCTGTCAGCTGTCTCTCCAGGCTGTCACAAGGTCTTTCCCTTGTTGCCAGCAGCACTATTCACTGCAGTCACTGGACGTATCCAGATCTTCATGATTTCCATTACACGAGAGTAGATGTTAAAACTTCATGCTGATTTGTATTCGGCTTTCGCCAAGATACGCACCAACTAAGACATAGCTTTACAGCAACCTATGCTTCTCCATTCATTTACGCTTCTTTCTATATGGTGATGTAAATCTCCTTCTGTCTAGTGTTAACCCTTATGGCGCCACGGTCGAGTTTACTCGACAAGATGCGGCACTGAATAAAACGGCCGATTTTGTCAAATAGGGTGTCACATTTCGTTCGACCTCCCCACTATTAGATGGCAAGCATGTCATACTTCATCCCTGACTCAAAAAAAGTCATGGTTCTATACAAAATCTTCGAGCTAGAGCGCATTGAATCAGTGTAAACAAAAGCGGAGCTAATGTGCGAGTGAGCCATTTTATCAGAGCAATATTGTCAACGTCAGCGAGTATTTGCATTAGATTATTATTATTATTATTATTATTATTATTATTATTATTATTAATATTATTGTCTAATGGCATCAATAAAGCTTACCCGCAAGTGTTGGGTCTTATCACGGACCCTGATTCTGAAGGGGAATATCTGCATTCAGAAGATGACGGTGATTCTGAAAGTGAAAGTATAGCCCTACACCAAGCACAAACGGTGAATCAGAGGTGGAACAATGTTTCCCGGGGTCGGATTGTTCATCGTGAAGTCAGCAGGCGTGTTAGTGTTGTGGGGAACGAGGCGGGAGATTTTTACCGTGCTAGCCACGTAGATTTGTCTTCTGACCGTGTGCCTCTCCGCAATCCCGGCGACAGTATTGTGGTGGAGACTTTGTCTAATGCCACTGGGTATGTTAGACGAGGTCAAAGTATTCATAGGACAGTTAGGGGGCAACGTGGAGGCAGGGTGGGGGGTCACAATGACAAAGACAGTAGTCCGAGCTGTGCACACTCGGCGTGCGAGGCAGATCTGGCCATGTTGCTCGTAGCAGGAGCAGAGTCGGTGTGACACGGGGCAGAGGGGCTATTATGCATAGTCAATCACAAGCATATGAATAATATAAATGTGCCCCATACATGGAATCAGAGTGCCTACTCTATGTAGTAAATGGAAAATCTCTACAGCAAAAGGCCCACCGCTACATGCATATGGTTTGTTTCTACCATTTATTAGTAATGATTTACAGTTTGTTTACTACTTACTATTTACCTGAGCATTCAGTATTGTGCAATATAGCATACAGAAGGTGAGGGACATTTGGGGGGGAAAGAAGTTCTGCATTTTATCATTTAAACATGTGACTTTTCTTGAAAATTCTATAATCCAAGGTGGCCGCCACCATATGACGTCATAATATGCAAATTAGATGGGAAAATGTAATCCCTACATAAACTTTGGGTCATCCTTAATATTTCTCTAATTTACAGAAAGTCTCTATCTTTTATCACTTTTAAGATATAGCCTTTTGAAATTAAGATGTCAAAATCGAATGTTTTAGGAAAAAAACTCTGGCTCCTAAAGGGTTAACACGCGTCAGCACACACAACGGCTGCAACCACAGTGCGGTCCCCCCATGACAACTGTCTGGATTGAGCTGAGTAGGGGACATCTCTAGGGTCTTCAAGTGGGCACCTTCCGTCCTGAGTGTTTCGTCGACTAGCCCACGACACCTCAAGAGGGCTCGACAGTGACTCTGGCGTCCCAGAGTCACCCCCCTCCGTCCCCCACTCAACTCAGCCCAGCTTACTGACCTCTACATCCCTCCTGCTGCTGAGACCTAACCACATTCTCACAATCTCTCCGCAACCCAACCATACGCGCCAACCCGTTTGACTAAGGCTGTCGAGCCCCACTGGTGCGTTATGCCCCATTTGTCGTCACGATGGAACTCGTAGTGACTACGAAAGGGAATCTTATCTGATGGTAGCCCTGGTGACTGAGGCCTTCTCTGCTCTAGTGGCTCTTTTCGGGTGATGGTTCATTTCTAATAGTAGGCTTTATTGCATATATTGCATTCGGTCTTAATGTGACAGCAGCCTAATATAGCCTACCTGCTGTCTGTGTCATTGAAGTTAATCAAAGAACAAAAGAAAAAAAATCACTCACTGATCTTGAGTGAATAACAAGGAGTAATCTATATTTAATTTATACAGTGAAGATTATGCAATGCTATTTTACGTGTGATTATTCAATATCTGTACCTGAATTACTGTTTCTGTACCTGAAAAACTTCAAGCACTTAATTCTTAGCACTGTTCTTATTTTATTGCTGCTTGGCCACTTTTCTACAATAATGTTTGAAATTTATATTAGTTAGGCTTGTAGTTTTCGCTGTGGTATATAAGTTGGAACCAAGAATTGTGAAATCGTGAAATTTTACTGGTATCTAAAATTTTTATTTCGTTTTAGTTATCAGTTAAAAGTGTATTTATTAGAATAATGGGCCAATGTTACGTGGGTCAAAACAATGAAAATAAGTTTTTATTACACATAATATTCTGCCACCCCCTTGCCAGCCCATGCATAACAGTCTAGTTCCACCACTGAGTAGATGTGATGTATTCTCCACATACTAACCTCCCCTTTGGATAGGATGTGGTCTCTGTATTGTTCTTTCTCTTCTCCCATCTGGTTACCTCGTAAATCAGTTCAGCAATTGTGCCATTTTCCACAGGGACCGGGACACACTGTTGACTCCTCAGCACAAATATGAATGAGTGGATGCATGCCTGCTCCTTTTAGTGTGACCCCTATTGTCAGCATTCGACAACACGTCTCATCCCTCCGTCAGGGAACGGAGATTGCAATATATATAGTAACAAAGACATTTCTGGCCAATGAAAGACCTTGTAATGAATAATGAAACAAGGGCAAAAGTGCAAATCTGCAGACTAACCATGGATGTTACCGTGGATGTAGTGGTTGATACTCAAACTTTTTGCTTTTTGATAATGTTTGTCAAGATTATTCATCCATTATCCAAAAAGGCAACTAAAAGGGTTAAATTGTTACATCAGCCCAAACAAAAGTATGATGTGAGTTTATAACCTTGATTATGTGTGCTTGACATTAACTTAAACAGCTTTACCTATAAATAAGGAATAAGGTATTCACACAATGCAATCCCATGTGCCTTTTGTCTCGTAGCCTTGACACGCTTGTAACCTAACACAGCAAAAACAGCCTAACAATTTAACCCAGTTAGGCAATAAACGATTCATTAGACAAAGACATTGTATGAAGGTAAGTTCTAACATTATTTACAGCTACATCATACAGTCTTAAATAAGAGAAATTTGTTTTACTATCTTTATAAATCCACATCAATCAAGAAATTTCATACTGGGTATTTTCAGATAATATATTTCTGGAAGCACATTTCAGCTGTAGTCAGAGGAGAGCCCACAGACTTTTTTGTTGTTGTTGTAATCTACTGCAGGTCTGCTACTCCTCAAGAACAGTATTGGCTAAGAGGTTGATAATCTTAGCATACACGTCACGTGTCCTCTCCATAACATACTCTAAACAGTCTGGTGTGGGGTGACAGTCAAAGGCCTCTCTCTGCAGAGAGCTAAACAAGTCCCAGTGCAAGTGTCGAGTGTGCCACTAGACACTGGGGAACAACAACAACAAAAACTTCTCTGTTTGGAAATCTGACTGAGTTAAGAAAGGGGGAAAACATTTTTAAGGGGGTAAGCTTTTTTATTTGTTGTTTGCTTTGGATTGTGTTGTTTTGGATGTAAATGTATACATTGGATCATTATTGTAATAATGTTGAGAGATCATCTATGAAGCAAGTCTATTGTACCGAGACACACTCTTCACTTGATTAAACGGATTTTTATTTGTTTAATTTTTGCAATTATATTTAATGCACATTAACTTTTATGTGTGTTTTTTTTTTTTACAAAAGTTGTAATTGTACAGAGATTAGAATGGATATATAAACTTAACATGGTTAGTTCACCCAAAAATGAAAATTTGTTCATCGTTTGCTCATCCTCATATCTTTACAAACCTGTATGACTTTCTTTCTATAAAAGATGATTATTTTGAGAAATCTATTAAGTTTGAATGTGTGTACAAATTAAACGTTTTCTCATGTCCACAATGCTTTGTTGCTGTATTGTCACAGCAACTACGTAAATGCTTGCTGCTGCTGTATAAACATGATAATGTAATCGCTGCTGCTTAACTGCTTTGTAATTTATTTCTGCATGGAATGCAAAACTGTAAAACACCACGCTTGGTTTTAATACTTGTTTTATACAGTTACATTAATTTCAATGCTATAAAAACACTCTGCTAATTAGTTTACGGCATTACCGGTAATGCATGTGCCATTGGAGCAATGAATGAATGAACAGGGGGCATGCAAGCATGACTCTGAACTGATGCGCAGCAGAGTCCCTTTAAGACAAGTCATTTCACTCGACAGCCAACTTTGAAATGCCTCTCAGGCAGAAGTCATACAACTCCCATCTCTTTGAATGCGGAAACATCAAATTCTCCAAAGCTGTTAAAAAAGCTTACAATTAAATTTCATATTTGAATTTTGAAAGGTCTCATAAATGTAGTTTCTTAGCAAATAATCGCAAAAAACACCGCAAATAGAAAAAAATTTAATTCTCTAGAGTGCAAACACAAATACGCACTGTTTTCACCAATATGATATTATTACAGTATTAACTGAGGGTGCTCGTTTGAGGATGCCTGGAAAACTGTCTTGACACGCTTAATTATGTTTCTTGATACAGTGCCCACATAGCAATTGTTCTCTGGCCCAACTCTTGTCCACACAACCAGCTTTCGCTCGGCCTACATACAGCAATGAATTATGGTCCTTGGGTGGTCCAGAACTCAATCCAAGACAAGAGCCATGTATTAACTAGTCCTGGACTGGGCCAGAACAAGTTTTAATATTGGTACCGATTCACAGTCTTTAACCAGAAACCCCAAAACGGAACCACACCTGTGCCTTATCTAGCCCAATATAACACAGAATCTTAGTATTTGGTATTGTTATATTGTATACTGCATTTCTCTTATTTGCCATTATTTGTTTTGTGTAATAATGTTTTGGCAATGCTGTATGTAAACATAAATCATGGCAATTAAGTACAAAATTTAAACTCAGCCATAAAATCATGTACCTGTAGAATAATAAAATACTAATCTAAAAACATTTTACTTTTATATATAAAATCAAGCCTGGAGGAGGAGGCTCAGGTGGAGGACGAGAGTCCAAGAGAGGGATCAAACGGAAATTCCAAGGTGGTGCAGGTGGTGTGATCCAGGGAATGGCCTTGAGCAGGGACAGATGGGAGGCGAGCCAGGCCACAGCCAGAACTGTGATCTATGGCGGTGTCGCTGGAGGGAGGAGCCATAGTGGAGAGAGTTCTGACGCCACCTTAGGGACGAGCGGAGGTGACGGTGACATTGGAAAAGAATGACTAAGATGCCAAAGACCTTTGTGAAGACTTTGTGGGTTACGGCCCACCGCGCAGACAAAGATGCCAAAGACCTTGGCGCCAGTGACGGAGCCACAATGATTACCCAAGAGATGTAAGTATGGATCTGGAGGGCAGAGGTGGAGCTTGTGGAAGGGCGGAGCCACACCACTGAGAGGAGGCTGAGGTGGTACTGAGGAGCTGACGGGAGAAAACGATGAATGGGTTGCAGAAGTGGCTGAGGAGAGGAGACTAAAGTGAAACACATGGACTGACAGAACACATTAAATCCATTGTAGCAGTTTGGAGAGGAGGTGGAAGAGGAAGGCTGGGAGGGACCAACAAGTCTGATGAAGATTAATCGGATTCAGGCAGAATCAAGAGGTAGGGAATCCTCTTTTTTTAAACGCAAAACAAATGTTCATTAAGTCCAGCAGATGCTCGCTCTCAGTGGTGGGAGGGTTGGGGGTGCTCACTTCCATACACTCGCATTCCACAAGGACTCCCACGGCAATGGATGGTGCAGTCGGCTCACAAACCTGACCTGGTCAGACACACGCAGCTCTGGCTCCAAGGTGATGTTCTGCTCGGTCGCTCCCGTTGGCACTGGCTCACACATCACAGCGGAGGCGAACTCGGACTCGTTGTCTGTGGTGGGCTCGTGCTACTGCTCCTCGAAGTGGGATAGTATCTGGATTTGGAGTGGAGCTGGCCTCGTCAGCTGGTCCGACGGTCAGTGATAATTCACAGGATACCAGCACCAACTCCAAATACTCAAAGAAGCTCCCTCTTGAACCCTCCACAGACAACTGAGCCTTTGTCACAATGTTGACTCCCATGAAAAGGAAAGAACAAAGGCAGTTGTCGGGGAAGTTCAACTGATGAGCAAGGTCGAGGAAGTCTTCCATATGTCCCTCGAGGGAGGGATCTGAAATTATCTGAAATGAGGGAGAATCCACGATGAGGGGGGGGGGGGGGGGATCCAAACAGGTCGTGTCTTATGTCACAGTTGTGTAGTAGTAAGCACACGAAGAAGAAGGTTCAAGTTCAAAACAGTGTTTAATAACATCCACAGCTAAATCAAAAGGAGAACACACAAGAACTTATATACAACTGAAAACAATAATGATTAAACACACACACCTGAACTGAGAGACGAAATCAAATCTGTAACTATGACAACAAGGCAGGGAGAAATGGTGCAAACTAAAACTCATGCTGCATCTCAATTCGCCTACTTATACTACATCCTAAAAGTATGTACTCTTTTTGTGAAGAAAAAGTGCATACTTTTGAGTGTGTAGCAGAAGAGTAGACAAGCTTTGGGACATACTATCACATAATACAATTTTTAACGGTTGAGCGGGCTAACTTTAATGGTTGCTCTCTGTCGCTTAGTTACACGCAACCCGTCATGCAAACTGACCAGTCAATCATCTTGTCAAAGATAAAATCCTCCACATTTCATTTCCTTCCGTATTGGAGAGAAATGCAGAAGCACTTTGATCTGCAGTCGCGTGAGTCTTTCATACAGAGAACTCTCCTCATATTAATGCTGAATGATACATTTAAAAGTTAATGGCCAAACAGATCTTTATAAAAGTCCACATTGTTATTGCAGATAAAATGTAACACGGATAACAATAAATAAATATTTTTCTATCAGGTTAAACTGATTAGTCACTCAAACCTTTATCTAAACCTCTCACCGTTGGTCACGCATATGTTTTGTAGTTTGTTTCATATGTTTCGCCATGTTTTGTAGTTTTTTAACATGTTTCACTTGTGTTTGTAGCTCCTCCTCCAAAGTGCTATGGGTTGTGGGCAATATTAGCTTTTTAGAGTGTGCACGGATCCACACTTCTAAAATCCACTGGAAATAGTAGACCATCCGGGGACTTCTAGCATACTCTTTTCAACACACTATGCTTTGGGACACACTTAGGCCCCGTTTACACGAAGGGAAAACGCAGATATTTCCCTGCAGTTTGGCCTCTCATTTACACAAAAACCCCGTTTTTATCACAGAAAACGATTATATAAAAACTCCGGCCAAAGTGGAGATTTCTGAAAACGCCGATTATGTGTTGCCGTGTCAACTGGGAGAAACGGGGTTTTAGGTTCTCTCTTGTCGATTCTGAGGATTCTGATTGGCTTGCATGGCTTTATCCATCTCCCTACACTGCCGCCCATAGGTTTGGCATAGTTATGATGGCGCTTGCGGTGTATTTATGCGGGTTGTGTGCATAATTTTATTATTGAAAACGGGGGGGGGGCATTCGTTTCTCTAAATACCCGGCTATGTGTAAACGTAGCCTGATTTTAATCTCACATACTGTTTAGGATGGATAGTATGGACATTGAGACGCAGGGAAAGTCCAAACGGAGGTGACTTATGACAGAAGGAGAGGCTTCACTACGCTGAATAGACCACTCACTCGTTTTCATTCACTCCCTCAAGTGACCCATATTAGTGGACTAATGTAGGGAATAGGGAAAGAGAGTATATGTGGCGATTTCAGACACAGCCCGTGAAGGCACACATTTAATTTGTCAAAACGCTCCCTGAGGCAGCACATTTTTTACTTTTAATGAGTGATGGATTTGACTGTTATCGCTACTGAAGATGAAGATGAAGACAAAGATAGTTGAATAAATTTGGGTCCGTTTCACACACAAAGCAATCACATTGATTCCGAAGATTTGGATTACAGCGCACAAATACAATTTTGCAGTGTATTTTATGGTCATTTTTGGGCCACTGCATATTCATAAAATTCCTTATATTTCCCACAAAATAAATATTGTATAACATTTAATGGTTAAATGATTACATGAATGTTATTCATTTTAAGATTTTAAAGTGTAGTCTGAGTTATTAGAATTAAATTATATAATTTCAAATTAAGTAAATCGGTCATCTGCCTTAAACTGCAATTAATTCTTCTGTTTTTCAATTATGCATTTAATTATGAATTATTTTCAGTATGTTTTGCTAAAATGTCTCTTTCTCATCTGAAATAATCTTGGAATCCTTTAAAATAATAATTTAAAATGTGGTCCTATGGTCACAAGCCTGATTTGGGCCACATGATAACATGACTGATCTGTGCCCCACACCTTCCACCAGTGTTGCCAAGGCCACGGTTTTCCCACGGAATCAGGCTACTTTAAGTTGTTGCCGCAGGTAAAAAAAAAATTCTGCGAGTTGATTTCCACCTCCAAAGGTACGATTTCGATGGAGAATTGGGCGTCCAGTGGAGAGAGAAAAAAATCACATTGGGCTATTTTTGGGCTAGTCTCGCCTAGCCAGACCTTCAGACTGACGGCAGAAGGCCTGGACTCTATCGCAGCTTTTCTTGGCCAAGGACCACCCAAGAGGACGTTTGACTGACATGTAACGCAACCAATCACAGTTCGTTTTGTTCCGTGTCATGTTTACGGGTGTGCAATATAATGTCGATGTCTCTACAATAACAGACCGACGTGCATCTAATAAATTATTCATTCAAGAACGTTATGCAAGTTTACTGCAACAATGGAGCCGCGAACTTTACAAACTTTTGAAAATCTAGCGTTTAGTTGAGCCTGGTAAACGATCATTGTCACAGTTGTAAACACAATGGCTTTTTTCTCTCACGAGGGGTTTTGACGTCATGGCATTTGTTTCCAGGCGGATCCATAAAGAACGCGACACACACATCTCCAAGACATCCTGTAGAATTCAACCAATCAGATCGTGACTTCGAAACTCCTGAAGTGTTTCTAGAAAAGTGTGCCATATACATCAGCCGTTCAGCCAACGGTCAGTGGGCGTGACGTCTGAGGCTGAGACTATTTTTGGGCTACATTTGACTGGCCATTGGGTTACTTTTTTTTCCTCCCACCAACAATCGGCCCTCATGTTTTCTGTTATTATCCATGCTGTGCCATCATTGCCATACTTGGACCAGCTTTGGCTGACAGGACACTTGCCGCTGCCAACAGGAGCAGTGCCAGCATGAGGCCGCATTCGAGCCAAGACTGTTTGCAATGTGGGTGGATGATCTACTTACCTTTAGCCTACTAATATGTTGACGATGGAAGTATCCAACAAGTTTCTCCTGTAGTTGTGAGATTGTATATGGCCAAATTCTAATTATGTTCGAAATGCAGCTTGATACTTCCGTATTGTAATCAAAGTGAATATTTGTTCGCATATTGAAATGATAAATGTTCACATTGCATGATCAAATTGTTAGCCAACACATGACTCATCTCACTCAATTAAGCAAGACACAACAGGGTTTTTATACTTCACCACAACATCTGCTAGGGTGCTATTGCTGTTGATAATATTTGCTAACGTTGCAATCTGAATTTGCAGAAAGAAGGCAGAGCCTCAGTGCACACCTACCTATTACGTAATCGCCACGGACCAATGGTAGTACAAAGCGTTTACCAGCCATAGCAAACATTTCAAACTTTTTTTGGCAAGATGTTTTGAACTCCCAAAACGAATTCCATACGAAGTTCGTTTTGCCCTGATTTTGTTTTAAATGACTTCACAGCAGTTCTTCGATTTCGCTTGAAGTATATCGGGGCCTTCAGAACCTATGAGCTTGAGCCATCTACAGAACTGTGTATTTGTTCCTTCTTTGTTCATTACTTCACAGTGTATTAACAAATGTTAACAAATACAACTTTAGATTTTAAAAAAATGTGTTAATAATTTTTAAAATTACCAGTGACTAAGATTAATAAATGCTGTAGAAGTATTGTTCATTGTTAGGTAATGTTAACAAGTGAAACCTTAAATTTAAAAAAAAAAAATTAATCTAACAGATTTAAATCCTTGAGTTGTATCTCCTAATCAAGCAACTGAAATATGCAATAATACATGTTAGTCCAGTTTCATTACATAATGAATGTTTTGGTTGTCTTAGGGTCCATCATGGCAGTCGCCCATGTGTCCAACCTGGAATTTGCTGACTACAGTCTCTATAGCAACCTGTCTGATAATGAGCTCATGCAGCTGGCAATCGAGCGGAGCCTTTCTGATGCCCAGAGCTCTGGGCCGGGGTCAGAAAACTCTAATAACCCTGCTGCTCTGAACATGTCAGCATCACCATGCCAAGCTCTACCATCACATCGTCGTCCCCAGCAGCAACTAGATCCAACTGCGTGTCCTGCCAATCCACCCAGGTACAGTGTGATGTGCTTCATTCAAGTTGAAATGAGGTACCATCATAAATCAACTCTCACTGCCAGTATAAAAATAACCAGTGCTTAGAACACCTTACTCGCACTGACCTTTAGTGAGTAGCCTATATTTTCAAATTGGCTTCAAGCTAAAATTCTTTAGATATTAGATATCAGATAGATATATGACACTATATTGCCAAAAGTTTTGGGACGTCTGCCCTCACATGCACATGAACTTTAGTGACATCCCATGCCTGATCCGTAGGGTTTAATATGGAGTTGGCCCACCCTTTGCAGCTATAACTGCTTCAACTCTTCTGGGAAGGCTTTCCGCAAGGTTTAGGAGTGTGTTTATGGGAATGTTTAACTATTCTTCTAGAAGTGCATTTGTGAGGTCAGGCTCTGATGTTGGACGAGAAGGCCTGGCTGGCAGTCTCCGCTCTAATTTATCCCAAAGGTGTTCAATCGGGTTGAGGTCAGGACTCTGTGCAGCCCAGTCAAGTTCCTCCACACCAAACTCACTCATCCATGTCTTTATGGACCTTGCTTTGTGCACTGGTGCGCAGTCATGTTAGAACAGGAAGAGGCCATCCCCAAACTGTTCCCACAAAGTTGGGAGCATGAAATTGTCCAAAATGTCTTGGTATGCTGAAGCATTAAGATTTCCTTTCACTAGAACTAAGGGGGCAAGCCCAAGCCCTGAAAAACAACCCCACACCATTATCCCCCCTCCACCAAACTGTACACTTGGCACAAAGTAGTCAGGCAAGTACCGTTCTCCTGGCAATCGCCAAACACAATCTCGTCCATCGGATTGCCAGACAGAGAAGGGTGATTCGTCACTCCAGAGAACACGTCTCCACTGCTCTAAAATCCAGTGGTGGCGCTGCATCCGATGCTTTGCATTGCACTTGATGTAAGGCCTGGATGGAGCTGCTCGGTCATGGAAATCCATTCCATGAAGCGCTCTACACACTGTTCTTGAGCTAATATGAAGGCCACACGAAGTTTGGAGGTCTGTAGCTATTGACTCTGCAGAAAGCTGGCGACTTCTGCGCACTGTGCGCCTCAGCATGCGCTGACCTGCTCTGTGGGTCAGCATTTTAAATGACCTAGCACTTCATGGCTGAGTGCTGTTGTTCCCAATTGCTTCCACTTTGTTATAATACCACTAACATTTGACTGTGGAATATTTAGTAGTGAGGAAATTTCACAAATGGACTTATTGCACAGGTGGCAACCTATCACGGTACCGCACTTGAATTCACTGAGCTCCTCAGAGCGACCCATTCTTTCACAAATCTTTGTAGAGGCAGTCTGCATGTCTGGGTGCTTGATTTTATACAACTGTGGCCATCAAAGTGATTGGAACACCTGAATTCAATGATTTGGAGGAGTGTCCCAATTCTTTTGGCAATATAGTGTAAATTAGATATTTCACTATGTGACTTATGCAATACACAAACTTAACAACTAGACTACATTTAAATGTAAAACAGAGAGACATAGGATAAAAACATGATTAATATGTTGCTTCATGAAATTTCTAGTCATGTTTTGATGATGCAGCTCATGGGGAGTGTAACAAGATCACTTACAGATGCCTACTGCAGCTTCTTCAATGGCTGGCACAAGTGCTTCACACCTGTTCCTCTTCATTTAAAGGAAAACTTTATAAAGTACAAGCGTAGTTCAAGTTCACATGCCACCATGCATAAAAATAGACGCTATCCTTTGCTGTGCCCCAATCTACTTGTTTGGATCCACCTCTAGGCTTCCAGTTGTGGATTTTGGTTTAATTTAGATAATATTTAAAGGTAATTTAATTTGAAATTATGAAAATTTCTTAGAATTCTGAAAATGTGATTGTGCAATAGGTAGAGATTTAAGGCAGCATTAAATTAACCTTACCCATCTCAATGCAACTCCTTTTTCTCCAAAAGTGAAACAATAAAACCACATGGTGTGTGTTCGGTGAGTCACTTTGTGACTGGTTCTGGCAAGCGAATGGTGGCGTATCGAAGATATGATGGAACTATGCAAATCGCACCTGAGCCTGAAGAGTGAGTGATCATCTAATTGCCCACATGACAGTATGATCTCATTATAACGTTTGTAAAGAAAAGTGTGATTATTTGTATGTTTTCATAGAAGCTAATAAATATATTATAGCCTATATGGGCACCTTATTAGGTACACACATGTTCAACTGCTCGTTAATGCAACTATCTAATCAGCAAATCACATGGCAGCAACTCAATGCATTTAGGCATGTAGACATGGTCAAGACGATTGTTCAAACTGAGCATCAGAATAAGAAAGAAAGGTGATCTTGAACGTGGAATGGTTGTTGGTGCCAGATGGGCTGGTCTTGAGTATTTCAGAAACTGCTGATCCACTGGGATTTTCACTCTAGGGTTTACAGAGAATGGTCCGAAAAAAAGAGAAAATATCCAGTGAGCGGCAGTTCTATGGGCGAAAATGCCTTGTTGGTGCCAGAGGTCAGAGGAGAATGGCCAGACTGGTTCGACCTGATAGAAAGGCAACAGTAACAAAAAAAACAAAAACAAAAAAAAAACACATTCATTACAACTGAGGTATGCAGAAAATGTTGTACCTTGAAGCAGATAGGCTACAACAGCAGAAGACATATTATATATAATATTTATGATATTAAATATAAAGGATTCATGAAAGATTTTACATTCCCAGAGCTAATAGTTTTACATTTTAGCTTTTGTGGTCAGAATGTACTGTTTCAGTGTACGGTATATGCAAATGTACAAAAATGTACACTACCGTTCAAAAGTTTGGGGTCAGTATAATTTTTTAAATATTTTTAAAATAAGTCTCTTATGCTCACCGAGGCTGCATTTATTTGATCAAATATACGGTAAAAACAGTAGGGAATTCAGGGTGAATGGCACACTTTTTGCCATTGAGATGGAAAAAGTGTCCTAATCAACCTGAATCCACGCTAATATCGTGAAATATTATTACATTTAAAATAACTGTTTTCTATTTTTATATATTTTATAAGTGATGTATTCCTGTGATGGAATAGCTGAATTTTCAGCAGACATTACTCCAGTCTTCAGTTTCACATCCTTCAGAAATCATTCTAATATCATATAACATTTATTTTTATTATCAGTGTTGAAAACAGTTGTGTTGCTTAATATTTTTGTGGAAACCTAAATTATTATTTTTTTCAGTATTATTTTATGAACAGAAAGTTCCATAGAAAATTATTTATCAGAAATAGAGAACTTTTGTTTTAAGCATTAAACAACTTTACTTTCACTTGTGATTATTTTAATACATCCTTGCTGAATAAAATTTTTTGTTTTTTTACTGACTCCAAACTTGTAAACGTATAACTAATGACATCAGGCTGCACATGGAACAGTTGATATGTTATATACATTTTAATATTACATATGCAAGAGCCATAATGAACATCATCTCACCTGCAACACTTCATGCATCAAAATAAAAGCGGTGTCTTCTCTAGGGAGCTTGAGCCTATTGTTAAGGCCATTTTGGACGATGATGTAGAAACAGTGAGGCTATTGGTTAAGCAACCCGATTGCAACCTTCTTTCACCAAATAAAGATGGATGGATTCCTTTACACGAGGCGGCATATTATGGACAAGATCAATGCATTAAAATTCTCCTGAGAGGTAGAGTGCACTCATTTGAAAATAACTGTTTCACTTTTTTTAGCCAAGCTCTAACCAATTGTTCTGGCTTTTATCATGAACACTATTCTCACAGCTCAACCTGGCATGGTTAACCAGCGCACTTTGAAGTCGAAGACTGCTTTAATGTTAGCTGTGTCCATGGAACACCTTGCATGTGTGGAGAGTCTTCTGGGGAATGGGGCTGATCCTGAAATTGCAAATGTGGAGAGGGAGACTCCCCTTTACAAAGGTATCTATCCCTCCATCCATGGCCTTTGACCCTGCAAATTTCAGGTTTTTTCATCCCCAAAACAATTTTGTTAAATCTTGATGTTGCTTTTTTTATATAGAGTTTTCTTCTTAATTATTCTAGAATTCTTGTTAATTATAATTCCTTACATTCAGCTTATTTTTTTAGGTTTAAAAGCCTTGCATACCAGCCCAGATCCACAAAAATTTATTTTGTTTCACATTTAATAAGACCTTCAGTGGTGTGATGGAAATTGTATCATTTCTATACATATCTGTAGCTTGTGAGAAGGAGAACCCAGCAATGGTTGCCATGTTACTGAATTACGGCGCCTCTGTGAATAAGAACTGTATTCAAGGCTGGACCGCTCTCCATGAGAGTGTTTGCAGAAACAATGTGGAAATCTGTGAGATACTAGTGAAAGCTGGAGCCAAAGTCAACATGCCCAACATGTACGGAATTACTCCTATCTTTGTCGCTGCCCAGAGTGGAAAAGTGGATGCTCTTCGCATGCTTTTAAAAAATGGTAACATCTTTGACTTCACTGTCATTTTCCTTTCTGTTTCATTGTTGCTTTGTGATGTAATGCATCTCAAATGTAATGCATCTCAACTCAATCAGGTGCAGATCTCAACAGCCAGGCCACAGATGGAGCCACAGCACTGTATGAGGCCTGTAAGAATGGTCATGAGGACATTGTAGAGTTCCTTCTATCTCAAAATGCAGACGCCAACAAGCCGGGCAAAACAGGACTGATGCCAATTCATATTGCTGCTCAGCGTGGCAATGATGGGTATGAATTAGGAAATCACTTAAGGAATTTGTATAAATTAATGAATTTGATTTGGGAGAAATGTTCTCAGGTCACAGTTTATCTAAACAACTTATTTGTGTGCGAAGGCCATTGGTTCTTAATAGTTTAGGTTTAGTATATCTCATGATTTTGCATTAATTTTCAGCAAAGTCCTCGGGTGTGCCTACAAAAATGCCAGGGAAACTAAGTAAGTCTCAATGGGTTCTTTACAGCAATGCTGTGGCAAGAGGGTGCTAATCCTGTAACCTATCACCTGAAAACTCAAGCTAACTCAAGTAGTAAATGGTTTTATTTGCAAAATACCATTTAAGATAAGTTTTCTTTCTTCATGTCTTGTTAACCCTTCTAGTTTAATGTGTGTAGGGTCTTTTTCTCGCCTAACAGTTAAACTAATCATCCCATAGCATAATTCCTGATAGCATGAGATGTTTAGGGATGGGAATCGTAAAGAATTGAATGATCCCGGATTCTGGTTCCTCTTAACAATTTAAATTCCTTAAACAACTCCATTAACAAATATTTTAGTATTTTTAAGGAATATATATTTGAAAAAAAGAAATGCATTTTAAATGTCAAATGATTATATAATTATATCATTTTCACAATACATGTTAAGCAGTTCTTTCGAGTGAAAGTGAAAGTGACTTCTGAAATATCAAGTATGGTAACCCATACTTGGAATTTGTGCTCTGCATTTAACCCATCCAAGTTAGCGCACACACATCAGGAGCAGTGAATGAGTAGTGAAAACACACACTGCAAACCAAGGACACTTTGCTGTGGCACCAGGAGAGTGATTGAGGGTTAGGTGTGTTGCTCAGTGGCACCTCAGTCATACAGAATGTGTTTTTGCATTTCCACTGCACTGCTTTTCTGTTGTTTTTTATGTAAACATTCACTAGACTGACATCTTTGATCGTCTTGTGTCTTTTTCAGGGTCTAGTGTGAGACATGCGTTTTTAAAGTCGCTATGAAACAGAAGTTGCGATAATATATTCTTCCCTTTTGTAATGTATGTCAGAGTTAAACAGCTTCTCGAACTTGGCTTTGTCCATCAGGAATTGATTGATTCGCTGTGGTTTGCTATTGCTGTGATCTCATTGTCACGGTTCATGTTTCTGTGTTAATTTTTGGCATGTTTTTGTGTTTCTGTCTCTGGCCTGGTTGGCTGTCAGCGTTGCTGGGCAACTCATTGCGCTGACAGGCCAACAACACCTGGTACTCATTTCGTTCTCCCCAATATCTACCCTTGCGGTTGCAGTCAATCTTTGTCATATTTTTGTTGCTCATGTCCTGTTTTGACGTTTAGTGTTCCCTGTTCTTGTGTTCTTGTTTCTTTTTTGGATTACCTGTTGTCATCACTGTTCCTGGATAACTCTTTGGCTCTACTGGTCGGCAGCCTGCTTCTCCAACCCGCTGCAGTTTGATCCGCGTTGCCAAAGCCTGTTACTTCATCATCGCATCTCTTCAACACCTGACCATCTAAGTTCTGTTTTCTGTATTGATTTTATGTTTAATAAACACCCTATTTGGTTGCATATGTTGCTACTGGATCTATTAGTTATTTCCCTTGAAATAACGATCTGACCAAGATGGATCCAGCGAGTGCTTTGAGCTGAGACATTTTGGACAGCAACAGCACTCGTATAGAACGCCAAGAGGATCAGATCATGGCAACGGGTTAAACAGTTCAGGCTTTGGTAACACAGGTTGCAGAGTTGTCTGCCCAGTTCCAGCAACTGAAGACCGAGGCAGCTGACCCGTTGACTGCGCCTAACCTAACGTTCATTTCTGTGCTCAAGTGCTCTCTGTTTTTTGCTCTCCAGCCGTCTGCCTTCCTATCAGAGAGATCTAAGTGGCTTTTGTGAACTGGCTGACTGCTGACTGGCCTAGCAGCTCAATGGGGATGACATATTCCGTGATGAGCTGAAGAAGGTGTTTGACTGTCTCTGGAAGAGGTACGGGTGTTGGCAGAGCTGCAACAAGGTAATCAATCTGGGATCTGTGTTTCGCACGCTGAATGCTCAATGCAACTGGAACGAGGAGGCACCGTGGGATATGCTCCTGCATGGGTTGGCTGACTGTATACAGAATGAAAGGTATGCTCTGGAAACACCATCTGCCTTGGATAACCTGATTGAGTTGTCCCATCCTGTGCCAGTTGACACGTCATCAGAAAGCACAAGAGACATCGTTGCAAGAGGGAGCAGAAGTTATTTTGATTAATGATATGCACGGATAAATAATTTATAATAAATAGAAATTGTCCATTTTGATTTCATGAGGACTTTAAGTTGAATTTTTAAACTTGAACTCGAACACTGTTTTTAGAACAGGCAAGACACTGTAAAAGATGCAAGATGGGAGCACAACAGTCAAACACGTCCATTATGTGCATGAATGTTTACATTAAAAAACAATGGAAATGCAGTGCAGTGAAATTAAAAACTATGTGAACGGCCCCTAATAAGCCTGAATGTCATCCACTTATGCATTTATTTTTTTTACACAAATTCTCGGTTCCCAACCCTAGTACTGGTTCTCTTAAACTTTCATTATTGCCAAGTATCACTATACATACAAGCTACAAGGTTTACACGCATTAATAGTCTTCTCACGAAATAATTTTCCAATTGTATAATTGTCATTTCACCCTAATGTTGTTAAATTCTAACAAGACATTCAATTGTATTTTGGTGCACACTAGCAAGGCAACACTCAAGAACACAAAACGTCTCGTTTTTAGCATTGTAGCCATGCTGATCCCAGCCACAAGTAAGGCCAGAGTGAGACGTGCAGGTATCAGCCCTCTCCATTTAGCAGCGGAGCGCAACAGAAATGATATTCTCGAGGTACTGATCGAGGCCGGCTTTGATGTCAATGCCACATTGTCTGAGGATCATTCTATGATGTATGAAGATCGACGCAGCACAGCTCTCTACTTCGCTGTCATGAACAACAACATCGATGCTACCACCATGCTCCTGGAGGCTGGTGCTAACCCAAACCTGGACACGTTCAACCCGCTCCTGGTGGCCCTGAGGCAGGGTTGCGTACAGACAGTGACTTTGCTGGTGCAACATGGTGCTAATGTCAATGCCTACATCCCAACTCACCCAACTACCTTTCCAGCGGCTGTTATGTTCTGTTTGAAGTATCTGACCTTACTGAAGTATCTGATGGATAATGGCTGTGATGCCTTGTCATGTTTCTATTGTGTTTATGGCAGCAATCCTCATCCTCCTATAAAGACCAGGCGTAATGTAAGATATGATTTAGATGAAACTACGGAAAAGACCTGTGTTCAGGTGAGTGGCCTGAAGCCAATACATACAGTATAATTGTTATTTTATTCTGAATTGTGTATAGTACCACATTTTTGTACACTTTTTACTAGTTCTGTGAGGTGATCTCCACCGAAACCTACTCCTACTGGGCAGGACCGATTATAGATGTACTGCTTGACTATGTTGGGCATGTGAAACTCTGTGCACGACTCATTGAACATCTGGACAGTTATCACGAGTGGCAATGCATCAAAGAGAAATCAAGTATGTGCACCCATATCTTTTGCTTAAATTATTCATATATGCAAATTCTTTCAGTCACCTGTGTATTCATTTGCTGGTTCTGATTGCAGTGCCTCCACGCCCACTCATGCAGCTCTGCAGACTTAAAATTCGCAAACTGCTTGGGATCAATAGACTGAAGAAAATTTGCAAGCTTCCAGTTCCTCCAAGGTTGATCAAATTCCTAAATCATCAAGAACGAGAGCGAGAATTTTAATCCTGCTTTTGAGTGTTATCTTTTTTGAGTGTCAGTATTGAGAGAACAATGACATTAGAAAATCATAAACTTCTGTTTACAGAACTTGCACTGAGCTAAATTTATAGAATAAATGGCATTTACATTCTGAGTCCATTATTGCACAAATATAACAAACAAATGTGCTGCTTAATAGTGTAAAAATGCCATAAATGTTTTTATCAGACAAACAGAATTTTAAAGAACATTTATTAAATAAATGTAGTGATTAGATAGTACTTTAATTTGTCTATTATATGGGGTGTTATTGGTGCTAGAAATGAAAATTAATGTTACTTTTTGTAATGTAGTAGAAATGTATTGAACGTATTAAGAAATATCCAAAATGGTAAGTGGATCCTGTTGTAAAACAAGAAAATCCACGTCCAGGCTCTAGATACACCTGTGACCATACATTTCAGGATCTGACCACTAGATGTCTCTTGAGTAGGGTTGGGTATCGGTTGGGTTTTATCCAATACCAGTACCTACTCTGTATTTTTTAAACGGTTCCGGTGCTTAAACGGTTCTTGAAACGGTACTTAAGAAAACGAAACCGCACACACTTTGTCAAAAAATAATACCCTTTTATTTACAGGGCCAAACTGGACACAATATTAACTTAAATGGTAAACATATGGTAATAATAAATAAACCAGTATAAAATAAAAATTCACATTTACATAATATCAAATAAAACAATATTGTATCAAACAATGTAATAATACTGGAGATTAATAGAGATTACTACCAGTGTAATCTAATCTCGACATGGCTCCAGGTTCCCATGTTCTCTGAATAGGGAACGAGACGCTGCGTTCGCTGCAAGTTCCTCGCGCTGCCGACAAGCTTCATTTTTCGGCAGAGAAATATGAGGAGCAGATGACGCGTGCGCCAATATAATATGACGACGTAAGAGAACGTCGAGGCGGTGCCCGCAGCATCAGCCAATGCTTTGGCGTGATTCTATATGGGCTTCAGACAATCAGCACAGAGCGCGCATGCGAGACAGAAGAGACTGCGCTCCAAACCGTATAGCGCGCACGGCGGAAGGAGAGACCGTACGTGTGTGTGAGTCATGAAGCGCATGTATGACAGAGAGTGAGGCACCTAAATCAGGCACCGAAATTTTCGTTCTTACTACCGTTTACGTCGGAACCGGTTCCTTATTGGCACCGCGTTTCGGTACCCAACCCTACTCTTGAGTAAAGCACAGGCAGTGTTTGAAATTAACTTTTTTTTAAACAATTACCGGCCATTCAGAACTTCTACTAGCCAAAAGAAAAAAGAAACCAAATTAGCTTATATATATATATATATATATATATATATATATATATATATATATATATATATAAACGTGTTTTTGAAAACTTGTTTTTGAAGATAAAACTAAACTAAAGATAAAACTGGGTACATTCAATTATCATGAAAACGCATCCCAGAGAACGGTCGACTCGGTACACTTGTGTTATTTACCCCTATGTTCATTTTTGGCCGGAATTGTCCTTTAATATTCACTATTGCTTCAATGCAAATGAACAAGAGCACCGTTATTTGTTGCGTAGCGACGTGCATGTTCAAGTAAGCCAGATATGCACAGATTCTGCGCAACACGCTGTATTTATCATGATGACTCACGAGTTTGGTATTTGTGCTAAAGCTGCGCAGATTTGGCTTACACAAACTTCCCCAGCAAAGTAAACATAAGTAACATGCAAAATTGACTAGTGATTTGACAGCAATATCCGCCACAGTTGACTTCTACCTGCAATTGGCAGGTGTTAATTTCAAACCCTGATCACAGGTGTATCTATTTAACTACTTCTTACTCTCTAGTGTCTAGCACCCTAACGAAGTCCTGTTTGGGCTGATACGCATTGGTGTTTTTTAAGATTTAAGCCCTGTCTTACAATAAAGGCCTTTCTAACTATGCGAGTGCCTGGACTTGGATTTTCTTCTTTTGTTTTACAACAGTATCCATCTACCATTTTTTATATTTTGTTCGCTTTCTGGAGCACCCATAGTTTTGTTTGTGAGTACCAGATGCACCCCTGGTTGAGATATTTTCTTTGTATTAAGAAATATACTTGATGTTTGTGTATAGTTTTGTATTTTTACTTTTGACTAGTTTTCTTAGTCAGCTGTACATTTTTTTCTTTGTACATTTTTCAAGTATTTTAATTTTTTGGTTGCTTGCAAAACGAACCAATACACAAACTTTAAATTCTATATACATTTTAAATGGGATACATTTCCCTGATTCCGTCAGTGCTTTATTAGTTGTGACAATGTATATGTTTGAACAACTTCCAACCATATGATTAATGATAAATTTTTCTCTACCTTTTTGGGCAAAGTATAAAAATACATTAGTATTTTTTGGTCTTCACTAGCTGCTATTGTGTTCCGGCGAGAACATACAAGAAGCTGAGCTCGTGAGGCGCTGTCAAAGCAGCTGACTGTAGCCACTGATTATATTGTTCATACAAAGCATCACTGCAATATTTAAAAAAAAAAATTATTTAAATTAAAAGTTATGTTCTGATCTATTATTTTCTCTTGCTGTTGTATTTTTCAATGTTTCAGTTACATGTAGGCAGCATGCAGGGACAAAGAGAGGTGAGACTACAGTTTCAGCAGTATTTATTGAAACCAAAAACAAAATCCAAATAGAGGGTCAAACCCAGGAGCATGAGCATGAAACATAATTAAAAGAGCAGGTACTTAACAACTTCACACAACTTGCAAAGACAAAAACCGACAAACCGAGACTGAAACACTGGGGAATATATACACAGAATAACAAGTGGTTAACAAGGCACACCTGAAACTGTGGAATTGAATCCATGGAATTAATCACTATGGTAACAAACAAGTCAAAAGTTAACAGGAACTAAACAGGAAAGGGAAAGTAATGATATAAGTAGAACAGAAAATGCATTGCAAAATAAGAGTCCACACAACAAGGAACCATGATACAGAGATTGTGACAGTTTCAATTGCATTGCAGAGTAAAATTGCAGATGTTTTATATTTTTTTGTGAAAATATTTGGTAGACAGAGGTGAGGTGGGGAGCACCAGCATGACCAAAAGGTTTGAGAACCACTGAGCAATACCCTTTTATAGGCACAGTACTTCTTTGAAAATAAATTCCAGTACAGCACTATTGGCACAACCCCATAATGTAATAACCCTTCACAATAGAATAGATAATACTTTACAATGAACACTGTTAGAGAGCTACATATGACAGTTTATCATCTGTTCAATGAAATACCTCACTCACCTGTTGAGTAAAATCTCGGTGTCACTTTCAAATCCCTCAGTTCTCGCTATCTCCGAAAAGCCAAGCCAATGCTGATTCTCGTTTTATTACGAGCTCTGTGACTTTCACGTTCTCTTTTTGCCAGCAGACTCTCCTCTATTAAGAGTTAAAAACAACAACAACAACAACAACAACATCAACGACAACAACGTGTGAGTCATTGGCACGTGCCAATGGATAAAACTTGTGACGTGCCGATGGATTGCGTCATATTGTGCACTGACACTGATACTGTAACAGTCATCAGCTCAATTCAGATTGTTGTTTTTCCCTCACAACTACATTTCCCATAACTCACTGCCCGGACTCATCATCACTGATCACATTCACCTGTTTGTCATTACCTTGTTTAGCTCACCCCTTATAAGCCTGGTTTTTACATTCAATCACTGCGTCGTTTTGTACGTTGTTGCACTGCATCTTTGAGCATTTCTCTGGTTCCCTGTATTTCGTTTTTTGGACTCTCTGCTGGATTACCCGTTTGCCTTGTTCCCAACCTTGTGTGTTTTGTTTGTTTGGACTGCCTTCCTGTGTTTGACCCTTTGCCCATGTTTGACCACAATTCTGGATTACTCTATTAAACTGCATTTGGATCCTCAACCTTGTCTCGGAGCAGTTTGACAGATACGGAGCATGTCGCCATATGTTGTGGCACCTCCCAATAACCTAGTAACACATGCCGCTGTTTGCCGGAGCATTATGTAGATTGTGTAACATACGCACTTAATGGCAGTACATTTAATCAATAATATGTTCCTTGTTTATATATATATTTACATTTAATTTTTTTTTTTTTTTTATCAATAAATTTGGGTATTTGTTTAGGATTTAGTATAACAATTAGATCAGTATAACTGCTCAACTCATCTGTCAGTCACTACTGGAGGAGGACACAATCCATCAGCACGTCACAAGTTTTAGTGGCACATGCCACAATCCACTGGCACATACAAGTGGCACATGACGCAATCCATAAGCACGTCGCAAGTGTCAGTTGCACATGCCACTATCCACTGGCACGTCACATGTTTTAGTGGCATATAAATGTTTTAGGCCAATAAAATCCAGACATGCCAGAGAGGAGGAAAGAGTAATAAAATATTCTACTCAAGTAAAAGTACTACTTCAATGAAATTTTACTTAAGTACAAGTAAAATTACTGGTCTAAAAATCTACTCAAGTAAAAAGTAGTTCATTTAAAATTTACTCAAGTAAAAGTTACTGAGTTACTTTTTTGACAGTGGGGGGTGGGTGAACAATGGGTGGGGTGGGGGACTCTCCCATGTAGGGTTGTAATGGTATGAGATTTTTACAGTATGATAATGTCTCAGAAAATATTACGGTTTACAGTATTAATCAATTATTAAATAAATGGTATTATTAAATTATGGTTATTATTATTATCATCAGTTAAAATGACAGTTAAATTAAAGAAAACAGGTTTTTTTGGGGGTTGAACAAATGCATTTGTTATAACAAACTTGAAACCATTTGTTTGTTTTGTTTATTAAAATTTCAATAGAACATCTCTAATCAATTAAATTCAATAATTGATAATGAATTAGATTAAAAAATCATTTTTAACATTAATAATTTATAACCATTTTTAAGAATAATATCAATCAAAATGAAAGTGGCAATCAAATGAAAATTTAAACTTGTGTCCTTTTATTTTTTGGGGAAGAGCTGCAAGAAACAGATTTACTAAATTAAACCATGGACAAAAAAATATATGCCTTAATTAATGTTTAAATAAATTGTATTATTATTGTTGTTGTTATTATTATTTTGAGAAGTTCATTCTATTGTATGCCTACAATAGTAATATATTTCTGTCATAATTTCTCCTAGTTAAACCAAACTTTTATTGTGACGGGTTGTAGTGAAGACCTTTTTCAAAGTGTAAGCCTATTTGACAATGTTTTTTCCCAAATAAAATGATGAAAATGCTCATTAGGCGTTCTCTCAGAGCAGCTCTGGAAATGTTCGTGTATTCATCATGTATTCAAATTGTTTGTGAGACGCTGAAAACACCACGGGTACTTGAGTATGTAGTAGACAAAGTGGACAAACGGCCTTACGTTATAATCGGGACATAACTTTATCTCCAGGAGGGATGGTGTCCTATGTATCCTCCTTTTGCAGCCACTTTGTGTCCACATTTTTTGCAAATTGGATATCTATCCTCGAGGACAACCACACTTTTTTCTACATCCAAAGTATTTCCATACTGGCCATAATTCGCTTCATAAGAATTCAAGGGCGCTTCGCTTTCAGTTTCAGCTGGGTCTGCGTCACCTTTTTTGCGCGTTTGTTCTCCCGCCCTTCAATCAATGCAGTAGTTTCCAGAGTGTGATTTTTTTTTTCTCCTTTGTATTATTTTTTACTCAATAACGGATATGATTTCAAATGTAGCGAAGTACAATACTTCAAACAAAACGTACTTAAGTAAAAGTAAAATTACAGATTTTAAAAACTACTTAAAAAAGTAGAAGTACACAAAAAAACGACTCAATTACATAACGCGAGTAAATGTAATTCGTTACTTTCCACCTCTGCGTGCCACTTAGCACAGCAGCATTTGCCAATGGCTTCTGTGCGTAAGATGCTATGCCACTTAATGTTAATATACTGCTACATAGTTTCTATGCCACTCCTACACCATACACGTCCAAGTGGCCCGGAACAACTTTTCTTTATTTACGGATCTGACAGTACACCATCCCACTATACTAAATTACACATTATCAACATTATTGACACAAAATCACAGGTTCTCATGTAAATGAATGATAAAATTTTCATTTTTGGGAGATAATCACCTGAACAGAAATATTACCCCTTTACTCAAGTTGAGAAAAGCTACAGCTTTTTATTCCAGTTCTTTTACTCCAACTACTTAACCTAATTGAATACCCCTGCATTTTAGTTACATACCTTTTTTGAAACATAATTAATAATAAATTAAATATAAAGTAACTTTTTTAATAACTAATTTGTGTTAATTAATGCATGGCGACGAAAAGAAAACGTGTTAGTTAAAAATGTAAACCGATAAACGTGTTCGTTAAAAACGTAAAAAACCCAAATGATTCAGAGTAGGATATAACGTCACGTATGGAAAATTATTCTGTATTTTCATTCATTCATTCATTCATCGCTTCATGTGACTTCAGAAATCCAGCATCCAAACTACTATTTATTTATGTATTTACTGTCGGGCCCTGATGTGAGATGATCCACCAATCACAGAGGTTCCTTAATCTCAATCAATATTTTTGATTGGTTAAAATTATTTGAGACATGTTTTTCCGTGGGTGCTATGCTATGAAATAAATAATAAATCGATATTTTTTTTTTAGTGGTTACTAATTTACATAATGTTGCCAGCGACAATGCTGTCAGTAGGCCTAATAGTCACACCGAAGCTGTGCCCTTGAAGGTGGGTGTTGCCCCGACCTGAACTTTTTCAGGTCAGTTTTGATGTCAGCCAGAAAAGCCTCTTTCCAGATGGCCAGACTGCTTGTTGCGAGCAGAACTGATGGCATTGCCCAGATTCCCATTATGTCTATTCGTTTTCCAGCCAATGCTATGCTCTGCTTGAAGCACCTCCTGAAGTATCTCATGTACATCAACATACTGTCCTGACTTTTCGTATTGTGTAAATGTATCATATTTATTTAATTTTATCATTTTTTTAATTTGTATTCATTTAATTATTTATTATTATTGTGTTTGTGCATATATTAGGTTTTTAAACCTGCATATATACATCTAATTTTAAGAATTAAATTAAATATTTCATTAAATGTAGATATATTACATAAAACAAAACAAAAATGTTACTTGGCACATCCAACATTGTCTGTTACAAAAGGCCACTCTAAAGCCTCAAAAGCTCACGTGCATATTGAGCTTAATTCTGCAAAGCTGGCGGATGAGGTGGCATTGCAGGTTATGGAATTTTTGGGGGTTAGCAATAAATAAACATCAAAGAGGAGGGAAGGACCTGTAAGTGTGCCACACCAGCAGGGCGCAGATTGGAAAAACAAACTCTGTGGGACTTTTCCCTGTGTTTGTTGCTATGTTTTCTTCCTCAGACAAAGGCTAAAAAAGGCAGCTTTCAATATATGATTTATTTTTATATGTTTGCCACTTCTTTTGAATCTGATCTAGTACAATAATGTCACCACAATTAATGCATTGCCATTCCTAGATAAATTTATACATATAGTTTTTAGCTGTTAACAAACTGGTTCTATTATATTTGATTGCAATTAAAATATATGTGTGACAGAAATTGTGCCTGAATAATTTAGTTTAAATCATGTTGGACCAGGATCAATGACTATTTAAAAAATGTCTATTTTAGAAATATATTCAAGCCAAAGTGAAGTCTAATTGCAGGTTTTGTTTGGGTAATTATTTAATGTCTTTATAAAATAACCACAGGGTGGCAATGTAACTCCATAGCTAATAAATTAAGAAAACTAAAGGGTCCAGATAAGAGAATTGGTGTTGCTAACACTGATGCATAAGCCAAGACATTTGTTGTGTGTTATATGCTTATAATTTAGTAGTAGTATTTGAATATATGGAATATTTTATAGCCTATAGTGTAATATTTCTTTGTATATTAATCGAAATGCATGTCAACACAAAGCACATATGATTTCATCACTGATTTGGAGGTGTTTTCTTTCTTTTTCTCTCCCTCTCAGAGCCCAGGAACCTGTCATCACTCTATCCCACAACTGTCCACTATCATTATAATTTGTGAGATGGGCCAAACCACAACACTCGGTCTTGAGCTTTGTTTTTGTTCATCAGTTTTCCATTGCGGCATTTATGTGGATGAATGGCCCTAGAAAGGTCAACACAACATTGACTACACACCTCGCTGTCAGAGGGGCATCGGGCGAAAGGGGTAAGTGGCCATTTGTTTTGTGCAAACTCTTTTAAATTGCCAGAAATCTTCAAAAAGTGCTGGCAGAAGAGGCAGGAGCATTGTAGGGCTCTCCATCACACTCTGGCACCGGCTGACACTACAGAGCCGTTTAAGGACTGACTCCTCCCCAGGCATCCAAAACTGCAGAGTGTGACTCTGCGGTTTTATTTAATGCAGTCAAATGGTAATGAAATGAAAGCTAAACCTACCTTAAAACATACACTGTAGAAAAAATCCTGTTGTTTTTTGTTTTCAGAAGATAAAAAAGGGGAGATAAAGAAAAAGTGCCAGAATAATTCTGTAAAAATAACGTAAAATGTAAACATTTACAGAACAACCTATACATTTTACAATATAAAACTATGATTTACAAAAAAAAATACTTAATAATTATTAAAATTAAAAAGCATCAAATATGAGCTATCTTACATGGAATTCTGGTAATGACAGTTTATTGCTTTTCACTGTAAATTCACTGTTCTTTTTTATTTCCAAAAACGGAACATTTAACAGTGCTTTACTGTATTATATGCAAATATAATTATATAAATAATGTAAAGTTAGATCTGTAAGGGAACTTACTGTTAACCAATTAACATGTTTTTACTCTAGTATTTTTTACAGTCTTTTAAAGTTAAGTGTACATTTTTACAGGGCTGCTCTCGTCAAATTTTTTAGTGAAATTTTAACTGTCTACCCAAATTGAGACTGATAGGCTATTGCTTTTATTCAACAGTTCAATAAACAAGATGATATATTTAGTATTTCACATTGTAGCAAATTTTGCCCACTATATTTTTGCTCCGCTAATGAAAATAGCACCAAACTAAGCCAAAGCAAATTCGTTCCTGCAACAGAAGAGGTGTTTTTCATTCCTAAATGAATCGTTTAGAGTTCATGATTCAAAGACTTCCTTATAAAGACAGTCCAATTGTTTAATTCTTAAATGAATCGGTGGTATTGAAAAAATCACTCAAGAGGACTCCTTGACTCACTCAGGTTGTTTCATTCCTCTGAATCAGTAATTTTTTAACAAATAGTTTGAATGAATGATTCAATGACTAGCTCATAAACACAGTTCACTTGTTTCGTTCTTAAAGTCCCCCTGTAGTCAATGATTTTATCCACTCATCTTTGATCACCAAAATGACTGATGATTTAAATGTTTTTTCAAAAAAAATGTAATGCCTTGAAATAGCTTGAATGAACTCTACACCCTTGCCTCATTTAGTATACGCGGTTCTATGAATATGCAAATTAGCCCAGGCTCCACTCACTCATGCTAGCTCAGAGATCCACTCGTTGAGGATCACCAGTTGACTTGATTGGTTACAAGGTAGTTTGTGATTTCAAAAACAGCAGCGATTTTAAGACTGTCTTTAGATCACTGCAGTTTTAAAGAGAAAATACTCAGCAATGGTGTTGACTTATGAATTTGCACATGGTTTGTCTAAAAGCATATTAAAAATACCACATAGACACAAACAACATTAAAAGCTTGATTTTCACCACAGGGTGACTGAATAAATCGTTGTTATTGAACAAATCAGTCAAGTTGATGATTTCCTTGACTTATCCACTTAACTGGTAGAAGAATAAATAAAAAAACACGTTTTTTAAATGTTGAATGTCGTTTAATGTTGTGATTTTTGAAAGGCGTGTCACTCGGACACTAAAAAAATGCAATACGCAAGTGCAATGTTCAAACACGTCTGCCTAGTGCATGTTTACATGAGGTGCATCCCAATTTGCATACTATTCTATGTTGTTTTGTAGTATAAATAGTGCGAGTAGTGTGTTCACACTAAAAATTCCCAAAAGAAATAGTGCACTTAAATACGCAGATGATTAATTAAACGGGAGGAAAAGTGTGGAATGTTAGACACTTCATGCACTCAACTGTTGCAGCTTTAATTTATATAATGGAGAGGGAGGGGCTGTCAGACTCTGTTGAATGACAAAATAATAACCATATAAAAGTCATACAATACATGGTTAAGTATATGTATGCACCTCCGATGCAAAAGCCTCTAAAAGCCACCTCTTTCAAAAATAAGATGATAATATTGAGTGAGTATGTTTATCAAATACTTTAACTTCAAATGTACTAAATCCCAGCCTCAACCCATTCAGAAATGCCGGTACTTGGGTAGAAACCCATACATAGGAGCCTGATAAAAATGTTAATATTGTAATGACCCGGAAGTCAGCGCTAGTAGCTGGGTGCATTATGGGTAATTGTTTGTTGGGAGTTGATTTATGCGTTACTGTTACGTGTCAGAACGTAAGTGTTTAATTCTGTCTAGAACAAATGAGTTTGCGCATGCTTTCTTTTTGTTTTTGTTTCTCTCTCTCTCTCTGTCGCTTTATGCTCATTTGAGTGTAACAGATGCAGCTTTTTAGAAGGGTGGGGCTGTTGGACTCAGCGCCTGAATATAAGCTGTGTGGAAGGCTTGTTCATCGAGTTCCCCCTCCTGCTTCATCGTGTTGTGAACTATGTGTGTGAATGGTTTTCTACCAACATAGTGGAGTTGGCCGTTTTGTGCTTCTCTTGTGGCGCTTTTCCACTACACAGTACCAGCTCGCCTTTGCTCGGCTCGGCTCGACTCGACTCGCTTTTGTTTGGTTTTCCACTGTGTAAAAGTTGTACCTGTACCTGTACCTGCTTTCGGGTACTTTTTTTCGTACCACCTCCGGCGAGGTTCTAAGCGAGCTAAGGCGATACTAAAATGTGACATAATACAATGCCGACTGCTGATTGGTCAGAGAGAATCGTCACTATTCACTGCGTCATCATTGCAAGCGGCAGACGGAGTATCCAGAATAACCAGAGAATAACCCCGCCATTTTTAAATAGTTTGCCCAGATATACTAAACTTACTATTATGGCAACTCGGAAGAATACGCCGTGGTCAAACGAGGAGGTGCAGACTTTCCTATGTTTGGTTGCCGAAGAAAGGATCCAGCGAGAGCTTGATGGGGCAACGAGGAACGAAAAAGTTTATCAAGAAATCTCCGAACTGCTGTCCACACATGGCTACAACAGGACTTTCCAGCAATGTAGGGAAAAGTTAAAAAAACTGAAAAGTGACTACAGAGCTGTAAAGGACCACAACAGCCGCAGTGGTTCAAACCGAAAAAGCTGGAAGTGGTACGAACAGATGGACGGTATCTACGGCCATAGACCGGCGAGCAACGGGAGGGAGGGAGGACTTGACTCGGCCACCAGTTTGTTGGAGTCGCTGATGGAGGATGGTAAGTGTTTAAAATTTACATTACATTTATCATGTAGGCGCACTCTGCTTGAGAGTTTTGTTTTCTGTAGGCTGGCTTTTGAAAAGCTGAAGCTCACTTATAACATCGAAGACTGTAAACTTGTGTCGCAGATAACAATTGCTGCTACCGCTAACTATCTGCCATTGCTATTTTCATATTGTGTTGACTTTTGTATGATCTTTCTATCTAGATTCCTTTTCGACGAGCGAGAATGGTTCAGTGACTCCCACTGATGCCACGTCGGCACCGGAACCAGCGGCACCATCGACACCAACAAGATCAGCAGCGTCGACACCGAGACCCGCAGCAGCGTCGACACCGGCAACCGGTTAGTATAATTGGAGAAAAAGTAAACTCTTCTAGCCTGTTGTCTGTGAATCTATACACACTTTTTAATATATCATTAATCGTATCAATAACTCATTAATATAACGTAAACGTACTTGCATAACAACAGGAAGCATTCCCAGTTATGGGAATGCAGGATTCATTAATAAACCTGTTCAGTATTTTATAACTTTCCAGACGTACACCTATACTGTACACATGGTATTTTAAAGTTGACATTTACTAAAATAGTTGGGCTCAGATGTTAAGTTGTTATATACTATATAAGTAATAGTAAGTTGTGGGCTTGTCTTTTTTTTATGTAGAAGCTGTAATGATAATACATGTGAACAATTTACAACACACACAACCTTTGAATGAAACGTGACTTGTCCGTTTTTCTTTATAACTCATTCATTGTAATTATTTTTTTGGCCAGGACGGAGGAAACGAAAGAGGGAACAGGAGCATCTGACTGTCCTGAGGGAGAGGCAGACATCGGATGTCGAGCAGCTGGAATTGAACCGGGCACAGCGGGAGCGCCATTTACAGATGGCACTCGATGATGCAGCACATGCCCGAGAACTAGAAGCGGCTTTAAGGAGAGAGGAGATGGCTGCAATGTCGTCCTTCAACCAGGCCTTTCTGGGAACCCTGAGCCAGCTTGTCCAGGCACTGAACCGGCGGGATGCTGTTCCACCGCCCCTGGACTGAAACCCCTTTGTTTATTTTAATTTAATGTTTGCACTACATGTAACATATGTATATAGTTGGATGTGTGAATTTATATTAATATAATATTTTTTTCTATTTGTATGCGTGTTTAAATAAAACCTTTTTGAAACTTATTACAAACAGTGTCTTTTTTTGATGGTTTGCTTTTTTACAAGGGTTTAAACAAGTATTTTCAGATTTTATACTGTGATAACCTTTAATGAAAAACAGCAGAGACAACATATTTAATGATAATGTATTTATTTAGCAATTAAAATAACGCATCAGACCCTCCCGTACATCTCTGCCCTCCTCCTCAACACCCTGTGCCACTGGCACCACAGGCTCTGCTGCTGCAGGTGCATCCCAGTCATCGTCATAGTCCTCTCCATGACTCTCACAAAGGTTATGCAAAGCACAGCAAGTAAGAATCATAGATTTCACGATTGTAACATCAGAGTCATTTCTTTTCATGAGGCAACGCCACCTTCCCTTCAGTCTACCAAAAGCGTTTTCAACCACTACCCGTGCTCGACATATTTTCTTGTTGTAGATCTGCTGTTCTACTGTCAGCCGTCCAGTGTCAGTGAATGGCTTTAGGAGCCAGTTCTGCAGGGGATAGGCAGAATCTCCCAGGATGTAGTAGGCAACATTCACCCCACCAATATTCCTGGTGTCAGGGTATCTGCACACTTTTTAAAGTCAAATTTAAGGCTTTTTAAGACCTGAAGAAATCTAAATTAATACCTTACATTAGGGGTGCGCAATATTGACAAAAATATGTCTCAATATTTTCAAAGTTTTGTTGATAATAATTAGATGATATTTTACTGATTGTGCATGTTTGTGTACTGGTACCATGGCTGGTTTAGGCCTGTTGTTGACAGCTGACTCACGAAGATATTCATATTTTTCATATTCTATGCAGTGGTCAGTTCACAGCAGTGACAGAAATTAACATTTTTTATAAAAGGGCAATATTTGCAACCTTAAATTGAGTTCCAGGGGCATTTTCACCCATATATGGACTTTTTTTTTTTAAACGTAGAGGTATGCATCACCTTTTATGTCAAATTATAACATTCAAATTAAATTATATTAGAATAATAACACAATACAACTGTTACCAGTTAAATTAAATCATTAAATCAAAATCCATCTTTGCAGTGCAGAGCTGACTCAGAAGCGGCATCAGAACTGGCATTAATATATTTACACTCCATTTACAATTGCATAAATAAAGCTATGATATATTCAATTCTTAATTCAATATTTAAATATGAACTGATTTCTAATTGTAACATTTTAATTACAGGGTACTTTAAATGTGAAACTAAACCCGCCAGTAGGCGGCGGCAAGTCACTGTCTTCATTCAACCGATTTGTTCAAACGGCTGATTCATTCAGGAAGTGCAAGTGATTGTTCATTGAATCGTTAAAATGATTCGTTCAATACGCGGATTTCAGTCAAGAAATCATCGCTGTCTTTTGCATTGAGACTCTGCTACGGTTTCATTTTGAAATTCTCGTCAGCGAAATAAAGGGAAAACAAACAATATTGACAATATTGTTTATAAAATGTAACAATGTTAATTTAACTGTTATATAAAATAAATATCATATTTGCTATTGTGCACGGGAAAACAGCCCTCTTGCTGATGTAATATTGTATGATAACAACATATGATATATAAAATACCAAAACTTTATACGTCTATTAGGGAACATACCTATAACTGCACTGACACATCACGCAGTGAAAGCAAGCATGAGAGACAATGCGATGTCAGCTCGCAGTGCGCCCTCGTACATAGTTAAAAGTAAAACAATGATTACAATATCATAATAGACAATACACATCGCACACCACTACGCACATAAAGAATGAACTTACAATTGATCTGAAATTAACCAGCTTTCTCCTCCTTCTCTCGCGTGAGGGAGACAGAAGTAATGCTGCCGCGAATGTGACGCCAAATGTCACGTGAACGAGCAAATCCACAAAGAACGAATAATAAATATAAAAGTACGCTAATTATTTGGAAAACATTTAGATACGTCTAAGTCAAATTGCCATCGAAAATTTAAGACCTTTCATAAGTAAAAATAAGACTTTTTAAGACTTGTTAAGGCCTTAAATTTTTAAAATCTAATTTAAGACTTTTTAAGGACCCGCGGACACCCTGTGGTGTAAGCTGGAAAGTGGTTGCCACGGCTGGCCAACTCCCACAATGTGGACAGTCTTAAAACACGAGCATCATGCAAGCTGCCAGGCAGTCCTGCAAACACGTTCCAGAACAGTCCTTTTCCATCTACAACACCTTGAAGGACGATGGAGTGCCAACCTTTACGGTTGAAATAGTCACAGTGGTACTCCTGTGGTGCCAAAATGGGTATGTGTGACCCATCAATAGCACCAACACACTGCGGGAGCCCCCATCTGTTCTCAATGTAGGCAGCCATTTCTTCAAACTTCTCCTGGTCTGGGTAACGGATTTGTTCGGGAACCAACAACGTTTCTGCAGCAGCAGTGAACTCTTGAACACACCGGCAAACAGTTGTTATGCTTACTCCGAAAAGATGGCCGACAGTTCTGTACTCTGAACCGGTCGCAAGCTTCCATAAAGCGATGGCCACTCTCTTCTTTAGAGGAACACACTTGCGGAAGCTTGTGTCTTGTCTCTCCATCACTGGACGCAGTTTGTTGTACAAATATATGAATGTTTCTTCCGACATTCTGAAGTTCTGAACCCACTGCGCGTTTGTGAAACCAGGAACAATAACATCCCACCACTCGGTAGCTCGGTTGAAAGCCCAAACAGACGGTTTGCCGCGGCGACTTTGCAAAGCTAAACAGATCTGAAACACATAAACCATGCACATTTTAGTATGTAATACTGGTAGCTATAAAGTTGATTAAATACTTTGCATATAGTATAGTATTTACACATATGCAAACGTTAGCTATGTTAGCATAACTTACCCTCTTGCGTCGGCTTTGAACAACCGGATTCGTCTCGTAGTCTGAACTCTGTAGTAATTCCCAAACTCTCCTGTTTTTTTCAGCAGTGTTTCGTTTTGCTGCCCTCAGCCTCTCATGAAACAACGTTTGTCTTCTTGCTGTGAGAAACAGCCACATCCCGAGGATCAAAAACAGCATACACTCGATTTCCTCCATTGTCCTGTGTGTGTGGGTAGCGGATGTGTGTCGCGTATAAGATTACGTCACGGCAGTTTCCTGCGGCGTCGCTATGACTACCGGGTACTATTTGTGGCGGTACTATCTGCAATGGAAAACGGAGCGAAAAGCGAGCCGAGTCGAGGCGAGCCGAGGCGAGCCGAGTCGAGCTGGTACTGGTAATGGAAAAGCGCCATTAGAGTAAGCCGCTTGTGAGCGGCGTTCTGATTGTTAACGGTATAGGCCGGTAATTTCCATTCAATTCAATTCAAATTTATTTGTATAGCGCTTTTCACAATACACATTGTCTCAAAGTAGCTTTACAGAAAGTGCATTTCGGAAATGTACATAGAAAAATACAGTTAGTTAATCATGTATTAATTTATGGCATAACATATCGACGGCTTTGAGTCGTCTCTTCACAGGCGTCGAGTCGTCTCTTCACAGGCGTTGGGGCATCTGAAGTCTCCGTGAGAGGCTGGATACAAACTGGAGCTGACGAACGCTATTTACCTCGGGACTAGCGTCCCGAGATAACAGCAGAAAGGCAGATGGGAAATAATTAGCATAGCTGATGTTCATAATGTTAATGCATTCGAAATGATTCAGCAGTAGTATTAAAGGTTAAGCATTAAGTGAATGCTTGGTTAAAGAGATGCGTCTTTAATCTAGTTTTAAACTGGGACAGCGAGTCTGAGTCTCGAACAATATCAGGAAGGCTATTCCAGAGTTTAGGAGCTAAATGTGAGAACGCCCTCCCTCCTTTAGTGGACTTAGATATCCTAGGAATGACCAGAAGCCTCGAATTTAGTGATCTTAAAGAGCGCGATGGATTGTATGGCGATAGAAGGTCTGTTAAATACACAGGAGCTAAACCATTTAGGGCTTTATAGGTCAGTAGGAATACTTTGTAATTGATACGTAACTTAATAGGTAACCAGTGTAGAGATGATAAAATAGGTGTTATATGATCATATTTTCTTGATCTAGTAAGAACTCTAGCGGCTGCATTTTGCACTAACTGTAGCTTGTTTATTGAGGATGCAGGACAACCAGCTAATAAAGCATTACAGTAATCTAGTCTCGAGGTCATGAATGCATGAACTAACTTTTCTGCAACAGAAACAGATAGCATGTTACGTAGCTTAGCAATGTTTCTAAGGTGGAAAAAGGCTGTTCTTGTAATATATGAAATATGATTTTCGAAAGTCAAGTTGCGGTCTAGTATAACACCCAGGTCTTTTACTGTAGTGGATAAAGTAACAGGACATCCTTCTAAATTAAAGTTGTATTGTAAGGGATTTTGTGGGTAGTTAATTGTGTTCACTGAGATTATTTGAGAGGTCTGAGGCCCTTTTCTTTCTTTGTAACATGTTTCTCTTGTTTGTTGGTTAGCAGGGAGGTAAGAATTGTACTTTCTTTTGTTTATTTCTAAATTTAGGAAAGACGAGCTAAAACTTAGTTAGAAGACCTGTCTTGTTTTTTGTTTTGTGGCCGACTGAACCCTCTCACCGATCCCTATATTTTCCTTTACAAAACGGATGAAATCTTACCCCTAAAATAAACCTTCATTCTCTTTGACTTCAATTGTTTCGTTGTGTGTTTTACGGGAGCAGGAGATGGAACTCCGGGCGTCGCCTTTTAACAGGCGTCGCTCTGTATGTTAGTGCATGTGGCACGTTACAGTTACTAAAGCAAGATGGTTGGGTTTTTCTGTTAGTAAAGTTATGTGTGTTTATGTTCAAGTTATTTCGGTTGTTCTTGGTCGTCACACCAACACTCCAAATGAATGGCCGGCCAGGCTCCCTCACATGATCGCCTGCTAAGTTGCCACAATATAACGGGTTGACACCCCTGGAGCCCTACCTGGCACAAGTTGACCTGGCCGCTCTCCACGATGGATGGAGCTGTGAGGAGACAGCGATTCACTTGGCCATTGCCTTGGAGGGTCCCGCGCTCCAGATCCTCATCGATCAGTCCCCTGAGGAGCGGCGTAATCTCCAGGCCCTCACTGCTGCTCTCAACCGCTACTTCGGGAAGAGAACCTCCGCAGAACAGAGCAGGGAGGAGCTGACTAACCGACGTCGACGTGAGGGAGAGAGTGTGGGCGCGTTCGCTGCTGACATCCGGGTTTACGCCTGGAAGGGCTACCCTACCTTCCAGGCCGCAGCGAGGGAAGAGCTGAGCATCCACGCTTTCCTGTGGGTCTTAAACCTGAGCGGCTCCGTCTTACACCTGAGCGTCTTCTAACAAGAGCCGCCGAATGGGAGGTTGATGGGGTCCGATCTGAGGAGGAGGGCAGCCGGGGTTCAACCAGCGGCGACCCCCCGACAGAGGTCAAGGCTAGACCACTGCTACCATTGCGGAGAACCGGGGCATTTCGCCAGAGACTGCCCTGCCCCGAGCCCCCTGCCCTGGGCAACGTCACCCCCGGGAAATGACCTCGGAGTGAGGCAGTGAGGGGACCCTCACCCCGTTCTTCAGCACCCCTCCACAACGACTGCCCTACCGTGGGGCGTTGCGGGTTTGCCAAAGGACTGTACCTGGACTGTGTTGTTGACGGGCAGCCCTGCAGCGCCCTGGTGGATACGGGGTCAACCATTTGCTTGCTGCGAAAAGGACTGTTGTCAGGAACGGCCGGTCCTCTTCCGGAGGACTGGACCAACACCAATTCCGAACTGCTCACCGTAACGAGTGAAAGGACAGTAATGCCTGCGAAGAAGCTATTGTCTGTGGTGGTGGGGATGAGCCAGACAAGCCATGAGATCAGAGATGAGTGCATTGTTGGCTTGGACTTGTTGGCCCACTGGGGAGCACGTGTCGACGTGCCGGGGGCTGCCCTATACCTAGATAACGAGACCGTGCCGCTCCGATTGGGCCGGAGCCGTCATGGAAAAGCTCCGGCCCCCAACCGCCACACGAGAGCTGCAGAAACTCAGGGGGAGCCCTGGGGGAGTATTGCAGCTCAGACCACTGCATCTCAGCCACTACCACCGCAAGCTCTATACGCCCCCCCCCCCCCCCCCCCCCCCCCGTGTCACCTGAAACTGTTGTAGCTGTTGAGGAGTTGGGCCGGCGAAGCAGTGAGCATCTGAGCGTGCCGCAACAGGAGCAATTAAAACGCCTATTGGGAAACTTTGTGGACATTTTTGCAGCCCGAGAGGAGGACTGTACCAGAACAGCTCTGGTGCAGCATCACATTGACACTGGCCCCGCTTTCCCCATTCGCTTGCGCCCCCATAGACTGCCTCTCACCAAGCACCAGGCTGCTGAAGAAATGATCAGAGAAATGGCAGCTAACTGCATTATTGAGCCCTCGGACAGTCCCTGGGTTGCACCCATGGTTATGGTGCGGAAGAAAACGGGGGCGTGGCGCTCTTGCGTGGACTTCCGACGACTAAATGCAGTCACCCGCAAGGACTCATACCCACTACCGCACATAGATGATGCATTGGATTATGTAGCTGGATCTTGTTGGTCCAGCTCTTTGGACTTGCGCAGTGGGTATTGGCAAGTGGAGCTGGCGACAGAGGCCTGGCCAAAAACTGCATTTACCATAGGGCAAGGACTGTGGCAGTTTAAAGTGATGCCCTTTGGACTGTGTAATGCCCCAGCCACCTTTGAGAGGCTGATGGAGCGGGTCCTTAAAGACATTCCTCGGACCCGCTGTGTGGTGTACTTGGACGATCTGTTGGTCCATGCCAAAGACTTTGACCAGGCTGTCCACAACTTACGGGAGGTCCTGACAGCCATCCGTAGCGCTGGGTTGCGGTTGAACCCAGCCAAGTGCAACATGCTCACCCGCCAGACACAGTTTTTGAGGCATGTAGTCAGTGAGAGCGGGGTGGCTACCGACCCAACAAAGGTGGCCGCGGTGAGGGACTGGCCCCCACCAACCAACATCACTGAGCTGCGGAGCTTCCTGGGCCTGGCCTCCTATTACAGGAGGTTCGTCAGAGACTTTGCAATCATCGCCAGCCCCTTACATTAGCTGACAAAAAAGGGCCGGCGGTTTGGGTGGTCTGAGGACTGCACTGCGGCCTTTCAGCTATCCCAAAGGGGGGAAAATGGAGAGCGAGTGGTGGCCTAGTATAGTTGCAGCCTCAGTCGCCCAGAAAGTAATTACTGCGTCACCCGGCGGGAGTTGCTAGCGGTGGTCCTGGCGGTCCGTCACTTCAGGCCCTACCTCCTGGGCACCAGGTTCACACTGAGGACCGACCACGCTAGCCTCACTTAGATGCTGAATGTCCGCCAGCCAGAGGGTCAGGTGGCAAGGTGGCTGGAAATCCTTCATAGACCATCTGCGACTCCTGGTTCCCTGTGCTCTGCGGCCGGAGGTCCTCCGTTGGGTACATGGGGCAGCTGGAGCCGGCCATTTCGGGAACTCCAAGACAGTGCGGCGGCTGCGGCAGCGGTTCTACTGGCCGGGATGTCGGCAGGATACAGAGCTGTACGTCCATTGCTGCGATATTTGCACGGCACAGAAGGGACCCAGCCAACGCTCTCATGCGCCATTGCAGCAGTACCTAGTCGGGGCGCCCATGGAGAGGATCGGGGTGGACATCTTGGGTCCGTTTCCCATCACAGAGGCCGGCAACCGTTTTGTCCAGGTTGCTATGGACTATTTTACGAAGTGGCCGGAGGCATATGCGGTGCCGGATCAGAGTGCTTCCACTACGGCGCAGCGGCTAGTGGACGAGATGTTTGCCCGGGTCAGGGTGCCGGACGAAGAAGACAAGAACCACTCTCCTCCACCCGCAAAGCGATGGACTAGTTGAGCGGTTCAACCGCACCCTGGCCACCCAACTTGCCATCTTGACCAGTCAGCACAAGAGAGACAATCTGTCAGCATCTGCCTCTGGTCCTGTGGGCATATAGGACAGCGGTGCAAGAGTCGAGCATGTTCACACCGGCCGCGCTGATGTTTGGGAGGGAGCTCCGCACGCCGGTGGACTTGGTGGTCGGTTCGCCCCCTGAGCCGGAGATTGCTGGTGGGCCAGAATTGGATTACTTCAGGAAATTGAAGGAGCGTCTGAACACGGTCTATCAAATTGCCGGGGAGGCTCTAGGGGACGCTGGAGCTCGCCAAAAGCGGGCATACGACGCCTGGGCCCATGGACCTACGATTGGGCCAGTGGACAAAGTTTGGGTGTTCTGCCCCCAGAGGAAGCGGGGGTTGTCACCCAAACTGGCTCATCATTGGCAGGGACCTGGGGAGATTCTGGACAAAATTTCGGAGATGATCTTCTGGGTCCGAATGACTGGACGGTGTAGACGGATGGTGCTTCATAAGGACCGGTTGGCACCGTACCACCCACTGGTCCCAGAGCAAAAGACTGATGGAAGCCAGAAAGGATCCCCGAAACCCACTCCCAGCGCAGAGACGGACAATAACGGACTCAGGTTGAGCCTGGCGCTGGGGGTAGGACACCGGGCAGGTAGAAGCGTGTTCGACATTTGTTGGATTTTGTGTTGTGGGAGACTAGGGTTGTGGGGACACTAACCCTCTTGGGGGGGGGATTATTGTAATGACCCGGAAGTCAGCTCTAGTAGCTGGGTGCATTATGGGTAATTGTTTTTTGGGAGTTGATTTATGCGTTACTAAAGCAAGATGGTTGGGTTTTTGTGTTAGTAAAGTTATGTGTGTTATGTTCAAGTTAGTTTGGGTGTTCTTGGTACATTTACTGCCTTGTTATGTAGAAATGTGTCTCCCACCATCACGGAGAGAGATGTGTAAGGGAGCGACTTAGCGATGGTTTGTTCTACCAATACACCACATGCAGAGACACTCATGGTCGTGCGGTGTATGGGACACGAGTGCTCGTATCGTGCGCTAGTGATTAGCTCAGTAAAAGTGCAATAGTGTAGTTTAGCTCCAGTCCGCTCCACGTTCTAGTTAATAACTGCCAGTTATTACAATATTAAACAAAAACTTTAGATGGACTTGGATGGTTTTGCTTCTGAAGTCTTCATATAGTGTATAAGTGCATAGTGTAGAACAATGGAAAAGCAGCACAGTGGAATGCTAAAGCACGTTATGTGTGAATGGCCCCTTGTTATATCAGCTTATACCAGGGGTTTTCAAATAGGGTGAATGTGAGCCTCCCCTTACAGTGGGTTAGGACAGCCGAGCCCCCCCTTCCCCAAAATCCCGCCCGCCTGCCATAACCCACACACGCCTCTGCAATAAATGCCATCTTTTGTGTGTTCCAGGCGGGCAATGGTGAATTTCAATAAAAACTGATAAAATGTAAATATTTTTTAATATTGTATTTGAAGACAATTTATTTCCACAACTTTTTTAAAAGTGCATTCATAAACTATTCTTTGCAAAAGCAAATCATTTCCAACTTTATGCAGGCCTAATTGAGGCTACTTTTAAAATTACTGAACATCAGTAAGCCTAACCACAAGTCAACAAAACATGCTTAACATGTGTAATGCAACGAGTAGCAATGTTTCGCCGATGTTATGGGGTTTGCCTGCCTTCGCTATACGTGACACGATAAGATGCTTCTGTCGCCTTCATGTTAATAGTGCCAAACAACTGAATTATTCTTTTTTGTGACTGCAAATCACGCTTCCTCTAAAAAACTCAACTGGTTAGTTTCAATTTGACACCGAAGTTTGCATGGTCTCATGCTATCATTTGCTAGCACCTCCTTGCAGATCACACACTGCGGCAGAGGTGCAGCCTCGGACCCCGACTATTCAGGATCATATTTCCTACGTTTTTTGATGGGTCCTGTCTCATCCCTTAATGCTGACTTTTGTTGACTTGGGACAAGGAAACAATGCATTTTAAAGCTAATACAGGCTTTACACACAATTACCGATATCGGGGGCTAAAGTCCTGGGTCTGAATTTGTTATGGCATCTTTTATGGATAAAGGCCATCACTGATATTAATATAGTGTAGGATTACAAATTTTATTTAAATGTTTAATTGAGCTTCCAATACAATAGTATAGAAACTGAGAAAGTTTAGTAGACTGAATTTAGATATCAGAATATCAGCAAGAGATTCATTGCCAGTCCTGTTCTCTCTATTGTAAGTTAAATTGATCAGAGCACTGAGACTATTACCTTTTGTCTTTATGCACTGCCTGGCCATTAAGATAATGTGAAGGTATCAGTGAAGAGTCTGGCTGATCGGATTAGGATATTTACATTACACTGTTAAGCTGATTGGACCAGGATTGGTAACACTCTCAGTCTAGGGCACGTTCCTCATTTACATGCTTTTGTTTCAGAGTGTCTCCACCTTTATGTAACTCCTCCCCCTTAAAGGGTATATGAACTACTGTATACTGCTTTTAGTTAGACTTGGGTAAGATTTTGGACAAAGCAGACTACAGCAAATAAACAATCCTGCTTAAAAGATACAATCCCAACGTCTCCTGGAGTTCCAGAACTGAATCTCAACAAAGCTGACTGAGTTCCAGAACTGAATCTCAACAAAGCTGACTGAGTTCCAGAACTGAATCTCAACAAAGATCTCAACAAAGCTAACTGAGTTCCAGAACTGAATCTCAACAAAGATCTCAACAAAGCTAACTGAGTTCCAGAACTGAATCTCAACAAAGATCTCAACAAAGCTGACTGAGTTCCAGAACTGAATCTCAACAAAGATCTCAACAAAGCTAACTGAGTTCCAGAACTGAATCTCAACAAAGATCTCAACAAAGCTAACTGAGTTCCAGAACTGAATCTCAACAAAGATCTCAACAAAGCTGACTGAGTTCCAGAACTGAATCTCAACAAAGATCTCAATAGGGCTGACTGAGTTCCAGAACCAAGCTCAACAAAGATCTCTGACTGAGTTTTCCAGACGGAAATTTTCCGAACAACGAACGATTTGGTGAGTTTCACTCTATTCAAAGAACCGCTGAAGACCAGTACAAATCTGTTATTCCTCTGCGCCGTCAGAAGAAGAGTTAACAAACAGCTGTAAAGTTTGGTTAACTAAAGTTATCCTCTAAAGTTGCTTTAAGAGATGAAATGTATCCTCTGTTTTTCAGGCAGGGAAGATTAACGTACATGTTAATACTGTTTACCCTCTGCTTTGCCAGGGAAGTGTTGTATCCTCTATAAAGTTAGGGAAGATTAGCATCAAGTGCTAATATATTGTACCCTCTGTTTTTCAGGCAGGGAAGATTAACGTACATGTTAATATTGTTTTACCCTCTGCTTTGCCAGGGAAGTGTTTTATCCTCTGTAAAGTTAGGGAAGATTAGCATCAAGTGCTAATATATTGTATCCTCTGTTTTCAGGCAGGGAAGATTAAGGTACATGTTAATATTGTTTTATCCTCTGCTTTGCCAGGGAAGTGGCAAAAGTTTTTTTCAGGCAGGGAAGATTTTAGCATAAATTGCTAGTAATTTGTGTATCCTTTGCTTTAGGCAGAGAAGGTTAGTATTAACAACAGTAATCTGTGTTAACGAGTGTACCCTCTGTGGATCTGAGAAGTTTTAGTGTCTGTTTGTGTTGGCAACAAAGAAAACTCACAACAATGTTTAGAAGACAACAATCCCCACAATAGAAAAAGGTGGTCTCGCTACTCCTTTATGGACAGACAGTGAGTTCAGGTCATTGTTAGGGGAGCAGATGGACTCCATAGTGACTGAGTCAGTCAGATTGGATTTGAGAAAGAAATTTGGTATTCACCCAGAAAAAGTATGGTCTATTGAAGAATGCAAGAAGGTGTTGGGTGCATGTATCAGGAAGAGAAACATAAAAGGCATTATTTTCTGTCACATGGAATTTAGCTTATCCATTGCACAAGAACAATCTAGGTGTATAGCTAAATTAAAAGAACAGAACAAACAATTGCACACTAAGGTGGGCCATAACAAGGCCTCAACCAAATGTGACTCAGAAGACCAACAGTCAGATGAAACTTTTCCTGACTTACAAGCTTTCTTTGAAACAGATGTAGCCATCCAATCAGTAACTAATAAGCCTGTAGATTCAGTAAAGGTATGTGTCGCAAGAAGATCTCATTGAGGGAACTGAAAGTGTTCTTCCCAACTCTTCTGTTGTCCAAAACCAAACTGTTGCCAAAGCACTCGGACCTAGAGACATAGAAAGACTATCCCAAAGCTTACCTTCAGTGCGCACAGATTTTTCTGAATTTAGAAGGGCATTGATCAGTAAAATGCGTCTTTACGACATGTCGTTGGCAGAAGTCACACAGCTGATGTCACAAATTCTGAATCTGAATTCAACAGTTTTGAGTCAGCTGTTACTTCTGAACTACAACATGCCAGAAAAGATGAATTGAGAGAGGGAGTTCTGAAAGCATTAAAGAACATTGTTGGACCAAACATGGACTGGTCAAAGATCACAAGTTGTGTACAGAAGAAACATGAGAATGTTAGTGAGTACACTCAAAGATTTTGTCAGTCAGCAGCAGCATACAGTGGTATAGCTGACACTTCAGAGAAGGTGCTAGAAGATAATGGTCCCCTAGTTCGCACATGGTTTGATGGTCTTTTGTCAGAACATAGAAAAGCATTGCCTTTCTTAGACTTAACATGGTCCACTAGAACCATACAAAACAACTTAGACAGTTTGGCTCCATGGGAAAGAGACTCTGATGTCAAGGCAAAAGTAGAAATTGCAGCAGCATCCTTTAAGGTCAACACAGAGAATCAACAGAAACGCAAATGTCCTAAGAGAGAGGGCAGTAGTTGTTATTATTGTGGTAAACATGGACATTGGGGAAAAGTGTGTAGGAAAAACAAAAAGAACTTTAAACAAGTTAACAATGTTACTCAGCTCCTACTCAGTCTGCTTGCTACTTTGAAACAGCCCCTCCCCTCATCATTAAACTGGGGCACCTGGTTGACGTGTTAACCATTTGGGCTGTGAGTGCTTAATTTCCCCAGTATCTTACAACAAAGATGAAAGACTTATTTTTGTTTAATAGAACAAAAGGAAAGTGACGGTCTCACCCTTCCTTTGGGGAACACCAAGTTAAGTAGACTCACAGCCTTAAATGTTATGTTACAGCACAGGCCCTTCATCAGTAATGATGTTAGGTCAGACTGTAAATGTAAAATGCCTTCATGCAGTGTCCACACTGATGAATGAAACAAAAGAAACTTCTGTCACCTCCTCCCATTGGGGAAATTGGTTAACTACCCCCACAGCCCCAAACATTGTTTTACAGCGTGCACCAGTCAAGAACCCATCCTCATGTATGATGTCTGCAATGACTGAATTTGTGTTAGAGGCTGAAGAAGAAATGACTCATGATTGTGTTACGCTTACATACACACCTTTGAGAGAAGTAAAAGAAACTCCCATAGAGAATTCAGGATTTGAGTTGTTTGTTAAAGATTCAGCTCAAGTAATTTAAAGTAATTCAGAAACAAGCTATTAGAGCCTATGTGGCATGAACCACATTAAGTGATGTTGATTACAGTATCTGCAGTATTGTGTCAGGATAAAACAAAAACAAAAATACCTGGACTTATGTTTCACACTGTAACGTTGTTCCCCCACCTACAGGGATAGGTTAGGACACGGAACCAGGCTTCGGGGGTCAAACTCTGTGGTGAAGACTCCCTCATAGGCCCTATCCTAGTCCATCCTTACCTCACTGTTCCTTAGGTGTCAAAGGGTTTAAGAAATAGGGAAAGAGTGAACAACAATAGCAGACTCAGAAAAGTTTACAACCCTAGTGTTTGAACAAATACTGCTCTACTGTCTAGCAGACTCTGAAAAAGTTTACAACCCTAGTGTGTGAACAAATACTGCTCTCCTGTCTTTTGTTTTCTTTCTTATTCTGTGCAGACACCACTTGATGACTGTCCGGGACCCATACGCACCGACCTCGTCATCTGCGTATGAAGCCACAAGAAAACCTCAAGAAAACGACTAGACCCACTGCCGAACCAACTATCACGAAAGAAAAAAAATACACAACTCAGAGACTCACATACGAAACCTTCAGTCATCCTTCATCATGATCAAGATTGTCGTACCAGTAACATGACAGACACTCTCGCTTCGCACAAGATAATAATCTTACAGAACAGAGTGGCCTGCACCATCATCGGACCTGAGTGCTGCACCAGGTTAATGGATCCAACAGAGAACTTGAACAAAATCCAACAGGACATTCTTGATCTTTCAGCAAAATTACACCAGATGACTGAAGATAATTCTTCATGGTTCGGAAACTTGATTGGGAAACCCTGGTTGTGGATAAAGGAAATAGTAATTATGTTGTTGTTTGTTCTACTGGCGTACTATCTATGCGTCCACAGTATCAAGTGTTTCATTCAACATATGAATCACGCCTCTCACGAGAAAATCACAGTTCCTACCAGAAGAGACTATTACCCGTAGGGACGTCACGGATCCTAAAATTGCATGTTTGTTTCTGTGTAAGCATGCAATGGCAGAAAAGCAAACACAGAACATGCGTTATGTGCCTGTAACAATCACAAGTTACAAGAATGAACTTTTAAGTGTTGAAATTTGTATATAATGTGAGTTATTTAGAACTCTCAAAGGGGGAAATGTAGGATTACAAATTTTATTTAAATGTTTAATTGAGCTTCCAATACAATAGTATAGAAACTGAGAAAGTTTAGTAGACTGAATTTAGATATCAGAGTATCAGCTAGAGATTCATTGCCAGTCCTGTTCTCTCTATTGTAAGTTAAATTGGTCAGAGCACTGAGACTATCACCTTTTGTCTTTATGCACTGCCTGGCCATTAAGATAATGTGAAGGTATCGGTGAAGATTCTGGCTGATTGGATTAGGATATATATTTTTACATTACACTGTTATGCTGATTGGATTCGGATTGGTAACACTCTCAGTCTAGGGCACTTTCCTCATTTACATGCTTTTGTTTCAAAGTGTCTCCACCTTTATGTAACTCCTCCCCCTTAAAGGGTACATGAACTACTGTATACTGCTTTTAGTTAGACTTGGGTAAAATTTTGGACGAAGCAGACTACAGCAAATAAACAATCCTGCTTAAAAGATACAATCCCAACGTCTCCTGGTTTTTCGCTTCTAAGTCTCCTACACTTAAGAAGAACAAGGTTTACAACTATAGCTACTGATGTCTCCATGAAAATGATTTTCACCAAAAATTTAAACATTTATTAGGCTTCAAAAAATTTAACAACTTTTAATTTAAGTTAACTTAAAACAATCCTCACTTAAACCCATAATAAATGTCATATTTACTTGTAGGCTACCTATCCTGTCTAACAGGTATGAAATATACAGAAATTGAATAAAGTTATAAAACAGTTTGCACTGCATAAATTATAAATGAAATATAGATTAATCCTTATTAAAGCTACAAGCCTTCTTTAGTCAAGAGCAGTGAGTAATTTTCTCTGTTCCCTTTGTTCTTTGGTTAACCTTACTGACAGAGAGAATGAGTGCCGCTGTCACTTTAAGATCTGCCGCATCTCATTCTCTCACTACTCTTTACTTCTATTTAAGATTTTATTTAACTCATTTAAGACTGTTCTTGTGAGGATACTCGACAAAACGGACATTTTGGCATAAATGTGTGGATTATTGTTCGTTCAAGCGCGAAAGAGAACTCGATACTGGCGCGCGTTTTTCTGTGTGTGTGTGTCTGTGTGAGTGTCAGGAGGACATTCAATGACAGCGCATTTTCTTTTCGTCTTGTTGCGAATGAATGGTTTAAAAGCATTTGCGTGAATAAGAGCGTGATCATATACAAACATGTATCGCATGCAAGGCCGGAATACTTTAAGCCCTGCGATATTAATAGAGCTGCATACAGAGTTATTTTTTCTTCGTGTGTCGCGCCTCCCCTGTGGCTCTTTGCCGCCCCCCAGGGGAGGCGCGCCTCACCTATTGAAAACCGCTGGCTTATACAATCAAATTTGTGTAATATAACTAACTGTAATGTATACTGTAATGCACAATATAGTTACATCCCGGATCTGGTTGGATTATGACTGAATTGAAACCAATAACTGATGGTATTCTTGTTGAGGTTTCTCACCATTGAACCAAGTCTGAAAACATCTCTTCAAAGAACAGCCTGTACAAAAGAGAAGTGCATTTTTCACAGATGTTGTTGTTGTTAATACTGAGGCTTGGACCAATGAGATGCAAATGGGTGCAGCCACATTAGCAGTGGTGCATTGGTTTTGTTTATGGGTACAGCAGAAGGATTATCCCCTCCAGTCCATTTCATTTGATCCATATGGCCCAAAAGGCCTTAGCTTCAGCTGTGCCACAGCTTCGGAGCCACGGTTGAGTTTGTTATTGTCCCAACTCAGGCTGAATGCAGTGCTACAAATCCTGACAATATAATATGCGCAGTCAGTGCACTCTCTACAATGACACGGACAGAAAAGCAAAGCTTCTTTAGTGTTCTGTTTACTTATTACAAATGTTGTGCATGCACACTGAGCAAAGTTTAATTTAATCTATCATTTTCATATGATTTCTCGGTGGAATCATCGATTACAGGGCTGTCATGATGAAGTCATATATCTATAGATTTGTGTCATCGTCTAAAAGTGGACCCCTTTCTCTATCTATCTCTCTCTCTCTCTCTTCCCATAAGCAGGAGCTGAGCAGAGCGATTTACAGGCTGTCAGGTTGGCTTTGTTCCCGTGTAAGTCAAGTCTCGGTGGAGAAGAGATGCATCAGTGCTCCAAATGGCCCCAGCCGTCTCATTGCATTATCTTCAAATGGCACATCTGATGGCGAAGTTAGAGAACAGCTCTCCTAGCTTCTCTCATTTAGAGATGCCTCCCTTATTAACATGTACTGTACCCCAGATAGTTGTGTATTTGTTCACGTGACAAGATTTTGGGATTTGTGGTTATTCATGGGTTTGTGCTGTGTTATATGTCCTCTCAATCACAAGGAAGGGCTTGAGATTAGCACTGCATTAATACTGGGTCACCTATCATAAAGGGCGATTATGAGGAAGCTTTGAAAGGTGAGAGAACCAACAACTCATTCTGCCAACGGCAAATGCATGACTACCTGGAGGAAAAGGAGCTATGCACATGAAAACTTGTTGGTGAATGCAGCACTGAAACATTACTTTCCATTACATTACAGAAATCATTCTAATATGCTCAGAAACATTAATAATTATTATCAATGTTGAAAACAGTTGTGCTGCTTAATTTTTTTTTTGGAAATCATGCTACTTTTTTCAGGATTAATAGAAAGTTCAAAATACCAGCATTTATTTGAAATAGAAATCTTCTCTAACATTGTAAATGTTTTTACTGTCACTTTTGATCAATTTATTTACCCAACTTTTGAACAGTAGTGTATATATAAAAATGGCTTATAACCAGAAAAATATCTTAACTATTTATTTCTGAGTTTTTGCTTTACAAACATTTCAGAGACCTGTAATGTACAATGAGAGCATTGGGTCTGAATAATATGAACCCGCGGACAAATAACTCTGACTGACGTGAAGCCGCACTGGTGCCTGACTAATTGACAGAGTAAACATTGTAAAGCATCAGCTTTTTCACGTGAAACTGACTGACAGACAGCAGATTCGGCCTTCAGGTTCTCCAAGCAATTTATCATCCTTATCCACACTGGGGTAATTTATCTGGCAGCACAGAGAAAATATCTTTACATTGTGGTTCTTATTGGAAAGACATCTTGATATTCCACTTTTCTAAATGACTTGTCAAGCAAGGCGTGTCAGCAGACAGAGGTGAAGCGACAACATTTTCTTCAAACAAATTCTCTCATTTAACTCCAACAACAGGTTTCACCCTTGCCTGACATGGAGGTTTTACTAACTGTCTTGTCTAAACTTTAACTTGAATAAAAAGAAAGACACATATTATACACCCAAATATTATAAGAATTTTTTTGGAAAAGGACTAAAATAGAAAAGAAGAATAAAAGAAAACGTTTTATATACGTGAGAGAGAAATCTCTCTTTTATAAAGAGTCCCACAAGGCCTTGTTGTTGCTAGGTACAGGATATTTTTAGGACAATAATTATATAGAGATAATTATATCTCAGATAGCAATTAATGGCATATAATTATCCAATACATAAAACCACAAAGCGTTCCAAGGTTGACAGATATCAGGCATCAACAGTGTAATGATATCAGATATTTATAAGCATACACTGTTTACATATTATAGCCTATCTGCTATTTTCAGACTGGAAAGATGCACATGTACAGAATTATGGAATTATTCTTCCAGTTTAAATTGTGACAGACCAATTTAGAGACCAAATTATTTTTTCAGACAAATAAGCACGAGATACGATTCAGTAGTACAATTTTATTTAAAACTAAAAAAAGTCAGCAAGTTGCAATTAAATGAGTTCAATGCACAATATATAATTGTTTTACATTTTGGTATGTGATGCATACATTGTGCAACCTCTGATTACTCAAATATACATTAATGGCTTGTTCCAGACAAACAATAATACTTGTTCTGTTCTGACGAAACATCGATTTATACTTATCCCTATAAACATTTTCTCTTACTCTGTACACACGATAGACTGTCAAGAAGGCAAATATTGATATGTACATTCATGCAATACAATTCTGAGTATCTTTGTACAGTATAATACACATAAATCTTCCGTACTTATATCTTGTTGAACGGGTGATTGACTGTCCACTAGTGTGAGAATGTTTTACAGGATATGAAGAGGGATGTTTGTTTACTTGTATTTTATGTAAACATGATTGCTCAGTTGTATATGGTTTTATATTATGATTCATAGTTCAGTGTTACTGTATGCATGAACATTGCATCCCTGTTTTCTAAATACAACAAGCTCCTGTCTATAAAACATATTTAGATACGTTGGATATACAGTTCTAATAAAAATAAACTAAACAATAGAGGGGTGTCTGATTGAGAGTGACATTACAAGCTAAATTTAGGGTTAAGCTTGTTTGATGAATCACCTTGATGCATCTTTGAAACATCAACTAACGGTAACCCTAACGAAATCACAGTATTAACCACTTCAAAAATACCACTTCAAATAATCTTAGTAAAAGTATGATAAGTACCACCCTCGATTTTAAGAGTAGCCAGAAAGGTCAAGAAGGGACTTGATGTGAATCTAGAATGATTTGCAAGCATTCCCAAGACTGAAGATGGACAACAGGCCACAAATGATGACGTGATTATCAAATCCAGTTACACTAGTGCACTGTTTTCTGTTATATTAACCTTACTGATTTATGTTAGAGAAAATGACTACTGTAAATTTATATATTTCTCATTGCTTTAAGTTCTAGAAGAAGAAAACAATTTAAGTTGAAATGATTGAACAATTATTAAAATTATTAAATTTTTTAAAATTATTACCATTTTATTTCTTGCTTCCCACCTGAAATGTATCTAATTGGTGCAAATTATGGACCACTTTCATATACAAATGCTAAATATTTGAGAACGGGAATGTGTAGCTACTGAAAGGTAAACTGATTCTGGACATCCATCATATTGTGTCCATTGCATAAACATATAACACAGAAAGCCAAACTTCTATATTATTAAAACAGTTAGAGAGGTCTCCCATGTACTCAAACTACTCAAACAATTATTCATCTCAAAATGAATAGTTATCCATATTTCATACTGTACATAAATGTTGTCTAAGCAGCCAAACATTGCTTTGACATTCACCAAAACTACACATTTCAGTTTTTGGTGTCTTTTATTTTTATAATTAGACAAAAAAAAGTATAGATTTTAATATCAGCTATTTATCAGCCATAACATGAAACATGATTGATATTTTTCACATGTAGGCTACATCAGCCATATTTAGCTTGTTTAAAATGTATACATATCTATAGAAGTATCAAACTTCAATCAGCTAACTATTAGCAATGCTAACGCTAGCATTGTGTTTTTGTATTATCAGCATGCACCTCAAAAACTCAATCCTTTCCAATTGCATAGTAACACAAACCGCAACAAATTTCTGGATGTTTTCTTGTTCTCTATTGTATATTTGGTACACAAGTGCAGGATGAACCAATCCATTTGGACGCTCTAACAGACTCTATTACAACAATGGGGCCAATGCGTCATTTATCCATTCAACACATTTACACAATCTACATGGTGAGAGAACCCTTAAATGTTCAATGAGGTACACTGCAGAGACAGAGTTAAAGACAAAAGAAAGACAGGAATTTAAAAACATTGCATTCAACAGAAAGTGCATGCGTTTATTTTATTTGTTGTTGTTGTATATTGTCATCAGGTTGAGTCTCGTGATACTCGTGCAGCTGCCAACATTGCTAGAAGTTTCCAAGTCTCCTCAAAACCTGCTTATACTTGCCTATACAGTCTTTTCTTTAAACATTGTTCTATGTCCCAAGAAGGGCAGCCATACGGTTTACAGTTCATAAATTCATAATATACCTTGCGTCCTTCTCATAAGCCCAAACAGAGAGACAGTGGTGCTGTAGGGAACAGAATGTTCAGCTGTACATGCCTTGCTGTAGCATGGCCACTATACTCCAGTGTTATTGGTTTCCACTACCTGCTGTTTACAGCGTGAGCTCATGGCATACTCCCCTCGGCTTGTGCCGTTCTCTTCTTTTCGGAGGGGTTTCCTGGAAAAGAGAACAAAAAGAGGACACTTCAAACAACTATTTATGCCCAGAGTGAGGATGCTATTGATCGGTTGTAGAGGCCTGAGCTAAGTCAAATAACATAAAATGTCTCAAAGGCAAACAGGAAAACTAGGAATAGATAGGCAAATAGTAGGGTTAAGATTGCCCCCCTGAAGATCAATGTGCATTTACTTTCATATTTAGATGTAAGTTTAGCATGTGCAGGAGGTTGATGCATCAGCCAGTGTATTAAGGAAAATAAAAGAAAGCATTTGCTAAATAAGTAGTCACAGCACAAAATGTTAATTATATGAAGCATTTGTTTTTACTAACATGTATATATATTTTAAAGTGTCATTGATGTTATATACTAAATCAACTATTCTATTTAAAATTGTTTTGACAATTTAGTTAAATACTTGAATAACCGATGTCAAACAAAACAAAATCCCAATAAAAGAGGTTCATCTGAAATGGAAATGTTTTCTGACTTATTTACAGGCATGCAGTGTTTCCCTAAGGATTTTGTTAGGGACCCCTGAAGACCCCATGGAAGACATGGAAGAAAAATTGTTTTAATGATTATTTATTTGTATTAGTGTTAGTATTATTATTACTACATTGAGACATATCTAAATTCTACTGTACAACAGTAATATATTTCTGTCAAGTTAAACCAAACTTTTATTTTGACAGATTGTTGTGAAGACCTTTGAGTTTCTGGACCCTATTTTAACGATCTGAAACGCAAGTATCAAACGCGAAACGCAAGTAACTTTGTGGCCGGATCTCGGGCGCTGTTGCAATTATACCGGCGGAATAAATGACTCTATTGCGCCCAATGCAAATCTAAAATGGGTTGGTCTGCAGTAACTACATTACTCATAGGTGTGGTTTGGGTGTAATGCGAAATAAACCACTCAAAGCGTCATCTCGCATTCCCTTTAAAAGCAGGCGCGCTTGTTCCATGGTGGATTTGCCAGGCGCACGGCAGGAGCGTTTCACAGCCAAGGAGACGGACGTTTTCATCAGGGCCGTAAAAGACAGAGAAGTGACATTTTATGGTGATGGGAGAAACCCATCCAAATTAGCTTCGGTTAAACAGGCGTATAATAATTCGGATAAATGTGTAAGCTAGATTTATGCCTATTTTTTCACATCTTCATGGACACCACAATGATTTCCCTCGTGTGGAAATATTTTTCCTTGTAATTATGTATGGTTTGCAAAAATGGGAACTGCTGCGTCTGTGTAAATGAGAGAAGCAAAGTGTATGCGCGTTGTGCACACGCTAAATTATGGCCAAGCATGCGCCCTTAAAATAGCATCTGAATAACGCACCACTGACTTTAGACTAGGTTTTTCCTGGTCTGTGGCGGAATTGTTTACTAAAAATGTAAAATAGCACCAGGGAATGTTTGCGCCGGAACACGCCTCTTTTCGCTGAACTGCTCTCGGGGGGGCGCAAGTTCATTCCCTAATTTCCCGACGTGCGTCTGTGGAGGGAAAAGTCCACTGTGCGTTGTGTGCAAAATAGGAATGATACATGAGTCGGTGTACAAAGTCAATTGCGCTGGGTGCAAGATAGAGCCCTCTGTGTGTTTATGGCATGGCGAAGGTATTTCTCGAATTAAGCAGAATTAAATGCTCACAAAGTGACTTTCAGAGCGGATCTAGAGTCTGGAGATTAAGTTCATGCATTCGTGTACTCATATAAGCACAAAACAGCCCGTCACACGTGCTTTAGTGTGTGTGCATGTGAGGTAAATGAAACCGTGTGTCGTGTGCACCATATATTCGTCAGAACATGCAGGATTCTTATTTAAATAGTATTTTTGCGGTTTAATATTCACACAAACTAGTCCGTCCCACTTTATATTAAGTGGCTATCGGTACTATGTACTTACATTGAAATTAATAATTTGATACAATGGACTTGTGTACATATATGTTTTTACATTGTACTTATATTTTGAAAATACCTGCGTGTAATTACAGCTGTAATTAATGTATGTAATTACACTGTTGACCCTTCCCTTACACCTTGACCCATCCTTAAACCTACCCATACCACCACACCAGCCCCTAACCCTACCCGTATCACACCTCAATAGCAGCAAAAGTGTTTTACAATACAACCTTAACACAATAAGTAGAGGTGTAACGATACCCTCATGTCACGATTCGATACATATCACGATACTGAACTCACGATACGATATTATTGTAATAAACCAAGACATATGATAAAAGGTCAACAAAAAATGCACTGTTGATTAAAATGCTAATATGCTGATATTACATTGTGTGTGTAAATGAATAGGCTTGAACTCTGCTTTTAACCCAAGGACAATGGTGACACCAGAATAAAAATATTCATGATTCTGAAGCTGAAAATACAGAATTATTTTATAATATTCTTGCGCTTTTTCACTGACTAGATATATTTAAAATAATGTTGGACACTTTTTACTCGTCAGGTAACATTTGGTATTATCAGGACCCACAAATATTCCCCCATTACATTATTATACATTATAATCAACATTATATACAGTAGTTTAATGTAGTACTGACACTAAAACTCTGAAAACTTGAATTATTTTCTCACACAGTAAAATTTTTTTTGGGGGGGGAACTAGCCACGATACATTTTGTCACTATCCACGATACGTATTGTTGCGATTTTGTATTGCGATATATTGTGGCACGATATATTGTTACACCCCTAATAAGTACATAGTAAACAATAAGTACTTTGTACTTATTTGTTGATGCAAGTACATAGTACTTAAAGCCACTTAATATAAATTGGGACCCACTAGTCTATATCACGATTTGATTTCAAGTGTACTGAACTGCTTTTTATTTATTCATTATTTTTTTTACAAATTACGTGAAATTCCGCATTATACAGTAAATTCAGTTGGCATCTCCACCATCTCCTCAACGTGTAATGAGGTATAATGAGCTGGAAAGAAAAAGACTGACATCTCTCTCTTTTCATACAGATTACATAAACTGAGAATATTTGTTTTTTTATATAAATTACTTCATTTAAAAGAAGAGAATTTCAGTTTCATAAAGAGAAATCTCTCGTATCTCTGTGACAAGTATTGACAGAGTTACAGTTCATTTTTCGGACGCGTTTCAGAATGGACCTCACTGACGAGAGAAGGTAAAACGCGCATCATGTTTATTTTTCTTTATCTGACGAAAAGCACAACACTTTGTTTTTATTGTGAGTACCCACAAAAAAAATAGACACTTAACAGGATGTAATGATGTACAGCACTTATATGTAAGATCAAAATCATTTAAGACAGTTAAGACAGTTAAGCTCAAAAGCATCAAAAGATATTAAGGTTTATATAGCAAGCATTTAACCACTGACTTCATAGATGGAATCAGGGCCGATTCCAGGATTTTATAAATGGGGGGGCACAGGGGGGACCAAGATCCAGTCAGGGGGGGCCCATCATGGGAAATCAGAAAATTCAAATGGAAATAAATACGTGTTTAGAAAATATTAAGCACGATTTTAAAAAAATCTTTGCAATGCTCAGTGACCTAATATAGATGGTATTAAATGTGGCACTGAAAAAGAGCCTGAAAATCATTTTGTATTATACATGGATTGGACCACACAGTTTTGTTCTAATAAATAAAAAACATCACCTAGGCATTATTTAGTCATTTAACATGCTTTATTCTCAACACAAACACTGAATGTATGTGTGTGTGTGTTGGCGAACGTTCTCTGCATGAAATCTGTCTCTGACATGGTTTCTTCTTAAAGAAGGTCCTGTTGCGGTGTAAAAATAAACAAAAACCCATTCAGTATAAATTACACAGAGTTGTAATTATAGTGCCTTTAGTCTTTAAAACAAAAGATAAAGTAATATGCGGGTCATTCCTGGTTTGCGGTGACATTTTGGCTTCATGAATGTTGGGAAAAAAAGGGCATGATTTTCATGTTTTTAGCATTCTATCAAAATAGTGACGTGTTTAACATATAGGTTTGATGTTTGACATATAGGTCAAGCTCAGGGACTCTATAATAATAATTATTGGTAGATTGTTCAGACACTGTCTATAAAAATATTCCACCCTGTTAGGGACATATACGTTTGTACAGTTGAATTCCAGTTGAACAGTTGAAAAGAAATTTCACTTCTTGAAAATGGTCTCAAGGAAATTGCAGTTGGATTTGGAAGGCAAAAAAGTACATACTAACAGGGTGGAAGATGACTTCAGGGATGCAGTAATTGAAGAAAATTTTAAGAAAAAGACCTATATTTCCACATGATTTATATGTATGATTAGAGGCAATTTAGCCTAGTCTATAACATAATTTAAAATTATTTTGAGGTTTCTGTCATTTCATGGTTTATATTTCTTGCAGAAGTTGATTACTGTGCACTGAGGACATGATATAATTAAATGCATACATCAATTATAATTGTGTAAAATACAAAATAGTATTTTTAATGTCTATTATCTCTGATTGTAAGTCACCGCATACCAGGAATGACCCATGTATCTATTTTATATTTATGTAGACGTGCTGCCGCGGAATAACACTGACAAGTCATCTGCCGAAATTACGTTAGCTAATCTAACGTTACTGGCTTGATCAGTCACACATGAAAGTAATCAGACCAACATATGGTGCGATATTTCAAAATATATACTGTAATTGAATGTGTATATACCATAAACAGTGATGTGTCGAGGTGTTTCTCTCTCTCTCTCCTCCGGTTTGAAAAATGCGGACCTGTGATTCCGCTTTGCGAATCGTAAATCAAGCAATGATTGACAGCGCTCTGATCCAATGGCGTTGGGCATTGTCAGGTTGACAGTAATAGTAATATAATATAGCCCAATGATGTTGGGGGGGCACCAGGGGGGGCCAATCATATTTCAGGGGGGGCCAGTGCCACCCCGTGCCCCCCTTCTAGACACGCCCCTGGATGGAATAGACTATGTTTTAGCATGATTTGCCATGATATACAACATTTCAGTGTGATTGTTCATGATTTACTATGTTACAGTATCATTTATCATAGTTTACTATGATATACCGAGTTCTAGTATGATTCACCATGGTTTACCCTGTTCTTGCATGATTTACCACAATTGAACACATTCTAGTAGCCTATGATGTAATATGATTCTAGCATGCTTTATCATAGTTTACCTTGATTTGTCTTAGTTTACCTTGATTTGCCATGTTATAGGATGATTTACCAGGATTGCAACATGCTTTACCATGATTTATCACATTGCTAGCATGATTTACCATGATACACCATGTAAAAATATTATTTACTGTGATTTACCATGTTTCTATCGTGATTTACCATGATTTACCACGTTGCTAGCAATTATGTGAAGCATCAGAACAAATGAAGTGAAACTCTGACAAAATATGATTGTTTTATAATAGTTAATAATAGTTAATAAGGAAAAAACTGTTTGCTTTAGTGCAGAATACTGGTGAAAATCAAGTCTGTCAAAATGAAAGTGAGCCAATAAGTGGTCTTCTACTGCCCTCTGCTGGACATTATACTTATTAATAAAGTCTTTTCACAGGTGCTTTTGCACTCATATTTAGACTCTCTCTCTCTCTCTCTCTCTCTCTCTCTCTCTCTCTCTCTCTCTCTCTCTCTCTCTCTCTCTCTCTCTCTCTCTCTCTCTCTCTCTCTCTCTCTCTCTCTCTCTCTCTCTCTCTCTCTCTCTCTCTCTCTCTCTCTCTCTCTCTCTCTCTCTCTCTCTCTCTCTCACACACACACACACACACACAAATAAAGACAAATGTTGTTGTTGTGGTGGTTTTCAATGCTATTGGGATGTGTCATTATGAAAATATACTTTAATGGTCTATAAGCATTTCACATAATGTGTTTGTAAACTATTAATCAGATTATTCGGCATTTATTCAGAAACCTAGGACTACACACACACATTCTGTTGTAGATACAGATATTTGAACTATGTGATGGAAAAAAGAAATGTTTCCTGCAATTGTACTTCAGGATTCATATTTTTCAATGTGCTACAATAGTCAGTTTACCATGATTTGTCTTAGTTTACCTTGATGTTACCTTGTTGTGACCGAATGTTACACAATAATTTATCATGATATACCACATTCTAGAATGATTAAGCAGGATTGTAGCATGATTTACTATAATTTACCACGTTGTTAGCAATTATGTGAAGCTTCAGAACAGTAAAGTGAATTGAATTATTATATTTAGTTATAATTGTTATTATAGTAATTGTCACATAAGGTTATTTTTTAGTGTCTAAATATATGAATGCAAAAGCACATGTGAAAAGACTATTAATAAGTATAATGTCCAGCAGAGGGTAGTAGAAGACTTATTGCTATAGTACCACTTTTATTTTGAACTACTTGGTTTAATCAGTATTGTGCACTAAAGCAAACCAGTCTTTCAATGTGAATTCCATTATGCATGCTTACACACACACACACACACACACACACACACACACACACACACACACACACACACACACAATTTTGGGTTATTATATTGCGAAAATCTCTTTTTGTGGTCCTGAAGCATTTCAGATATTTATTTGTGATGTAAAAATATTAAACTTTCTAATAAATCATTTCATAATATATTATTTATTATAAATATTATTTCCAACATAATAAATATCTTTAAGCATTTGTTTGTTAGCCATTGCTGAAAACTGGTTAAAAAGATTACAAATGTCTAATGCTGTTGCTCCCTCTAGTGGACAACAGCGGTTTTACAGCCTACATAAAAGGTTGAAATGAATGACAGGAAATTCGTTTTTTTTTTTTACTTATATCTCGGGAACGAGAAAGTGAAAAAATCTGAAACTCAGAACTTAGATAGTGTTAGAGGAGTCCTCTTGAACAAGACCATCCCCGTGTTGCTGAGTGATTTGGGCCGGGAGTTATGTCCGTTGAAATGCATATCTTTGTGGGCTTATATCTCGGGAATGCCTGGGTCAAATCACAACATACTCGAATCGAAGCTAGATGAGGACGGGCCCTTTCCAACAAGCTCTCCCACAAGGATCTAGGTGGTCTAGGTCGGGAGTTACAGCCGTTCCAAGTTGGGGGTCTCACGGATTAGCGATCCGCGGGGGGGCGCCTCCGAGCCCCGCGATGCTAGATTTCGATCAAGAGCCCCGAGAGAACCTTACCATCAAATTTTTAGCGTGCTGCGACTTTCCATTTTTGAGTTATGAGTGAATATGTACTGAAGGGGCGTGGCCTAATTGGTGGCCAACGTTTCTCTTTCATTTTTATGATTTCCACTTCTCAATAGTAATATAGTATGGAAAGTTCTCAATAGTAATACTCCAATAAATTAATTTTGACAAAATGTGAGTGTGAATGTTAAAATAGTGATTTTAAAGAAGTCTAAATGTGAAATATCTAACAATATTAGGGAATAGTATTGTGAAATGACAGAAGGGGGCAGTAAAAGACCACTTATTTGCCTAATAAGCCATTATGTTTTTCCATAGAAAATCTATGGTTTTAAAGCTTTTTAACAGCTATAGCGCCACCTAAGGTCTGATCTCCATGAAATTTTTCATGCTTGTTAATGATGTTGTCACATATCCTCACCAATTTTTGTGAAGTTCTGAGTTTTTATTTATGATTTATAGGCTTTTGAGTGCATTTTGCCACACCCCTTTTCTAAATAACCATTTAATACCATGCGAAAAATAAAAAAATGCAACTTTTTTTGATAATTATTTATCTAGAGACTCCAGACTGTCCTAGACTGGTCTGGTTTTGATCCGACGAAAAACCAGGGACTAGTTCGCAAAAGTAGGTTTTCAACATATTCATGAATATTTAATGAACGGTTCGATTGACAGCAATGGTTCTAGAGGCAAAGTTGTTCAGCATGAGGAGATCTATCAAATGATATGCATATTGTGGGGATGTGTGCAACATGTAATTACAGAGCTGTAAAACTCATTAGCGCCAACTAGTGTCTGATTTCTTTCAAAACTCTTACAGACCTCTTGGGCCATGAGTCGAACGCGCCCATCGAGTTTCGTTCCGATCGGCCTCCGTTAACCTTGTCTCATAGGTGATCAAACTTCATTGGCCAATGGCGGCCATGTTTTTTGAGATACACCAATGTCCTCATACACATACATGGGGCCTTGGACCAAGACACTGCATACCAATTTTCGAGTCAATCTGACTAACGGTCATAGGCCTTTTTATGTTTTTATAATGTTATAGCGCCACCATGTGGCCAATCAACGCCGTTTTTTTACTGTTACCTCAAAATGTCCTCCTAAACATGTCTTTCGAGTTTGGTGAAGATACACACTAACAAAGTCTGGGTTGATAAACAACAGCACAGGTTATCAAAAGTGAGTTATTCTGCAGTTTAAATGACTTCCCGCAAGCCGTAATGGCTGCTAGACTTAAAAAGCTGTGGTATGCACCCGACCTGTCCATTCTTTATTACAATTTGAAATATACAACCTGCCTGCAGCCAATTGCCTTCATAACTGCATTAAAACCCAGAGCTGCTCAAACAGCAGAGCATGCAGATCCAATCTGTTGAGATTTTGTTAAATCATCTCAGTCACATATTGACTTATTGGTAGAGAGGGCCTGAGGTAAAAGCTGGTTATGTAGAGAGATGGATGCTAGGGATACATATTTTGTCAAATACCAACATGAATATCAGTAAAGGTTTGAAATAGTTGGGGCATATGCCTCAGCATTCACGCTTCAACAGATGTACAAAAAGCAGACATGAATGCAGCAATCGACAATGTTCAATAAGCTAATGGAGTACACCAGTGGTTCTCAACCTTTTTTGGCCCAGCGCCCCCTTTCCAAGATCCAGAACCCTGACCGCCCCCCACCACCACCAAAAAAGGGCTAAATGTCTTTATTGAATGTATGCTGATTATCATTCTGTTATAATAATAATAATAAAAACAATAATAATGTGTATGATTGACGTCCTTATTTTCTTCTTAAAATTATAATTATCATTATTATTATTATGAAATCCGTAACTTTAAGTATTTAAATTGTGAAACATTTATGTATTGAGTCAGTATATCCATTTTCAAAACCGTGCTTTTGTCTTATTCTGAATTACTAAAGTACACCTAATAAGTGTACATAAGGGCCGCATCGTTTTCTCCTTTCCACAAGCGCTTGCGCTCCCGTCTGTTGTTGCTAAGAAAGCATGAACTGCGCTCTCCATGACATGATGACGAGGATTCATTGCATTTGATACAAAGGATTGATTGATTTCTAGCCCTTGCATTAGCTTTAGTAGTAGATATATTTATGGAGATGAGAAAAAAAAAACTGCCCTGTACAGCTATGATCAGCTGTCCGGCCGAGCGTTCGATGTTGTTACGGAAAGGCCGAAGCTGATCAGATGGGTTTTGTCATTATGACTTGCTGTGCACTTGCGGCATTCTGAAAAGTTGAGATGTTTTCAACCGAGGCGTCGGTTAACATATTATGTCTTCAGTTAACTAATTTATAGTTATAAACGCAAATAATAATAATTACCATTATTACCATTATTATTATTACATTTGGGCTATGTAGAAGACGCTTTTATCCAAAAAAAAAAAGAAGAACAACAAAGCAATTCTTCAAATGTCTCTCACAATACAAGTTAGTAGTTAGTAGTAAGATTATCACAAATAAACACAAGATGTTTACGCATATCCAAGTGTGTGTGCGGAGTGTGGCGCTTGCTGCATGCAGGCACGATCACGTGCATTTTCCTATCAACAGTGGAAACAACTGAAAATACTAGCTAGGCCTATATAATTTCTGGTCATACAAAAAAAAAAAAACATAATTTGCAACTTTTATTTAAACTCACAATAACAAGAAAATGTGCTTTTGTAAATAAAATCAAACTATCAGGCGCACTTTGATGAACTGGAGCGCGTCTCAAATATGAACAAACAAAATATAGCCTACCTATATTGAAATGTCCACTTTTAAACTAAAAAAATCTGATCGAAAGCAAATACCCGTATGAAAGGTGCATTTCTCTCTAAAGGCGCATCCGCTTTACAGCGGAGATGGAGAGGTTTTCAGCCGACAGCGATCCTTGGATGCCTGAATTTTAGTAAGGTGCTCCTTAAGACGGGACGGTTTCATTGCCTCGTTAGAAAAAACCTGCTGGCAAAGCAGGCACATAGGGAGCTGGATGTTCGTGGGTGAGGGAATAAATCCATATTTAATATACTCGACACTATACTGTCTGCACTTCTTCTTGTTTTCCGCCATGATGTTTAAATGTGTTTTGATGTCAAAATTGTTTTAGTTTACGTGATTGTGTGCATTTTGATTGGACACATTAATCTTAAACCGCGAAGCTTGTGTACATTTTGATTGGACACATTCTTTCTACCACTCTGCCGGCTGCGGCATTTGTTTTTAAGCGTTGCCATGGAGATAATTTGCCGGTAACTAGCCGGGACAAGTCTGAGTGGGCTACTAGCAACATTTAAATATTAATTAATTAACACAGACATAATTTTATTTTACATTAAAACATGGACGCTATGGAATTATGTCGGACAGAGACGCATTCGGAAGGGCATTTTCAAAAGTGCGAATGACTCATTCATTCTTTTTTTTTTCTTTTGCGCAGGTAATGTTTTGAAAGACGATGTCTTGTAACGTTAGCTTACTGATGTAAATAAATAAAAATGTATACAAAGATGTGATGATGTCCTGATTCACTTTCTTTTTTTTTCTCTTTTTTTTTATTGCATAACAAGAACAATATATAACATACACATACGGAGGATCACATAGTATTATATCTATTACATTCATAATAGCATCAAAGAAACAATAGACAGAAAGAAAAAAAAAACTATAAGGGGAAACATTACAAAAAAATCCAAAAAGAAAGGGATTCAAAAATAGTATACATCCGTTTCGCTTTTTTATTTCTTACATCTTTTAGGGAGACTTTCACTTTCCGTAACGGACTGAAGTGCGCGTCCGAGTGAAGACAACACATTTCAGCGCTAGATCGTCTCTTATTTAACAAACGAATGAAACGAATGCTGCTAGTTAACTGGATATGTTTTATTTGTATTGGTACATCCGTGCCGCGAGATGTTTTAAAAGTGTTTCAAAACCGCCCTGTAGGCTAAATGACGCCTAGGCTACTATTTCATATACCGGTAGGCTACATGTTCTACGATATGATATTTTATATTAATATTCTCATAGGAACCTGAGACTCGCGCTTGGGACTGCACGTGCGTATTGGATCGTCTGGCCTGGTGGGACTCCGAATGAAGGTGGAATGGATTTGAGCAGCAGCGTGGAAATCAATGCTGTACCTAAAACGCCCATGCATTCAAATTAACATTGTATGTGTTGTCAGAGGCTTAAAAAAGTTGTGATAATAACAGTGAGTATATAGTGCCACAGTCAGACATAACGCCCCCCATTTGTGCCTGAGCGCCCCCCTCTCAGCTGCCTCGTTCCCAACGCCCCCCGACACTGTCCAAACGCCCCCAAGGGGGCGGTACCGCCCCCGTTGAGAAACGCTAGAGTACACAAATGCCAAGCAACCACATAACCTCTAGAAAGACACGTCCATACAATAGGGCTCAATGGCTGGCTTCCAGAAGTGAAGCTGCCGGTCAGAATCTCCATAGTGAAAATGACAATTTCAACAATACCTAATAAATATTTTAAGACACCCTTAATATAACCCGGAGGTTAATTGCTAGCGTGTGCCTATATAGAAGCCATTAGTCCGATTCCTTTTTTAGAAAATCCGAATTAGTTTAAGTGAAATCTACTAAAAAGCCTGTTACCATGGAAACGACTAAAGTTGACAATGCAGCGACAATGTGAATCTCACTAAATTCACAAACTATTGAAATTTCTATCAAACTTCCATCTAGGAAATAACAGCACAACAATGAAATAAATACTACAATATACACCACTTGTGTATTGCTTAATATTTATGTGGAAGTGATAAAAAAAATTTAGGAATTATTTTATAATTAGCAAGTTCAAAAGAACAGCATTTATTAGGGGTGCTCAGATCAGGATTTTTGGGGCCGATCACCGATCCTCGATTACTGGAAGCTGTATCACCCGATACCGATCACCGATTAAACATTTTTTAATGTTCTATAGGAAGTGTAAAATAATGTAAAACACGGTACATATGGTATTCAAAGATCCTCCCATTTATTAAAGTGTTGTTAAACAAATATAATTACATTTTTATTTTCCACCAGAGATGGCTGGGTTTCAAGGCTTAGAACTTTGTGGAGAAAATAAATGTGAATTAGATGAAAACGCATCCAAAACCCAGTGTTGGCCAAGTTACTAAATTACTATAACTAATTAATTACTAGCTACTAATTACATCTTCAACTGTGTAATTCGATTATTGTACTAATTAATCTCTCTAAAAAGTATTACATTAATTATTACTTTCTACATACTATCCCATATCAACCTTGACCAGTTTAACAATATAATGATAGACATGAAACTGCTCTTTTAATTCTTTCCAATAAATAATATAAAATGGCATAAATTATTCTTGAACTGGCCAAAATATTTAAAGGGAGAAGGTTACATTAAAACATACAGTACATTTTAATGTTATATGTTAAATATTGATGTTAAATTCACTATTGTTTTTAGAATTGTTCTAGAGTATGAAGTATTTAATGGAATTGCATCAGAAGTATACTGTAAATTACGGGAAAATTAAGAGTAATCCTTTACTTTACTTTTTCAAAAAAAGTAATTAAATGACAGTAAATAATGACTTGGTAATGCATTACACCCAACAATGCCAAAACCCATAAAAAGTGTACAGCTAGTAAGTTCTACAGTAAACTCACCAAAAACTTGAACAATAATGAACAAAAATTCTAAATACCAAAACGAGAGATTCCACATCACATCACTGATTAGGTCGGGAAAAAATGAAAAGGATCATGAGAAAGAAAACAACCTGACCTTTACAGAGCCCATTTCTACTGTCTGCAGATCTCTGGGGTCTGTCTAGAGGACAAGTCTAATTTCATAAACAGAGCTTGAGCTCATTAAAATTGACCTGTTTCTTCCAGAGAAATGTACAGATAACAACTTGTTGAATGAAGGCTACTTTTGCAGACAGAATAAGATAGAGCATTTTTTTCATCTGACTCATATTAAATGTCATTTGAGTGTGGAGCTGAGCTACGGCTTCAACATCCATCCCTTCAATGTGGTACAATTTGTGTTCTATCGATATGACAAGGCCATGCCTGAGCCATATTGTACATAAATAGTGAACTGTCTCTGTGAAATTTAAATCAAAGAGACAGAACGACAGTAAACCTGTTAATTATGATCTAAGGGATGTTCATTTTCATCAGGGGTTGACAATTTTTAGCACAGCTTGATTTATGCAAAAAAGCAATGATGCAACAACATCCACCGATGGACCCCTGGATGTGCGCTACTGTTCAAAAGTTTGGGGTCAGAAATTAACTATTTTATTCAACAAGGGTGCATTACATGAATCAAAAGTGACGGTGAAGACTTTTATAATTTCTGTTTCAAATAAATGCTGTTCTTTCAAACTTATCAACATGCATCAAATAACCCTGCAAAAAAAAAAAAAAAAAAAAAAAAAATTTTAAGTGGCACAACTGGTTTCAACATTGATAATTCTTGAGCACAAAATCAGCATATTATGATTTGAGGGATCATGTGACATTTTAGTATGTTGAAAATTCAGCTTTACTGTCAATATGGAAACATATTTTAAACTTTAATAATATTTAACGATATTACTGTGTTTTTGATTAAATAAATGTAGCCATGGTGAGCATAAGAGACCTTTCCAAAACATAAAAAAAAAATCTTACTGACCCTTTTGAATGGCAATGTATAGTATAACAATTTGAAAGGGATAGCTCAAAACCACTAAAACTTACATTTCTGTCTAGAAATTTTGATTTTTATCTCCCTAGTCCAGAAGGCCCAAGGCAAAAAAGTAAAAACATTCTTTAAAATATCTTCTTTTATCTTCTGCTGAAGAAAAAGCCATACACTCTGGAACAACAAGAGGGGAAAAAAATGACACAACAAGAGGGAAAACAAATGACAGAACATTCATTTTTGTGAGAACAATCCCTTTGAATAATAATTATTTGCTATGTTGATGGATTGGACATAGAGCTAATCTCATCCTCTTCAGCTTCTAAAAAAGATCTAGTAAATGGCTCCAGACTGCAACCACCTTTTTTCTTGCTGGTGCGACTGACTTTTTTTAGATGTCGCACTGTTGCAACCACCACATTGCCCAACTGATAAGAGCTGCTAATTCTGTTTCATATAAAAAAACATAAAACGCCAAACAAAACGAAAGCGGAATGAAACCACACTTCTCATTTGAGCTGCGCAGCATGGACAGTTTACCAGTTCGGACCAATATTAGACAGCGTAACGCGAGCTCAGAACAGGTTCACTCGCCGGTCGATCTTTATCACATGACACCGTTACTACACAGCGCTGGCGGGGAGATCCAGTGAAAAGCGTTTGAATTAGACGCATTATTAATTACATTGCTGCAAGATCCAGTGAAAAGCATTGGGGCAGAGAATTCTCTATTATAAACATCTCATGCTCAGTGCTTTACTGTCAAATGTGCATTTCCAAAAAATAAACATTATTATTAGTTACTGCACTTATTAGTGCAAAATAATAGTAATTTTATGATTAAATTACCTTTATGATTAAAAAACCCTTATCATTAAATTAGTCTGGAGCCCTGTAGTATTTCAAACCTTGAGCAACAAATACAGCTATACCTTCAAATTAATTCCTCTCTAAGTCTTTTCGAGATTGATTAAATGTTTAGAGGTAGCTTGCGCTCATCTGTTGTGATTTTGAGAAACACAGTCTCTGTCTCTTGGGCAGGACTGATGAGACAATCCCATAGCTCTGCAGGGGCCATCTGTCACAAGATGCAGGGCTTTCCTATAAAGACATCCTCTCACTTTGCATGATTTACACATGGGAAAAACTGTGCCTCATCTGATTTTTGAGGGGTGGAAAGGGAAAGGAGATGGGAAGAAAACAAGGTCTTGCTTCCCTTTGTCTTTCAGAGATAAACACTCGGGGAGAAATAAAACAGTCACATAATCCTTGGGTGTATATCTTACGGACTGGTCTTCGTCTATTTGACACGCTTGTATGCTAGACAACTGATGAACAATTCGATGAAAATGGAAAATGTAGACTCAATAATAAACAGTCAAGATTCTCCAGGAAAAAAGGCATATGACAGGTAAAAAAGACTCTTTGGATTGATCACATCATGCAAGTCTTCTTAATTCACATACATTCTATCTGGAAGTCTACTGCATACAATTACTGTTGATGCCTTTTCAGCTAAACAGTAATTTTCCACTGAGAGCTAGTTTCTGTTCCCCCTCCAACCCGCTAAAGGCTCATGGACTCCAGCAGTCATGTGGATGTCCCTCGAGTCGTGTTGCTCTACTGCACCATGTGCAGATGCCCTGACAGTCGCCCAATTTCTCTGTGGACCACTTATGTAACGTGCCAGGACGGGAAGCTAAAACTCTTTTATCTTTCCCCTGAATCAGCACTGAGCGTACTCACTCGCTCTGTTTCTGCTCTCTTTACCACCTTTTCTCACTGATGAACAGAAGCACCTGAGAGGTCCTCGTGGCCATTCCCCAGACATTTCAGTTTACTGTTCGGTTGCCTGGATCTTACGTGACCTCTCCTCTGAGGTCAACAAATAAATCCTGTGGGAAAACGTGGGCTGAAAATGTCTCTGACTGAAATAAATGCTGATCTGGATGGATACGTTCTGAAGCACAGCTGTTAGAAAAACAAGTGATATCTTATTGAGTCATTCTCTTCTAGTGTACAGTAGATGCTATAGATTATTTATACTGCAGTGACAGAGATAAGCAATTATTGATTCAGCCTTTCCTATTTGATTTGGAAGAATTAAAAGTTTGGTTAGAGACATGCTGTGATGAGATGAAAATGAAATGTCAAATGTCAACAAATTATGTTGTAAATATTTCTATAATGCGAAATAAAAATGAGAAAAAAATCTGTGCAACTTCCTTTTTGTAGGTTTGGATGCAAGCTAGGCAAAAAAAAAAAAAAAATTCTTTAACCCCCTGGAGTCGGCTATCGCGAGGGCGCGATAGTCTTGCTTTTTTTCTTATCAGTGCAAAAGAAACTCAAAATACTCTGTTAATTTTGATCTTACATATTAAGTGTTGTACATCATTAGATCCTGATAAGTGTCTATTTTTTTTGTGGATACTCACAATAAAAACAAAGTGTTATGCTTTTCGCCAAATAAAGAAAAATAAACATGATGCGCGTTTTGCTTTTACTCTGTGAGTGAAGTCCATTCTGAAACGCGTCCGAAAATTAACTGTAACTTAGGGGTTACTTGTCATACAGGCACGAGTGTTTTTCCATAATGAAGCTTGAACTCTCTTCTTTTAAATGAATTAATTTATATAAAAAAACAAATATTCTCAGTTTATCTAATCTGTATGAAAAGAGAGAGATGTCAGTATTTTTCTTTCCAGCTCATTATACCCGATTACACGTTAATGTGCCACGACCACGGGAGCGCGTGTTATTCAAACGAAAATGATCTAAGGCAAGCCATTCAAACATGCCAACGCCCACCAGCTGGATTATAAAACACATCGTGTTTAGTAAGTATCTTACTACAGCTGTGTACACAGTATTATTCCTCACAGTGAAAGGATACGCTATCTAATAACCCTGGAAAATGTATCAAAAGTGCTGGTAGTTTCATTTCAAGGAGCAACGGATCCAGCTGATGTAGTAAGTCATTTATTCTTAAGTGCTTTGTTCTAATCGCGATATTGAATAGTGTCTGACTGTAAACCGCAAAAAGACTGTTTAAATATGAATTGCATGTCTGTGTGTAGGCTAAATGATGAATGAACGGCACAGGCGCGCGCTTTGTTTACTACAGTTATACAGCGCGTATCTGTGCCGTTCATTCACTCTCGCACCTACATTAGTGAACGTAATGTTTACATGAACACATCCAAACTATATTGCTATAGTCTACTAAGATGAGTACAAATAGACTGAAATATGTTGAAATAAAATGTCTGTATAAGCAACAAACTGCAAATTCACATGTATATGCTAATATATCATACACAATATGTTACAGACTAAATATGATTGTTTAGAAAAGATTTTGTGATTAGTTTTGGATGGATTATAAAGTTTTGACTGTAAAAAAAGGCTACTGTCACATTAAATAGGTACGCTTTTGTCCACCATTTTCTGCTCACAGTTACATATACTATAGTATGATGTTTTGTCAAAAATAACGTAGGTATATTGAATTATCAACTAAGATGTTATTATAGTGTTTGTTCCAATATTCAAACTAATGAATCCTTACCTTTTTTAATACGTATGATAAAATGTATACTTTTTACAAAGAAATACACTTGAAATATTGTTAAAATTGTAATTGTTGTTGTAATTGTAACCTATTTGTAATTGGTTACAATTTCTAATTGTAAAATATGTATATACAGGTCCTTCTCGAAAAATTAGCATATTGTGATAAAGTTCATTATTTTCCATAATGTAATGATAAAAATTAAACTTTCATATATTTTAGATTCATTGCACACCAGCTGAAATATTTCAGGTCTTTTATTGTTTTAATACTGATGATTTTGGCATACAGCTCATGAAAACCCACAATTCCTATCTCAAAAAATTAGCATGTCATAAAAAGGGTCTCTAAACGAGCTATTAACCTAATCATCTGAATCAACTAATTAACTCTAAACACCTGCAAAAGATTCCTGAGGCTTTTAAAAACTCCCAGCCTGTTTCATTACTCAAAACCACAATCATGGGTAAGACTGCCGACCTGACTGCTGTCCAGTAGGCCATCATTGACATCCTCAAGCAAGAGGGTAAGACACAGAAAGAAATTTCTGAACAAATAGGCTGTTCCCAGAGTGCTGTATCAAGGCACCTCAGTGGGAAGTCTGTGGGAAGAAAAAAGTGTCGCAAAAAACGCTGCACAATGAGAAGAGGTGACCGGACCCTGAGGAAGATTGTGGAGAAGGACCGATTCCAGACCTTGGGGGACCTGCGGAAGCAGTAGACTGAGTCTGGAGTAGAAACATCCAGAGCCACCGTGCACAGGCGTGTGCAGGAAATGGGCTACAGGTGCCGCATTCCCCAGGTCAAGCCACTTTTGAACCAGAAACAGCGGCAGAAGCGCCTGACCTGGGCTACAGAGAAGCAGCACTGGACTGTTGCTCAGTGGTCCAAAGTACTTTTTTCGGATGAAAGCAAATTTTGCATGTCATTTGGAAATCAATGTGCCAGAGTCTGGAGGAAGACTGGGGAGACGGAAATGCCAAAATGCCTGAAGTCCAGTGTCAAGTACCCACAGTCAGTGATGGTCTGGGGTGCCATGTCAGCTGCTGGTGTTGGTCCACTATGTTTTATCAAGGGCAGGGTCAATGCAGCTAGCTATCAGGAGATTTTGGAGCACTTCATGCTTCCATCTGATTTCATTTTTCAGCACGACCTGGCACCTGCTCACAGTGCCAAAACCACTGGTAAATGGTTTACTGACCATGGTATTACTGTGCTCAATTGGCCTGCCAACTCTCCTGACCTGAACCCCATAGAGAATCTGTGGGATATTGTGAAGAGAAAGTTTAGAGACGCAAGACCCAACACTCTGGATGAGCTTAAGGCCGCTATCGAAGCATCCTGGGCCTCCATAACACGGCAAAAGGATTCCCGACCAAGTATTGAGTGCATAACTGAACATACTTATTTGAAGGTTGACTCTTTTTTTGTATTAAAAACACTTCTTTTATCGGTCGGATGAAATATGCTAATTTTTTGAGATAGGAATTTTGGGTTTTCATGAGATGTATGCCAAAATAATCAGTATTAAAACAATAAAAGACCTGAAATATTTCAGTTGGTGTGTAATGAATCTAAAATATATGAAAGTTTAATTGTTATCATTACATTATGGAAAATAATGAACTATCACAATATGCTAATTTTTTGAGAAGGACCTGTATATAGATAATTTCTTTTGTCCTTGCATTCTTTGGGATCCTGTGACAAACCTGTGTGAAAGAATACTTAATATGCAGCTCATTATGCGGCACATTATCCGGCCTTTGTCTTCTCAGGTGTGAACACGCCTCTACGCATATTGCCTTTCCAAACAAAAGGTGTCTGATAAAATTTAAATCAATGCATTGTTTTGTGTAAATGATTAGGCAGGATGATTTTCAGATCATTTTGAAGCAAAAATTCTAGGCAACAACACTCATTAGTCAAAAGTCTTGTGGACACATATTTAGTATGTGTTTTGTGTCCTTATTTCACACACTTTAAGTTTTAGTTTTTTCAAAAACCACGCATAAACATTATTCTATAAAAAATTCGAACATGTACATACATGTTGCTCAAATATTACGGTAGCCCCGTTTGTGCTATATAGAGTGAATTTACACCTTTGCCATTAACATGTTTATAAATAACTGAAAAAAGCACAACTGTCAGAGCATGTCAGAACACCTCAAGGATAGGGCTGTAACGATACACCAAACCCACGATTCGATTCGTATCACGATTTTTGACCCACGATTCGATTCGTATCGCGATTCTATCACGGGGGCGGGGCTTGAGGGGGCGGGGCTTGTGGTGAAAAAAAGAGATTTTGAGAGAAGAAAAAAAATACCGGTATTTTTATTAAATAACATTAGGAAAAACCTGTATAATCTAAACACCAAAGAACAATAATAACTATGCAAATTATTATACTATACGGCAGTGTAGGCTGCTGCTGGGATTTTTTTTGTTTGAGGGGAGAAAGGGGGGGCATTTTTTCCAAACAAAATTATTACATTTATCTTGCCTAAATGTTTGCGCTCATTGCATTTTTACAATGGGGTAATAGCCTATTGTTGTTAAGAATTTACACATCACAAGGAAGCTTGATTTAAATTGTTTAATTAAATTGAAAAAAGTAACACAAATAAATACAATAGAATAAAGATACAAATAAAGACAATTAAAGAGAAAAGTTTTTGAATAGGTCTAACACTAGTATTTATATACAGATACTGAATAAAGTAATCAAATGGAAAATAACACTGGGTAGTATTTTAGTCCTGAATAAATTAAATACATAGGCTATTAATCCTGATTCCTTTAACTTAAAGCCATCTTTTGTTGTTTTGACAACAAAATTAATGACAGACACATATGGCTGCCGTCACTTTAAGAGCTAGTGCACGGATCCTGTGTTCATTATACTGGCATGCGTTTTATGTTTATTAAAGACAAAACCGACTATAGCCTATTTAGAGTATAGCCTACTCACAAAGACCGAAATTGACAATTTTGCGTGTTAAAGCAATATAATCCGCGAAAAATGGTTACTAGCCAGCTGTTTTTGAGGCGGATTTTCTATGAATGTGCGCATAGAAAATAATCTCAGAGAGCGCGCGAGCACTGATTAGTTTAAAATCGCTTGAATGTTTAAACTGGTAAGACTTAAAAAGACTTCAGTCACGATGCACTGCTGGCCCGATTGTGCAAGTGAATATTCCGTCATGTCCCGACCTTACAGTCTATGGTCCCGACTCCAAAACGCGAGTGTGTATTATCGCCGCAGCGCTTGATGCCTGCCTTGCACAAAACATTATGAGAAGAGATAGAAGACGCGCAGCACCGCTGAACACTCACGCTGTTTGTGAAATTGCGTCTGGAAGATAGTTGTTAAAAGAATGATTTTATTTTATTATCTGTGTGGATTACGATTACGGGAATTTCCCACATTATAAATGGGAGACCTGCGGGAATGATTAGAATTATGCGCAATACCCGCGCCGAAATTCGAGCCCTGGTTCTGGACAGGAAGGATAACTCTGGGAGTTGGAAGGGGTGTGATCGCGATTCTGCCTTCTCACATCGCGATACAGGATCGTGGACCTGAGTATCGCGATTTCGATTTTATATCGCGTATCGTTACAGCCCTACTCAAGGACCCCAAAAATCCCTTAGACCTCAGAGGGTTAAAAACAAAAAAACAATTATACACTCAAGGTTTCCTGTTTGGTGAACATATGGTTGGGTGCTCGGTGGTGCAAATTTGTCCTTTCTCATTGAAAATATGCCCAAAATATCACTGCAGTACCAAAAACAGCCAAATCCTCACCTCCAAATGTGGAACTGGGCCCTCAATAATACATGACGTCTAGTACACACATGGCTGAGAGCGACACAAAACATTACAGGTAGAGGTAAATATTTTATAACCCTGCCCTTTGGAATATGCATCAGAAAGTAATAATTTTCCTCTGAAAATAAACAGAGCGGGATGAGATTGTTGCCACATGACTGTAGGTTAAATGGATAATGTAAATTATCTTTTATGCAGTACATGGTAATGTCCTCATATCTTAATAAAGTGAACATAATATGTAAAACAATTTTTCAAGGTGTCATTAATCATATTAATCAGTAATTTATCACAATATCACAATTAATCTGTTGGCACGGCTGATCCCCGTGCATAAACCCGACGTAATTTTGTTTACAATCACTATCTAGACAACTGTCCACAAATGCTATGAATGTTGACAAATCTGACATCTTTTGAAATTTCTAGGGGTTTAGCTTCAGTATCCGGTCTCTGTTTTATGATAGACATGATTATGCAACAGTAATATAGTAATTCCTTCAAAACATACAACAACTGTGCACGTACTCCAAAGGGATCAGAGAAGATTTGAGTTTGAGTTCAGGTATGTCATGATTGGGGGGGGCTGGGGTTCGGTCCCCAATGGGTCAAGCAAATGTAGAAGTGAATAATAAAAAACAACAAAACTTTGGATTGAACTGCTGTTTCCATTTTTCTCTTCTAACATGACAAGTAGGCAAATGTATTAAAAAAAATATAGAATCCTGGTCATATTTTATTTTTTAAACATTTAATGATGTTTTCACCAGTTTTGGTGATCATGATAATATATGTAATGTTTTGTGGTATTAGTTGGAATGTCTATCTTTAAAAAAGGTTCCGTACTCTTTAATAAAATTACAGAAATCAGTACATCATCAAAATTTCACAAGATGGTTAAAAACATTTTTTTTTAAATTAACATCAAGCTGGCACCCTCATGTAAAATAAGTGTCAATCCCTAACCGACTGATCATTTTAGGTCTTTATATCCATCCTGTTAGGAATCTGGTTAAGTTTCTTGTCAATTCTTGTAAAATGTAAGTGCCTGAGCTTAACCAAAGCATTTTTATGAAAGTCTTCTTTTCTTTCTATCTTTATAGAAATTACAACACAAGATTTTTTTTCAAAAGTTAGAGTTCAAAAGGTACTGCACAACAGAAGTTGCCCAATAGTACAAAATTTAGAAAAGCCTAGAAACGTTTATCATCTCACCTAATACACTCAAATATTAAATATTAATAAGAAAAGTCATCCAAGGTGTATGTGCACATTATTACTCTGGGGATAAAAAAAAACAAAGGCTGATAGTACATAATTTTGCAAATGCATTTTACACATTATCACAGCACAATTGTTATGAACGTTAATATTACAAAAGGCAATTTTAGCCTTCTTAACCCCAGTGTCACTTAGAGCACTTTAAATCCAAGCCTGAGTCTAATTAGCATTTTAAATGTGAGTTAAGTTCACACAAAAAGTTATTTTAGGATGTATTGACTGTAACTATGCATGAAAGCATTTAACAGTGCTGCATGTTCAGCAGAGCTAAGAGGAGAAAAAAGACAGATTGAAGTTGTGTTTATACATCCTATCCAGACTGAGGGTTCTGAATGTCCATTTGTTTAGAGTCTTCGTTATCATAATTCCACTAACGTTCAATGACCGGGGTGCTTTATCAGTCATTTACAGCGGTCAAAAATTCACGCAGAACCCCATTTCTCTCCTCTAAGATCTATTCTATACTATATGCATTGAGCAACTGTTCAACAAAACTGCTTTAGCTTTCCCCTCCAGTGCCTCTAATTCCATTAAACTCATTACAATAAGTGAGCCGCACCGGTCTTCAGCATGCAAAAGCCATAAAGCAATGATTGGGGTAATACTCCGAGCCTTCACTGGGACATTTTACCAAGTGTTTGAAGAAGCACCATTCGCGGTGCATCGGTCATTGAGCATAGCTAAATGATGTGTTCGAATGCATATAAAGGAAGGCATTAAACATGTCTCTCTCTCTTCATTTTGGCAGACTGGGCAAGCTCATTAGCGGAGAAATAGCTGCCAGCTGGGTTTTCTTTTGGGAGTTGGCTTCCTTATACCAAGTTCTCAGGCAAAAAAGAGGCAATGTGTAACAAACAAATTCTCCAAGTGAAATGATTCCAAAACAGAGAGCTCATAACAAGTCCCTATTTGATAGCCAGGAGGGGATGTTCCACAGCTTTCATAAATAAAAGATTAATTTCCAGAAGACTGGAATGTTTTAACATTAACAGCTTGGATTCCACCTCCACTTAGTTTCACTTGAATATCTGAATAGTATCAATTTAATGAGAGTAGCTTCACAATGACATGAACCAGGCCAAATATAGTTCAGCGATAGTTACCAAAAGGAATCTTGGGGGGGGGGGGGGTTTAAGCCTGTTTATCACTTGCATGAGACTCTCATGAGTTGTGATGTTTTATAGATGATATCTGTTGGTTGCCTCCTGTGTTGACCCACCAAATAAAGAGTGTTGTGGTTAAGGGTCAAAACCTCTGATCTATATAAATGGCTGGATAGCTCATGACGTCATAAAGTGAAGCCACTGCACCATTGGTGTTTCCTAGTATTCCCTCACATTCTATCCTATTAATTAATATGAAACCATCTGAATTTAATGAAAACATTACCTAGCAAGTCAGCATTTTTTATATCTGAAGTCTCCCTATACATTCTTACAAATCAGGAATTTCCCCTACTTATTAAAAGTTGTCTTCATTATAGCAGCAGATATCAGGTCAGCTGACGGATGGGATACCTCAACATTTGTTACATTTTAAAATGATTCTTCTGAAATCTGCAGATTTATGCTTTTAAGGCATGCACATACTTAATTCGCCATATACATTTATTTATTGTCGTTATGTATTTGTATTATACAATATTGTTTTTATTCATACGGTAACTGTAAATTATTTAACAGTGTTTTCATTAACAGCATGTATTTCAAAGCAGTAGATATAACAACTTACACATTAGTTAAATTATAATTATATCAACAATATATACACTTAATTCAAACTGTCATGCTAGTAAAAAAGCAGTAGAATTTGAGCTGACCTGTCTTTAACAGTTTCCAAAATCTCCAAGAGTCTGAAGTGGATGTTGGTCAACAACAAGATAGGAAATATACACACTTCACAACTTATGCAGAGAAACAAAGAATTAAATATGGATTTAAAGATGTGAAGCTTTATTTCCAAACATTTACACTGTCACTCCGAGCAAGATGATGCATGGTAACCCTTGGATTTTAAAGCAAATTAGTAAAATATAACAATCTACACTTTATGTATTGTAATATTTATTGTATACAGGGTATCTGCACACTTTTTAAAGTCAAATTTAAGGCTTTTTAAGACCTGAAGAAATCAAAATTAATACCTTACATTAGGGGTGCGCAATATTGACAAAAATATGTCTCAATATTTTCAAAGTTTTGTAGATGATAATTAGATTATATTTTACTGATTGTGTTTGTGTACTGGTACCATGGCTGGTTTAGGCCTGTTTATGACAGCTGACTCACGAAGATATACATATTTTTCATATTCTATGCAGTGGTCAATTCACAGCAGTGAAAGAAATTAAAATTTTTTATTAAAGGGCAATATTTCAGGGTTTCTGCAGGTATCTTCAAATTAAATTTAATGCCTTTTTAATGCCTTTTTTAAACTTTTTAATGCCATACACGACCCATGACTAACCACTAGGCCTGTCACGATAACAAATTTTGCTGGACGATAAATTGTCCAAGAAATTATTGCGATAAACGATAATATTGATAATAAACAATATTGTCGTTCTGAGACCATTTTCATCTAAAATAATGATAATGGCATAATAATGCAGGTACACATTTTCAAAGATCAAACTTTTATTTCTAGAGACTATTTTAATTCACAAAACAACCAAAAACAATAAAAGCAATGGACTCTGTCTCTGTTAACAAAAAATGCACTTACCAATGTGTGACTTCCGTTCACACCGAGAATCACATGCATCATGTACTGTGTGAGCATGTGTCTCATATGAGTATGTGCAGTAGTTTGTGTGTGTGTGTGCTCGCGTCTCATATGAGTATGTGCGCGGACAGTTTGTGTGTGTGTGCTCCGTCCCATTGAGTTTGTGTGTGTGTGTATGTGTGTGCGTGCACTCGCGTCTCATATGAGTGTGCGTGAGTTTGTGTGTGTGCGCGCGTCTCATATGTGCGTGGAGAGTTTGTGTGTGCGCGCATCTCGTTCTCGTGTGTGCAGAGTTTGCGTGTATGTGCGTGAGAGACTTTAGGTGTGTCGTTGTGCATTTCATATGTACTTGTTTGAGCATTCAGCAGTATACATGTATGTTTGACTACTTAATATATGTGTATGCAAGTGTTTCATATATGTGCGTGAATGAAGTTTGATTTAAGCCCTAGACGGCGCCTCATATGAGGGTGAAAGAGCGCACGAGAGAGAGAGGGACGCGCTACGGCGCTCTGCAATCAAATACGATTGAAAATTAGCTCAGTGGGAAAAAAAACAATAATAATTTAAAAAACATTCGAAAATCAATGTGTGGCGGTCAGCGTTGATATTGACATCCAGTCGTCTCTTTGGTAGAGAGAGAGAGAGAGAGAGAGAGAGAGAGAGAGAGAGAGAGAGAGAGAGAGAGAGAGAGAGAGAGAGAGAGAGAGAGAGAGAGAAGGAAAACAAAACAAGCATGCAAATGGAAATTATCGCGGCCGGAAAAATTTCCTGGAAATATATGTAATTTGCAGGTGGGACATGTCCCCACCACCTTTGCCAAGGTCGATTGTGTCCCCACCATTTTTGAAACATCTCGCGCCAAGAATGTAACAATACAAATAAATAAAACCTCTCCAGTTAACTAGCAGAGCATTAATTTCGCTCGTTTGTTAAATAAGAGGCAATCTGAAATGTGTTGTTTTTTAAATCAAGTAACCAAAGTGCTCATTGCCGCTTCTATCAGTGGCGCGTAGGGCTGGCCGATATGGACCAAAAGTCATATCCCGATATATTTTGGCTGAATATCGATATACCATATATATCCCGATATTTTTTCCACAAAATGAGAGCAAATGTTCAGTCAAAGTCAAAGCCAAATATAGTCTTCACTGTATAAATTATACATTAATTCTTATTAAAGCTACTATTAAAGTTCTCAGTCAAGAGCAGTGAGTGATTTCCTCTGTGTTTTGTTGTTTTAATAACATTAAATAGATTTCTCCCAAAAATTTTAACTATCATCATTTACTCTCTCAAGTTGTTTTAAACCTGAATAAGTTTCTTTCTTCTGTTGAAGTTATTTGGAAGAATGTGGATAACCAAACAGTTGATGTACCCCAGTGATTTCCATAGTATATTTTTCCCGATGGAAGTCAATGGGGACCAGCAACTGTCTGGTTATCCACATTCTTCAAAATATCTTCTTTTGTGTTCAGCACAAGAAATAAATTAATACAGGTTTGGAACAACATTAGAGTGAATAAATAATGACAGAATTTTTATTTTTGGGTGAACTATCCGTTTAAAAGACAAGCGGCTGCATGTTTACTTTTAGGGCTACTGTCTCTTTAAGACCTGTACACGACGCATCTAATATACACGCATTTGACAAGCAGATTTCTCTCAATTTTCTCAGTTTGCTCTCAGTTTAGACATAACCAACTTTCCTTGTGTAAACCTTGTGTGTATTTGAGAGTATTAGCGAAATAAGACTCGAAAGATAACTTAGTCCAGTAACCAGGCGCTGTAGACTGTAGGCTTTTAGTGCGTGTGCGAGTCGGGTGTTCGCGCTCAGTAAAGCGCATGTTAGAACAGCGCATCAGCAGTGAATGACATGTTTAACCGGCAAGGCTTTAAAGCACATGCAAATAATGAACTTTTGTGAACTCACTGAACTGCTGTGTCCCGTTCCTCTGCGTTAACATTTGATGTGAGTATTTCTCGCGTTGTACACTAAGGCTGCGCTCACATATAGCGCCTAAAAACGCGTAGAAAACGCTAGGCGCGCCGCGTTCTCCTTTTTTTCAAAGGGCTAGCGTTATACGGCGGTTATGGACATTAGACGACAAATGTAACACAATGTATAAAACACTCATTAAACACGATCTAGGCCTACTATTTAAATCGATTCTTTACGCCGATTTGTGGCAGTCACACTGCATGGGATTTTACGGCGCTTATTTCCATTGTCACTAACTTAAATGCTTTTTTTTTTACAAACGCCAAAATCCTTCATTTTTACCCCTAACGGACTGCAACCATGTCTTAAAAGTTTCGTTTTCCAGTCACTTTGGCTGGAATTTGCACTTTCCCATTTTTCCAAGGTTCCAACCCGTCCACCGCTGTACAAAATGCCCAAGTCACCTTTTGCTCCGGCCGGAAGCAATTACCAAATTGGTTCCACGTGTTTATCACACTAACGTACATATTTTGCGACAGCAAATAAAGATTATTAATTATGAAGGCTATATTCAAATAAATTGATATAAAATTCTCTTCAAAACTATAATTTTCACAAAATCCATTTAAGGACTTTTAATGCTTTTTAATGCCCCGCGGAAACCCTGTATTTGCAACCTTAAATTGAGTTCCAGGGGCATTTTCACTAATATAGGGATTTTTTTTTTTTTTTACTTCGAGGTATGCATCACCTTTTATGTTAAATTCTAACATTCAAATTAAATTATATTACAATAATAACAATACCACTATTACCAGTTAAATTAAATCATTAAATCAAAATCCATCTTTGCAGTGCAGAGGAGACACAGAAGCATCAGAACTGGCATTAATATATTTACACTCCATTTCCAATTGCATAAATAAAGCTATGAGATATTCAATTCTTCAATTCTTAATTCAATGTTTACAGGGTACCCCCAGGATCTTCCAACTTAAATTCAAGACTTTTTAAGACCTTTTTAATACCATTTCAAATAAAATTCAATGCCAATTTTGTACCCATTCCGAAAGACGTATGAGGGGAAAATGTCAAATCTGTATACATTTTAAACCCTAGAAAATAATTATGTACAAGTAGGCTACTTGAATTAAATAAAATATTTTACTTAAATTATCAGTCATTTTTAATACATATACACAACAGCGTTGTAGCGCGCACATGTGTAGGCCAGTGTTAATTTTGGCAGCCATTTTTGATTTAGTCTTCATCTTCACATGAAAATGCTTATTGGTCTTAATCACATTTGAGCCGTTCTGTTTTTTTTATAGTTTTATTTGACAGTTACTTTACTTTTGGTAGTTATTTTATATGTAGTCTTTAGACAGAAAATGTCAATTATTCTCTCTAGGCCAATTCAATTAAGCTTATGAGAAATGATTGACATTGCACACTTTAGCAGTAGCACTTGTGCAGTTCTACATATATATCCCTTTTCCTAAGTTCCGTGTTTCTCCAGTGTTTTAGAGTGCCATACCCCTGAACCCCCCTCTCTTAGACTGCACTCGCACCTTTTCCATTAAGTGACAATATTTGCCCCCTTTGATCAATTTTCCATGTAATTTTTTACCTTTAAAAAATTAAATAATGCTTTAAATAAAACAATGTTCATTAAATATGCAATGTTAAAAAGATTAAAATCGCCAGTAGGTGGCAGTAAATCACTATCTTTATGAGTGAGTCTGAGTCATTCATTCATTGAATCTCACGATTCGTTCAAAGCCACATATTTCCTTGCAAAATAGAGCAATAAGCCCGACTATGCTGTTTTAAATGTAGTACATCACTTAATTAGGGCCCTATGAAATCAGTTTTATTTCTCAAATTCCATTTTTTTTTTTTTTCAAATTCCGTTTTTTTGGATTTATTTTTAGCCCTTTTGGATTTTTCGGATTTGCTTGTTTTCTTTTCACTTCAAAGCAGTATTGACGGTTAAAAATTCAGTTACACAAACTCACAATTCAGCATTTTTATTTAAACTGTTAATATATTCAGCAAAGCACATTCAAAATTCAGCCAAACCTTCAACAAATCTCTGGCCAAAAATAACAGTAACATGAAGGTAACAGTTACAAGGTAGGATTGATGAATATTAAATTAAAGATTAAATGCAGACATGCTGTAGGGAGACAGAAACATTGAAACAACGATATGTGCCTGACAGAAAGCCAACACAATTACATTAAAACCACTTTCCTAAAGTAAAAAATTCTTTATAACTACTTGCATACATCATTCATTCTTTCAAGCAGACATATTTATTTGTATGAATTAAATATAATTAATCCTTAAAGCTATTAACAAACAGTGAATGCTTCTCTCTTTTTCTTTTGTTGCTTGATCAATATTAAGGACATGGACCGCATTACGTTTATTACCCACTGTCACTTTAAGACGTCGGATCATGTCCAATGACATGCTGATCCAATTGCACTGATGCACATCCGATACACTCACAAGACATAACCGACATAGTTTACGTGAATACTCTCCAAAACTGACATTTAGACATAATGTTGTGTGTATTTGTCTATTTAGACACGAAAGAGAGCTCAATTCAGTACTCGCGGGCTGTAGGTCTATTGTGCATGGCTGCACGCTTCGGGTTGGGTGTGTGCGCACAGAAAACCGTACCGAATAGTGCTCTTTTTTGCATCATCACTTTTATTCAGATCGCCTGCTCTACTCATTCTCCCAGACGTTTACATTTTTTAACGTTTTATGAGACCGCTGGTTAGATCAGCACGTTACAGTATACAAATGGGCGCATCTACCACAAACGCAGCCACCGTTAGCTTATCAGAAGCCACTCGCTTCGACATTTTTTTTCCTACGCGTGAACGTGAGGTCGTATGCTTACTATGCAACATGTTTATCAATGCCATTTGGCCACGGTTTAGGTAGAGACCTTTCTACATTTGTTCTTTTAAACTGAAAAATGAGAAGGAAGTAAAAAAAAATGTTTATTTAATGTCAACAAAATATATGCAAATTCCGTTTTCATGTGTAAATTCCGTGATTCCTTCCGCGTTTTCCGCATCACGGATATCATAGGGCCCTACTTAATGTTACCATTTATTTATTTATTTTTTTACAGTTGTATAAAATCAATGTCACATTTGAAACCGTGTGGATATTCGGGGAACATTGCATTCTTGCTCGTATAATATGATCAATATTAAAAACACTGCTGGATATCCGCCTTCATTTTGATCGCAGATTTAGACTGCGCTCACATATAGCGCCTAAAAACGCGTAGAAAACGCTAGGTGCGCCGCGTTCTCCTTTTTCCAAAGCGCTATACGGCGGTTGCGCTCCGGAGGCGTCTGTCGTTGCTTATGTGAACGCGATATGTGAACAGGCCCTTATTCGCACAAATAGCGCAAGCGGCTCGAGACAGAACACAGACCGACTGAATAACACTTTAATTTAAGTAGAAAATCTCGAATGAAGATTGCTGAACTCCAGCTTGTCTGTGTTTTCAGATCATCCGCGCTTCTTCAGCAGTGTAGAGAGAGCGCGCGCATGGTTGCAAAAACTATTGAAAAGAACGGTTAGAATTTGTACTTTTTACATTAAAGCTCTGATTTGGGGTTTAAATTATTGAATTCTGGCATTTGTGGCCACAGCGGATTAAACCGACACTTTCCCATTTCAGACGACAAACTAGGCGCAGGGCTCGACATTAACTTTTTGAGGCACTTGTCCTTCGGACAAGTAAATTTATGTTTCACTTGTCCATGCACAAAAGTCACTTGTCCGGGTAATCAATTTGCAAGTCCTGTCAGTTTAAACATCTAGCGCAAGAAAACTGGAACTTTAGCACCGTTTTCTGTCAGCTTTTCTAAACCGTATTTTTGTCCTGCCAAAGCCTTATTTGACCGGTGAGTGATAGTTGACTGACTTCGCTTGTTTAACTGAGAGAACGAGCAGAGAGAGTGAAATCCCTGGTTGCGCGCGCACTCTCTCACCGTCTTCAAACTGTCTTGCTCTCTCTCCCTCCCTCGCGCATATTAATGAATTGAGTTGACTGAAATATCTTTGAGAATACACGATGGTAAAAGCTCGGAAGACCGATTTTTTTTTTTTTCCTGAACTACCACTGGTTTTGAATTGTGCTAAAATAACGTTGCCTTATCTTCTCTGAAAAGCGTTCCACACATTCAGATGACATAAACCAGACTTTCAATAAACAAAAAAAATCTATCCAGGGATGAAATGTTTTCTGTGTTGACACAGATCTTGTCCTTGTCCTAAACTGCCTGTATAATCAATGTGTCGTGGTCCGTTAATGACACGTCCGATTCGCGAAATAGCGTCTCCTTTAAACCAACTCACTTTAATGAATGGTTAAAACAACTGATCTGTCCAACACTGAACTCAAGAGAAATCGGAAACACTATAAGGTTTAATAAGGTTCCATTGATTAAAGTCTAGTTAACTGATTAGTTAACATTCTATTAATATTAGTTTCTATGCGGATTTACTCCATGACAAAACCACCCCAGTCATTCTAGAATGATTCATTCTTTCCAAATAGAGCTATTCAAGTCATATGGTGAAATTGTTTTTATATCACATTATTACATGGCTTTGTTGAATTCTAATGTAGAATGCGGCCTGTTATTTCTTGATAACAGACCGCTGCTAACCCGTTGCCATGAAAAACAGAGTGTTGCCATGGATTCTAACCGTAGAGACGGAACGGACTGTTTTCTTTGGCGGAAGCAATATAATCGTTTTTAAATCAATAAACTCCTTTTTAAGTCAATATTTTGTGTAAAATTATTGATTTATTTGGTAGGTAGCCGTGTAATAAGCGGGATAATGTAGAGCGAGGCGGTTGTTATAGCGAATACAACACCTTCAGGCTGATTAGGACCCTGGCGCGAATCGAAGCTCACTCTACATTAAGTTATCCCTTAACGTTACATATATATCGCAGAAAAATAAAATATCGCAATGTCATTTTTTACCAATGTCGTGCATCCCTAATACAAATGCTGTTAATGGTTGTTTACAGTACACGGCTAGCAAGCTAACGCCACTTAAGCTTGTCAGCCAGGTTGGGTTGCCCCCTATGGTTGCCCCCGACAGACGCCACAGAGCATAACTCCGTCTTCATAAATAACCCAGTCAAATACATCTTTCCATTTGGTTACAAATTTTAAATTCGTATGGTGCTGTTGGTGTAAGGTGACTTGTTTTTGGAGCTTTTCCTGGAGCTTGGCCAGGCTACGGAGCCTGAAGAAACATCACTCTCCATCACTGTTCTTGAGTCAGGTAAAAATGTTTAAACTCCTGATTGGCCAATCAAAGCATTCTGAGCTGGACGCTGGTTCGACGGATTGTGGGGGGGGGGGGGGAATGTGTTCGTTTCAAATCGGTAAAATTAAATCTGTATAATCGACGTAATGAGTGGCACATAACGTGAAGTAACATCCCATTTTATTTTGTTTGAAATTTAACTTGTCCAGTGGGACAAGTAATTTTCTTTTCCACTTGTCCTACAAAAAAACCTACTTGTCCCGGACAAGCGGACAAGCCTTAATGTCGAGCCCTGGCTAGGTTACTATCTTGTTTGGTACCTCACTTGCCTAGTAACCATAGTAACGAGTGCGCACGCTATCAGTTTTTCTGCTAGGACGTGGAGCGCGAGGTGCACTCAACGCTGCATGAATTTTGAATTAGCCTACATTAGTAACAGATAATTTTGCTACGGTATGAACTTAATCCTAGGAAAGGCAAAATAATATTTAAGACCTTTGTAACGAAATCCAAGACTTTGTATACCCAATTCAAGGCTTTTAAGGCCTTAATTTGAGATTAATCAATTTAAGACTTTTTGAATGCTTTTAAGACCCGCGGGTACCCTGGTTTAAATATGAACTGATTTCTAATTGTAACATTTTAATTACAGGGTACTTTAAATGTGAAACTAAAACCGCCAGTAGGCGGCGGCAAGTCATGTCTCAGGGAGTCACTCATTCAACCGATTTGTTCAAACGGCTGATTCATTCAGGAAGTGCAAGTGATTGTTCATTGAATCTTTAAAATGATTCGTTCAAACGTGGATTTCAGTCAAGAAATCATCGCTGTTCTTGCATTGAGATTCTGCTACGGTTTCATTTTGAATTTCTCGTCAGCGAAATAAAGGGAAAACAAACAATATTGACAATATTGTTTATAAAATGTAACTCAATGTTAATTTAACTGTTATATAAAATAAATATCATATTTGCTATTGTGCACGGGAAAACAGCCCTCTTCCTGATGTAATATTGTATGATAACAACATATGATATATAAAATACAAAAACTTTATACGTCTATTAGGGAACATACTAGGTATGTAACGATTCACTCTCAACCGATTGAAAATCGATACAAATGTGTGACGATTCAAGTCGGTTGAAATGTTAAACGAATCGCGATACACGTTTTAAACAGCAGGGACGTTTACTGTAGCCTACTGTGAAGTTGTGACGCTTTAGAGGCACAATAGCAGCAAGCACACACTGGCGCGAAGCTAGCGAGTGTTTTCACTTCATTAATGGAACTTGAGCTTGTGTGAGCCAAGCTCAACTTCCATAGGAATGAACTGATAACTCTCGGTTTGTTCCGCTCGCGCCGCGCCAGTGTGTGTCATAGTCTGGTGTGCGCTCGCGCCGTCAAACACATGGCGACGGCAAGCGTAGATGTTGACTCATTCAAATCGGAGGTGTGGCGGCATTTTGACTTTCCGTAGACTAATAATAATCACCACCGTGAGAAGCACCAGTCACCTCCGTTTTCATGTAAAAGGCATTAATACGACAAGTGCGAGAGCCACAGAGATCACAAGGTGCATCAGTGTTTCCGTGGCAACCAGGTGTTGTATTTATTTTACTCTCTCTTTCTCTAAATGTGTAAGTTACATGGATATATATATTTTTATATATATAATTTATTGATGGTTATGGCATATTTTTCAATGTAGTTTTTTTATTTGACAAATATATTTTAAAATGAAAAAGAAATGTGCAGCATTTTGTCTGAGAAATAATAAAAGGGACACTTTTTCATTTATAATTTCTTAAATTAATCACTTGTTAAAAAAATCGTATCGTGAAACAAGTATCGTGAATCGTACCGCATCGTGAGTTGAGTGAATCGTTACATCCCTAGAACATACCTATAACTGACACATCACGCAGTGAAAGCAAGCATGAGACACAAATGCGATGTCAGCTCGCAGTGCGTGCGCCCTCGTACATAGTTAAAGTAAAACAATGATTACAATATCATAATAGACAATACACATCGCACACCACTACGCACATAAAGAATGAACTTAAATTGACCTGAAATTAACCAGCTTTATTCTACTCTCCTGCTGTTTCTCAATGTGTTTCGCGTGCAGGAGACAGACGTAATGCTGGCGCGAATGTGACGCGAAATGTCACGTGAACGAGCAAATCCACAAAGAACGAATAATGAATAAAAAAGGACGCTAATTAGATAGTTTTAATCTGGAAAACATTTAGATATGTCTAAGTCAAATTGCCATCGAAAATTTAAGACCTTTCATAAGTAAAAATAAGACAAGATTTTTTATGGGCTTAAATTTTTAAAATCTAATTTAAGACTTTTTAAGACTTTAAGGACCCGCGGACACCCTGGTATATTCAAATCAATTTCTGCTAATAATCCCTGATATACGTTCATGCTTAAAATTTCCTGCGTACAGTAATTATGTAAATAAATCTATATTGTGTTAGGTCAATTACCTGTGTCAGCAGTGTGCCCATAGGTGGAGCGTGCGTAAAGCTGGACAAGATTTTAGCCTTCCCCTGGCCACGGACTTGAGACTAACATGGAATTTTCTCACTCACAACGCTGACTGCTGCTGCTTCTGATTGTATTTAGAGGGAAAATCCATCCATAACTACTGGTCTAAGATCAGTTTTCTCCATAATAATAGCATGTTGGCAAAAGAGATTAGGGGTTTGTGCTCTTGAGAACGTCAAAGGTTTCTATCTATTTTTATTTATTTTTTGCAGCTTTGAACAATGCTGATGATATCAACTCCAACAGTCAGCAAGAATGAAACATCTAACGATTTATTATAAACCTGAGCCAACTCACTTTTGCAAATTGCCGTTAATCTTTTGTATATTTTACAATAAGGACCCACAAACTAGAATGGTAAAAAACAAATATAAGGAGGAGAAATGTTTGGTTGCTGTAAAACCTGTAGCGATAAATCCAAATAATAAATGGTCAAAAGTTCCAATGGCATGCTGTAATAATGCACATAAAACTCCATGATAGAGCTCAGTGGCTCTCGTGTGTAACTTCTCATTATGGCCAGGCTTGACATCTTATGGGATTTTATTACATTGTCAGGTTTTCACAATTTGATGTAGCCGAAATTGTTTTGAGTTAACACTACAACTCATAAAAAAGACAAAAAAAGTGTTGAAGCTACTGCATAAAGTGATATAGTGGTATATATTAAAGGTCCATTTTTCCCATAAAAAATGCTGTGACACCAATCTGACAGCTTTTATGATTACCTAAAAGAAAAATAAATATGATACAACACAATGCAAAATAATAATAAATTTGTGAAATCTATGTGTTATGGTAGTATTGCCCTGGGTGTATCAAAGAGAGTCTGGGAGCCCCTTTCCTTTTTTGCTGTGTGAGTGATTTGGGTGGTCTGAGGCCATTTCCCTGTCTGCTGCTGATTTGACAGGCCTCTCAGGTTTCCCTTGACAACATGTCACTGGTACCAGACCAAAAGAGCAGCTTAAGTCTGACACACCACGCAATACCTTCTACAGCGCCATCAGTGCAAAACACATTAGGGTTGTTGCAATAACCGCAATATCGTAATACCAACTGGCTCGTTTTTGCTTAAGACTCCGTGTATAATTGTGTACAGAGGCTCAATAGATTAGCAATAAACAAGCCTAAACTGACAACAAATGAGAGAGAAAGTTCGACTGAGCACGTGCGATTACCAGCGTCTGTCCTTTTTTCAGGTCAACATTTGTGGAAAAAAGTTCGCCATTTCCGAAGAGGAAAGCGAAATCTTTGTCATAGCATCCTGTCAACGTTTTGGGCATTTCCCATGAATGGCATCAGTGCTGGTAAATGAATTGAATCAATGCCATAAGAAAAGCATCATCTTCAGCGTTACTCGGTTTAACGGTGAACGGTTTAATTGACCCACTCACCTAGTGGCGTAACAGTGTAACCTGCACTGACTGACAGCCTAGAAAGCGCAGAGACAAGCAGTGCTGATACTGGTGAAATATCAGCAGTTTTAGAAAGAATCTCGTTCAGTCAGATTCGATGATTGGAACTGTTATACATATAGCCCTACAAGCTTATTGTCAGGTTTATGTTCCGTTATATTTTGACATTCCGTTTGGTTTCCTTTAGTTCCTGTTTCCCCGCTCGGTTTAGTTTCAGTGTCATTGGTTACTGATTATATCCTCGTTTGTTTTTGTAGGTACACGTCTAGTTAACTTTCTTTTGTACAACCCGTTTACATAGTACTGTTTCAGATGTTCTTGGTCAGTTCTTGTTCATTGTGTGGTTTGCGTTATTCTCCTGCTGGTTCATTCAGAGTGTTTGGATTATTAATAAAGCCTGTTTTGTTTTTGAATCTTATTCATCTTCCTGCATGCTGACCACATTGTAACACTTATTGATATAGTAAAAAAATAAATATATTTTAAAATGTCGATAATGAAGGAATACGACTTTGTCAAATGTTTAATCTAGTTTCATATATAAACTGAGAAAGTTCTGTAAATTGAATTTAGCATTCAGCTGTGGAGCACGAAACTCCTGTCTTATTCTGTGTCTCTATATACAGCTGTCAGACGGGTTTTCTTTCTATTGTAAGTTAAATAAAATATGTTAATGAAACTCTTGGAGACTCTCGCGAGCTTTTGTCTTAGCAAGAGAGAGTCCTGTCACTCCTGTTCTGGAGTCTCTGGGTTTGAATAAGTTTTTCCCTCTCTCTCTTTTAATACAGGTTCCTAAACTGGTATACGAGTTTCCACCATCACAATGTAATCCCTCCCTCTTATAATGTATATATATTACAATGTTTGACTCAAAAAGTCAGACTTGATTGAGATGACTACAGCGACGAAATAAAGAACTTATACCTCAACAATCTCCTGGTCTGCAACTCTATCTTTTCTACACTTGAGAAGAACAAGGTTTACAACAATAACAATACATATTGCAAAATTGCTTCACCACGACAGAGGTGAATAAATCATTGTCATTGTTTTTCCTAATGTAGGAAGATGACAGCTTCATGTCAGTTCAACTAAAACAACATTCACAATTCATGTTTCAGATAAGAAGATATCATCTTCTCAGCCTTGTAATCTTGTTACATTAAGGTAGCATGAAGCTGACACAGATAAAACGTTAATGGAATCTGCTTTGTTTACCTGGCTGTAGGCTTGTTTGGTGCTTTAAAAAACGTAATTGTCCATACTAGTGCTGGGCGATAAATCGATTTTATCGATTAACTCGAATGTGTAGTTGACGCCGATTTTTTTTTAATGAAAATCGGTTTTCTCTTTAACAACCGCCGACGCTCCCATCTGGGCTCCCGTAGTTCCGACCGGGCTCAGCGCTTGCCATGATAGAGATACACAAACAACATGGCAAATGAGCGAGACCGCAGCAGCAGAAGCACACCCGCCGAAAACATTTACAAGCTGAATCTGCAGGGCCGCCAACTCTCACGAGTTCACTGTGAGACGCAATTTTGTCACTTTTTACACGACCTCACGCCACACATCCATTTTCTCACGCAGATAAAAATGACGAAGCAAAGAGGACACTGACACCGACAGACAAGACAGAGAAGGTTACTATCGATATGAAACAGATTCTCAGCTCTCAGATTCTGTCAATTTTATTACGAAATTCAAACAATAAACACCGTTTTGGCGCTTGTAAATTTGACGTGAGAGAACGCTGGCAGATCTCAGTTCAAGCGGCACGTGAACCGATCACCTGTTACTCTTTACTACCAACTTACCGAAATGTAATAAAATCGATCGATTCAACCGCGGAAAGATGTCAATAAAACAGCTGGAGAACAACATATGTCACGTAACGTTACATTTACCTCAGGAATGCCTTTTAATGACCCATAGCACGCATGTGGACTTAAAATAATTGCTAAAGAGAGGAGTATTTTGCTAAATATGATAACTATATTACACATTTATTATATTTTTTACCTATATCATTAAAATAGTATAACGTTGTTATTATAAAAAACGCATTATATTTAATTTGAGTTAGTTTTAACCTTTAATAATACCAGCTGACAGGGCTCTCTGTATGTTTACAGCAGGTGATTTTTTTTTTTTTTTTGGAGAACAATTAACACATTAACGTATCTACTGTACCTAATATTTATCCAAAGGAATTTATATTGAATCAAGATCAGAATCAAATCACAAGAATTGAACTGAAATTGTGAATTTTGTGTTAAGCAATAATAAAAAAAGTAGCATACCAGTAAACTTAATAAAATTATGTTTAGTTACCAAATAATTTGACAATCACAATACACTTATTGTGATGCAAGTTTTTAGTTTTTTTTACACATCCCCCCAATCCCAATCCACCCATTTTATTTTATGTTACATTTTCATTGTTTTCAAAGACAGGGCCTGTCCTCTTGTCATTTTGGCTTGTTGTTTCTGATTGCACTTTAATCGAGATCAAATCCCAGAAGGGAATATTAAAACAAAATAAAGTTAAACCTTGTTTTGAACAATTTCTTTGGCATCTTTGTCATTGATTTTAAGTAGGGAGAGAAAAAAATCGATTTAAATCATAAATCGGATTTTTTGTGAAAAAATCGGGGATTTTTTTTTTTATGGCATATCGCCCAGCCCTAGTCCATACTATGAAAGTCAATGTTTTATATTAACCCATTTATCCCATTTTACTAATTTCGTTTTTTTTTTGTTTTTTGTTTTTTACATGTTTCTGAAGTAAAATCAACAAAATTAACAGATTTGTCATAAAATCTCTAAAACTATTGAGTCTTACCTTTTGATGGCCTTGTAGCAAATGATGACAGTGAGGAGGAGAAAGACCACAGATGCACAGCTTACTGTCCCCAGTACTAAGATCTCCATCTCTCTCCTCCAGGGTATTATGGGGGATACAGTGGAGGGAGCCACTGGAAGAGAGACAAAGTGTTAAAAATTGGGCTGGGTTAAAAAAAATTATTTCTCGATTATAATCCATTCTCATTTTGAAGAACCGATATCGATTCTTAAATCCCAAGAATATTTCAGTCTCTGCTGTTTTCAGTTGATGAATTAAAGATTTGTATTGTACCTCCCCTCCCATCCAATAAATCACAATAAGCTTTGTGCTTTGTCAATTCTGATATGAAACAAAGGATCAGCTTTTAAATTCATGGCATGAAAGTCTAAGCAAAGTATTAAATAAATAAACACGAATGAAAATCAGAAGGTATGTTGAAAGACGTCAATAAGACAGCATGTAAACAATGTCACATAAGCCATTCAAATTCATTTTTCAGCTAGTAAAATCTAGAGCATTTTGCTAAATATATGCCCTACATTGCATATTAATTTTATTTTTACTTAACCTGTTCTTCAATATTTATTGTATTTCTGAATAAATTCGTCATGTTATGACAGCACCATTTACATATTTATTTTAAAAAAACAGTAGAAACTAAGAGTAGAAAATGTGTTTTATAATGTTATTATAAAAACTCCCTTATGTGCAATTTAAATACAAGAAGAAAACAAACCAGTTAATTTTAACCTTTAATAGTATAGTGATGTACCAACTAGGGTTCCCCGTTTACACCATTAGAGATTTTTTTCCTTGAGGAAATTTGCCATCTACTGAACCTGGTCTACACCAATTAATTGATATTAGGGATGTAATGGTATGAAAATTGTATATCACGATTATAGTGACCAAAATTATCACAATTATCAATATTATCACAGTTTTGTTAAAATGAGATGAAAATGCTCAAAAAGAACTGATACGCACACTGAAAACATTTCAACAAGTTTTATTTTTGGAAATCAACAAACAATTAAAATTAGCCCCTCTATGCAATTTTATTAAGCATACACATTAAATTATATGACGGTCGTCAATAGCAACGCATTATAACAGCGCACATCTCTTCTATCACCGCAGACGCGCTCTCTCATTTCATTAAAATGCTATTATAAATGAGGTTAGTGGATAATTCAGTAGCAAATGTTATTAGTGAGAAAAAAAACATTTAGTTTGGAACAAATAAAAGGTAAAATGTTCCACATTGGTTTTTGTATTGTTATAAAATACATTGATGAAAAATAAATGTATTTACATATAAATTAGTGGTCGACCGATGTGGGTTTTTTGATGGCCGATGCCGATATCTTAGATGGCAGGGTGGCCGATGGCCGATATAAAGGCGATATTTATATTTATATATCAAATATATATATATATATACACACACACACATATATATATATATATAATATATATATATATATATATATATATATATATATATATATATATATTATATATATATATATGTGTGTGTGTGTATATATATATATATATATATATATATATATATATATACACACACACACTTTATATTTATAAAAATCAATATTTAATAAATTAGATAAATTTAATAAATATTTAAAAATATTTAAAATAAATATGCTTAGGCCCTATACTTTAGATGGCAACTTCTTGAATCTGCAATCCTATTACAGTATTTTTCAAAAATAAACGAATTGTTTAAAAATATATGAATATGTGAATAAAGGGAAGTAAACACTAACAGAGCACTAAGTAATCTGGTAATTTCATGCGCACTGATAATCAATTTTTCTTTACTTTGACTTTTGACAAGGTAACGCTAATTTTACATACAGCACACAGTGAAAACGACATGAATATGACACAGTGGGCAACTGGATAAAGCACAGCATATTTTAAAATGAATTATTTAAAGTTTTTCGATTGCGTCTCCTGTGAAGCTGATCTTCTGTTCGCATTTACTCACTTCGCACGGACCGTCTCTCGCAGGAACACATTTATGCAGGCTACAAATGCACACTCCACAAGATATCACAGCTGGATTCGATTAAATCTGCAAGGTTTGTGAAATTAAATGTTTATTAGATATTCAGAGATTTGTTTAAATGATGTAGATGCACATTTGCTAAAAGTTGACGTTAAATGAGAAAGTATTTTAGCCTGATTGTTTGCCTTTTCGGTTACAAATAATATAAAAGCAAACGCATTACTTTTTCGCATACCATCGCATACCAAATGTTTAATTTAACTTCTAATACTATCATATATAAACTGAGAAAGTTCTGTAAATTGAATTTAGCATTCAGCTGTGAAGCACGAAAGTCCTGTCTTATTCTGTGTCTCTATATACAGCTGTCAGACGGGTTTTCTTTCTATTGTAAGTTAAATGAAACATGTTAGAGAAACTCTTGGAGACTCTCGCGAGCTTTTGTCTTAGCAAGAGAGAGTCCTGTCATTCCTGTTCTGGAGTCTCAGGGTTTGAATAGGTTTTTTTCCCTCTCTCTTTTAATACAGGTTCCTAAACCTGTATATGAGTTTCCACCATCACAATGTAATCCCTACCTCTTATAATGTATATATATTACAATGTTTGACTCAAGAAGTCAGACGATGTTGGAATGACTGCAGCTAGCGACAAGCAATAAAAGAACTTCTGCTTGGAAAACTTCCTCCGTCTCCTGGTCTGAGCTTCTAACTTTTCTACAAAGAAAAAGTTCACTACACCATTTACTTTCTTTGACTACCAGTTCTGTAGCCACCGGTTCTGTCTAACAAAGTATTAGATATGACTGACAGAGAGACGGAGAATGTGAGTGAGCGCTGTGTGATCAGATTCAGGCGCTGCCGTTCTCTTCTCAGGTGCTGGTATTCTCAGCGCCGCCCGTCAAAATAAAAGTCTGCAGCGCGGTCAAAATAAAAGTCCCGCTTCCAACACATCGGCCAATCAGAGAAACTTATCGGCCGATGCAGTTATATTTAAAAAGCCAAATATCGGCCGATATATCGGCTGTGGCGATATATCGGTCGACTACTAATATAAATGAAAAGATATTTATTTTAAATATATAGTGCAGCTTTTTCATGAGGCAACATTTGATGGATAGGACAGAACAAGAAAGACCATTAATAATATTAATCTTTTATTGGGCAAAAGTATTATAGGCCTATTATGAAACACTTCAATAGAGCGCCAGAGCGCATCCCGTGCGCAGAATGATGCGCTTGAAGCGCAACTCTTCGCATTGAAAAGTTCTAAAAACAAGGGGAAGAGAATCGATGTTGATACTTACTGTATCCATTCAACAGTTGAAGGACTGAGGAGAGATGAGTTTCCATTAACTTTAATGACAATGCTTAAATATCAATTTGTACCTCACATTAAGTTATCAAACAGCTTCAGTCTTGGAATATAATGTATGAAAATTTTATGGTGCTTTACAATATTTTATATCTTTAGTGGGGTTTAACCCCCTGGGGTCGGCGGTATCGCCGGCGATACCAGCTCACTTTTTTTCTTATCAGTGCAAAAGAGACTCAAAATACTCTGTTGATTTTGATCTTACATATAAGTGTTATACATCATTCGATCCTGTGTATTATTTTTGTGTATACTCACAATAAAAAATAAGTGTTGTGCTTTTTGTCAAATAAAGAAAAATAAACATGATGCGAGTTTTGCCTTCTCTCTGTCAGTGAAGTCCATTCTGAAACGCGTCCAAAAATTAACTGTAACTCCGCGAATACTTGTCATACAGACACGAGAGATTTTTCTTCATGAAGCTTGAACTCTCTTCTTTTAAATGAAGTCATTTATATAAAAAACAAATATTCTCAGTTTATGTATTCTGTGAGAGAGAGATTGCAGTCTTTTTCTTTTCAGCTCATTATACCTGATTACGTGTTAAAGTGCCAAGCCTACGGAGAGCGCGCGCTATTCAAACGCAAATGATCTGAGGTAAGCCATGCAAACATGCCTACGCCCACCAGCTGGATTATAAAACAGATCAAGTTTAATAAAAATCTTGTACTTTACCTCATCTTGCTGTGCTGTGAGGAATAATACCATCTAATAATCCTGGAAAATGTACCAGAAGTGCTGGTAATTTCATTTCGAGGAGCACAGATCCAGCTGATGTGAAGTTAGTTATTTATTCTTAAGTGCTTTGTTCTAATAGCGATATTGAATAGTGTCTGTAAACTGCAAAAAGACTTTAAATATGAATTGCGTGTCTGTGTGTAAATGATGAATGAACGACACAGGCGCACGCACTTTTGTTTACTACAGTTATAGAGCGCGTGTCTGTGCCGTTCATTCACTCTCGCACCTACATTAATAAACATTTTACTTTTACATGAACACATCCAAACTATATTGCTATAGCCTACTGAGATGAGTAAAAATAGACTGAAATATATGTTGAAATAAAATGTCTGTATAAGCAACAAACTGCAAATTAACATGTAGGTATATTCTAATATATTATAAACACGATATGTTACAGACTATATAATTTGAATGCTTAGACAAGATTTCGTTGATTAGTTTTGGATAGATTATAAAGTTTTTACTGTAAAAAAAAAAGACTACTGACACATTAAATAAGCTTTTGGGGGTGGTGATGGCGCAGTGGATAAGACACACGCCTTTGGTGTGAGAGACCCGGGTTCAAATCCACTGTGAGACACCAATGTGTCCCTGAGCAAGACACTTAACCCCTAATTGCTCCAGAGGCGTGCGACCTCTGACATATATAGCAATTGTAAGTCGCTTTGGATAAAAGCGTCAGCTAAATGAATAAATGTAAATGTAAATGTAAGCTTTTGTTCGCCAATTTTTGCTATGTTAAATATATAGTCTGGGATGTTTTGTCAAAAATAAAGTAGGTATATTGAATTATCAACTAAGACGTTATATTACAGTGTTTGTTCCAATATTCAAACTAATGAATCCTTACCTTTGAAATACGTATGACAAAATGTATACTTTTTACAAAGAAAGAATACACTTGAAATAATGTTAAAATTGTAATTGTTGTTGTAATTGTAACCTATTTGTAATTGGTTACAATTTCTAATTGTTATATATATATATATATATATATATATATATATATATATATATATATATATATATATATATATATATATATATATATATATATAAATATAAATCATTTATTTTGTGTCCTCGCATTCTTGGGTACCCAGTGCACACCTGTGTGAAGTGAAAGGCTCATTATGCAGCTCATTAAGGGGCACATTATGCAGGTCTTTGTTTTCTCAGGTGTGAACACGACTCCACGCATATTGCCTTTCCAAACAAAAAGTGTCTTATAAAATTTAAATCAATGTATTGTTTTGTGTAAATGATTAGGTAAGATGATTTTCAGACCATTTTGAAGAAAAAACTCTAGGCGACATCATCCATTAGTCAAAAGTATTGTGGACACATATTTAGTATGTGTTTTGTGGCCTTATTTCATAAACTTTAAGTTTTATTTTTTTTCAATAACCATGCATACACAATATTCTCTCAAAAATACAAACATAGATGTTACTCACATATTATGGTAGCCCTGTTTGTGCTAAATAGAGTGCAATTACACCTTTGCCATTAATATGTTTATAAGCAACTGAAAAAAGCACAAATGTCAGGGCATGTCAAAACATCTCAAGGACCCCAAAAACACCTTAGACCCCAGAGGGTTAACAATAACAGAGAATAGTATGTACAATATCGGACGTCACTAAAAAGCTGAAGCCGCGGCGGGGAGGATTTTTTGTTGATGAATCTCCAGAGCGCTGTCACTGCTTTCAACAGTCTTCTCGTACCAAATAAACAACAATGTTGTCAGACTGATGCTGCCTGAACAGGATTTACCGTTTTACCGTTTTCAGTTTTCAAAATGGCGATAATCGAACACTGTTTTTGTGGTGATAAAATTTTGAAGGATAATACTAACAGTCAGGACATTTTATCATGGTTTATCGTGAAACTGGTAATCGTTCCATCCCTAATCAGTATAGAATTAAAATGAATCTTATCGAATTGCAAGCTTCTAAATGAAAAAACAACTTGAACTGTGCAAATTGTGTCAATGCCCAGCCCCATTTGAAATTTGCATTGGGAAGCTGTTGCTGTGAACCTACATCATGCTGTCAAGAGCTCTCCATGCAAGTCAAGCAAGCCATCATTAAGCTTCAAAAACAAAATAAATAATTCAGAGATATAGCAAGAACATTAGGAGTGGCCAAACCAACAGTTTGTGGTAGTGAATAACACTCTCCAGGAGGTCGGTGTGTCATTGTCAAAGTCTACAATCAAGAAAAGACTTCACAAGTGCAAATACAGAGGGTTCACCACAAGGTGCAAACCATTAATAAGCCTCAAGAATAGAAAAAAAACCATCTAAAAAAGCCAGACCAGTTCTGGAAAAGAATTCTTTGGACTATGAACCTAAGATCAACCTGTGCCAGAATGACAGGCAGAAAAAAAGTACGGAAAAAGCTTGGAACAGCTTATGATCCAAAGCATACAACATCATCTGTAAATTACGGTGGAGGCAGTGTGACACCATGGGTATGCATGGCTTCTAATGGCACTGGGCCACTGGTGTTTTTTGATGTTGTGACAGAAGAAAGAAGCAGCCGGATGAATCCTAAGTGTATAGAGATATACTTTCTGCCAAAATTCAGCCAAATGCAGCAAAGTTGATTCAAGAACGGCGCTTCACAGTACAGGGCAATGACCCAAAACACACTGCAAATTCAACCCAGGAGTTTTTGAAGGAAAATAAGTGGAATACTCTGCCATTGCTGATCACCTGATCTCAACCCAATCAAGTATGCATTTCACTTGCTGAAGACAAAACTAAAGGCAGAAAGACCAACAAACAAATAACTGAAGACAGCTGCAGTAAAGGCCTGGCAAAGCATCACAAATGAGGAAACCTTTTGGTGATGTCCATGGGCTCCAGACTTCAGGCTTTGGATTAGGGATGTGCACGATTAGTCGACTATTCAACTAAACGATACAGCTGCTACTAGTCGACACTGAAAACAATAGGCGATTACACAGAAAAAAATAAACAATATTTTATCGTTCGAATTACTGATGGGCGCGTGCAGTGGAAAAGGATTGAGGCCGGTGGCATGAGTGTTAATGAACGTCACTGCGCACTGCACCAGTCTGGAGTCCCAGGAGCTCCGAAGGAGAGGAGGAGGGACGACACTGGAAGACAAGAGATGACCAGGCCTGGGACATTTAAGTTGAGTTTTGTCTATGTATGGGCGGCAGTCGGCTATAAAGCACATGCCGTTTACTTTTGTTTTATTTATTTTAAAACGTCCGTTTACAATTCACTGGTTCCCCATTCTCCCCTGCACCTTGAAGTTTGTTACATTTATATTTAAAAAGAATTTTAAATAGCACATTAAAATATAACACTTGGAAAAATAACTTTAGAGGTAGGGCCTAATCATTTTACCTCAGATCCAATGCGTTTTTTTATTCGTGTCAGTCACAGAGAGCACAGAAATGACCGCTTAAAAGACAAATGAGGTGCGAGAGTATTTTGAATTAGAAATAAAACAGAAAAGTTTTATGTAAGCTGTGCCATTTCAAACGGGCATAATTCAACTAGAGTCATGCATAACCATATTCAGCACATGCACATAGATGTGATAGCCGAAGCAAGCAAATGCCCATCGCGTATTCATTTCAACTCAGATAAAATAAATGAGCTTCAGAATCGCAAATCAGAATGAGTTTTATTCGCCAAGTGTGCGGCGTTGGGCGGCATTTATTATATTGATTCAAACACACAAGTCTTTAGAGGGTAGGGCTGGGCGATATGGCCAAAAAATCATATCTCTGTATTTTTCGCCTAAATGACGGTATACGATATAGATATATATATATATATATATATATATATATATATATATATATATATATATATATATATATCTATATCGGTACTATCTACATTTGGATAAAGAAACATTAAAAAAATGTTATTTCACATCCTGCACAAAAACAAATATTTTAGAAATATGTTTAGTCAGAATTATTCCGCTACTATTCAATTGTGCTCCGTCTGTTTGTCGCGCATGTGCGCGGCGGCGCTCATTCATGGAAGCTTGAATTTTAGTGGAGATTGCAGAAGGCTTGTCCTCTCCTGACAGTGAAATGGACATATTTGTCCAGGGCTCCAGACTAACTTTTTTTACTATGAGCGCTGTAGCCCCTGACTGAAATTTTTAGGAGTGCAAGAAGAAAATTTAGGGGCACACCTTAAATCAGCTTGCAATGCAATTATTCAAATTTCCCCCAAAATAACTCTAATACTGACAAATTCTTTAATAATAGACTTAAACGTACAGATATTACAATGTGCAGTTTTATTTTAAGTTCAAAGGGCTCCAGACTAACATCTGAGGGCAGCAGCACCGGAGACACTGAGTTTTGAGCATTGGGGCTGACAATAAAGCACTAAGCTTAATTTAGGGTGTAGATGAAATTAACTTTAATTATTATCATTCATAATGTCTTAATATAAATTAAAAACCAAAACGAGTAAAAACATATATATTAGGGAGTGAAAATATCCAATAAGTATCCTACTGTTTACAATGATAATTTATTTTTATTTTTATTAAGTGTTTAAATAAGAGTTTTCCTACATATTCAGGGCCTGATTTTCGTTTTGGAAAATAGGGGGGAAATCCCCCTTTAGGTCATTCTTAAGGGGGGGATTTTTTAATTTGAGGGGGGAGTTTTTTAGACAATTTTTAAAAAATACGTTTAGCTAAATGTTTACTCACTCATTGTATTTGTGTTTTTACAATGGGGTCATTTTTTTAGTTTACACAACAAAAGGAAGCTTGATTTCAATCTTTGAATTAAATTGAAAAAAATAGCACAAATAAATACATGAAATAAAGAGAAAAGTTTAGGCCTAACACTATTCAGAAATGCTAGAAACGGAAAAAAGTAATCAAATGTAAAATAACACGGAATAGTCTTTTAGTCCTGTATAATTTGAATACATAGGCTATTAATCCTGATCCCTTACAATTAATGCAATCTTTTGTTGTTTTATATACAATAATGACAGACACATTTTAGGCTACTCTCACTTTAAAGGTCCCCTGACATAGGGTTATTTTATTATTTTATAATGTTTCCTGGGTTGCCCTTATAATGTTAGTATGTTTTTTAGATCAAAAATAGTCATAATTTATAAATAAAAGGCATTTTTCCTAGCCTGATTTTAGCCTCTGATTTGAACACTATGTATGAAGCGGCGTGTCTGCTGTGGGATTCAGTGTAAACGCGGCCACTGCTGTGATTGGCTGACATGCGTGCATATGAAATAGCTACGTATTACATGTGAAATTCTCTCGAATACCTTTACTACTGCTATTATACCATCCAAAACTTTGGGAAGATGTATCGGCGCATTTCCAGAGAAAATAAAATGAACCCATTGTTTCTTCAGAGGCTCGTATGAAGGAACTAAAAAATACTTTTGTGTTCATTTGTACATCCGAACACTGATACACTGCCATGCTTCGCTCGTTTTGCAAGCCATTATATCTCTCTATTCAACTTTTGTGCTTCGATCAGTCACACGCCATGATCTCTCAAGGATAAACTAAGATCGCGCACGCGCGCGTTCGTACTTCCTAGCTCGTTTTCTCATGGGACGGTCAAATTCTCTGGGCGGGCAAAGCAGAGAGGGGGGAGGTAACCTTTCCCCTATATGACGTCATATAGGGGAGATTCAAGATCAGCCCGTCTGAGGTCTCATTTTCTCACAGGCAGAGAAAGATAGCCAAAACTCGGTTTACACCGACTGAAATTTCTAGACACGAGGGGACCAAATACAGGCTAGGGGAACTAATATTAATGTAAAAAAAAACTCAGAAAAGTGAAAATTTCATGTCAGGGGACCTTTAAGAACTAGTGTACGGATCCACGTTCACATGTTGCGTGTAAAGCGCAGTCCGCGCCACTTTCTCCTCTTTTAAAAAGGGCTCCCTGTTGCTAAGCAATCATGACGAGCAATGTTCTCCATGAAGACGAAGACGTTTCAGCAAAAGATGAGCGCGCAAAAGACGTAACGTGAACGGCCCATACTGTTTTCATTACAGTGTCACATGCATTTTCTTTTAGTATTATTTTTTTAAGACATAACCGATTGTTTGAAAGGATACTCCCCAAGACTGGAATTTAGACAATGTTGTGTGCTTTTGACCGTTAAAGCGCTATAATTCAAGAAAAATAACTCAGTTTTGTTACTCACAAGCTGTTTGTTATGGGGGTTAAAATCGCTCGAATGTTTAAATAGGTAAGACTTAAAAAGACTAGTGATCGACCGATGTATCGGTTTACCGATATTTTTACCGATATTTAAGCATTTTCCCATAATCGGTTATCGTTTTTGTAATATCGGATTTGCCGATAAACGGCGCCATCTTGTGGCCGTTTTGAGAATTCCGCCATTGCAGCCCGCGTCTGAGGAGATCACCAGAGCAAGACTTATGCAACTCTGTGGACACGTAAAGTTTATGTTCTACTTGCTTTGCTTTAATTATTCAACTTTATTTAACATAACAGGCATGCAGAAATGAGGTTTGAGACATAAATGCCTGATATAGTTTATGCAGCTTGGTTCTAACAAATTGAGACGAACTCATGGAGTCACGTACGTAGCATAATCCGTCATGTCCTGCCCCAATAAAGACGTAACTTTACATTAATTAAATAAAACAGACATGAATGAGTGCATGTTGAAAATAAAAGCGCTGCATTTAATTCTTTATCTGTTGTATTTGCTCACCATTAGTCTCGAAAAAAAGTTCGTTCATATTGCTGAGCACTCACTGGGTCGATCAGGAATGCTCAAGCACGGCCACTGAATGAAACTTTTGACAAGATTATCTTGTTTAAACAACCTAGATTATATTATCATTTACTACATAGCAATTATTTCGCTAATACACATCTAAATATACCGCTTTGTGGAAATTATTTATTATCTGCAGGCGCGATCGCGGTTGAGTAGCCTATAGTTCTGTGAAAATGCGCATAGATAAACTGCACTTTGTCAGAAAGCATTTCATGATCTAGACCTACAAAAATATTATTAATAATTAATAACATACTAGTTGGAAAATGCAATGATGTATATGCTGTTTTGTTTGTTACTTTCCTGACAATGTTATATTCCAGCTAATATTATTCAGTGAATAAATATTACCCAGTGAATTATTCCTCACTCTTAGTTTAAACCTATTAAACGGCACATAAACCTTCTAAAACTGTTTAAAATGAATTACATTTCTGCAAAGGTGATATGACTCCCCTGTCAATTATTTTCTCCATATGAAAACATTAGACTTTTAACATTTATTTTGCCTATTGTTAACATTGTTGCTGCTGATGCTTAAAAATTATATGTATAATTTAGATATAAATTATATAATGTAATAATATAAATGTTTTTATTGTAATTTGATATATTTACCATTTATGAAAACAAACGAAGCAGGCTTACAGAGCAGAATGCTGAAATACTCTGTTGACACTCTGTGTCATCTACTCTACAACCTAGTTCTGCTTAACTGGGAGTATTAAGTTACACTACTAAAATAGCTACTAAAATTCATGTAATTTAGATTTTTTCCCCCCAGTATGTTAGATTAATTTGTGTGCCTTATTTTTTACCTCATCAAAGCTTTTATTTTTAAACAAAGGGACTTTATTTTTTGGACTCAGACCCCTCTATTTATTTGGGTATAAATATAAAGTTTTATATGTATATATTATATAGGAGGGATATTATATATTATATAGGAGGGAGTGATTGTTATAAATAAAATGGTTTGTTCAGTTCATTTGTGTTGTAATAATTGTGTCAAAAACAGAAGTATAACAGTAAATAAATATCGGTTCTGCGTATCGGTTATCGGGCACATAAACATGCAAATAATCGGTATCGGTATCGGTTATAAAAAATCAATATCGGTCGATCACTAAAAAAGACGCACAAATTATAAACAATAGTGACGATGCAATGGCCCGATTGTGCAAGTGACATTTCCATCAAATGTCCCGACTCCTGAAACGCGAGAGTCTAGAATCACCGCCTGCAGCTGCAGCGTGATTGGCTTGCCTTGTGTAACCTATTTTAAGAGACAGAGAAGACGCGGCATTGGCAGAATCACTCACGCTGTTTGTGAAATTGCGTCTCGCAGAAAGTTTTAAAATGACTGATTTGATCTTATAATCTGTTAGTTTAAATTTACTCATAGGCCTACATGCTAGATTGAATGAATTTTTGTGGGAATTTCCCGCATCATAAACGCAAGACCTGCGGGAATGATTAAAATAATGCGCAATACCAGCAATCCCGCACCGTAATTCGAGCCATGATATTAGGCTAACATTTTTTGTTTTTAGGACAATCTTTGAAGGATGAACAAAAAATGTGTTGGTCATCACATTAAAAATAACATTGATATTATAGTTTTTAAATGCTGGAAAAAGATGTGTAGTACTTGTAAGCGTTTGACTATTTCTGTCACAATACCATAGTAATGTTTAGAGTTACTACATTAGCCTAAATCCATGGTAAATGTTGCTGATTTTTGAACTGAAAGCCTTCTATAATGGCTTATATGGAAAATCCAAGATGGCGCCGCGGATGGCTGCCTCGGTGTGGAGCTCTCCAGCTATTGTGTTGTTTTTGTTCGTTTGTTCTGCGTTTAGTCATTCTTTTCCTATCAGTTTCACCAAAGACGAACTACTGGACATTAGGAAACACACACCAGAAACCTTTTCTACAGTTTTTGATTATTCGGACGTTTTGCTGGACATTCTCGTCGGAGGGGCAGCGGTGTTGTTCAAACGCGCGTTCAGACGCAAACGCGGGAAGCGAGCCGGCGCGCTGGTTAAACTCCGCGAGCGCGGCCTGCGCACTGCACTCCCCAGTATTCATCTCGCGAATCTCCGATCCCTTCCTAACAAAACGGATGAACTTCTCCTCACCCACACGAACAAGGATTTTTTAAACTCTGCTGCTTTGTGCTTCACTGAAACCTGGCTGAGTGAAGCCATACCGGACAACGCAATACATCTGCCGGGCTTCCAGCTGTTCCGAGTGGATCGCATCGCGGAGCTAACGGGGAAAACGAGAGGTGGTGGATTGTGTTTCTACATTAACGAAAGTTGGTGTTCAGATGTAACAACACTGAAGAAGATGTGCTCTCCTAATTTAGAGGCACATTTCATAAACTGTAAACCCTTCTACTCGCCTCGGGAATTTTCCTCTTTCATTCTCGTGAATGTTTACATCCCTCCAGGCGCGTGCGTGAGCGCGGCACTACAACAGCTGGCTGAACAAATATCTGAAACGGAACAAAGGTACCCAGACTCTCTTTTAGTCATTCTTGGGGATTTTAACAAAGCAAATCTTTCCCGTGAACTACCAAAATACAGACAGCACGTTACATGTCCCACCAGAGACAGTAATATACTGGACCACTGTTACACCACAATAAGAAATGCGTATCACTCCGTCCCACGGGCAGCTTTGGGGCTCTCTGATCACTGTTTGGTTCATCTCATACCGACGTACAGGCAGAAACTGAAATCAGCTAAACCTGGAATAAGGACTGTAAAAAGATGGACTAATGAAGCAGAGCAGAATCTACAGGCCTGCTTTGATTGCACTGATTGGACTGTTTTTGAAGCTGCTACCAATGATCTGGATGAGCTCACAAATACTGTAACATCATATATAAGTTTCTGTGAGGATACATGCATTCCTACCAGGACATTCTTATCATTCACTAATGATAAACCATGGTTTACTGGGAAACTCAAACACCTTCGTCATGCCAAAGAGGATGCTTACAGAAGTGGGGATAAAATCTTGTATAACCAGGCCAGAAACAAATTGACAAAGGAGATCAGAGTTGCTAAAAGGAACTACTCTGATAAACTGAAAAACCAGTTTTCATCCAACGACCCATCATCAGTCTGGAATGGCCTGAGGAACATCACCCACTACAAGTCACCATCCCCTCGATCTGTGGACAATCAACACCTGGCTGACGATTTAAATTCATTTTACTGCCGGTTTGAAAAGCCCTCATTCACACCACACACCCGGTCTGATCTGCACTTCACACATTCACCATCACCTCCTGCACTCCAATTATCACTCCCCCCTCCTGCCATCCAACCTGAGCTTAAGGTCTGTGTGGAGGACGTGAGCCGAGTCTTCAAAAAACAGAAGACTAGGAAAGCCTCAGGCCCAGACGGCATCTCATCTGCTTGTTTAAAAGCCTGCGCTGACCAACTGGCCCCGGTCTTCACGCAGATCTTCAACAGATCATTGGAGCAGTGTGAACTTCCCTGCTGCTTCAAACGCTCCACTATCATTCCTGTCCCCAAAAAACCCAAAATCACTGGACTTAATGACTACAGACCTGTCGCTCTCACGTCTGTGGTCATGAAGTCGTTTGAAAGACTGGTGCTGGCCCACCTGAAGGACATCACTGGACCCCTGCTGGATCCCTTTCAGTTTGCTTACAGAGCAAACAGGTCTGTGGATGATGCAGTCAACATGGGACTGCATTATATCCTGCAACATCTCGACAGACCAGGGACTTATGCAAGGATCCTCTTTGTGGACTTCAGTTCGGCCTTCAATACCATCATGCCTGGTCTTCTCACAGCCAAACTGACCCAGCTCTCCATACCATCCTCGATCTGTCAGTGGATCACCAGCTTCCTGACGGACCGGCAGCAGCGAGTGAGACTGGGGAAACACACATCCAAGACACTCACAATCAGCACCGTAGCCCCCCAAGGGTGCGTTCTCTCCCCACTGCTCTTCTCCCTGTACACTAATGACTGCACTTCTAAAGACCCCACTGTCAAGCTCCTGAAATTTGCAGACGACACCACTGTCATCGGTCTCATCCAAAACGGTGACGAGTCTGCTTACAGACTGGAGGTTGAACAGCTGGCTGCCTGGTGCAGTTATAACAACCTTGAGCTGAACACGCTCAAAACAGTGGAGATGATCGTGGACTTCAGGAGGAACAGCCCAGCACTCCCCCCACTCACCATCATGAACAGCACTGTGGAAGCAGTGGAGTCATTCAGGTTCCTGGGCACTATCATCTCTCAGGAACTGAAGTGGGACAATCGCATTGACTCCACTGTGAAAAATGCCCAGCAGAGACTGTACTTCCTTCGCCAGCTGAGGAAGTTCAACCTGCCAGAGGATCTGCTGATTCAGTTCTACTCAGCCGTCATTGAGTCTGTCTTGTGCGCTTCCATCACTGTCTGGTTTGGTTCAGCTACCAAATCAGACATCAGGAGACTACAACGGACAGTCCGGACTGCGGAGAGGATCATTGGTGCCCCCCTGCCAAACCTCCAGGACCTGTACTCTTCCAGAGTGAGGAAGAGAGCAGGTAAAATCATCACAGACTCCACTCACCCTGGACACCACCTGTTTGAACTGTTACCGTCAAGACGGAGACTCAGATCACTGGCCACAAGAACATCTCGGCACAGGAACAGTTTCTTCCCACAGGCCATTTCCCTCCTGAACAGTTAACACTCCTCCCAAGGCATATGCCTGTAAGTGCAATACTCCCACTGTTTAGTGCAATATCCTACAACTCAGGTGATACTTATATGTAGATTTATTTATTTATAATATTCAAAACACTGTAAATAGGTTCATAATCTGTAAATCTGAAAATGTCTATTCTGACTAAACCCAACTGTGATAGTTTTATTCTCATATTTATATTTTTATTTTTTATTCTTATAATTTGTAGTATTATGTTTCATGTTGTATTTGTATTTGTATATGTCCACTGGATGCCTCAGTACCAAAACAAATTCCTTGTGTGTGCAAGCACACTTGGCAATAAAGCTCTTTCTGATTCTGATTCTGATTCTATAAGTGTTTCTCCTGGTTTCCACGTCAGCGCTGATCTATGGTTTATAACAGAGAACTCTGCGCCGAATCGGAGTGTTTCTCACTGGATCTCGCAGCAATGATGTTATTAATTCTGAGGCAAAGTCAATGGATTTCTTCACTGGATCTCCTATAAACAGTGTCGTGTGATGGCAAGTTCGGGGCGCTGCGCGCTCTATTATTGGTCCGAACTAATAAACGGTTCATGAAATGAGTAGCGCATTTTCGTTCCGCTTTCATGTTGTCTGCATTCGCTGCTCGGCAACGTTGTGGTCGTGCCAGTGCGACCTAAATAAATATTTGGTCGCACCGGCAGGAAAAATGGTTGCAAAATGCGACCAATTGGTCACAGTCTGGAGCCCTGCAAACACATTAAACAGTGCAAGTATTTATCTGTCAGTCAGCAACAGTATCTGTCAGAGCATCTGACAGGGCAAGCTGCTTTAAACTTGTTAACTATTTCTTGCCAGTTATTTTGAAGCCCTTAATATAAGCTTGTGTCATGTTCAGGACAAATTGTACTATGTACTTTCACAGCAGCAGCTCACACTGCATCCTCCGCTATTTTTCAGATGTACTCGTATCAAACTACTGTATCGATATAAACGGTATCGTTTAAAAAAAAATATATCGATATATCGTACAAACTCAATATACCGCCCAGCCCTATTAAAGGGGTTCTTACTTTTAGACTAATCGGATATCAAAACTTTTGTTTAAAGAACTGTCAAATAAGTCAATGCGCACAGCCCTACTTTGGATCAGCAGTGTATCTTAGCTATTTTCGATCATCCCACCCATCCCTAATGTAGAGTACATTTACTATTATCACTCTCAAACTGGTCCCTCACACCAATACAGCTTGATGGCCCAATCACAAGGCTACAGCATTCTGCTCTACTCCGTTTATCATTCTGTATCCGAGAGGCGGTTTATTTGGACCATTACGCAGCCGTCTCATCCAGAAACATATTAGTGCTTCAGGCTGCTCTACCTTCCCCACCACTTTAAAGTTCAGATGAGTTTTCTCTGGTTGAGAACTGATAGTGGCACCCTGCTTTACTGAGCAGTTTTAATGGTACTTATAAAAATGCACAGGAGAATGCTAATTAACAAGTTCATTGCCCTCATGAGCACACAGGGCTTCTGCCTCTTCTCTCTTACTCTTCCTTCCTCTAGCTCTTCGTCTCTCAATTTCCACCCCTGCATACCTCCTTCTCTGCCTCTCTTTGCCTTTCTGTCTCTCTTTGCCTTTATGTCTAAATACATTTGAGAATTAAGCCTCAGATTCAGATGTATTTGTTCTTAAACCAAGGTTTTTGAAAGTGTTTGGGATTGACAACCGAATTTACTAGTAAGTTCAAGTTCATACAATAGCTATCAGTAGCTCAAATACTGTCTGTATGATAGCGACTGGAATGGAGACACAATTATTTTTAACCCTTTTGCATTGGCATTATTACATTATGCTTACCAAGGCTCCATTTATTTGATGAAAAATAATATTGTGAAATATTGCTACAATTTAAAATATCTGTTTTATATCTTAATATATTTTAAAATGTAATTTATTCCTGGTGGCAAAGCTGAATTTTCAGCAGCAAAAAGTTGTGCTGCTTAATGATTTTGTGGAATCTTTGACACTTTTCTTTTCAGGATTCTTTGATGAAAATAAACTTCAGGGCTCTCAAGTGTCATGCATTGAGCGTGACAGTCCCTCATTTCGGTCTTTTGTCACGCACTCCCGCCACACATTGTAGCTATTTCTCAAGCGGAAAAACTACTTATAATATATTTAATATGCTGCAGCACCCAAAATTTCTCTGGCCCCGCCGCTCTCACTATGGACCCTGCAGGAATCAAGCACTCCCTGGAGTTCTAAGTCGAGCCTGCCACTTATCAGCCAATTAAAAAAACACATTAGCCAATCAGAAAATAGCACAATTGTATCTGGGTAAGATTTAACGCAACAACCAATGAAAAAAAAAAGCATATCCTGGAATTGTTCACGTGATTCTGCTACAACATCTTCCGAATGTTTCGTTCACCCAAAGAGGAAACCACTGGAGCTCAGAGCATCAATTTGAGCACAGAGTAAGTCATGATATCCTGTTTTAATGTTACAACAATTTCACAACTTGTTTGAAACAAACAATGACAACATGACTGCTGTTAGAGAACGTTTGCCAGATAATTAGCATCAGTTTTTCACGAGTGTCTGTAACTTAGCCAACAGTTTTACAGCCTGTTCACTGACAACACCTGCTCAGAACAAGTAGTCTAGGCCCAGTCATGTTTTCGTTATCATACGATGACAGACATATTGCCATGAAACACCCCAATTCCTGCGAAACACTCCCCCTTAGTTGACCAAACTTTTATTAGTCATTTAGTCGCAGATAAAAAACAAAACAAATTACAGTATGTTGGGCAGGAAATCCCAAAATTTCCCTATCATTCATCAATCTTAAATATGGCTTATCATTTGAAACATGAAAGTAGTAGTTTTAAATGGCCGCTCACTCTAAAGTTAGCCAAGATAAATGTGTGCTATTATTAGGCGCATATCCAAGTGTTTGTGCGGAGTGTGGAAGCTAAAGTATTAGTGCACTTACCTCATGACATGGATGTGCAGGGCAATCACTTGCATTTCTTCCTGATAACAGTGGAAACAACTTAAAATACTCTGTCATTTTTGGTCATACAGACAAGATAATCATTTGAAACTGTAAACTTTTATTTGTGTAAACTCACAACAACAACAAAACTTTGTACTTTTGTAAAGTAAAGAAAACATACAGGATGTGTTTTCTGCTGTCTCTGTCTCTGTGAACTAGAGCACGTCACAAAAACTTGAGATGTCTACTTTTAAACAAACCAATTTGAATTGAAAACATATAGCCTTCTCTCGGATTATGTAATTTGTATCAAAAGTTGCATTTCTCTCTAAAGGGGTGTCCACTATACTGCGGAGATGGTGAGTCAGCATCGTCAGCTTTATCTTTGCAGTCGACACTGACTAAGAATTCACTAGTTTATTAGTGAATAATTACAATGTCTCGTTTCTTTCCGACAAATTTATTCCGACACCGGCATTTGGCGGTGCTTCCCAGCAAGCTTTAAGCAGGCACTTGAGCGTGGAATAGGCTACAGGCTATATTTAGGGCCAAATGATTTCCGCAAAGCGGAAATCGCGGACGGAATCGCGGAATTGGCAAATTAACGCGGAATCTACTGTTAATGCGGAATTTCGCAGAATTTCGCAGAATTTGACATATTTGGAATGAAATTCTGTTTTGTGTACGTATGTCTGGGGAAAATGCAGACTGGGAAAGCAAATATGGGCGACACAACCTCTCCCGTCATTTCAGCTGCCTCTCCCCCTTCAACACAACGAAAGCATGGCGAAGCGGCGCTCCACGGCTCTGCTTTCGTCGACGAAAAAGTTAAGGAAACCTGACGGGTCAGTACCGAGGCGAGCAGTTCCCACGTGACTGTTATGCAGTGTTTCCCACACATAGACTAATTCGTGGCGGTGCGCCACAGAATCAAAAATGGCCGCCACATTTTGTGTTTCGTTATTCATTTTTTAACGCTATTTAAAACACGCAGCGTATTCTTTCAGTTGCATTTCCTTTCCCTGCTCTCCCTCCGTCTCTGTCACTCACGCGTCTATCTCTCACACACACACACTGTGTGAGACCGAGTGTGTCCGAGAGCACACTCGACAGTGCGAGAGAGAGAGACTGAGTGTGACTTTTATTTAAACTTAAATTAATATAATGTATTTTACTGGACAGTTTAAAGCTCATAATCATTAATATTTTGTTGTTACCTGAAGTACTTCGAGTGCAGTGTTTGCATCATGCAGTAAATGTGATGTTTGTTACCTCAATAAATTTAAGGTCATTCCTGTTTTATGTGTGTACATTTTAGACATGTGCCGGTATTCGGTAATGCGATAAATCGCGGTAATGAATATGCACGATATTGTTATCGCGGGGACTTCGAAATACCGTGAAAAATAATAGATCCGAATTTAGATTTTTAGAACGCGCATCAGCTTATTTTCCATCAACCGCTTAAAAAAACAATGCGTATATGCTGCGCAAAACACGTGCGCACTTTGATGTAAACAATCCCCACATCACATGTATAAGCACTGTGTGAATGCAGTGTGCACTCTAGTCTAATGTAAACAATCCTCACATGGAAAAGAAGCACGGCGGAAGGAGGAACGCTGCCGACTATTTATCCCCCGCATGGCTGCCAACTCTCACGCATTCAGCACTCACGCAATTGACACTTTCACACGGTCTCGCGCCACACATCCATTTTCTCACGCAGAGAAAAATCGCGGAGCAAAGAGGACACTGACACCGACAGACTAGACAGAGCAGGTTACTTTTGATATGAAAAAAATATCAGCTCTCAGGTTTTATAACGAAATTCAGACAATAAATACTGTTTTGGTGCTTGTAAATGACGTGACAGATCGCGCGCCTCAGTTCAAGTAAACAGATCATCTGTTACTTTTTATTAAAGATACAGTACAACCCACCGAAAGGTATACGTACTTTCGATCAATCAGTGTTTTTCAACCACGGAAAGAGGTCAATAACACTGCAGGAGAACAATTATGTCACAGAACGTTACATTTACCTCAGGAAAGCCATTTAATGTTAGTTGACTATAAGAAAATAGCTATAGAGAGAAGTATTTTGCTAAATATGTGCACTATATTACATATTTTAATATATGTTTACTTGTCATTATATAATTGTTATTATAATGAAAATTACGGCATATTACATTTTTATATTTATATTATTATTATATTTATATTGTATGCATTATATTTAATTTCTCTCTGTATGTTTACAGCATTATGTGAGATATATTTTTTCTTGAGAAAAAATTTAATATATGTTTACTTGTCATTATATAATTGTTATTATAATGAAAATTACGGCATATTACATTTTTATATTTATATTATTATTATATTTATATTGTATGCATTATATTTAATTTCTCTCTGTATGTTTACAGCATTATGTGAGATATATTTTTTCTTGAGAAAAAATTAAATGCAGGCTATCTACTGTAGCCTACCTTATATTTATCCAAATGAGTCAATATTGAATCAAGATTGAAATTAAATCAAGAATTTAATTGAAATCATGAAAATTGTGTTAAGCAATAATACAAACAGTAGCCTCAGTAACTGTACCATGTAAACATTATAACATGTTGTCACTAAAAAATAAAATTAATGTTTTGACAATCACAATTACAATTGCAAGTATTTTTTAGATACCCCCAATCCGTCTGTTTCTCTTGTGCAATTAAAATATCGTGATAATACCGTATACCGTGATAAAAGCTCAATCAATTAATCGCAGCATGAAAATTTGATACCGGCACATGCCTAGTACATTTTAATCATTAACATTAAAAGCACACTCTTTTTACGACTGAAATAACAGTAAAGGGTAAAAAAATATATATACCCAAAAATTAAAACGAAAACAAGGAATTTGCTAAAATTAAAACGGAAAAAACGGAATTTGGAAAAAAATAAAACGGATTTCATAGGGCCCTATATATTACGCCTATATATATTAATGGCTCTTAACTTGATGTAATAGATGTTTTCAAATCCTATAAACAAACCAAGCTTGCTTTTTTGTGGGCAGGTTACGTAGTAACAATCAGTTACGTCATTGTTGAGTAAGTTAATGAAAAATACTGTATCGTATAAAACTGAAATGAGTCGTATAAAACATTTCAGTTTTTACTTGTGCAATTATTATATCTGAAAATAAATAGCAGTTGAATATAATAGTTTGGGCTCTGTTGTTAAACTTAACCTATAATATAACTGTAATGTACCAAATGAGAGGGTTCCCTGTATAGTTTACAGCATTAGTTGGGAGAGATTTTTTTCCCCTTAAGAAAACCTAACTATTGGTATCGGCAGATATCATTCAGAATAACCGGCTATTAGTATGAATAACTTTCCTGGGGTAAATGTAATGTTTTGTGACATTGTTTGCAAGCTGTTATATTGACGTCTTTCTTTGGTTGAAACTGATTAAGTGATTACATTAGAGATGATTCATTTCAGTAAGTTGTACTGTATCTTTCATAGGGATGGGACGATTACTGGTTTCAATATAAACCACGATAAAATGTACTGACGGTTAGTAGTATCGTTTAAAATTCAATTATCATTAAAGCTGCAGTAGGGAGTTTTTGAGAAAATGTTGACTTAGCCTGAAAATTTGAACAAGCACAACTTACAGGTCCAACCCCCTTGCTCTCTGCTACGCTACAACCCTCCCTCCACAGCTCCACCCCCACAGCGGAGCCTGCCGTGAACACGCAGGCTAGTAAGCAGGACCACCGATGGCGGCGGATTATAAACAGTTATGGAACATTCACTAATAGGGACGAAACATCAACAATATGCTTTACATTGACTATGGCCTGCCCATACTTTGACTACAAACTTGGTCCTCAAATCATTATGTATTTTGCAATACATGTAACTTTATAAGGTTGCACTCTTTCTATAAGTTATAGCTACTAAAATAACGTTAAAAGATTAGTTCACTTTAAAAAAAAACTTTTGCTGATAATTTACTCACCCCCATGTCATCCAAGATGTCCATGTCTTTCTTTCTTCAGTCGAAAAGAAATTAAGTTTTTTGATGAAAACATTCCAGGCTTTTTCTCCATATAATGGACTTCAATAGGACACAAACGTTTCGAGGACCAAATGACAGTTTCAGCGCAGCTTCAAAGGGTTTTAAACGATACCAGACGATGAATAAGGGTCTTATCTAGTGAAACGATCGGTCATTTCAAAAATAAATAAAAAACTTGAATGAACGAAATGACTCGAAAAAAGATTCGTTCATTTGGATGAACGAGTTTGAACAGGAGAGTCACGAACGACGGTACGCGCTCACGCTGTGCAAGAGAGGGGTGATCAGCGCGTAGACGAGCGTGATTGACACTGCTAAGACATTCCTCCTGGCTCTGATTGGTTGTTTCTGACCGGGAGCGGTGTATTTCTGCAAATGGCAGTAGGACCACAGGGAGGAGCCAGAGGGGCTTGATTTTTTTCACAGATTATCTGTCTCATATTCTACTTTCAAGACATAATGAGAGTTTTAACAAATATTTGTTTACAAAAGCTACCTACTGGAGCTTTAAAACCGTGTTTGGTTATCGCGATTTTAATAACTCACTATAAATCCTGTACAGCCAGCAACAGTCTGACTCTATTCGAGAAGGAGTGGCGGAAGGCGGTGACCGTGTTCGGGAGATTTTTCAGCCTTTTAAGAGGACCACTACTGAGGTGTGGTCATATTTTGGCATTTACAAAAATCCTGAGGGAGACTTAATCGAGGATGGTCAGTGGTCACTCTGTCTGCAGAACATGCACAAAAAAAGTCGCTGCGATAGGCGTAAACACTTCAAATCTGCCGAGTCGTCCTGTGTGACCATCACCCACTGTTTTGTAGCGAACGCAAGGCAAGTTAACTTTGATCTCAATACTAAAACTACGTCTAGGAAATAATTGGGCACAAAATGTTGTTTTGAGTTGAAATATTTTCTATCACTCACTTGAAATAAATTTGAAGAAAAGTTTGCAGCAAGTGGCTTTTGAGCCAAAGACGAACGAACAAGTTCAAACAAGACTATTAAGAATGACATTTAAGAGATAATAATGTATATTCATTGTACAGTTATAACACCGATTATTTTTTTTTACCACATAATTACGGGGACATATTGAATAGAGATTAATGTCTCTATTCTTACCTGTTAAATCCATTTTGTACAGCGTACAAAACTCATCCAGACAAGATGATCACAACAATATTATCAAATTCTGTAAACAATAAATCAACTCTGATTTCATTTTCAATACAATCAAAAACGGAGACGCAAGATGACAAGTTGTATTTGAATGAAATGAGAGCGCGCGTCCGTTGTGATACATGGATGTGTGCTGTGTTATGTTGCTATTGACGGCGGTGATTATAAGGAAGGACATGCCAAAGAATAGAATCTTACTTTAAAAAGTGCATAGAGCTGCTTGTTTTATTTGTTGTTTGTTGATTCTCAAATATAACTCATATATATACTTGTTGAAATGTTTTCAGTGTGAGCATCAGTTCTTTTTTAACACTTTCATCTTGTTTTAACAAAACCGTGATAATATTGACAATCACAATAATTTCGGTCACTATAATCGTGATATGAAATTTTCATACCGTCCCATCCCTAATCTTTCAACATACCTTTTGATGATTATTCATGTTTATTTTGTGATGTAATAGTAGAAAAGAGGAAGAGATGATAGGTTCATGTGCTGCTCGACATGGGGCGCTACAGCGATCTGTCACGCTATCCTACATTAAAAAGCGCCAAAACCACATGTATTGTTTAAATTTCATAGTAAAATTGACAATTTAACAGCTGAGACTTTGTTTTACATCAAAAGTAACCGGCTCGGTCTTATCGGTCAACAAATTATCTGTTCTCTTTGCTCTACGATGCATCTTGCACTGCGTGAGAAAATGGACATGTGGCGTGAGAACAGTTAGTGAGTTTGGCACAAAGAGTGAGAGTTTGTGGCACTGCATATGACAGCGTTTTTTTGTAGTAATGTTAAACTTTCCCACATTTTACGGGTTCGACTTTGTTTTCACTACGAAGTAGAGCTGCACGATTATGACAAAAATCATAATTGCCGATTATTCACTTGAAATTGTAATTGCGATTATTAATTACGATTATCACAGTTTACATTGAATATATATAGGCATATTATAATACATGTTTACACAAAAATTGTTAACACACACAAGTACTGCCCCCCTTTAATTAACATACACATAAATTGTAAGAATGACTCATAGTAAAGACTAGAAAAACATTAGGACTATGCTAAAGCAATTAAATAGCAGTCCCAAACTAGTTTTTGTTGATACAATGTTGATATGAGCCACCACAGTCATTTAATAATATAAAAAATAACACAAATTGAAAATAAAGTTGCATTTTTGGGTTATGGAAACGACAGTTACCATGGTGAATACACAATACTAACAATAACTGTTAATGAAACAGCTCATGGTGAAGAGAATGAAAATCATACCTGCATGCAAATCCTTCTCAGCTAACACATGATTTATTGGTATTTTACTTTTATTTCTCGACTTAATAATTTACATTGTAACGACGTTGCTCGTAGTTTCTTTTGCACTTTATACAGTGAAGCGATACACAGCCACAGATGCGCGCCGCCGCATTTGCACGTGCAATTGAAGAGTGCGCGCTACGTGCACAGTATAACGGCTGACAGGACAGTAAAGTCCGTTTTTCTGAGGTGAAAGACTTTTTTATTTCAGCGTACACTTTCATCACTGACTGGTCATATTGTGCTGGGTTTTCTTTTGTAATCGCGGCTTTGAACGATTACGTAATCGTGGCATCCGTAATATTAATCGCAATTAGAAATTCGATTAATTGTGCAGCCCTACTACGAAGCACCATGTCTTCAATTGGATTGGATCCGGGAGGGCCGCATTACAGTTTTGCGCAACAGCGACCCCACTGTTCAAACCATGTTATTGCAGACCCTTCAAATAGGACATATAAGATCAAAAGACTATTCGACAACAAAAATATTTGTCAACATTGTTGATAATGTTGACTAATCGTTTACGTTAGTATCGGTGCATCTCTAGTTTAGAGTTCTTACCAGCTGAGCATAGTCTTTAGCACAGGAATCAGCATTAATTCAATGGAAAAGAGCACTGGTACACTGTAACACTGTTACACAGGAGAAATACTAGAAACATCGCTGTTATTCCTCGTTCTCTCAAACCTACCATTAATTAAAAGGCTGTGAGGTATTAGCCAGCAGCTTTGGAGTATAAATCACTAAATAATTCTCCCTTGGGTCGAGACCAATGCATCAGCAACTTCAGATTGGCTTCTCTCTTGCGGTTTATCATCCTGATCGATGACCCCAAACGGACGGAAAAAACGCAAACACATAACTGTGGAAATAATTCAACAGATCAGAAAGTAACTCTTATATTGATCACCAAGTCAGATTCTTTACTGATAACCACGACACAGCCGGAAATCAAAATAAATTATAAAGAAGGCAGAAAGTGAACAGGTCAAGATGAGTGCCAAGATGACATCAGTGACCTCATTTAAATATCAAAGTGGACTTGCCCATTTGTTAAAGTCTGTTGTTAAACTGTAAAGCCCCTGTAATCAATAATTGTATCCCTTAAAACATATCTTTGATCACCAAAATTAGATTTTTAAATGTTTTTTCCTGTGAAAAAAAAATTCTTCATGCTTTAAAATAGCTTGAATGTAACACTACACCCTTGCTACATTTAGTATACACGGATCTATTAATATGAAAATTACTCACACCGGCTAAGAGATTCACTGACCAACTTACTGAGGTAAACGCTTCACAATGGTGTCGGTCTTTACGTCAGACGCATAACGGCAATTAATATGATTAGCCTTTTGCTTGAATCAGCTAATAATGTGTTGCTAATGTTACACAAACCATGTTCCCATTCCATATCTTAGAGTCAGGCAGCTGCGTTCTAACAATAATCAGAAACCCTTTGAACAACTCAGAACGTCAGTGGAGAAAGGCATATAGTTGACATCATATTATACATCATACATACACCCGCTATATTGCTAAAACTACGATTTTTCATATTAACAAAAATATACCGGAATAACCTGGGTTCTCGAGACTCATCTGCTTCGCAGCATAGTTAATGATGCTATGCTAAAGCATTTTGACATGATTGGTTCCAAGTAGTTTGTGATGTCAAACCGTTTTTCAGACGGTCTGTAGTTCATTGCCGTTTTAAAGAGAAAATACTCAGCAATGGTGTTGACTTATGAATTTGAACATGGTTTGTCTTAAAGAATATTAAAAACACCACACAGACATATAAAACTTTAAAAACTTGATTTTCACCACAGGAGGACTTTAAAACATCTACATGAGAATGTATACTGGTTGATTACACAACTTTAAAGCCAATACATTAAGACTCCAAAGATCAAGCACATTTTTCAGCAGTGATTTTATTTCCTCTTATTTCAACGAAAGATCTGTCTGCTTCTAGGCCCTCGGTGTCTTCTGCACATGCTCTCAGTCTGATAACTTACAGCAAAGAGTGAAATGAAATAATATTCGGCATTGAGTGTAGTGGCTGCCTGGAAGACAAGGCCTGTCCTTTGAAGACTCCTTAGTCTCAAATGGCCCAACACACACTATGTTCTTACCGAGAAAAGATGGCTGCCCGAAAGATATGACCTCCAATGGAAATGAGTGTCTAACTTGGATGAACTCAGTAATTGGATCCTTGTGCATTTATAGGGAATGTAGTGGACACACATGGGAAAAGGGTCACTGTGATCAAATAGCAGCCTTTTAGACTCTTAAACAGATCACCCAAAAATGAATATTCTGTCATCATTTACTGTTATAAGCAAAACCACAAAATGAAAACAATTTTGTAATTCAACCTTAAAGCAAGTGAAATTTTGATACAACGTGCACACTGCGAATAGATGCATCTCCTGTTGATGATAAAGGAGCAGCAGACATATCAGAGGGTTGGTCTTATGAAGACAGAGAGAACCAGGCCTATTAGATTAGGCTATTTTTGTACCTGCTCTCCTGTTTAATGGAGTTACATGGCTCTGGATTGCCTGGGCAAAACTGATTTTAAAATAAGAGGACTGACAGGCTGCCAGATATAAAAACAAACAATAGGCTAACTCCATCTGAGTTGAGCTCTGCACATTTTTCTGGTAGACTGCCACACAAGGAGCAGTGTCAGGGACTTAAGTAATTTACAAGAATTTTCAACTCCAGACTAATTCTTACCGCTCTGTTAAAGTATGGGCTCACATTTTTTTACTCTCACTATTTCTTTGGTTGCAGTACCATCTGCTTGTACTTGAATGGTATCAGATATTCCACAAGCAAGAAGTGGATATCAATGGCTGTGATATTGCATATATTCAGATGCCGAGACCTTCGTTCTACAGAACTAGAGCCCCCAGTGTACCCACTTTTATCCTCTGTCACCCGAGCCACAGACCTCTTGCGTTTGATCACAAGCGCAGGTAGAGAGGGCCTCAGCTCTACTTGTACAATGGGAAAGTCTGCAGGCGGAGGGAAGGAGCAATCGTGGGCCTTCATCCCTGTGGGTGGCTCATCCACACTCATGACAAAGTGCATCCAAGCAAAGGTCAGTGCAGCGCCTGCAGGCAACTGCTGCTTCCCTCATCCTACCTAGTTAGTCATCGACGGGAAAACATCACTCCATCATCCAATGACGATGAGTGGAGAAATGAAAAAATAAAAAAGATGTACAAAGATGATTCAAAAGCTGTGGGAGTGTGGAAAGCTAGATGAGACGGTGAGGGTGATCGATGAAGGCGACACTCCAAAGTCTTTGGCACACATCCTAAAGCACTCTTTAGGATTAAAGCTAGGAGCCTGGTGCAGGGCCAGACCGGCAAGCACGTCCCATCCGTTCATTTGAGGGGATGTGGTTGAGCCAGATCGTGACTCCTGACATTCCACCACAACTCCTGGCATTTTTAGCGGCATTGGGCTAGATGTGCAAGAGGAAGAGCAAGAGCTAGAAAGAGATATTGTCTATATACTTCCATGTCTCCTGTTCATGCATTTACACGTGTGCATACTAGAATTTTACAGATTTTTTTAATATATATATATATATTTTCAAAGTTTCTCAAAGTAACTTAGTTATTGTCAAGTTGTGAGTTAAATATTATGTTACATAATTTGCTTGTTAAATGTTTCAAACATCTCAGACTACAGTACTGAAATCTAATTCCACCCAGATAGAAATGTCTGTGACTGGATTTTTTTTCTAATCTATTTTGACCTCTGGTGAATATCGTAAGCTAATTTTTGCTCGTTGTGCTGCCTGGTGCATTTTCATTATTGATTTAGACCTTTTGCCAAGTTTCTGAGTGAAATAACAGTTGGTCGTTCAACTGCCTGCTGGCATCCTTTCCAACATAAAAAGCTAATTAAATCAATAAGGAAAGCCCGATCCCCGAAACTGCTCAGAATAGCCACTTTAGTAGAAGGTCACGATTCCTGTCTAAATTGAGTCCTTCTCTTAATTACATACTAACATTATAAATGAAATCAAGCATCGCGTTAGTTCTGGCAGGTCACGTTAGTCAACCTCGCATCAGCAGACTCTCAGCTGATCCACGTCTACCTATAGGAATACGACGCCTATCACTGTATACATATATAAGCTCCTTCAGTTTAATCAGCAGCTATCGCGTTTCTCAGGATCTAATTACCCTCCTCCATACCCAGCTCCTCCTCTCGTCAGTCAGGATTTGGTTTTCCCCTAGGATCAGAATAAATTCTCGAATTACGTTGTACTTTAAAATCTTGAATTAACGATATTGCATGCATTCATGTTGGTTCTGTTCTGTTTACCCTAAGGGGGATTATTGCTGCTCTCCCTGCTATTATCCATGCTAGGCTGCATGGATACGCAGGGAGTTCTCACCCAGAACGGAACCATACCGCCAATCCAAAATGTATGCTAATTGTCAATCATATTTGACGATAGTGGTCCTGACTGAAGTAACACCCACATCCAAACAACCGACCAATCAGCCTTATGGATGTAGCTATAGACATCCCACTCCTTCTTAATTATTTAAATGCATGTTTAAAATATCTTTAATGAAAATGACAGCAACTGTGTAAATTATTATATTTCAATAAAAATTTTCAATAAATTAGAGTAAACTGGCTTATGTTCAGTTTACATGTTTTCATACAATGTGTTGGGTGTTGATTATTATATCTAAAAAAATAAATAGCATCTGAATTTAGGCTAAAAGTCTAGGCTCTGTTGTTAACCTTTAATGTTATAGTAATGTACTGGCTCCATATAGTTTACAGCATTATCAGATCTTTTTTTTTAAATCCTTGCAAAACGTTTAATTGTAATTGAACTAATTTAAAGACAATTTTTTTTCATTAAACCACTGTTTAAAAAAAAACAAAAAAAAGCAATTTTAGCTTTCTAAATCCCGGCCTACCGAACCATATGTGTATGTGTGTGTGTGTGTGTGTGTGTGTGTGTGTGTGTGTGTTTTCACCACTCACTGCTCCTGATGTGTGTCCACTAGGGCTGGGCAATTTTTCAGATTTTTTCTATTAATTCGAATTTAAAATGTCATGAAATCGAAATCATGAATCTGTTAATCTATCTGGGGGAAAAAAGAGATTACATTTTTTTGCCATATCGCCTAGCCCTAGTGTGCACTAACTTGGATGGGTTAAATGCAGAGGACAAATTCTGAGTATGGGTTGCCATACTTGGCCTTCACTTTAAAGTTGTGATGGAATAGTGACAAACCATTTCTTTCATATTGTGATGTATATCCAAGTGAAACGACTTACCGAAAAAAAAAGTTGAGCAAGGACTTCTATCCATCGGGTGTTGATTGGATTTTGGGGAGAAAGTGAAAGATCTGAATGCAAGCTTGAGGTCGATAGTAAGAAAGGGTGGAGATTAAGCAGACTAAATGATTCACACAGATGGCAAAACAACTCAACCAAGACTTGACACAATGTACTAAGTTCACAACATTAAATCTTGATTCTAAAAAGGGCAGCAATTAGGGGTGGGCGATATAGCCTCAAAATAATATCACGATATTTCAAGAATACTCACTCATTGCGTTTTTACAATGTGGTAATTTTGTTGTTAAGAGTTTAAACACAAGGAAGCTTGATTTCAATCTTTGAATTAAATGTTAAATGTGTGTAGGTCTAACACCAGTATTCAGAAATACTACAGAAACATAATAAAGTCATCAAATGTAAAATAACACAGTCTTTTAGTTCTGTTTCCTTATTAAATTAAATACATAGGCTAATAATTCTCATTCATTACAATTAAAGCTATCTTTTGTTGTTTTGAAGACAACATTAATGACAGACGCATAGCCTATGGCTGCGGTCACTTTTACAGCTAGTTCACGGAGCAATTGCTGTTTTCATTATACTGTCTGTCAAACTGTCACATGCGTTTTATACATAACCGACTGTGTTTATGAGTATACTTACCAAGACCGGAAGTTTTACACAATTTTGCGTTTTTCCCCCCATTAAAGCGATATAATCCGCGAAAAATAACTTTAGTTTCTCGCGAGCTGTAGGCTACTTTATGTATGCACGCAGTGAAACTCTCTCAGAGAGTGCGCGAGTAGCTTACTGGATAGTTTAAAACCGCTTGAATGTTTAAACTGGTAAGAATTAAGAAGACTTGAAAATTATAAACTTTAGTTACGATGCACTGATGGCCCGATTGTGCAAGAGACCATTCAGTCATGTCCCGACTCCTAAACGCGTGCGAAAGACGACGCGCGTCGGCAGCCCCGCTGAACACTATAGCTGTTTGTGAAATTGCTAAATCGTCATCGGAGGCTGACAGGCTGCTCTCGCGCTCAGACAGGTGGTGTTGTTGTGCGTGCTAGGGAACGTAAATGCGCCATACGTCATTGCGTCGCTATATCATTGATATCGCGATATGACACTTTTTTTATCATGTAAAAAGTATACCGGTATTATCGTGGACGGTATGATATGGCACACCCCTAGCAGCAATTCATTTTATCTGCAAAGATATGTGCCTATCCCAGATAGCACTGTTGAAAGCAACGGTTTTAAAACCCCATTATGTTACTCCTACCTAGGGCTTTATCTGCTCTACACTATAAGATACAAACTTTTTAGGATCTGCACACCTGTATCATAAATTGTATTGTATCGTGAAGTAGCCTATAGTTGGCCACACGCAGCCCTAAATGACACTTAAAGTTGATTCTTCACTGTAGAAAAAAATCTGAAAGTTGATGAAACACCTTATTATGATTTATATTACATTCTCAAATAGCATTTTTAAGTACAGGTAAAGGCACACTACAAATAAAACATTCAAACTGAATACAAACTGCTGCATCATGAGAATCGTGATTAGCTTATCTAGTATGTAATTAACCTAAACTGGAAAGCATTAATCAGCAGTAGATAAAAAAAAAAGCTTTATTACCTCGAAGCTAAGACTATTCGAGGGTCTTGATCTTATTTGCAGCTTAGCATTCCATCTTGGGCATACAACAACTGCATGGCTTTCAGCCAATGATTGTCAATCTACTAATGCTCATCAATTACAATGTCCAATGTAACATAGCAGATAAGCTTGACAACACATTGGACAGAGGGGAAGGTGAATGTACGAGTGAGTGAGTAGAGGTGAATGGCTCCTTATTCATCAGATTCTCTACTCTATGCCAGGTGAATTTCTCAATTTCACAGTCAGCAAAAACATCAGCAGGAGTTACACCCCTCATCCTCCTGCACTATGGTCCAGTACTCATACAGCGGACAAGATCTTGTGTCTATGAAGAAAGGTAGCTTTGAAAAATAAGCCTGGCTCACCAGCATCAGCATTGCAGTCCACACTTCAAAATACTAAAATATATACACTAAGTGGCTTTATTCGAAAGTATACTGGTCAAAAACAGAAGGTTAGTCTATGAACTAAGAGCAGCAACAGGAATCGGAGCTAGTCTAAATGTAGTGATGTAAAATGTAGTGGTGTAAAATGTCCCACCCGATTTTTAATTTTTCAAAAACATGCTCAACCAAACGGTTGATTTGGCACATAACGGTTAACTGTCACCCCCCTTTTTGAGAATGGACATTACAATGCACTTTTAAAACTTGGTTGTAATTCAAGAATGCTTTGGAATAAAGACCTAAGTTTGGTCTTGTTTTAAAGGGGTCATATAATGGTACATGCACTTTTACAAGTTGATTGTACTGCAATGTGTGTTGGCAGTGCCTGTACACAACCATCATATAATGATAAAAATCCATCCAGTGTTTTTGTTTTAATCTCCTTATGCATTCCCGTCTCAAATCAAGCCGTTTCACCGTGTGACGTCACACAGCGCATGACGCCCCTCCCAGTGGTGTTACAGTTAACGTACTAACACTTAAGTAAAACATAAAACATTTTCGTACTGCACTAAACATAAACATACAACAAATTCTTAGGTATCCTTAAACTACTGCTAGAATCATTACTGACATGACAGGACATGTTTCAGTCACAATAATTGTACCGAACACGGAGATAACCTTACGCCATCACTGACAAGCCTACATTTACCCAAAAAAAGTTTTTCAACATAAATCTGTCTATGAACTAACCTATACAGTAAACACAACGTTTGTATCCAACTATTCTACCCTGACAGTACATACAAAAATAGATCAAAATGACATTACGTTAACCAACCATTCAGAAACGTCCTGTTCGAGCCTTAATGGTCAAGATTCTTCGGGGCCGTCATCTTGTTTCCGGGTCTGACTCCGGTTCAAATTGGTATGGCAACACTACAGATGTGTCCTCAGAGACTCCCTCTGCCATTCTTTCGCCAAAATATACCATCAACTGTTGTCAAGGCAACACTCCGCGCTGTTTTTGAGCAGGTAAAATTGGCAGGTAACTAATGAGAATTTTTAATAAAAGTATATTACAAAGTTTTCATTTAGACCCTAAAGATTCATATTAACTTGTACCAAAATGGCATTATATGACCCCTTTAAAGAAAACAGTCGGTAGATTATTGCTGAAGTAAAAGCACTTCAAAAAATGTAAGTATGAAAAAGTTATGGAAGTTTTAACTTTACATTAAATCAAATATACTGTACTTAATATATATAAAATATATATTTTACAAAATATTTTTTACTATAAAATTAATATAAAATCAAAGTCATATATCTAACCAAGTTGTGTTCCAAATTTGAAGTTGATACCACAAAAATTGAAGTTCCCATGAGATTTTGTTTAGGCGTAATACCAAAGATGACATAAATTCCATTGAATTTAATTGTATGCATTCTGCTGTAACAACTTTCTTTTAAATGTCTGTCCAAATATCACTTCTAGGGATGTGAATTTCTGCCAAAAATGGCATTCGAAAATCGAGGAACAAAAGTCGATTATCGTTCGAAAATAAAAAATATATAAAAAAACGCACAATGTCAGAAAGGGAGGACAATTTCATCTTTAGCGATTTGTCATCAAACAAACTGTTTATTAATTGAACAAGTAACATGTTTTCGTGGTTTTTTAACATAGTTAACAGAAGAAAAAAACAATAAGCAGGACAGACCGTTTTTGCATCGCCAAACCAGATGCTCGTTAGATAAAAAAATAATGAAATATGTCATAATGATTTCATGCGGACCTGCCTTGTTACTGCAATAGCCTATTTTTTAAACAAATTAGTTTCAATCAAAACTATTCGTGTGATGCCGCTGTGCAATACACACACATTACCGCGGGATGGCGGGTGTTCATTTCATAAACTGTGGACAATGGTAGCTTATTTAATGTAGCCTATAAATTAACATCTTCAAAAAACGGATAATGTCATCATACTTGTAGCATTGCTATCATCGCGTAATAATCTGTTTGGTTGTAAAATGTATTACCTGAATGAAATGAACTCGAATGTATCGTCCTGTGGAATCATTCATTCACAGACATCATACGAAGATGTTCAACTAGATCTTCATCGCTGGCATAAATGATGCATTTGCAGATTTGCTTTCACTAGACTAAACTGTAGGCCCACGGCCACTTCATCCAACGCTCTTGATGTTCTTAAATCTTCCTGTTACGACTCCGAGTGTGAATTGAAAGCGCATCAGAGGATTCAGTGCGTGCAGGAAACTGAACAGACCGTTCAAACTGATTCACGAACCGATTTAGACAGATCTGTTTGTTGAAGTCTTTGAACAGAATCGACTCAAAAGAGTGATTAATTTGTGAATTGAGCATCGCTCATGCCCATAAAAAAGATTCAGCACGCTTGGAATAAACTATACATTTAACAGCATGTATTGCATTAAAATAAAGTAACGAGAGGAACGTCGCCCCAACGTAAGGAAGTAAATGTAGCCTACTTTGTAGACGTTTACTACCATAGACAGTAAAAGGTTACTACCCACCTCTGTTGGGCGCAGAGTTAACGGTCACGGTGCTCTTCTTCTGTTGTTTGTTTACACTATATAAAACGCTGGTATCCTATCGCGCAGTAGGGGGTTTCATTCATGTTAGTGACACCTTGTGTCCCCGACAGGAAAATACCCTGCTGCGCGATCTGTGACAGTTGGCGCGCCGTCAATTATGACACATTGGAATTGCGCGAAAATATAACGATATTCGAAAAAGTTATTTTATGATCGAATTTCGAACGCAGTTCGACTATTCGACTATTCGAAGATCGCGACTCATCCCTAATCACTTCTGTCAAAAAATATGGAACCTTGAGACTCAGACCTTTCTGACAATGTGTTTGTCAAGATTAGAAAAGATTTTGATCATAAATTATGATGGGCAATGAAAAAGTATGGCAATATGTGTATGAATTCCGGTACCTTTTTTTTACCATTAAGTGACATCTCAACCATTTGGTAGAGGCCGATATTTTAAAAATTATGGGATGTGTTGAAAAAAAATACATTGAGTCTGGTTACTAGCGACATAAGGAGATAAGAAATGCAAACAAAAGATTTTTCCATCACTTTTTTCTTGGTGCGGACCTTAAAGGGTTAAAAACACAGTAAACAATCTTACAAAAGCTATTGCTTACAAAAGCAACAAAAAAAAAACTGTTCTCCATAAAATCTGCAGTGCACAGATAAACGTTGGGGTTATAATGTTCCTGAACAGTATTTAAAATAAATTTGAACCACTCTCTTTGCGCCCATGGGCGTGCTGGTGTGAAAATTAGGTGTGTTCAGACGCATTGTTGGTGCGTTGCTATTTTGAGGCAACTGAAATAAACTGCTCCATTGACTAACAAAAACCTGGTCTAAAATCAATGGCAAGTGGCGGCTGTTGGTCTTTCAAAAGAGGGGAAGCTCTTTTTTTTTTTTTAACTCAACTGTCAGGTGTGGGATGGTGAAAGGAGAGATGGACTTAGGTGCAGAGTTGATGGGCTTTATTTTAATAACAAAATAAAACAATATACAAACTTTCTACAAAATTCATCTTCTGATTTTTTTTAATGGTGGTTGGCAAACAACTTTTTAATGTGCATTACCGCCACCAGCACAAGACTGCAAACGCAAGGAGAATAAATAGGGAGCAAACAAGGCAGGTAACAAGGGAGGACAGGTGGGGCAAATTAACCAAAAATCAGGTAACAAGATGGGAGTACACACAATCGACAGGAGAGCACATGGTACAAGGAAACACATGACAAGCCATGTGCTCACAACCAAACATGACAAAAAACACAAGCACATGGCCAGTAAAACAAATCACAAGCAAAGTGCTCACACAAAATGAGACATGAAGAACAATGAGAACACTCATAAGCCACGTGTTCACACAGAACATGACATGAAAGCACACAGCTAGTGTTAGGGCTGGGCAAAAAATCGATTTAATCGATTTATCGATTTTGTAGTTTAAAACGATTTTTATTTTGCAAACTCGAGTTTTTTTCCACAATAGTTTTTTCGGACTTTTCCGCGTTTCGTCCTTGTGCGTTACCGTAGCGCGATATGAGCCAGCCCCCGCCCCGCGTTACACAGTCAAAACAACATGGCAGCGTGTAGCAGAGAACTAACGTTACTTCCAAAGAAAGGCACAGGTAATTCCGTAATTTGGAACTGGTTTGGTTTTGATGCAGCAGACACAACACAGACGAAGCCTTGCTGCAAAATATGTTTCAAGGCTGTTGCTACTGGAAGCAGCAGTACAACAAATCTTTTCCAGCACCTGAGGAATAAACATCGCGAAGAATGGGAGAAGTGCAGCCGGCTCCGTAGCGAAAACGGCTCCTCTAGCACACCTGCTAAAAAGCAAACTACACTTCCTGAGAGCTTTACAAACTGTGTGCCTTATGATAAGAACGGAGCGCGATGGAAAGCGATTACAGAGGCGATCACGTTTTATATTGCCACAGACATGCTGCCAATTTATTCTGTCGAAAAGCGAGGCTTTAATCACATGCTAAAAGTATTAGATGCGAGGTACGTTGTCCCCAGTCGCAAGTATTTCGCCAATGTAGCGCTGCCTCACCTGTACAATACAACTCGGGAAAAGATCAGCAGTGAGCTGGAGGAGATGCAGTTTTACTCAGCCACAACGGACCTGTGGTCCAGCCGGACGATGCAGCCATATCTGAGTCTGACGGTTCACTACATCAACATTAGTTGGACTCTGCGCAGCATCTGCCTTCAGACAGCGTATTTCCCAGACAACCACACTGGTGAGATAATTGCCCATGGCTTAAAAGACGCTCTCAGCTCCTGGGGACTTTCGGAGGAACGACTCGTCTGCATGACAACTGATAGTGGCACCAACATCATAAAAGCCCTTAAGGACAACAACTGGCCCAGCTTGCAGTGTTTTGGCCACAGACTCCACAACGCTATAGGTAAGAGTTGGTGTAAGAATAAATAGGTGCACATACTTGCACATTGTAAAGTACTGTTTGCTCATAATTTAATAGCCAGAACATGGTATATATTTCAACTGGTTTACACACAGACATAAATTCATATTTACAGTTTATTTTAGTTTATTTACATAAATAAACCTGACTTTTCCTTAATCTGCATTCATTATACATTATGTATTAAACAGTGTTACAGCTATTAAAATTGGGATAAAAGTACAAAACAATAGTTTGGAGTGACAAAAAATATACTAAATATCTTTTCACATTTATTACAGAGAATGGTGTGAAGGACCCAAGGATCGATCGGGCCATAGGGGTCTGCAAAAAAGCTGTATCAGCCTTCTCCTACAGCTGGAAAAAAAGGCGAGACATGACAGAGGTGCAGGCTGAGCTTGGACTTCCCCAGCATCTTCTGATCTCAGAATCCCCAACACGTTGGGGGTCTCGTCAAAAGATGATTGAGCGCTTCCTTGAGCAAGAGAAGGCAATAACTCGTGTCCTGGGTGCGGACAAGAAAACGCGTCATCTTGTTCCCACGTGGCAAGATTTGGAAGTATTAGAAGCCACCAACAAAGCAGTGAAACCTCTCCAGGACTTCACTGATGCACTGTCAGGGGAATCATTTGTCAGTGTGTCATGCATCAAACCAGTGCTGCATTTGTTTAAAACAAGTCTCCTCCTGCCAGACGAGGAAGATTTGGAGCTAACAAAAACAATCAAAGCGAACATCATGCGTTACCTCGAAAGTAAATACAGTGATTTGGAGAAAGAGGAACTTTTGGACATGGCCACACTTTTAGACCCGAGGTTCCGTACAACCTACATTGATGCTAGCAAACTGGAAGTTGTCAAAAAAAGAGCAGTGTCTGAGATCTCTGCTCTCTGCAGCTCTACCACAGAGGAAGCTGGTCCCTCAGCTGTTCAAGAGAACACCCCACCAAAAAAGAAAATGACTCTGGGTGCCTTCTTTAAAAACAGTGCACCATCCACCACGCCACACCCACAATCTGAGAAAACAAAAATTGAGACTGAGCTTGCAACATATTTCCTTATTCCAGACATAGAGCCAGACACAGATCCTCTTGAATGGTGGAAGCTGCATCAGCCCAACTTTCCAAGGCTAAGCTTACTGGCTAAAAAATATCTTTCTATTCCAGCCACTAGTGCCCCCTCAGAGAGGGTATTTAGTGTGGGTGGGGGAATAGTTACCTGCAACCGGGCCTGCCTTAAGCCAGAGGTTGTGGACAGGCTCATCTTTCTTGCAAAAAATGTTTAGAATGAGCATGCACAATGTTTCAGAGATCTAACAAGCATGTGTTTTGTTGTTATAGATAAAAGTTTACATTTGTTCACTCTTTGAGCAAGCTATATGTCTGCCACAGGCATGTTTCATTTTTTATATTCACACTATACTGAGAAGAGTTTATTTTTTTAATTGTAATGTTATATGTTACAAAATTTGTAATTATCTGATTTCTTGAACAGAAAATTTAAGCTACTGTGAAGTTGTTGCACTTTTGCTTAAACCTGGGTTAAAGCTTGAAATTGTTGAATGACAGAGCCTCATTTACTTTTTGTTTTGGGATTCTACGCATTGTAACTCTTGAGGACAATCATAGCAATAAAGTTGCACTTTTGACACTATATCTGATGTCTGCAGTCATTTAAGTGCATTGAAAAAAAAAATCGAAAATCGAATCGAAACTCGAATTTTCTTTAAAAATCGAAAATTTATTTTTTGGGCAAAATCGCCCAGCCCTAGCTAGTGTAAAACACTAGATCTCCCTTTGGAGTGGACTTTGAGCTTTGCAACCTTGCAGATGTTTTTTTATACACACTAACTAAAGTTGGAAAAGTAGAAAAGCATAATAAGGCCCATTTAAGTATGCCAATCTTTAACTGTACACCTATTATTTTACAATGTTATGTATTGTAGCACTTCACAGAAGCAGAGCCACTGACTGCCTTCTCACTGTGTAGAACAATTTTACATTTCTCCCTATAGCAAGCTATCCTACTTCCACACATTTGAATAATTCAGAAGTGTGATACGAGGGAGAATTTTCTACAATCCGTCATGCTCTACAAGCAAAAACATTGCCTGGTTATCTCAGAAATGTGCTGTCACCTGCCATGATTTCACCTGATGCGAAGATATAGGACAGATGAATTTGTTTCACTTTATTTGTGTTTTGTTACAATGTGTTTTTGATTTGGCTACACTTAATTCGAAAGATACTGAAACGCTTAACTAATGTTGAAATGCTTTGAATTAGCATAAACAGGCAGATACACTTGCAAGACAAAACAGCCCTCCGGACTGGGAGACATTAGCTTTGCTTTTTCTCTCCCTTACTTTGATTGTCAGGAGGGGGGAGTCAAGTCGACAGGCCCGGAGGGAGAACGGCTGACAAGAGCAAAGAAGTACTTTCCATTTCAAAGCTCTCTGTGTTATCTTGTTGTTTTTAGGCAGCAACTTTTTGTAAAAAACAAAAAAAAATAAATTAACAAAAACCACAACATCTAAAATCACTTGTTTTAAAATGCTATAAGTGAATTTAGACATTACAACATTGTAATGTACAATTTGAGATTTGCTAAAAATTAACATTTAAAAGTGATATTATTATTAAAGTTTTTTCCAGATTAACCTTAAGTTAGTGCGTGTTAGATGATGGAAAAGGTCATTTAAAAAAAGAGGAAATCCTACTTCCTTTGTTGCGACCACTACTGCCACTGCAAACTACATCTTGATTGACACATAGGTTAGCACCATAAAAATATTAAAGCTGCAAGCAGCATTTATCGGTGTTCAAGCAGTTAAGGCAGTTAATCTCAAAAGCATCAAAAGACATTAAGTTTCATGTAGCAAGCATTTAACCACTGACATCATAGATGGAATAGACTTTGTTTTAGCATGATTTACCATGATATACCAAATTTAAGTGTGATTTTTCATGATTTACCATGTTCCAGTATGATTTACCATGCATCTAGCATTATTTACCATAGTTTACCATGATATACCAAGTTCTAGTATGATTCACCATGATTTACCCTGTTTTAGCATGGTTTACCACAATTGAACACATTCCAGTATGATTTAAGCATGATTCTAGCATGATTTGCCAGTTTACCACGATTTTCCATGTTATAGGATGATTTATCATGATATACCACATTCTAGAATGATTTACCAGGACTGTAGCACGATTTACCATGATTGCTAGCATTGATGTGAAGTGTCAAAAGTCATATACTTTGATAAAAAAAATAGTTAACATGGAAAAACAGGTTTGCTTTAGTGCAGAATACTGGTGAAAATCAGGTCTGTCAAAATGAAAGTGAGCCAATAAGTGGTCTTCTACTGCCCTCTGCTGGCCATTATACTTATTAATAATACGTTTTCACAGGTGCTTTTGCACTCATATGTAGACATATGCTTACACACACACAGACACACAAATATTGTTGAAATCAACAGGAAAATCCAAGGCACTCTCTTTAGAAAAGTTAAAAAGCTTTTATTTCTATGGCTTTGTCATAATCAATAGAATTAGAAATCAATTAGCCATAGAAATAAAGGCTTTTTAACTTTTCTAAAGAGAGTGCCTTGGATGTTCCTGTTGATTTCTACATGTTTTTTCCTATCCAAAGAGCACCTCAAACTTATTCACTTGAGTCCAGGAAGCGCTTCTCTACAGACATTTGTTCACAAATATTGTTGTTGTTTTTTTCAATGCTATTGGGATGTGTCATTATGAAAATATACTTTAATGGTCTATAAGCATTTCAAATATTTCTTTGTGAAGCTAGATGAGCACGGGACCTTTCAAACAAGCTATCCCAAAAGAATCTTGTTGGTCTAGGTAGGGAGTTACAGCTGTTCCAAGCCGGAGGTCTCACGGATATATTATATATATATATATATATATATATATATATATATATATATATATATATATATATATATATATATATATACAGGTCCTTCTCAAAAAATTAGCATATTGTGATAAAGTTCATTATTTTACATAATATAATGATAAAAATTAAACTTTCATATATTTTAGATTCATTGCACACCAACTGAAATATTTCAGGTCTTTTATTGTTTTAATACTGATGATTTTGGCATACAGCTCATGAAAACCCAAAATTCCTATCTCAAAAAATTAGCATATCATGAAAAGGGTCTCTAAACGAGTTATTAACCTAATCATCTGAATCAACTAATTAACTCTAAACACCTGCAAAAGATTCCTGAGGCTTTTAAAAACTCCCAGCCTGTTTCATTACTCAAAACCGCAATCATGGGTAAGACTGCCGACCTGACTGCTGTCCAGAAGGCCATCATTGACACGCTCAAGCAAGAGGGTAAGACACAGAAAGAAATTTCTGAACAAATAGGCTGTTCCCAGAGTGCTGTATCAAGGCACCTCAGTGGGAAGGAAAAAGTGTGGCAAAAAACGCTGCACAACGAGAAGAGGTGACCGGACCCTGAGGAAGATTGTGGAGTAGGACCGATTCCAGACCTTGGGGGACCTGCGTAAGCAGTGGACTGAGTCTGGAGTAGAAACATCCAGAGCCACCGTGCACAGGCGTGTGCAGGAAATGGGCTACAGGTGCCGCATTCCCCACGTCAAGCCACTTTTGAACCAGAAACAGCGGCAGAAGCGCCTGACCTGGGCTACAGAGAAGCAGCACTGGACTGTTGCTCAGTGGTCCAAAGTACTTTTTTTGGATGAAAGCTAATTTTGCATGTCATTCGGAAATCAAGGTGCCAGAGTCTGGAGGAAGACTGGGGAGAAGGAAATGCCAAAATGCCTGAAGTCCAGTGTCAACTGGGGTGCCATGTCAGCTGCTGGTGTTGGTCCACTGTGTTTTATCAAGGGCAGGGTTAATACAGCTAGCTATCAGGAGATTTTGGAGCACTTCATGCTTGCATCTGCTGAAAAGCTTTATCGAGATGAAGATTTCATTTTTCAGCACGACCTGGCACCTGCTCACAGTGCCAAAACCACTGGTAAATGGTTTACTGACCATGGTATTACTGTGCTCAATTGGCCTGCCAACTCTCCTGACCTGAACCCCATAGAGAATCTGTGGGATATTGTGAAAGTTGAGAGACGCAAGACCCAACACTCTGGATGAGCTTAAGGCCGCTATCGAAGCATCCTGGGCCTCCATAACACCTCAGCAGTGCCACAGGCTGATTGCCTCCATGCCACGCCGCATTGAAGCAGTCATTTCTGCAAAAGGATTTCCGACCAAGTATTGAGTGCATAACTGAACATAATTATTTGAAGGTTGACTTTTTTTGTATTAAAAAAACACTTATTTTATTGGTCGGATGAAATATGCAAATTTTTTGAGATAGGAATTTGGGGTTTTCATGAGCTGTATGCCAAAATCATCAGTATTAAAACAATAAAAGACCTGAAATATTTCAGTTGGTGTGCAATGAATCCAAAATATATGAAAGTTTAATTTTTATCATTACATTATGGTAAATAATGAACTTTATCACAATATGCTAATTTTTTTAGAAGGATATATATATATATATATATATATATATATATATATATATATATATATATATATATATATATATATATATATATATATGCAATAGGGGTGTAAATCGGAGCCTACATGACGATTCGATACGATACCGATTTCTTAAGCCAACGATTCGATTATTTTCGATACTTCAGAATTCCCCGTGATACGATTCGATACGATTCAATAATCGATATTTTTTACATGATATCTATTAAGTTTCAAATAAATCAACAAAAATGTTTATAATTTGCCTTTTATTGAGAATACAGGAACAGTATTCTATTCACATAATGTGTATGTTGTGCTCAATGCACTGCAAATAGAACAGCAAATTATAACAGTTACTGCATACAGTTCAAAACTTGATTCTATCGAATCCTGGTGCGTTTCTGTGCATCTTACGACATCGCAAACGTGCACGACGCATGATAGAAAACAGAATGCGGGTAAATATATTGTGTTTATTTTATTTTATTTGGTGCTATTATGCACAGCTGAGTGAACAACACCGGTTTACTGTGTGTCGCATTTGGCTTTTTGCTGATTGCAAAAGCAGGAGACAGTGGATTTCCATTAATGTGTTGCCCTGAGTCAACGCGCTATGTGTGTGCGAATACACTGCAGACTCACTCTCGCTCTTATCCAAGGTAAATTATCTACAATATCATCCCTTACATGTGTTTTATTTAACTAAATACATCATAACCAGCTAAAAGGCATGCGCAGGTCACTTACTTCCTGAACAAGTCCGCACCCGAGTCCATGATGCTTTCACATTCACGCGAGCCGCGACACGGTTCGAGTGCAACCGAACTCAGCGCACCTCCTCCAGACAGTCTCGGGTTTGGTACCCCAGTGCGCACCCGGGTCCGCATGACAGACAGTGTTTGCATAATTAGCGATTTTTCATGCAAACCGTGCCCGTTCCGTTCCGACGTTAGCCCAGTGCATAACAACAATCGTTTGTACACATATGAGCGGATGCTGAAAATAGACAGGCGGCAAAACAAACACATTAATCGATACTCTTGCAGACGCATCGAATCGTCGGCTGTATAATCGATTCATCGATACGAATCGATTAATATTTACACTCCTAATATGCAATATAGTTTTGAACATATATTAATGCAAAAACTTTTCTTCTTTAATATGTGCAAAAAATTGAAATGAATGAAATGATACCACAGAGACATTCTTCAATATGCAAACGATTGAACTTGAATAAATTAATTGATTGTTAATGTTACTTATTTTCATATGCATTGTTTTAAAAAAAAAACATTGTATTATTCTGGCATTAAAATACAGTTTTGTTTTCTATGACTTGGTTTGATTCCATGTATTTTTTAATGGCACGTTTTTCATATTAACTCTAATAAAAATGCTTAAACACATTTTGTTATAGCTATAGATATTTTAAATAAATGGTAGGTAAAAAAAGCGTATTACAGGTTTCCCATTTAAAACGCAATTTTTAGTTTTAATTTTAATCATATAATTTTATTGAAAAAAATTTCTCACATTTTCATGTTTACTCAATGCATGGTTACACACACACACACACAATTTTGGGATGTTATTGTGAAAATCTAATTTAGTTTAATATAGTTGATAAAATCTCATTTAGTTTAGTTGAATATTTAGGTAATATAGTTTTATAATATTAAAGTATATTACCAGTCCATCATAATAATAAAAAAATAGCTTTAAGAAGTAAAATGGCCGGCAGAGGGCAGTAGAAGACCACTTATTGGCTCACTTTCATTTTAAACAACTTGGTTTCACCAGTATTCTGCACTAAAGCAAACCAGTTTTTTCATGTTAACTCCATATTACATACACACACACACACACGTGTGGGATATGTTATTTTTGAAATCTCTTTTAATGGTCTATAAGCATTTCACATATTTCTTTGTGATGTAATAATATACAACTAATTTAAAAAAATAGCTTTAAGCATTTGTTTGTAAGCCAATACTGAAAGCTGATAAAAAGATTAAACATGTATAATCCTGCTGCTCCCTCTAGTGGACAACAGTGGTATTACAGCCTATATAGAGTTGAAATGAATGAATGGAAATTTGGTTTTTCACTTATATCTTGGGAACGAGAAAGTGAAAAAATCTGAAACTCAGAACTTAGATAGTGTCCGAGGAGCCCTGTTGAACGAGACCATCACGGTGTTGGTGGCCGATCGGGGCCGGGAGTTATGCCCGTTCAAAGGCATATCTTTTGGGGCTTATATCTCGGGAATGCCCAGGCCAAATCACGCCAAACTCGTACCTTTCCAACGAGCTATCCCATAAGAATCTAGGTGGTCTAGGTCGGGAGTTACAGCCGTTCAAATACGGGGGGTCTCTCGAATTAGCGATCCGCGGGGGGCGCTCCCGAGGCCCGCGACGATAGATTTCGATCAAGGCCCAATAGAGGACCTTACCATCCAAATTTGAGCGCACAGGGAGTTTCCGTTTTCGAGTTATGAGTGAATTTGTACTGGGAGGGTCTGGCCTAACGTTATACTTTCGTTTTCAGCCTTCCTGTGACACAATTGTGAATACATGAATTTTAACAAAATGTGACTGTAAATGTTAAAATAATTATTTTATAAAGTCTAAATATGAATTATATATAACAATATTAGGGAGTAGTATGATGAAATGACAGCAGGGGGCAGTAAAATACCACTTATTGGCTGTTATAGCCATACAAGCAGTTATAGCTGTTATAACCATCCAACTTACACCCTATTATAGCCATCAAAATTAAGTTATACCTTTTCTGACAATTATTGATCTAGATAGTCCAGAGAATTGTACTGCACTGGTTTTAAACAGGCAATTTACCATAGGAAATATATGGTTTTAAAGCTTTTTAACATATATTACTTATTAACATTATAGCCCCACCTATGGTCCGATCTCCATGAAACTTTGCATGCTTCTTCGCCATGTTATGACACATATGCTCATCAATTTTTGTGAAGTTCTGATTTTTTATTTATGATTTATAGGCTTTTGAGTGTATTTTGACAAGCCCCTTTTCTAAAGTACCCTGTTACCGCCACCCAAATGCAAAAGTTCATTTTTTTTTTGATAATTATTGATCTAGAGAGTCCAGAGAATTGTCCTAGACTGGTCTGGTTCCGATCGGGGGAAAAACCTAGGACTAGTTCGCAAAAGTAGGTTTTTAACATATTCGTGAATATTTAATGAACGATTTGATTGACAGCAATGGTTATAGAGGCAAAGTTGTTCAGCATGAGGAGATCGATCAAATGATATGCATATTGTGGGGATGTGTGCAACACCACGTGATTACAGAGCCATAAAACTCGTTAGCGCCAACTAGTGGCCGATTTCTTTCAAAACTCTTACAGACCTCTTAGGCCATGAGTTGAACATGCCTATCGAGTTTTGTTCCGATTGGCCTCCGTTAACCTCGTCTCACAAGTGCTCAAACTTCATTGGCCGATGGCGGCCATGTTTTTTGAGATACGCCAATGTCCTTATATACATAAATGGGGACTTGGACCAAGACACTGCATACCAATTTTCAAGTCAATCGGACTAACGGTCAGGTGGTCAGAGCCCTTTTTATGTTTTTTTCATGTTATAGCGCCACCTAGTGTTCGATCATCGCGATTTTTTTACTGTGACCTCAGAATCAACTCATTCACATGTGTACCGAGTTTGGTGAAGCTATCTCATTTACTTCTTGAGTTATAGCCATTTTAGTAAAATAGGTTCCGCCCACAACGATCATTTTGCACCCCTAGCGACCGTGAATCAAAATTTCAACTTTGTTTTGATAATTATTGATATTCAGACTCCAGAGAACATTTCTGCACTGGTTCACAAAAGTAGTTTTTCGACAAAATTCTAAATGGCGGGAAAAATTGCATACCGGAAATTAAATCGGAGATATACCTTTTGTTCCTCAGGAGTCCAGCTTTCCAATGATATAAGACACGTGAGTGTACGACATACGGTTTAGGAGTTATGAGCAGTTTCATGTTTTTGTTGCTACAGCGCCACCTATGGGCCAATCGGGGTCATACTCTCTCAACCTCTCCTCGATTTCTGTGCTACCTTAATCCCAAATATCATGTCTCTAGCACTTACGGTTTGGTCTGCAAGATGCATTTTAGCGGAGAATAATAATAATAAAAATCAGTACAAATACATTAGGTTTTCAGCACTTTGTGCTTGAACACCTAAATATCAAATTCTTCACAGCTTAAGGTAAAAGCCTATGAAGACGGGCTCTTCGGGCTTTTAGGCTACTATAATTTGTCACAACGACAATCCTAGTCTCTCGGAGCACCTCTGTAAGGTTAGCTGAGTTTCTGACTGCCACACATGCCCTTTTTTGGGCTTAAAAGAGTGTGTTCTTCAAGAGCCCAGGAGCAATTCCATCTAATCTACTTCCCCTCATCTACATCCTCAGCAGTTCTGTTAAAAATAGATTCAGACTAATCTTGAGATAAAAATGTGTACATATTCTGGGTTCAATCAGTACTATGTCTGCTCCAAAAGCATTATTATAAAGACAATACAATATAGAGCAATACAGTGTTGCATTATCCATTGTGGACATTTATTGGACAAACTGGTTAAGACGATGTGTGATAAATGGCGACTTAAAAAAAACATCTTGTTATTTTATTGCTTCCAATATTCAGTCAAAGTCAAACTGACATTAAATCCTACTATTAGGTTTAGGGCGGTAACACTTCTTATTGCAATCCGGCTCTCTGAAGCAGCCTTTCCTTTTGCACAAATATAATACATTGCTCAGTTTAAACCTTTTATCACTGCTTCAATAACGACAGGTGTGGGAGACCTCATTAAATGCAACTTCCTCATGAATAATTTTAATAAGCTAATGTTAAAGTCATTTCACCCCCTAAAGGCAAAGCCTGTCACCATCCTACAACTGGTTACTTATCAAAACCGCCTTTTACAGTTAAATCCTCAGCCCTTGCACGGTTGTTAATAGCTATGTTGCATTCGCCCTCAAACATTTCATGTCACAGACTGAAAACATAACATTAAAGTCTTTCAGGCTACTCATGGTAAATATTGATTTTGTTCGCTTCAGATCTGAAGATGTATCAAGCATGTATGCATGAGGCAGGTATGGATGAAAGGCACATACTAATGTATTTTTCATAAATTCTTATGAAAATTCTCTTTCCCAAAGAGCTTGCCATTGTTGTGAGAGTACATTACTTAGACCTAAACTAGAAGGCTAAAACTCTAGAGGCAGATTGATAGGCCTCATTGATCTGGCTTTCCTGAGCGCCTGACAGGAAACCCTGACGACAAATCTAAAATTTCCTCCCCCTGTAATAAAGCGGATTGAGCCTTGTGTCAATTGCGACCAGCAACGTACTTTCCAGCCATGTCCATTTCTCAAAACTGGAAATGTCAGGAAATGAACGTTGTTTCAGCAAGAAGCGCAATCTATTAAACTGCTTGTAAGCAACCTTCAAAAGGAAGGTGAAAAAATATGATTAAAAGAACTCGCCCGTCTTTCTGGCAAAGCGTGCAGCCACAGCCAATTCATTAATTTTGGGGATTGAACTCACGGCAGATTCTGACAACATGACAACTGAGATAAAATTACACTTGTTAGAGGAAATCCTAGATTGCAAGATTAATTTGAGAGACACAGAAAGCTACCTTTCAGAGGTGATGCAGAGAAATGGGTTTGAGCTTACAAACTGTGTTCTAGGGCTGCCCCTGGCTAAAGACTAGTAGTCATTAATTCAAGCCATTGGTCGACTAATCGCACGTTTACATTAATTTGATAACTTAAATATACTGAGGGGTTGGGATACTAAACCATGAGCCTTTAGTAGGCTATATATAGGCATAATATAATTAGGGCTGCAACTAACGATTATTTTGATAATCGATTAATTATCAATTAATCGATTAATAATAGAGCCGCAGTAGATTGCGCTTGAAAAACAATTAAAACTTAGTAGTAGAAAAATGCTATAAGAAGAGAATGGAGATACGCAGCAAGCTAATAGGCTTGATTAAAATGACAGGAAAAATGATGCATTAGTGCACAAGCATTCGCTGAAAACCACTGACTACAGTGACTAAAAAACAATCTTTTACTGCTGCTGTTATTAACTGCCTTTATATTTAATGCTTCACTTAGTAAACACCGTTTTAATTTCTATAGTAGCGCTATTTTAATCCATAACTTATGTTGCGAGCGAACTGATTGTGCAACCTGATGCTCGAGACAAAATAGATCTAGTGTGACTGTCCCAAAGTTAGTAAACAAAGCTGTTTACACAGTAGCATTGTTTTCTCAGATCGGATAGCTATCTGATCGTGAAAAGAACAGTTGTAAATGCCCTCCGAAACGCATTCGAGACGGATTTGAATCCGATCGCTCAAACCGCTTCAGGAGGAGATCTGAGAATCATTGCAGACGAAACTGGACAAGTGTAAATGCATCTGGTTGTTGAAACCACGTGTAAATCTTACTCCTCCCAAAAATGCTAAAAAATAAACATGTGAGAGCGTGCTATATAGGCTATATGTAACGTTAATGTTATAGCCAGATATGACGGCGCTACTGCAACACGCATCACCGCAGATGAGAAGCTGAACATTTATTTATTTATTTATTTATTTATTTGATGGTTAATTCGTTCGATTAGTTTTATCTTCAGCTTTTTTCTTTCTCTTTCTCGAGCTTACTCCACTGCCGCCTGCCTCCGCCATCTCGCTGAATGCTGCAGAGACGCAGAGCCACTGTGCGGGAAGCACGTGACATAAAACGAGGCCAGCTATTGGCTATTCGCTACTTCTCCTGCTGTACTGGCTGAGTAAAACCTCTGGTGGCTCATTACTGCCACACTTTGGTCACCGCAGATTTAAAATATTTACGAAATGAGCCGCTTACGGCAAATAAAAGTTATTTAGCAACATATCTATGACTAAATTAGTTGACAACTATTTTAATAATCGATTTTAATCGATTAGTTGTTTCAGCCCTAAATATAATAGCCTATTCCGCGCTCAAGCACACGCATAAAGCTTGCCGCAAAGCACGGGCAAAAGTAATGATTATGAATGTGTCTGAAAAAAAATAGCAAGGAGACATTTTAATAATTTATTAATAAAGTAGTGTTTTCTTAGTGTCGACTGCAAAGATAAAGTTGACGATGCTGACTCACCAACTCCACAGTATAGTGGACACTCAGTATAGAGGAAATACAACTTTCAGACGGATTACATAATCAGAGAGTATATGTTTTCAATATGAATTGGTTAGTTTAAAAGAAGACATTTCAAGCTTTATATAGATATCAAGTGTATTTTCATGTTTGTGAGGCAAGTACCCTACACGCTGAATTGCGGTTCATTTTTGTGACGAGCTCCAGTTGACGAAGATTGAGACGGCAGAAAGCGCATCTTGCTTGTTATTTTTTTTAAAACACAAAGTTTTGTTGTTGATGTGAGTTTACACAAATAAAGGTATACAAATGATTGCACGGCGCCTCCATGTCGTGCAAGCACACTAATACTTTAGCTTCAACACTCCGCACAAACACTTGGATATGCATAAAAAAATAGCGCACATTTATCTAGGTTAACTAGGGCCCTATTAAATCCATTTATCTAGGCAAAATTTTACAGGCAAAATAGATCTATTGTATGTTGTCTATAGCATAGTTATGTATGAAGTCACTTTCAAACCAAGCAGCTTTCTAATGATCATACAGCAAAATCGCATGACCTACTTGAACATGAATAAACTGCGTCAGGTATTTTTTGCACTCACAAAACTCCCACTTCCACTGGATTGCACCAGTGAAATTTCACCAGTCAAAGGTAAATGTAACTGCACCTTTAATAAATTAAGCCACGTTAAGCGTTTAAGAACTTTGCGCTGTTATTAGTGATTGAAATACTGCGGCGGGTACTGTATGTGGACAAAACTTGCAGTTTGTTTGAACATATCTTTATTTTCCTTCTTTAGAGAGGTTATCTAAATATTCATGGCTTGAAACGTGTGTAAAATTAACAGGCCGGAGCAGCAGTTCTATAGATGTTTAGCCCTCCAGGTCTCACATTACTGAAAACTATGAATCAGGACTGCAGAGACATAATTACAGGGCAGAGCTACTCACCAGTTGGAGCCAGCAGCCTTGGGGGTGGTGGAGGAGGGGGTGGAGGCGGTAATGGTGGGTAGGGTCTACACTGGCATGGCAACTGGCAGCTTCCTTCCAGCAGTGCCACTGTGGTTCGCGAGCATGACTTCTGGAGCTCCCCTCTTGCAAACTAGGGTGAAGAAAACAGCACAAATTAGATTAGTGTTTCTGTCACTTTCATCACCATGCCATGTGTAGTGCAGCAAAAACTTGGATAGTAAAAAGAGATTTTTCACAATAGTACTTAGAATTTACAATGAAGAGAACACCACAAGCACTCTCTTTTTTCTCTCGGCATGCTGGCGAATGGGAGCTCCCTCCCACTAAAGTGGAGAATGAAGGGTGTGTGGAGGCTGAGGTCTCTCAAAGAGAGCAGCCACCCACACCGCAGAGCCTCAGACCCCCAGAGGAGTGGGAGTATTGAGGGGTGAACCCTGACACTGCCTCCCCCTAATAGGCCATCCTAGAAACACTTTTGCTTGTCTTGTGAGCACTATTGTCACATGAGACAGTAGTAAAAGGACCAAAAGCCAAGTCTCCAGAAAACAGTTCAATTTCAATTACTTTAACCAGTGCTGGAACTGAGAGGAGAGTAGAATAAAAAGTATTCTAGTAGTAAATACAACTATTAGATGTGTAAAATCAAAATGTCACAAGTGCATTCAAGTGAAATCTTCAAACATCATTCCCCAAACCTGTCGATGGTTAATGACTTAAAATATATAAATGGCGTATTTTAATGTGTGTATGTATGTATATATATATATATATATATATATATATATATATATATATATATTCAATCTCAGCGCAGTAACGTTAGATAATCCAAAACTGTGACCGTTATGCACGTGAATTTTCGCGACTGTTCGTTTATTGTACTTCACTGTGAATTATCATCAACGACTGAACTGCTAATTCCAACTTACCTGCAATAGCGGAAAAAATACTGAGAGAAAACAGTGACTGAACAAAAGCGGCAAAAAACCCAAACTAAGCGGCAATGAATTTCGGATAAACATTCCTCTTCTGTCTCTTCACAGTCCACCTAGCGAGGACGCGAGTCTGAGGCGCATAAAAGTCATTTATTATCCGCTTCTCAAGGCTTACCAACGATGTTTTCCCAGAGTTTAAGCAGATATGGTATCTGAAACATGCTCTTCCAATTAGAGCGACAATAATTGGTGACATGAAAGGGTTTGAAGCGACATAGGAAGGACGCTAGCGCTGTTTCTGAGGAAAGTTGTTGTTCCTCCGCGCGCTGCCGTGGCGCGTGCCGTATCCACACAAGAGTTGCGAAGCAAAGTTCTCTCCGCGCGCGATTCTGTGTGAGTCGAGCGCTGAATCAGAAATCATTTCTTGCCAGGCATGATGAAATGATGTCAGTACACGGCACATAAGTTACGGGCACTCAAAACAGCACGGAGAACACACGTTGACTAGGTGAATCGCACGGACGCCGGTGCTCAAATAGGTCCCTACTCCCTAGACTGTGGATTCACCTCTTAGTTACTTCTATAGCACCAGCTGACGTGACGGCGTCCAGTGAGAGACGCGCGCCAAGATAACGCACTATTGTTAATGTGATAGCCATTCACATTAGCGACGAAATCACATGTTTTCTATCGCTTCTGGGTTGAGCTGAAGAGATTTATTTAACGAGGACCCTTAGGGTTACGTTTGGTTAGGTCACGCCGTTAGACAGTATAAGCATGTATTCGGGGCGAGTTGAATGTACTCTGCCGAGTAGACAGACACAGAGCACATGAGGCAGTAAGGGAGAAAGCCATGGGGGAGGGGACAGTTTGCCATCCACCCCTTTTGTTTAGGTGGCAGAATTTTAATTTTAGCATGGCTTGCGTGGTAAATTAAATGACGTAGCTATTGTGTGTGTGTGTGTGTGTGTGTGTGTGTGTGTGTGTGTGTGTGTGTGTGTGTGTGTATTACCATCCAAATGGGATTTGATTAACAGCTGAAACAAAGTTCAAATGAAAATACTTCAATAAATTAAAAATGACATGAAAGCCAAAAAAATAAATGGTAAAAGGCAGTAAAATTGGCAAAGTATTGAAGTCACGAACAGGAAGAGCAGATTTAGTAGGCTATAAACACTTCTAGTTCAATTAGGCTTATATCCGAATCCTGGTTTTTGGTTGATGGAACAAACGCATTGGTCCCTTCTAATTAGGCTACTGTATGATCTAATTTACATAATGCATTGGTGCTAAAACTACAGTTTTTTAGACCAGTGCAAAACATGTGTGTTTTGTGATATTACATATTTAAGCTATGTAACAGTATATTGTATGTATGTATGTATGTATGTATGTGTGTGTATATATATATATATATATATGTGTGTGTGTGTGTGTGTGTGTGTGTGTGTGTGTGTGTGTGTGTGTGTGTGTGTGTGTGTGTATATAGGAATACTGGATAGCGCAGGAATACTGTGGATAGCGAATAAACTTTAATAATGTGAGAAATGTTGAAGGTGTCTGAATAAATTTTGGTTTTACTGTATATATATACATACATACAGTAAAACCAAAATTTATTCAGACACCTTCAACATTTCTCACATTATTAAAGTTCGCTATCCACAGTATTCTTTATTCGCTATTCACAGTATACATACATACAGTAAAACCAAAATTTATTCAGACACCTTCAACATTTCTCACGTTATTAAAGTTTATTCGCTATCCACAGTATTCCTGCGCCCCATGACGCTTTGCGCGAATTATGGGTGTACTTCCGTAAAGCTGTAAACAATCAGTGAAAGACTAGCTCTGGACGCAATAATATATTTTTAAACCGTGTACGATGACTTTACATTATTCTACTTACCCTTCAACCATTGAACATTAAAAGGACATTTAAAAGTGTAAAAGCATAAACAAGGTACTTTCAACAGACCATGAATAATCTATGAAAAAGTATCTTTCCACAGCAACATATCGGCGGTAATCTGTATTATGTAACATACGTTGCCTTAATAATAATAAAAAAATGTTTTACTACAGCATTGCGTGATACTATTTTAAAGTGATTTCAGTCATTTTGACATAATAAATTGTAAATTTACCTGTGTAACCAAACCTGGAAAGAGACGTGCAGTATTTGGGGAGTATTCCAGTGAATTGGTATAGGCTACATCGTAAATTAAATCGGGAGAACAGACCACAAAGGTGCAGTATATGTTGACCTTTATCATACTATTACAGCGAAATTCAAAAGAAAAAAAGAAAATAATCATGAGGAAAAGAATGCAGAGCTCTCACTATAGATATTCTTGTTATAACCTGTCACGTTAAAATACCAAGTGTTACGTTATTCTGATGTTATTCTTAGATAAAACATGAAAGAAAACTAATAGCTCATTAAGTTAAACTGACGGATCAGCTTTATTTGTAGGGCAACCTTATGATTTGAAATGATTCGTTTCAGTCTTTTTGAATGGGAGTTCCCCAAACCGGAAGTGCCACCCATAATTCAAAACGCAGTAAACTCGTCAGGAATAAGGTGGATAGTTTAGAAAATGGTAATAAAATATGACTAGAATTTACAGTTATCAAATCAGTTGATGTTTTGGCCGTCCTTCTGTTAGACTGTTTGACCAATGAATTGGGTTGAAAAGCTGCCAGCTGTTAAATTTAAGTACATAATTAGATACCAATTTAGGTCAACAAATTACTGAGCAATGCTTCATTTTGTTCAGTCTGTGGTGTAAAAAGGTCACATTAGCAATTTAAGAAAAAACACTTAAGACACAAAACATGGTCAGGTCAAAGTGTCTGAATAATTTTTGGTCCCAAATTTTTATAGATTTTACTGGTAGTCCACTGTATGAAGAACTTTTGGGTATAATATATATCACAGTTTAATTTATTTTGTTATCCTCACTAACTTAAATTAACTAAAGAGTGTAAACTGCACCCACTAGTTAAAAAATATCAAAAATTATATCTGGTGTCTGAATACATTTTAGTTTGACTGTATATAACAGTATATTGTCAGTCTATATGCCTAATAAGGATTTAAATTGAATCAGAAAGAAAAAAAATGACCAATAATTTTGTTTATATATCTTTATAGTTTTGACAAATTATTGGGATCTTTTTTGGTAATTAATTAATTATCCCACCTCTTTCTCTACCAAACTGCAGTGTGTGGTGACAGCTTACACTTTTGCACTAAACCCCCCTCCTTCATCGAATTTAATTAGACTGAGGAGCCCTCTGATGTGATCATCCTAAATGAGGTTGCTCCAGTAAATCACCAAACCAATAAATTCTACCCAGAATAAATTGAATCTTAATTTATAGGTCTTGTTTTATGGACTGAGTCAGAGTCTGCCAGTGCCAGCACCTCAGACACCGTGTCTCCAGTGTGTTGCTTCTGTTTAATCACAGCGATCATTCATTGGCTCTTAAAAGTGAACTGGCAGATATTTCGATTTATTCACTTGGTAAACACCACAAGGATTGTTTAGTGCAGTTTAAACACACCTTTAACTAATGATCTCAAAGTAATTAGAGTAATTTACAGTATTATTTAGACAATACTTAATTTAAAAATCTACCTGCCTGGGTATACTTCTCATAAAAGAATCAGAAAACTAGTGCGATACTATTAGAAATGCAGGCACCATACATGCGTTCTCCTAAGTACTGGACAAACGTAGTCAATAGGAATCAATGTGAGTGCTTGGTTTTAGTGATAGGCTCTAGTCCAAGTTAATGCCATTTCATTAGTTGAGACATGGCATCCTGCAGAGTAGATTAGTAGGAATAAGGGTCGCAGAACAGGGAGGGGTGTATTCAGGCAATTGCTGATCCTACAGCTTGATGCCAGGAAGTCCTGCTTGGTCTGCAGCGGTCCTCTCCCCTGCCTGCTGACCAACCCTAAAAGGTGCTGTAATCTAGTTAAAAAAAGAGATTGACGGCTCTTTGTACATTGAGGTAGATCTGTCCGATTTTTCATTCAATTGAGTCCAGGCCATTAGGCCTGTGTTCAATCAAGATGAGCTCACGTTGATTATTTTCCTTCCTCTCCGTCTTTTCGATTTCTGTCCCTTATCTCCCAGTCTTGAATTCTTTATTTGTTCTTCCTCACCTAAAGAAACCCTCAGTCTATTCTGGGCTTTTTTCTGCTGAAGATTAAATTGAATTGTGAATCAAACTGGCTGTGGGTATTCTCTTGGCAGATTCAATATGGTTTGAGGGAACCTTGCACCTTAACAACCCCATGTTTCTGTCTCCGCGTGCTCTCAGTAGACATTATGTCAATGGTGTTGTTATAAAAGAGATCAAAGAGACCTCTGGGAATTTTATAGGTGTACTCAAAAAAGATGATAGCATAACACAATCTAAAATGATCATAAACAAAATACTTAAGCACTCACTCAGTCTTCAGCCTATTTTTGGTTCCTTTACTGCATGACGACAAAAGGCATCACAAGAGACATTTATATCTGTGTTTATCTGATATATTTAAATGTCATTGATCCTGAGAGAACAATCTGAAATTAGTCTTTTGGTCACTTAGAGCATAAACTGGTTGTTTTGACGTATTAAATCATTTATCTGCGAATGTTTCTGACAAATATTCATTGATGAATATACAGTCACGATAAGATGTAATCTATGGCTCAATCCAGTTCATTTAGAGTTAGTCTAATTAGGGCTTTTACTATTATTAATGTAGCCAGATATTGCTTTTGAGTACATTGTCTCTCAGTCAATAAACTAATCATTTTTTATCCGTTTGGGACAGCCAGATTTGTTGTAGAGGACAAAATGTTCATGTTCAATCTTAAGAAATAATGTGGCTTCATCCATTTTCTGAAAAGTAATTAAAATGAGGACCATCTTGCATGTCATTCATATTAAGCGTATTTGCAATTATCTTCATTTCTAAATTGAATTGGTCACTCATGCGGAAATGCTAAATATATTTTTATGACTGAAGAATTAAGCAATTCAAAAGTGTGCTTGAAAACACTATTGATGCCACATGACGTTGTCCTCTAATCATACTCAATTCTAACATTCAACTCAATGAAAAGTTTTTAGACATTGACCAGATTTGCTATGAACCTCTTTTATGCATTTTCCATAAATGTTATATTGAATATGACAAGAACATATGCTAAAATGAAACCCCGCCCGCTGATTTCTAATTTGATATTCTGTTCCTCTCGGAAATATGTCACAATATACTGAAATCAAGTCGGCTGAAACTTCCGCTACACGGATATGTTATTATTTAGGTAACTTGCTATAAACATATTGACTAATTAATTCGATCAGCAATATCAAACTGTTGCTTCACCTTGACAGCAGTTAAGTTATAGGATTGAAGTTTAAAATAAAAGAGCACCTCTTCATCAAGTCATTGCTTTTCTCTGAAACAGGTGCATTGCAAGAATTCTATCCTTGATTCACGCTCAAATTGATAAATTGTGTATATATAAATTAGGAAATTAAGACTTTGATACATTCGTATACAGTATATGTGTGGGTAACTTGTCCATATTAATGGATGACCGCCATGAATCCCGGAACATAAACAAGTGCACTATGACCATTTAGAGGACCATTTTTACTCACATTTGACTTGCATAAACACATTTTGGTACACTCTTAAATGTTGCCTTGTGAAAGCCAACCGAACTAAGGAGAAAATGCAAAATTGTAATAATTTAAGTCCCTGTTTCAGAACAAAGACAATGAAAGTGAAGTGAAAATGCCTTAAAGGAATTGTTCGCCCAAAAATGAAAATTTTGTCAACATTTCCTCACCCTCAATCCATGTAATGCTGAATAACATAGTGAGAAAAAGATTGTGGCCTTTTAGATGAATCAAACAACAACAGCCTACCTCTTACTCTTGTCTTTCAGATAAGACTTCCACACCACTGCATTACTCCATGTCAGCTCTAATAACATGTTGCAAATCATTTCTTTGTGCTTGCATGATCTCTTTATGATGTAATGCTCTATTGAAGCCTGTGGAGAGCACTTGGATATAATGCAGCAGAAGCACAGTGCCCAAGTCCTGGGGGGGTTGCATGGGTAGACTGTGTCCTGAGATGGAGGGGGCAGTGGTGATAGATGATGTTGTGACAGCCATTCGTTTCTTGCTGAGTTTTTTCCGCCCCAGGTCAAGGAGTGAAGTGCAGTGGAGTCAGCACAGCCATGGCACTGTGATTTAAGGCCTGTGCTTCAACAGTAAATCGATCTGAGTGGAAGAGACTGAGTGGCCAGCAGCAGAGAAGCGAATCCAGCAAGGTATCCCTCAGCTCCCAAAGACCACATTGCACTTACTGACAGAGTAGATGTAGCGCTGCCAAAAGCCTCTGCAAGCCCATGCAATCCTTGAAGTAAATTGCTACAGAGCATGTCTGCAGAAGAGTCTGTTCTGTGATATAGTAGATAAAAATTATCAGCTTTCTTGTGCGACATTTGCCAGAATCACTGTTTCCTAGTCAGCCATTATTTGTTGTACCGGAGCCATTTTAAAGACTTTAAAGTTTAAAAGTCTTTTTAAATAAAAAGTATATAAATATTATATAATATTAACCACTTTAAAGAAATTTATAATGTATAATTTCTATTTTTTATGGGATTCACTGTGAGCAGCACCACTTTGCAGTGTATATCTCGACCAGCAGCGTCAAGTTCCAAAAAAGCACTATAAACGTAGTCGATGTAACTTGGGCAATATAGAGGCAATACAACTTGTGTGCTATACAAACTTTTATGGTGCCTTTTTGTCAAATGAAATACTTTAGGATCCTTTAAGGTACTTTTTGGTGTTTATTCTGAGCTTCTGTGAGAGTAGTAGCCTACATTTTCATTGTCTTAGACACAGAATATTTGCTCTGTGATTAATGGTCTTTTACTTTTTTTCACGAGCCAGTTCATCTATCTTCTAACTGTCAAGGTATCTTTTAAATATAAGCTGAGAACAGCTTTAAGTGCCAGTGCTGAAGTATGCTTCACCCACTACTGCGAAAGATAGCTAATGGCACTTCACAGATAACAAGTGATCTATGGGGAGCTTTTAGCATTACCATTAAGAGTTATTGCATCATATGTCTTTGCATTCACCTCATCCGTTGATCTCTGCATCCAATCCGATGAATTTAAGTATTTCTAAACATGGTGAAGTCTGGATCTTGTAATAGCCATAAGTAGTATGTGTTGCGTTTATCAGAATATCATTATATTCTGAGTAGCTATAGATAACATTAACGCAATGAAACAGGGTGCTTCTCAATGTCCTTCCTCATTTCCTCGCTCCTCCGTCCTCCATCCTAAGACCCGGAAACCGATCGAGCGCAGCCATCTTGAAGGACATCTCAATTCCCATAGATATCCATAAATTTATTTTATTATGGATATCTATGTCAATTCCCTAATTGCTCCGCAAGGAGGCGAGGATCGAGCATAGACAGTAAAAGAAGGGATCAAGGAGTGAGGAGGCTTCATGAGGAGTTAAACACTAAATACATAACATTTCCTCCCAACTTAAAGGTGATTTTTTGTCACATACAGCAAACATCTCCTCACTATCCACTAGCTGCCTGTCCCCTGAACACACTGTAAAACAACGCGGTCTCTGCGGACACCCGAGGCTCCAAAAATGGCAACAAAAACTACTTAGCGACACGTCTTACTCTTCATGAATCTATCCCTTTTATGTAGATTAGAAATGCTTGATAGCGGTCAGGTGGTCTAGTGAGACGGGTAGGATAACGCTAAATAGTCTTTCCCATGTTTGTACAGTCCCCGGGGGTGATTGGTCAATGTTGCCTGACCCTGGTTTGTCAACCATCATCTCCACAAGATTGTCAGTCTTTCACTCGATGTTCTCCTGAAGCGGATGTGCCTGAAAATTATCAGGTCCAGCAACTTCTGGTTCCATCTGAGTTTCAGAGGATTCAGTCCCTTGTTTCAGTAATTGATCTACATGACGTTTCCAGATTCCAGAAACACCCATATTGACGATGTAGGAGACAGGTCCCGTTTCGGACATCACCACTCCAGGTATCCATTTTTCCCCCTTTCTGTAGTCACGAGCAAGAACGGACTCTCCAACACGAAATTCTCTGAACTTAGAGTGTTTTTGGCGTCATAACTGCTGGGCATCCTGGGACTGACTCACTGTTTTGGTGAAACTAGGTTTTAGAAGATCCAGCCAGGTTCTTAGTTTGTGGTTGAGGAATAGCATCGCAGGTGACTCCTTTGTGGTAGCGTGCAGAGTGTTTCTGTACCCACTTTTGAAGTTTTTAGAGCGTGTTTGAATGTTTGGACAAAACGTTCAGCTTGTCCATTGCTACAGGGGTGATATGGGGCAGATCAAATATGTTGCACCCCATTTGCCTTCAGGGCATGAAAACTCCTCAGCACAAAACTGTGGCCCGTTGTCACTGACAATGACATTAGGGATGCCATAATGACTGAAAAGTCTTCGTAAAACCTGATTGGTTTTGCTGGTGGTAGTAATTGAGACTTCCGGCCATTTGGAGTGTGCATCAACTACAATGAAGTACATATGGCCTTCAAAGGGACCGGCAAAATGCACATGTATCTTTTCTGAGCTGGCCAAGTCCATGGGTGAATTGGTGCAGGACTGGGGACATTTTGTATACGCTGACAAGACTGGCATGCTTTGGACTGAGATTCAATCTGTCCATCAATGCCCGGCTACCAGACATAGCTGCGGGCCAGATGTTTCATCCTTACCACCCCAGGATGGCCCAAATGCAGATCAGCTAACACCCGGTAGCAAAGCTTGGTTGGTACCACGACATGACTCCACCCCATTAAACATCCTTGAACAACTGTGACCGCTTGGCGACGTGTCACAAAGGGTAGCAAGTCTTGAGGTACCACTTTAGATTTCGGGAACCGTCCAGTTGAAACCATGTACAGCACAGGTGACAAAGTGGGATCCTTTAGGGTGTCACGTCTAATTTCAACTCTACTGACAGGCAGGGTCCCTACCTGGGCAGCATAGAACACATCCACCGTGTCCGTTTTTTCAGTGTGTGTCACTGGTAATGGCAGCCGCGACAGTCTGTCTGCGTTGGCATGTAAGGCTGCTTTCTTATACTCAAGGACATAGTCATGGGCGGCTAAGTTCAGAGCCCATCGTTGCATTCTAGCTGCTGCCATGGATGGAATGTTCTTGTTGGGACTGATAACAGCCGTTAGAGGTTGATGATCAGTAAAGAGGGTAAACCTTCCTCAATATAAGTAATGATGGAATTTGTAAATTCCAAAAATTATACTCAGGGCCTCACGCTCGATCTGAACATAATTTTGTTCCGCTTTACTGAGTGTCCTGGACGCAAAAGCAATCGTCTTTTCCTCCCCATCGGGGCACACATGTGATATCCCCGACCCCACCCCATATGGGGAAGCATCACAGGCGAGACTAATGGGTAATTTTGGATCATAATGTGCGAGTACAGCTGGTGAAGTAAGGAGATTCTTCACTTTCTGAAATTATTGTTCACATGCCACACTCAAGCACTTTTCTTTTCTTTACATAAACGAGCATTGAGGGGGTTCAAAACAGATGCCAGATTTGGAATGAAATGGCCATAGTAGTTGATCATCCCAAGAAAAGAGCGTAATTGACTTACATTGGTCGGTGGAGGTGCTTCCATTATGGATTTGATCTTTTCTGGTGATTTGTGTAATCCAGTTGCGTCGATGTAGTGACCCAGATACTCCTGTGACTGTCTGAAAAATTCACATTTTTCACGCGGCAATTTCAGACCATATTTATCCAGTCTGATGAGTACTTGGTCTAATGTCTTGAGGTGTTCCACATTATCTCCTCCTGTTATCAGTATGTCATCAAGATAGCAGTGAGTGTTTGGAATTCCCTAAAGGATTTAATCCATTGCTTTCTGAAATAATGCAGGGGGCGGGGCAATCCCGAAGGGTAAGCGGTTGTAGCAGAATAGTTCTTTTTGAGTGGATATGGTGGGTAGTTTTCTCGACTCATGTCCCACTGGCATCTGCAAATAAGCGCTTGACAAGTCCAGCTTACTGAATAATTGACCACCAGCCAGAGATGCAAAAAGATCTTCTATGCGTGGAATTGGGTAGTGATCCACACAAATGGCTGGGTTGAATGTCACTTTTAAAATCACCACACAGTCTCACTGAGCCATCTTTTTTTATAAATTGTACCACCGGTGTGGCCCACTCACTGTACTGCATTGGTGAAATCACTCCCATCTCTGTTAAACGTGTCAATTCAGCCTCCACTTTTGGCCGAATAGCATAAGGTACTACTCATGGATGGTAGAATTTTGGAGTATGGTCAGACTTGAGTGTAATTTTTATGGAGCGAATTATGTCCCATAATTAAACAAACAAATACAGCATTTTGCAAACAAACTCAATCTGCTTTGCAAGGGAAAACTTGACTCGCAAACAAACTCGATCTGCTTTGCAAAGGAAAAATCAACTCACAAACAAACTCGATCTGCTTTGCAAAGGAAAACTCGACTCACAAACAAACATAAAGCAATGTTCAAGTACAAAGGTCAATTTGTGCGAAAATGAAGTGGAGTAACAAATATGTATTGTGTTTTGCAAATATAAATAAATGAGCCTAGACAATATTTCACAAATAAATACAAACCATCCTACAAATTGCATGTAACCTTTGAACAAATACAAAATCTAGTGCATACAAATGCATATCTGTCTGTTTTGTTTGTGAGACACTTGGCTTTTTATGAGATCTCTCGGCTCGATTTTCTCACAAATGCGTCCAGGCAGATTTTCTCACAAATCCGTCCAGGCAGATTTTCTCACAAATGCAGTTGACCAACTTCCTCTTCTTAAAACAGTAGATGGCGCTAAGATACGGGATTAATTTAGCGCTAGTCTCCCTGGAGAAGCACTGATTTGAAACGCGTGCTTGCCTTTGCCTACAGCTGAGGAAAATAAGTGGTGAACAGGTGAGTTTCTATCTTACTGTATCTATAATTTACCTTTTTGAGGTTTTCTTTTGCAAAATGTTATTACATCAGAAATCCACATTAGCACTTCACTCTCTCTAGGACAGAGGAAGCTAAAAGCTCTGCCATCATATGTTGCTTTTTTACATTTGTGTAAAAACGTTACATTTACTGAACGCGTCTATTTATTTTGTTCTCCATATGACTTCTCCAATAAGAACATTTAATTTAATTGAAAGGAGGGTCCCACTTATTCATCTATTTACTTGGAATTCAGTCAGCTTAACTGTTAATGTAATAAAAAAATGAATGAACAAAACAAACAATATACAATTGTTTCTTAACTTGCCTGACATATGTGTAACCCATGTTAAATGTGGTGCAAAATAAATAATATAATTGTATATTCTAATAATTATAGTTTTCACTAAAAAGTTAAAATGATCTATTAATAAACATTGTGGATTGACTATTCATAAATAAAAATAATAAGTATGATAATTGAGCACAGAACATGTGACGTATTACACGTACACACGTTGTGTTTGACGTAAGCTGATAATTCGCGGAAGTGTGAGAGACGCGCTGAACACGAGATGAACCTCATGCAGACGGGATTTAAAAGAGTGATGATTGCTGATTTAATCGCGGATGTTAGACGATTGTGAAGCTTCTCGGAATCTGAAGTGTTTAAAAACTGTGAAACTCGGGATTTGGTCAGGTTTATTGCTTGAGTTGGAAATTTTTCTCATGGATTTGAGATGGCGAGCCACCCATACCATTGAATGCTGATATCTGAGCCTGGGAAGAGACCTTTTGGCTGTATACTACCCCTTTTCCACCAAAAAAGAACTGGTTCGGAACTGGTGCTGGTTCAAAGTTGGTTCGGAGTTGGTTCAACTTGCGAACCTTCTCAGAACCGGTTTGTTTTCCCACTGACTAGAGCGCCCAGCGAACGACGTCGTTACGTCACTGTGTACGTCGCCATACAGAAACGCTAGCAAGTACATTATTTTGGGATTATCTCTAACTTGTGTACCATGAAGGCTTTAAAAACAATTGAAATAAGTAAGTCTTTTAATCTTTTCCTTTGATATGTAATCATTTCTGATTAGTTATGTACCTCTGTCTTGTGTCTTTTTTTCTTTCCGTTTATTTGTTCTATATTTTGACTGTTTTCTTCTTTGCTTACATGTTTTCAATAAAAAAATAAAATTTAAAAAAAGCTAGAAACGCTTGCGCCAACTTCAAGCATAATAATTACAATGGTGGACTACATCGTGTTTCTGCAAATGTTTCTCCTGGCTTTGCGGTCATAAAATATGTTTAGGACACATCTAAACCCGCCTCCAGCCCCGCCGTAAGCATGACACGGTGGTAAAAGAACGGTTCTCTGGTTCTAGTCCAGCAAAGAGTTGGTGCCGCTTTGGAACCAGTTTTCCTGGCCGAGAACCGGTTCTTTGGCTGTCGAAACACAAAGAACCGGTTCGCGAGTAGGTACCGGCTCCGAACCGGCTCTCAAAATGCTTTGGTGGAAAAGGGGTATACGAGGACCTTTTCGTTGCACTATAGACATCACCCTTTTACAAGTGGGAAGACGTTCTTTTCGACTTTGAACTGGTAGGATTGAACTGATTTCACTCACCCACTGGACTTTATTAAAGGACTTTTCTGGATGATATTCAGAAGACAATTCATAAAAAGAGTCATAATAAGAGTATTGTTCATTGAATATTATTGAAAGTGACTCAGATGTGAATTTTGGATTTGGGTTTTTTTTTGTCTGTTGTTTTAATTATTTCATGTGATCTAAGTTTAAATTGAAATTGAATTGTGGTAACATGATATTGTACCTTTTGTTTCAGAAATTATTTGGTTTTTCAAAACAGTATAGAAGGTTTAACACTTTTTTTTAAACTAGTTAGTTTAGTTTTTTAGTTTAGTTTTAATTAGTTTTTTAAAACTAAATAGAATGAAACCCTAAACTAAATTAAAGATTAGTAAATCTTAGGAGCTTTCCAAATTAAGGCGAAATCAAATAAGAACTGTGCTATAATCCATATCTGAACATAGATAAAGTAAATAATATAGATTCAATTGTAAAAGAAAAAAAGGGAATACAACTTAAAGAGAATAAGACACGAAAACCAAATACGACACTGAGAATTATTTCTTTTGGTATACACATTTTATTGTTTTATTTTTGAAATCTGATTCATGTTGTTTACATGACTGTTCAATCACAATACATATTTCTTGAGTAATCTTCCTTACCTGTGATGTGATTTATTTACTCCCAGGAATTTATTCTGTCAGTTACTAACCTAGAAACTGGTCCATTGCTCCAACCTACATTGAGGGCCCTTGTTACATAAATCTTGGCGAGCCAGCCAGGAGGACAGTGGTAGTAAATATATCCTGAACAGGTTCCTGAAAAAAACAAAACAGATTATACAAATTTGGGGTCACGTTAGTCCTTAGAAACATGGATATCGTTGAATCTGAGAATGTTAAAGTTGCGAACTCCGTGATAGTTCATGGGTTGACTGACACAGAGTGTGACGAGGACCTGGTTGATAATGTCTCTTATGTCATATCACTCTTGTCAAGTGCCTACTTGCCAGCAGCAACCAAGCAGGCTACCGCCTGTTACTTTGCTGAGCTGCAGAAATTGGCTACGATTAGTGGGAAGACTTTTGAGGAACTTCTGCAAGAACAGTTATCTCAAGCCACTACATCATGTGCTGAAATCGCAACAGATGAGAACGAACCAAAGTTTTCCTTTGGGACTGGCACTCTCACGCATGATCCTCTTACCTCATTCAAGGAAGCGGAAAGTGCAGAGGGGTGTCAAAGCCCTGAGACCGTACGTTTAGTGGTCTTTGAAAAGAAAATATCAGCTTTCGATGTGGCTGATGTAAATCCACCAGAGATCCAGCGTGTGGTAGTCGAACATCTAATAAAGAATGAGGGAATTTCCCACATGCATGCACCTTTCAGACTTCGAGTGTTCTCTGGGAAAATTCCACGTCCAACCACTGAAGTCGATTATGATGCCTGGAGAGGGAGTGTTGAACTGATTCTCCAAGATCCTTCTCTTTCTGATTTGCACCGATCCAGGAAAATATTAGACAGTTTGTTACCTCCAGCATCGGAAATTGTGAGGCATCTTGGTGCCACAGCTCTACCTAATGCATACCTCGACATTCTGGATTCCGCTTTTGATGCAGTTTAGGACGGAGACGATCTTTTTGCTAGATTCTTGAACACATTGCAAAATACAGGCGAAAAGCCTTCCTTGTATCTACAGCGCTTACAAGCAGCCCTCTTAAAAGCAATAAAAAGAGGTGCCGTATCCAATGCTGAGGCTGATAAACAGCTCTTGAAACAGTTCTGTCGAGGCTGTTGGAACGACACGTTGATAACAAACCTACAGCTCGAGGCTAGATTAGAGAGTCCTCCTTCATTTTCTGAACTGCTTCTGCAGTTGCGCAGCGAAGAAAATTGACATTCTGCCAAAGAGAGTCGTGTGCGTCAGCATCTGTGTGCATCGACATAAAGTCAGCTCAAATGTCGTGTCCACAAGCTCTTTTGACTTGGATCATGTTGCGGCATCAGAGGGGAGAGAGATTGCGGAACTAAGACGGCAAGTTACAAAACTTCAAAATCAGCTCAGTAAGCAGAAGGCCAAACAGATGGAGAGTGATGATGTGCTCCACTTGAAAAAACAGATTGCAGAACTTCAGAGTCAGTTCACAAAGCTTGGATCCCAACAGCCTCAAAAGCAAAAAGAAGACCGTGAGACCAAACAGGCTTACTTTAAGCCCAGTGTTTCAGCTTTTGTCCCAAAGCCTCTAGATAGACCTAAGCCAGGTTGTTTCCGCTGTGGCGAAGATGGACATATCGTGTCTGCTTGCGAGAACGATCCAAACCCATCTTTAGTGAATGAAAAACGGAAGCAGCTGAGGGAACGGCAGAGTCTGTGGGACCGTCAACAGTGCCAAGGGGTCTCAGAGTCTTTAAACTGGAATTAGCCCCTGTAGCGCGACGTACAAGGGCTTCCATATGCAAAACAAGTCTCAAATGATCTACAGGAAGAAGGGGTGGTTCAGAGTTTTACGACAGCAGAGGTCCGTTGGCTAGCCTCCCAAAGGGGCTGATAGGGGCCAAGTGTACTGCTCAAGTGTACATTGAAGGGAAACTATGTTCCTGCCTCCTGGACACAGGTTCGCAAGTGACAACAATCTCAAAATCCTATCATGACCGAACTCTGCCTGAGCTAAGAGTAATCCCTTTGGATAATCTGCTGGAAGTGGAGGCTGCAAATGGACAGGTAGTACCCTATTTGGGGTATGTAGAAATGAGGATCAAGTTCCCTGAGGTTTTTCTTGGGAGTACTGTAGAAGTGTCAACGCTTGCGCTGGTTATTCCAGACACAAGTGGTACCGCTCAGCCGAAAGTGCTCATAGGTACCAATACTTTAGACTTGGCATATGGGAAGTATCTTGAAGCCAATAACACTGTCTGCAAATGCATTCCATTTGGTTATAAGGCAGTAGTGAGAACGATTGAGTATCGATGGAATCAGAGAGTAAACAGTAATGTCGGAGTTGTCAGACACCCCACCGCTGATGCTGCTATCGTACCCCCAGGGCAGAACCTTGTCATGGAGGGAGTTGTGAGTGTAAAAGGACAAGTGACGGATAGGTGGGTAGTGATGGAACCCCCCTCTCATTCTTCTGTTCCTGGAGGACTTTTAGTTGAAAGCTGTCTTCTTGACTTACCTAAGCATCCATCTTGTGAAGTCTCTTTAGTGCTTAAAAATGAGACTGAGCATGATATTACCATTCCTGGAAAGAGTGTAATTGCGGAAGTCCATGCCATACAGAGAGTAATCTCAAACAAGAGCACTCAGAAGGGAGACATGGCCTCCAACGGAGAAGAGAAATCTACAAAGGAACTCTGTTTTGATTTTGGCGACTCTCCAATAACCACAGAATGGAAGGAGAGGATTTCCCAGAAGTTAAGGGACAAGTCAGAAGTCTTTGCTATGCATTATTTCGATGTTGGACGAACTGACAAGGTGAAGCACAGCATCAAGCTACATGACAATACTCATTTCAAGCACAGGGCCCGACCTATACATCCTGATGACTTCGAAGCAGTTCGTCGGCATCTGGAAGAGTTGCTTGAGGCTGGAATCATCCGGGAATCGGAATCATCCTTTTCGTCACATATTGTGGTTGTCAAAAAGAAGAATGGTGATGTGAGGCTGTGAATCGACTACCGTAAATTGAACACACAGACCATAAAGGATGCTTATGCACTGCCAAATCTCGAGGAAGCCTTTTCAGCACTCCGTGGATCTAAGTGGTTTTCAGTGCTCGATCTTAAGTCTGGGTATTACCAGATTGAAGTTGAGGAAAAGGACAAGCCCAAAACCGCTTTTGTTTGTCCTCTTGGGTTCTGGGAGTTCAATCGAATGCCTCAGGGGATAACGAATGCTCCCAGTACATTTCAACGCCTTATGGAGAAGTGTATGCGCGATATTAACCTCATTGAAGTTCTTGTATTCTTGGACGATTTGATTATATTTTCTGAGACACTAGAAGAACATGAAATCCGCCTTTTGCATGGCCTAAATCGCTTGAAAGAGTATGGATTGAAGCCTTCAGTAGAGAAGTGTAAATTTCTCCAGACATCTGTTAGGTATTTAGGACATATTGTATCACGGAATGGCGTGGAAACCGATCCTCAAAAAATAGAGACTATTAAAACCTGGCCAAATCCTAAAACCCTCACAGAATTACGTTCCTTCTTGGGGTTTTCTGGCTATTATCGCAGTTTCATCCAAGATTACTCCAAGATCGCAAAGCCACTAAATGACTTGACTGTCGGATATCCACCTCTCCGCAAGAACTGTAAAGGCAAGAGCAAGAGTACGTCCTACCTGAGTCCTAAAGTGCCTTTTGGCGGAAGATGGACAAAGTTGTCAACAGGCTTTTGACACGCTCATTGAGAAACTCACCACAGCACCCATTTTGGGATTTGCTGATCCCACACTGCCGTACGAGTTGCACACCGATGCTAGCACCACCGGGCTAGGTGCTGCACTTTACCAGCAGCAAGGGGGAGAACTGCGAGCAATTGCTTTCGCCAGCCGTGGGCTTTCAAGGAGTGAGGCTCGTTACCCTGCTCATAAGCTCGAGTTTTTGGCCCTGAAATGGGGAGTCACTGAGAAATTTTCTGATTACCTGTATGGAAGCAATTTCAAAGTGGTCACAGATAGTAATCCGTTGACTTATGTGTTGATTTCCAGTGGTTCCTCAACTGACAGAGCAAGAGCTGAAAGATAAACAAAGAGCTGATCCAGCAATACAGGAAGTCGTCTTACAACTGGAATAAGGGAATAAACTAAATTAAAGATTAATAAATCTTAGGAGCTTTCCAAATTAAGGCGAAATCAAATAAGAACTGTGATATAATCCATTTCTGAACATAGATAAAGTAAATAATATAGATTAAAATGTAAAAGAAAAAAAGGGAATACAACTTAAAGGGAATAAGACACGAAAACCAAAGACGACACTGAGAATTATTATTTCTTTTGGTATACACATTTTGTTTTATTTTTGAAATCTGATTCATGTTGTTTACATTACTGTTCAATCACAATACATATTTCTTGAGTAATCTTCCTTACCTGTGGTGGGATTTATTTACTGCCAGGAATTTATTCTGTCCTTTACTAACCTAAAAACTGGTCCATTGCTCCAACCTACATTGAGGGCCCTTGTTACATATGCAGTGCCCAAATTATTTTGGACAGAGAAATGAAACCCTCCTTTCAATTAAATGAAATGTTCTCATTAATTTATGGAGAATGAAAGAAATAGACTTGTTCAGTGTAGACACAATCACTAATTTAGTCATTTTGCACGCGTCTGATAGGAAAAATGTAAAAACAACATTATGATGGCAGAGCTTTCAGTTTATAGATTCCTCGATCCTAGAGTGAAGTGCTACTAAGTACTAATCTGGATTTCTGTCTAGATATGTAATAACATTTTGCAAAAGAAAACCTCAAAAAGGTAAATTATAAATAGGCCTACTGTAAGATAGAAACTCACCTGTTCACCGCTTATTTTCCTCAGCTGTAGGCAAAGGCAAGCACGCGTCAAATAAGTGCTTCTCCCGGGAGACTAGCGCTAAATTAATCCCGTATCTTAGCGCCATCTACTGTTTTAGAAGAGGAAGTTGCTCTACTGCATTTGTGAGAAAATCTGCCTGGACGCATTTGTGAGAAAATCTGCCTGGACACATTTGTGAGAAAATCGAGCCGAGAGATCTAAAAAAAAGCCATGTGTCTCACAATCAAAACAGACAGATATGCATTTGTATGCACTAGATTTGGTATTTGTTCAAAGGTTACATGCAATTTGTAGGATGGTTTGTATTTAATTGTGAAATATTATCTAGGCTCATTTATTTATATTTGCAAAACACAATACATATTTGTTACTCCACTGCATTTTCGCACAAATTGACCTTTGTACTTGAACATTGCTTTATGTTTGTTTGCGAGTCGATTTTTCCTTTGCAAAGCAGATCGAGTTTGTTTGCAAAATGCTGTATTTGTTTGTTTAATTATGGCACATAATTCGCTCCACAAATTTTTGCCTCAATTCCTTTCATGTGTCCTAGTTCTTTTCCAAAAACTTGGGAGTGTCGTTTTAACACACTTTCCATAGTGTCTTTGACTCCCTGTTTGACAATTTTTATGTCTTGCCATTTTAGCTTTATAGCTTTATTCATCTTCTCGAGATACTGAAGCCAAAAAATTATCCTTCATATTGTATTCCTTGTCAACGCAATGCAGCAGCTAGCAGACCTAGAGCAGACCATCTCGCGTGCTCATTGGCTGCCCTGCGGCAACTGCTGCAGCCTACCAGTGAGCCCGGCGTGACGTCACGCCCAATGAAGGGCGCCCGCGCCTTCATAGCGTCACAGCCCGCCAGAATGGGCGTGGCTTAGCGTGTAAAAATAGGTGCTGTAGTCTGAATTCTCTGGTTTTTCGTCGACTGAAGCGAAGTCGCTCGTGGCGCGAGCACGGCCGGTTACGCAATACTCGTTCCCTCTCTAGAGAGAGTGTTCTGTAGAACCGCGCTCTCGGTTCTGGGCAATGGCTGCTCGCTGACAGCCGAAACCGGCTGACTTATGTGAGATGTCCCAATCATAAGGGATGGGGAACATACTTTTACCACACTTTGACGTGCGAGCGGCGCACTGGGCGGAAAAGCTTTTCTGCGCTTTATGAGAATGTGCTCTGTGAGTGACACGGGATTCGGAGTGCTTATGTGTAGGGGTGAACACTGGGGCGTGGGCACTTTCACTACACTTAAAACACTGACGGCGTGAGCCGGACCAGACATTATACTCTTTTTGAGATTTCTCTGGGTCACCGTGAAAACGGCGTTTGTGTGCAGGCGAGAGGGTGAATAAACCGGCTCGTTGGCTGCTAATTGAACCACTGCAGTAGCCTGTTTGAAGGGGACTGACAGGGAAATGTACTTTGACGGCGGTCCGGCCGCAGCGGGACACGCGCGTCTTTTCTCTCCCGCTGTTAGGAGGGCTTCGCGTGCTCAAACTTCAGCGTAATTCTTTGCCGAGCGGTCTGTGACGGCTGTCTGAGCGCGATCTAGGGCGGCCGCCCTGGCGTCGCTGCGAAGGCTGAGGCCTTGCTTGACGCTGGGTGCTGGTTCGCACGGGCAGCTGGCTCTGTCTCCCGCGAGAGCGGCCTGCGGCGGAATCTCGAGCGTCGCGGCAGGAAGAGGTCCATGGCCTGCGTGGTCTTCTGCACCTCAGAGAAGCGGTCAACGATCCCGTTCACTGCTGGGCCGAAGAGACCAGTGGGGGAGAGCGGCGCGTTCAGGAAGGTGGCTAGCTCAGATTCCCTCATATCCGCGAAAATTAACCAGAGGTGCCTCTCTGTCACAGTTAACGCGGCCATGGCTCGTCCGATGGCTTGAGCTGCGGCTTTGGTGGCGCGGAGAGAGAGATCCGTCGCACTTCTCAGATCCGTAACCGCAGCTGGATCCCGGCCCTTCTCATCCCACTCACGGAGGAGGTCGGCTTGCAGGATTTGAAGCACAGCCATTGAGTGTAGAGCAGACGCGGCCTGGCCGGAGGCGGCATAAGCGCGGGCGACCAAGGCGGACGTGGCTCTGCAGCCTTTAGACGGGAGGGCTGACCGTGACCGCCATCTCGCAGAGGGCGGGCAAAGGTGCGTTGCGACCCCCTCTTCCACAGGGGGAATAGCCGTGTACCCTTTCTCGGTGGCGCCGTCCACTTGGGAAGTCTTGAAGAAAAAGGTGTACTCCACGACTTCGTCAGCTCCGCATGAAGTTCCGGCAGGAATTGAGCGGGCCTAGTTGCTGAAGCTGTATGGCGGCGGCGACTCTGAAGGAAACAGCCGTCGAGCCTGTTCGGCGCGGGTTCCTCTGGCAGCGACCACTCGAGCCCGAGACGGTCAACAGCCTGTGTCAGCAGGTGCATCAGTTCCGCATCAGCTCCAGCGCGGGTACGGGTAGATTCCTGGATCGACGAGGTGGCGGAATGAAGCGACCATTCCTCGCTGTCCGATGCCAGGATGGAGCAGCAGTCTTTCGTGGCTTGTTCGTTGGCCTCATCCTCCGATGCGACGGCAGTGAGGCTCGTAAGCGGCAGCTGCGTGTCAGTGAGGAGAGGTGGAGAAGGGGAAGGCGAGGCTCGATGGAGGTTCTCCGGCGAGCGCGTCGCTGTGGCCACAGGTTCCGGCTGTCTCAGGGAACGGCGCTTCTTCCTGCGCGGTCCCACAGAGGGCGGAGTGACTGCTGCGGTGTTAAACGCCTCGAGTCGAGCCCGCAGGGTCGACAGCGGAAGCTCCTCACAGAGCTCGCAGCCCCCGGACGCGAGGGCGAGCTCTGAGTGTTCCAGGCCTAGGCAGAGAGCGCAGATCAGGTGGCGGTCTCCGGCGCTGAGCGGGGCTCTACACGAGCCGCAGGAAGTGCGAGGCATCTTGAAAAAGACGCTCGCTGCTCTTTTAGAATTTTTTTTTTTTTTTTTTTGCAAGGCAAAAAGGATACGTCGCCGGATAGCATAGCTCACACGGATGGCTGAAGGTGGCAAAGACGGCCGGCTTCCTCAGCGCTGTCCTAAGCTGGCTGTTCGCTGTTCGACGGCGGCGGTGGCTTCTCTCAAATCCAGCGATGCGAAGAGCTCGCTGAAGAGCCACCACTCACCACTTTGTTTTCCACCTGTGTCCAAATGATGCACCCTTTTCTAATCAACTTTACTCCGATTACTTGACTTAAACTTACTCTCGTGCTTTGTTTCTCTCTCAAAATTCTGTTTATTTCTGCACACTCATCCGATGTGGCCTTTCTTTCCACATGAATGGCTAACGCATTCTCATCCTTTGGCGTCATATAGGTGACGCCATATGACATTTCGTCGAAATCTTACGCACATGGCATCCTTTAGCGTCAATATAACACGCACTGTTATGGGTAGGTTTAGGTCTGGGGTAGGGTTACGGTTATGACGCCTTGGGATCTGCGTCTCATATTCACGCTAAACAATGCCATGTGCGTTGGATTTAGACGAGCGTCACCTGTATGACGCCTTGGGTTCTGCGTCTCATATTGATGCTTATGGATGCAACGTGCATAAGATTTCAACGAAATGTACAAAGCGACACATGTATGACGCCAAAGGATGAAAACGGGCAGGAATGGCAGGCTTGGTCCTTGTACCAGCAGTCCTCGTCCGTGTGGTTAGTTTTTCCACATCTCTTACAATTATGTCGCTGTTTGGGCGAGGAAACATGCATTGCATTGACTTTAAGGGAACTGCTGAGCTGCTGTGCTCAGGCGACGGTTTCTGCGGCAACAGCTATCTCTACTGCTTTTTGAAAAGTAAGTGCAGCCTCTGTGAGAAGTCGTATTGCCTCGTTGTTTAATCCACAAACAAGTCTATCTCGTAGGGCATCTTGCAAATGTGTACCCAAGTCACAATGTTCAGAGAGTTGTTTTAATACTGCTACGTATTGTGCAACTGTCTCCCCTTCCTGTTGATTTCGTTTGTGGAAACGGAATCGTTCCGCTATTATGAGGGGCTTCGGCGAATAATGTTCACTTAACGTTGTCACAATCTCCTGATATGTTCTTTCTCTTGGTTTAGCAGGCGCAATCAAGTTATGTAGAAGGCCGTACGTTTTAGTGCCAATAACACCTAACAGCACTGGTACTAGTTTCTCCTCGTTGATATCATTTGCCTTTATGAAGTGGTCAAACCGTTCAAAATATGTTGTCTACTGTTCGATGTCCTCGTCAAAAGCATCTATATGCCCGATAGTCGCCATCCTGAATTGGCCCACTGTTCGGTTGTTGCTAGTGTCTTCTGTAACACCGTGCACTCTTCATCTATGTCAGAAAATGCACTCATTTTATGTTAATCTTCTCCGTAAAAATTAAAGTCAATATTTCCTCACCTCGTCGCCAATTTTGTTGTTTATCCAGCCCGTCCTCATCCCAATGCATCATATACAACGCTTTTGCCAAAGCGTACATATCCTACGCACATGGCACCCTTTAGCGTAAATATGAGACGCAGATATATATGGGGCAGAAGGCGCCTCCTAGTGGTCTAACCCTAACCCTACCCCAGACCTAAACCTACCCATACTCTGTGCGTGTTATATTTACGCTAAAGGGTGCCATGTGCGTAGAATATGTAGGCTTTGGCAAAAGCGTCGTATATGACGCATTTGGATGAGAACGCGTTGGTTTATCAGAATATCATTATATTCTGAGGAGCTATAGATAACAATAACACAATGAAACCGAGTACGCTTAGAACTGACTTCTTTAACTGTTTCAATGTTCAAGGTATACATGGTTACACAACACCATCTACAGCATAAGAAAAACAACTGCAGGATAACCCAGTTACCAACACTAAATACATAACAGTAAGTACTTTAGATGCCCGTGAATTAGATCTTGCATTCTGAGTTGTACTGATGTGAAAAGTCATTTACTTTTACACAGTAATGAAATACTTGACTGGACTATTGACACCTCATTACTTAAACTAAAGCAATAACTAAATGTTTATAGAATGATGTAAATGTGGAATTATATTGGGCTTTTCTTTTGTCCACAAAAATGTCAAAGTCAAGCAACCAATAATAACATTTAAGGTTTCAACCACCCAAATTGTGGTTCCAGAGACAGTCCTTTCAAAAAAATTAGTCGCCGGTACAACAATAAGTGTAATTTCATGAAATGTATGTGTAGCTTGAAAGAAATTATTGTCAAAATACAAGGTTCATACTGAATGGTTGTCACTAGAGAAAAAAAAAAACGCTTTTTGGAACTTGATGATGTATAGTTATGGCATCGGAGCCATACTAACCAGAAAAAAAAAAAGAGCCATCTTCAGCAGCATGTAAAAAATCTGTAGGTTTATATACTCTGTATTGGCAGTTAAGTCCATTTTGTCCAAAAATAGGCTAGTAAAAATAATTGTTATAAGCTCTTTCTTTAACTTTATCTTTTCTTTATCTTTTTCATTTCAGATCAGAGCATGTCAGACTCATTTCTCACATTAAGACAATTAGCATATATAGCCTACTTGTATACAACATGTTTACATTACATCCCAGTGCTGGTTCTGTGATTACACTTCAAATTTAACCATTTAGGCCACAGTTACATTGTTTATCGTTGTTATTGAACAATAAAATAGCTATATAACATAGAAAAAAAATATGATACTGTTCAAAAGGTTAGGGTCAGAATTTTTTTTGTGTGAAATTTGACTTTTATTCGACATAGAAATATGTTGACATAAACAGGGTTTATAAAATCCCTAAATGTGCAACTGGGACACATCATCAGTGACAAAACAAGAAGTTTCTTGAGCACTAAATCAGCATATTAGAAAGATTTCTGAAGGATCAGGAGGATCTGAGGACTGACTGCTGATAATACAGCTTTGACATAACAGGAATAAATTACATTTTAAAATATATTCAAATAGAAAAAAACCTTTAAGAAATCATTAAGAATTCTTTCTGACCCCAAACTTTTGATCGCTTGTGTAGTATATATGTTTAAATACTTTTATTTGGAAAGAATTGGCTTTCTTTTTAACATAATATGTGCTAAATGAATTGTTAGACCGTATTAATTGAATAAAACATGAGCAGAAAATGTTGTTTTAGTCTTATTTTTACTTGTGCTATAATGGAGCCAGGAATGATGGAGTCTGGTGTGATGAATTGCTAACCTGGGGCCTCATTTATAACCATTGCGTACGCACAAAACAAGCCCTGAAAGATGCGTACGCCACTTCCGACGCAAAGTGTTGATTTATAAAAACAAACTTGACGGGAAAATTTGCGCACCTGCACGCAAACTCTGACCCATGCGTACGAACGTTTTGGAGATGAAGCAGTTTGGCGACACCGATGGTGAGCTGGAGTTACATGTCTTTTTGGTCACTTTTAGACAGAAAATCTAAAAAAATTATACATATATTTTTTAATATATATTATATATATATATATATATATATATATATATATATATTTAGATTAAATATGCCATTCTGATTAATGGAGTTAAACACTTAAATAACATGAAATCATTACTGAAAAGTTACAACATTTTTTATAGGTTATTCAATAAATAGAAATATTTGTTGTGGATGCAATGCTTTTGAACACTTTTCCTCTGGCATCCTGTGTTTTAATGTTTTAAGTACAGAGATAATTGCTTATCATAATAGCAGATTGTCTGAGAAAATAGTTTCGTGCAAATAATGCACAACAAGGTCTATCTGTTTCCATTAAAAACATAAATCAATTAAAAATACTCTTTGGCCAGTGGAAAAACTTTTTTCCGAAATGTATTTTACACTATTTAATTTATTTATTCAAAAACAGGGCAAGGATAGGCTACTAAATGATAAACTAATGTGACATCACATCCGCGTTTCATATTTTCCTAATGTCTTGTACAGTTAAACATGTTATCACGTGGATGAATAATCATATGCAAATGATATGCAGATGAGGATATGCGTAGTAAAACTAGGCGTTGTAAGCTCCATATATGGTTGTTTCGGGGTGGAGACGCATGTGCGCACAATCTTCCGCTGACTGGGATTTATAAAGTGAATTCTGCGCAGGTTCCGTCGTACGCACGGTTTTATAAGTCTGAATATTTTTTTGCGTACACCATTTTTGGCTTTCTGGCGCACGTACACTTTAAGTAAGGATCCTACGCACGGTTTTATAAATGAGGCCCCTGATCTTTGTCCTTGGCATTCTGATGCATCATCGCCTGGCTCAACAGCACAGGTCAGTACAGAGAACAAATGGAAAGATTATAGGGGAGAGTGGGAGGTGAGTTGTCAGAAAAATACAATGAACTTAAATGTCAGAATGTAAAATAACTCACTGTAATGAACATACACACACACACACACACATTATGGGGGCCTCATTTCCTTTTGTTTCTTTTTGCTTTCCTTTTATCTGGCTTTCCAAAAATAATTATGTCTATTTACAGGGATAGTTCAACCAAAAATATAAATTCTATTATCTTTAATTTTCATTTGAAACAATTATATGCCATGACAACTTTAATCCAAATGATACCTAGCTAATATCTGACAGACAAAAGGTGAAACGAGATGCACACCAGAATTTTGATTGAGTAGACTATCCCTTTAAAGGGAGACCAGTTTGGTTCCTTTAAAGAGGTCTCAAGAGTGACAGTTGCCTTAGTTAAATCTATTTTTTCTTTGAAAAATGTCACAGTATCAAATGTCAGACCATGGCAAAAGATCAAACAGGGCTTAAGTCCAGAGATGGATATGCTGTGCGTGGTATCGCAGGTCTGCAGAGGGGAGATGTTTAATTTCTTGAAAACTAGCCACCTAACATCAATAGCAAAAATTAACATGAACAATGTGATGCAACCTTCTGTATTAGTGTCATCACACAGTGTTTTTAAAACATCAATTGGTGCCTGAGATATCAGTGTCTGTCCTTGTGTTCTTTTGAATGGATTAATGACTTCTTTTCATTTATTATCTACAGGTAAGGGCCTTTGAAAAGATGGATGCATTGTTAGCCCAACCATTATTAACGCCCAGGCTCCAGCTTGGCCTTCGTGATGAAAGAGAGCAAACTGAATGTGATGATAATAGACATAGATCCACAGCTGTGGGATTGAGAGCCTCTCTTTGAAACTGTAAGCCCATTTATCGGTCCAATGGCGGTTTTCCAATAATATGGGTGAAGGTCTTTACGCGTTACTGTCTTTCCTTTTACGCAACACAACAAGATTAAATGAAATACATTTGTCTCAAATGTATTACCTCATTATTTCATCTGACTCCATAAATTAGAGAGGTTTTAAATGATATTTGAGCATCATTCAAAGTCAGCGAATGTTTGATTATTCTTTTTAACTCTTTAATTACTTTACCCGTTCAAATTAGGAAACTATGGCTGCGTTCACACTGCAGGGGCTTAATGCTCAATTCCAATTTTTTGAAAAAATGAAATTTTTTTGAAAAGGCCGTTCACATTTCCAATTAAATGCGACCTTTTGTGATCTCCTGTGTGAACGAGAACGTGAATGTGAAATGACCCAGAATTGGCCCGCATGCGCAGAAGAGTACTCAACGGACAACGACGTCCAAATATTAATTAAATCAGAAACCTCGCTTCCCTTCCATTGACTGGTCTCAGCATTGTCCGCCAGTTGTTGTTTATCTTCTTATTTCCGCCTACTTCAACGCAGAATTATGACGTTTGTCGCATATCAATGATGTGCGGGTTGGATACATGCGACCTGGCCCTTCAGATTGAAGTCGCATTTCAAAAGATCGGATACATATCGGATTTGGACCACATACCCAAGTGGCCTGGGTCGCATTTGAAAAGATCGGATCTGTGTCGTTCAGACTGTCATGAAAAGATCAGATACAGGTCGCATAGGGGCAAAAAAATCGTAATTGGGTCGTTTCAGCCTGCAGTGTGAACTATGTCGCTCAGAGGTCTTCACATTTAAACGCGGGTCTCAAGTACGCAAGCTCATTAGTTTTGGTCACCAAACAGAGCTAATTGCTATATACCTGAGATCGGTCACATTCACGCTTACACAATCAAAGATACTTTGGTATAGCCCCCACGCTGTGGTTTCCCACGTACACTTATCTAAAGTAACAGATTAAAACATAGGTAAGACACACCCAGATTTAGGTTGGTCAAGTAGCACTTTTGCTGCCCTAAACGGAAATTCACTTCTTGCCTTTGCAAACCAAGTACACTTGAATTGATGCCAAACATTAGTCGTCACTAATCTGACGCAAAACTTGCGGTAACATACGAATCCGTTTAATCTACTTGGGAAAACAATTTCAGACACAGTCGGAATAAAATCAAATGTTTACAATTTATTGACCAGGTAATAAAACAATAATTCAAAATCCAATTCATCGGTCAATCAAATATAATAACAACAATTCAGAAATCGAGGAATTAGAAATATTTACCTGGCTACGAAAACTACACACAGCGATCGTGTGGGAAGTCTACCTACAGACTCCCCGAACTTTTTGCCCGTTTTCCTTATAAATCCGGATAATTCAATATGGTTACCAAATGGTGGTGTCTGTCATTATAATTAGATTTTGGTCCCCTATTTAGGGGTTCACAACTGTGGGATGAGAATTTGTAATTGAATGGGTTGTTGATACTTGTAGAAGAATACTTATTTACATAGTTTGTATGGAGGATCTGGGGGAGGGCACACCTTTAAGGGGCACATCGCATTTCTCATATTTTATAACTTCTTTTAGCTTTTCGTTATTGCTGGGAGAATGAGACCATTTTACCAGGCGCACTGAGACACTTTAAATGATACCAAACATGAATAGTTACTTTTTGTACACACTTAATCATTGCATAGGTTTTTAGTGAGGAGGAGAACAGGGGGAGCAGGGGGAGATGATGAGACTGTAAAACTGAGGTGTGAGCTGCACTGTGTGCTGTGTCGTGGATGTTGCTGTTACATATTCAAGAGAGAGTTCAAATGTTAATTCTCATGAGAGCCTTTTGTTTTCTCGGGGGTAGCCAAGACTTGCTGGCACCCACCTTACATAACCAAGTCTTTCTTTCAGTTTGAATTATTGAACTTCGATAGCCAAGAGCATCTTTTGTCTGTCAGACATTATCATTTACACATAGATTAGAATTGTGTTTTAAATGAAATTCCACCACAAAAATAAGTTTTCATTCCAAAATATTATTCTAACTTTTGTCATAAAATGTCTTGGTTACCACCCTAAATACGAGAAAGTCTTACATGAAACCGTTTTCAACTAAAAATGGAAAACTTTTTATGCATTTTTGCCATTCATTTACATGACAACTACGTTTTGGGGTCCTGAAAATGCTAACTCTTGAAAACGGCTCTCGACGTACAAGTTTTTGAAAATGATACTGTAATCATCTCTGTGTAAACAACAAAAATGCGAATTTGTGAAAACGGTGACGTCATGCGCATGCGTATTACATATTTAGTCTATAGGCATGTATAGTGTTTCTTTACAAAGTGTCATTGCCAACTACTGGCCTGGCATGCATAATATAGAGTTTTTAGTAGTTTCCGCAGATCCGTGTGAACAGGGATCATTTTGACAACATTTATCAGCAATCATCTGTGTGCAAAAAACGCACAAGGAAAATTTGAGTTTTTAGTACATCGTTATCGTGTAAACAGCGACAGATTGCAGTATATTATATAGTTAATATTGTGTTCTGTATGTTTATTAATAGAATGAGCTATAAAATTATTTGACAGCAATTATTTGACTGTGTATCACAGATCTGCGGTTCTATTTTTAAAGCCTTTATTATTTTCTTTGTGACTGGCAGGTTGGATATCACCACCCCAAGGCCTATATCTAAGAATCTAATCTGACAGGCAGCATCTCAAAGCCTCCTCACTCCTCATAGTGGATCATGGATTGTCACCAGATTTGGTCATATAGCAACATTTAATGTGGGGGGATCAGTGCCATTCATATTCACTGGAACTATAAAAAATTATTGCAAATGTATTTGAAAAGATTTGACCATACAAAACTTTCAGCCATGATGGGTTGTTAATTAAAACTAAAACCATTAAATAAAAAAAACATAGTTGAAACCAAACATACATTAACTGAAAGAAAATTAGTTAGTTGCCCAGGCAATATTTCTCATAGAGCTGCACAATTTATCGTTAAATCACAATCTCAATTAAAATACCCACGTGATCTTACAGTGATGGTCAGAATTATTTGCCCCTTAGTAAATATGATCAAAGATGGCTGTAAAGAATAAATCTGAATTGTTAATCCTTTTGATGTTTTATTTTTTTTAAAATAGCAAAAATCTAACCTTTCATTTAAGCAAAATAATTGAAAGTGGAGGAAAATCACATTATGAAATAAATGTTTTTCTCCAAAACAAATTGGGAACAATTATTTGCCCCCTTTTATTAAATACTTTTTGCAACCTCCTTTCCCCATGATAACAGCTCTGAGTCTTCTCCTTTAATGCCTGATGAGTTTGGAGAACAACTGACAAGAGACCAGAGACCATTCCTCCACACAGAATCTTCAGATCCTTCAGATTCCCAGATCCATATTGGCGCTTCTTCTCTTCAGTTCAGCTCACTCATTTTCTATAGGGTTAAGGTCAGGGACTGGGATGGCCATTGGTTTTGTGCTCAGTGACCCATTTTTGTTTTGATTTTGATGTTTGTTTTTGGATCACTGCCCTGTTGGAAGATCCAAACATGGCCCATTATAAGATTTCTAGCAGAGGTTGTCAGGTTTAGATTTTTTATCTTTTGGTATTTGATTGAATACATGATGCCATGTATCTGAACAAGATGTCCAGGACCTCTGGCAGAAAATTAGACCCACAGCATTAAAGATACAGGAGAGCATTTCATTTTACACATGGGGTACTTTTTATCCCTGTGTGCACCAAACCCATCTTAAGAGTTTGCTGACAAAAAAGCATTTTCTTTGTTTGTTTCATCTCATCATCTCAATGGGTTTTGGAGAAAAACATTTATTTCATAATATGATTTTACCCCCACTTTCAATTCTTTTACTTCAATAAAAGGTTAGATCTGTGCATTTAAAAAAAAAATATATATCAAAAGGATAAACAATGCAGATTTATTTTTTACAGCCATCTTTGATTATATTTATCAAGGGGGCAAATAATTCTGACCAGCACTGTATTTCCAAATGACAACGATTTGGCTAATATCTATTAAGCCTTTGACAGGCATGATCACAGCGGAACATTCAAATCTGCGAGCTAATTCTAATTATCACAGAAGTACTGATGTCTACGGTAGCGATCAAAATAAAGTAAATAACCTTTTGAAAGTAACTTGACACTTTAAATAAAGATTGTATCAAATAGATTGTTATGCCAAAAAATAAAGATGCCATCTGAAAGTTGTGGTTGGTGGTCAGTTGTAAGTTTTTGACCAACGTTTTCCACTTTTGATGTAATTTCTAGTGAGAAATTAGTATTGTAGAAATTGTATATATTTACTTAGTTTTCACCAAAGCTCTCTCTATTTTGTTGTATATCATTAAACCATTATGTTGCCTCCAAAGTCAGTTTTGTGAGTTACCTTTGTACACAAACACTGCCTGCAAAGTCATTGCCTGATAGGGCATTGAGGCAACAAGTCAAGTGCCTTATAGCTTTTGGACACAGCCAATGTATTTGCCATTGAATCATTCATTCAAGAGATTTGTTCAAACATGTTGATTCATCTAGTAATGAGTCATTGAAAAACAATTAAATCAAATGAATTAAATATTTAAAAATAGACTGCAGCAAATAGACAAACATTTTATCCAAAACTGTTTTATTTGGTTGTCTTTTCAGAATCGTGATCTCTATTTTGATTCTCATTCCAGAATCGTGCAGTTCTAATTTCTTATGTTCATTTAGTTTAACTTGATGTACTAAAATAACAAAAACTACAAAATAAAAACTACAAAAATATTTTAAAATATATATATATTTAGAATAAAAATGCTGAAACCACGACAAAATTACCAATTTTACTAAAATTACAGTGAAAACAGAAAATAAAATAAAATCTAATTCAAAATATTAACAAAAACCATAATAGTATATCGATACAAAAATAGCACTGGAGTGCCGGTAGGTGGTTGCTCGGGCGTTTTGAATGTTTGTTCGAATTTTTTTTAACCAATTTTTTATAGAAATTGTAATGTCCAATAACATCGGTTTTGCTAAAAGAAGCAGTTGCATACCTGTTCTTAAGAAGCTGCATGCATTCATGTCTGAGTGCTTAGGGTTTTGGGGTTTGTTATCAAATTAGCATCATCAGGGAAGTTGTGCATTTTTGCCAGCAATCTTAATGTTGTACATTTTACAAATGCAGCTATTCAAGCCTATCATCATTCGGTCTAAGGAATCCTTTCACTGCACTGTTATTGGTTAGCACCAATGATAATTTCATCTAGATGAGAGAAATTGACAAAAAACACACACTTTTTCCGAGAGTCATAATGTAATAGTTTCTGAGAACTGAGACCCAGCTGTGAGAGTCGTCGGGAAGCCTGGGGAGGACAGAGAGCATTCGTGATTGTGGTATGAAAGGAAGACAGTGAGTGGGTTTATGCTGCCAGGTGCATCTGGCAGGGTCAATTATGTGACTGATTTACCTCGTCACAGCGGTACACTTGGCTGTGGATAACAGGGCATGAATCACTGTCCTCCAGAGGGGGGTCACCACCACTTTGAATGTAAAACTGTGTCCACTCTGCATCCCAAGTTTGCGTTTGGTAAGATTTTTTTAATATTTCTGAAAGAAGTCTTTTGTATGCTTACCCAAGCTGAATTTATTTGTAAACAGTAATTTATTAGTAAAAATATTACAATTTAAAATAACAGTTTTCTATTTGAATACATTTTAAAATAAATGTATTTATTCAAGTGATAGAAAAGCTGAATTCAGTCTCCAGTCTTCAGTGTCACACGATCCTTCAAAAATCATTTGAATATGCTGTTTAAGAAACCTTTCTCGTTATGATCCATGTTGAAAACAGTTGTGCTGAGCCCAATATTTTTGTGAAAACTGGTCTTTGAATATAAAGTTATAAATAACAGTGTTAATTTAAAATATAAATCTATAATAATGTTTTAATTGTTTTGTCACATTCGATCAGTTTAACAGTGAATAAAAGTATTCATTTCTTTATATATTAGTCAGTGACGGACTATATATGTTTGCATTCACTTTGTGCATATCGAACTACTATGTGAGAGAAAGAACGAGAGATAGTGTTCTAGAACGGTGCTTCCTAATCCAGCGGTTTACATACGTGCTCAAACTTTTAATCATGTTTTAAGTTAAGTTTAAGTAACTGTCTGGCAGCACTGTCAAGCTTAAAGGGTTAGTTAACCCAAAAATGAAAATTATGTCATTAATGACTCACCCTCATGTCGTTCCAAGCCCGTAAGACCTCCGTTCATCTTCGGAACACAGTTTAAGATATTTTAGATTTAGTCCGAGAGTTTTCTGTCCCTCCATTGGAAAACTATGTACGGTATACTGTCCTTGTCCAGAAAGGCAATAAAGACATCATCAAAGTAGTCCATGTGACCTCAGTGGGTTAGTTAGAATTTTTTGTAGCATCGAAAATACATTTTGTTCCAAAAATAACAAAAACGATGACTTTATTCAGCATTGTAATCTCTTCCGGTTCTGTTGTCAATCTGCGTTCACGAGGCCAGTGATGCTGCTGACGTGTTATCTGGTGCGTCCGTGTATTCGGGTTCAAATAAATATGTCTGGTTAAAAAAAAATGCAAGTCTTCCCCTGTGTCGAAATCCTTAGACATGTTTGCAAAGATTGTTTTGTTTACAGCGTGCGTCTCCCTCAGACTGTAAATGAAGCTCGGGCGCACCAGATAACACGTCAGCTCGTCTTACGTCAGCGGACTCATGAACGCGGATTGACAACAGAACCGGAAGAGAATACAATGCTGAATAAAGTCGTCGTTTTTGTTATTTTTGGAACAAAATGTATTTTCGATGCTTCAAAAAATTCTAACTAACCCACTGAGGTCACATGGACTACTTTGATGATGTCTTTATTGTCTTTCTGGACAAGGACAATATACCGTACATAGATTTTCAATGGAGGGACAAAAAGCTCTCGGACTGAATCTAAAATATCTTAAACTGTGTTCCGAACATAAACAGAGGTCTTACGGGCTTGGAACAACATGAGGGTGAGTCATTAATGACATAATTTTCATTTTTGGGTGCACTAACCCTTTAATGTGCACATGGACTGTTTGTTCCCATACAAAATGAGATCTTCCAAAAAACAGGCGCTAGTATTAGACACAAGGACATGCACTGGATAAGAATATTGTTAGCTATTATGCTGCAATTTAAATAAATCCTTGAAAATATATAACAGTGTGGACACATTACGTCTTGGAAAGCGAGGCTTGATGTTTCTGCACTAAATCTGGCAGTCAATTACAAATAAATTAACAAGAAGATGTTTCAAATCTGAGCTTGACTCAATGAGATGCCGCAAAGCCGAAACCTTAAAATAGTTTGATTACAAAGCTGATTGATTTTACAAATAAATGGACATGCTGGTAAACCACACATGAATGCTGACAGGCTAATTAAATATTGCAGTATTGTGTAAGATGACCACATATTGTATCCAGTCTAACTGAATCAGTCACAATCTGGTAGCAGTCAGTTTCTCTGCTAATATGAAGGAGACTTTGTCCTAGTCATGCTTTTGTCCTGGTCTCATTTATCTCATTCATTAAATCATTTATCATCTCTAGTATTGCCATCAGCACATAAATGAGGTTGGAGGTTGAAAGACTAGCTAATTAGACATTAAGGTGTGTGTGTGTATATATATATATATATATACAGGGTTTCAAATGCCTTGTACATAGCTGTGCTTCAAATTACTTAAATGGTTGGTTGCAATATTAATGAAATATCCACACTTTACATAGATAATATCCAAAATGTAACAACCAAATGAATCCAAACCTACAACTGAAATAAGAATAATAAGAATATGACTGAAATTTCAGATAATCTTTGTTTCCAACAATGCAGCCACAATACCACTTTCACCTATTCAGCCTTTTCTTAGTTACTTATGCATGCAGAAATCTGACATTTCCAAACAGTAAAAATTGCGAATGCATGAAATCCCCAGCTGTCTTTGATATAATTAAGCTGAGTTTTCATTCCTCGTTCGTTTGTCATTTTGATTCAGTCTATAGCAACCAGTCAGGCAGAGCCATTGACTGAACTCTGCCTTGAAATCAGATGTACCAAACGTGATTGCACACATGTGAGTGATGTGTGAACATATGCCCATCAGCCATGAAGCATTATACAATAGTTAGTTAGTTGTCATCCTATCCCTAAACGTTCCATCACTACAGCACATACTAAGGTCACATAATTCGGTGCAACATTTGTCCTCAAATCTGATTGGTCAAACAACGTTCCAATAGTGCCGAACATAATAGTCTAACAGCACTAGGACTTTTCACTGTTTGTTTCACTCTGCTCGTCGTTGTTTGCGTGTCCCTTGACTTTATCTGTGTTTTGTTCAAAAACAGTTCTATTAAGATGTTACGAGTGAGTCATTGAACCCTTTACTTAACCGATTTGATTAAAAAAAACTGATTCATTCATAAAACAAATCTTTAAATTTAGGCAACATTTAGCAGACGCTTTTTTCCAAAGCAACTTACAAACGAGGAACACAAACGATTTTTGTCTTTGTGAGTGAATCCTTATTCTTGTCTTTGCGAGTGAATCCAATTAATTCAAAAACACTTTCTGTATCTAAAATCATCCCCTACACTCCTTACCATGACGGCAGACCGAGCCATTTGCTTACTACATTACTCCACTAAATAGTCCACTGAATGAGTGAATGAAATGAGTGAGTGAATTTAGACACTGTGGAGTGTGCCGTGGAAGTGCTACTGCTGATGCCATATTCTGGCGAGGCCTCGTTCATGAAATTAATCGTTCGTAAAGCCTTTCTGAAGTACATTTTCAAAATGTTATCAAAATGTTAGTTGATATAATACTACTTATTATTCCTAATACTAATGGTATGAACTAATGGTATGAAATAAACGTACACCTGCTCCCTACCACGTGTAGGCTAAATGGTGCGTAAAACATTCGAAAATTCTGTGTTCTTTAAGGCAAACTAATGACACTGCATTTGATGCATATGTAGCATAATAATAAGTTTGTTTCCCTTGACTTATTTTTTTTTGCTAAGAGTCGAAAACTGTTCAACTTTGGGTAAAACTCAACGCTCATCACTGTCACTTTTTACCCAGCAATCAAATCACAGTGGAATAGTGGCGGGACATATACCAATGATTCTTCTTGTACAATGACTGAACAACAACGGAAAAGTTAATATTGCTGGTTACTGCATTTTTATATTCAGTAGCCTAATATTCTTCAAAATGTGATAATAGTAACACATTACTGCCATAGATATTCCAAATCATAGCAACCAAAGCATCTCGGCTGGAAAAACGTTCTGCCTCCAAAGCACTCTCAAGCACCACCAGCTGGCTGTTTCTCATAAGAGAACCAGGCATTTTTTCAGCATGATGAAACACTTTGGTGGATGAATGTTGATCGAATATTTATTGTTAGGCATATGTCATAATATGCTCTTTTGTATTTATGCAATATAATGTAGCCAACCCTGAGAAGGGAGTCCAGAAGATTCCACAGCGTTCCTTGACACGTTTGCATAGTTGTAATTCATAGGTGGGAATTTTGCTCTTTACGAATTATTGGAATTCATTAACATACACACACATTTAAATATCCAATCTGATGTTTACGAAGCGTTTGTGAATCCGGAGTTGTGTTTTTGGGAAGGTCCATTTTACGTGCAAATTACTCCAAATTTACTCATATATTTATGAAGGTTTCATGAATAAAGCCCACTGTGAGGGAATCCTTGAATCATTCACACAACAGATTCTCTAAAAGAAGAAGATGATTAATTCAGAAATGAAACACCGACACTGTGTGTTGCTCAGGGACTTTTGACACCCTTTTTGACATTATTAAGACTTTAGTTTCATTGGCATCGTAAAAATACAAAAAAGGGCCTACTAGTACTAGGCCTACATTATTGGGTCTAAAATATTAACTTGTTTATTGAACTGTTGTAAAAAAAAAAATTTAAAATTAAAAAAACGGTCAGTGTTTCAGTTATTGGTTGTTGGTCTGAATATCAGTAAATGTTAATGTTGCCTTTTATTTGCTGATCTGAGCCACAATTTAAGTAATTAATTCAAAATTCATTCTCAGAAAAGGGACAATACGGTTTTGTTTCTGCAAGTCACAGGGTCGCTGTTAAATGCAGCTTTGGCAAAAATGTAGCACAAGGTGCTTTTTAACAGATATTCTCATCAAGCAGAAAATAATTGCCAACAAAAGGCTCTTGATCCAAAAATAACACACCATCCTGTAGTGACATTGTGGTTAAGGCTTGAACAAGTTAGAGAAATGGCACTGCAGTCTTTTACACAAAGGCTCCATCTGCTGGGGGCATTGAAACACCAAGTGATCTGGGTACCCTTAAAATGACATACTTTTGCTGTCTTTATGCTGATTTATGTTGACCACCATGGCTGTTTAACTTTTCTAACAAAAAGAACATGTGACTTTGCAACATATTTTTAATTTCGAAGCCTCTTTGAATGGATTTGATTTGTCAGCTTTTTCATATCACAAAGCTACGTGTAGCCTTTAGCAAACCCAGCAGTGAGTTCAGTGAAATGTTGATAATAGCATTTATCTCTCTTGTGAAGCTGTGATAATGGCAATGCAGTTTCAGCAATGATTTTTCCCCCTTCCAAGTCTTCATGCTGACTCTAAATTATAAGAAACAAAAGTAGGCTTATGTAAGAGACAGAGGAAGATGAGAATAACACAAAAGGAGGAGATTCTGTTTTTTTTTTTTTAAATTCCCTGGCCTAACTTATTTTTATACTGGTCATAACTGTGATTCGGGTCTATATTTATGAAACTTTTAGATGACTATTTTTAGTTTGAAAGTAGAGGCCTACGATGAAAAAATGGCTTGATGCCTTATTCATTTGGCTAAATTTAGAGGGGCTGTATTAAAACAGGGCACTCAGCTACGGTCTGATGCTGCTGTTTTCTGGGTTGGACAGGATTCCATTCTATTTATTATGTGCCCTGTGTGCTATTTATAATCTGCCACTCGGATGTGATAGTGACTTGTTTGGGGAATGACCCAAAATATGGATGTTTCATTTAGGTCTATGCCTGTCTGCGTGTTTGGGTGTGTGCGTTATATAAATTCTTCATAATGCTACACTGTCTTGACAGAGTACAAAAAAAGACATGCACAAGATATTCTAAAACATTGATTAAAATATCTAATTAAATAGCTAATTGTTTATTGAAAAAGAAACTAATCTATCTTTATAATCTATCTGGTGATATACGTTTCATCACATTCTCGCTAAACTTCCTAATAGGTTTAAATTCAGCATAAAAAATAATTAAGTTTGGACAAAGAATACGACAAATTCCCCACCCTTTTAAATTTATTAATTTATTGTTAGTTTATTTGTCTGTCATCTGGGGGGAAATCTTAGAGCAATGCAATCACGTTGCATGTTACTGAATTTATTGTTTTTAAAGGGGTCTTGCATTTATTTGCACAATTGAAAATTTAAAAAAATGCAAAATTGTGAAATATTATTACTGATTAAAATAACAGTTTTCTATTTGAATATATTTAAAAGGATGTTCACTTCAGAATAAAAATGTCCTGATAATTGTCTCACCCCCATGTCATCCAAGATGTTTATGTCTCTATTTCTTCAGTCGAAAAGAAATTAAAGGTACAACATGCAGGATTTTGCAGTAAAATATCCAAAAACCACTAGGCCAATGTTATATATTTTGTTTTGTTGATTACTTGCATTATCCCAAATGTTTCCAACTATTTGTAAATCGTGAGGAAATTGCGATTTTAACCAAGGAAACGGGACGTGTTAGCAGCATAGACAGTAAAAGAAATGGACAGAGCGACCCCGTTGATTTCAACGGAGAGAGTTGAAGCCAAACATGGGTACTCACTTCCTGATAGCCAAGCGTTCTGCGCAGGCTCAAACTGAGCTTGATGACGTAGATGTCAC